>NW_026575155.1:13915000-15405833 GCF_905146905.1 Nyctereutes procyonoides
AGGGTCATAAGTAACACTTTTTTTTTGAAAGTGGTACAATCCAGAGTAGGGAAGACTTTGGGGAGCCCCTGGGAGGCCTGGCGAGAGCTCAGGGCTTGCAGAAGGTCCTGGCACCGTTATGACTGAAAGTCCGGCCAGAGCTCACTTCCTCGAATTTTCTTTTTTTATATATAATAAATTTATTTTTTATTGGTGTTCAATTTACCAACATACAGAATAACACCCAGTGCTCATCCCGTCAAGTGCCCCCCTCAGGGCCCGTCACCCATTCACCCCCACCCTCCTCCCCTCTCACCACCCCTAGTTCGTTTCCCAGAGTTAGAAGTCTATGTTCTGTCTCCCTTTCTGATATTTCCCACACATTTCTTCTCCCTTCCCTTATATTCCCTTTCACTATTATTTATATTCCCCAAATGAATGAGAACATACACTGTTTGTCCTTCTCTGATTGACTTACTTCACTCAGCATAACACCCTCCAGTTCTATCCACATTGAAGCAAATGGGGGGTATTTGTCGTTTCTAATGGCTGAGTAATAGCAGCAATGTCCACAATAGCCAAACTGTGGAAGGAGCCTCGGTGTCCATCGAAAGATGAATGGATAAAGAAGATGTGGTTTATGTATACAATGGGATATTATTCCCCAAATTTTCTGTCCACATCTCTCTGGGGGGCCCAGTACTCTGGTTACCTGATGTGAGCTGCACTGCTCAGGGGGAAGGAGTCCAGGCCCTTGTCAGGAGAGTGGAGTTTGATCCCACTCTCCCACCCACTAGCTGTGGAACTGTGGCCACCTGGCACAGCTTCTCGGCCTCCACAGATGATGGTGGCAGTAGCACCACCGCATAGCGGTGCTTTTAGCGATAAATGAGATGCAGACAAAGCACATCAAACAGTGCTTGACTCATTAGCATTATTACTGTTATTCACTCATGCCCCAGAAAACTATTTTGTGAGTACAATCAACTATTGAAGGGTCCATACACTTTTTTTTTTTTTAAGATTTAATTATTTGACAAAGAAAGAGAGCATGAGCAGCAAGGGAGAGTGAGAAGCAGACTCCTCGCTGAGCAGAAAGCCCGACACAAGGCTCGATCCCAGGACCCTGGGATCAGGACCTGAGCCGAAGGCAGACGTTTAACTGACTGATCCACCAGGTGCCCCCACATATTTTTATCAGTCGCTGTGTGTATCCTGATAAACCAGCAGCACGTGTAGATCAAGCATGTGTAGATCACATTCAACCGAGTTCACCTGTTCCCTTTTCATGGTCATTATTCTGGACATTAATTTTCAGAGTGGACAGATTTTTTTTTAAGATTTTAGTATTTATTCATGAGAGACACACCGAGAGAGAGAGGCAGAGACACAGGCAGAGGGAGAAGCAGGCTCCATGCAGGGAACCCAATGTGGGACTTGATCCTGGGTCGCCAGGATCACGCCCTGGGCCGAAGGCGGCGCTAAACCACTGAGCCACCTGGGCTGCCCCCTCCCCCCCCCCCTTTTTTTTTTTAGCTAACAGAGAATCCTAGTTAAAAGGGTGTTGTTGCATAGTAAGCTTGTTAGGTTTAAACCACCACTGCTTCGTAAAGCCATGGTTGGAGATATTGGTGTCTCATGACAAAAAAATGTAAAATCCTATCTAAATTAGTTAAAATAATGGGTTCATTATTCGTGATTTTCAAACCTAAAAATATTTAGCTCCAAGTACCCGTAATTGGACGTGTAATGAAGATTACAGAATTTTATTTTCAGTGACTTAATATTTTAGGCTCCTGAATGACATAATATTAACAGCAAAGATTTTTACTCTGTCCCTACCCAAGCTGATTATGGAAACTGTCTTAAACTCATCCAACTCATCCATCGCTAAGTAATTAGTCTTTTTTTTTTTTTAAGTAATTAGTCTTAAATAGATCCTGGAAATAGAGTGCTTAGTGTCTTGCCGTCCCCATCAGTACTCCAGAACCAGCGTCGTGCACCTCCCAGGATCCCATTCCTTTCGGCTCACGGCTCACTCGATCTTGAACGGGTCTGTCCCTGGGAAGGAGAAAGGGCTGCAGAAAGAATTGCACGCGGCTTCTATTTGATTTGGAAGCAAAGTGCATGAAAACCCATAAGCCACAAAGCAACCGTTCTATCACCCTGTTCCACCTGCGCGTCTAACATCAGTGTCCTCGGTGTGCACGTCGCGTGCACCCTTAACCCAGCTTTACGCTTTACCCTTGAAAGTGACTTCTGAGCTGCCATTCCTTCTTGGAGCTTCATGCCCGAGGGTAACGAAATCGAATCCAGCTGTCCCCTGTGGGCTCCACCCCCCACCCACCGGTAGAGCTCCCCAGAACTCTGTGGGGTGGGAGGCCGGGCGGCACCCCGCCTCCCTGGCTGGTGTGGGACGGGGCTGCTTTAGGACCATGCCCCGATGCTCTCCCTCATGGTCATGCAAGACCCTGTTTGCATGTTGCCTCGAAACTTTGTTTCTGGCCTGGGGCACAGAATTATGAGCCACTGATACACTTTCATTTGATTTAGTAGTAATTGGTCCATTTTTGCTCTAAGTCAGGAAGTTTTGCCCCAAGACATGAGCCTTTTATGTTCTCTTTTCAGCAGGCACGTAGATTCACACGTCCAAGACCAGATGAAAAAGAAACACAGTGAGGTATCTTGATGCTAATAGTTGGCTTTGCACTCGGCTCCTCCGTTCATGGTCCCCATGTTTCATTTTGAAAGTGCGTGCAATTTCGTATTACACTTTTCGTGTTTTCTTATAACTTTTAAGTCGTGGGATTTTTAGCACTCCTGTGTGGTTGCCGTGCTTGGGGGTTCTGTGGGACAAAGTCATGTGATTTCCAGGATTAATTTGATGGGGAGAGAAGCTCAGATATTCTGGAGGCTGGGGGCACTTCCAGTGTAGTGGTTAGTGGTGGTGACAACAGCAATTTGGGGCAAATAGACACGCCAACAGGCAAAATCCTGAAGGCAGAGAAGGGACATGTAGGTTTGCAGGCAGCGGGGTGCTAGGGGCACCCTGAGCTGGCTCAGCAGCACCGGGGTTGGCTCAACGATGGTGCTGGCATCACTCACCTGCAGAGGCGGCTCCTAACGGCAGCAAGGACTTGACTGGGATCGAGTCCAGCATCGGGCTCTCCGCATGGAGCCTGCTTCTCCCTCTATCTGTGTCTCTGCCTCTGTGTGTCTGTGTGTCATAAATAAATAAATAAAATCCTTAAAAAAAAAAAAGATTTGACTTGCCAGCTTCCTCTCTGTGCCTCGCAGCATCAGAACTCCCGGTGTAGCGGGCTCCCACCTGGGCACCACCTTGACGGCACTGGCACTGCATCTGCAATGACCGTCTTTCCACTCCCGCACTTCTCACGATTCCTTTCTTCCCCTCGCTGATCACTGGTCCATCCCCAGGTATTCCTGGCCGCTCAGATCGGTCACGTTGGCCAGGTCCCTCTCATGCCAAGTCATAAAACACCTCTTTAATGCCCTTCTGAATGAATCAACGTCAGATTCGAGCATTAGTGGTTCCTTAGACTTGGATTCTTCACCCAATATCACAATTAGTGGCTGCTTCGCTGGAGTATTAAGGATTCATTAACTGTACATCAGCTTCCCCGTGAGGACTGATATACTGGCTTCCACAAGGCGTTATTACGATACCATCGCCAAGTGTCCAGCATCAAGCCAGGAATGAGCTGTCTCGGGAGAGATGAATCAGCTGGAATGACTTCAGGCCGACTCCATCCAGCTTCACGGTGTGAACCCGATGGCTTGTCTGTGTCTCAGGCCAGTCAGCTGAACTCTAAACCTGTTTTCTCACCTGTAAAATGGGGATAATGCCATCACCCCCCGAGTGTTTTGGGAGGATGGAGGCAATGATGTCTGCACAACCAGTATATAGAAAGGGGGGGACCCGGGGTGGGGTAGTCAGGAAACAGTCCTAACTGCTTTCACCGCATCATTGTCTCCAAACCTGCTTCCAGGTCCCTCTTTCCCACAGTTGGATGATGCTCCTGGGAAGCCCACAGCTTCTCCATCCTCTTCAGGCTTAGTTTCCGCAGCCTCACCTAATTCCTAAATCTCAGTACCTTCCTGATTTTCTCACGGTTCAGCTGTGACTTAGGTTTGAAAGTCTGCAAGGAACCTGCAGGGTGTCAGGTCATCCCTCCTTGATCATCTTCCCGCCGCTGCCGCCTCCCTGAGTCCTCCAGGACTGAGCGAGAAGGAAGCAGGAGGATGGGAGACACAAGGCTGCCTCTCGAGTCTGAGGGTGAGGTCTGAGGTCCTGCATCAGGGCAGACACCCAGAGGCCAGCTCCGTGCCTCACACCCTCTGTGATGGGCACCTGCTGTGGCTCACCTGGGCTGCTGCTCAAGGGCAAAAGCCCTTTCTTGGTGACCTCGGCCCAGCCTCCCTCTGCAGCATCAGCCCGGTGGGGGGAAGGACACAGTTGCTGCCAGGAAGCTGCCTGCAGGCTCGGTGAGCCCACGCCTTCCGGTGTGTTTCCTGACCTCTTCCTCGGGGACAGTCACAGGACCTAGCTCCTGCGGTGGGTGCACACCAGCTGCTGTGAGACATATGCAGCCAAGTGGTGCGCCGAAGCCCTGGCCACAGCAGCTGGCTCCCATGGCCTCTAGCAGAAAGACAGCGTGGTCAAGGTGGCTGAGAGCACGGCCCACGGAGCTGATGGCCTGGGTTCGGGTTCCACGTACTAGTTGTACACCCTGGACAAGTGGACAAGTCCCAGGTGAGTTGATCTCTCTGTGCCTCAGTTTCCCATCCATACGTGGAGACCACAGCACTACTGCCCTGTCCTGGGTGTTAGGTGTTGCCCTTCAGTACTGGGCTCCCCTCCCTCCCCAGGGATGAAGCCTGGAGACTCGCCCTCCACCGCCTCTGCCCCAGGAAGGGGGGGGGCTGTTGGATTCTGTCCAGGAGAGGCTCCTGGAGGCTGTTCCCAGGGGGACCAGGGCTCCCGCGATGGCAGCCGTGCAGGCATCGGGGTGGGGGCCTGCCAGGGGCTTCCAAACATCTTCCTGAGGACCCAGCACCTGGCTGCTGCAGGCACCTGAGGGCTCCCCACCGTCCCGGCCAAGCCCCACCTGCCGCCTGGCCCCTCGCGGCTGTGGCAAGGATGAAGCCAAACTGCACCCCGAAAGCGCTCGGAGCTGGTGGACACCGCCACTAGGATCTCTTCATTCTGATTCTCAGCCCCGCTGGTCAGGCCATCCACGCACAACATTCCCCCGCAGCCCTGCGCTCAGGGGCGGGGGGAGATGGTCAGGCAGCTCGGCCTCCCCCAGAGGCCTGGACACAGACTGCTGTGCTCGCTCGGCTCGCTCGGGAGCGTGGAATCCCAGGAGTGCTCGCCCCGGCGGGGCCTGTTCAGAGCCGTGGCAGGAATGCGCACGCTGGGCACAGATGACGTCCCAGAAACGTCCAGCTGGGATCCGACTTGTCCATCTCTCACTTCAGCAGCTCAAGAGGGAAGGTCAATGACCAAACGCAGGGGGCCACTTCCAAGGACCCCTCACCCATCCGTACCCAGATGGGGCACACGCGTGGGAGGCCAGCTTAGGAAATCACCGTGCTGTGGAAATGCATCTGAGATTCCACTGACGTCGCCTTACTTTGGCAAAAGCCGGGATCTCCAGGTGAGATCCGTGAGATCCAGAGCCAAGCTCCGCAAGCTGTTGGAGTTACCGGCTCGGCTAAGTGGTCCAGCTGCACCTGGCCCCGAGGCGGGGACAGGACCCCAGATGTTAACCAGCGCGTGGCTCGCAAAGCCCCAAACCGGTTGCATTGGTTTTTGCTCTGCAGGGAGTCTCCAAAGGCAGTCTATCTGGGCACGGGGGTGATTATATATTTGTTTGCACCTTTAAGAGGATGAACCCACACCAAGGCTAGACTGTAAGAAAGAACAAGCAATAAAACACAAAAGCCCTTCGTGCCACCTGGATTCGTTCACTTGCAGAGAAGGAAGCTGATCTTTTCGGTAAGGCCCGTCCAGGGTACACCCTCAAAACTCTGCATCCCGTTGACGTAATCAGCTCCACCTTGGTGCCCTACAGTGTGCGTGCTTTATGGCACACCTACTCTCCCTGGTGACCCCTACATATTGTTACGGCAGCTTCCCTTCCAACCTCTACAATCAGAATCAAAATCATCCTTTATTTTATTTTATTTTTGTGCATCCTTATCATCCCTCTAATGTCCTCTCTGTGTTTAAAGTGGTCCCGGGTCATCCCCCCTTCAGCCCCAGAAATGACAAGGGTTCATGGCCACGGGCTGTTCCTTTTCCAGAATGATCATCTCCAGAGAACAGACGCTTCATTGGTCATCAAGCTCAGGTACGCATCGTGTCTCGGGCTTTTCCCACAGGAAAACGCTCAGGTTAATGGTCTCAACAGTTTTGATAGCGGCTGCCCCCACCCCTCTCTCATCTCTCTAGATTTTCAGGACATGATGAGAAGGAAGCCGATTCACTTTTTGGCATCCTATTTGGATGCTTAAGAAAAGTAACGTAAACAGGCACAGTTTTTAAAGGGAAAAAGTAGAATATTTCCATATATATGCATATGTGTACGTATATATAGATACGGCAGAAAGAGATGATTTCCTTTTAAGGAGCCTATGTTGGTTTGGAGATTTCCATTCCACCGTCCAATCAAACTGCATTCAAAGTGCAGGAAACCAGAAAGAAGAAAAGATACCTTTCGCTCTGGGACAGAAGGCCAAGCCCGGAGTAGAGACGAAAGATCTAATCTCCAAAATTTCAAATCCAAGAGCTGGGCCAAAGACAGGCTGCATATATAGGTATAAAGACACTAGCATGGGGATCCCTGGGTGGCTCAGTGGTTTAGCGCCTGCCTTTGGCCCAGGGAGTGATCCTGGGGTCCTGGGATCGAGTCCCATGTCGGGCTCCCTGCATGGAGCCTGCTTCTCCCTCTGCCTGTGTCTTGCCTCTCTCTCTGTGTCTTTCATGAATGAATGAATGAATGAATGAATGAATGAATGAATGAATGAATAAATAATCTTTTTTTAAAAAGACACTAGCATGGTTTGTCTGCTAAGTTTTGTGTTTCTACTGCTGGGGTGACAGCAAGTCCTGCATTTGACTCAGTGGCCGGGTCCCCAAGGAAGACCCTAGGCTGTTGTCACTGGAGGCCTGGCCATTTCAGACCAGGTGGGAAGCACAATGTTTGGAGAGCAACGTGTAACACAGAACAGAGTGGTCGGGATACAGGTAGACCACAGAAGCCATAATCTGTCAAAAAGTACAAATCAAAAAAGAGTTGACACGACCCTGGCCCCAAACTCCAAGACCGTCAGCAACCTGACCTGCCAAAAATGGGGTTTTGATGCTACAGATCTGTCCCCATAGCATTTGGGAATCACATGATGTCCCAAATGGGACACATGGTTGCCCCACTGAATCCAACTGATCACATCAGATTGTCTGAGCAGCTGCTTCCTCGTGAACGGTGGTGACTGGGAAGCTTTTAGGTTTCACACAAATACGTGTTTTTCCACAGTGCATTCATCACTGGGATTGGAGATGGTGTTTCCAGGGAGCGTTTATGAAGACAGCAAAGGAAAGATGCCAGGTTGGAGTCTATCCTGTGCACTGCGCCCCAGGGACACGGCTTATCTCCTACTGCCAACGGGGCCGGGATTGAACCCTGCCAAGGCACATGGGCATTGCCAAGATCAGTAGCAATAGACCATTCACTATTCACTACATCTGAAAAAGCAGAAGAAGACAAAGTAACCAATGTCCTAAATCATGCTTTGTGCAACCGGGAAATCATGACTTGTGCGTGTTTATAAGAAATATCTCAAAGATGAGTTTTCAAAACGTGTTCGTTGTCCCAGGGCCATACAGAACTGTGTCTTAGCACTTTGATGTCTAATGCTGGATAAGGTAGAAAACGTTTAATATTTAAAACAAAAGAGACAACATGGTGGGGGGGTGTGGTGAGAGAGGAAAGTATGATCACTCATACTTATGGCTGAATGTCGGGTGCCTGCAATTTTGATAGTCCTCCCACCCCCTTGGTTCTGCCTCCTTACTGGTAATTCTGCTCCCATTCACCAGGACTCTCCCTCTCCAGCACCTCTCCTGCCTCCCTTTGCAGCAGGTTGGCATGATGCCGCCCTCCTTGTTTGGTCTCCAAGCATGGCCTCCATGTCTTCCTCTCTTCTACTTAGAAGAAAAACAGCATCTGCCTTTTTTTTTTGAGAGTTTATTTATTTATTCACCAGAGACATACACAGAGAGAGGCAAAGACACAGGCAGAGGGAGAAGAAGGCTCCCTGTGGGGACCCTGATGCGAGACTCGATCCCAGGACCACACCCTGAGCTGAAGGCAGACGCTCAACCACTGCGCCACCCAGGCGTCCTAACAGCATCTGCTTTTTACTAAAGAAAATCCAGGGATTCCCTGGGTGGCGCAGCGGTTTAGCACCTGCTTTTGGTCCAGGGCGTGATCCTGGAGACCCGGGATCGAATCCCACGTCGGGCTCCCGGTGCATGGGGCCTGCTTCTCCATCTGCCTGTGTCTCTGCCTCTCTCTCTCTGTGTGTGTGACTATCATAAATAAATAAAAATTAAAAAAATAAAATAAAATCCAGCAGCCCCCTAGTCAGGCTGAATGCCGTTGGCAGGACCCTGATGCCCATCAGTGGCCCAGCTACTGCAGCATCCAGGGAGTGATTCTGGGAAGGAAGTAGACACCTCAAGAGTTCCAGGCAGATGTCTTCAACCTTGCAGCCCTCAGTTTCCTTTAAAACTCCTCCCCATGAAGGTCACTACAGGTCATGGTCCAGCACACCTTCTCATGTGTTCCATCCTCCACGATGAGGGCCTAGTCTCTCCCTCCTCCAGAGCACAGGTGTACACCAGCTCCTCCCAGAGCTTCCCAGTTCAGCCCAGCCCAGACCATTACACCCCTCCCCATCAGAGCCCACCTGACTGACCACTCGCAGTGTTGCTCTTGTACCCTAGGGAGTCCACGTCTCACTTCCTGGTCCTTCGGAGCAGTCTCCACATGGGACACGTTTTGTCTCTCCCGCAAGCACTCAACAGCACTGTTCATGTAGTAGGGGCTCACTTTGTCATACCCGCCAAGTGGCAGGGCCCAAGGGGTAAGGGGATGATGCTGACATGCTCTCACTTCTCAAGAAGCTCTGCCCACTGCTCAACCAAACATTTATCACTAGGCGTTAAAAACCACATCTGCTGCTCCTTGGTATTTACCCAGCGGAGTTGAAAACTTATGTCCATGCAAAAACTTGCACACGGTGTTTATCAAAGTTGTATTTATGACCATCACACTTGGAAGCAACCGCCATGTCTTCCAGTAGGTGAAAGGATAAACAGGTAAATACAGACAATGGAAAATGATTCAATGTTAGAAAGAAGTGAGTTATCAAACCATGAAAAAGACATGGGAGAACCTTATCCATGTCACTCAGTGAACGAAGCCAGTCTGAAAAGGCTGCATACTGTATGACTCCAACCATAGAACATGCTAGAAAAGGCAAAACTATGGAGACAGTAAAAAGATCAGTGGTTGCAGGGGTTGAAGGAAAGAGGGACAATTAGGCAGAGCACAGAGCGTTTTTAGGCCGATGAAACTACTCTGTGTGATGCTGTAGTGGTGGACATGTGTCATTATGCATTTCTCAAAACCAAAAGAGGGGGGCACCCGGGTGGCTCAGTGGTTGAGTGTCCATCTGCCTTTGGCTCAGGTTATCATCCTGGAGTCCTGGGATCGAGTCCCGCATCGGGCTCCCTGCAGGGAGCCTGCTTCTCCCGCTGCCTGTGTCTCCGCCTCTCTCTCTGTGTCTTTCATGAATAAATAAATAAAATCTTTAAAAAAAAGAAAAATAAATAAATAAAAATAAAAAATAAAAAAAAGAAGGTGCAATGCCAAGAGGGAACCCCAATGTAAGTAACCATGACCTTTGGGTGATAATGATGAGTGGGTTCATTGACTGCAACAAATTCACCCCTCTGGTGTGGTGAGGGGTGCTGCAGCTGGGTGGGGGAAGGGGATGTGGGGGAACTTTATGAACTTTCCACTCAAAACTTTTTGGGAAAATAGCTTATTAATGGGGGTGGGGGGAACCCACATCAGTGTGTCTAAGATTGCTGGGGACAGGGGGAAGGAACACGTGAGCCTAGCCCTCTCTGAATCAAACCACAAAAGAATTGGCGGAACTTGCTTCTGAAAAGCCTGAAACCTAACTTTTTAGGGACAAGTGGAATCAAACACAATAACCCAGAAAGGCAAAGAGGTTAATCCGTGTGGTACACATGGATATTTTGATTCTGGCAGCTTAGAATCGTAGACTAAGAAGTGAACTCACAGATCATTCGTTGAAACCTCTGGCTGCGAAAAGGAAGAGACCACATCTGGTGGAGACACATGATTTCCCCCAAAATTATAACGAGAGTTATCTGAGCTCATCAACCCCTCCAGGCCTCCAAGTAAAAAACCTACTTTGGTAGGAGCCCCCACAGATGGGTGGGCATCAACAGCCTTAGTTTTTGAATCCTGAAATGGGCAAAGTAACACAACCCCTCCGGGCTGCTGGCGGTGATATGAGCAGTTTCGTAATTCATAAAGCTCTGTTCAACAAGAATCTCTTCTGTTCCAGGAATTCTATTCTGCGGGAAGTCCGAGGCAGGTAAACATCCTTCGGGAAGCATCCGTTTATGACGAACCTCACAAAGAGGAAATCAGAAGGGCCACAAGTCTAAGAGTGACTTCTGAGCGTACAAACATGAATAACAAAATATTTAAGCTACTGATGTTATAAAGACAGGAAACCTCTTATCATTAAGAAGTGTCTGGTTTCCTGAAGCTTCGGGTTTTAGCCCATGCTTCCTCAGAGCCAAGAACTATAAGACTTCAGAGGTTTTTTTAAAACTCCAGTAATTTCTTTGAACTTACTAAAAATCTCTCTGGCTTGTTGTATTTATGCAGTAAGTACCTAGGTCCATCTTCTTTGTACTTGGATCACTTCTTAAAGAAAGACTGGATTGCAGAGCCTTTTGACTTAAGCAGCCATTTAAACATATTAGGAGGAAAAATAAATTGCTGATAAAATACACCTGATGTATTTAAGTTAAAATTGTCTTTGGAATCATTTCTGGGGGAAAAAATATTAGGGAGAAGGATAAGGAGCCATAATTATGCCCCAGCAGCTGCTACAGCTTTGCAAATTAGTTGATAGTTATGGATTATGTCCACAGCAATCCTGCGATGCAGCTCCCTTCCTGCCAGCTTACATCCCAGGTGAACGGGAAGGGTGGACAATGTGAGGTGCTCTAGGCATTATATCAATACCACTTGCAATCTCAGATCAAAGATGTGAATACTTCTCCCTTGGGTCTTGTGACACTTACTGTTGCTTTATTCCTTTCCAAACTCCATATTTAATGGAGGAGATGAAGTTGAGGCCCTCTGTGCCCAGCGGACACCTGACTATCTAACTGTCCATGACCCGAGTGTGATTCTACAGTGAAAAGCATGTGGCTGAGGAGCAAAGAGGGGATCCCCTGGAACCGGTCAGAAGAAAGCACCATCTGTATTAGTGTGTGACCACAGCGCCGGGGGTTTCCATTAGGTGAGCATCTGGAGAAAGCCTCATTCATCTAGGTGACAGCATCTACTACATTTTTGGCTTGCCAGCAAGGCTAAAAATTGTATCTCAGAAGACTTAAGAAGAGACAAGGAGACATTGAATACGAACCAGCTCAGAACTGGTTTGTTGAGGAGTCCAGGTAGAGCGCAGGCTGGGGCAGGGACGCTGGAGCCTCACATGGTGCCAGTTCTTGGGCAGTTGGCTCCTTAGCCTTTCCACGACCAACCCCTCACTTGAAGAGGAAGGCTATAAATAGTACTTAGTCCAAAAGATTGTTGTGAGGATCAAAAGTTTACAACAATGCTGCCAAGAGGTAGGTTCTGTGAGAATAAGCAGACCTGCAAAGCTGGTTGAGAAATCGTGAGTCTGAGCTACCCAGAAAATTCAGAAGGAACATCATCACAAAAGAAGTGCAGGAGATGGTGGCAGTTGGGAAGGTCCAGAGATGCCTGATGGTCCGGCAGGCAGCCCAGGGGGTGTCAGGGAGTGGAGGGGGCAGCAGGCATCGACAGTGGGGGGCATGCATCAGACAGCTCCAGGGTACTCGTGAGCGCACTATGCCAGGCAGTGGGCAGTGCTGGAGGAGGTGACCTGGTCAGACATTGTCTCCAGTAATGAAGATGAGACTGAACCTGTCGTTTTATGGCATGGACAAGTAGGCCCTGACTCCCCGATGAAAACAACTGAGCATGGTGGACATACGGGCCCTGCAGAGGTGTTTATGAGCAAAAGATAGTAATTAAGAGCCAGCGTGGAGTCATAAAGAGGAAGTCCTGCCAAAAGCATCTTTAAAAAAAAAAAAAAAAAAAAAAAAAACGACAGCAACCAAGATTACGGGTCTGGTTAGATTGGGCGAATCTGTTAGATCTTAGGGGCCAAGATCACAAGGGGAGGTTAGCTTGAGTTCAGTAAGTCCTTTGACAAAGAAGCGACATTCTCCACTTTTGGATAAAGTGCCCAAATGTCACTGGAATGTCACTCCAGTTCAGTGGAGCCCCGTGAGCAGAAAGACGCCTTGAATCATTTGATGGTGGCCGGGTGTGCATCGCCTCCAGACAGCTGGGCTACAGGTTATCACAGGGACAGGTAGATTCTCTACTGGGATAGTAAAGGACCGTGATCTCGACTTCCTGTACTCATATTTCATCAACAAGTTGGATGAGGACAGTGTGCTCATCGACTGTCCCTGTGACACCAACTATTACAGGTGATCCCACCCCAAAAGCAGAATCAAGCTTTAAAACCACTGCTGCCCTGGGGTTAAGCTTCAGCAGGGGAACGGGGAAGCTCTGCAGGCGGGTGGTGCTGCTGGTCACACAACAGTGTGCATGTACTGAATGCTACTGACCTGTTCACCCAAAGCGGCTAACACGGCGTATTTCGTATTATGTATATTTTAACACAATAAATAATGCAAGACAAAACCAAAAAAGGTGGTCACAGTCAAGTCAAACAGCCTTGTCCCATGAAAATTCGTTTTGTGGCAGAGCTAAACACCAAGGTACAGCGTCTCCTGTGTTATGACAAATTTTTGGTGGTAAATGTCCTTCCACTCGTGATGAGTTTGAAAACAAGAATGCATTTAGAGAAGGTGCGAGGGACATTTCATTTCCTTTTTGTGCTGGTTTCAAAGGGAAGGGGACCTGTGAAGAGGAAAGCGTAAGCCATCATTTCAGTATAAGCAACATATTCGAGTAAGAACCCAATTTTGGTGGGGGGGAAGTATTATCTTTTAATACAAAAGAATGTAAATAAATATCTGTTGTTTAAACCAAAAAGAGAACACAGTATTAAAAACACTTATGATTGACCAATTTATTTATAAAAATAATCTTTACAAATAAATCACACTAACAAAGCATATGAGTGAAGTCGGCTTACACGTTTGACCATACGTATGGCCCTGTTATGCTTGTCTTTCACTGGATATTATATTCTGAATCTGTTTGCTTAACTTTGCATAACAACTTTTATCCAAATGCCTCCATGAGATTTAGAAACACTACCTTGTTATTGGTACACATCACAGAACGAAGTCTGCTACTGTGACAAATGAAGCAGAGTCCTTTGAACAATTTATTTTTTTAAGATTTTATTTATTTATTTGAGACAGAGAGAGAGAGAGAGAGCACAAGTGGGGAGGAGGGTCAGAGGGAGAGGGAGGAGCAGGCTCCTCGCTGAGCAGGGAGCCTGATGCTGGGCTCAACCCCAGGACCCTGAGATCATGTCCTGAGCCGAAGGCAGACACTTAAGTTACTGAGCCACCCAGATGCCTTTCCTTTGAACAATTTAATACACAAGTTAAAAGAACTGAAAAAAATCCAGAAATAAATGACCAAAGTGACATTCTTGTTCCACATTTCTGAACTGGAATAAATAGTTCAAGATTTCAAAATGATGTTCCACTTAGCTATGTATGGATATGAAGAAAGTAGGAAATCTCTAGGAGGAAACCGAAGAAAATTCAGGACATGGAAGGATTATAGAGAGAAATATAGGTACGGATGGATGTGGTCTGCAGATTCCGATACCCCAGGTTTCAGCCTCCCCTGCCCCTTCTGCCAAATGGCCCCAAAACGCAAGGGGTTGCTGTGAGAAGGAAATAAGATAATGTGTGTAATGCTGAGGTGCTCATGGATTAGTACTTGATCCATGGCATGGAGAAAGGATTGGCTTTTTTTTTTTTGGAAGTCCCTCCCCACTGGAGATTAAGGGGGGAAATGTCTTCAGCTTCTCCTAGGTCTCTTGGAAGAGAGTTCAATAGAAGAACCATCTTCTGAGAGGCAGCAGCCAAGGAGGATGCCAAGTACCTGGGGATGACCACTGGAAGGCATTTGCAAATCTCTCTCTCCCCTTCTACCCTCAAGTCCTTTGGCCCACCTCCCACTGGTGACCCCATCAGAAGCCAGAGGGCAAAGGTGCTGGGGGGACGCGCCATGGGGGTCAGCCTCCAGGTGCAGCAGAGCAGAGAACCTGGGATGGGCCGATCTCAGCGGGCACAGGGACTTTCTCATTTTCCCCAATGGGACTTGATCAGAGCAGCAAGTCCCACACCCGAGCTTCTAACAACGTTATGTCCACTTCTTCACTGAATGGTCATGAAGCAAGATATTATAGGAAATGAAACCAATTTGCTGAACAAAATGGCTTTTCCAGCCACCAGCTTTAACTCGGATATGGCCGACGAGGAAAGTAAATGGAAGTGGAAGAGTGAAAGAAAGGAAATCGTTTTAATATGTGGGGGGAAAAGAACAACTCTGGCAATGACAGTAAACCTCTGTGTCCAGACAAAATTCATACGCTGCCGTCCTGACGCTCAAATGTGGGGGCTCCAGGGGCTGGTGTCTCTGAGCATGACCAGGTCAGGGGGATCAGAGCCTCCGTGAGTGGGATCCATGCTCTCACCAAAGAGGTCCCACAGGCCTCCCTACCTCTCTCCCCCTGTGAGGACACACGAGAAGTCAGCCACCCTCACCCAACCACACATAGGCACCCCGATTGCAGACCTCCAGGCTCCAGCACTGTGAGCAATAAATTTCTGTAGTTTTAGTTCACCCAGTCTGTCACCGCAGCTGAAACGGACTAAGACATAGACTTTAGAAGATCCTCATAAAACAGAAACTCATGCCCAGCACGTGTTAAGCATTTCAAGTCCTGAGAGTCCCCCGCTCGCACTGTACACGCCTCTAGAACATGCATCTTTTCCCGTTAGGCACCACCCCTTATTTTTGGCTGAAAACTTGGGCCGCTGAAACTCCAAATCAAAGGATCAGTGGGCACATCGGATTACAACTCTTTGCATAAAATTATGGCAGAGACACTAATGAGTCACGGGCTATGGCTAGGCTGGCCACCTCTGCTGAAATGCAGCACACCACTTGGAGAATTTATTGTTCATCTTGGAACTAGCAGCCCAGAGGTGTGTGCTTTCATTTCCAGACTCGTTTCTCACCTGCCCCACCTTAATGAACCCTTTGCTTCAACCAAATGGGTCAGAGCACCATCCTCAGCCACCTGGCACTTCTCGGTGTGGTTCCCTGCCCGGAGTTCCATGTGGCTCCTTGTCACTTCTTCATACCCTCTCCGTCTGGGGAGCCTTTGCCCACAATACTCCACTCAGACTCTATCACAGTAATTAGATGCAATGTCTGCTGCATGAGGACAGCAAGAAGCCAGATGTGACATTGCCAGAGACTCTCACCCCTTGCATTGAATTTAATGTTACTGCCTCTCATTTGGCACCTAGTTGGTCTCTCTACTTGGTAAGAATTCCTCATGTCTCCTCACTGACCTGGCTAACAGCAACTGGAGGAAGAAAATCTTCCTAAAACATTTCCAGTTCCCATTTTTCCCTGGTTAGAGAGCCTCCTTGGAAAGGTGTTTAACCAGGGCCCCCACCCCCATGATTAAACCCCCAGTAGTGGGACTGTAAGAAATGTGCACATCAAAGGTTGATCATGTGATAAACAGTTTACCTGAAACAAACAAAGGGGTGTGAAAGTGGGGGGGGGACGGGGTAACTGGGTGACGGGCCCTGAGGAGGGCACTTGATGGGATGAGCACCGTGCGCTACACTATATGTTGGCAAATTGAATTTAAATTTTAAAAAATTTTTAAAAAGAAAATAAAAAAGAAGAGAAAAGAAAAAGAAAACAGTGTTGTGAAAGAAAAAAAAGCAGTATTTAGGTAATAATCCTAAATAAACTCCTAAGTGACTGTGTCGTTTTTAATAAAAAGAAAGAAAGAAAGAAAGAAAGAAAGAAAGAAAGAAAGAAAGAAAGAAAGACAGAAAGAAAGAAATATATGCCATCGTTGGGTAAATAAGCTTCACAATGCACATTTTGGTTATAGAATGCTCCCAGGCTCAAACCCTACAGCCGCCGCAGGAAGCGCTCCGTGGCGTATCAGGAAAACCATTGTGCTCGAAACACTCCTAGGAGCCAGTGAACATGTCTTAACGTGAAATTGTTTCGAATGCAAAAGAAGTAAACATCTGAGGCTCACTAGGCTTAAATAAATAAATTTGAACCCAATAAATATACATCTTTAGGTAACTACATAAATGAATACGTATTGAATATATCTGTAGGGATCCAGGGGGTCCGTGAACCAGAGCAGAACCAGATGCAAAGTCAGATTCCAGGTGGGAACATAGGGCCCAGCAGGGCCGAATGTAACGGTAACACCCAGGACCCAAAACAGCTGAAAGCACAGGAGCTAAGAGACAAGGGCAGGGACAGCCCAGAAATGTAAGTGCTGTAGGTTCACCTGTGTAGAGCTACCTCTCTTTTCTGGAAAGATGCAGCTGCTGCCATGGCTTTCAGCAGGTGTCCTCATGCTCCTCGCTAGAAGGTGCCATCATAGCTGTGACTGCTAATCTCAGCTCAGGCCCCAGCTGCCCAGGGCCCAGGGCAGCAGGGCACAGTGCTCCAGGTTGTGCACTGCATCACTGCAGGAGGAACCGCAGTATAGAGTAGTGGCCTCATCCCAGCTAGCATCGAAAAAGTACCTTTCTGTGCAAGACATTCTAAATTTGACCAATGCTCTTGGAAAAGAAAACCAACCAAAGCTATTAGCCATATATAATGACTCACCCGGCCGCAGCTTTTCAATCATGCCAGCTCTACCCCCGCCCCCAAGCCCCGGGGCTTTGTGTCCCCTCCTCTGTGTGTTTCTTTCACCAACCCTACTATGGTTTGCATCCAAGGACTCACTCTCCCTCAATCACTCGGTTATAGTCTGAGGCCCTTCTCCAGTAACTGTCTGCAAATAATGTCATGATCCTATGCTTTCCTCCGTGGCACCTTCCTGATGACTCTTAAATTAGCCACATCTTCTTTCTCACTGTGGCCCCCTCTCTGATTGGTCCTGGGGGAGCCTGGACAGGATCTGCACACAGCCAGGGCCAGCCATATGATGACAGCTCCGGACCAGTCAGAGAGCAGGGAGAGAGGGCCACCCCTGAAGTCCCCCTCCCCGGGGCACCTATGCCCGTGAAGTCATGAAGGCAGCCGCAGGCAGGCCCCACTCAGCTCACTGTTCAAGAGAAACCTCACAAGGCATATAGTAGGCAGTGCCCAGCCACCGCCCCCCCATGTGGCTCTGAGGCCACATGCTCCCTGGGATGGCCTTGGCTGGGTGCAAGAGCCAGGCCATTTCCACCCAACACATCGCTGCCCTCAGGCTGTTTCTGCACTAGGGTGCTCTGTCAGCCTCACCAAGACTTTCTTGGTGCCGTGGCTCAGGGTGAGGCCCTCCCCACATGTTCCCCGGTCTTCTTGCTCTGTGTGCAGGAGAGGCAGCCCTGCCCTGCACCCGGGGAGCCCACCCCACCTGCTCGTGCTCCTTCTCCAGTTCATCCCATGCAGATGTCCTCCAGTAAGCCTCTTACTCATCTCATCGCTCTAGACACAGCTTCCGGGAGGATCCTGAACCACACAAGAACCAGGTGGACCCAAGCCAAGCACCCAGCAGGTGGGATCACCTAAAACAGAGAAGCCCCTCTTTCTCTATGTTTGCATCAGGCTTCCAGAAGCCACCCCCTCCACAGGCAATGTGTGAGACTGTCTTCCTTTCTGGCCGCTGTTCCTCTCCTGGTCCCATTCTGATAAATGCGCTCTTTCTTTAGAAGCGCCAATACCACCATTCAAGGCACAGTATGAATTGGAACAAGCGTCTATGTGCATCTGAAAATGGAGCCAGATGCGCGGTCCTTGGCCAGTCCTCATGACCCCTGTGGCTTGGCCAGCCCCTCCGGACAGCTCTACAGGCCACAGGTTTGTCCTTGGAGGGCAAAGCATTTTGTCCTCGGTGGGCAATAAGCATTTCCTGAGCCCCTGCTCTGTGCCAAAGAGCTCCTCAGACATCACAGGAAATGCCCTTAAAACATTAATAAGCTTCCTTGCCTATTCCTCTCCACCATGTATGCAAGAAGCACTTTCCCAACTGTACTATTCACAAGCATTTGAGCATCCGCTGGTAATGATTGGCTCCCATCAGATGAGAAGCTGCTGCCGACAAGACACAAGCAACGGTGAAAGGGCAGGAGAAGGCAGTGGGGAGAGAGGGGAAAGCCACCAAGAGAAGGAGCAAACCTGAGGAAGCAGAGCTGAGGCTTCCCACTGCAGGAGCAGATGTGGGTCACCCGGTGCCATCAGCCCAGGCAGGGTTGGCAGTGGTTGAGAAGCATCATCCTGAGCCATGCAAAAGGCCTAAAGCAGCTTCGTTTTGCAGCAGCCTGAAGCAAACTTAACCATTATCGTGTGTTTGTTGAACAAACCGCTGTGTGCTCAGTGCCTAACCATAGGCCACATAGTCTTCTAAACCCTGGGAATATTGGGACAACCAAATCCCTGCCCTGCAGAAGCTGAATTGGAGCATATTCACATCAGAAGCGGCCACAAGTGCTCCAGGTCATGGCAGCCAAAGGAGTGAGCTTCTGTTATCTGCAAAATGCATACGAGCAGCGGCAGTCTCTCCTGAGGATTGCACAACAGACAAGTAAGACTGTGCATGCTCCGATGGAGGGTTGGGGAAGGGGGCAGGACTGGTAACATTGGTGTCTTCCTGTGTAGACTGCACCTCACCCTCACTGGTGCAGACAATCAGGCATGGATGGAGCGGATGAGCATCAATCCACAAATGTCAAGTGACTGAGCTCTGACTTCACCGTTGTTGGCGCTGGTGCAAGATCCTACTCAGACTCGGATATAATAGGGCCACAGAAATTGCAAATACATGAAAGCCATCAGTGATGCCAGTCACTCCTTGCTGCTCCTCATGGTCCCCATGGGACTAGAGCAGCGGAGGTCAAAGCTTCTGTGGAGGCCAAGGGGATGCACTCACATGTGAGGTTTTACACGGAGGGCCAGGGAATGGAGGGGAGTCCTGGTGGTGGGGAAACACCAGCAAAATACATGTTCACTGGCTGGAGCTGGTCAGTTAGCTCCACTATATCCATGGGACTGTATGCCATAAAGCCACTAGGATCATATTTCTAAAATTAGACTTTTATGAGTGAATTCACTTGTTCAACAAGCATTTCCTGAGCCCCTGCCCTGTGCCAGGCACCGTTTTCGGTAAAGCTGAGAAGTCTATGAATGAAACAGGCAAATGTCTGCACTCCTTGGGCTCATCCTCTAGGGGAAGAGGAAAAGAATGAATAAGGAAGAAGAATGTGAGAAGCCTGATGGCACGTGATGGGACATCATGAAGGAAAGGACTGTGAATGGCCTGGTGTCCCTTTACCAGGGAGTCCAGGGAAGGTCCCAGAAATGAGGATACATGAGGAGGGAAGGGAGAGCCTGAGCTATCTAAACACAAGAAGGCTCCTGACAGAAGAAACATGTGGTGTGGGAAGGCTCTGAGATGGATTCACATGTGCCTAGCCCGAGTAAGAGGTGCTGAGGGTCTAATGAAGGGCCGGAAGGGCAAACTGGCCAGGAACCAGTGATTCCAGAGTAGTCAGCAGAGAGGCGATGATTAAAAGAATAGGAAAGGATGATATTTTCCAGGAAAGGGGCCTAGGGCTCAAGGCATGGTGGGTGGATGGCACAGATGTGGCACGGCGCATGATGATCTCAGCTGGGTTGGCCAAAGAGGTAGCTTTCTTACCAGTGGGGCAAAATGAGTGATCATAGGAGCCAAAATAAGAAATATAGAAGACTTCTAGGTAAATGTGGCTAGAATGAGATAGGGGGGACATAAAATGAGAGTATTTTTTATTGGTTGAGGGGGCCCCATGGCAAGGATGAAAGCTTCTGGAATCTACCTGCCTGCTCGCTAGTGGTTGTCACCAGGTTGACACTGGTGAGCTGCAAGAAGTGGCTCAATGCCAATGGCTTCGGCTCCCAGCATGCGCTGCTGTCTTGACATGATCTCCAGGAAGACCTCTCTTTGGAGCTTCCCCTCAAATTTCCAAATGCACATAGGACATCTCCATGTGGATGTCACACACCCCTGAGACAAGACATGCCCTACATTGAACTTACAATTCTCCCTTCAAACACATCTCTTCCTCTATATTTCATGCAAAGGAGCCTCCAGCCAGTCAGTGAGTGACTCAGTGCAGGAATCAGTGCCCACTCAGACACACACTTCTTCCCACCTACCAGTCTCCATCAGCTGGCCTCCAAACCCTACCAATGACAGCAAAGGGTCTTCTACTCGTGCCCACCCATGCCCAAGTGAAGAACCCCTTCCTCCCTCATTCTTCCAAGACAAAATGAAAGATTGCCTATGCAGAGAGATGCCCCAGGTTGGGGTAGGGTGGAGGACAGCTGAACCATGGACTCTTGCCCTTGACCTTTCAGTGGGGTCTCTCTCTAACAGTCATGGCCACCACTGCGCTGGCTCTCAAGGGATACAAGAGTTCCCCACCATGCTCCTACTTCAATTGGACGTGGAGTCTTCTGCTTAATTCCACATAGCTCAGTTGATTACTAACTGGAATTTGGCAACAAGAGATAATATGAAGGGACTGCCACACGTGGTGACATGACACCAAATCTATCTTATGAGACAGATCAGCTCCCTGACGCTCAGAGACCTCTCCCATTCTTAGCCCACAGCAAATAGGCACTGCCCTGCCCTCTGCGCATCTCCTTCTCTGGAAAGGATGCTTCAACACAGATGGGCACCAGGGACCACGTCCGTATTCCATGATCCTATCCCCCACACCTTTGTCTTTAAATGATCCATCCAGGGACTACCATCAGACCTAAACAGGGTGAATCAAATTTTTCTCTAGAATTTTTCAAACTGGAGCTATGGAAGCATATTCTAGCATGGTGAGTGATGTGGAGTGTCAGCAGCCACGTGGGCACAGTGTGAAGAAAGCCAACAGGGAAGGAAGACAGGCGGGAAGGTGACACTGTGTGCAGGGAGAAGCAGAGAGAACACACAGGTGCCACAGCTTTGTGAAACATCATTTCCATGGCTCCTGGAGACTCAGATGCTCTCTAGCCTTTCCTGGGATTTGGTAAAAGGACAACCCAATATCATCTCAAGAACTTTCTCTCCCCAAACCAGGTCTCTTGTAACAGTCCTGGGTGGTACATCCTAGCACCTGGTTTGTCTCCTGGGAGGGACCCTCCACTCTGCAGTCTTGTCCTCACATCCATCCCCCAGGAGTGGTGCCATCCCTTCCCCGTGGGGCTGAGATCAGAAGCAGTGGCCTTGCCGTACTCACTTACACTGCCACAGGCCCCCCGTGCAACATCATGCACTGGTCATTGGAAAATACTGCTTTGCCAAAGCATGCATGATACAATACCAAAAAAATCACAATTACTAGTATAACATCAGGAAAGTCTATATATTGGAAGAGTGTTAAGCTCATATTTTTAAAATTCTCATTTTTACTCAAAAAAATGAATTTTGATGGGCACTGAGGTGGGCACTTGACGGGATGAGCACTGGGTGTTATTCTATATGTTGGTAAATTTAATGCCAATAAAAAATAAATTTACAAAGAAAAAAATGAATTTTGTAATTAGCAACAAATACTGTCAGTTGTTCTTTGAAATGACAGGCTCGGTATATTCATTTATTTGACAATGTCTGCTGAACACCCAAGTCTGAAGCTGCAGTGTACCTGTCAGGTGTTCCTTCAGGTAGAAGCAGCGTAATAGTAAGAGATGTGAACTCAGGGATCCCTGGGTGGCGCAGCGGTTTGGCGCCTGCCTTTGGCCCAGGGCGCGATCCTGGAGACCCGGGATCGAGTCCCACGTCGGGCTCCCGGTGCATGGAGCCTGCTTCTCCCTCTGCCTGTGTCTCTGCCTCTCTCTCTCTGTGTGTGTGTGACTATCATAAATAAATAAAAATTTTAAAAAAAAAAGAGATGTGAACTCAAGTATTGGGATTTAATAAAATCAGTTAGTTTTAGTATTTCATCAAGGATATTCTTAAATGAAACTAACTTCCCTTCCTTCTTTTCTTCCTTTTTTCATTTCTTCCTTCATTCCTTATTTTCTTTCCTTCCTTTCTTTCTTCCTTCCTTTCTTCACTCTTCCCTGGGTCTCCAGCCTGCTGGCCTGCCCTGCAGATTTTGAACGTGTTAGTTCCCACAATCATGTGAGCCAATTCCTTAAAATCTCTCTCTCTCCCTCTCTCTCTCCCTCTCTCTCCCTCTCTCTCTCTCATATGTGTATTATCTATACCTATCTATCTAATCTACATTACATATATTTGTATTATCTCACCAAATAGCTCTGTTTCTCTACACACACACACACACACACACACACACACACACACATCCTATTGGTTCTGTTTCTCTGGAGACTGTAATATATCTATTAATGCATCTGCATCATTAAAGTCAATTCAGAAAAAAAAGGCAAATAGCCTCCTTGTATCACATTAAGAAAATCATTTTGATGATGTGATACTGTGCTGTGAAAGTATTTTGAGTTCTGTTATTCCCAGAGGTCCGTGGCCCACACCTGGAGAGAACTGCCGTCCTCACACCTTTCCCTGACATTTCTGTAATCTCAAACCTTCATGACAAGGCAAACAAATGGACTCGCTATCAAATCAGGACGGCTATCCTGGTTGGGCCCCTGAATGCTTTCTTAGGAGAAGCAATCCCCAGAGCCTGATGCTGCTCAGCCTCAGCTGTCTTCCTGACACCAGTTCCCCCAGGAGTCCCTGGTTCAGAAGCTTTCTCTGATGATTCTATCTGTGGACAAATTGCTAACGATTCCTGCTCCTTCTCTTCAGGTATAACAGCCATGCATATTTTATTCCCATAAATTATGAGAATTGAGCCATCACAAAACAGGATGAGTTCTTTATCCCCTTTTTGTCTCCTCAAGACTCAGCAGGTACAGGATGAAGCATGGGTCCTGCTGGGAAGAGGCTGTGCAGGTACCGCTCCTGCTGGCTGAGATCTCGGGAGAGCCTGGACCACAGCCAGGCCACCTCAGGACAAAGGAGAAAGGGGAAAAATTCCACAGTTGGTGGCAAAACTGTCTCCTCACCCGAGGGAACTTTAGCATTCAAGTTATTAAATAAAGCAGCTCATCTGGCAGTTGGCTATGAGAAGCAATTCACACCACTGTAAATGGATTAGCGCGACGTAACACCTTCCGCATTTCAATTTCAATTATTCCAAATGGGTGCGCCATTTTTAACGTTCAGGAATTGTTTTGAATGTCTACAGAAATGCAAAAAAAGTAAATAAGTTTCTTGCTTTGGGGCTCTGAAGAATGTTTCCCGTTCTCATTATTTTCCTCTTTGCCTTAACCTACTGTTAGTGTCAGGTTGACCAGCTGCCTCGTTGTGGTATAAGAAAGGGGATGTAAGTATATGTTTGTTGGGAAGTGGAGATGTAAATGCCAGAAGGAACCAAGGAGGAGGGTCTGTGGCTGTCCTTGCCTGACACTTCCAGCTGGTAAGTACTGAAGGAAGCCTGGTGTGAGAGGGGTGGGAGTCCCTGCCCTTGGATCCGGCATGGTGGATTTCCTGGGGGAAGTATAATTGACATGCACAGCGATAGCTTCAAAGCATGCTTGCACCCTACTTACAGGACTGCCCTACGCACTAGAGATGCCATTTTGCTGTGGTGCATTGGTGCAGTTTTATGCACACACCATCCTTTAGCTCAGTGTCTAAGTGACCACATTTGCTGCCTTTTCACACTAGGATGCTTTGAATAGTCAAGTCCATTCTATGAATCAGAACTGAGGGAAGTTGAACTCCCTTCAAATGTGGTATTGGAAAGTGGGAGAGGAATTTCCACTTGCCCCAGGAGATCATGAACTCACAGACTTCATTCATTAGAGGACATAGGAGGCAACAAGAGTTGGGCCATGTGGGAAAAAAAAAAAAAAGGAAGACAACAAGAAAAAGATGCTATTCAATCACAAAGGTAGGGAGGAGAGGCAGCAGGCACTGGTGAAGCTCATCCCTGTGTGAGGCCAGGGAATGCCATCTGGATCTTACTGAGAAAGGCACAGCAGGTGGGGGAAGGGGCAGCAGCACAGGGGCTGACCAGAACAAATGATGGAGCTAGACTCTTGACCTGCATGCCTGATGGTTGTTTGTATAAATAACTGCAAGAAACATGGTCCTTGGGGGGGGGGGGGGGGGAGTACCTGAGACCTGCCAACCCCTCTTCACTCACACCTTTATTTATTTATTCCTCTTGCATTTGCCTTGCCATTTCTTGCCACCATATAAATCTAAAATGCCAGAGTTAGACTAATGTATTGGAAATGTTACTGAATGCCAGGGCTTGCACAGAACCTGCAGCCTAAATCTCTTTGGGCTCCTCAAGGAAGGATCTGGCTCTGAGCTTCCTTATAATCATTGAAAATCCCAGATGCTCCACATATAAAGAGATTCACATATGCTTGGACAGAGGCAAGGCCTATGAAAAAGCAATCTCTCTCCAATTCATAGTCTAAGTTTTTTACTTAAACAGAGTTTGTTCTTCTAATCAATTGGGAAGTGTTTCTCCATGTTGGAAGCAGAAAGCAAGATGTTTGTCCCCCATCCCACCCCTGCCCTCCGAATAAAAAAAAAAAAAAGTCACTCTTACTAATTTCTTATCTTCTTACCAAAGGACAAAATGGAAAGACCACTATGAGATCCTATTTTTACATTTTTAAAATTCTTACCCATTCTTGAATGAATGCCATGTTGGACAGTAAGGAGGCTCCCACATTCACCTGTGTGGACAGGTAGGGGGGCACTCTCTTTTCCTGCATGTGAGACTATTCACAAGCATCTCAGGTGGGGTTCTTGTATTTGCAGTTCAGGATTAGACAAGGGCTTATCTTTCGGAAGAATGAGGAGATGTGCCTGATTCATTTTGTTGTGTGTCAAACCAAACTTCTAGGAAGAAAACCGGTGCCAGAGCAAGAAGATGAGCATTTTAGGGCCAACATAATATTCTTGAGTTGGATTGTAATTTTCTGTGATTTTACTGTAATGCAAATAATAAGCATGAGGGAAGGGAGAATGCGTGATCTTCAGGCATAGAGTAATGCACATAAGGACAGTTGCAGGGAAAAAAGCCCATAAGATTGTAGGATATCCTATCAAACATTACAATATGATAATGATAAAAATAATATAATACAAATATTTATAATAGTAGGGTATAAATATTATAAAATACTTTATTTTTACATGCCAGTCACAGCTGACAGTAGGATTCATTGTGTGTTCTTAACTGCTAACAGAGTGGGGCTTGCCATAATCATCCTCATAATCACATAATGATAAAATACCTATTCAGGAACAAAAATGATGCAGATTAACCATCTAAACTTCCCAGTCACTTTCTTTCCCTTTCTTTCTTTCCCTCTTTGGTGTACTGATTCTGTGTATGTATGTGTGTTTTCTGTGTGTCTGTCTGTCTGCCTATCTGTCTGACAGCAATTCTGTCCCAGGAGTGAACCCAGGCTAAAATCTTTGAGTGCTTTAAAGAAAAAGGCAATTCAGATGCTCCAGAGATCTTTTAAATTTTTTATGCTATTAAGATATTAAACAAATATGTTATACAAATATTCTTGAAAATTGAAAAGAATCTATAACAAATCTGATGTGGCAGGAGAAGGAATTTATCTAATCAAATATTGTGGTTAAGGATGAGTTATCAAATTTACATCCTATAAAGATTATCAACTTCTAGAAAATTCATATAATTTTCCAATAAGGCAAGCATATTAACAGTCAACTGAAACTCCATGAAATCTATATTTTCCACAATGTTTAGAAGACAAATAAACCCCTCTTTGTCTCTTCCTGGCCTCACTAAATTGATAGTTCTCAACCTTGCTTAGATGTAGGGCCCATTTAAGCTCCTTGTAAAACTATAGACCTTCTCTCCCCATAGACGCAATTCAGACACAAATTTGGAAAGTTTGTGAGTTTGTGAATCCCTTGAAGAAGATCTACTGATAATTTGGAATTAACAAGCCTAGATACATTCTTTGAACAAATATTTATCAAATATGTACTATGTCCCAGCTCATTTCCAGGTGCCAGGTATTTCAAAATCTGCGATACACCAGTCCCTGCCTTCAGGGAGGAGAATAAATAGAGTATTTGAATAAGCAAATAAGAAACAAGATCATTTATGATCATGATGGGTGCTTAAGAAAGTCACCCAATCCAAGGTGACTCATAACCCAGGAACATGTTGTGATATGAGAGTTGTCTAACTTTTATAATTTACAAGAGTTTTGTTGGAAGAAACCAGTGTTTAAATACAGGGTTGCCTCCATGTCAGCATGCTATTATTATTCTAGATTAATAAACTCTTTGGACTGAAAATGACCCCATGTCTCCCAAGGTGGGAGACTCTACACTGCTTCTCTCCATTACTCACAAGAGGGTTCAGCCCCTCGAATTCCATCAGAAAAGTACTGAAAAGAGCTGCTCTACATGGCAACCTACACCATTTCAAACACTCCTCATTGTTAGATAAATGTCTTTACTTATGACAACCTGACATTTGACTTTCTATAATTCCAAACAGTTAAATTATTCCTAAATTACCGAACAACTTGAGTCTAATCCATCCTCTTACAGATTCTCCCACAGATCTTTTAAACAGGCTAAACATTCCCAGTTTCCACTGTAACTCCTGAACAATTCACTATTTTTCATGTGCCAGTATATTAACTGAAAGCCCTGGAGATGAACTGAGCAATGTAGGATATTCTATAGCAATCACTGCCTTTCACATACAGCATTTTATTTATATTAAGCTTCAGACTGCATTTGTTTAATTCAGCCCCCGTTAGGGCCATGGAGATTTCCATTAACTAAAACTACCTAGGCTTTCCTATTAATCAAAGCCTTCTCCATTTGACTTCTTTACTTTTTCTCTGTTTTTCTTTATCTAGCTTCTTTAATTGAATGCTCAATTCACATTTGCTAGTCTTATTTTCTTTTTTTTTAATTTTTTTTTTATGATAGTCACACACAGAGAGAGAGAGAGAGAGGCAGAGACACAGGCAGAGGGAGAAGCAGGCTCCATGCACCGGAAGCCCGAGGTGGGATTCGATCCCGGATCTCCAGGATCGCACCCTGGGCCAAAGGCAGGCGCAAAACCACTGCGCCACCCAGGGATCCCACTAGTCTTATTTTCAATAAAGTAGCTGGGGCTATAAATGTACACCTAAGTACTGCTTTAGCTGCATCCCACAAGTCATATCAAGCAGTGTTCCATTGTTGTTCTAACTACTTCACAATTTCCACTGATATTTTTTCCATAAGCAAAAGAATTATTTAGGAAAAGTATAATGTGTGTTTGCTGTGTTATCTGAGAATATCCAATTCATCTATAAAGAAAACAATCAGAATGCATGCGTGTGTGTGTGTGTGTGTGTGTGTGTGTGTGTGTGTATTTCTATGAGCAGGAATGAGTCCCCTGAGTCTGTACCCATACTAAAACCTTTGAGTGCTTGAAGAAAGGGATCATTCAGGCAGTCCAGAGACCATGTGGATTTTCTTACAAAACTCACAAGAAGAGTTAAGCCTAGGTCTTAAATAAGCTATTAGTTTTATGATATTTAGTAAAATCATAGGGTAAGTTAAATATAGATAATGAATATTTTAAGTAACTCGTGAAACAGTAAAATTGATAAATATGTTACATAGAGAAAGTTAAGTTAGTAACCTGTGTGACGTATCAAGGTTAGATAGAACAAATCCTTAAAATATGATGTAATAAAGTAGATGCTGGCATAAAGCAGGGAAGGCCTGGAGAACAGGTCATGATGGTGCCACCTCTAGGCAAGTGATGGTGTGTCCCTCAGATTCAGTCAGCCACCAGTGACATCCTTTATGGTCTCTCCACAGCCCCAGTGCTCTGCCCAAGAAGCTCAGATGAAAACCACAGCTAATCAGCAGACTACCTAGCGAGCTGTGGCCACGCCAGCCTTCCTTGCCTCTGTGTCTCTCCCAAGAGGCAGGTATCAGGTGCCAGTGACCCAAGGAACTTTCTGTTTGTGGAGTTGCTTTTTCAAACCTCAGTTCTGTCCTCATAACCACATCCTCAGGGGGAAGGCTGATCCAGTAAGAAGAGACATCCTGTAAGTACCACATACCTAGGATTTAAGGAGTTCACCAGCTCTCAAGTGTGTTAACTTACCCTTCCTCTCTCCCCTTGCTTCCCTCTGTGTGATTCAGGCTGAGTTTAATAAACTACGTAATTCAAGCATCTTAGTAAGGCCTATGTTCCTTTCTGTTGCAACATCCCTGGGGCAGCCTGCCCAGCAGCGTACCTCAGAGCTACAGAGGCATCAAGGCAATTTTCTACACAGTAAGTTTTTTTTTTCTTTTTAATTTCTAGTCCCATTCTGTGGTAAACTGAAGAATATTAATTATTTTTGTATTTGTCAAAGGGTTTTCTTTGTGACTTGATACAGGTCTAAATGTTCTATATGAACTTGAAAAGAATGTCTATCTTCCACTTTTTCAGTGCAGGGATATATTTTTTTCCAGTCAATTGTGCAGAATGGTATTTTTCACAACCTCTTTCACAACATTGTGACCTATTCTTCTGTTCTATCAATTTCTGGTAGAGTTGTATCAAATTTTCTCAGTGAGATTATGCATAGGTCTGCTTCTTCTTGTGCTTTTCTGAGATAGATGATAGATGACAGATGATAGATGATAGATAGATAGATAGATAGATAGATAGATAGATGATAGATAGATGAGTCAGTGACTTAGGCTTGTAGTTTGCCTTCTCTACATACAGTAAGCCACATATTTTTCAGATGTGCACAGGCTTGTGGTTGTGGCACGTTCTCAGGAAAATGCAGGGTTTATTATTACCGCATCTCTGTTCATCCCTAAATGATGCTTTGCCTTAAAGTCAATTTCGGTGGCATGATGGCAGCTGCATCAGCTTCATTTTGGTCAGTACTGACTGTGCATCTGTTCCTGAGCTGTGCTTCCAGCCTTTCTCCCGTGGTCTGTTTAAGCACACCTTTTTTAACATCATCAAGTTGAATTTTTAAAAATCCATTCCCTTATTTGTTGTCTTTTCTTCATGAGGAAACACAGTCATGCTTTATAATAAGTTAAGCCATAAGCAATTACTAATATTTAAATATTCTTACTGAAAAAAATGACAATCTCATGACATTCAACCTAATATTTTCTGTGACATACTTTTATTTATTTCTGCCATGTTATGCTTTTTATCCTGCTTTTCCCCTTTGATTATTTTTTTTCCTTTACTGCCTTTTGTTGCATTGATTTCTTTAAGTTTTCTTCACCAGCACTTATCCTCTTCAATTAGGAAGTCAAAATTTTTTCTGTTCTTCGATTGTTGCTCCATAATTGTTATCACCTATGGGCTCTTTGGTGGCTCAGTCGGTTGAGCATCCAACTCTTGATTTTGGCTCAGGTCAAGATCTCAGGGTTGTGAGATCAAGCCTCACATCATGCTCTGTGCTCACATGGAGTTTGCCTGAGTATTCTCTCTCCTTCTTCCTTGGTCCTGCCCCCATTGATGCACTCTCTCCCTCCCTCTCTCTCTCTCTCAAATAAATAAATAAATCTTTAAGAAAATAAATAAATGAAATTGTTAATACCTAAACTTCACTATAATTCTAACAGGGTATAGAATTAATTTTTCTTATTTCAGTAGCTCTATCCTACCCAATCATATGATGAAGCTGATTTTCTCTTACTATCGTTGCCTAGTTTGAACTCCATATTGATCAACATAAAATTTTTTATGTTGTTTTTGCAGTTCAGTTTGAATTCGGTGTAGCTGTGCATTTTTGCACTGTGCCCACCATCCTTTCCTTGCACCCATCTCTCCCAGGTCAGTTTTGTTTTTTTCCAAATACATTTCACTGCTGACCTTTCAGCCATCCAGGATCCACAGTGGGAGTCAACTCTGCACAGAAGGCTAAGAAATGCAGTCTTTACTCAGGACATGATGCACCCAACTGCCACTGAGGAAGAGGAGGAAAATCCTGGGAGGTGGCCAGCAAAGCTGTCCCACCCCTACCATGTCAATTCAGCTAACAGGAGGACAGTAATTTCCATTCCAGAGAAACAAACAAATATCTTGAAGATTGCTGTCCTGCTCTCCTGAACAAATGAAGCATAAAGTCTGTAAGAGCTATGCATTTCTCTGGGAACACCAAAGGAGCACTGTATGTGTGTCACAGTACTTGGGCAGCAGAGGAGCATTCGCCTCATGGAGCAGAATAGCTCCTGCCCCTGGGTGCATGGACTGCACTCCTTCCCTCAATTTGTTTGTTGAAACCCTAAACCCCAAAATGGCTTCATTTGGAAATGGGGCCTCAGAAGGTAATTAAGGCTGAATGAGGTCACAGAGGAGGCCCTGATTCCATAGGATGAGTGTCCTTATGAAGAAGACACCAGGGATCTCTCTCTCTCTCTCTCTCTCTCTCTCTCTCTCTTTCCCTGACATGCATGAGGAAAGGTCATGTGAGGATAAAGTGGGAAGGTGGTCGTCTGCAAGCCAAGAAGAGAGGCCTCGCCAGAAATCTAATCAGCCAGCACCTTGATCTTGCACTTTTAGCCTCCAGCACTCTGATGAAATAAATGTCTGTTGTTTAAGCCCCTAGGCCACAGTATTTTGTTTAGGCAGCCCAAGCAGACTGGCACCTGCCATCACAGCAGCCTTGGCGTGAAGCACCTGGAGAGTACTGGGACCAAGGCCTGATGTCAGAAGTACAGCCAAGAATATCTTTACAAGCAGGCCCATAGCCACGATGCTTCCTATGTGTGTCGGGAGCAATCCAAGTTTCCACGAGCTGGGGGGATAGATCTGGAGGTTCCTTTTGGGACCACATTTTATCTGGTTGGAATTACAGCACACAGCATGGTACCCAATGCTCAAACAAGATAATGAATAAATGTTGGAATAGACCAGTAATGACTGGCTGAACAGCTCCTGAGGTTGGCAGGAAAGAGATCTCTATCCCCTTGGGATACCTGTGCTTACACAGGTAGCTTCCCCAGGATCACAGAGATGGAGAGCAACTCTTGGGATTAGATTCCAGGCCTCTGTTGACTTCTTCTCTATGCTGTGATGGGGGCCAGAAGTGTCAGGAAGAACAAGTGCCCGGGAAAGTGACACCCAGCACCTGTGTCCCCTGTTCCCTTGACAAGCTGAGTCACCTTGAGTGAGTCATCTGTCCCTGCACCCATCTGCTCTTGCCTATAGAGAGCAGCATGGCTGCACAGGTGATAGCCAAAGCCCCTTTCAGCAGGGATATTATTGGTCTCTCCCCAAATATAAATCGGTGAATTTCCCTGGGATGTGCTTTCAGAAGTGGATTCTGTTAGCCAAACCCTTCACAGATGGTCAGGTCCATGCACAACTGCACAGGGCTTTGATGTAAAGGAGCATGCATTTTCTGTCATTTATGTAAATTCCATCTTCTTGGCTTGGAAATCAGAGAGTTATTTGAACCGCCAGCTCTTCCTCCTCCACCTGGGATCCGACAAGTATTTGAAGTGCTCCCATCATTGAGGAAAGTGTCTCTCAGTGTGCACAGTGGAGATGGGCCAGCAGCTGGTTCTGCATTTGCGTCAGGCTTGGTCCTGTGATGTTAGCAGAGAGGCCACCTGGGGTTTGTCCAAAGTGGAGAGACTAGGAAGGAGTACGTAGTCACAGGAAGATAATTGCAATCTTCTGTTTCTGACTTGCTCTCTCTGCTTACCGCCTCATTAAAATGAAATAAGTAGGCTTTGGCTGGGTGAAGTGGAAAGAAAGTTCCTCTGTTAGACAAAAGCCTTGCAGTAAGAAAGCGAGAAGCAGCATATTTAGGGGATGGAAAGGTGAGTAGCGCAGCATCTGAGTGGCTGCACTCCGGCAGCACACGCCCGCGTGGTGAGAAATGGAAGCCGGCCAGGCTCAGCCCCTGCAGCCTGCTCCACAGGACCGGCAGCCGGTCTGCGCCTTATAGGCAGCCTGAGACAGCTGGCAGGCTCACATTCAGGAAAAATCACTGGGGCTGCTCTGAGCAGTTTGGGGATCATTTAGGAGACAGTCTGAGGAACAGGAATCATTTAGGAGACGGTCGAGCAATGCCCACCGGAGATGATGAGTTTCAAGGACGAGGGGACACATGGCTTGGGTGAGAGGAGGGCATTGGCGGTGACCACAGGGCTGGCTGGAAAGCTGGGGGATTAGCAGGGTCAGTCATTGCCAAGGGGGACTCAAGGCCGGGGAGGTACGTGGTTCTGTTTTGGAGAAGTTGAGTTGCAGGTGGGGGCAGGACAGGTAAGCAGCACTGTTTAGCAGGGTGGAGGGCCATCCGCAAGCACATGGAGAGATGGTGGGTGATGACACGGAGAGCACGGGAAGCAGAACCAGCGGGTAAAGGAGTAGATGGGAGGTGAACAGGGCGGGGAGGTTGGGGGAGGCACCAAGTGTGCACAAGTTGTCTCTTGAGAGGAAGAGAGACATGTGGACATGTGGGGTTGGGGAAGGTTGCTGTTTTGTTTTGGTTTTGTTAATAAAAGACTGGGTTGGTTGAAAAGTTCATGAAAATGGGCCAGCAGACAAGAGTTCCCTTGTGTTCCTGCCCCAATAAAGCCATAGCCTGTCATCAAATATGCATGCCTCAGCAAGGCACTGGGGGCTCTCCACAAACCAGCCTGCTGTGGACTGAATTGTGTCCCCTAAAAAGATATGGTGAGGGCCTGACCCCCCAGTATTTGTGGGTGTGATGTTATTTAGAAATGCACTGTCCGTTGAACAACCCCCAGACCCCTGGTGCAGCTAAAATTCTATGCATAACTTTTGACTATCCCAAAACCTCTAATAGCCTACTGTTGACCCCACAGATAACATAAAAAGGTAGATTAGCACATATTTTGTATGTCATATGTATTATACATGGTGTCCCTACAATAAAGTAAGTCAGAGAAAAGACAATGTTATTAAGAAAATCATAAGAGAAAATACATTTAGAATGTTAAGCCATATTTACCAAAAAATTTAAAAATTATGCATCTAAATGGATCCATGAATTTTAAACCTGTGCAGTTCATAAGTCAACTTTCCAGATGTCATGCATGTAGGGGGAGGTCAAGACTGGAGCTGGGTGGCCCTGACTCCAACGGCTGGTGTCCTTGTGAGAAGAGGGGGATTTGGGCAAGAACATAGAGACACACCTGCTGGGGGTGACTTGTGACAACCCAGGTAGAGACAGGAGAGAGGCAGCCACAAGCCAGGGGAAACCCGAGTGCTGCCAGCAGCCACCAGAAGCTGGAAAAGCGCTCGGAGCAGAGGGAGCCAGCATCTTCACATGGGACTCTGGCTTTGCAAAATGTGAGACAATAGATTCCTGTTGGTTTAAGCCACCAGTTCAGGTTTGGAGTGACTTACTGCAGCAGCCCCAGGACACTGAGTGACAGCCCTGCGACCTTTCACTACCACTTCCCTCCCACCGTCATCCTCCACCAGGGGTGCGTGCCACACTGGGCTCCCCTCCACTCCCCAGTACCCCTGCCCAGTCCTGCCTCTGGGGTCCTGCCTACCTCCTCCCTCCTCCTGAAACGTCCTACCCCACCTTACTGTCTTGGAATTCTCGCCATCCTCGAAAACCAAACGCACATGCAGCTTCACGTCTCCAGAAGGGCCCCATCTCTAGGCCCCACAGCATCCTGTTGATGCAGGATTGTGGCCTCACTCACCCCGATTTGCACAACGCCATTTGTTCTGTGTCCTTGGCCATACTGTCAACTTCTGGGAGCAAAGGTCAAACCACTTTGTAGCTCTACCTCCCCCACACTGTGGAAATAATGCGTCCATCAGGGTCTAGCCAAGAAGCCAAATCCCTACCAGATAAATTAAAGAGAGGACTGTAACTTGGAGAATTAAATACAAAGGTGCAAAAAAATAAATAAAAAATAAATAAATAAATACAAAGGTGCTTAGAAGAATTGAAATGGTGCACAGGGCTGTGAGGCATCGCAGAGATTAGCAGCACCACGGAGCCAGTGCCACCCCTGGGGTGGAGTCCAAGGGCAGGAGACAAAGGCAGGGGTGGGTCCACCAGCAGGACGGAAACCGTGGAGGCCATGCAGCTGATGCCAGGAGCTTCACCTAGAGAGATGTGAGATGCCGTGGCCTGTCTCTCCCTCCCCCTGCAGGAAGCCAGTCTGAGACCAGCCCCACTGCAGTGAGGAGCAGAGAGCGGCCAACACGCAGTGTGAGGGCCGGGAACTTCTCAGGCAGACGTCCAGTCACAGCTGCTGGAGGAGATAGGACATGCTTTGTGGTGGAGAATTTGGTGAGCCCCGTGGAGGGCAGAGAGATGGCCTCTGATGATGTCCACATCCTAATCCCAGTGATGAGGCTACCTTCCTTACTGGGGAGGGGGGAAGGGGGGAAGGCTTGCAGATGTGGTTAAAGTTGTGATGGGGAGGTTATCTTGGGTTATCAGGGTGGGTCCAACATGAGCACAAGGATTTTTATAAAAAGGAGGCAGTAGAGAGGGGAGCCGAAGTCAGGTCATGTGAAGAAGAGGGCCTACGCCAAAGAAAGGCCAGTGCCTTCCTCAGTTAGGGCTGCTGTGACAGGCCCCACAGACCAGAGGACCCACACCACAAACATGTATTTCTCACAGGTCTGGAGGCCGGCCCTCTATGATCTGGCACCTGCTTGGGGATCTGGGCCATGTCCTCTTATGGGTTGCAGATGGCAAGTGTCTCCCTGTGACCCCCCACTCCATCCACCCTGCCGTGGAAGGGGAGGTGAGGGACCTCGGGGATCCCTTTCATAAGGGCACTGATCCCATCGTGGGGCCCCACACTCATGATTAACCACCTCCCAAAAGCCTACTTCCTCACACCATCACACTGGAGGCTAGGATTTCAGTGTATGAATTTGGAGGGACACAGACACGTAGACCATAAGAGCAGCAAAGGGATAGAGTCTCCCCCTGGAGTCTCCAGAAGCAACCAGGCCTGGTGCACCTTGATATTAGCCCCATGAGACCCCTCTTGGATGCCTGACTTCCGGAACCACCGGAGAACAAATTCTTGCTGTCTGAAGCTACAACATCTGCAGGCATTTGTTACACCAGCCACAGGAAAACAGTAGAAACGCCAGGCCCATACAGAGAGGACAGGGGTTTTCAGAGTTAACGAGCGCCAAGGACTCATGGTCTTAATGAACATGGGAGCTGCTGGGCAGAGAGGAAAGACAGAAGGTTTGGAAAGAAAAGGGAAGAGGCAAGAGGGAGCCTCGCCGTCAGCGACACTCAGGCTGGAAGAGACAACTGGCCACACAAGCACGGATGTCAGGAGACTGTTGGGAAAAGAGCAGACCCACTGTAATGAGCCAGCCTCGCCATCCAGACCTTCCAGGCCCTGTGTGGGTTGAGGTGACATCGGGGAGGTCGGTACCCGTAGTTAATCTCCACACTCGGGCAGAACGACCCCCTTTCTGCTTCCCTATCAGACAGGTTGGGTTTTGTTTCATTTCAGAGAAGTGTTCCTCTTGAGCTGCCTTGTCTAATGCTTGCTTTGACCCACCACTGGAAGACCTGGTGCAAATTCATCTTTGTCTACTGATATTAGGCAATTTCAGTCAAAAGCATTAAACTCCTTTAAACACTCTAGGTATACCCTACACCTGTTCATTTCCCTGGGTCTTAATAAGTCATTTATTATAGTTCTGAGCTGGTTCTGTCTGAGGCCACTCCTTCATCCTATCCCCGGGCAGCCAGCATGGAATTCCAACCTACTGGCATGTTTTGTTTAACTTTTCAAAACTACCGTTGGAGCCTTTCCTGAAGCTAACCTTGTTTCGTCTAAAATTACAGCTAAATCCACCTAATCCACATGGTTCTGGTAAAGCCATTGTCTCTGACTTATTTTAATGTTTTTAAAGTGCATTTGCTTTATTTTGAAAGCAAGGCCCAACCAAATATTTCTCTAAGGGTTCAATTTGGAACCAGGGTGGAAGGAGCCGAATGAAGGATAATTTTCACATCACAACCTTCTGTGTGCCACGAGCACACAATGTCACCATTGTTAACACTGAACCGATGCATGGCTGATGGACGTCAGGTTGGTTCATTACTGCAAACAGGCCCCCATTGTTGGTGGGATGTATTGTTACAACTGCATATGATTTCTTTAAATGTCTCCCTCCAACCATTTATTTTATCCTTTCAAAATCTGAGAGACTTTCTGACAGGCTCCCAAGGTCATTGATGGGCACAATGTACCAGAGTTTTCTATTTTTCTTGTCACATTTAACCCTTTTTATATGCGCGTTTTTAAATCGGTTGGCGTTGAAATTGGCTAGCAAGTTAATATTTTAATATAGTAAATAGGCTTGACCTCCTCTGGCTGTGACCATTATTACTACTGCTTTAGAAAAGTGGGAGAAGGGAATTCAGATTTTAACAATATACATCTTGAGCAACAGGAAGCTAAACGAGGCCATGCACCGTGATGAAACACGAGAAACAGCGAGCCCTGAAATACAGATTCAGCTGCCAGAAGCATGAGAAATGACGTGTTGGGTCGACCAGCTCAGCCAAGCTTGGCACACAGTAGGGATTCAAGAAAATTTATTTGCTGAATGAATGAATGAAAACCAACTAAATCAAGGCTGGGAGATAGAAGAAATGACATATCCATGGGATACATTTCTGATTACTATTTTTCCAGGCAATATTTGCTTCCATGGGAAAAAAAAAATAAAAATAAGGATTCATTAAGAAATTGTGGTGGATCAAAAAAAAAAAAAAAGACAGAGAGAGAAATTGTGGATCTCCAGTCCCATGCAACAAGAGCTTATTATTTGTAATGTAGCTGAAACTGAGATGTGGCTATTCTCTTTGCCAGTCAGGTCATGGCTTTTAAGGCAGGCTCATGCTCTCTGCTCAGTTGCAAACCGGATTTACTGAGGAGGTTTCCAGAAGGGAACCAGAGACTGCCAAACATGGGTGCCCCTCAGAGGAAGATGGAGGATGGAAGTGTGAGTCTTCCAGAAAATGTGTTTCTCCGTATGAAGAGATGCTAACAGATGTAGCGTGGCAGCCCAGACACAGAGGAAGCAGGGGGAGAATCTTCCTAGCTCAGGCTTTAAGATTCAGTCTCTGGATTATTGGGCAACATCTCTTGACTCCTTGGAATGAACTCTTTCTGGCCTGTAGGAAAAACACACGTAGATCAATACAAGGTTTTTGGACTACTACCCTAAGTGGGGAGTGGATGGGGGGACATCGTTTTAGGTCTGCTCCAAATGTAGCTGAATATAAAACCAGGCCCTCTTGCTCCACCTGAAGGACCACTTCTACATAGTGGGGACAGTGTCAAAGAATCCTCAGTCTGGCTACCAGATGATTACTGAAATGCAATTTAAATCTTTCAGCAAGTCTTTGAAACTTGACAAAGGAAGGATCCACTCGTGGTGTGAGGTGCGCAATGTTGATACCTTCAGATCTTCCCTTTCCCTGAGGCTCCTTCTGCATTTCTCACCCCCAGATCTCTCAATCTCCTCTCCCCTCTCTCCTCCAGGCTCTCTCAAGCCTGGCACCACTGGACCTGTCCTACTCTCCCTCCAGGCCCACCCCCAACAGCTCATTTCCCCCGCCCGGTTGAGAAGGCAGGCCGGAGTGGGCATCAGGCCAAGCTACTAGGTTCCATTGCTACTCTAACAAAGATTTGCTAACCCCCGTTCCTATAAATGTGTACTTATTTAGAAACCGGGTTTTTGGGAACCCTGGGTGGCGCAGCGGTTTAACCCCTGCCTTTGGCCCAGGGCGCGATCCTGGAGACCCAGGATCGAATCCCACATCGGGCTCCCGGTGCATGGAGCCTGCTTCTCCCTCTGCCTATGTCTCTGCCTCTCTGTCTCTCTCTCTGTGTGTGTGACTATCATAAATAAATAAAAATTAAAAAAAAAAAAGAAACCGGGTTTTTGCAGATGTAATCAAGTTAAGGGTCTTGAGATGAGGTCATCCTGGATTAGGGAGGGCTCTAAATCCAATGATTGGCATCCTGTTAAGAAGAGAAGCCAGGTGGACATTCACACAAGGAGGACACCATGTGGAGACGGTGTCCACAATCTAGAGACTAGATTGATTCATCTACAAGCTAAGGAACCCCGAGGATTGCCTAGGGCCAGAAGCTGGGAGAGGTGCCCGGACCTATTCTCTCTCAGAACTCCCAAGAAGGAGCCCACCCTGCCCACACCTTGGTTTCCAACTGCTGGTCACTTGAAGTGGGAGAAACAATTTCTGTTGTTTCAAATGACCCAGGTTGTGGTCATTTCGTACAGCAGTCCAAGGAGATGCGTGCAGGCAGACCTTCGGATCCAAGGTGAGGTCTCAACAGATTCAGTCACCTTGGGCTGCAGACCTTCCTGGTCTCACCTGACCCTGTGTTCCCAACATTCCTTGTGATCAGGGTCAGTCCTGTGCTTCCCCCACCTGAACATTCTGTATGATGATGTCTCCCTGATGATCCTGGGTTCTCCTCTCCTTGTGCCTATTCCCTGGCGGGGATGCCTTCTGCTATGACAACAGAAGACCTATGGCTCTGAGCCCATGAACAACAGCCCTGTGGCCCCTGTGGCCTCTAATTCAGTCCCTGCCTTCACCCACCTCCGCTTCCATGCCCTTCACCGGTGCCCTGCTCCCAGTGGATTTCCCACCTCCCTGCTGGTAACTACATCTATCAGTGATTCCACGGGGGGAAACCAAGCCTTGGTCCCTGCAAGGCTCCTCTCTCTGTCCAGAAAAGACTCAAATTTCTCAAGAAACTGGCTGTCCATGGAGACCAGGGTAACTACTAATTCCAGCTAGCAATTCCGCAAGAAGTTTCTCAACCCTCCTCAGCTCAGGGATTTGTGTAACACAGTGAAGTTTGGGTTCTCCTTCAGACCCATCTCGTGTGTCCTCTGATGCATTGCCATGGCTACCTCGATCTCTTTCGTGGTTTTCTGCTAGCTCCGCTGGGGGACACAAACCTCCACCGCTCACCCGTGTCACCCGCCTCACCAGCCCACCACATGGTCGTGGCTACCTCTAGGCTGCCGGTAACTCGGGGTTGGAGTGTGCCTCAAATCCACTCACAGGCGGACCCCCAGAATATAACACTCATGAAGCTGCATATCTTAGTCCTTACCTTAAGATGATGTGACATTAAATAACAAAATGGAAGTGGCTCCTAGGTGGCTCAGTCACTGAAGCATCCCATTCTTGATTTCAGCTCAGGTCATGATGCCAGGGTCATGAGATCGAGCTCTGCGTCAGGCTCTGCACTCAGCATGGAGTCTGCTTGAGATTTTCAATCTCTCTCTCTCTCCTCTGCCCCCCTGCACTGCTCTACCTCTCTCCCTTCCCTCCACAAAAATAAACAAAAACAAACAAACAAACAAAAAAAAACCAGAACATAAGTTCCAAGAGGGCAAGTGTCTGCACCTATCCCATGAGCTATTAAAATCTAAGTGCCTGGAAGAGTCCCAGGCATCAAGTAGGGACTTCAGAAATATTTATTAAATGAATCTAAACTATTGATAAGAAATATACTTACTAAATTCCCATAAAGGATGAAATCTCCATTATAAGTTTTTCTTTCTTCTCCCCCTGCCCGCCTTCCCACTCGCTCTCACTCTCTTCCCTGCCCCCACCCCATGGCATCACAATGCATTGGTTTCCAGTAGCTGCCAAAACAATTTACCACAAGCAGGCTGGCTTACCGCAAGAGAAAGGTATCCTCCCACAGTTCTGGAGGGTACAAGTCTGAAATCAAGGTGTGAGTTGGGTTGGCTTCTTCACCGGGCTGTGAGGAGAATCTGTTCCCCGACTCCTGCAACTTCCCGTGGCTGCAGTGGCCCATGGTGTTCTTTGATTTGTAGCCAAATCCCTGTCTCTCCTCCTTCATCACCTTCACCATCTTCTCCCTGTCTGTTTTCTCCCTTCTGTTCTCTGATAAGAACACTTGCCACTCATCCGGGGTCCATCCTGAGTCAGGATGATCCTATCCAAGATCCTTAATTACATCTGCAAAGACCCTTTTTCCAAACAAGACCACTCTCACGGGCCTCAGTTGGATGTATCCTTTGGGGGGTCACCATGTAACCCCATCACACTTGATATCCATCAGAAAAATAGAGCATGGTCCTGGCGTGTCCCCATGACATCCACCATATACTTCCTAATGCTGCCCACCCTGATTCTTTTCTTTCTTCTTTTCCTCTTCCCCAACTAAACTCGTTTTCTGTCCTATGTGAATTGATGCAGAGCATCTGGACTCCTAAAAATTGCCCCTCTTCTTCAGCAGGCTTAGAAAGAAATCTGCTTAACAGGTTAAGGAAAGGAAAAGCAGTGGAAACCCATTCGATGCTATCAGTGGCATTTTTTCCCACATAAACTGATAAATAAGTAATTCAGAAGAGTATCTTTTCTTGTACTGAGGACAGGAAATACTCCTTAGTCCCACTGACACAGTACTTTCCATCTGTTACCAAGACTGGGAACCTCTACATTTGAATATCAGGATCTTCTTAGGAATTATCATCTTTGGGATGGTCCTAGGGATTTATTTTTTTTCTTTTTTTTAATTTTTATTTATTTATGATAGTCACACAGAATGAGAGAGGGAGGCGGAGACACAGGCAGAGGGAGAAGCAGGCTTCATGCACTGGGAGCCCGACGTGGGATTCGATCTCGGGTCTCCAGGATCGCGCCCTGGGCCAAGGGCAGGCGCCAAACCGCTGCGCCACCCAGGGATCCCGGTCCTAGGGGTTTAATTTGAAAACCTTTCCTGATTCTTGAAATGCAGAGATGAAGGTCAACCTGCTAAATGATGAACTTTCCTGTATTTTGTGGCCCTGTTCAGATTTCAGCTCAGGTGCGTTAGAGAAATAACAGAATCAAATATTTGGAGTGTGTGTGTGTGTGTGTGTGCATATAGAGGTTGCCCCCACCATGTGAAATGATGTAAAACAAAGGAGCAATTAACTATTAGTTTACATGGAAAACTTTTGAGCTTTCCCAGACCCCAAAAAATATCACCTCTTTTAGGTTTTTCTGATTCCCAGAGCACATTTAGCTAATGAATACACAGAAGCAGTTGAGATCATGCCCAGATGCCAACAGACACCGTTCAGAGCCCTGACGACCCGAAGCTGAGATGCTGCAGGTGGTGTGTGGGGCAGGAAATCCAGGGGGTCATTGCTCACTGCATGGGGTGCATACTACCTTCCTTGCAGCTCACTGCAAACCTGCTGCTGGACACTGTTTTCACTTTTCACCATTTTTATAAAAGTGAAAATCCCCTCTGGATTTCTTTTGAGTAGTAAGAACAGGTACTAATGTAAGTCTTTTGTAAAAGCAAAGTTGTTTAACTTAAGCTTTTGAAAAATGGAAGATACCTGTACACACACACACACACACACACACACACACACACACACAGCGTTACCAGAAATCCCAATGCATCTCCTTGAATGTTTCCTGTATTGGGGCTTATGTTCTCTTAACCTTCCAATTACTTCATTCTCTAATCCTTTCTACTCTCAGAGAGTCTCTCATTAAGGGTCACACTGAGGAGTGAGACACTCTTTAAACGCCTTTGCACACACCCCAATCAAGATGCTTCTGTAATGTTTCTCCGATTATTTGTTAAATTTCCTGCTTCCGTATTAATTCTGTTGAATTTTGGTGTTTCATTCTTTTTTTTAGAAATTTTATTTATTTATTCATGAGGGACAGAGAGAGAAGCAAAGACACAGGCAGAGGGAGAATTAGGCTCCCTGCAGGGGGCCCGATGTGGGACTCAATCCCAGGACCCCGGAGTCACGCCCTGAGCCACCCAGGCATCCCTAACACTTCGTTCTTGATGATGACAGTGTGTTTCCTTGATTCCTTGTTTCCTTGATCCTCAATCTGCTGTTTCTCATTCACAATATTCTGTGTTTGGTGGATGGCTCAGTGGCTACCTGTGCCAAATTACCCACCTTTTCAAGGGACAACCATGAATACATCTAAACCATGCCGGTCTAATTTACATATGTGTTATTTTGTCATTTATCTCCAACCAGGTGTTCTCAAAGTGCAATTTTGAGTGCTATTTTGTCATATTCTTATTCATGATAAGAAATAATCCACAGTTGTGGAAAACAAAAAAAAAAACAAATCACCGGCAGGGGCTCATGGCTGTAGTAGTGCCAAATTCTGTAACCACAAGGTTAAGGAGAACCAAGTTACCTCCCCACTTTATTACTTTCCTAAAATCAGATTTTCAGAAATCAAGTTCACTTAAAACAAATGAACACTGTGCTCTCATTTCACTCCTTGATTAATTTGCCAAAATTGTGTGTGTGGGGGGGGTGGGAATGAAGACATCATAAAGAAGAAATTCCATGATGATGATTTTGCGATGACACTGGCATTTTAAGATGAGGGACCCATGAATGAGGCTTTTGTTCCACGGTGTGAACTCTGGGACATTCCCAACAGGCCCACACAGTTCTCGAGAATTTTAGATCAGCGGAAGTGATGCCTGTTTGGACCAGAAGGGACAGAAAGAGGATGAGTTGAGAGGAAGCTGTTGGACCCTAACCACCCCCCAACAACTCTATTGGCAGGAAGCAGGTTGATAAAACTGTTGAGCTAAAAAATATGCTGGCTTTCATAAAAAAGGAAGGTGACTCAGAGCAAGACAAAAGAGCCCAGAGGCAGAGCTGAGAGCCGCAGGTTATCCCCAGGCCTGGAAATCTAAGAGACTTCACCGGGTTGGGTTTCAAAATTGCTTTGGACCCGAGACTTCACCTCACTGTCCGTGTTGCATGATTTTGAAGAGGAATATCTGCAACTGTTAACTTGTGCATGTGCTACCACTCTGTGTTGGAGACACGTTTGAGACAGTCCTCAGTCACTGGCCTGTCGATGGGGAGGAATGTTCCCAGGGGCTGCACCTGATTCAGATGGTGAATGCTGGTCTCCAGAATCAATGAGATTTAGATGAGATTTTGGACCTTGGGCTGATCCTGTGATGGGGGGGGGGGGGACTTTGAGGGCTCTAGGATGCATGAGGTCTTGAGAACCCAAGGCCGACCGGGGTAGGTTGAATTTGGTCCCCATGACTTTGACCCCTGGTGCTATGCCCATGAATAACTTGGCAAAAGGGACTTCTCAGATGTAATTAAGGCTACTAATAAGAAGACCTTGAGATAGCAAGATTATGCTGGATTATCCTGGTGGGCTCAATGTCATCACATGAGCCCTTAAAAGAAGAAGAAGAGGGAGGAGAAGCAGAAGGATTTGCATCAGGAGAAGTATTTGATAGACCATCACTGGCTTTGAAGACAGAGGAGCCATAAGCCAAAGAATGTGGAGGCCACCAGCCAGCAAGGGAACAGGGACTTCTGTTTTGCAGATGCATGGAACTGAATTCTTGCAATACCTGAGCAAGCTTGGAAGCTTGGAAGACGATTCTTCCACAGAGCTTCCACATAAACTCAGCCTATCTGGAGCTCCTGGGTGGCTCAGTGGTTGAGCGTCTGCCTTCAGCTCAGGTCATGATCCCAGGGTCCTGGGATCGAGTCCCACATCAGGTCCCCTCAGGGAGCCTGCTTCTCCCTCTGCTTGTATCTCTGCCTCTCTCTGTGTGTCTCTCATGAATAAATAAATAAAATCTTTAAAAAAAAAAAAAACAGCCTAGCCAATACCTCGACTCTGGCCTTTCAAGGCCCTGGGAAAAGAACTAAGCTACACCGTGTTGGGCCTGTGATCCCCAGAATTGTAATATAAGAGATTTGTGTTATAAGCCACAGAGTTAGTGGTGGTTTGTTAGAGCAGCAATAGGAAATGAATGCACTTGCTCAGCCACTGTGAGGGGACAGTCTCTTCTTCCCACTCAACAAGACAAATACAGGTGCCCTGGCCAGTGTTCCCCATCGACAACAGAGGTAGAGCCCAGATAGTAAGGCTCGTCTGTATAGGACACAGCTTCTGTGACAGTCTTCCTGCTGTAACAATGCAATTCCACCTCCTTCATTTAAAATATGTGCACTTCCTATGACACATTTGTTCACCCTAGACATTTCCCCTCTAGCAATCACTGTTGGGTAACAAATCATACTTGAAGTAAGAATAAGGCTCCAGATTTTTATTCAAATTCTTATCTCGGGCAAACTCTTAAGCCTGAGGCTTTCACCAGGCAGGCTTCTCAATGGCTCAGTGGGAACAAGGGACTAGGGAAAACCCCCAATGTGTGGGGCTTGGGGAGAAGGCCATGGAGGCCAAGCAGGATGGTACAGTGGGCTTCAGGGGTGACACTGGGGCAGAGCCCGAGCAGGTCTCTGGGTCACTGGTATGCAGCCATATTCTTGTGTGATTCTCATTATTTTTTCTGCATACCTGTTATGTGCTCTCCCTCATGGCCACCCCTGCTCAATTTGTCTTTATAGCACCTACTAAATTTTAATTTTCTAGAATACAAAATCCATGAGGACAAGGACTGATGTTTATTTTATCCACTGATGGCTAGCCCCTAAAGAAGCACACATAGTAGGCCTTCTTTATATTAAAAAATACTTTCTCGCAGTACTGACTGCAAGAAAGATGAACAATCACATTCGGATTTCCAGAAGAAGAGGTGGAGCAAAAGTGGCTGCCAGGAGGCCATGGGGTCAGCACTGTAATTCATCTGAGAGGAGACAGTGATTGGGCTAAGGCAGGGAATTTTATGGTCATAAGAGACTACAGCACACAATTTACAAATAATAACAATGTGCCTAATATTCGTTATTGTCAATTCCACATAGCAAAGTGATCTTCACAATACGTTTTATTTATTTTGGCAGAACTCTTAAATCTCGAGAGAACCTATGTTCCAACTGATAAAGTTTCTGATATAAATACTGGTTGCTACTTTCGTTTACAAGAAACACAAAGTGGAATAATGACCATGTAGGTGAGAACTTCTATCATTGGCCAATGACCTGACCTAGTTCTTTGCTAGGCAGGCTAGTAATTTTTGAATACTGGAAGCTGGCTTCCTCAAGTGTTTGAGTTATTAGCATCATAATGACTAAAAGTTGTGTCACCCTTCAAAGTGTGATCCACATCATTGACATTTTCTCCAACACCTTAAGTCTGCACAACTAACAAAGCAATAAATCCAGCTCTGGTTGGTAACATTTACCAATTTCTATGGTGAAAATACTCCCACCGTGACATATTTCAGGCCGCCAATGTGACGTCACTGAAGGCAGGATTGAGAAGAGGTGCATGAAAGATATAGGATTCCCACCAGGCAATAATCTCTAGAACAAAGATGATCATAAAATGCAATAAAATAGTTAGGAAGTGATGGTTGCAAATATTTATTACCTTTGTTTCAGCACAATTTGCTTACTTGTAAGTTAGTATCATTTATTTTTAATAATTAAATTTTTATAACCTGGCATTTAACAACCAGTTCACAAAATTCTGGAAAACTTAACAATCACTTGTAATGAGTTGAATACAGGCCAATTCATCACACAACTAGCACAGAAAGAGTCATTCCAGGAAGGATGCTAGAAACTTGGTTTGCACAATTGGATAGATGGCCTGTCATTCATTCAGAAAGGGGACACAGCATAGACAGTGGAGGCATGCAGTTGGGATCATGGAATTAGAATCAGGCATGTCAAGTTTGACATGTCAAAAAAACTTCCATGTGGAGATGCCCAATTAGCAACTGGGAACATAAGCCCAGAGAAACCCCAGGGAAGAAGAAAGGAAAAGTCATCAGTGGGTGGATAGTAAAAAGTGATAGGCCTCAGATTCTCTGGGGAGAGTAAAAAGTGAAAGAGGAGGAGGAGCTGGACCCAGGCTTGAGAAGCATCACTGAATGGCCAGAGAAGAACAAGCCTGCAAATGGAATCGAGGACAGTCCACTCAAAGGATGAGTGATGGTGCCACTGAAGAGGCCAAGGTGCAAAAAGCTGTCAGCACCATTGAAAGCTTCTAAGTGATTCAAGTATGATGAGAACCCAAGGTTATTGGTAACTTTAATAAGAACAATTTTAATGTGTCATTGGGTGGAATCACAGAGAACAGAAAAGTAAAGCAAAAGTCAGGAAATTAGAGAGCGAAAATATGAAATTGTTTTCTTTCTGGAAGCTTGGCTATATAAAGTGAAAAAGCATAGATTCCAATGTGGGGTAATGTAGTATTGAGAGGGGCTATTATTTTGTGGGAAATAAACTGCATCCAAGTGCAGAAGCCAAGGGATAGAATCCAGTAGAAAGATACAAGATTCAAGAGAGATAGCAAGTGATAGTATCATAAGAATTTGGGAGGATTCCAAAAACAGATCCAAATGCACAGGGGATGTTATTACATGTTTAGGGCAGCATGTCATGTCACCAGGACAATTTGATAGCCAATCAGAAAAAAATATATTATGAATTTGTACTTAAAACCATAAATCTAAACAAATTCCAGGAAAAAGCTTTTAAAAGAAATTATAAAAGCATCATAAATAAGTATGGATGGATTGTGTTTAATTATCTCACAACTCAAAAGGCCCCTGAGTGTGACACAAAACCTAGAAGCCACAAAAGAGAAGACAGATGCACTGGACAACAAGAGAAAAATTGTTTGAAGATCTACAAAGCAGCGGGCCTGGCTGGTTCAACTGGTTAACTATCTGGCTCTTGGTTTCAGCTAGGTCATGACCTCAGGGTCCTGAGATAGAGCCCCACATTGGAGTCTGCTTGAGATTCTTTCCTTCTCTCTCTGCATGCCCTCCCCCACTGTTCTCTCTCTCTCTAAAAAAAAAAAAAGAAAAAAAAAGAAAAAAAGAAGAAAAATCTACAAAGCAAAACACCATAATTAAAGTAAAAGACAAATAGAAGACTCTGGGGGGAAAATGTGTAATTCATAACACAAAGGGCTAACTTCCTAATATGAGAAAAAAACACCCACAAAACCATATGAAAAGCAACAAGTCAATAGAAAAATGAGCAAAGAACTTTAATGGCTCTCAGAACAGAAAACTCAAACAGCTCTTAAGTGAAGTTCAACATCACACCTAAGAAAAAAGAGCAAAAATGAAACTACACCATTTTTTCATCTATTAGAAAAAAATTTTAAGAGCTTGTTTGGATACTAAATTTGATAAGAAGCGGGCAGTTGAGCATTTTCACACATTCAGGTGTAAATTGGGAGAGCCTCAGTGGTCACAACCAGATATTTAAAGATTACAAATAAACTTACATTTTGACCTTGCAGTTCCACTCCTGGGAGTTTACCCGACAGCCTTGAGTGACAATATGCTATAGTTTATCGATTTTTAACATGCATTTTGGAAATTGGGTGGACTTGACTCTCAATGTTTTAATTAGCGGCATGTTTTAATTAGCGGTGTTTTTTCTCTTTGTCCATGGCACCTAAAATAATAGGATGTCTTAATATCAAGGCATCTTAGTTTAGCCGACCTCAGTTTGTAGAAGACTGTCCATTACAACAGGTCTTGGGAGAAGCGATGAAAGCAAAGCAGGAAACAATGTGTACTGTTGCTCCAATTCATGTAGAAACATATCATCTCTATCTGTAGTCTACACCACATCTATGCTATGGACACATGTGTTATATGCACTTATATGCATATATGTTCACGTGCATATCTGTATATCCATGTGTCTGGACTCACTCACCCCTAACCATTGGCTGGTGTGTGTGGGTAATTGCTCGACCAGGATTCTGGAACCTCTGTTGCCTCTAGGGAAGAGAACTGGGTGGTCTGGAAGAAAAATTTCACCTCTTTTCTATTTTGTGACCACTGTGCAAATAAATGTATAATCCAAAAGTTGTAAAAATGTATCATCTAAAATAAAATATTATTAAAAACAGAAACAAGCAGTCATCCCCACTGCAGACCCTGCTCTGCGCTGGCTCCCCTCCTGATTGACTACACCTACTTTAGCCACTGGGCTGTTGGGTCACAAGGAAAGGGAATCAGTGCCACAAAATTATCCTTTATTCTGAGTCCAGCTATCACAGAAAATCCTCAATTCAATAACTGAATGTCCTTTCTATAGTCTCTGCAATATATTTAATATCATAAAATCCCTTTTAAAAGTATGATTTGGGGCAACTGGGCTTAGAGGTGAGTCTAGTTCTAATAAACTTTAAAAAAATCCTTATTACTTTTCTGATCATAAAAGCAATGCCTTGTCAAGGAAAAAAAGAGAGAGAGAGAAGTACTCTCTAGAAATTGCTACCATAGCAAATGGAAACAGATTTTGGCAAGGGTGGGAGTTCGGGATGTAGTCAGGCCCAGGAATGCCTGTTTGTGTGTGTGTGTGTGTGTGTGTGTGTGTGTGTGTGTGTGTGTGTGTGTGTGTGTGTTTTAATATATTTTTTTAATTTATTCATGAGAGACTCAGAGAGAGAGAAAGGCAGAAACACAGGCAGAGGGAGAAGCAGGCTCCATGCAGGGAGCTCGATGTGGGACTCGATCCTGGGTCCTCTGGATCATAAACTGAGCCAAAGGCAGACGCTCAACCGCTGAGCTGTTGCAAGCAGTGTTTTGGTATTTTAAAGAGCTGTGATTTTACATGTTGACAGAGTCATCATGACCCAACTAATGTCAACCCGTGGCATCAATATGTCCAGCAAGTCAAACGCTTGCCTACCTAGGTCTGCTTCCTACCAGTGGCGGGGCTGCAAGGGGTACCACGTGGGAGGGCAGTCTCCCCAGCTGGTATGTGAGTTCCTGGAGGCCATCTCTATATTCTCACCGCCAAGCTGGGTGCCTGGCATGCATGGGCACTTAATACTTATGGAACAAATGAAGATGTGGCATGGGATGGTGGAAATCTTACCCACCGGGACGTGGGACCCACGTCAGACTCAAACCTCAAAGCTTGCAAGAGGAGGGGTCTGAGTATATGTCATCCACCACCCCTGAGTCTTGGCCACCATCCATACAGGGCTGTGATAACATTCTTCTTGCTGCAGAAATCAAAAAGCCATCTGTGCAAAGGTGCTCTCATAGCTGCTGGAACCAACTCAGGGCACGCTGTATTTGTTTTTCAAACATGGTGATTACTGCTGGGAAGGAATCTGGGCTGATGGGCAGAGTAGGGGTGCAGTGGCCTCCTGGGAGCATGTGGCTGGTGACATCTGTGTTATCCAGGCACAGCGCTGTCAGGCACGGCTCCACCCAGCATCCCTGCAAATGAGTCCCACCCACCCCAGGGGACACACAATGTTCAGCAAGCAAAGTCCTGCATTCTTGGAGCTTCTTTTTAAAGCCAGGAGGACACTCCTGCACCTTGTCTACTGGGGCTGCTGGGGAAAACACATCTTTGAGGACTGGTGTCCCATGAATCCTAGGATGCTGACTGCTTCTGAGACCCCAGCCTGCAGCCCTGTATCCTTCTCTGGTCGCTGATCAGAGTCCCCACTCATGGCCACAAAAGCTGCTTCAAACCTCATTCCCTCCCTAAGGCTGCTCCCTTTCTGCCTGTCCTGCATTCTTAGAGGAGACAACTTCACTATTTCACAAAGAACTCAGAAATTGCCTCATAGCGATGTGATGCGTATACCACACAATCCTGGTTTGACGTGTCCAGTTCTATGATTTTACTATATTCACGGAATTAGGCAACTGTCGGGTCTGTCAATCACAGAACCTTTCCATCACCCCAAAAGAAACCCTATACCCGTGAAGCACTCGCTCCCCATTCTCCACTGTCCCCATCCCCAGTCTAAGTGACTACCCATCTACTTTATATCTCTGTATATTTGCCTATTCTGGACATTTCATAAAAATAGGATCATATATGTGGCCTTTATGACTGGCTGTTTTTCGCGTGACACAATGTTTTTCTTTTTTTAATAAATTAATTTTTATTGGTGTTCAATTTACCAACATACAGAATAACACCCAGTGCTCATCCCATCAAGTGCCCCCCTCAGGGCCCGTCACCCATTCACCCCCACCCCACGCCCTCCTCCCCTTCTACCACCCCTAGTTCGTTTCCCAGAGTTAGGAGTCTTCATGTTCTGTCTCCCTTTCTGATATCTCCCACACATTTCTTCTCCCTTCCCTTATATTCCCTTTCACTATTATTCATATTCCCCAAATGAATGAGAACATACACTGTTTGTCCTTCTCCGATTGACTTACTTCACTCAGCATAATACCTTCCAGTTCCATCCACGTTGAAACAAATGGTGGGTATTTGTCGTTTCTAATGGCTGAGTAATATTCCATCGTATACATAGACCACATCTTCTGTATCCATCATCTTTCGATGGACACCGAGGCTCCTTCCACAGTTTGGCTATTGTGGACATTGCTGCTAGAAACATCGGGGTGCAGGTGTCCCGGCGTTTCATTGCATCTGAATCTTTGGGGTAAATCCCCAGCAGTGCAATTGCTGGGTCATAGGGCAGGTCTATTTTTAACTCTTTGAGGAACCTCCACACAGTTTTCCAGAGTGGCTGCACCAGTTCACATTCCCACTAACAGTGCAGGAGGGTTCCCCTTTCTCCGCATCCTCTCCAACATTTGTGGTTTCCTGCCTTGTTAATTTTCCCCATTCTCACTGGTGTGAGGTGGTATCTCATTGTGGTTTTGATTTGTATTTCCCTGATGGCAAGTGATGCAGAGCATTTTCTCATGTGCATGTTGGCCATGTCTATGTCTTCCTCTGTGAGATTTCTCTTCATGTCTTTTGCCCATTTCATGATTGGATTGTTTGTTTCTTCGGTGTTGAGTTTAATAAGTTCTTTATAGATTTTGGAAACTAGCCCTTTATCTGATATGTTATTTGCAAATATCTTCTCCCATGACAGAATGTTTTTCAAGGTGCATCCATGTTGTGTCAGGTTCTTGATGACTCCATCACGTGGGTGCACCACACTTTATCCATTCTCAGTTGACAGAAGACATTTGGTTTATTCCACTTTTTGGCTCTTATGGGGATGGGCTGCTACAAACATTCTTGTACAAGTTTTTGTGTAGACAGATGTTTTTATTTCTCCTGCATATACACCTAGGAGTGGAATCGTTGGTTCATATGGTGACTGTGTATTTAGCCATTTGAAAAACAACTAGACTGTTTTCCAAAGTGGTTACACCATTTTACATTCCCACCTGCACAGAGAGGCTTCCAGTTTCTCTCCATCCTGACCCACACCCATTATTGTCTCTCTTTTGGATTCTAGCCATCCTGATTGGGGTGAATCTTCACCTCACTGTGGCTTTGATTAGCAAGGCTTAGTCCTCAGGGACTTGAACCCTCTTATGTCACTACTGATTCCATACAGTCATAGTACATATAATATGATGATATTTACAGATGTGTATATTACATAGAGCATAAATAAAAATATAATGGAAATACATAACATATAAAATGCAATATGACTGTAATAGAAGGCTAGTAAACAAACAAACCAAATGCTTATGTTATGAAATGTGTAAATCCATCACGATCACGATGCGTTTATTTAGGAACAGCTGTTACAAAGGATGGGGTAGGTCATTGGAGCTGACCTTGAAGCATCTGACCACCAGCCATGCAAATCACGTGCTGATGGCATCGATCCTCACCAGATCCCTCCCTTCTCAAAAGAGCAGGGTCCTTCTTTCTGAGCCAGCTCCACCCAGCCTTGAGTCTGGGCCCCATTCACTCGCACCTCTGGAAAGGGGCTTCCTTTCCATCCTCTGTAACTAGTGTCACAAGCCAGAGTAAAAACCCCATTCTACTGGGGTTCCTCCACAAACATCTGATGCAGCAGAGACTCCAAAGCAAATGGCTGGAAGGATCCCAGTGTCCCTGTCCCCTGAGCACCATGCGCCTTGCACTGCATTTATCATCCATTACAACTGCGCTTGCCTCCTGCGGCTGTGAGGCTGGTGTGACCCGAGAAGTCTAAGCCTGTCTGAGGGGCACCTGGCCCGTGGTGAATGTGTGTGCTTGCTCTTAAAGTTATTGTCTTCAAAATCGTAGTCATGATTTGCATAAATACTATGTGCAAATGACACCAAAGTTAGGATAAAAGTGTTATATGGCGGGATGTAGGCTTCTGACCAATCTCTCTCCACAGCCTGGCCCCTGAGGCGAGCACTGCTACCAGCTGTTTGCAGAGCCTCACAGAGGTGGATATCCTGTACTTGGGCAAGACAATCATACGAGTGGAAAATATACACATAATAGCCTGCTCATCACCATATTCCTGAGTTTGCTGTTTTTCACTTCACATTTATTTTGCAGATGTTTCAATGCAAGCACCAAAGACTTCTCTCATCCTTTGTAAGAACTGCCACTAAATGAATATGTCATCATGGATTTACATACAGGCTTCCTAATAAAGATGTTATACAAATATAAATATAATATAAATATAAAATATTACTAATTATATATGATTGATTATTACTATTGATTGATTATTACTATTATTACATATTTATATATAAATCTTTACAATTAGTAAATAATGCTATTGTCGGATCATCAAATATTATAAATGTATCCTGATAAGAAAATGTGATTAATTAAACATAATTAAAATTTATAATAAAAATTTCCAAATTTAGCTTCGAGAGTTGTACCGAGTGACAATTTCTAGCCACAAAACAAGAGCATGTCCGTCTCCCCCTAACTTCCCCAAGTGCTGTTGTCTCTGGTCCATGTCAACCTGACAGGTGAACAACAGAGTCAGGGTAACATTTAGATATGCATGAATCCTGACTCGTGTGACTCAGAACCCATCTCCAAGTGTCTAGGAGCTTTCTATATTTGTGTTGGGTAAAATGGTGGAAACTATCTGTGTATTCCCTCCACTCAATTTCTATTTTATTTTAAATATTTTCTTATTAGTTTGTTAGAAAAACTAACCCTTTGATCATGATATAAACTGCATTTTTTTGCAAGATTGTTGCTTTTGTTTTGAGTTTGTTTATGATAAAGTTTTTCCCAATTTAGGGCTATCTACAGTCAAATTTATCAGTCCAGGTCTGGTGTAATAGCTGAAGAGAAATTCTTCATTCCTATGCTTTCTTATAGTGCTTTTATGGTTTATATATACATATTTATGCATAGACACACTTTATATATATTCTTTATATATAGTCTGAGCTATTGAAAATTTGTTTTCTACAATTTATTTTTTTCCAGATACTATTTAGTTTTTCCAAATACAATCATTATTTAATAATTAATATTTTCTTCTCTAATTTAAAATCACATCTTTAAATTCTTTACCTAATTGGGCCTGTACTGTGTCTCTTTTCCATTTGTCTGTCTTTCCTAATCACACAGCATCACATTGATTTAATTACTGCAATTTTATTTTAAAATTATTTTCAGAAAGGTTGTTTATTCCTCCCTTTAAAAAATGCCATTATATTAAATGTATAGATTCACCAAGGGAGAGCTGAGTCCTGTCCAAGCAGAGTGCTTTCCCATTTATCAAGTCTGTCTTGTCCTTTCAGTGTTTTAATGTTTTTTCAGCACGATCTTCACCATTTCCTGGTAAGCTCACCCTCAGCTATGTCATGTTTTTTGTCGATGTTATAAATGGATTTCTCTCTGACCGTAACCTCCCTCTGCTGAGTGTAAGACAGCAATTAGTATCTGTATATTAATTGTTCTATTCTGACCCTTTCTGGATTCTCTTGTGTATAATTGCTTTTCAACTGTTTCTTCTTGCTTTTTCCACTTTTTTCCATAAAGACAACAATACTTCATCCACTCTAATTTCCTTTTTCTTTCTAGTTGTAGTGATGAACCAGATAACATTTCATGTCCTTTTGTCTTACTCTCAACCTGATGGGGATGCTTTCAGTGTTGCCCTACAAAGCATTAAGGTGACTTTCAGATTGAGATGACTATTTTAAAAATATTTTATCATGAACACTTAAAATATAAATAAAATTAGAAAGTACGGATGTTTACTAGAAAGTAAACATGATAAACCAAATAATCTAGATTCAACAATTGCTAACATTCTTTCTTACTTGCTTTACACACACACACACACACCATGTGTATACACACACATTGCTGACTGATTTCAAGTAAATAACAGAAATCATGAACCTCCAAAAAAGTAAGCTATTCCTCTATATGGACACAAATCATTATTAAACAAAACAAAATTAGTAATTAGTATAATATCTAGCTTCATTATAATAATACCCACATTTTTTCAAATGCGTCCAATTGACCACAAAATGGATTTTATGGCAAGAAACAATCAAAAATCACAAATTTAATTTGGCTTGTTATATCTTGTGTTGGATATATTTCATATTGCTGAGAAAGCAATTCTTACTCTTTTCCATTCATAACTTAGATGTAGCATTAGCAGCTGTTTTTCCAGCATCTAATGAGAACCTTTTCTCTTTTGCTCTATTAATGTGGTGAGTTATTACTAAAAGGTTTCGTAATATTGAAGGAAGTTTGTATTCTGGGAACAAAATTCTCTTGATATGATTTTTTCCAATGTGTTACTAGAAACTATCATTCAGTAAGATTTGCCTGTGGTTTTTGTTTCTCACATTGCTTTTTCTTTTTAACCTTTGATAACAAAGCTGTATTTGCTTCAATTTTTTAAAAGATTTATTTATTTATCTTAGAAAGAGAGAGTGAGAACGAGAAAGCACGAGCAGAAGGGGCAAAGTGAGAGGGAGAGAGAACCTCAAGCAGACTCTGCTCTGAAGGCAGAGCTTGATCTCACGACCCTGAGGTCACACCCTGAACCAAAACCAAGAGTCTAACACTTAACTGTGCCACCCAAGCACCCCTTTGCTTCAATTTTTTTTTTTGAAAAGGAAGATGTTCTTTCTTTTTCTATGTCTTGAAATAGTTTAAATAGTGCTGGAGGCAGTTCTGCTAGCAAGAGGGTGAGTGTTCCCCCTACAAACCAGCTCTCCTGCTGTGATACCTGCACACACTGGGGCTGTAACTCAGGTTGCTCTCTGCTCTGCAAGAGAGCAACTTCCATCTTTCACCTTCTCTCTCTCTTAGCTCCCTCTCTTAGCTCTCTCTCTCTCTAGGTGTTCCCTGAGCTCTTGAATGTCTGGGGTTTTTTTCTCTTTCACTTCACGTTGTTTGATGGTGATAGCTTAATTAAGATTTCAAAGATTTTCTGAAGATAGGTTGAGCCTGTTCTATGGTCACTTTCTTCTTGACCTGAAAGTATTGACTGAGTGAGTATTCTTTTTTTTTTAATAAATTTATTTTTTAATGGTGTTCTATTTGCCAACATATAGAATAACACCCAGTGTTCATCCCATCAAGTACCCCCTCAGTGCCCGTCACCCAGTCACCCCCCCACCTCCCTTTCTACCATCTCTAGTTCGTTTCCCAGAGTTAGGAGTCTCTCATGTTCTGTCTTCCTTTCTGATATTTCCCACTCATTTTTTTCTCCTTTCCCCTTTATTCCCTTTCACTATTTTTCATATTCCCCAAATGAATGAGACCATGTAATGTTTGTCCTTCTCCGATTGACTTATTTCACTCAGTATAATACCCTCCAGTTCCATCCACATCGAAGCAAATGGTGGGTATTTGTCGTTTCTAATGGCTGAGGAATATTCCATTGTATACATAGACCACATCTTCTTTATCCATTCATCTTTCGATGGACACCGAGGCTCCTTCCATAGTCTGATTAATGTGGACATTGAATCATGAAATAGGCAAAAGACATGAACAGAAATCTCACAGAGGAAGACATAGACGTGGCCAACAAGAACATGAGAAAATGTTCCGCATCACTTGCCATCAGAGAAATACAAATCAAAACCACAATGAGATACCACCTCACACCAGTGAGAATGGAAAAATTAATAAGGCAGGAAACAACAAATGTTGCTGAGTGAGTATTCTTGACCTGCCAGATCTTCTGGCTCTTCCTTGAAGGGCCTTTAAATAGATCCTATGGTGGTTTACTTTTGACTAGTCATCCTGAATGAGGTGAGTTCTTGAACCACCTGGGAACTGTCTGTGGAGGAGGGGCCAGACCATGTTCCAAGCAGAAGGAATGTTCCTTCTTATCTATGAACATGGATTAATTATTTTAGCCTTTGTTTCTCCCCAGCCAATGGAGAACAGAAGCAGTAAGACTGTCGAAAGAAAAGATATATTTATTTTTGCTTGTACCAGACCCCTAATAGGCACATTTCTGAATGTGCCATTGTGATAAATGGATGGTAAGTAAATGCTTCATGAGTTACATCCAATGTTAACTTCCAGCTGAGGAGGATTTGCTTGCTACTCAGGACAGCAGGGCAGTGGAGAGGGTGGTCTCTACAGGCAGAGTGTCTAGTCTGAATCCCACCAACACCTCTTCCTACCTATGCGAGAATCAGTTTACACAACTATCAAGTTGGAATTAGTCTGTGTATTTGAGATAAGGATTAAGGGAGGTTAATCCCATGATACTCATCATAATGCTGCTCAATAAATGTAAACCATTATTGTTATTTTGTTTAGTTGGACTCAAGTCAATTAATAGAATTAGAAGGGAAACCCAAGAAGAATGGCATGTGGACAGACCCCTATCTCCACCACCAGGTGAGGTCTCTAACCATGCAGGTCCAGAACCTTAACCTTAATGGACTCATTTTCACTAATTAAGTTGGCAGGTGATCAGTTCAAAACCAAGATGTGAAGCTCTTCATCAGCAATGGGAACTAATACTGATGAACAGATGGCAATGCTTAGTGATGCTGTGTGGAGGATGCTCCAGGCACACCGGCTATTCAGTAGGAATAGCACGAGGCTACTGGGCATGAGGCTGGTGGGACACAGAAGGCTGGCAAGAGAAGAAAGGAAAACGACTTTGGGTCCTCCATTTACCTCCCCAGGCATGCAAACGCTCTGCCTGAAAATTAGGGAACTGAGTTCCCAAAATGCGTATCCCTGGCTGGCTCCCATGAGACAAGGACCAACCTTCATGAGTTCTTAGCCACCAGTGCTCTCCTCTGTCCAGCACTGCTTTCACAGCCAGGTTTTCATCATTTCATTCCAGTTTTTGGTCATTCACAATAGTTTTGGAATCATTTTGCAGAAGCCTCCAAGAACAGTGCAATTTCCAGGCATCTTGATGTTTAACTGCCCTGCAGGTCCTTCAGATCCACCTTGGCTATAGCAAGAGAAAGACACCCCTTGTTTTTTGACACTCTGTGTTCTTTCTCTGATTCTTGCACACATCAGTAATTTACTCCCTTTTTTTTTTCTAAGAACATTTCACAGTATAAATTGTGGCCTGGAAAATGGTGTGTTTCCTCTGCTTCCAGACAAGGAAAGCTGTAAATAATTTAAAGTTCCTGCTGTGCAAAATTACCCAAACAGAAAGTGCATTTTTTATGCTTGGCCCTGAGGATGGTAAAATAAGAAATTGTGCCAATTTTCCTACAGGTGAAATTTTAGCTTCTTTATAACATAAGCACTTTGACTCTGAAATCAGTAATGTAATGAGATTTCTTGCAAGGCGCGCCAGCGTTAATGTGAGGCCATAGGAATAATGGCCCACATTTACCTTTCTCAAAAAAAGGAAAAAGAGACTCACAAAATTACTGATTGAAAGTCTGAGCCTGGGACTTAAGTCACACCTCAAGGCTCAAAGATTATGCTCACTAATAGCATTTATGTCACCATAACTGTCCAGGTCAGCACACCCGACATACATGAAAAGATTATCTTGTGGCACAAAATTCTGATTTGTATGTTATTTGAATTTCCATGAGCCACCATATGTTGAAACATCACTGTGACCTATTTTTCATCCCCTAATTAATGAGTCATGGTGAAATAGGGCCATGTCTTGTTTCACCTGACCCTCCTACATTGTGAGCACCTCCAGAGATGTCCTGCTGTCTCTGCAAGGACTGGAGGACTTTCCTCCTTTCATATCCAGGAAAGCCCAGAGCCTGGCAAAGCTCCATTCCACAGGCCCGAAGTTCTCAGAGCAAGAAGAAGAAAGAGGCCATCATGCCTGGTTCTTTCTCCCTAGGAAACTCATGCTGGGAGCCTGTAATGGAAAGAAGTCTCCTGGTCTTCCATTAAGGTGCCATTTTGTAATGAAGTCTGTTTCCCTGGACACTGGACCAGTGGCTCTCACACCAGATCCAGTTCTCATTCATCCATCCCATTCTATATGAGCAGGGATGGGCTGCGTCATCAGATTTTATAAAGACAAAGCACAAACATTAACAGAGAAGAGCCAAATATACATCAAAGATCATGAGGCTCCTGGGTAGCTTAGTTGGTTAAGTGTCTGACTCTTGGTTCCAGCTCAGGTCATGATCTAAGGGTACGAGATTGAGCCCTGCATTGGACTCTATACTCAGTGTGAGGTGTCTGCTTGGAATTCTCTCTCTCTCTCTCTCTCTCTTTCAGGAATAGATAAATAAATATTTTTTAATGTTTTATAAAATTGTTTGCCAACAGCTGCTAAGCACCATCAGATAAATGCACAACCAGAGTTTGCTTCTGGTGGTAGTTGTCCATCCCTCTCACCTAGTGATTTCATCCTCCAGTGCCAAAATTTCAATCTCTACACCTCTCTACAACCACTTCTCCAGCAGGACGTCTGGTTGCTGAGCAGTTCTGAGCAGATGCTGAAACACCACAGAGACATGCCCTCACAGGTATGAATGAGCTTGGCTTATATTTTGAACTGAGAGACAAGAGAGAAGGAATGAGACTGGAGGAAAGGAGGAAGAGAGAAATTAAAAAAAAAAGCAAACAAAAAACAGTGTTTCCTATAACATGGTCTCCACAGTTGCAGCAGGAGAGGTGTGGTGTTTCTCCAATTAGAGGAGACAGAAGAATAAATCTTCAGCTATGTTACCTCAAGAGTCCCTGGTTGCTCAGAATCCTGCACTCTGTGGGGCATGTCCCAGGGCAGCAGCCAGCATTGCAGGCCATCTGCTTGGCAGGGTTGCCCCAGACTCACCCTGCGTTCTGGCACTGCTTCTTTTTTTTTAATATTTTATTTAAGTTCTATTTGCCAGGGCACCTGAGTGACTCCCTGACTGAGAGTCTGCCTTCGGCTCAGGGCATGATCCTGGGGTCCTGGAATCAAGCCCTACATCAGGTTCTCTGTGAGGAGTCTGCTTCTCCCTCTGCCTGTGTCTCTACCTCTCTCTGTGTGTCTTTCATGAATAAGTAAATAAAATCTTTAAAAAATTAAAATAAAACAAATTCAGTTTTCCAACTTAGAGTATAACAGCCAGTGCTCATCCCAAAAGTGGCCCCCTTAATGCCTGCCACCTAATTACTCCACTCCCAGCCCTTCTGCACCTTCAGTTTGTTTCCCAGAGTTAGGAGTCTATCATGGTTTGTCTCCCTCTAATTTTCCCCACTCAGTTTCCTCCTTTCCCTTATAGTCCCTTTCACTATTTCTTATATTCCTCGTATGAGTGAAACCACATGATTATTGACTTATTTCACTCAGCATAATACCCTCCAGTTCCATCCATATCAAAGCAAATGGTGAGTATTTGTCCTTTCTGATGGCTGAGGAATATCCCATTGTATATAGACACCATATCTTCTTTATCCATTCATCTGTCGAAGGACATCTCAGCTCCTCCACCAGGTGGCTATCGTGGACATTGCTGTTATGATCATTGGGGTGCAGGTGCCCCTTCCTTTCACTACATCTGTATCCTTGGGGTAAATCCCCAGCAGTGCAATTGCTGGGCCATAGGGTAGCTCCATTTTTAACTTCTTGAGGAACCTCTACACTGTTTTCCAGAGTGGTTGCACCAACTTGCATTCCCACCAACAGTGTAAGAGGGTTCCCCTTTCTCTGCATCCTCGTCAACATTTGTTGTTTCCTGTCTTGTTAATTTTAGCCATTCTCACTGGTGTGGGGTGGGATCTCATTGTGGCTTTGATTTGTATTTCCCTGATGCCAAATGATATGGAACATTTTCTCATGTGTCTGTTGGCCATGTGTAGGCCTTCTTCTGGCACTGTTTCTTAGGGAGACCTCCCACGACTCCTGAAACAAGCTGACTCTTTCCCTCAACTACACATTGTGGTTGCCACCCTCTTTCACTTTCACTATTAAATTATAAACTCTGTGGGGAAAAAGATTATATCGACCATGTTCCTAATCTAATTCCCTGAGCCTCCTGGTCACTAAACAGTTGAATCAGTGAGCTCCGGATGCCTCATTAAATATTTTCAGGCTCACTTAGATGCAGGTGATGGGTTCTGTGTTCTCCTGAAAACAGAGGATATTGTGCCCTTTCTTACTTTCTTCCTGGGTTGAGCAGGTACTGAGCCTTTGAAAATATGGCTTGATTGGCTCCTAGAGATCTTGAGAAAAGAGCAGTGACCAACCAATCCAGGAAGAGTTTCCTTGGCTTCCTGACCTCAGTGGTCTTCTAAACCCTGGGCTCCAAGTGCCATTTATTTAACTCAGGTAAAATGGAAGAGTCTTGAACCCATCTCATCTAATAGTAACTTCACAGAGGTCCATGTTGATGCTGATCTTGGAGAAATGGAACCATTAGTCTGTTAAATTTTTCCAGAGAATACACCTCACCCTCCTACCTAAAGCAGGGGAAGATCTCTAGTTGGAGATAAACCCACAGGCAGATGCCCAATTTCCTGTTCAGTAGCTCTTCTCCCCACTATGGATTGGAAGTTCCTGGGAAGCAGGACTCAGGTAGTCTTAACTTGCATCACCCTAGGACAATTACAAGCTGAATGGATACCTTTGGATGGCAACTGGTGTAGGTCCTTCCTGAGTTTCGGTGCTAACTGAGCCTCTTTGATAATATCTACTTATTACTTAAAAAAAACAGAATGAGTTTCAGAATGATGGGATCATGGAATACAGAGCTCAACAGCTAATATTCACAACTCACTACCATTGTCTCTTGCTCTCTGGGTAAAATGAGGCTTGGTGCACCTCTGGAGTCAGACAGCCTGGTTTGCCACCCACCTCCTGAAATGAACTTGAGCTCTACGGCCCCTCACACTTGGGAGGTCAAGCGTGGATGATAGGATCCAAGCTCAGCTTCTGGCTTCTTAATCAATTTCTCCCTAGCGAATACTTAAACCTCCAAAACAAAGTGTAAGTAATATACTGAATGTTTCACCTTCAGGCTTTATTTCATAAACGATAAGCACCTGCTTCCTAGTATGTGCTATTCAGTATCCTGTATTCTAGGTATGGACTAGCAACTTAACAGCATTATTTTTTTCCCTTGGGAATCATTTAGAACACATTTACCCCCAAATAGTGCAATTTGAAGGAATCTTAAAATGACTTTCCCGTCATTTTTAGCACTGTTTCTAAAAATCCCCAAAGGCCAAGAGTGTGTTACGACTGTCCTTGAACCGGGCTGCTGACTGTGTGAGCTGTGTGCATGGCAATAGCTAAAGAATCCAAAAAAGGCCAATCATTTGGGTGCAAATGACAACTCCCTTAGACTTTTTTCAGGGGATCTTAGAAGCATTCCCAGCACCAGTTAGTTCCAGGGCCACATTCCTGCCCTGACACAATCTTTGGGTGGAATATCGTCTCCACAAGGCTCCTTCTCAACTGTAAACATACCATCTGCAGAAAGGTCAGTGCTCTACTAACCCAGTAGAGTTTTCTGATCAGATTTGTGGAAAGAACCTCCATGGAATGTGGCAAGGGAGGACTCTGCTCAAGGGTGCAGTCTTCTTCATGACAGGAGAGTTCCTACCCTACTTGGGGCAGCCACAAAAGGAAAAGCAGGTTATTAGTGAGATCCTTAAGTCCTCAGAAGTCCTGGGAATGGCTGGGTGTGAAGAAAATATGTATGTGTTCTGGTGGTGTTGGGGCTTTCTGAATAACTTTGCCTGCAAATGGGGGCTCAGAGAAAGCCTCAGGAAGAAGTTAGTGTACAACTGCAGCGAGTGAGAGAACCCCAAAGAGATGTACTAACTCTGTCTGGCTGTTGACGTTTCAAGTCTAGAGACAGAAATATCTCTAGGCCTTCAAAACTAGACTCCAGAGCTCACCTAGCCTTGGAAGGGATGTATTTACACTCTAGATAGAATGAGAACCCAGGATGCTCTGGGGTTCCATCTCTAGGAGCAAAGATTTTCCTCCCTCCTCCTAGGAGGGGACAGGAGGCAGCTGCCTCTTTCTCCTGTGCATCAGGAGAGAAAATTCATTCTTTGCTCAGATGCAGATTTTGTGTTTATGTCTGTGTATGGCATTGGCCTACTTCTCCCCACCTCACCCCAGGGGTGTGAATCAAGGCACAGGAACCCTGCAGACGTTATTTGCTTTCTAAATGAATAATGATCACCTGTCTCTAATCCAGAATACACATTCTCATGTACACTTTCAGGATAAAGTTAATAAAGATGAATGTTAAATCTTAACAGCAGTTCAAAGCAAAGAAGATAGCCTACTTTATTTCTCTGTGGGCTTCACTTGTGGCTGGTCAAGGGGAGGGAAAAACTGTTCTGAAGGGTAAAAATGGGGTGAGTGGAGGGAATTCTTACTTTATCTGCATTTGTTGCTATTGTTTTTTTTTCTTTGCCAAAATATATGGCATTGAATTTGAGTCTGTTAAAACAGGGGTTCCCTACCTCAACCCTGCTATCAAGTTGAGTTAGATAACTCCTTATCTTGGGGACTGTCCTATGCATTGGAGGTGATTTAGCAGCAATCCTGGCCTCTGAAACCAGATGCCAGTAGACACATCCCCTCCCCCAGACTTGTGACAACCAAAAAATGTCCCCAGACATTGCCAAATGTCCAGTAGGGGGCAAAATCGCTCCAGTTGAGAACCACTATTGTAAATGCGCACGTGACACCACATATCCATACATTTCACATGGTAGTGGTCACAAGTGAGATGATAACTGTTTTTATGCACAAGCCAACCAGATTATTTCCTCCTTGTCTGAAGAGATCTTCCTAGACACCCACATAATTAATCCATTCAAATGATAGCCAACCTCTTTCACCCACAGTGATTAAGCCAAATCTGCAAACATCCCTGTGAAAGGTACCACCGCTGTATAGTCTGCTGGGAAGAGACTGCCAGGCTGGATGACTAACACAGCTGGTCCTCTTTTTGAGATCAGCATTTGATAGAAAGGGAAGGATCAGAGTCCTGAAGGAGAAAGAGGAACTAGTGAAATAGAGGAACGTTGTAGAAACTGAGGAGCAATGGTGCTAAAGACTACGTTCACCCCATACAAAATTTTGCAAAGAATGAACACCACTGAATATGGAATCACTTAGAAAACAAAACACACATCATTCAAGAACATCATAAAAGCCCAGTGGGCTCTCCCAAGGGAAGGGAGGCCCACCTGCACCCCCTTTGCTAGGACAGGAGGCAATGGGCAGAAAAGCAGCTCAAATGAGAACATGTGAGCATGGGAGGACCGGCTGCCTAGACAGTGCAACCAAAATGAGGAAGGAAATGCTCAGAGTGATGGGGTTCATATCTTCCTTATGATTGCCTTATTGCCTGGACAACAGGTGTGCCTTAAATTAAGGTTATTTATCTCAACACACCTCTCTTCTACTGGATTCTAGAATTCTGTAGGCAGTTCTGGGCTTCACCATGAATATTTTTGCTGAGGTGCCTGACCCAGGATCTGACATAATAGGAGGATCATAAAATAGGGGAATCCATGCCAAAGGGAAGCACCGTGTTAATAAAGCTTTGTTTAGCATACCTACCACTGCTGGTGGCTGTGCCTCAAGATCGAAGATGTGTTTCAGAAGGACATCCAATCACGGAAAGCCATTCCTAGTTGCCAGTGTAGACAGCCAACAGAAGGGGAGGGTTGGGCACCATCACCCGAGACCTCAAGGACTCTCAACATGAAGATGTCAAAATCCCCAGGCAAAATATGGTCTAAGGAGACATATTCATTTTCTATGGTGCATAACAGATTACCACAACCTTAGTGGTTTCAAACAACATCTGTTCACTGTCTCAGTTTCTGAAGTTCAGGACGTCCAAGCACAGCTTACCTGGCCCTCTGCTCACGGTCTCACAAGGCTACAATTAAGTAGCCCAATCTGCTGGGCTGCGTTCTCATCTGGAAGTTGGGGGGAGGAGGACTTCACTTCCAAGCTTCCACAGGTTAGCAGAATTCCTCGATGGCTGTTGGCCAGAGGTTGTCCATAGCCGCTACAGGTGCCCACAATTCTCTCTCCACAGGCAGTCCACAGCATGATATATTGCTTCTCTGAGGCCTGCAGGAGAGCAACAGTGAGTTTGTTAGTGAGACAGAGTCTTACACAACACAGTACAATCGCAGGACACACCTCCTGCCACCTTTGCCATATTCTATTGATTAGAAACAAGCCATGGATCCCACCTAAACTCAGTGAAAGGAGCATTTCACAAAGCCGTGAACACCAGGAGGCAGGGTTCACCGGGGATTACCTTAGGATCTATTTACCACAGGAGGGAAAATCATAATAAAAACTAATTGTAGCAACTCTTCCCAGCAGTTGTGCACCAGGAACATGGTTACCATCACATTGCCACAATTCTGACATTCCCCCCACTGATGGGAAAGATAAGGGGAAAACTGAACTGTGGGATGAGTTTCCTTTTCCATGCAGCAGCTCTTACTGTGATAGGTCTATGGTCCCATCTCATTCATGACTGTGACCTGCTGCCTAAACAGAGTGGAGTTAGGGGAAGGGGGAGAAAGTCTATCACTACAGAAACCCAGGTTTGGAATGCTGATGAGTAAACCTGTAAACTTTTGGTGCACTGTTTCCTGGAAGGAAAACTGAAATCACACTGACCCTCCCTCTTTCCCATCCCTGGGCAGGACCAGAGCCCTTTACCTGAAGCTTGGTCAGAGCCAACATCTTTTTTAATGAAGGGTCACATACACAATCTTCTGCTCCTGGAAATCTGATTGGTGCTGCCCTTATCCACTCTGGTCAATTTCTCTTAAGTTCCTTATTCTTTCCTGACCTCATTAGAAGTAGGTTTGTTCCATCCCGATGGTGTGTTTTCAGACCCAGTCCTCACCCACTGTTTGACTAAGCACAAAATGTTTCCTTCATCAGGTAAATTAATTAAGAGGCCAGTCACTCAGAGAGCCCAATCACACCTGGGCTGAAGGCTAAAAATAGAAGGAGAGGGAGTCTTTCAAGCCACAGAAGCAAAGATGAATCACATTCTAAACCTCTCTATGGATGACTCCTTGTCAAGGAAGAGGTAGCCCCCCTTTCTCTACCTAGAAGCACTGGGCTCTGAGGAGGGTGATTCAACCAGATTGCACCAGTTGGAATCGCTCCTTCTCCCCATCCCCTGCCTCTGATTAACCTCCATTCTTCAGCAAGACCACAAATAAAGATGTGTGTGTGGCTTGTACCCCACAATAATCTCTGCATTGTTTTCCTCTTATTCTCACAGAAGTCATTTATAACTGATTATATCTCTTCTTGCATATTACACTTATATGCTTCTTATTTTGATCTTTTTTTAAAAAACTTACAAGGCATTTCAACTTATGGATCATGGGTTTTAGCTTTGAAAAAACTTTCAAAGCTATCAACCCTTTGTCCTGCCAATGTGGCTAGTGGGAATGCTGCAGTTGAGTAGCCTGCCAGGGGCCCTGTGGTGACTTTACTGAGAGAAGGATCAGATCACACAGGATCCTGAAATTAGCAGACACTGTAGTGGCTTCATGGGAGGGCAACCATGAAGACACAGTCACAGTGTAGGATCCTTGGATTACCAGATTTGTTGTGACCTCATGGAGACAGGCTCACAACTGAACCATAGCTCAGAAGAATCTTGAAACAGGCCAGACTCAGGAAATTGCATCTGGGGCCTTCCCACCTGTGTTTTGCATTTTATCATTTTTGTTTCTTGCCTCCCTAGAACTCCTGTTTTCTGATAATATCAGTACCAGAATCCTTCACCCTCTGCCTCTGCTCCCCCACCTCTAATCTCCTAGTGACTTCATTTAGGACACAGCCATGACTGTCCCTCCCTCTTAACCTGAAACGTTCCTTCTAGTAATGCTCTTGCCACCTCAACTTGATATTTCTTCTCCCACATGCACTGCACTGCATACTCACGAGTGCTGTCATTTCTGGGGTGTCTATCTGGTGGTACCTGGCATTATGCTTAGCGTTCACTATGTATTGCTTAATTCAATCACCACAGAAACCCTAGGAAGTAGATGTTATCTCCACTCTACATGTGAAAAGACGAGCTCAGAGAAGTTAATGACCTTCCCGTGCTCACTCATTTGTTCAGTGTGGTGTCAGGATTTGCACCTGAGTCTGACTCCAGAATCCACCCTCAGTCTACCACTCCAGTATGGCATCCCAAAGTGCCTTGAGTTTTATAAAACACCATTGATTTTAAATACTGTGTCCCTTGAACCGTAAGTACATGTGCCACTTGTCAGATTGTTTTTCATTTGTGTTTGGAAAGGAGAGTTCTCATATTTATGGGGGAAATTGGTGACACACAATTCTTCAGCCTTTACCCTACTGCACACATACACACACCACAAATACATGTGTATAATGCTCCTCTACATTTTGCACAGGCAGACCTTTCAATCTTGGGGAATGCCAAAAGTGAACAAAGATCTCTTTGCAGTTGGAAACTTATACCTTCACTAACCTCCACCATCTATCCCGCACTCCAACCAAGTTGAATTCAATATAGATTATTTGTTTCACATTTTCCTAAGGACTTGACAGCTCATATCCTTGCCAGAGACATTGAGAAATTAATGTGGTAGTTTTCTGCAGCACACTGACCTCATTGGCATTATACGATGTTGAAACAGTTTGAGATTTTTTTTTTTGAAGCTCATGTTTCTTTTTTTTTTTCTTTTATTTCTGAGTTTCCCTCCTCTGTTCATCATTTCCAGTATAATTTTTTTTGGTATACCTCTAAGTAGTCCTTTGTGAATCTATACCGGATGTTTCCTGTTCTTTGTGTTCTTTCTAAAGAAATTGCAATTTTCTGGGCTTTAATTAAAGTGTCCCTCAGGATACCCCTGTTTTCTTCTGCTTCATGTAATATTGTGCAATTTTGTCTATTATGCTTTCTGCTCCTCTTTACAGATGCAGAACTCTCCTCCGCTGTGCCGCCTTGAATTCCCATCAGAACCATAGGTACATGCTTATTATACTTCTCAAAGTTTGAAACACAGATATTGGATGCCTACTCTTGTTGACAGTCCAACACTAAACATGTGGAGATGATTGCAGATATCTAGCTAATTTGTGAGTCAATGGGTAGAATTAGGTAGCTTTGCTGATACCTACTACTAGCATGGCACATACAGGCAAATGCCAATGAAAGAATCCTAATATTTCCTCTGGAAAAAATTGTGATCTATATCATCTGATTCCAAATAGATACTGTAGACATGCAGATCTATATTACCACTGTAATTTTTTTAATTGGATAAATTATACAGCTCATATTTTTAAAGGTTTGGAGAGGTCCAGAAGTGACGAAGACCAAAAGAATTTAAGCCAGAGAGATACAAGAGCTTTTCCTAGAGGAGATGCTAATTGCTGACTGTTTTCTTCTCTTAATGTATTTTCCAATTCTGAATATGAGTTGAAGATTAAGCTTGGCCCAAATGGAGGGATGCTTCTGGAAGACTTTGGGCAGACATCTGTGGATGAAGTGATGTATTGAAAGGATATTCCCCAAGAAGCATGTCTTCCCCTTGAGACATTTGCTGAACCCTACTGCACTGCTGGAAACTGAGGACCTAGACAAAAACACAGACTGAAATTTCATACAGTGCTTAAGAAACTAAGTCCCATTAGAGAGAGAAGTTCTGCAGCAAACACAAAGCCAGTCTTCCTTTCCAGTCATTAGCCATACTTGAACTTATGTGAAGCAAGAACTGAGCTAAAAAACTCTGAAGGGTAGAGCATTCTGGTGAGGCTGAGGAGATTAAAAAACAAAACAAAACAAAACTGGGGAGCACCACAACCCAAGAAACAAGGATTTACCAAATATGAACAAATCTTGATAAAATTCCAACCCAGCCCCAACCCAAGATAATCTCAATTGGATTGCAGTCATCAGCTTCTCATTCTATATGCCCACAAGAGGAAAAGGGAACCCTCACTGGCTAAAGATATTATCTAGAGCACACATGATCTATTTATATGCCATGTTTGGGATATAGCAAAAAATATCATTGGATAAATAATTAGATCAACAATCAAGAGAAAAAGTTTTTTTTAATTAGAGGTATATGATTTTAGCTCAAGCATGCAAAGAATTTGGAAATCATCATTCTATACTTATCACCACCAACAAAAATCTGGACAAACTGAAAATCAATGTTTTTCCTTGAACTGACGAGAAAATTGAGGTCACAGGTTAAACCACTACCACAAAAATCTAGAGAGACAGGCAAATATGAGAATCACAGCTGAAATCTGCTTCTCCAGAGCAGAAGCCACTGGAGCTGCAGACTGCTAGAAATGTTTAATTGGCAATTTTAATGAATTGCTAGAGGCTGAAGTACAGGCTGGCACAAGACTGAGAAATTCCTGGGGGCCATCGTCTTAGTGTGCATGTGTGTGTTGAGGTTGGAGGGAATACATTTGTGAGCTTTCCTTCTAGGAACCACACCAGGTTTTCATGGTGAAGATTTGAGAAAGACGTCCTCCTGGCTCTGGTAGAGAAAGGCAATCATTACAAAATGTAGCAATCTTCTCAATAAGACAGGACTACTGTCCAGTGGGAAAGACCTTGTCAGAATTGTAGCTCAGCTGCAGAAGGGTATTCCTTCCAGTCAAGCCCCATGTAGTCTTCCTGTCTCATCTAAGTGGAAAAACCCAGTCATCAAGGCTCAAGACTTCAAAGAAGTAGATTGGGAATTGCTGTAGCTATGGAACAGAACAGGAAGCAAGGGCCAAAGGGAGAAACTAGGCTGCTAGAGAAACACCTGTGAAGGTCACAGCCCCACTAAACAGCGAGACTAAACCATGAAATTATTAAATGCTTCCCATTCCCACACCTTACCTCCATACCAGCAGGGCTACAGTATGAAAAAAACAATGGGTTAAAGCTGAAAGGGCTGCAGAACGCAGACTTTATATAGGGAAGAGTAACTAGGGAAGCCCTAAGTCAGTATGGGAGGAGAAAACAATGACACTGAAGGCGTAGGAAGTTTCTGGCACCTAGTGCAACAAGTATCAAGCACTCCTTTCCAGATTAACATAACACCTAGCACCATATACTTTAGTACCTGTTACAGCCAGCTGACATGCTCTATCCAGCTCTCCACAATAAATTACCAGGAGTCCAAAAAAAGCAAGAAGAAGCAAAATCTGAAAAGATGGATATTTAAAATATGATTTCTCTGCTAATGTGTATAGGAGAAAATGCAGACAACATGCAAAAAAACAGATGAGTGATGTAAGCACAGAGTTGGAAACTCTAAGAATAAAAAGACAAATGTTAGGAATAATACTGTAAGAGAAACGAAGGCTATGTGGATGGGCTCATCTGTCGATGCAAGAGAGCCAAGGCAGTCGTGAACTTGAAGACAAATCAAGAAAAACTTCCCAAACTGAAATTCAAAAAGAAAAAAAGGAATGAAAGAAAGCAATCCAGAAATAGAATATCCAAAAACTGTGGAATGATTTCAAAGTTGTACCATATGTGCAATTGGTACACCAGAGGAAATAGAGAACATTTGACATAATAATGGCCAAGAATTTTCCAAAATAAATAGCAGATGCTAAGCCACAGACCCAGGAAGGTCAGAGAACACCTAGTGAGATAACACCACCCCTCTCCCCAAAATACCAAGCACACTGAATTTAAACCACAAAAAAAAAGAAAGAAAGAAGAAAAAGAAAGAAAGAAAAGAAAAAGAAAGAGAAAAAAATCTTGAAAAAAAGCCAGGGGAAAAGAAATCATCTAACTTACAGTGGAACAAGGATTAAATTACAGCAGGTGTCTCATCAGAAACAGCGTTAAGTAAGAAGAATGTGAAATTAAATATTAAAATTTTTGGAAAAAAAAGAATCAACTTATAATTCTATATAAGCAAAATACCCTCTGATATTATACACTTCAAATGAAACACACACAAAAAAATACACATTAGATGTTGTCATGCCTGGAAGGGGCACCTAGGAACCTTATACCATGTCGAATACTTAAATAGTGCTGGCCTTGATGAAATTCAACATACAGTTTAGTATACATGGAGTAGCCCTACATTTGGACTTGGTGAAACAATTCTCTCTGATACTGTATTGTTGGATACATGGCACTATGTACTTGCCAAAATCCATTAAACTTTATCACACAAAGAGGGAAACTTAATGTATACAAATTTTAAGTCACTTAGGAGCTCAGTGATCCCAGCATGGAATATAGAATATAACAAAAGGACCGAGCTATATTAAACTGTATGAAACAAACTCAGTGAAAAGAAGGGTGAAAAAATATACTGATCTGACCCTTGGGAGTGAGTGAAACTGGTAAGTCTAAAAGTAAAAGAAATAGCACATAGGCCCAGGGCTCTGGCTGGTAATCTTGTTTCCCCCCAGGACTATGGGTTAATTCTGAAGACACTACAGGTGCATACCAGAACTAACACAACTCAGTAAGAGTGGCAGGTGTCCCACTGTTGCAGTGGGAGGTTACAGATAAGCAAGGAGGGGGCTAGAATGATCCAGGTAGCAATGGATTAAAGTTAGAGCCATCAGTATAAACTCACATTTAGCTGAATACAGACACAGATAGTTATGTATGGAAATGTTTGTCGATAAGTTGTCAAGTAGCATATCTAGCCCCAAAACTTGGTTTCTAATACTACTTTCTAATCAAAGCAACCAAGACTCCCTGGAGAAATGTCTGATTCTAGGATCAGAGCAGAAAATCCTGAAGATAAGCCTGCAGCTTTTTGTGTTAACAGAATGTAAAGAAATGCTCAAAAAAAAAAAAAAAAGGAAATTGTAGGATATGTCAAAGGAACTGATGAATCAACTGGGAGATTTCCTGCTGGTCAAAGCTAGAATAATTTAGGCATAAAAATAAAGTAATATTGGATTATAAAATATAACATATATACCATTAGTCTATACCAAATATTAACAAATGATTGAAAAGTGAGTAGAGAACAGACAAATCTCCCATGCAGAAGAATCCCAAATAATTTATGTAGATACTTTATCTTTAGGAAAGCAGAGCATAACTCCTACTTAAGCATGGACTGTGCTTAGTATTTTCCTTCCAAAAAAGTGCAATATGGAGGAGTCTGTAGAACACAGCTGAGGACTAAGGTTAACACCAATCATGAAGTCACATTGATGATATGTATCCTAGATATGTGCATGAGAATGGGATGCCTGGGTGGATCAGTTGGTTAAGTGTCTGCCTTTGGCTCAGGTCATGATCCCAGGGTCCTGGGATGGAGCCCCACATCGGGCTCCTTGCTCAGGGGGCATCTGCTTTTCCCTCTTCTTCTGCTGCTCCTTCCTGCTTGTTCGCTCTCTCTGTCTCTATCTATCTATCTATCTATCTATCTATCTATCTACCTATCTATCTACCTATCTAATAAATAAATAAGTAAAATCTTTCAAGAATTATAATGGTAATAAGGGAAACTGGGTTCAGAACACATAGAAACTCTTGGCATTATTTTCATATCTTTTTGTAACCATAAAACTACTCTATTCTAAAATAAAAAGTTTATTTTAAAGAAGATGATAAATATTCAAATAATAGAGGCACACACACAGAAGATCCAGATATTGAGCACAGTTGACAAGGACTTTAAAATAACTATAATTAATATGTTAAGTCATAGAAAGAAAAACATTAGTAAAATTAATGAAAGGATAGAGAGTATTGCTGTAAAGTAGGAGTATACAACATAATCAAGTGGACATTCTGGAATTTTTTTTAAATATCTGAGGCTTATGCTGGCAAATTGAATTTAAATAAAAATAAATTTTTAATAAAATAAAATAGAATGGAAAAAATAAATATCTGAGGTTAAGACATGTTGTATAGACTTAACAGAAGACTCAACATAGCAGAAAACAGCAGTAATGAATTCAGTGATGGTACACGGAAAATATCTAGACTGAAACACATTAAAAGAATGGAAAAACAATTCAAAGCATGGACAAATCAAGACATAGTTCAAAGTTCTAATAAATGTGTAATTGGAGTTCCAGAAAGCGAGGAGGAGAGAGGGTGGGCAGAAAAATATTTGAAGGGATAATGGCTAAGAATTTCTCAAAACTGATAAAAGGTCTCAATCCACATATTATAGAAACTCAGTAAGACATCAGCAGGATAATTATTCCCTCTAAAAAAAAATCATACCAGAACAGGTTTATTTAAAATAGTGAAAACCAGATACAGGAAGAAAATCTTTCCAACAAGAAAAGACATATAACCTTCCAAAAAGCAATATGTGGAAGCCAGAAACAACAGGTGATGTCTTTAAATTGCTGAGGGAAGAAAAAAAGACCTTCCAACCTAGAATTTTATTCCATCATAAATTCATAAGTGTCCTTCAAAAATGCATGAAATAAAGATATATTTAGGAAAGTAAATGCTAAATCAATTTGCTGCCAGAGATTGAAATGATAAATAACAATACTAAAGGCAGTTCTTCAGGCTGAAGGCAAATGATCCTTGATAAAAGAATAGAACTTTGAAGAGTCTTGGCAGGAGTCGATACAAGGGTAAACACAAATGATGTTAACTGTTTAACAAACATAACTTAATAACGAATTAATCCAAAAAGTGATGATAGTATTTTCTGTGGTTTATAGCATATGCAGAAGCACAAATGCATGAGGACAAGCACACAGGTGCTGAGCATGGGTAGAATCATACTGGGATAGGACTCTTCCATTATTCCAGAAGTGGTAAAGGTAAGTATTTATCTGGAATGATCATTAATTTCCTAAAGTACGGCTATAACAATAGTAAGAATATGTAAACAAAAATCTAAAAGAGTGAAAAACTTTGAAAAAAATCAGGAGAGGATAAATTTTAAAAAACCAACAACAGATGGGATGGATAGAAAACAACGAATAGATGATAAAATTAAAATCAACTATATTATTAATTACATTCCCTACAAAAGGACTATACAATCTAATTAAAAGACAAATAATTTATTAAAAACAAGCACCAATAATTTAGTGGTTGCAAAAGACACTAATATATGAATATTGTCATGGAAAAGTAAAAGGATGAAAGTGACTACAACACTCAGAACCAGGAGAGGCTGTTGAGGCCATATTCTATAGTACTAACATTCTTGTTTCAGAGACTAGGAAGGACCTGCCATAATAATACAAGGATCCAGTGAGCCAGAAGATAAAACTAATCCTAAATGTGTATGCACTTAATAACACAACTAAAATGTACCTAATACAGACCTCTGCAGAAGTAAAAAGAAAAATAAACAATGCGCTATCAAGATTTTACCAAATCTCTCCTGGTAACTGATAGAATAGACAACAACCAGGGGGTGGAAATAGGCTACAGAAGAATTGAACAAGATGATTAATTGCGTTGACCCAATCAACATTATGGAAAACTAATCCTGACATACCAAATACATATGTTTCCAGTTCATACAGAACATTCAGCAAAATAAATGAACAGGGTGGGCCATAAAGTAGATCTCAGCAAATTCCAAAGAGTCAAAATCATACAAAGCCTATTCATTCTCTGCCCCAGTAGGATCAACTTGGACTATCAATGACAGGTAACTAAAATATTCTCAAGCACTTGAAAATTAAACAGCACATGTCTAAATAACACTGAGTCAAATAAGGAATCAAAATGGAAATTAGAAAATGTTTTCAATGAAATAATAATGAAGATTTAACATTTCCAATCTTGTAGAATAATGCCAAAGAAGCAGGAGAAAATTTATGGCTTTGAATAAATGTGTTTTAAAATAATTAATTATCTAAAATTGTATCTGAATAAGCTAAAAAAAAAAGAAAAGAAAATTAAACCCAACAAAAGTCAAAAGACAGAAAGAGTAAAATTAAGAACAGAAATCAGTTTAATAGAAAGCAAACATTTAATAGAGAAAATCAATAAAGCCAGTAGATACTTTGCAAAGATTAATGGTATTGTTAAACCACCTATAAGACCATCCAAGAAAAATGAAAAAAGACAAAAATAACCAGTATCAGTATTTTAAAAAGAACATTACTACAAATCCAATGGGCTTTAAAAAATAATAAGAAAGTATTATTAATGATTTTATGCCAATTCTTTCAAAAATTAAATGGATAAGATTTTTAAAACACATACTACTAAAACTGTCAGAAAAAAAGTCAGAAAACCTGAAGAATTCAATATTTTCTAAAGAGTTGATCTCATTAAAAATTTTCCACCAAAAATTTCAAACTAAGGTGACCTCACTGGTGAACTCTTCAAAATATTTAAGGAATAAATAAAAGTTTTTGTTTGTTTTTTTTTTACAAACCAGTTTTAGAAAATACAGGACTGAGGAACTCATCCCAAATAATTTTATAAGATTTTTAAAATTATTTATTTATCTTTAGAGAGAAAATGAGCATGTACAGGGTGGGGGCAGAGTGAGAGGGGGAGAGAATCTTAAGCAGACCCTACGCTAAGCCCAACACCAGGCTCACTGCAATACCCTGAGGTCATGACCTAAGCTGAAACCAAGAGTCAGACACTTAACCAACTGGACTAACCAGGTGCCCCAAATCTTGATGATAAAACCTGACATGGTCATTTCAAGGAAGGAAAGTTATGGGCCAACCTCTCTTTTGTCTATAGATGCAAAAGTCTTTTTTAAAATTACCACATTAACACCAAAGCGAATATTCCACTTTATGTTAACTAACTGGAATTCAAGTATAAACTTGTTGTTAAATAAAATAAAATAAAATCCAGCCCTATATATATAAGACAAAATATCATGGTCACAGGAAGGTTATTCTAGGAATAAAAGGATGCGTTAACATTGACAATTGATCAGTTTAATGCACTACGTTAAAAGAATAAAGGAGAAAAATTATATGTTAATCTCGGTGGATGCAGAAAAGCCATTGATAGGATCCAACAACATTCATGATATTTAAAAAAAAAAAAAACTTTCTGCAAACTAGAAATGGAAGGAATCTTCTTTAGTCTGTTGAAGATGTTTACCAAAAAATACCCAACAGCTAATATAATACTTAGTGATGAAATATTAAAATCTTTCTCTAAAATTTAGAAGAAAAAAAAAAGAAACAAGGATTCCACTGTCATCACTTCCTTCCAACATTGTGCTTGAGACCCTACACAGTGCAAAAAAGCAAGATAAAGAATAAAATGTCTAAATGTTAGAAGGAACCAAATAAAACTGTCATTATTCACAGATGACATGATTGTATATTTAAAAAGCAAAGTGAATCTGCAGAAGTAACAGCATTAAAAAGTGAATTTACCAAATTTGCTGAACAAATGATAAATATAGAAGTATCAAATGTTTGTCTAGATACTAAACAAAGAATCACAACATGAAAAATTTAAATATCATTGCAAATCATATTAGAAAATAACAATGTCTGAGAACAAATCTAACCAATGATATGCATGAACTCTATACTGCAAACCAGACACTACAGAAGTTTTTTAATGAAATATATAACTCAATTGGAATATTTTAAGATCCCCACATTTTGTAGTAACATCAGTAAAATTTCTGTCAAAATCCCAGCAGATATTTTTGGGAAAAATTAACAATCTGAATTCACAATTTTAATGGACTGAGAAATTCAAAGGACTGGAATATTGAAGAAAATCATGAAAAAGAAGAGCAAAGTTGGAAGATGATACTACCACATTTTAAGCCTTATGATAGAAGTACAGGAATTAAGGCAGTGGGATAGCACCTCATGGGTAGACCAGTTAGACCAGTTGAGTGTCACCCACTGGAATGGAATATCTTTGTAGAATTTGTAAATAAGAATTAGTTAAAGGGTAATTTCCTGGAGCCCGTGCAAACTCACAGTTGACCTTCCTTCCCATCTTTCTTCGGATCTCCATTTTAGGATCTCCTACCCCTCTTCTAAACATAATATGGTTGGGGCACCTGGGTGGCTCAGCCGGTTAAGTGTCTGCCTTCAAGTTGGGTCATGGTCTTGGGGTCCTGGGATCTAGCCCCACCTGGGGCTCCCTGGGCAATGTGAAGTCTGCTTCTCCCTCTCCTTCTGTGATCTTTCTCTCTCAAATAAATAAATAAAATCTTTTAAAAACATAAAATAAAAAAATAAGCCTAGTAACTCAGAAGGTAACTTCTTTAATTTGTTGTTTGTATTCAGTAGAATTTACCTATTCTATTTGAAGTTTTTATAGTGCAACATCAAATACTTTTCTCCAATAAAAACAGACAAAATTGCTTTTTCACTTAAGTGATCCTCCATTGAATGTGTATGTGTCGGTGTTACTTTGTAGAAAAAACTTTCCCTTCTGTGATTACAAGACAATCTGAGTGACCAGCCTTAGTTCAGGAGCAAGAGGAAGACACTGGCACCTTAAGTATTTGGGGGAAAGAGTGCGGGGCTCTGTCGCTATCCTCTGCTCCCTTTCCCAGTGTATATGAGTCATTCCCTTGAAGCCCCCGACCCTCACCTGGGAAGGGCGAGAGTGTAACACACACATGCACATGCACAGACGTACACCACACACGTATCGCACAGGTGCACACACACCACACACATCACACACCACACATACATCACACATGTGCACACATGTGCACATACAACACACATTAATACCCAACATACAGCCCATGCAACACACATACCACACACCGCATATGCATCTCACACACGAACACACACACCGCACACACGTTGCACAGCACCCAATAGGTGCCTGGGACCCCAGGCCCGCCAAACCTCTCCCAGGCCCCGTTGCATCCCCTATGAAATGGCATCGCCAGGAGTGAGACAGTGTGGGGAGTGGGCTGTTACACACGCATCTGTGTGCGCAGTGCCCACCAGCCTGTCACAGAGCAAACCCGGAGAGGCAGGGGGCCCAGGAAGCTCTCCACCTGTGAGTAGCAAGGAGTGGGAGGCCTGACTCACCTCCGGAGGGACCGAAATGTGACAACCAAGCTTTTTGTAACTTGTAACAAGGCAGGAATTTGAAGGCCGAGCGTTTCTTGAAACCTCACGTGGCCCCTTGGTTGCCAGAGTATTCGGACAGTGAGGTCACAACCATAGGTCAGTGCAAAGGCAAGAAGCCTTCCCCTTCTGGCCCACAGCGCCCGCTGACGTCTGGTCTGCTTGGGATGGGGCTGGGCACGAAAACAGATGGAAGGAAGAGACGAAAGACAAGACTCTGCGGTGCTGGCCACACCGATGCATGGCGAGAGGCAAGAAGGGCTTTCCGTCAGGCTCTCATTGCTTTTTTTCTTCTTTTTTTTTTTTTTTTTTAAGATTTTCCTTATTTATTCAGGAGACACACACACACAGAGAGAGAGAGAGGCAGAGACACAGGTAGAGGGAGAAGCAGGCTCCCTGCAGGTAGCCTGATGCGGGACTCAATCCCAGGACCCCGGGATCACGCCCTGAGGCAAAGGCAGACCCTCAACTGCTGAGCCACCCAGGGGTCCCATTCTCATTGCTTTTCTTAGAAAGCACTTCATTATTCCAGCCCCGCTCAGCTGGGGTCCCAGGGGTCCCCTTGTCCAGGTGAAAGCATCTCTCCCAGCTTGTCACTGACCACGTGTACAGGTAACCCTACCTAAACAGTCACATTGTGTACTCCCTGGGGGCTTTTTAATGGGGGGGAAAGCACGTGTTTCCAGAGCATTATTCCAAACCAGGGGACACAGTGCACGATGCACGTGCGCATCAGAAGATTCAGCTTTTGCACATCTCCCTGAAAAAAAAACTAATTTTCTTCTAAAAGGAGCCACTCTGGGGAAGTCCTGTATGCCCTGCCTTCCGTGAGGAGCCCGCGGAGGGTGCTGAGGCTCATCCGCCAGGCCCTCAGATCTTCCTCGGCGGGAAGGAGATGGAGGCTGGCTATGGAACGCACAGATGAAATAGGAACATTTCCTTCCTATTTCACGCCAGTGATATTTTACATAGATGCCTCGTGGCACGGATTGGAATGAAGGGAAAAGTCCAGAAACAGTGTTGTTAGTGTAGGAGAACATAGTGGATAGCGTCATCTACTTTTTTGCAAGTGAATAACACACTTTCTGTGTGATTAAATGCAATACTGTCAGGGGCGGCTCAGTGCCTTCGGCTCAGGGCGTGATCCCAGGGTCCCAGGATCGAGTCCCGCATCGGGCTCCCTGCCTGGAGCCTGCTTTTCCCTCTGCCTGTGTCTCTACCTCTCTCTGTGTGTCTCTCATGAATAAGTAAATAAAATCTTAAAAAAGAATAAAAACACTACTGTGATCACAGCTGCTTCATATGAAGGCTGTGGGCCTGCCACACACCTGGCAGTCCTGTTGCACTTTCTCTGCATTATTGCAGCAAATGTAGCCCCCACGGCCTTGCCCGGTGGTCATGTGGCCTCCGGAGAACCAGAAAGATCTCTTCGTCATCAAGAAAACACAGGGCCCCTGCTGGCTGAGCGTCCCAGGAGGATGGAGAAATCACCTTTGCTGAGGGGGAGGTCATGCACAGTGACATGCATCACGAGAACGATGCCAGGCCCTGCTCAGGAGCCAAACAGCCAAACCCAGCACCTTTATTGGCCACAGCTAAGATTCCCAGCAAGTCTACTCTGTGTCAGGCATGGATTTCATCATCTTGCCAAAGTCACAGCAATCCTATGACCATCCCCTTTGTATTATTTGCAAGCTTCGAAAGGGGGACATACCAGACCAGTGGAGGGGGGGAGCAGAGCAGATCCAGATGTGGAGTGTAAGACGCACACCTGAGGTTCGCTGCCCTGCTGGTGAGTGAAGGCCGAGAGATGACTGCACAGCTGTGTGTGTGGAAGGGAGGACGGTGCTGTCCTGGGACGGGGACCATGCGGGTCACAGAACCTGCGATCGCAGCCTAGTGTTTGGGTGGGCCTGTGATCTTCGCAAGGGTTGCCTAGCTCCTCCCCACCCTTCTAGGAGACCCGAAAGGCTAAAGGGGATGGATGTTGGAATAAGGTTCTGGTTAAGTCTTTCCTGGGGCCTGCGTTTTGGGGAACGCCCCCGGCACATTGCAATATAGCTACTTTGCCCCTCCCCTTGCCAAACACCCAAGAGGATCATCGGTGGCTCTTCAATGTGGGGGCCCCAAGGACCATGACTCCTGGGACTTTGCTCCCCTCAGACTATCCACACTCAGCCTCCAGCAATTCATCAGAAATACTGTTCAAGTGTTCCTGCCCCCGTGCGGCCGCTGCGGCGATTCTGCTCCAGGTAAACACACCTCGGTGGCTGTCTCTCTCCACAAAGGCATCATCTCTCCAGACTCTGCAGTGTCCAGTTTCCCTTCTCTGATGGGGCCAAACAAAGGTGTTGATTCTTAGCTTTTGTTCGTGTTGTAAGGATGACTTCCAAGCTCTTTGCATGTTGAAGGCAAAATAAATAAATAAATAAAACACAAAACATCCAGGCTTCCCGTCGGGTTGGATATGGAGGTGACAATAAACTTACTGATGGGAGTGGTGTAGCTGATGATGGCCAAAAGTTGTGTTGTGTTCACCATGTTATATATGTATGGCTTGTAAGCATCACCCAGCTTTAGAAGTGTTTTCTAAACACTTTCTAGACTGTTTTGTCTAGAAGAAGAAGAAGAAGAAGAAGAAGAAGAAGAAGAAGAAGAAGAAGAAGAAGAAGAAGAAGAAGACAGACGACAATCATCTATTACACGTACCCCTTCACTTGATTTTGAACTCAGAGGCCCCAACCAGTTAGACTGACATGATTTACATTACAAGGTGGTACAGTCTACATCTCGGGCTTCCAGGTTCGAAATGACTTTGCCCTTCAGGATTACCCAAGGGAAATCTTGAGACAAATACCTTCTAAATGGATAATTTTCACAGCACTGTGTGGTCAACATACCCTTAGCCCCAGGTAAGGTACCCTGCAGCCATCAGCAGCTACTGGATCCCTCAGCTGCCCTTTGGAGCCCACTTTCCACATGTCTGACAGCACCTGATAGCCCCAAGGGATGCCAAAGTGTCGGCAAGCTTTTGCAATTAACATGTGGTGAAGGACGCTTATGCTCAACCCTATCACGCGATATGATATTATGGGGCCATGGGATAAGTGGATCTAGATTTTAATACAGACTCTGGACAAGGATATTGATCTGGGAGAGCTTGGTTCTTGTCTCACAGAGTCGAAGAATTAATCTTGGGGACCCAGGAGAGTGAGTAAAGGGATAGAAGTTTATTAAGCAGAGATACAGAGAAAGCTCTCAGGAGTGAGAGGGGTTCCGACAGGGTTGGCCACTGAGGGCTTGTGGGGTTGGCCTTTCATTGAGAGCCTAATCAGGGAACCTAAATACTTTTAACATCTCCATTGGTATCACCATTGAGTAAGGACTATTGGTAACATCTTTAATGGCTTACTTCTTCTTTAGGGTCTGGTTATTCTTTGTTGGTCACAAGTAGCTGTTATAACAAGACACCTTCCCCACCCACACCATAGGGCAGAGCGGTCTGGCTTGTTCGTTTATCTCTGGTTTTCTTACACCTCAGCATTTTTGGGATTTTTGTGAACCTGCTTCTGTGGCCTAGCCCTGCCTAGCCCTGTTTGTCCCTAACTCAATATGACTTCTCTGCCTGCATTTTGCATCTATAAAATGGGTCTAGTGGACTCCTGATGCCCATGGAATTAGCCCTAACGTGTAGCATAAGTGCCCAATCAAAGTGAAATCCCCGTTTGGGTTGCTTGGTTTGATAAAATTTCTGCTCCGTGGTTTGGTAAAATTTCTGCCAAGCAGGATAAACATGGGCTGATCTGCTTCTGATTAGTAATCTCTGGGAGATTTCCTGAGTTTAAGTAGGAAGTTTCTGCCTGTGGATCTGATTAGCCGTGTCTTGTGGCCCATCATCAGAAATAATTGCTGGTATGAGGATGGGTTCTGATTGTCTGAGTTCTCAAAGCTCCTTTTCTTGTGTATGAAGTTGTTTTCTTCGATGTGAGATGGCCTTAAAACCTCAGTCATATGGTCTATCAATATCTCTCTGTGCTTTGCTGAGCACTGCTAATATAATGCTGCACAAAACCAGACGCAGACCCCCTGTCACAAAGCTCTGCTGGTGGAGGAACATGGATTTGAATCCCCTAATCCCACCAGTTTTAACCTCAGCAGGTGTTAGGATGGAAAGACGGAAGACTCAGTGCAGGCAGGGGAAGGGGAGGGGATCACAAGAAAATAAAGAATGGGGACCTCCTCGAGTAAACAGGGGTCGAGGGGCTTCCCAGAAGCAATGACAGTGACCTCGAGATGCTGAAGGATGAGAGAGAAGCTCAGATGACAGGCAGGCGAGGCAAAAACCTTATAGAGAACCCCGCATGAGTGAGGTGCTGGCAAACTCTACAAAGGACCACCTGGAAAATATCTTCAGCTTTGCAGGCCCTGCCTGTCCCAATGACTCAACTCTGCTGTGATATAGCACAAGCCACGGACATCAAGCAAACAAATAAGAGAGGATGCACTTCCCCAAAAATTTATTTGTGGATGCTGAAATCTGAACTCCATAGAATTTTCTTGTGTCACAAAGTATTCATCCTTCAATGCGTTTTCTCTGCCAGCTGAAAATGTAGACTCCATTGTCAGCTCACAGGTTATACAGACAGACAGCAGGACAGCAGACCAGATCTGTTCCATGGCCTGGAGTTTACAGACCCTTAGGGTGAACCAAGGAGGTCATGGGCAGTAGTGATCAGTGGGGACCCCCAAGATTGAGGCCTGGATACAGTGAAGTCTCTATGGGAACACTTTCTCCCCAGGAAAATGTGCTGCAAAACGAAACTGCCCTTTTGTAAATGATGAAACGCTACACAAGGCATTCTCTTATCGTTGTTTATGGTCTCATCAAATGTTAAGGCTGGGGCCCAGAAAAGGGGATCAACGTGACATCTTTTGCGTGGGAGGTAATTCACATTTGCCCAAGGTCAAGGGAAGATCAAACCGTTCTTAGGAGACCTCATTTAAGACTAGGAAGGATGTGGTATATACATACAGTGGAGTATTACTCAGCCATCAAAAGAATGAAATCATACCATTTGCAATGACATGGATGGAACTAGAGGGTATTATGCTGAGCAAAATAAGGCAGTCAGAGAAAGACGATTATCATATGATTTCAGTCATTTGTGGAATTTAAGAAACAAAACAGAGGATCATAGGGCAAGGGAGGGAAAAATGAAATAAGATGAAACCAGAGAGGGAGATAAACCATGAGAGACTCTGAACTCTAGGAAACAAACTGAGGGTGGCTGGAAGGCAGGGGTTTGGGAGGATGGGGTAACTGGGTGATGGGCATGAAGGAGGGGCACGCAATGTGATGAGCACTGGGTGTTATATGCAACAGATGAATCATTGAACTCTACCTCTAAAACTAATGATACACTATATGTTAATTGATTGAATTTAAATAAAATTTTTTAAAAAAATAGAAAATAAGAAATAAATAAAAGACTAGGAAGGAGTAATCCCTCCCATCTGGCGATGAATATGTCACCGTATTCAAACTGCTTGAAAATTCATTCCCAGCTGCTAATGAAAATCAGTTAGCAAAATATGGAGTATCCCAAGATAGCATTCTTTTTGTAAAGAAGAAAGGCTCAGGAAGTCTGGACACACTTTCATTAAAATGACAGTCAGGTGCCAGGTAATAGTGCTGTGCTTCCTTAATTCCTATATTCAGTGAAGACGTAGTGAGACCACAAGGGTGGACCACAAGTAGCTCAGAGGGAAACTGAACAAAATAGACAGAGCTCCTCCTTCATGCTACTTAGAGCTTAGGTATTCCAGGATCACACAAAATTAGGTATTTTCGTAACCAAGACAGGCAACATAAAGGAAAAGTATAGGAAACTGTGAAGTGACTGAACAGGGCTCATGGTTCAGGTTGGAAAGTTGGAGGGACCTCCGTGCGGTCTCTGGACAGAAGAACTCTCAAGCTGTAAAGGGTTTAGCATATATGGAAAACTCGACAATGGTCTTCAGAGAAGACAAACAGTCTAAGTCAAGCCTAAGACACCAACAAGGGGGAAATCCCTGAGGACCCCCTTGGCCTTGCTGAGACATCCGGATTTTATTCTCTGTGCAAAACAGTCTCTGAGGGGTTTAAAGCACGACAGTATTGCTCTCCGATTTACATTTTCATGGGAAGATAAGTGGAGGACAGGCATTGATAATGAACTTGGGTTTCTAAGGGCAACTACATTCACTGGACTGCATCACATGGACAACGGGGCTTAAACCACCTGATTCTCTGTGCTGCTATTTTGCATCTTGGCATGTTCAGGGCAGTAAGAAAATGAAAGCCAACCTGACTTCATTCATGCGCCACCCAGAAATGAGCGTGCATGTGTGGAGGCCCCGTGCTGTGTGTATGGGACTGGTTGGCACCCGAGAGAGGTGGATGTCATCTGTTTGCCCATCCCTGTCCAAAGCCCTAGGGTATTCAGGAAGGAACTCCATGTTTGGAGATTTGAACATATATAGGCAGCCTGGAAATACATGTCATGTTTCAGGAGAACCCGGTGGGATGTTTTACAGAAAGGTATTTTCTCTCTCAGATAAAATAAATTAACATGGTGTCACATGGTTCTTTTTAAAAAAAAAATCTGTGGGGCACCTGGGTGGCTCAGTCGGTTAAGCGTCCAACTCTTGGTTTCAGTTCGGACTGTGATCGCAGGGTCGTGAGATCGAACCCCGTGTCTGGCTCTGAGTTCACCAGTTATGCTTGAGATTCTTTCCCTCCTCTTCTCCCTTTCCCTCTGCCCCTCCTCATGCATACTCTCTTTCTAAAATGAATAAATAAATAAAATCTTGGAACACCTGGGTGGCTCAGCGGTTGAGCGTCTACCTTCAACTCAGGGCATGATCCCGGGGTCCCGGGATCAAGTCCCACATCAGGCTCCCGGCATGGAGCCTGCTTCTCCCTCTGCCTGTGTCTCTGCTTCTCTCTGGGTCTCTCATGAATAAATAAATAAAATCTTTTTAAAAAATCTTAAAATATAACAATAAAATAAAAATAATCTGTGAATGTTAAAGAAATCTTCCTTCTTACTTCAGTTGTCTTCTGTATACATCTTTCTTGTGGTTAATTCATTCTCAAAAGATGGGAGGTAAGAACAAAAGGTACCAACCAAGGAGCTATTCCCTTTGAATCCAACGAGGATGCTCGTAATTTATTGCCAGAACTCTGAATATCTCTCTTACTTTTTTTTTAATAATAAATTTATTTTTTATTGATGTTCAATTTGCCAACATACAGAATAACACCCAGTGCTCATCCCGTCAAGTGCCCCCCTCAGTGCCTGTCACCCATTCACCCCACCCCCCCACCCTCCTCCCCTTCTACCACCCCTAGTTCGTTTCCCAGAGTTAAAAAAAAAAAAACAAAAACAAAAAAAACAAACAAAAGAAAACCGAGAGTGAAAATACTTAATTACGAAAAAGGAAGTACTATGTTTCTTATTAAAATCATCTATTTAAATGTAATTGTAGTTATGTAATTTGGAGTGTATGGTGGAGTGGACCACTCATTGCAAGAATATCCTGGGTCACTGTGCTATACCCTTGTCCCTCCCCTGCTCCCCCTAAAAGTACAGTATCCACCTCAAGTCCCCAGAGTAGAGCAGATGCTTGCTGAGAGTTCTGGATTTATTACTCTGCTTGCTCAAAGCGAGGGAGAGTCACAACTGACTTTTGGCCCCTTGCACTTCATGCCTATTTTAGTCTGCTCGGGTGGCCACATCGAGGTTTCACACCCTGATGCCTCAAACTACAGAAACCTACTGTCTCTCTGTCCTGGGGGCTGGAAGTCTGAGGTCAAGGTGTGGACAGAGCCAGCTACTCTTGAGGCCTCCCTCCTGGGCTTGTGGACGGCCGTCTTCCCTGGGTTTCAGTGGTCATCTGCTGTTTTTCTAGAGACACCAGTCCTATTGAATTGGGACCCAGTCTAATGATCTCGTTTTATTTTAATTACCTCTGTAAAGACTCTGGTCTCCAAATACAGTCACTTAAAGGGTTAGAGTTTCAGCATATGCATTTTGAGGGGGGGTGGGGGACACAATTTGGCACATGAGACTGCCCAACAAAACCAGAGGCATGTGGGCCTGAGAACTAGAGACGCCCAGAAGGATAGATGTTCCCGAGAGAAGCCTATGAGAAGGCAGGAGAGACACAGCACCAGTCTTCTCATCATTGACCTGGGCATCTGGGTGTACCCCAAGAGTGGAAACCCAGCATAGCCTGGGAGATGGGGGGCAAGAGAACCAGAGCCAGGGGAGGAGGCCTCAAGACAGTACAGCCTCTGCAGGGGCTTAGACACCACCCCCGTAAGTAAGGAGCAAGTCAGAGACCCCAACCTCTCTGACTGCCTATTCCAGCCATGACTGCCCCAGACAAGACAGAGGATCGGCCACAAAGACTCCTTCATCCCCAGGGGAAGTATGTGTTCGCTATTAAAATGAGGGCTGCTTCTCGAAAGTTCTAGCTCCCGCAAATGCAAGGTAATTACCTTGTGGGTAATGAACCTCCAGGTCCGCAGATGTGACGTGTGGGAACTCAGCAGCATTACAATGCACATGCTCGTAATCTGGACGTCTGGGGTTTGTGAAAAATAGGCACCGGGCACAAGCGAAACCTGAGTTCAGTAAAAACAAACCAGAAAAGAAAGGGGGAGGGGGCACTGGATAATGAAAAAAAATGCAACCTGGACACTGATTTTGCAAATGCCTGAAAATTACCAGCTCCGTTTCTCCCTGCACTTTACCTCATAATTTTCTTTTCTAATTATTCTATAAATGAGGGATATGAAAATGCAGCTTGGGAGGGTGATGTATCATGAGGGGAAAGAGGCCTTTGTTTTTTTAACAGAAGCCTAAGTTTTTCGTATGAGTTTCAAAGCTTTGTTTTGTGTTACTTTTGCTTTTTGGTTCTGGTTTCTATAAGAGATCTTAAGACTGGAGACTCTCCCCAGAGCTGGCAGGCTGGGGGCTCTCCTGAGACTTTGCTCCCGCCCCCACCTGGGGTCTGCAGTGCTGCTGCTTGGGAGGGCAGAGCTCCCAACTAGGAGAGCACCGGGAGGAGGCACAAATGTCCCCTGAATGAAGGGCAGGAAGGTCTTTCCGCAGCAGGAAAATAAGTCCTAATGCCTGGAGAGAAATAGCCTAAAAGCTATTGTATAGACACAGATAGAAATATGGGTCTAGGGCATAGGTGTATGGGTACAGCTATGCATGTGAGAGCATGTACCTATGTACAGAAATGTTAAAGTATATGTATGGGTGTGCCCGCATGCACACGTATGTGTACACACACATCTATTTGTACCTACATATAAATGTATGTGTACACATGTATGTATGTACACATGTGTGGATGGATGGATGATGGATGATGGATGGATGGATGGATGGATAGATAAAAAAAAAAGTAGGTAGATGAATGGATGGCGGATAGATAGATGGACAGGCCGGAAGACAGACACACACCATAAAACTTGACATTTTCAGAAGCTGGGAATACGGGAGCCTGGTCTACTGAGTCTAAAGGCAAAAACCAACCGAAGCAAACTTAGGTTTAAGCAAAATCAAAATTCATGGTAGGGCCAGGTAAAGACTCATTCCAGAAACCTCCGGGGAGCCCTCCCGCAGCAGGCTAACAGGAAGGGTATATGTGAGGAAGCAGGTGTGAAGCCAGACCCCAAGCCATCAGACTCCGGTGCCAACCACCAGGGAGGGAGCCTGGCCCAGGGAAGGGGGACTCGGCAGCTCCAGCACTGACGCTGCAGCGCCCGGCCATGTGGGCACACGTTGCCAGGTCCACCTTTTGTAAAGGGCCTTTTTCATCTATGAAAAACGATAATAGATAATAATAAAATAATAAAAGATTATTATTAATAATCTAATAAAAGATAATTTTAAATGTTGGCCCCAATTGACTAAAAAGGGGGCAAGTAAAACTCATACATGGTGACATGTATCCCCCAAGCAACAGCACTCAATTGATCTCCTTGTGATGTCTTGGCACAAAATGCTAAAAAGTCATGGTTTCTATTCCCACGGAGTTTCTAGAAGCTTCTAGAGCTTCACATCTAGAGGGGAGAGAGAAATGCATCAGTGCAGGAAACCTCGGAGCTGGCTGGGACACCTGGCAGGGCTGCAGGTCAGCATCCCAGAGGAAAGGCAGGAGCTCAGTCCCTGGGGGAGGACAAGCAGTGGGCCGGGGTTTGGAGACATTGAAAGGAGTCCCCGAAGCGAGTAATGATGATTTCCACCACGAGCCCCACTGTGCAAACCTCCTCATGCCTAGTCCTGCTTTGGGACACTCCCTGTCTTATTTCATCCACAACCCACCATCCTGTTGCATTGTTCCCTTTTCTCTGTTCATCTTTATAAAACACCAGAGCTTAATGTAGCATCTCCGTTGCAAACATTTTGCCAAATGATTCACTTTTTATTTTATTCATGGCATCTTCCTACCACATGAGTTTGTATATAGAAAATATGAGTATCTTTATTCCATTGCTTTTCTGTTTTCTTGGTTAACAAAGGCTCTTAGAATTCCTTCCACGATTTTTGTTGGTTCTTTAAAAAATCATATTTCTGCAGTTTATTTTGGGGTCTGATCTGACTTAACAATGTTACTGTTTTCCAGATGGACAGTCAATAAGTTTCTCCAGAATCATTTTTCGAGTAAGCCAGCTTTTCCAAATAAATATCAATTCTATCTTTATCATAAATTAAATTTTCCTGCATATGAGAATTGACTTCGAGATCCTGTTCTATGACATTAATTCATGTGTTCCCAGGCTAAAACAATATTGATTTGATTATGCTAAATAAATGTAGTATAAATTTCCCCACTACTGTTCTAATTATTTTCCAGGTAATTTTCAGGCTTTTTCTCCCCCCATGTAATCATTTAATTTTGCTACACCATGGCCACTGTGCATACGTGAGTGCCACACACACACACACATACACACACAGGTTGAATCCTGCAATTAAAAAAAAAAATCAGGCACCTGTTCCTTTTTTCTTAAAGCTATTGTTCCCTTTTGTTAAGATGAAAATTCTCTGAATGGGCAATATTTCCCAGTGTGTTTTTACACCTGAGTGTGAATGAAATCCTAAGTCCCCATAGTGAGAGGAGCTTTCTAGAGATGTAGAAAGAATCAGGGAGTAAGGGTTCGGGGTCCATGCAGGATGTCTTAGGCAGAAGCTAGGAGACACCAGCCTGCAGTGTCTGAGACAAATGTACTTCATTTCATGGTTTGAGAGGCTCCATCATGTCCCCTGGATACTTTCCCTCATTTATTGCAACAGTTCTTATAAAACAGACGTCAAAATCCTTTTTTTAAAGGGCCAGATAGTAAATACTTTAGGCTTTGAGGGCCAAAAGGGAATATGGAAAATATCAAGTAGGAACTTAGGTAACCATTTCAAATTTAACTATTTAAAAAATGTAAAAAATCAAATAAATAAATAAATAAATAAATAAATAAATAAATAAATAAATAAAAAATAAAAATGTAAAAATCATTCTTAGTTTGTAAGGCCTCAAGGAATTTGGCTCAGAGGCTGCAATTAGATGACTCTTGCTCTAGAAACTTCCCCAAACTTTGTGCGCAAAATTCCAGAATCTAATGCTACCATCCCTCTAAATGTTGATAGGTGGTTATGCACATAAAAATATTGCTTCCATAAACAGTTACGTACACACACTACACATGGAAGTTACACGTGGAAACATGACAATATTGTGTATCTGACCATATTGACCCAGAATGACCAAGACACATCCTATCCTACCAATATGTATACCAAGATTGCTGAACTTCAGGAAATTAGTTGGTGCACACCACACGGGTGGCTCAGTCGGTTGAGCATCGAACTTTTGGTTCTGGCTGAGGTCGTGATCTCAGTCAGGGTAGTGAGATGAAGCCCTGTGTCGTGCTCTGTCCTCAGCATGGAATCCACCTGAGGTTCATTCATTCCCTCTGCCTCTGCCCCTCCCTTCCCCCAAATAAAAGGTTATTTGGAATGTAGGCAAAAGGAACAAGTGCTTCACAAGGGGGGAAAAATAAAATTATTAACAGGCTTTTTGAGAGCAATTGTTTATGCCCTAAGAAAATGGTATAACATTTAAGATTTTTTATAATAAATTTATTTTTTTATTGGTGTTCAATTTACCAACATACAGAATAACACCCAGTGCTCATCCCATCAAGTGTCCCCCTCAGGGCCCATCACCCATTCACCCCCACCCCCCGCCCTCTTCCCCTTCCACCACCCCTAGTTCCTTTCCCAGAGTTAGGAGTCTTCCATGTTCTGTCTCCCTTTCTGATATTTCCCACACATTTCTTCTCCCTTCCCTTATATTCCCTTTCACTATTATTTATATTCCCCAAATGAATGAGAACATATAATGTTTGTCCTTCTCTGATTGACTTACTTCACTCAGCATAATACCTTCCAGTTCCATCCACGTTGAAACAAATGGTGGGTATTTGTCGTTTCTAATGGCTGAGGAATATTCCATTGTATACATAAACCACATCTTCTTTATCCATTCATCTTTCGATGGGCACCGAGGCTCCTTCCACAGTTTGGCTATTGTGGACATGGCTGCTAGAAACATCGGGGTGCAGGTGTCCCGGCGTTTCACTGCATCTGAATCTTTGGGGTAAATCTCCAACGGTGCAATTGCTGGGTCATAGGGCAGGTCTATTTTTAACTCTTTGAGGAACCTTCACACAGTTTTCCAGAGTGGCTGCACCAGTTCACATTCCCACCAACAGTGCAGGAGGGTTCCCCTTCCTCCAAATCCTCTCCAACATTTGTGGTTTCCTGCCTTGTTAATTTTCCCCATTCTCACTGGGGTGAGGTGGTATCTCATTGTGGTTTTGATTTGTATTTCCCTGATGGCAAGTGATGCGGAGCATTTTCTCATGTGCGTGTTGGCCATGTCTATGTCTTCCTCTGTGAGATTTCTCTTCATGTCTTTTGCCCATTTCATGATTGGATTGTTTGTTTCTTTGGTGTTGAGTTTAATAAGTTCTTTATAGATCTTGGAAACTAGCCCTTTATCTGATACATCATTTGCAAATATCTTCTCCCATTCTGTAGGTTGTCTTTTAGTTTTGTTGACCGTATCCTTTGCTGTGCAAAAGCTTCTTATGTCTTGATGAAGTCCCAATAGTTCATTTTTGCTTTTGTTTCTTTTGCCTTCATGGATGTATCTTGCAAGAAGTTACTGTGGCCAAGTTCAGAAAGGGTGTTGCCTGTGTTCTCCTCTAGGATTTTGATGGAATCTTGTCTCACATTTAGATCTTTCATCCATTTTGAGTTTATCTTTGTGTATGGTGCAAGAGAGTGGTCTAGTTTCATTCTTCTGCATGTGGATGTCCAATTTTCCCAGCACCATTTATTGAAGAGACTGTCTTTCTTCCAGTGGATCGTCTTTCCTCCTTTATCGAATATTAGTTGACCATAAAGTTGAGGGTCCACTTCTGGGTTCTCTATTCTGTTCCATTGATCTATGTGTCTGTTTTTGTGCCAGTACCACACTGTCTTGATGACCACAGCTTCGTAGTACAACCTGAAATCTGCCATTGTGATGCCCCCCAGCTATGGTTTTCTTTTTTAAAATTCCCCTGGCTATTCGGGGTCTTTTCTGATTCCACACAAATCTTAAAATAATTTGTTCTAACTCTCTGAAGAAAGTCCATGGTATTTTGATAGGGATTGCATTGAACGTGTAAATTGCCCTGGGTAACATTGACGTTTTCACAATATTAATTCTGTCAATCCATGAGCATGGAATATTTTTCCATCTCTTTGTGTCTTCCTCAATTTCTTTCGAAGTGTTCTATAGTTTTTAGCGTATAGATCCTTTACCTCTTTGGTTAGGTTTATTCCTAGGTATCTTATGCTTTTGGGTGCAATTGTAAATGGGATTGACTCCTTAATTTCTCTTTCTTCAGTCTCATTGTTAGTGTGTAGAAATGCCATTGATTTCTGGGCATTGATTTTGTATCCTGCCACACTGCCAAACTGCTGTATGAGTTCTAGCAATCTTGGGGTGGAGGCTTTTGGGTTTTCTATGTACAGTATCATGTCATCGGCGAAGAGGGAGAGTTTGACTTCTTCTTTGCCAATTTGAATGCCTTTTATTTTTTTGTTGTCTGATTGCTGAGACCAGGACTTCCAATACTATGTTGAATAGCAGTGGTGAGAGTGGACATCCCTGTCTTGTTCCTGATCTTTGGGGAAAGGCTCCCAGTGTTTCCCCATTGAGAATGATATTTGCTGTGGGCTTTTCGTAGATGGCTTTTAAGATGTCGAGGAAAGTTCCCTCTATCCCTACACTCTGAAGAGTTTTGATCAGGAATGGATGCTGTATTTTGTCAAATGCTTTCTCTGCATCTAATGAGAGGATCATATGGTTCTTGGTCTTTCTCTTGCTGATATGATGAATCACATTGATTGCTTTACAAGTGTTGAACCGGCCTTGTGTCCCGGGGATAAATCCTACTTGGTCATGGTGAATAATTTTCTTAATGTGCTGTTGGATCCTATTGGCTAGTATCTTCTTGAGAATTTTTGCATCTGTGTTCATCAGGGATATTGCTCTGTAATTCTCCTTTTTGGTGGGGTCTTTGTCTGGTTTTGGAATTCAGGTGATGCTGGCCTCATAGAATGAATTCGGAAGTCCTCCATCTCTTTCTATCTTTCCAAACAGCTTTAGTAGAATAGGTATGGTTCCTTCTTTAAACGTTTGATAGAATTCCCCTGGGAGGCCATCTGGCCCTGGACTTTTGTGTCTTGGGAGGTTTTTGATGACTGCTTCAATTTCCTCCCTGGTTATTGGCCTGTTCAGGTTTTCTATTTCTTCCTGTTCCAGTTTTGGTAGTTTGTGACTTTCCAGGAATGCGTCCATTTCTTCTAGATTGCCTAATTTATTGGTGTATAGCTGTTCATAATATGTTTTTAAAATCGTTTGTATTTCCTTGGTGTTGGTAGTGATCTCTCCTTTCTCATTCATGATTTTATTAATTTGAGTCTTCTCTCTCTTCTTTTTAATAAGGTTGGCTAATGGTTTATGTATCTTATTAATTCTTTCAGAGAACCAACTCCTGGTTTTGTTGATCTGTTCCACAGTTCTTCTGGTCTCGATTTCATTGAGTTCTGCTCGAATCTTAATTAACTCTCTTCTTCTGCTGGGTATAGGATCTATTTGCTGTTTTTTCACATTTAACATTTAAAAAAAATGTGAGTCCAAGGTTTATAGTCAACAAGCTGATTTCCAAGTATCAAAGGTACAAAAACACTGTTTTCCGCATGCATGAGCTCTTCTTCGGGAACTTGCTAAGAAAACAACTTCAGAAATCAAAATGATTACTTGATGCAACTACTATTGACAAGCATTAAATGTATAATGACTTCTAGAGTGAGGTCTCAACGTGGGTTAGACGGAGAGAGTGTGGTGTGAATTGGCTGTTCTGACAATGTAGACCTAGTATCAAGGACAAATAGGAAAAAAATGTGCCAACAAGAAGTTTCATGCTTCCAGCAATCATACTGATGGTGACGGTATTAGTATTGGTGTTCTGAGATTTTGTGTGTGCAAAGTGGGATAAACAAACAATTATGGATGCTTTGAGTCTATCATTCCCCTTGTCATTGGAAACTAGTATTCTTAGTTTGGAAGAAAGGAGATACAGATAGATGTGGTAGAGGAGAGGTTAGGTTGTCTCTTTTTCGTTTATTTATTTGCTTATATTTTTTAATGAGACTTTATTTTTTTGGAGCAGTTTTAGGTTCACATAAAAATTGAGGGGAAGGTACAGAGAGTTCATCTGCCCCCCCACACACACACACAGCACCCCCACACACATCAACATTCTCCATCAGAGTGGTACAATTTTTTGTCACAATTAATGAGCCGGGGTCCATAGTTTACCTTTACATCACTCTTGATGTTGTACATTTTATAGTTTTTGGATAAATGCCCTAAAAATCCTCTGTAATGTGTCTATTTATTCCTCCCCCTTGCCAACTCCTGGCAACTTTTTACTGTCTCCATAGTTTTTTCTCAGAATGCCATATAGTTGGAGTCATACAGTACACAGCCTTTTCAGATGGCTTCTTTCACTTAGTAATATGCACTTAAAATTCCTCTATATTTTTTCATGGCTCATTTCTTTCCATCACTGAATAATATTCCACTGTCTTGATGGGCCACAGTTTATTTATCCATTCACCTAGTGAAGGACATTCTGATTTCTTCCAAGTTTTGAACAACTATGAATAAAGCTGCTACAAGCATCCATGTGCACGTTTCTGTGTGGATATAGTTTTCAACTCCTTTGGTAAATACCAAGGAGAATGATAGCTAGATTGTAAGAGCATGTTGTAATTTTATTTTTAATAAAAGCATCAAATTACATTCATGAGATTATGTGTGTATGTGTGTGTGTGCATCCTATACATTTCCACTAAAATGGCTTAAGGCTTGGAACAATGACCAACTCCAGCAGCATCCACATCCCTCAAACCACATTGGTTACTGTGATGAGAAATAACGTTTTCCATTAAAAGAAACAAAGACTTCTAAAAGAAATGGCTGATGCTGGTTTGGCATAGGAAATGCACAAGATGAGCCTAAAATATCTTTTCACATCATAAAGTATAGATCACGTCAAAGAATAACATGAAAAGCTACCACTGACCAAAGATAGAGCAATATCAACTTCAATTAAAACAAAAACAAAAGCAAAACAAGAGGCATCTGGATAACTCAGTTGGTTAAGTGGCTCAGGTCATGATCCCAGGGTCCCACATCAGGCTCACTGCTCAGCAGGGAGTCTGCTTTTCCCTCTCCCTCTGTGTGCTCTCTTTCACTTTCTAAACTACATAAAATATTTTTAAGAAACACAAAAGCAATTACCAGGCATCAAAACCTAGTAAATATACTAAAAATCTATTCTTTCCTAATGATATTTCTTATAAAGCTACTTGGTCACCTTTGAACAATGACAAGGAGCCAATTAATTATTTTTATAACTGGTAAAGGAGGAATAATACAGCATTTATCTTGAAAACTGGCAAACAAGGGGAAAATATAGTATTTATTGCTGTTTATATATATCAACTAAACTATTGGGTAGCCAAATAGCAAATTAGGAAGTGTCTCTTTATTAAAGTATCCCAGCTAACAAATGAAAAAGAAATCACCAATTTGCAAACTTCTCCCACCACAAAAGAAATAAACAAATGAAAAAGCCCATGAATTAACAGATTGAGGCAATGAGCACCAATGACTAAACATTCATTTAAAAAAAACTAAAGAAAAAAAATAATAAATAAATAAATAAATAAATAAATAAATAAATAAATAATAAGGAAAAGATAAGCAGACACCATGTGCCTCCTGATGAAAGAACACTCCACCACTTCTTCCCGTCTTGCCAAAGGGACCAAATCTGAAAGTCTACGTGTAATCAAACCCCAGGATCCAGCTCCCAAAGTGCAGGGAGTATGAGGGAAGAACATTATGCAGGACCGCACCGTGTGTGTGCATCCAGCAAAATCAAGACTGGGAAACACCACAGTTCAAAGAGCTCAGTAGTCTCAACACGTAAATCGGAAGGACAAGAAAGAGGATGGAAGGGTGGAGGAGAAACCTGTGAATAACAGGAGTCTGTCAAACTAAAGAAAAGAAACAGTTGTGATGAAACTCTACTATTTAGGGATTCACAAACTACAAAGAAATGCAAGAAGGTTATCACCACAAAAGTCAGGATGGTGATTACTTTGTAGGCATTTGGTATGATTGAAATGGGGCACATGGAGAAGCTTCTGGGTTGTTGGCAAAGTATTGTTTTTGATGTGGGCATTGGTTATGACTGTGTTCACGTCATAGTGATGAATTGGCTATGCATGTGTCCTATGTGGCTTCCTGGATCTCCCATGTTTTATAACACAAGATTTTAAAAAGCAAAAAAAAAAAAAAAACAATAAACTGGGTGATCTCCAAAGCTATCTTCCCCCTTCAAAAAGTACATTTGTTTTCATGTACAGGGTTAATTCTTTAGAGGAAAAAAAAAAAGATAAAAGGTCAGGATGTGACTTGGTGGGGGGGAATATAAAGAGCAAAAATAATTGGTACTATTCATGCAAAGCCATGTCAAGAGAATTTCTTGGAAAATCAATTTCCTGATACCAAGGGTTAAGATGCCTGTTTGGTTAATGAGAGGTGCAAATGGCCAAAGTAGTTAAATTAAGCAGAAAGACTATTAGTGGAGAAACTATGTGTGTTTTCCAACCAAACAGAGGTCATGCATTTCAAGATCAGATCATAGCACATTTTGAAAGTCAGACTATATGTTCCAGAAATTTGGACTTTCGACCAGAATCACTGATAGCCTTGCAAATCCTTGGCTGGACACTTACAAATGAGGCCTCATAGAGATTAGTCTGGCTGGATGAATGAATTAGGTTTGTCTGTTAGGCGTGGCAAAGGCTCATTTGATGTTCAATACTGCCAGTCCTGGCAATCAATATTTATGTCACATACGTTGCATTTGAAATATTTATATGAGAAGTAATCTTACAATCATATTTTATTCTAAATGTCCATACCCACAGTTAAATATATTTCTCTATTAGTCGAGCAGGTGGTGCACTCATGGCTAAAGCTGAAAGGTTTGCATCATCTGTTGTCCTTTGAGAGAAGCAGGCCAGCAGGACAGGAAGTGTGCTTTAGCTACGAGCAATCCAATTTACTCCATTGTCTCCTTGGATTAAGCGTCAGCTCAGCTAGCCCAGGCACACAGTTGAATTGAATTAACAAGGTTATTCAAAGCCAGAAATCACTATGATAGAGGAATGTTATTCATAGGGTAATCTTATTCTTTATTTTCAATTAGATTTTTTTTTTGTTTTCTTCGAAGGAAAATTAAAATATTTTATTAAAATAAATAAAACTTTCTTAAGAAACTCCTCAGTTTACAAACATATACATGGCAGACCTGACTTGCTGGATGCCTGTCCAAGGCCCAAGCAGAGACAATGGGACATGGATTTCTAGAGTCCTTGCTACTGGGAACAGTCTTGTTGACTCTGAGATTCCAGATCAACTGCACAAGATAATTTGGAGGTGGAAGCGAGGACTCAGAGTTATACGAGGAAGATGTGGAAACAGGCCAGATGAAATTAGATCATCCAGCACAGAGAACAATCCTGAAGACGCTTTAAATAAACCCTTCATATGTTCTAGCCAAAAGATATACAGGACGACGTACTTACTGGATGAGCTTTTCTGACTTTTTAGGCCTGGCTGTAAATAACACTTCTGAAGAGAAGTGGAAAAAGGAAGTAGAGTTGAAGGCTTTTGGAAGTCAGGAGACATGGTGGGGTCACCCAGTGCAGCCCAGCCCCAGTCCACTACTCAAGCAGCACACATAAATTCCTGACGCAGCATCTCTGATGAGTTGTCACCAGCCACTGCGTAAGGACACAGAGGGAGGGACCCAACACCTGAAGATAAACACTGAGCCTGAGCCGGTGCTGGGAAAGAGGCTCAGTGAAATTTATCTTCATGCTCCCAAGCTCCCTGCTCTGCACCTTTTCTCCTCTGCAGAAAATCTCTGTACTCTTTTACCTGCCTAGTATCCACTTGTGTCCTGGCTGGGGAATTTTGCAGTTAATTAGACTTCCAAAATGGGATGTGCTGCCTTGAGTGATAACAAGTTCCGTGTTATGGGAAGCAACCAAGCCAAAGCTGCATGAGCAGGGAAACTATAAAGTGGGCTGAGAGGGTAAGTAAGGAAGTGAGAGCCTCCCCCCACATAAGCTGAGGCCCTTATGACAGCAATTGTATATACTGATATCACTTCAATGAATCTTGACTTACCTTTTAGGCCAGGCACTCTGTTGGGCTTTACCAGGAAATCACAAGCTCAGTGAGAGAGAGAGAGAGAGAGAGAGAGTTAAGAAATAAACCCATGAATATACAGTCAACTGACTTTCCAAAAGGCATCAAGACAACTCACTGAAAAAAGGAGAGTCTTGCAACAATTGGCACCAGAACATCTGGATATCCATGATGGTGGGCGATGGTGGGAGAAGCTCTACTCTTACCAAAAAAAAAAAAAAAAAAAAAAAAAAAAAAAAAAAAACATAGAAAACAAAAACAACAATAAAGCCATGAGGAATGTGCTTGAAATAGATTCTAGATCTAAGTCTAAAATTAAAAAAAAAAATTAAAAAAAAATAAACCTAAAATTACTATTTTAAATCTTGTAGAAGAATATGGGGTGGGGGTGGGGGGTCAGATTTGTGCTCTTGCAGTGGATTTTTTTTAGCCAAGCAGAAAAATCACAAACAAAAGGAAAAAAATATATAAATTGAACTTCATCAAATTTAAAGTCTTCTGTTCCTATTCAGAAAATGACTAAAGGAAACTGGGTGGCCCAGGTGGTTAAAGCAACTCTTGATTTCAGCTCAGGTCATGATCTCAGGGTCATGAGCCTGGCCTTGGGCTCCAAGCTCAGCCCAGAATCTGCTTGAGATTCTTTCCCTCTCCCTCTGCCCTGTCACTCGCTCTCTCTCTCCCAAGTAAATAAACCTAAAAAAAAAAAAGAAGAAGAAAGAAAGTAAGAAAGAAAAAGAAAGAAAGAAAGAGAAAGAAAGAAGAAAGAAAGAAAGAAGAAGAAGAAGAAGAAGAAGAAGAAGAAGAAGAAGAAAGAAGAAAGAAAGAAAGAAAGAAAGAAGAAAGAAAGAAAGAAAGAAAGAAAGAAAGAAAGAAAGAAAGAAAGAAAGAAAAAACGAGAAGATAAACCATAGTTTGGGAATAAGTTCTCATAACACATGTACATGATGAAGAATTTATATCCAGAAATATTTTTTTAAAAAGTGCACAAATCAATAATAAGACAAACACCCCAATGAAAACACGAGCATAGGATTTGAACAGCTGTATTACAAAAGCAGATATAGGAATGGCCTCTAGATGTGTTGAAAAATGTTCAAGATCATTAGCCATTAGGAAAATGCGAATAAAACCACACTCAGATACCATTACAGATCCCTTAATGTCCAAAATTAAAAAGACAGACAATGCCAAATTGGCAAGGTTGTAAAGCATTTGGAAGTCTCCTACATTGCTGATGGTAAAGGAAAATGGTTTTACCACTTTTGAAAACAGTTTTGCTATTTCATACAAAGTTAAACATATATTTAGCATACAACCCACAATTCCAATCCTAAGTATTTATCCAGATAAAAATGTGTGTCCACATAAAATCTTATACATGGACGTTTACAGCAGCTTTATTCATAGTAGCTCAAAACTGGAAACAACTCAAATGTCCAAAATAAGCTGAGTAGATAAACCAATTATAGTCTACATACACAATGGATATGACTCAGTAAGAAGGAAGGGAGGGAGAAGAAAGCAATGGAATGGCTTACTGGTACATTCAGCAGCTTGGATGAATCTCAGAGGCATGCTCAGCAAAAGAAGTAAGACCTCAAAGAGTCCATTTCGATAAACCCATACACCTGAGTTTCTAGAAAAGCAAACCTAATTTACAGTGTCAGAAAGCAGGGCATTGCCTACCTGGGCGGCAACAGAAGAAGGGAACTTTCAGAAGTGTTGAAAATGTTCAATGTCAGGATTGTAGTGGCTGTGACATGGCTTAAAAACTTGTCAAATCTCTTGAACTAGGGGTTCTTGGGTGGCTCAGTCAGTTAACTCCTGATTTCAACTCAGGTCATGATCTCAGGGTCATGGGATCAACCCTGACAGTAGGCTTCATGCTCAGAGAGAAACCTGCTTCTCCTGCTCCCTCTTCGTCTGCCCCTTTCCTCCTAAAAATACATAAATAAAATATTTTTTAAAAATCTCTTGAGTTGTATACCTCAAAGAGTGCATTTTATAGGTATAAATTACACCTCAATGTGTGCATCTGCCACATAGAAAATGCCTAAGGAATAAGGAGGAGATGAGAAGGAGGAAAAGAAGAGGAGAAGAAGAAAAAAGAGGAAGAAGAAGTTATGATTATTAGGTTTATTTCATAAAAATATTTATTTGGTGGGGTGCCTGGCTGACTCAGCTGGAAGAGCATGTGACTCTTGGGGTTTTGAGTTCGAGCCCCATGCTGGATGTAGAGATGACCTAAATAAATAAAGAGGCCTTTAAAAATATTTATTTGGCAACAAAACTTATTTAATAACAGCTCAATAACATGAGAACATCACAGTTGTTGACATCATCGGACATTGGTTTGCTCCCGGTTAAGTTCATAAACAACTAAGGGGAAGAATATCCGATACTATAGACAGATACACATCTACTATCCTGCACTAACTGTACTGTACAACTCTAACACAGATACACATGCCAAATGCTTCAGGAATTCCTTCCTAAAGTTTCTCTGGAAATTTATTTTTCCAAATCCCCAAGTTCAGAAAAATTAGGTCAAGAAACAGGAAACCAGAAATAAGTATCAGAATTCTTCTGTGACTATAAGTTGAACAATCAACAGAAAGATGTGACTGTTTGGGGACCCCTGGGTGGCTCAGTGCTTGAGCATCTGCCTTTGGCTCATGTCATGATCCCAAGGTCCAGGGATGGAGTCTCACATCGGGCTCCCCGCAGGGAGCCTGCTTCTCCCTCTGCCTGTGTCTCTGCCTCTCTCTCTGTGTCTCTCATGAATAAGTAAATAAAATCTTAAAAAAAAAGAGAGAGAGAGATGTGACTGTTTTGAAGGCATCTGTTGACATCACACTGAAGGCAGGAGCAGGAAACCTTGACACAAGGAGTTGACAGCTAAGATCCACATTTCGGGTAACTGGGGCAGGAGTAGGCGGGAGATAAATGGTCATGTCCTCAGCTGTCCCTCAAGCCTGCACCTGCTGCCATTTTGTAGCAGCATGTGTTCCTGGATGCTAATAGTGAGGCCCTCCTGGAAACTGGTTTATCATATATTTACTTTCTACAAATCTTATAAGTGGTGTGCCAAGGAATAATAAATGCTGAAAGTGAAATAAGTCTTTAAATTATCCATTCTATGAAGCACTATCAATCTGGGTAGGAGTCCAAATTTTCCATAGTTTTACTTATCTTCACTAGCATTTCCTGGTATTTGAATATTTGCTGTAGGCTGCAATTCTTTGAAAATACTGCTGAATTTGATATTTCTTATTTTTTAAAGATTTTATTTATTTATTTATTTATTTATTTATTTATTTATTTATTTATTTATTTGAGAGAGAGAACGATTAGGAGGGTGTGGGGAAGAGGGAGAAGCCTACTCCCCCACCAAGCAGGTAGCCTGACTCTGGGCTCTATCCCAAGACCCTGGGATCCTGACCTGAGCTGAAGGCAGATGCATAGCTGACTGAGCCACCCAGGCACCCCTGATATTCCTTATTTATGAGAATATTTTAGGTATCGTTAACAGTGAGCAAAGAGTATGAAGAACATTGGAAGTATTTTAAAAGTAACTTATGAGGGATCCCTCGGTGGCTCAGTGGTTTAGCACCTGCCTTCGGTCCAGGGTGTGATCCTGGAGACCCAGGATCGGGTCCTGCATCAGGCTCCCTGCATGGAGCCTGCTTCTCCCTCTGCCTGTGTCTCTGTCTCTCTCCCTGTCTGTGTCTCTCATGAATAAATAAATAAAATCTTTAAAAAAAAGAATAGCTTATGATCATGGGCATTCCTGAAAATTCCCCCAAATTGAGATTTCTCATTCTCAAACCCCAAAGATTAATATCTATTAGGAAGTTGGGAACAACCACAGATATGGAGAGAACTATGACGTGATTGAACTGCATGGGCTTCATAAAGTGGGTGGTATTTGAGCAAAGTCTTGAGGGATGAGCCTTGGTTATAGCATGGCATGGCTGTTTACATCAAGAACCATGCAGGTGGGAGGGGGATGGACCCAGCAGGAGTGCTCACCACACCAGCAAGTAGGGAAGGGTGCTGAGGGTTGCTAATTCAGCAGTCAGGGTGGTCCAATCTACCAGGCAAGCCAACTCATAGTCCAACCAATGTGACACTATTCATCAGCCACTCAAACAAGCTGTTGCCCATGCAGAGTAGAGGTGAACATGAATAGGATACAGTGATGAGGAAACCCTGCCCCCAGCTTGGGAACCATGACTCTTCTCATCAAGGATTTAAGGAACTCATAGATAGAAGCTCAGCACCCTTGAACTTCCGACTGTTTTGTTGGACCCTGTATCTCCATTTTATTGGCTAGAGCTTCTGACCAAGTTTCCCTCATATGCCTCAGGGCCAGGGTCTGGGTCTCAGTAAGCCCAGTTCCTGCTGGGTCCTACTTCTGGGCACCTGAGCCCCGCCTTCTCCCAACCAACCCTCTCAGGATCTCAAGTCCTGCAGAATATGGCCACCAAGCGCCTGGCCCTAGTGGATGGCCCTGCCCCACTCATTCTCCTCACTCCACACCACACCATCCTCCCATCCATCGGGGCTGAAACTGCCCACCTGGACCTCTCACATCACAGAGGACCTCTGACATCCTCGCATCCACCATGTCCATCTTGTAGCAGAATCACCTGAAATGTAAACATGGATTCCCCCCCCCCCTTTCCCCTCCTCTATTTCAGGAAGATGACTGGTCTTAGTATTTCCTTGTCTCAGTCAGAAGACAGAAGCTATTGAAAGTCACAACTTGTTCTGTCTTAAGTGAGAGAATCTGAGTTCCTCCAAGAGTTCACGCAGGGCAACCAGGAGAGAGTGGGAACTTCGTCTCTGTCGCAAGGTTGGAAGCCATGGCTTGGGGCAGATCTAGGAAGAGTGTGGACAGTCAAAAAACCCACAGCTGTGTCCAGAAGAGGGAATGTCAGAGAGGAACACTGGTGGGCCCCTCTCAAGGCTGCCCTGGGGGCAAGCTGGGCGCCCCACTCGAAGTTAAGCAGAGACCATACCTGAGGGGTCACATCACAGGGAAGGAAAAAGAGGCCCCTTGACAGAAACCAGAGAGCCTCCCTCTGGCCCCGATCCAGACCTGGAGACGGGCACACCAGAGTCTCACTGGGTGGCCTCCTCCACATCTGTTTGTAGACTACGATTTGTGGTTGAGTCCACGCCTACGTGGGTCCTTCTATCTCCAGCTCATATTTGCCCTGCCGAGCCCCAGTGCTGACAGCTCTAGGGAGGATATTCAAAATAAATCTCTTTTCTCCCACTCAGTATCTTCTAAAGAGGATTAATTGAGTTTACTGAGTTGGTTGAAATTGTTTTATGCAGCGGAAAACAGCTGTGTTGATTGCCTAGATGGGCCCATTCAGGGAGCCTTCCGTTTCTATTATTTAGCACAGAGGGGCTTCAAGAGGTCTGCACTCATCCTTCCCCCTGGAGGGCATCTGCTCATCTGACAGGCCAGACTCTGCACTCAGCGCTTCCAATTAAGGCCTGATTACATACCTGAGCCCGCTCCTTCCGAAGGCAATCAAACCTCTCTTACTGTTTGGTTGAAAAAGGATTCGAGCTGAGCTGGGGGCAGAAAGGCAACAGCGGACAAGAGCACAGAATCAATGGGGGTGCCTCTGCAGTGACCAGTTCACTGAGCTTCCAGATTAGACCTCTTGATATCAGGGGTGGAATTCTGAAGAGAAAAAACAAAACACAAGCATCACTTGGCTCTCATCAAGACAAATGCACCTCCCTCTGAAGCCAGAAGAGCCTGGAAACTCATGTAAATGTTACCACGGACTGTATTTGGGGGAAGGGGAGGAGTCACCTGTTTTGAGAGCGTTAGTTTTGTTTCTGAAGATCCAATTGCTGTAATATGTAAAGAGCCACGGATAGTACTTAGGATAGAAATTATTTACATTTTAATTACAGAATTAATGCTCTTTAACATATCGTAGGGTTTTCTTTTTCTTTTCTTTTTTTTTGTTGTTTTTTTTTTATCATAGGGTTTTCTGTTGCTGTCTTCAAGGTGAAAGTAGGTCATCAGGGCACAATTTCACGGGAGCTCAGCCACTGACAACACAGAACTGGCAACATGTCAGCTGGGCTGCTCAACCGGGCTGGGATCGGGCCACAGGGGACAATCCCTGCCCCTTGGTGTGGTAGCAGAATGATGACCCCCTAAGGATGCTCACATCCTAGTCCCTGGGGCCTGGGAGGTTGCTACCTTTCATGGCAGAAGTGAATTTGCAGATACGATTAAGAACATTGAAATGGAGACTTTCCTGTGTGATCTGAGTTGGCCCTGATGTAATCACAGCAATGGCTGCAAGACGGGGGCAGGAGGGTCAGAAACACAGAGGGATGGGACAATGGGACCAGAGGTCTGAGTCCGGAGAAGGGAGAGCCTGGAAGATGCTATACAGTGGGCTTTAAAGGTGGAGGGAAAAGCCAAGAGACAAAAACAAAGATGATTCCAAAAAGCTGGGAAAGACTGTTAACAGATCCCCTCTCTCACCCCCACCCCCACTGAGACATGAGAAGGAACCGGCCCTGCCGACACCTTGATGTCAGGACTCCTGACCTCCAAAACTGCAAGACAGTCAGTGTGTGTTGTTTGAAGTCACTGGCTTGGTGCTGGTTTGTTACAACAGCTCCAGGAAAATAGCGCATTTGGAGAGCCTGAGAAAGCACTAGGGCCCTTGCCACCCCTGTTGGCATCGGCTGCCTCCTCCATGGGGGCTCGCTGTCCCTGCCACTTAGACACATGACAGATACTCGCTCCCCCACGTGCTGCCATGGCTGACTCTGCCTTCCCAGACTTTCAGCTTTTCACCCCAAACAATACAATCTTGAAATGTGATTGGTATTCTGGAGGCCTGTGCTCCATTTTTGGCTGCGGTATAACTAGATAGAAACTAAATTTGAGGACAGTTTTAAGCTTCTAACAGACCATATTCTAGACATCACATGTGAGTCTCACTGGGGGAGGTATTTGGCCCTAACTTCCAAGTGTCTGTGCGAACGAGAAGCAAACTTTGAAGCGTGTATAAACCATTTTCATGAGACCAGGCATTTCTCTTGCCAAAGTGAGAGGAGACTTTTTCCTTCCAAGGACTCAAGTTCTAGAACGTATTTTCTTATGACTTGAGGGGATTGTCAAGATGACTAGAAATAAGGAAAAAAAAACATCTTTTCAGACCCAAGTTTATATACGGACGTTAGCAGGGGAGACAGCTTGTTGGTTCCTTTTTTCTCATCATCTGATTTGTCACTATGCCCCAGGACTCAGATGATGTGAGGATGTGTAATGGGGGAAGGGTATTTACACTGTTGTGTGAACAAGAACACTCCCGTGCCAACGGATCACAGAGTCCCTCAACCAGTGTATTTTTATCCCTATCCCCAGGCTTCCTACTGATATTCCACAGTTGGGTTAAAGGAGGGGAACCAGGTAGGTGGCTCACCCATCATCAGCTTCCTTCCCACACACGTGGCAGGTGTCACTACTTGATCACGACACACTTCCCTCCCAGCCTGCCCGCGGGCTCATCACTCCTGACACCATCATAGTCAACAATCAAGGATGGATCTCCACTCCCAAGGAAACCTATTTGCCAATCCCCAGGCGAAGCAGCCTACTAATGCAAGATATTGTTAAGGACATCTCATCGATGACGGATTATTTGCCCTCCACGACCTCTGGCATGGTAGTGACTCCAGGTCAGCACTACCAGTCCTTAAAGAGGTGGCAGAGAAAGAGCCTGTGCCAGGTAAGGAAGGACAGAAAGGATGCTCTGTGACATGCTCCCTGGCTCAGGGGCCAGGTGGAGATCCCCGGGATGCTCCAACAGGGTGGAGCTGAGAGAGGACAAGGGGGCACAGAGGAGATGAGATGCAGGAAGGTGGTGAAGGTGCTGAGACACCCTGTTCTGAGGGCTCGTGTAGCATTTCAGTTGCCGTGGAAACCTCTGGCCTCATCCTGAGATATCATGAAGGTTTTATTGAGCTAAACCACACAACTGTGTACCTACACCAGCTGTAAAGGTTAGGGTATCCCAGGGCTCAAAGTCTCCCCTGAAGTCATGATTTTTCATGAAGATGTGTTTGTTCTGTTCCTGAGGACAGTTGTGCTTGGATTCTGGCTGAGGGGCAGTGTTGACTTAACAGCATCTTAGGTGATGGAAAACCTGACCGTGGGGTTTCTAGAACGTGAGCCTGCCAATACAGCCTGATGGGTGCTTCCCTGTGGTGCCCCCTCCAGGTGGGACGAACAGAAGGCAGCCAGGTAACTGGCAATTAGACCAGGTGATGTGAGAAGCAGAACCTCAACCACTTACCCAGAAAAGAGGCTGTGACCTCCACCCCCCACACCCGCACACTACACTAGACTACCTCCATTTTCTTCCCTCCCTCGTTTGAATCGTTAAAGTCAAAGCAGAATTCAGGCTGGATCGTTCATAAAACGGTAATAATGCTTATCTAATCCATTTTTCACATTAAGAAAACTAAATATCATACCAAGGAGCTAATTAAACTACGGACTATCCCTAAAATGATTGCAGGTCTCACCACTGTTGTAGAACAACATCCAGAGACACCAGGGTGCCAATTTTAAGTGGAAAAAAAAAAAGTCTACAAAACTGTGCAGTGGCATGTAATTTTCTGTGATTTGTTAAATGGACAAAAGTTGAGAATTCTATAAATCAGAGTCCCTTGGGGATGGGGGAGGTAATAAGTGTGGTTATTTTACTTTGTTTTTATTTTCTGGTTTTTTTCTGTTAAAAAATGCATTCTTTTTGTAGAAGGGAAAACATTAAATTCTTTAATGTCCCCCCGAAAATGTAGCACATCTAATCAGCCTGTTTACAATGCTAAGCATGTTAAACTATAATAATAGGCAGGAGAAAAGTGACTGAGCAAGTTCTTGGTTCTCCTATATTTCCCTAATGCTCACTGTGAGGAATGAGAGAAAAATGTACGCCTAGTGGACTCCTTCACCCACTTTATTCAGGTTCCAGCTGGGTAACCGCCATCACCATGGTCATCACGGGCATCACTACTGTGACGTCCAGGCCCACCCTGGTTAGTTCTCTCAGCAATGGCATTCACTGAGCACCAACCCACTGCTGGGTGCTCCTGCATCCAGCGGGCTGGCTAACGCACCATGTATTAAACCCAGGCAGCTGGAGAAAATAGGCTTTTCCCAAAAAATGGTAGAGATCATGCTGTTTGGCCCAAACTTGCTCAACCCCCAAGTAGATGAAAAAACAGTTCTATTTTGTCCCTATGCCTCCCAGCATTTATTGCCTGCATAAAGAGGAGGAGAGGGAAAAGTAAGAGCTGTATCTCCATAAATGATCATGCTCTGAACGTGAGCCACAGACAGACGTCCTCACTCCAGTGACTACAGAACGGGTATGGGCATGCTAGACACTAGGAATAAAATGTGGGGCGTTCTAGGAAGGGTAAGAGTATTTTGGAAATCAAGTGAGCATCTGTCTTGAGCATAATGTATGGTATTTGCACCCCCAAAAGCCCGTCTGAGACCTCAGTATTTAGAGAGCTGATGCCTTTCTTCAGAATTATCTGTGTGTGTATGTAAGTGAAATTCTATTTTAAATGTTTCCAAACTCATCATGTAAACACGCACACACACACACACACAAGCACACACACACACACAGCACAGCCTCCTTCCTTTAAGAAAGCTGATGCAAGGAAATTATTCAGTGTGGTTTGAAGCCTGGGCAGCAGGACAATGAGCCGCCCACAGTGAGGTAACCAGATGTCCCCTTTGGGCACAGCCCCGCACACTGCTGATCGTGGTGGATTGTCGGGATGCCAGCCAGCGCTCAGGAGCAATGGAACACAGCACTGCAGAGCCACACGGGGTGCTGGCAAAGGTAGCTAAGTGGACAGGCAGTCTTCAGCGCGCATGGAGAGAACGTTGGGGACCAGCCACCTTCAGATTTAGACGTGTTTGTCAATGGCAGAAATGCCACAGGACAAAAGAAAAAGGAATTTCAGAACAAGAAGAGCAAACTGTCCAGGGGAGATACACTGACCTTCTGTACGTGGCATTCAAATGTACCTCTGAAGGGTTTGTCATTTTACAATGAACATGCATATTTTGAAAATTAATAGAAAATATATATATATTTACATGCATATAACGGAGTACAGGCCACACCCTGCCTCTAGTTCATCAACACACCTTCCACACATCCCTTGTACACCTGCATGTCGGTGCTTGTGCCCAGATGTCAATAAGAGAAAGGGAAGGGTGGGAGCTGCTCCAGGTGCCGGGGGTACCCCCGAGTTGTGCCATCAGAGGAAGGGGCATGACCCCACATCAACAAGAGACTGCCCCTCCTCCTGAAGGCCAGACCAAGTGCCACTTAACTGACATCAAGTCTAGGACCCTCTTCTCCCCCACCCCCCACACTCTTACAATGGTCATGTCCTATGCAGGAAGTTGAACAAACTGAGACAAATCCCCACCTACTACACGGTCTGAATGGATGGATATAGAGATGCCTGTTTCTACTACTTGTAAAAAAACAGAAATATGCACATGATGCTCTGTGCTATAGGCCTAAACATGTGTTTAGCCTGGCAAAAGCCAGTTTCAAACACTAAGAAAAAACACTAATAATGCAGATGAATAAAATAAGGAGGCAATAAAACCCAGTCACATCCACCCCAGCCCCATTACCGCTGCAGGAATAATAATTGCATTCATCTGTATTATTGCATACACTTGGATTATCACCTCTTTGAGTCCCACCTTGAATGTGCTGAATCCCAAAGAGAAAGATGATATAAGGGTGTCTGGGTGGCTCATGGTTAGGCATCCGACTCTTGATTTCAGCTCAGGTCATGATCTCTGGGTTGTGAGATTGAGCCCCATGTTGGGTAGTTGGCTTGAGATTCTCTATCTTCCTCTCCTTCTGCCCCTCCCCCTCTAAAAGACAGGAGAGAGAGAGAGAGAGAGAGAAGAGAGAAGGACGGTATAAGTGCAGGTGCCTCTATCCTCATTGTGTAACATTCATTTGCAAACAATGGAAACATCTAAGAAAATGCAGGGTTCAGAACACCTTATCTCCTTACTCTGGAATACTCGAGGGGGAAACTTAAAAATACATGATTGATTTTAAATCCAGGTTTACACACTTCCCAGACTATTAAACTTTTGCTTTTCTCATTGCCAAGGTTAACGCTATATACCTTTTGTTCTATAACCATTCTCGTGATTAGTGACCAGCCACCTCTGGTCCAGTGATTGGTCTTCTAAAAGGTAAAAATCAGTGACATCAAAAATAACATTATAAATAATTTCCCCTTTTTGATGGATTTTATTTTTCCTGAGATACTTAATAATCTATTGTCTATCTGTCAATCAACTTAAACATGTCTTGTAATGTCTGCTTTTATCATATCCTTACCATTATCTGTCTCAAGGACATTTCCAGATATACAGAACTCTCTTCCTCCACTTAACTTTACTGAGCCCTTTGGCCCTAGACTAATCTCTTCCCAGCTCTGTTGTAGCGTTATCATCCTGGATGAAATCTCTTCCTCTTGGACCTTAAGTCTTCCTCTTTTGGTACAGTGCCTGTTTTGCTGGAGGACATCCTAGAATAGCTTTGTCACAATGTTTCCCTTGGGGGGAAAAAATCTGGGTTTTGCACAATCTGTCTTCACACTTAGTTGATAATTTTGTTGCATATATATAATTCCAGGCTATAAATCCCTTAGAACTGAGAAGACATTCCTCCTTGTCTGGTAACACTGAGCTTGTAAGAAATCCACAGGCAGTCTGACTCTAAGTCTTGGTAAAGAAATAGTTCCATGCTCTCTGGAGGCTTTCAGAACCTCGTACTGACTGGTATGCTATGACCTTTTGTCAATGTGCCTCAATGTCCCCTTCTGCTGGGGTCAGAGGATGATTTCTGTCCAGGAATGTGTGCTTTCCTCACTTTTAGGAAATCATCTAGTATTATTCCTCTGAAAACTGTGTTTTCTTTGGTCTCTGTTTCTAAAAATTCTCTTGATTATCTTGGACTTTTACACTGGTATCTGTCATCTCGGGCACTCGCACACATTTCTACCCTGTTTTTGTGCTATGTTTTTGTTTTACTTTATAGGAGGCTTTCTGGATTTCATTGTGGAAATTTGTGTTGAGTTTTGTAGTTTGAAAATAATTTTTGGCTTTCTAAGAGATCATTCTTGTTCTCTAGGAGTCTTTCTTTGTTAAATCCCATTGATATGGTATGGCTTTTATACCTTCTCAAATTGCTCTCTCAGAGGACACCAATTAGGATTTTTTTAAAGTATACTTTCACCCCTTGAATTATTTGTTTCCTCCTGGGTCACTTTCTTCTGCTTGTTTATCTTTGCCTTTTTCCTTTACATTACAGGCTTTCCTTAAATGTCCATGACCCCCTGCTACCCATTTATTTTTTTTATTTGTTTACGATTTATATATTTATTTTAGAGAGAGAGAGCATGCAAGCATGAGTGGCAGGAGAGGCAGAGAGAGAATCTCAAGCAGATTTCCTGCTGAGCATGAAGCCCAAGATAAGGCTTGATCTCACAACCCTGAAATCATGACCTGAGCCAGAATCAAGAGTCAGAGGCCTACCCCACTGAGCCACCCATGCACCCTTATTTATATTTTAAATAAACAGCAGCTGGGAGCTCAGTGTCTGCAAATGATGCCGCTCATGGAAGGTTTCACTGCAGCCTGAGCAGGATGGGAACAGCCCTACCTCCCAGGCCTCAGAGCACGCTGCTCCTGGCACCTGCTCGCTCACTGCGGCGCTGCTACTGCTCAATTTGCCGTTTGCTTAGTGGAGAATCCTTTGCTTTTTTGCCTGAGGGGTAAACATCTGCCTGTTGGCTGTTTTGTGCTCAAAGGTGAGGAAGAGACTTGTCAGGACTCAGGTCCTGGTTCATCCCTGCCACATCTCACTCCCATCCTCCATAGTGTCTCTGAACTGCCGGCCTCCGTGGGGTTCTGCAGGGTGTTGGTAAGGTGTAAAGGGTAGGGTCTCTCCCAGTTACATTTCCCTCTAGACCCTCCACCCCTGATTGATTATTCATCACCACCACACCACCTGCTTTCACCTGCGGGAAACCCAGAGCTAGCTGTCATTCATCTTCAGCTCCCTTCCAATTCTCTTTATGGTTGTAAGCTAATCCATTTTTCATTCTCTAACTCTCTTTTCCATAGGGTTTTGAGAGTAAGAAAAAAGAAACATATGTGAATTGCCAGGAAAAAAAAAAAAAAAGAATGGCCAAAGGGCTGTAAAGGAAGAGAAGTGGCCTTCCAGGGGTAGAGGCCTTGAACTCTAAGTAAACTAAGAGAATTCACAGCTTTTAAATGAGTCAAACACAGTGTAAGGGAGGTAGTGTGCCTACCTTTAGTTGTGATTTTGCAGCCAAATTACACTGTTGTGCCAAAACCCATATCTAGGTGCATTCAGATATGTTTGGTCATTCTTAAAACCTACGTACAATTCAAAGCACATTGTCATCCTCTTCTGTAGAAAATATGCTTTTATAGGTAAAGGTCAAAACACACAAAAAAAAATAGTCCATAACACGAGTTAGGGGCCATAATGACTGATGGGGGTACAAACCAGGACTTTGAGTAGCAAATGTTTTCTTTCTTGATCTGGGTGCTATTGACAGAGGTGTTTCTACTTTAGGAAATGTCCTCTTGCTGGATTCATGGGGTTTGTAGTATACAGTTTGATACATGTCTATTTTTTAAAAAAGGAAGAAACAAAAAGAAAAAAGAATACCTCAAAAATCCTTCTTTTTAAAGACGTGTCTAATACCATGACATAGACAGCCATCGATAACAATGCCCCTCCTTCCCCCATAGTGTGGACTTCTTAATGATGGTGGTGTTTCTTCATACCCTACACCCTACACAGTTCTTGAGTAGATAAGTCAGGGAGATGAAATGTACAGCACGGGAAATGTAGTCAACAACAGTGTGATAACTGTTTGGTGACAGATAGTGACCACACCGACCACACGAGCATCATGTAATGGACACAGAATTGTCGAGTCGCTATGCTGTACACCTGAAGCTAATATAACAATGTGTGTCGATGATACTTCAATTAATAAAATGAAGAAACGAACAGTTGTTGGTTCATCACAGGTGTTCATCAAATGTATGCTGAGTGACGTCCTGTCTCACCCTCCTGTGCCAAGCAGTGGGGTGTGTACAGCGGGCCCTGAACCCACATGACGGTTGATTGATTGCTGCAGGAAGTGATTGCCAAGAGCCTATAAATGGGACTGACAAATATCAGGGCATTTTCTTACAGTGTTGCTGCAACCCCGTAAAAAACATCAGCAAAACTGCTGTGCCTTCCACATGCATGTGGATGAACCCTCCCCCTCGCACTTTGTCTCCATTTCTCCCCCTTGCAATACGCCCTTGGAGCAAATGCTACCTTGCAAAAACACAGCCTTTGAGGTCGGGACGATGAGGGGGTAAGACTCCATCAATCCCGTGTGATGAGCTTTCCTCATGCCTCCCAAAAGGAATATGAATTCCACTCTCCCCAGGCTTTCCAAGCCATAGCATCCTCTCTTCTCTGAAGGGCCGGGGGCTGCCTTCCTGCCTGTTCACAGGGAAACCGAGAAGGCCACTCAGAGAATGAGCAGCTGGGATGGTCTCCCTGAGGGGGTAGCATCCTTGGGCCTGCAGAGAATTTTGCAGCTTTTCTTTATGCATTTTTAATCAATTCTAAGCTTCTTACAAATATGTGCAATTACTTTCTGCACTTCGCTTTGTAATAAGATTTAATGACTCTGCTACAATCCTCTGGGTGAACATTGATAATCTGAGTCTACGATTTAAAATTTAGCGTTAGCAAAAAAAGAGAGAGTATAAACTGAGATGAAGGGTTTTTTAGGGTTTTTTAAAGGAAATCAGGAGTTGGAGTTATTTTAGCTTTCAAAATATCCCTGATATGAGAGAACAGAGAGTCTCATTTATTTGCCACATAGCATCCGATTAAAATATATATATATTGAAAATCCCTGACAACATAATCTTTCTCTCTCCTTTATCTTTAAAACATTTTACAGATTATCTTAAACAGGGAGACCCATAGAAACCCAGAGCTGCCTTGTAGCCCATTTGCAAGCAGTTAGATATGGAAAGTCTTCCAGTGTCCTTGACAAAGAAAAGGTCTCCTGACCCTCCGATCATGTGGAGGACCCCCGTTTCCACTGTCCTGCTATATGCTGGCCAAGTCCTTCTATAACCAAGAATAATAAATACCCCTCATATCTTCCAAGTAAGCCACTGATGAAAGCCATACATCCTTACAAAAACCCAGGGAGCAGGTATTCATGTCATCCCCATGGTAGATAAAGACCCGGAGGCATAGGCACGAGGAAGCCTTTTACGTCTGCTCTCTTCAGGTACACTGGAGAAATTGCAGCAGCACCCCTATTTTTTGAAAAGGGGCCTGTGGATGCACATGGTCCTGTGAATGTTGCTACAAACCCTTCATCCTAACTTCCTGCAGGCAGCTTAGCTGCCCACCACTGCCTCATGCTGCTGCTAGCAGCAGGGGGGTAGGATGGGGTTGGGGGGCAGTTACTGCTTTTCTATGCAAAGTAAGTGAGCACAAAAGGTGTGCAGATTTGGCTCATGCTGAGCCACCCCTGGATGACTTCCTTCTGTTTGAGACTCCAGGAGGTCCCGTGGCCTAGCTGGCAAAGAGGTGATGGTGGGGAGAAGACCCAAAGCCTAGATGTCATTATTGAACTACTCTGCAACTGGGTAGCCAATCTGAGGCTCTGTTTTTTGGTTTGTTTTTTTTTTAATCTAGAAACTAGCCTCAAAGATCCCCTGTCAGCTCCAGCACATTTGATTTTATTCAACAACCATTTGCTAAGAGTCAACCATGTGCTAGGAATTAAAGATAATCAAGTTGTCTTCTGTGCGCAAAGAAGTCCAGATGTTTCTCAGTGTGTACCGGTGTCCCTGTGACAAAGGATTCAGAGGAGCCCTGAAATAAGACAGATTTCCTTCTTTCCTATTACACAAAAGAACGAACATTCTACTCCCAGAGGCTCCTCTTCTCACCAAGTATTCCTACTCTGGAGGGAAATTCTGGAGATACTTCTCAGTGAAGGTCCAGATTAGCCACGGGATCCAAAGGAACTGACACAGCTAAAATCTGCCTGAGGTTTATGAGCTGTTGGGACACGCAGGCCTAGGGCACCGTGCATGCCTGAGTGCCTGCATGCCACTAGAGTCATTACCCACCATTAACTGCAGGCTCAAAAGATGGGGAAAACTGCATCTGGTTTCTGAAATGGAATGCAAGCCCCCCTGCTCCAAGCATCACAAGCATCCTCAGAACTTTGGCGACTCTAGGTTTTACAAATAACAAGGAACGTTTTTCTAAATTTTTTTTTTCTGGGAATGAGGCACAATTTAATGTGATTGACAGTTATATTCTGAGTTGTCAAACTTCAAATTTGAATAATTTACCTTTTCTCCTCTATTTACATCTAGATTTACATCTAGAATGGTGGGACCCTGGATTGACATCTGGAACAGTGTTCATAAAAGGTGCCTATGTAAGGTGGGATGAAGGCAGTGTGGCAAGGCTCTGATTCTGCATGCAGTGGCTGGAGAGGTAGTAAGTAGCATGGAGAGAGAGTAAGGCCAAGGGGAAAAAAGATAATGTGAGACTAGGAATGCTCCATCAAGCCAAAGGCAGAGGGCAGAGGGCCCTCTGGCAGTTCTTAAACTGCCTTCTGGGGGTGGGGAGCTGGGGGGACAGGAGCTTCTGTGGCAGAGGGCATCTCCCAGTGGCAGAGTGGGTCTGAGTGTGGACAAGGAAAGAATACTCCTGGAAGGAGGAAAATGTAAGTCTTCATATGGCATCCCCCTAATGAACTGCACATCCCTGAATGGTACACAGGGAAGTTAAAGCCCAAAAGACATGGCAGAGAAAGTGGAGGGAAGGAGTGAGGGCCCTACCAGACCTGAACAAAAATATGGGTAGTGGGGGATCAAAGTGGCAGCTAAGCTGATGAACCTATTTTCAGGAAGCTTATTTTCCATAATCAACAAGCCACCAGGAAGCACAGCCTCTCGGATAATTTCCCCCTGCTCTGTGAGCAATTGTCCACCAAATGCACACTTTCCAGAAACCCCTTAAGGGATTGGAGTTTCAATTACTATGATCAAAGGGAAACCATCTACTTAGAAAAATAACTCATGCAGAACATTTGCTCGGTAGATTTGGGCACTAAGTATGTTCTAAACGGTGGTCATGAGACAGAATGCTCTGCAGAAGGCCACCAGCGAGCTCTTAAAATGGCATCTTTGAAAGGAATTGCAAAAGTGATAATTCAAGAAAGGTACTCTCTCCCCTCCCAAAATTCAAACGCTTAAAACCAATAGCATGGACTCATTCACGCGGCACTTGGACAGAGCCTCTCCCTCTCTAAAGATTTGACAATTTTATTCTCTCATAGAGAGAGAACCTCTCACTTTACAAGGGGACGTGTAGGAAGGAACTAGTAATTTTTGAGTTTTCCTAGAGCTTGAACCTCAGAAAGGCCCACAACCAACTTGCCCAACATATCTTCCCAGCAGAGCAGGATTTGAGTATCTCTTGGTCTGGCACTGGCATCTTAGGAGATCCTTGTGACAATACAGTATTGGAGAAACTGTTATAACTCCTTTATAAGTGGGGAAACTGAAGCAGATAAAGGATTGTGTCCAAAGACACAAAGCTGGTAAATGGGAGCATCCAAACTCAACCCTAGGCTTCTAAAGCAACAAATAATTTTAAAATAAATTAAAAAAAATACTATCTACAATAGCATTCAAAAACATCAAATGCTTAAGAATCAGTCTAGCAAAATCTAGACAAAACCATTGAAATGAAAGCTAAAATAACTACTAAGAAATTAAAGAAGACATAATAAGTGGAGAAGTACACTTTGATCACAAACAGGAACGCTTAACGTTGTAAAGACGTCTATTCTCCCCAAACCAATCTACAAATTCAGCACAATTCTGGTTAAAATCCCAACAGGTGAGTGCATGCGTATGTGTGTAAGTTGACAAAGTGCTTCCAAAAAGTCTGTGAAAGAGCAAAGGACCAAGAATGGTCTGCATAACCTGGAAAAAGAACACTATCGGAGGACTTCCATGACCAGATTTCAAGACCTTCTACAAAAACTCATCAATTGGAGCATTTTGGTATTGGCCCAAAGAGAGACAAATAGATCAATGGAACAGAATAGAGAGTCCAGAAACTGCCCCACACGGTCTCCTGGTTTACAACACAGGCACCCATGCAATCCAGGGAAGAAATAATGATCTTCTCAATAAATGGTACCAGAGTAATAAGATACCAACGTGGGGGGAATGAGCCTTGAACTCCTACCTCATATTATACATCAACTTAAATTTGTGATGGGAAATTAGGAAAGCAAAACACTAAGACTTCTAGAAGAAAATCTACAACAAGATCTTCATAACTTTGGCAAAAATTCCTGAAATTTGACCCCATGCGCACTAACCAAAAAAATAAATCATTGGTACATTGGACTTTAATTCAGTCGAGAATTTCAGTTCCATCAAATGACTTCATTTAAAAAGTGAAAAACACACCACAGAGTCGGAGGCAATATTCATGAGGCATAGGTCCGACAAAGGACCCGTGTCACAAACATTTATGGGTTATCTACAAGTCAATTTTAAAAAGGCAAAATATCAGATTTTAAAAATAGAAAAATGCCTTTTACAGACCCTTCCCATCCATTTGTTGGAATATCATTCCATAAGAAAAAACTAATTTATTGATACACAAAAAAAAGCCTGGCAAGATCTCATAGACATTATAGTGAGTTAAAAAAAAAAAAAGTAGTAATCAAAAGAGTGGCCACCCCATGATTCCACTTATTTTAAAGTTCACAAACAGATGAAACTAATCAATGGGGTTTGAATTCACAGTAGCGGTTATCTCTTAGGAGAGTATTGAGTGGGAAGGATCATTCTGGAGCTTTCTGGGTTGATGAGCATATTCTCTATCTCAACCTTGACAGTTTTACACAGTTTACAGATGTGTAAAATTCCATCCAGCTATTCACATAATATTTATGCATTTTACATGCCTCACTATTTGTATTTTTCATCTCAGGTATAAAAACTTGTGGCTTCCAGGGGCTGGGGAGGGGGGAATGGGAAGCTATCGTTTAACAGATACAGAGTTTTCTGTTTGCAGGATGAGAAAGGTTCTGGAGATGGATGATGGGGATGGTTGCACAACAGTGTGAATGTCCTCAATGCCACTGACCTGTATGCTTAAAACAGTTGAAATGGTAAAAATTTATATGTGTATTTTATTTAGCACAATGTAAAAATAATTATTATACAAAAACAAAGGGCTGTCAGATGAGAGGTTACACGGTGTGTGAAGGGGCGATGCTCTGGCTGGGGCATGAAATGAGACACAAACGCCCTCATGCCAGCCCTGGAAAAGTCACTGCCTGCCTACTTTTAAGTCACCAGCTCTCCCTACGGGGTTCTGTTTCATGTATCCCTACCACGTGCCCTGACACCAGAGGTGTGAAAGGACAGCTGATAGGGACTTCTGCACTCCTTGCACTTCATGCAACATTATGGTGGACTCAGGCATGCACCCAAGTAAATAAGGCACCAGGTAAGTATTGCATTGGGTGCTAAGGAACTTGGGGAGCAATTACGAATGGGGCCATCTTCATCCTCAGAGATGCATTTTGCAGGCTGAGTATGATTCACATCGATTTTACTGAGGAAATTCAGCATGAGCGGCGTGTGGCATGCAGGCTCACTTGCCTTGCAAACTCCCCTTTGAGTGTATTTTTGTGACTCATGTTATTTTCATCTCCTTTTTCAGATGTGGCGGAGGAGTGCCTGGCTCAAAGGCAGTCAGCATGTCCCACAAAACTCCCCTCTCTGCCAACACTCAGGGCCCTGCACATAGTGGGTGCCTTATAAACACTGGCTATATCACACGTCCTGCTGTTCCAGCAACAAACCTTGAGCCCCGAAATACCCTGAGCCACATCCCATCCCGGTGCTGCTGAGCAGGACACCCCCCTGGCACCCAGTCCTGTGCAGAACGGGCCATCCATTCCTTCATTTACCTGTTCATGAATTAATTACAAGTCTCCTATTAAGCACTCACTGCATACCCGGGACTTGGCTCGACATGAGTAATTGCCGAAGTCCCGACATAGGCTGAGAGTCCATAAACCATGTAGCAATGGTTCGAAACATCCGACGACTACCTAGTAAAGCATGCTCAAGATTTCAAAATGATTTGACAAAAATGAGGAGTTATATTGACAAGTTAAATACTGGATCCAAGCTAGGAAGCAGAAAATATCCTTTCTGTGATACCATGGAAACTCACTTAATGCAACACAGCAGTTTTCATGTTCGGGTAAGAAGAAGATCATATTCGTGGGAACTCCGCTTTTTCACAAAGGTCCTACCTGAAAGGGTCATCCCGCTTTCACACCCCTTAGGAGGTATCACAGATGACCTGCTCTGCACTCGCGTCCCAGCAGAAGCGCCGACGGGAAGCTTGGTCACCCCGTTCACTTTATCCCCAGCACCTGTGATCAGCACAGCCCAGCTCCACAGACGCGGTCCCATGGGGCTTGTGGAGTTTCCAGACCTGATTCCATCATAAGCCCATATTTTGAATTATTGAAAACCTTCCAACACATTTACCTTTAGACAATAAATTTTTAAGAATCTGGTACTTATCCTAAAGGGACTGTTTCCAAAGTGAATTCAGACAAGAAGAAACTTGATGAAGGCGAACTAACCAAGTCTTACTCCTTACTTAGTCACCCAAGATCACAGATACCTCTGAATTTATTTGCACCAAAGAGGCAAACTTTGTATTCATGGCTCACAGCGCTTCATTATTTTTCTAGCATATGCTTGTTCACTACAGCTATTAAGGGATACGAAATGTCGTGAGCACAGAGAACAGGGCCTATGAGACACATCACGGCGCCTCAAGATGAGTTGACACAAAAGGATGGAGTCCAAGTTAAGACAGAGCTAATCAATTACAAACTGAACACAAACTTTGTTCCTTAGTGCACAGACTATTTGGAAAATCGCTATTGCTATTTTGGAGAATTCTTATCAGCTCTTTAAATTAGCCCCCTTTGAACAGTCCCAGATCTGACGGTGAACCAGTTTTAAAATCGGCCTGTGTGCAAGCAAGGATGTTGGGATCACACGTGGGGGGCTATTTTGTTTGGGACTGCAACTGGGGAACGCTGTGACCCAGACAGAGATAAAGGCGGTGTGTAAGGGAGGGTGCCTGGGGGCTTCAGTCAGTTAAGCTGCTGTCTTCAGCTCAGGTCATGATCTTGGGGTCCTGGGATCGAGCCCCACATTGGGATCCCTGCTCAGTGGGGAGTCTGCTTCTCCCTCTCCCTCTGCCCCTCTCCCTTTCTCTCTCTCTTTCTCAAATAAGTAAGATAAAATCTTAAAAAATAAAAATAAAAGATCGTAAGGGTCTGCTAGGACATCACTTACTTACACTCATGCACACTATCAGAACAGCAGTGCCCAGGAGGGTGAGGCTCCAGACCTTTCCCAAATAGTCTGACCTGGTGATCCTCAACTCTGCGGCTTCAAACCACATGGCCACCCAAACCTTCCCCTTTGCTTGCCTTCCAATCCCGTCTCTTCCAGCAGCAAATCCTAATCTCAGGGAGAAACTGCCTGTCAATATAGGCAGTGAGTAGGACTGATTCCCCCAAAAAAAGTTGAACTCCTAACCACCCCCCCCCCGGTACCTGTGAACATGACTTTACTTGGATATTGGGTCTTTGCAGATGCAATCCAAGTCAGGATGAGGTCACCCTGGGTTATGGTGAGCCCTAAATCCCCAGTGGCTGGTGTCCCTGTAAGAAGGAGCAAATTGGACACAGACACAGAGGGAAGATGATGTAAAGGCACAGAGAGTCCATCATGTGATCAGAGTATTGCACCTCTAAGCCAAGGAATGCTAGAGATGGCGCCCACCCCCCAAGCTAGGAAAAGGCAAGGAAGGTTCCCCCACACACACCCCCAGAGCCTTTAGAGGGAACACTGCTCGGCTGTCACCTTGATTTTGGATTTCTGACCTGAACTGCAAGAAAATAAATATATTATTTTAAGGCATCCAGTTTGCAGTAGTCTGATGGCCGCGCTAGGAAACTAAACCTACGTGTCATCACAGGTTGGCTGCAAAGGGTATTTGGCTCTGGAAAGATGACAAGGCCCCATTCCAAAACCGTTGCCTTGTCCTGTCCTTCTTGCAGATCACAATCACATGGGCTTGAGAAGGTCCTTCCACCTCTCTGAGCCTTGGTTCCCAGCCCCCCACACCCCGCACCCCACCCCGGGGTGAATTGGCAATGATAATCCTCATGCACAGGTCTGTGCACGGCATTCAACAAGAAGTTATAAGAAAATGCTCAGGCGCAGTACAAGGTCCATCCTTCTCATCAGAATCCTTCATAAAAGTTTGATCTGGGTTTTAATCATTCGCCGATGATCCCAGAATTTGCTGGTTTTTAAAAATTTGGTAGTTGTGGTGGTTGATTTTACGTGTCAGCTTGACTCTCAGCCACAAGGTGACTGGATACGTGGACACACGTCCTGGGTGTGTCTGCAAGGGCGTTTCAGTGGGACACCAACATTGAATGAAGAAGGGTGCCCTCCTCAGTGTGGGTGGTCCCCATCCAAGTGACTGACAACCTGGAGAGAAGGAAGGGTGACCTTCTCCTGGCTGCTCTTGTACTGAAGCATCAGCTCTTCTGGTTCTACAGCAGCTTCCAGCCTTCAGACTCCAACTGGGACACCAGCTCTACAGATTTGGGACTTGTCAGCCTCCACAATCACATGAGCTGATTCCTTATCATCTTTCTCCCTCCCTCCCTCCCTCTCTCTCATCTCATAAACAGATGACTACACACTTAACACAAAACTCTGCTCCAAAGAACTTTTCTTGGTGAGCAAAGATTTTGCAATACCGTTGCTCTTTCCTTATCCCACACCCTGTGAGGAAGGGGTGGGACACTGTGTTGTCCTATAGCTTCAGAGCCCAAAGGAGAGCCCCAAGAGGACCTCGGGGATCTTATCATTTGTCCCTTGACCCAGGGAGCCCAGTGTCTGGGAGCTGGGAGGTGTGTGGGTGGGAGGCTCCAGCAGCTGAACAAGTATGGTGGCCACTGTGGGAGCTAATCATTCTTCCACCAAAGAGGAGTGTAGATGTGTCTCCTCTCACATTAAGCATCCTCCAGAGTGGACCCAGAGACACAGGTGTTTATATGAGAGGTGAATGTGGGGAGTGTGTGTAGGAAAGGGAGGAAGACTGTCTGTAAAAGTGCCAAGGGGAGGTACAGGGAGTCTGAACAACTCTCTTTTGTAAGTGCCTGCTGAGGATCCTCAGAGACACAGCAAGGAACCCACTTCAACTGCCCACCCAAGGAATGAGAACGCAGGGGCATTTGTCATCTGGCCACCGTGGGACAGGGTCACAGGTGTTATTACTAAGATGATGACCCAAGAGACAGTATCTGCTATGCATTCGCTGGAGCATCTTTTCAAATGGCTTGCCCAAGAGTGCTCCCCAGCCAGGGGTGAGACAAGGTCAGCAGAGGAGGGTGGAGGGGCACCATGGATGCAGAAACTGAGAGAGGTTCATGGGTGAGCCCACATTCCAGGACCAGCACTTTGGTTCCCAGAGGAAAGTCTGAGAAACCCCACAAGAGACGGGGTCCATGATGACCATGGGCAAAGCACAGGGAGCCTCAAACCCATATCTCAATGGCAATCATTTTATTTGCTGTCAATTCTGTGGTCCAGCAGTTCTTCTGCTGGTCTGGTGTGAGGTCACCTGACAGTTCAACAGGGATGGTGGTCCATGAGGAAGGCACCCACAAACTCAGCAGAGGAGCTCTCCAGCTGGCTAGACCAGGCTTCTGTACATGGCAGTCACTCCTCTCATGGAGTGACAGGAGGAGCTGCAAAGCCCCCCCCACCGCCCCCAGCCCAGACACGGAACTCCTACAGCATTGTTTCTGCCGCTTCCTACTGGTGGAAACAAGTGAAGGGGCCATCCCAGACTCAAAAGTTGAGGGATGGACTCTGCCTCTTAGTGGGGGAGGCTGCAAAGAATCAGTGCACATTTTTTACCTGCACCCACAATTCACTCGTGAGACATACAGCAGATTGAAGTGAGGGCTGGGCAAAGGGCTGGTGGAGTCAGTGCATCAGGGCTACATGATTTCCATGGTATACCCCCTGCCCAGAAGGTTGTCAGGCAGAAGTATACTCCTCGTCACCGTGGTGGCAGGGCAGTGGGTACGTCAAATGCTTTATATTTGAGATTCTCTAAAAATATTTCTACTTTAATTATTCATTCTGTAGTACAGGCTTTCCCAAAGAGTAAGAAAGATAATAATGATTTAAAAAATCATTAAAAAAAAAAGCACATAGCAAGGACACCTGGGGGGCTCAGTCAGTTCAGCATCCCACTCTTGGTTTCAGCTCAGTTTATGATCTCAGGGTCATGGGATCGAGTTTGTATCAGGCTCTGTGCTCATTGGGGAGTCTGCTTGAGATTCTCTCTCTCTCTCTCTGCCCCTCCCGCTTGTGCTCTCTCGCTCTCTCTCTCTCTAAAATAAATAAATTAACCTTTTAAAAAAAGTACATACCATTGAAAATACCCCCAATAAGTCCAATATTGAGTTTCCTGTGATACACAGTGATGCTGTATATACATGTAAAGTTTTGATAAGAAAATAAAATTGGAGGTGATATTACACGTGTATGTGTGTACAAGTATAAGCATATATGCACACACATGTTTGTGTTAAGCATTGTGTGTCTCTTCCCCCACCCTCCCTTCTTCTTCTGTTTTCTCCCTCTCTTCTTCTTCATTGTCACTATCATTATCACCACCAGCAGCAGAGCAAACATGAAATGAGCATCTATTATGTGCCTGGCACTGAGCTAAAAGCTTTACTCCTATCAGGTCATTTGATCTTCCCAACCACCCCATTTAATGGGTGAGAAGACTGACGCTCATGACAGACTTCTCATTCTGCAAACTATCCTGTCATTGCATCATGTTTATGTGTTTACGGACTGATTAGTTATGAAGGTTAGGTCAATAGTTACATCAGTGTCAAAGGAGAGGATATTATAACTGGGCAAAAAATATGCAGAAAGGTTCCTGCCAGGAGATACAAATGGACAAGCCATTCAAACGGTCACATCCCAGGCCCCACACACGTCAGCACAAGGTGTACACTCTGGACCTGAAAAGGAAACCTATGTGCTCTGTCCAATAATCTAGGGTAATCCTATGACCTATCTTCCTCCAGCCTTGCTAAGTCCAGTGTACCCATCCTGATGTTGAGAAACATGTAAATAATGTACAAAGAAAGTAGCAATTCATGTGAACCATGGCCAGAATAAGGACTCTGTCCTTTGTCTCCCCCAGACAGCACATGCTGACCAGGCCTCCTCTTCCTCTTGTGTTAATATATTTCCCCACGCATGCCAGTTTTGCTCCCACAGTTCAGTAGAAGCATCTCTGAGAGTATGGATCATATTAATCCATGGCCCCTGAGCTGACAGTGATCACCCCAAAGGTCCTCTGTGAAGAGAAATGGCTGGGAAGCCCCACTTGCAGGGTCTACATGCAGATGCACACCAAGGAGCACAGTGCCTGCGAGAAGCCCTGCCCAACCTCCAGCCCCTGTTGGGGGAGGACTCAGGACCTCACTGCCCCGTTTCTAAGGCACTTTCGTGCTCTGAGAGCCTAGGTTCTTATTAGTTACCTGTCATTACCTGTGTCTGTTTTCTTTCCGGCCACTCCCTTCTCTCTTATGCAGCTGTCAAGTTCCTTTTTCCTTCTCTTTCTCTTTTATTTTTATTTTTAAAAAGATATTATTTGTTTATTTGAGAGACAGAGAGAGCACACATGCATGCACGGGCAAGGAAGAGGGGCAGAAGGAGAAGCAGACTCCCTGTTGAGCAAGGACACTGGGCTCTATTCCAGGATCCTAAGATCGTGACCTGAGCTGAAGGCAGATGCTTAGCAGACTGAGCCACCCACGTGCCCCAATTTTTATTTTTAAATAAAATCACCCAGCCTCTCCTCTGTGGAACTTTCCTAAGGCAAGCAGCTCTTTGACCCAAGGGGTACAGTTGCTCAAGAAAGGAAGACATGACTGGTTATAACAGGTAAATACCCAAATAGAGAGAGTTGGCCATTAGTTCTGCCCTGGAGGGTTGGAGAAAGCCTCACAGAGGTGCCATGAACCTACAGTAGGAGTTTACCTAATGGAGAGATGGAAGGAGCTAAGGAAATACTTCCAGAAGGGGTGAGGTATGGGCAGCAAGGCAAAGAGCAGAGGACACAGGTGAAAATAATGTGCAGAAGGAGACCCACGTGTAGACGAACAAATACAGTGTCTGGAATTTCACAACCAGGTTTGTGAGGGTCAGGCATGGAGCCAAATAGAGAAAATACCAGACAAACCACCTGCAGATGGAGAAATAGGGGGCAGGACTCTGATTCCAACAAACTGTGGCCTCGGAGCAGAGGAAAACACAGACAACGACCCACCATCTGCATATCTCCAGAAATTAAATGTGTTGGGAGAAGGAAGTGGTTGACTCCTCAAAACACCTAGGCTTATCCCCCAGATTAGAAAGTTGTTCATGTCTCCTTACCAGTCCTCTATTTAACAGAGTTAAAAATACTTTAAATCTCCAATGCAGGTCTGACACAAAAAGGAATATGGGAATGGAGTTGAACCTCACACAGAATTCTTTTTTTTAAGACCAATTTCTGCCCATATGGTGAGGCAATTGCATAATCCTAATTGTGCAAACTGTAGCTGTGGTTTGCTTCCTAAGACTCATGGGAGGCAGGGCAGCTGGCAGGAGCTGGAACAGCGGGTCGTGCAGGAAGAGGCACTTCTCACGAGCATGAGCAATGGGATACATCCGGTAGCAATAACTTTTTAATCATCTTATGCCCCTATTTAAAAAAATTACTGCCTTTCATCACATGCTTCTAAAAAGACAAATACTAGCATTTAAAAATTAAAGAAACTCCAAAGATCCAAAACTGTGACCAATTACCTCACACCCCAGAGTGGGTGGCAATGACCAGTTGATGGGGTCAGCCCCTTGAGAAGGGCCATCATAATGGAGTCAGGGACAGACCCTAAGTAGGCCAACCCCACGGGGTGCCTTTGCAACAAGGCACATGCTAATTGCTTGTGCTGGCTCAGGGTCTTTTCATAATGATCCCAGGACCCCAAGTCAGGTACAAATAAAAACTCAGTCACAACATCATCCCTCCTAAAGGCAGTTGTGTTATTTTATGGATATTTGATACTTAAATTTTAATGAAGGTAGAAGTAGGATGGAACATGGACAGAGGCAGGGTGAGCAGAAAGAGAACTTATTCTGTACACATGGGTCGACTGGAAGGAGGGCAGTTTCCAGGGGACAGTGACGGAGCGGGAGAGACGTGCCTGTGGATGAATGGCCTGGGCCTGGCACACCCTAGGCCAGGGGCTGGGAGTCAGCGCCACGAGAACCACCACGGGAGTGAGAGCCTCGCGTGAAGTCACCGCACTGCACCGACTCTGCGACCCTGCGATAGTCTCTGCATCCCCCCTCCCTCCCCCCCCCACTACGCAGCTTGCTCTCCAGCAGAGGCACCTCGCTGCTCTCTCTCTCTCTCTGCTCCCTGTATGTGTGTTGACTCCAGGAGGGAGCCACACTCCCCTCCCACCTGTTGGCAGGTTCCCCACCACCACCACCGTAACATGCAGGGCGCACCTGGCCATCCGCAGGGCACCGATGCCCAAATTCGACTTTACTTCCTCTCATTTGGAAATCAAAATGTGGTACAGAAATGACTCCAAGTCGGGCTAAATGTTTCACATCACACACTTCTCCCTTAAAATTATCTACATCCCTGCAGGTAGTTCTGGGTTGTGTGCTAGAGCGGAGGGTTATGGAATGGATGGTACATATTGCATGACGTCAGTGCTGCGGTGATTTTGAATGAGATCTCCAACCAAATTCCAGAAATAAACTTCACTTTCTAGAAACAGCAAGAAAGTGCTGCTGTTGTCTGGGTCAGGGAATGTTTCGATGTCCAAAAAGCTCAGTGCTTCGGTCGCTCACAGAGTATTCTTGTAACTGGAGGGATCTTACCCAAAGAATGGCCCTCTGGCCATAGCACTAACTCTTCAGGTTAGCAGCTGTATGTTCTAGAAACAGGCAGCAGGACTGGGGGTTGGAGAAGGCAGGAGGGCGGGTTGCCTGCACCTTCCCAGATGCACCAGTGGGCTCCCAGACCTGAGAAGTTAGGCTTCGAGTCTTATCCAATTAACCCGACTAATCTTGTTTGCTGTGTCTTGATCAGCAAGTTGGTGGAATTAGCTGTTGTGAGCAGGAGGGGTACAGCCGGGAGCTCCACCCTGGGCAGTGGGGGGCAGGCAGCAACTGGGAGAGATTGATTGGTTTGTCTCCATCCGTCAACACCCTGAATCTGGAAATAAAATTTGACAAAATGGGAAATGAAAAGGCAATAATGACCTTTGCTGCTATAGCCCAAGATAAGAGGAAAATTAAATCATTTACATTGACCCAGGAAAGGGATAGTTGGCTAAGAAAGGAGCATCTTCAAGACATACCTAAAGGGGCTCTCTATAAATCAGTAACTGTCAGCCCTCGTCAAGGAGGCAGTAACATTTTGGTGTCATCGGGGAGGCAGTCGCCTCAGAGAGTCAGGATATGGAAAGCCCCCAAGTCCACACGATGGCTGGGTTATGGCGGACACGGTGGTTCTCAAACTGTGGTCCCCAGACCAGTGATATCAGCCTCACCTGGGAACTTGGTAAGAAAGCAGGTTCTTGGGACGCCCAGGTGGCTCAGTGGTTGAGCATCTGCCTTTGGCTCAGGGCGTGATCCTGGAGTCCCGGGATCTAATCCTACATCAGAACTTGCTTCTCCCTCTGCCTGTGTCTCTGCCTCTCTCTGTGTCTCTCATGAATAAATAAATAAAACCTTAAAAAAATAATAATAAAATGAAGAAAGACAGCAGGTTCTTGAGCCCTACCCCAGACCCACTGAATGAGAAGCTCTGGGTGGCGCACAGTCACCTGGGTTTCAACAAGCCCTCCAGGTGACTTGAAGCCCCCCCCCCAAGTCAGAGAACCACTGAGCATGCACCTGTGCCCTTAGCAAGTGTTACTTTGGGGAAAAACAGCTACTGGATTTCCTTGCCTGTTCCCACTGTGCAACACTAACACCTACCCACAGAGAAAACAGAGAAGGTGCTCCAAAAACAAATATTTTTGTTCCTCAAGAAGCGAGTCTTTGTCCAGGAGAAATAGCAAGCTAGCTGCCTTGCCCCCGCAGTAGAAAGGCCTCACTTGCTCCTTAAAGGCAGAGGCTAGGATGGCCACATGCATGACAGAGAAGTGAAGGGGTAGGAGGTTCTGTTCCTTGGTCCCACAGGCCCTCTCTGGAGTGCACCTGCCTCCCCCACCACCTGCCACTATCTCCCACCCGTCCTTCAGGAAGGGGCTCCCTCTGGGCGGAAGCCTTCCCTGGGAGCCCTGAACCCTGCCGAGGTGGCTGAGGGCTAGTGGAACATCCACAGTGGCCCGAGTAGGCATGGAGGGAGCAGGGTTAGGTGGAAAGGGGGAGCAGCGGGCCCTGCTAGCTTGTGGAGGCAGAGACGCCTGGGAATGGAAGAGGAGCTAGAGATGGAGAGACCAAAGGAAGGGCTGGTACCCGTGCCTGCCCTGAACAGAGGAGTTGGACTGGGAGTTGAGGGCTGTGCTCACCAGGGACCTGTTTGGAGAGACTTTGGGCATGAGGAGCCACTCTTGAGACCCAGGACCAAAACCCTGCTCCTCTGTCTGACTACCCAGTAACCCTCTTGCCCTTCCTATTCAACCTTGGTAACCTCTTCCCAGAAGACATAAGGGGCACACCTGCTGAGGAGAAGGGGCTGAGAGTCATCATACATCCAACAGCAAGGTCCTCATAGGCACACACAGGCTGGAGGGGCTGGGGCACACAGCCACCCCCTTCCCCGGGAACAAATAATGACAGCCATGCACAGTACTGAGGCACCAGCCACTCCAGATGCTTTATGTGCCGTCGCTCATTAAATTCTTGTCACAGCCCAATGAAGGAGGAATGCTATCTCCATTTTATGGATGAGAAAACTGACGCACAAAGAGATGAACCAACCCATGCAATGTGAGGCAGCGACCATGCACTGGGAGAGGTGCTCCAGCCGGGCACCACACACCCAGCCTCTCACTGGTTCACACACATCCACCTGCAGGCAAGAGTCGTCTCTTGGCCATCTATTTCCCCATAGTGCCCAGTGAATAACTGGGAGCCAATAAGCAGTGAATAAATAAATATGAAAAGGTATGTCCAGTAGGCCCACTGGCTCCCAACCCATGGGCCACTGCTGCTGTGCTGTGACATGTCCTGGGGTCCGTGTTGGCCCACAAATCGAAAACATGTTTCTTTATATATGTATGTGTAACATGTTAAAAATGTATATTCATTGTGATGAATTCAATAAGATTCATCATAAGAGGTTGTTGAGCGTGACAGTGTTTCTCGTATGCTCTGCATCTACCAATGTCGGGGACTACAAGTACAAGAGCCACCAGTGAGGTTCCATGACATTTTGTCACATGAAGAAGATCTGTAATTTTGCAACATGAGACAGAAGGAAGAGAAGGAAAACTGCAGAGGAAGAAGGGTTTGGGGGAGGAGAAGAAGGGAGAGAGAGGCATAGAGAACCCATATTTGGGGCCAGAGCCATCATGAGGATTTTGTTCCTTCCTCATCCCACTTCTTATGTTTTTACCCCAACAGGGCTCACAGAAGAAAATTTTAATTTGATTCATCTAAGGACCACCACCCTGATGGGCCAAAGCAGAATTTGAACTTGAATTATGCCAGAAATGTTTGAGAACCACATTCCGTGTTAAAAAGGATGGGACTTTCCTCAAGTCATTTTTGGACATAACGAATGAATCAGCAAGAATGGAAGCTCACACAACCCGCCACGGGACAAAACCAGGCAGAAGCAGAAATGCAATTTGCTTCCTGCATTACCAGCAATAAACAATCTTTTATATCATAATGTAAGATCTAAAAATAGTTCACTTTAAATTTTGAGCCCTTGTACATAATGAAAGGAGTCTGTGCATAAAAGCCAGTTATTCATTTATTCTCCACATTAAAGGCTTCAACAGCAAGAGCCCAATTAACAAAAAAGACCGGTGGGAAATTATACACAATACTTTTTGTTTATTACAGAGAGATTTTCATTCATATCTTAGTGAAGGGAAATTTTGTACTGAGTTACATAACTCATCCATGACATTATTCCCTCCGAACATAGGGTTTCCACAAATGACCATGCAGAAAGAAATGAAATGGAAAAATGGTGATTTTGGGAAAGATAATGCCCCTGCATCATTAAGAGTTGTAGACAGCATTTCCATGGCCATGGGTCAAGCCGATAGCTTTGGACAAATGGCAACGCCAGAGCTGCGGCTTGGAAGAAGCACCAGGGTCATGACTCTGGAATTGTGGATTTTAATGCCGATTTAGAAGGGATCATTTCCATCGATTGTCTTATTAATTCTGAGCACATGATGCAAATTAGCTCCAACCCTCTCCGACCATGCCATTGTGCAGGTGGGGGGAATGGATGGTTAGGGAACTGCGGGTTGGGGTTCTCCTACCAGCTCTCTGTGACAACCTCCAGCCCAGAATTCCTCTTCTGCCAAATGAGATGGCTAAGAAGATCATTTTTAAGATACTTATGGCTAAGAAGATCATTTTTAAGATACCTTAAGCCTCTGCTACTGTATGACTACTTCTCAGGAAGGCTGAGGACACCTCCAGTTAAGTAAAGGAGAAACAGCAGGGGTCACACTTTCCCTTCCACATTCAAGAATGGCGTTCACTGTTCTTTCCCGTCCCCAGAGTCCATGGCATACGGTAATCTGTGACTCTGCTAAGACTTGGGTCTGGATGCCAGTTAGGGAGCTGGCATGTTGGAGGAAACCATTTGGCTGGGGAAGGAGCCTGCTGACCACCCAGCATTCCCATTTGCAGAAACCCAGGTGGTTCTCTGCTTCCTGTCACAGCGAGTAGCTCTTATGAATTGATGGAACCCTTCCTCTTCCTAGAGGAATAAATGACCCCAAAGGCAAGCCATTGGCTAGGGCTGGTGGTGGGACTGAGGAAAAAGGCAGCCTCAGGAAGCATTCTGTCTCAGAGTGTGGACACAGCACATACTGAGGAGTGAGGTGGCAATTCAGCTATGCTTGGATCTCTGGCAAGCCCACCATATGCTTTTCCATGGATGGAATTATGTTACCATTGCATTTGAGAACCGGAGTAGGTATTAAGATCTCAAGACATACCTTTTAAGAATATTAAAGGTCTTTCATATCACTTCCCCCATCCTTATCATGCCTAAAATTTCCAGAAATGAGAATGCGATTTTTAAAAAAATAAGCATCTTGATCATGGGGATGGGATATGATTGTGAGTGCTAACATGAATGATTGGTTGATTGGGGCCACCTTTACAACCATGCAGTGTGTCCAGTTGGCCTTTTGAGTGTTAAGAATAGCTGACCGGGACGTCTACGTGGCTCAGCAGTTGGGCGTCTGCTTTCGGCTCAGGGCATGATCCCAGGTCTGGGGATCAAGTCCCCATTGGGCTCCCTACAGGGAACCTGCTTCTCCCTCTGCCTGTGTCTCTGCCTCTCTCGGTATCTCTCATGAATAAATAAATAAAATCTTTAAAAAAAAAATAGCTGACCAAGCCTCCTGCTCATATTCTGGAAATGCTAGGATATGATGTAAGTTTCACATCGTACACAGTGGGATGGTCACAGAAGAGGTAAAAAGGTACAGAGGGAGGGATGAAGCCAATACATCCCCTTGGTACCAAAACACAGGGACTTTCAGTGACCCATAAGGTCTCAAGTCTCTGATTGTGCTGCAGACCCTTGCAGTCCCTGGCAACGGTCTTTAGTAAGAGTTACCCATGATCTGGGATGCCCAGAGCAAGCCACACTATTTTAAATACATGATTTCCAACATGAATATATATTATTATACACATATATTACCATAGTTACATGTGTGTAATTAGATATGTGTGTGTGTATATATGCGTGTATATATGTATATGCAGTGGGTAAAAATGATCATACATAGAGGTAAAATACATTACTATAGTTGCATGTGTATAGTTAATAAATAAATATATACCCATAAATATATCTCTATTAAGGCACACACTCAAAATTGTTTCCAAATAGTAGTGCATAATCAAAAATGCCCTTGATGGGATCCCTGGGTGGCGCAGCGGTTTAGCGCCTGCCTTTGGCCCAGGGCGCGATCCTGGAGACCCGGGATCGAATCCCACGTCAGGCTCCCGGTGCATGGAGCCTGCTTCTCCCTCTGCCTATGTCTCTGCCTCTCTCTCTCTCTCTCTCTCTCTCTCTCTCTCTCTGTGTGTGTGTGTGACTATCATAAATAAATAAAAATTTTTTAAAAATGCCCTTGATTATCTCCCTTGATCTGGACACAGTACTTTCTTCAGTTAATTTTAAGATTATGTTGGCAATGTTTCCCCGTATTCAGTTTGCGGTCCACTAAAAACAAACTAACAAAGAAAAACAAGATATTCAGCACTTAAACTGATGTGAAGCCAAGCCTCCCTAAACTTGTATCTGTAAAAAATGCTTACTGAACAAAATATCAGAATTTCCATTCATCCGTATTTGAATTTATTTTGTGGGCTTCTGCCCAATATTTTTGCCTGTGAGGATTAATACCCACATTTTTCTCAACTATGTTAAAAAAAGAAAAAGCATATAAAAACCTGCTGGAAGGAAATACACCAAATCTCAACAGAGCTTGTTCTGAGGTGGTGGGTTTTTGGCATCGCTGCACTTTTTCTACTTTTGAAATATCCTACAATGGACATGTATTTCGATGGTGAAACACAAATAAACATCTATAAAGCAAATGTTTCAATTTCCATTCTCTTCACTGTTCCTCCAGACCCTTTGCCAATGGTACATGCTCTAAGTTCAGGTGTTTTGGGGTTTGTTTGGGAATTTTTAGATTTTATTTGTTTATTTGACAGAGAGAGCAAGAGTACAAGCAGGGGGAGCAAGGAGAGGGAGAAACAGACTCTCCACTGAGCAGGGAGCTTGATGCAGAGCTTGATCCCAGGACCCTGAGATCATGACCCGAGCTGAAAGCAGACGCTTAACCGACTGAGCCACCCAGGCACCCCTAAGTTCATGTTTTAAAGCACAACACAGGATTTGGTCTATAACTTGGCCTTGGTTTTAATTCCTTATTTCCATTAAGTTTTCACAATTTTAAATAGCAATAGCACTTAACAGAAATACGTGCAATGACATTTAACCAAAGTGAACATGGGTTAGGAGGAAGTCTGCGGGACACAGGATGTGGTTTGCATGTTCTGTGCTGAGCTCAGCTAACTGGTCTCCATCTTTGATTTGTGTGGAGCAAATCCCTTCAGTTCCTGGGGACGGACACTCCTTTTATCAATGTATTTGCAAGCCAGCTGTTATCCAGCTCTTATACAAGTTCTTGGCTTTTTCTGATTCATGTCTCATTAGCTTCAAAAAAAAAAAAACAGCTAAACTCAGATTTTTTACCTATTATGGGCTCACGGTGGGCTGGTCCAAGCTGTTGTGCTTTTTTTTCCCTCAAAGATATCAAAATTTGGGTCACCTGGGTGGCTCAGTTAAGCGTCTGCCTGGCTCAGGTCATGATCCCAGGGTCCTGGGATCAAGCTCTGCATCAGGCTCCCTGCTCAGTGGAGAGTCTGTTTCTCCCTCTCCTTGCTCCCCCTGCTTGTACTCTTGCTCTCTCTGTCAAATAAACAAATAAAATCTAAAAAATCCCAAACAAACCCCCAAACACCTGAACTTAGAGCTCTCTGCTCAGTGGGGAGTCTGCTTCTCCCTCTCCCTCTGCCGCTCCCCCTGCCTGTGCTCTCTTGCTCTCTCTCTCTATCAAATAATAAATAAAATCTTTTTTAAAAAAAGATATCAAAATTTTCTCTTTATAAACATTTTACACCACCTTTGCATAGAACTAAATAGAAACCACAGTTACAATGTTTTGATAAATGACTCAAAGTGTGACTGATGAGATCAGCAAGTACAAAGGGGACAAAGCTAGCGGTCCCCCTGCCACCCAAGAGCCAGACGGCCAGCCGTGCTCACCACTACTCTCCTGGATAGAGCCATGAAAAATCAGAACATGGCTGTTCAGGCCAAATCAGCAGGACAGCTAGGGCGCCCTCCCAACCCCATGAGCAGGTGTGTCACCTCCTCAGAGCTGAGGGAAAGCACAAGGCATCCTACAAAAAAAAAAAAAAAAAAAAAAAACTTTAAAGCACTCATAAGCAGGACATGGACTGTTAATTTTTTTATTCCAAGAGCTAGAGTGTATAAAATAAAACCAGAGACACTGGAGTGTTCCCTAAATGCAGCAAGTACTGAATCAGTGAATGGACGTCAAGGACATTTGAAGAGACAGAGGCAAAGTGTTGCAGGTGTGCGGGCGAGAGACCAGAGGGGTGTCCCCGGTAGCACTACTCCGGATGACAACAGCAACAGCAACAAGATGAAATCAGCAGTTGAGAAGAAAATAAGATCACGTGGGGATTCAAAATTGGTATGAGAAATACGCTATCGTGTTTCAAAAGATGAAAGCATTCACAGCATGGATTATAAATGCACAGCTATTATCAATGATTCTGCACAAAGTGTGTTATTATCTAGATTATTAAACTAGCAGCTTCGATGCAACCATTATGAAATGATTGTACGGAACGGATATTGCAGGGCTGGAGCCTAATTAGACAGGATACGGGGAGCCCGATGGGTATCCGAAACCAGCAAATGGATCCAGCGAAGGGGTTTGGATTCAGAGTGAAGCCTCATGTCTGGTCCTGTGCTTGACCATAAAACTGAGTGATGAAGACCACATTTTCAAACCCACAACACAGTCCCCACTTACGGCTTTGTGCAATCGTAGTAGGTATATTGTGTACATTTCTGAGGGCTGTGTGCAAATTTCTTTTTGGAAAATTGAATTATCCTTTAAAGGTACCCAGGGAGATCATGCATATATGAATGTTCAGAAAATGTTTAAAGCACAAAAATAGCAGTGATTAGTGATAACAAGGTCTGCAAAGCTTATCTGTGACTGTACGTCTACACCGATTTTTTTAAAAAACTTAATATGTACAATCACAATGATAGTAAAATAAACAATGATTATCTCTTTTGTAAGTGAAGAGTCCTCGTGTGCAGTGATGCTTTTCCCTTGAGTTTCGTGATTTGCGTGTTTGGGCTGTGGAGGATATACCCGGCTGTGTCCAGGAGCTGCTGGCAGCGGCACTGGCCTGACCTAGATTATGAGGCTGTGGGAGCCAAGAGCACACGCAGAGACACAGAGCACCACAAAGTAGCAGTGAGCGCATCACCAGGTGGGTGGCTGGTTGTATATGGCAGATAAAGACCTCAGGCATCAGAAACCAACAAGAGTGAGCCCGGATGACTTAAAAGATACCACTGTCCTTGAAAAAAAAAAGGGTAGTTAGGAAGGGAGGCCCGGTAAGGGTATATATGCAGTGGGACAGGGGACCATAACCAATTCTGTCTCCTTGAAGGAACCCAAGTGCTAGAATCATTGAAATCACCATCTTGGCCTGAGTGCTTACGCATCTACCTTGTGCAGGTTAGCCCCTGTGAGGAAGCTTTCCAAAGGCCCGAGGATCCTCACAGGCTCTGATGAAATTGTGTTTCTAGATCCAGAAGGATGGGCAGCAGAGCTGGGGTGTCCCCACCAGCCTAACTCTCAGCTACGTGCAAGAGGAGACAACCAGGCTTAGCATAAGCCAAGGCCTCCTCCCTAATGCCAACCAGCTGCCCACAGGGAGCTGGGCATGCATGCCAAGCCCAGACACTCCACTTAGAATGAGCAGCATGCCAGGGTGTAGCCAGAGTGCCCCTCAGCACCCAAACACCCTCTGTAACTTTCTGCTGGAAATCAGGACAGAGGAGGAAAGAAATCCAATTCAAAATAAAACACTTTCCAGGCAGCCCCGGTGGCCCAGCGGTTTAGCGCCACCTTCAGCCTGGGGTGTGATCTTGGAGACCCGGGATGGAGTCCCACGTCGGGCTCCCTGCATGGAGCCTGCTTCTCCCTCTGCCTACGTCTCTGCCTCTCCCTCTCTCTCTCTCTCTCTGTATCTCTCGTGAATAAATAAATAAAATCTTTATTTTAAGAAAAGAATTCTAATGGAAAATCGAAGTCTATATTCAGGGGGAGGGGATTTAATTCAGATAGGAACATTTAAAGGTATGGGAAGAGAAATGATATTCTTTTGATACAAGGGATAGAATATTCCGTGCCATCAAGAATATGCTGGCCTTCCAAGAAGCCGACAAACAGTGTTGAACCTGAACGTGTTTCTCAGAGACAGAAAAATCACACAACCACTCTCAATGGGGATAACTTACTACTGCTTTTCAAGCCCCTTCTGTACATTCTTACCTAAAATTCATCTAAAAACATGACCATAGGGATCCCTGGGTGGCGCAGCGGTTTGGCGCCTGCCTTTAGCCCAGGGCGCGATCCTGGAGACCCGGGATCGAATCCCACGTCGGGCTCCCGGTGCATGGAGCCTGCTTCTCCCTCTGCCTATGTCTCTGCCTTGTCTCTGCCTCTCTCTCTCTGTATGACTATCATAAATAAATAATTTAAAAAAAAATAAAAAAATAAAAACATGACCATATGAGCACTTGGGGGGCTGGGTAAGAAGCCAACAATGTGCCTGATTTCCATGCCACCTCTTCTTTAGACATATGTCTCCCATGTGTAGCTGTCACCGTGACATTACTCACATATTTTCCACAGTAGGGATGACACACACCAGAAGCACTAGATCACTTACATGTTAATTGCAATTACATAGCAAAACATAATGTGCTGCCAAAATATTCACAGGATAATTGCCCTGTGATGACAAGATAATTCTTCCTTTTCTCCCAAAACAGAATGTAGATGCCCCATCTAATTACTTCGCAATCTTCTAGGCAAAAAATTTCACTCGGCCCCAGCCAAGCATGTACCTTTTCACACACAACTCCCCTCCAAGTGTCTCTCGTGGTGTCGGAGGAACTGGGTGAACACGCCAAGGATGTGACCGGGGTTCTCAACCGCAGCACCACCGACAGGTAGAGCCAGATGATTTTTTGCTCTGTGTGCGTGCGTGTGCCTGTGTATGTGTGTGTGTGTGTGTGTAGGGACGGAGCGGAAGGACTTCCCTGAGTCTTGTAGGATTTTTAGAGGCATTTACTCACTAGAGGACAAGTGCTCTCATCCACCTACGGTTTTGACAACCAAAATGTTTCTAGACGTTGCCAAATATGCTCCAGGGGGGCAGAATCACTCCCTGTTGGGAGCCACTGGATTAGATGTATTTGCCCAGCTGGTAAAACGGTCTGTTTGCAGCCGTCACCACAGGACGCACTGAAGGAAGCAGAGATGCATGACGCGCCCCTTGTCCCCACGGTCCTCCTCTGCATGTCTCCTCCCACCTCTCCAGGCCCCCAGCACAGGTTGGCCTCTCTTCATTCAAAGTCCCAACTCCGTGGAACTGCTCAGGCCCTCCTCCCTCCAGAGATTCCACCTCCAAAGTAACTCTGCATTCCTCCTCGTTTCCCACCCTCCCACCACCACATACGCCTCTCACAGCATTTCACAGTGTTACCAACCTCAGACCAGAGGGGAGAGGAGAGCACTTGGACTGAAAAATAAAACAATAGTATCCTTAATACTCACGGGGGTGTTTGATGAAATTTTAGGTGGTGTGCACAAGTGAACGAGGAAATAATTTAGGGTCAGAAAGCTGTTTTCAGGATTTCCTGTATAAGACTAGCCCAGCTGAACCCTCTCAAGACCTTGGGGGACAGGGAGTCCTTCAGAGTCCAAGGACAGTCCATCTCTGAACAAAGGAAACAGTGTTCATTCTCAGCCCCCAGTGTATTGAGATCAGGCTGTCTCTGATTAGTGGAAATGATAAATTAGGAAAGTTCCAAAAGATTCTCAGTATATCATTGTAATTTGCTTTAAGATACAACCACTAAGGGGCGCCTGGATGGCTTAGGTGGTTAAGTGTCTGCTTTCGACTCAGATCATAATCCCAGGCTCCTGGGATCGGGCCCCACATCGAGCTCCCTGCTCAGTGGGGAGGTTTGCTTTTCTCTCTTCCTCTGTCCCTGATCATGGGCTCTCCCTCACGCTCATTCTGTCTCTCAAGTAAATAAATAAAATCTTTTTAAAAAAAATAAAAAAGAAAGCAAGAAAGATACAATCACCAAGAGAAGATGCAATTACCCAGTGTGGGTCAGTAAACCATTCATGTAAATGGCCAGAAAGCGATGATTTTGGGCATTATGGGTGATAGACTAGCACCTACCCAAAACTGCCATTGTAGGGTGCCATGGACAAAATGTAAATGAATGCAGTTGTGTCTCAATAAAACTTTATTTATAAAATCAAGTTAGAAGCCAGATTTGATCCAAGGCCCAGAGCATACCAACCCCTAACTTAAAGGATCCCCCTTGTTCACGCAAACAACATTTACTGAGCATCAACAATGAACCAGGCATTGGGAGGCACACTGTGGTTATGGGATTTATAACACATTGACTCAGCTCTTAAGAAGCTTGTCCTCTAATGAGGACAGAGATGTTCAAACAGCAGACCCAGGGAAGTGTGGGAGGGGTACCATGGAAACTCAGAAGCAGTGATCAATTTCTCCTCTGGGATGGGACTGGAGGGTGTTTAAAAAAAAAAAAACTTTCACTAAAGAGGTCCCCAAGGTGCTAATCCACTGAAAAACCGTTGTTTTCAGTAGAGGCCACCTCCATGCCCTGCCAACAGTCCTGGGGTAGCCCATCCTGTCTCCCACAATTGGGGCTTCCCACCATGGTCATCTCTGGAAGTTGTGCATCCCTCTCTGGAGCTCCTATGCTTCATAGACAAAGGAGCTGAAGCTCTGAAATGCCTCATCCTCAATGGCTTGAACCACCAGCTTGACCCCCTTACTCACCAGAGCCTGAAAAACTGAAGAATATGGGTTTCGCTGACCAGAGTTCTTTCCCTCCTCCTTTGTCTCCAAACACCTGACTCTTGAGTTACCCAGACTCATCTTCAGGTTCTCTCATATTGCATGCATGCTGTTTGTTTTAATTTATAGACACACTTGAAGCACTCTAGTGTTGCAATTCAGATTGCAAATGTATCTCATTTCATAATATTTAGCGATGTCTCAGGACTGGCTGAGCTATGATTGGACAATATTTTAATTCTCACTTTAGGACTATAGCTTCCCATCCCTTATGAGTGAGAGAACGTGGAATGCTATTGTTTTCCCGTTTCTAACCACAAAGGGTAGCAGCACTGGAAATAGAAAGTTCAAAGGAAGAATGAAAACACCCACTCCCGGAGTATTATGGGAAACATCGCATTGGCTCTGTGGCCAGATCATTCATAGTCCCACTGATGATCACAATACACGTGAATCTCTGGTTTCTAAAATTCCACCCAAGACAAAAATCATCCAAGGGTACACACGGAGAAAACAAACACATTAATTTTAGTAATAGAAACATTAGGGAAGGAAGGTGATTAATAACTTAAACTACTTTAAGAACAGCAGCAGGGACATACAGCCACCCAATGGCAGCCTTCTTGACATGGCCTTGGAGGAGTCTCAATTTTATGAATAGAGAAAAATGATGTAAATCCCAATGAGTTGAAGTGGGAGGACATCCATATGCCACCCTGAAGCCTAAGGCACCCACAGTCCCCATAGACTTTCTGATTGTGAAAGTGGCAGAAAGATAGGATCAGTGCCTTAGCCTCTGGAGCACGGGATAGAGTGCAGAGCTGAGATTATTCCCTTCCCCTTGTCGTGGCCGCAATGCTACTGAAATGACTCACTTTATTGTGAGCATTGTCGAAGCAGAAGTCACAGATGGGGCCCATGCAGCTATGCCTGTGGCCTGACTAGCCTCTTGATATGATGCATGCCAGAAGCTGTTCACTCACCTTTGCTCTCTTACCAGCCTGTCTTCATCTCCAAAAGAGGAGTGGCCATCCGTAAGTTCGATGCCTTCACAAAGATTAGCGCACCGTGTGTGTAGGAACAGGGCTCCAAAAGCGCGGATCTCAGACCTGGGTAACTCTCATCAAAGATGGACAAGTGTCCTGTTGCCACTGTAACACACAACCCCAGACTTAGTGGCTTAAAACAACACAAATTAATTCCCTTTCTGTTGGAGAGGCAGAAGTTTGAAACGAGTCTTATAAGACTAAAATTGAGGTTTCTGCAGGGTGGTGTTCCTTCCGGACTATCCAGAAGAAAATCCATTTCCTTGCCTTGTCCAGGGTTCTAGAGTCAGCCTACACTCCTTGGTTTGTGGCCCCATTCTCAGACCTCAAAGTGCATCTCTCCAACCTCTGCTTCCATTGTCATGTCTTCTTTTATGACTCTGACCCTCCTGCTTGCCTCCTAAAAGGACGCTGTGTCCGCCCACCCAGACAATCCAGGATAATCTCCCCAATTCAAAATCCTTAACTCAGTTACATCTGCAAAGTCCCTTTTGTCACTTAAAGTAACATTCACGGGTTTTAGGGATTAGGGCACAGACATTTTTGAGGGGCCATTGTTCTGCCTACCATGCACACACCAGCAAGGGCTTTGAATGAAGGGCAAGAATGAAGATTGTCCAGAAATAGAGGCTGATTAAAAGTCCTACTGGCCTGGAGTAGAAGGAGAGAGGTAGAGGCTCCCGACCTTGGCAATAGAGAGCACTTGAATGAGGAGCACCAGCCTGGAGCCAGGAAAAGCAGGTTGTAGGTGGCTCGGCTGCCACCTTCTGTGTGACCCTGGATGAGTGAGTCTCAGGTCACCTGCCTTTCTGAGCTTGCTGCTGCTCTCTCCTCCAGCCTGTGTGTGCCCTCTCTGCCTCTGTACCCACATACTTGGTCTCCTATGCCATGAGAGCTGTTTCTGCTCAGACTTGCTCTGGGACTCACCTTGCCTTCTGAGCTCACCTCCCCACCCTGTACATTGTCAAGTCCTCCATCCTCCATGGAGTGATTTCCTTAACCCACAAATGTGCTGCAATACCCTTAAAAAGATCTCCCTAGGCCCCATGCTCACCTCCATCTACCATATCACACCTCTCCTCCTCTTCTCCTCTTCATAGCAAAATTCCCCAAAAGAGTAATGGGTACTGGCTGTTTCCACCACCTCTCTACTATTACTTACTCCTACTCTTAGATTTTCATTCCCAAACATGCCTCTGAATCCTCATTGTCAAGAATGACAGTGACCTCCATCTTGCCAAGCCTAGTGGGTGGTTCACTCATCCTTCTTGACCTCTCTGTGCATTTCACATAGGTTTTCATCTTCTTCCTTTTGAACACTTCCTTTCCTTGCTTCCCTTGACTTCAAGCCCTCCTAGTTTTCTTCCTATCTCCCTGTCTGCCTCTTCTCAGCCTCACTTGCTGATTCTTGCTCTTCCTTCTTTTGCCAGCATGTCAACATAGCAGGCTCCAGGTTCAGACTTCAGACCCTTCTCTTCCTTCACCTACTCTCTTGCTGAGCTTATCCAGTCCTGCTGCCATTTAAGCATTGCCTAAATGCCTCCTGCATGCTCACAGTTCCCTAATTTGTATTCCTGACCCAAACTCCCTCCCCAACTCTAGACTCATGTGTTTGGTGGTCTATCCAATATCTCCATTTTGATGTCAACCAGACATCACAAACACAGCATGCCCAAGAATGAACCCTGGTTCATCAACTCCAACCCCACCACTCCCAAAGTCTTCCCCACTTTAGCAAATCCATTCTTCTGGTGTCTCAAGCCAAAATCCTAGATGCCATCTTTACCTCCTTCATTCTCTGTCCCCTTCCACCCAACTCAGCATTTGGTGTATATTCAAAACATATCCAGGGCCTTTGTACTTTGTACAGTACCCCACAACCACTCAAACCTAAGCTGCCATCACCCTTCACCCAGAATGCTCTACAGACTGACATTGTCATCCTCTCTTGATCCTCCTTCAGTCTGGTTTTAATGTGGGAGCCAAAGAGTGGTGCTTTTCTTTTAAAAAAACAAAAACCACACTTGATGGGATGAGTACTAGGTATTGTACTATATGTTGGCAAATTGAACTTAAATTTTTTTAAAAATCAGATCTTGTCTGATCCTTGCACAAAATCTTCCCATGACTTCCTATCCCATGCAAAAACCAAACAAATGAAAAACAACAAATAAAAACCCAAATTCCCTGCAGTGTCCATGTGCTCCACATGCTGATACTCAGCCTCTCTCTGGCCTCATTTCTAGTGGCATGTATGCTGGCTCACTGCTCTCCAGCCTCCCCATTCCTCAAGCAAAAGCCTCCTCTGCTTTGACACTTTTGGATCCCACCTCAGAGACTGGCTCCTTCACACCACCACAAGGTTCATGCCCCGACTTTATGTACATCTCTGCTCAAATGTCTTTTTCTTAGAGAAACCTTCCAAAGACAATCGTATCCAGCACAATCTTCCTTTCTTCATCCTTTTGTCATCCCCTTGTAGAATATGGCATTGCCTGCAATTGGTGCTCATTTTACTTGTTGACCTGTTTATTTTCTGCCTCTCTACTAAAATAGAAGTACCATTAGGACCAGGATCTTATGAGAGTCATTCTTTGCTGTATCTCCATGATTGAGAATGGTTCCCAGCACATAGGAGGTACTTAGCACATTCATAGAATATTTGCAACATGGGTGACTGTGTTCTCTTCAAACAACTACTTTTGCTATCATGGTGCTCTCTTGCTATACTCTAATCATTGTGGCCCCACTGCCTCCCTAAATGGGCTGTGAGGTTCTCAAGGGCAGAGGCATGTCTTTTTTTGGCCCCAGCATCTAGGTAGTCCATATATATTAGATATTTGGATATCTGGATGGGCAGGTGGATTTATTAGATTAGGAGAATAATAATTATGCCCATGGCTGGTCCTGGGGCCCACATTTTGACAGGTAAGAGGATTTGCTTTTTGGAGTTAATTCCTCAATCATCTCAATATAAATGCCATCCAAGCTAGTCGTACTGACAGCAACAAGAAAAATGATTTTTTGAAAAAAAATCTATGTGTTGGCACTTCCCATCTTCTCCTAAGTTGTAATTAGCAACCTAGGGGTTACTTTCACTTTCCTAAAGCTTCATATTAGTGCCCTGGTCCATCACTCTAACGTGTGACTTAAACAAGGAATGCCCCCTGAGACATTCTCCAAAGGCCACCCTCACCTTCATGCCAGAAAATACAAAGGACCCAAATCAAGCAAACATCCTCCCAAAGCTAATTCTGACATAATAAAAAATACAGACAAATGTAGATGTTTTCTTGGGGCTCACAACCTAATTTCTCCCAAACCTCAACAGACTCTTCAATGACCCCAACCCAGTACTCATCTGTGTGGATAATTTAACTCTCATTGTTATTTTTTTATATATACCTTAAAAGATTTCTTGATAATGTAGGGCTGCCTCACAAAATTTTAGCACTCCTAACTTTTTTTTGGTCTAAAGAAGCAAAAAAATAATTAACTAGACCAGATAGGTTATTTGAAGAAAGGGAAGGGAGATTATGAAGAAAAGTATTTAAAATGTAGATATTTTTAAAGTACGGTTGAGAAAACTAGCATCCAAACCATTCTTATCTGAATTATAGTATTTTCCATTTAGGGAAGTGGGACAAGTTAATTGCATAGTTACCATGAAATAAACTACATGGTAATTACACAGATACGCCTTCAGAAGCCGTAGTAATTACACTGAACTAAAGCATTCTAAAATAGACCAAGAGTTACCAAGTTCACATACAATGAAAAGATGTTTAACCTGGACTCTGGCTCCTTGATGTGAATACAGCACCATCAATGACTCCTGGTGCCAGTTTTCAAAGATAATGATTTTTAAATATAGACGTATTTCTAGAAATGGTCCTTGGCACAATATTTCCTTTGGAAAAAAAATTGGAGAAAAAGCTCAGTTAACTGCCGCCAGGCAGCAAGAAAGTTGACAGTAATTCCCTGCCGAAGAGAGGTGACGATCTTCAAAGAAAAATATGAACATTTTCAGTTTTAGAAAGGAGATTTTGGTTGTTGGCTCACATCTACTGTATGTCGGATCTGAAAGGAGGCTGCATCAGAACAAAATGGCTAAGTTGTGAAGTGAATGGTACAATATATTTTGCATAAAACAAGCTATGTTCCTGGGAATTGAAAGGCCCGTTGTGTAGTCCATCCTCCAAAAGGCTCAACACAATCACCTTTTGTACCTCTGTTTTACACCAAATCATTCAGCTGGAGAAAAGAAGCGGGGACAATATAGGATGGTAGGGATTTTCAAGCCCTAAAACATGGTCATGGAAATAGCTTCTGGGATTCTAGGTTCCTAGCACTGGGTGTCTTGAAGCAACTTATTAACCTTGGGCGTGACTTGATGAAAAGACTCTCTCCAGGACTTCTTTACTAAAAACTCGAGGATTAGAGTTTTAGAAGAAGGAAACAGGGTTTCCAGTAATGTCCAGAGTTACTCTGTATATCACCTAGCCTCCTGCCACCCTCCCTACCCCCCCCCCAGACAGTGTTCACAGGGAGGTCTACAGATGGGGTGCTGGCCGCCTGCCTCATGTCCTTGTCACCAGGGCCAAAACTATTATCAGGGCTGGGTTCAAAATAAGCTGCCAAGGCCTTTGTGAATTTAATTTCATGAATGTTGTTCTGCTAAGCTGATGCCAGGGTAGATGATGGCCATGAGAGCAAGAAATGGAATTTGATGAGGACAAAGCCAGACAAAGAGGAGGGAAGTTTCTAATTGCACGTAATTCAGATCTTGTTTGTGCTCAGCTCTGGCTCAGCCAGGCCAGCTCCAAAGACATTGGTTAAATGCATTTAGTCCAAAAATGGTTCTGTTAAACCCTGACCCGAACTGCCTCTTAGGCTTACACACACACACACACACACACACACACACACACACACACACGCACACATGCTCACATGCACATAGAGTAATTGTTTCCAAAGATGTGGGTGTCTCCACTGAATTGTGAGATTCTCAGAGGGCAGAGAAGTATCTTCTGCTCCCTCTTTGCATTTCAGTCAATGTTCATCAACTGAATAAACGAGAGATCAGATACCAGCAGAGATCATACCATGGTGCCCTGTGGTCCATCTTGCACAAGATACTTCTTGTGTGTGCTTGCCTTCAGCCAAAAAGACTGCACAATATGTGGATATGTGGGAGGAATAGCTAGGAAGTGTTGTTGTTTTTTTTAATGTACAATGATCAAAAGAAAACAAAACTGTTAAGATTAAGAATAAGAAACATCTCAGAGTTGCTGTAATCATCGAAAGTCATACAGTTACTAACGGTGACTAGAACTCAGGACTCCAGGAATCTCTTTCAAAACTGTTTGACCATGTTGCTTAGGGCTTGACAGTATCAAGATCACATGGCTGTTTCAAACATGTCTAAAGTCACTGCGCCCTAACTTTTGAAGAACCTGTGTTTTTAGAGTCAGGTGGTTCTCTGTCTACAACAGACAAAGATGAACTTGACTTTCCTATTACTATTCTAGAGTGGTTGCTAATTAAAATTATTGGTGTGGAGCTTCTTCAAATCTACTGTCAGGGAAATATTTCATACCAGTCACTACTATAGACTAAATCTTACATTTCCCCCAAAATTCACATGTTGAAATCTGAATCCCAATGTAATGGTATTTAGAGGTGGGTCTTTGGGAGGTAATGAGGCCAAGAAAGTGAAAGTCTCACAAATGGCATCCATACCCATCTAAAAAGAGGCCAGATCAACAGACATGTGAAAAAATGCTCCACATCACTCCACATCAGGGAAATACAAATCAAAACCACAATGAGATACGACGTCACACCAGTCAGAAAGGCTAAAATTAGCAAGCCAGGAAACAATAGATGTTGGTGAGGATGCAGAGAAAGGGGAGCCCTCCTATACTGTTGGTGGGAATGCAAGCTGGTGCAGCCACTCTGGAAAACAGTATGGAGGTTCTTCAAAAAGTTGAAAATAGAGGTACCCTATGACCCAGAAATTGAACTACCAGGTATTTACCCCAAAGATACAAATGTATTGATCTGAAGGGGCACCTCCACCCCAATGTTTATAGCATCAATGTCCACAACAGCCAAACTGTGGATAGAGCCCAGATGTCCATCGACTGATGAATGGATAAAGATGTGGTCTGTATATACACAACAGAATATTACTCAGCCATCAGAAAGGAATGAAATCTTGCCATTTGCAATGACATGGATGGAACTAGAGGGTATTATGCTGAGCCAAATAAGTCAGTCAGAGAAAGACAAATACCATATGATCTCACTCATATGTGGAATTTAAGAAACAAAACAGATGAGCATAGAGGAAAGGAGGGAAAAATAAAACAAGACAAAATCAGAGAGACAAACCATAAGAGATTCTTAATCATAAGAAACAAACTGAGGGTCGCTGGAGGGAAGGAGGGTGGGGAGATGGGATATATGGATGACGGGCATGAAGGAGGGCACATGATGTGTGAACACTGAGTGCTATAGGCAACTGATGAATCCCTGAACTCTACCTCTGAAACTAATAATACACTATATATGCTAAGTTATTGAATTTAAATGTTTAAAAAGAATGAATTAATTAATTAATTAATTAATTAAAAGAGGCCAGAGAGCTGGCTAGCATCTCACGCCCGTCCTAGGAAGTCCCACGTACAGGAACTCTACTACAAAAATCAACATCTTAAATGAATTGTAAATAGCTCCTCTTGCTATGCCATTTCAATCCCAAGGGCCTCTCCAATGCCACTGACTTTGTCAGCCCCACACATCCCGGTGGGGCATCCTGTGGCCCATCACCCCATCTTGAAGAAGCAGCATGGCCTAGTGGGGGAGTGTGAGCTCTGGAGGCCCCTTCCTGGACCCAGCTCACTGCCCACAGCTTTGCCAGGTCACCTGACCACTCTGTGCCTCTCTTTTCTCACCTGGAAAATGGGGATGATAACAGAACCTCCCTCTCGGGCTTGGTGTAGGATTAACAGGGACAATGGTTAGCAGGTCTGGAACGTGGTGAGCGCTCAGGGAACCTTGGGTCTCATGTGTATGAATTACAGCCGGAGAGTCTGCCACAGGAAGGTGGTTGAAATGGGCAGGGTTTCCCATCTTTTGGGTCTGACTCTTGTGGATAATCCCCTCTGTTTTCTTTTTTCCTTTTTTTTTTTTTTTGAAGATTTATCTATTTATTCATGAGAGACACACAGAGAGAGAGAGAGAGAGAGAGAGAGAGAGACAGGCAGAGGGAGAAGCAGGCTCCCCACAGGAACCCGATGCAGGACTCAATCCCGGATCCCAGGATCACAACCTGGGCCAAAGGCAGCCGCCCAACCACTGAGCCACCCCGGCGTCCCTCCCCTCTGTTTTCTAGGCAGTTTGAGTCACTGCTCAAAATAGAGTTTTTTACTTCTCCCCCCGAATAAGTAGATTTATGTGGTAATAACTCATTCTTACAAAGAGAATCCCATTTTTGACAGGAAACCCCTGTCATTACGTACACACACACATTTTGCTCATATAAAAGTAATGTTGATTGTGGGGCATTTGAAAAATATAGAAAAGTATACACATAAGTAAAGGTTACTCATGATCCTATAATGTCAACACATTGACATTACATCATCACAGTTGATATCTGGGACATAGCTTTTATGGAAGTTTTTTCTTAAGGAAACACACATTTTCAGACATAGGTACTCTATATACATGACTGCGTGATGCTCTTCTTTTCGGCTCTGTTCTTGATATGCCGCAGTAAGGAGTCACTAGGTTTACGGGACAACATCTTCTGGTGCTGCCCTTCTTCCCTTCAGGGGTTTTGAAGTCAGAATCACAAAACCTGTCATTCAGAAATACCTTCCACCAATGCCAGTGCACGGGGTCAGTCCCAAACAGGTGGTATCTCCCCCTGGGACCAAACTCTCCCAGCAGCCCTGACACTAAGTGAAATAAGCCAGTCACAGAAGGACAAATACAGCATGATTGCTCTTGTGCACGGTAGCTAAGGTGGTCAAACTCATAGAAGCAGAGAGTACACGGTGGTGGCCAGGAGCTGGGGGAGGGAGAGTGGGGAGCTGCTGTGCAGTGTGCATCCTGTCAGCCGTGCAAGGAAACGTTCCAGAGACATGCCGCACCTCACCGTCCTTACAGCAACAATGCTGTACCTGACACTTAAATGTTTGTTAAGAGGGTAGATCTCAGGTTCTGTGCGTATGGCATTTGTTATAATAAAATAAGTAAATGAATCAATAAAAATTCAAAAGGGTTCCCTGAACCCTGCACATGGGCTACTGTGTGAAGAGCAGGTAATCAGCTGATGGGCAGGCTGGCGTCCTGTCAGAGCCATGCTTGGGGACAGTGGAGGTGAGCTGGCCACCTGAGAGTGTCGGCCACCCTGGCAGGAAGATCACCACCCCCATGGCTGGTGGAAGCTCTTCCAGAAGCAGACTCCATCCCTCCACTGAGTCTGCCCAGGACTCTCTGGGTCATACGACTTTTTGTTGCTTGGTAACTAGAGCACCTAATTATTCCACTAGGAGGTCAGAGAAATGTCAGCAACCCCATTACGTGGACCCAAGACAGTCAGACATAGGGCAATAATTTGCATAGAGAACTCCATTTTCCAGGGAGGGATAAGAAAGAAAGAGAGTCGCAACGTTCAGTGCCTGTTTGCTAATTGCAAAGCAAGATGGTCTGGAAAAACAAAATGCAATCCAAACTGGGATGATGAAAAGCGACTCAGAGTGGGTTTCCGGTGCTTGCTGCTTTTTGTTTTGTTTTGTTGCCTTTAACTCTGAAATTGTCCATAGATAAGGCACAGTGAATAGTCAAGGAGGAAAGTACTTCTCCATCTGTAAAATAATGAGGTTTTTCTAGTAAAGGCTTGTCAAGAATTAATGGCTCTTTTTTTTTTTTTTTTTGGCTTGGATTTTTTTGTAGCTTTGTGTTGAGTTCTCAACTAATTCTAGGTGATCAAGTTTAAACAGAATTGAGTTGTCTTCTTTACTTTCTTTTTTTTTAATTTTTTTTTATTTTTTATTTATTTATGATAGTCACACAGTGAGAGAGAGAGAGGCAGAGACACAGGCAGAGGGAGAAGCAGGCTCCATGCACCGGGAGCCCGACGTGGGACTCGATCCCGGGTCTCCAGGATCGTGCCCTGGGCCAAAGGCAGGCGCCAAACCGCTGCGCCACCCAGGGATCCCTCTTCTTTACTTTCTTTATTGACAATCCCCACCCATTCGTATCTGTCCGTGGCTGTAATTGCCAAGATTCTATTCTCTACCTTGGGTGATTTGCTAAAAAAAAACGTTCTAGCTGCCTGTGTGGACCGTGGAACGTGGCTGGCCCACATAGACGCTCCGGGCAGATGGATTGGCCTTCTGTTACTCACAGCCAAGTTCACTTCGGGAGCGAGGAGCCGGGGAGTCCTGACTTCTTCGTCTTCTCCAAGGAACATAGTGAGCAGCTGCAGGTGCCACGCGGTGCCACTCCGTGGCGGCCCCCGGCGTTCACAGACATGCCCCACACCAATCCAGACACAAGAGACGCCCGCTCCATATCCTCATTTTCCCTTACTCCTTAAATTTCACGCTGAGATTGGCAGCCCAGCATGGGTCTTTCTCCCCGACTCAGGTGGCACTAGAACACCCAAGATCTGTCCAGTTTAAAATACCCAAGTGGCTCTCTGTCGTCTCTGCACCGGGAGCAGCTCTCCTGCTACAGCCCCTCATCCCCTGAAAATGTACACCTGTGCAAAGTTCCTCTCCACCCCCTTCTTGGTCCGGAGCACCCATCAGCTGTTGGGCCCATCACTGTCTGCAGTGATGCTAAAACCACCGGAGACACGGACAGATTAAGCCTCGGCAGCTGGGCAGCCCCACGTCCCCTGACCTCACTTCTTCCCAGCCGCAGCTTCCAAACCAGCACCATTTCAAGGGACATGGACACAGCAGCCAAGTTCATTGGGGCTGGGGCTGCCACTGTTGGGGTGGTTGGCTCCGGGGCTGGAATTGGGACTGTGTTTGGGAGCCTCCTCATTGGTTATGCCAGGAATCCCTCTCTGAAGCAACAGCCCTTCTCAACGCCATTCTGGGCTTTGCGCTCTCGGAGGCCACTGGGCTCTTTTGCCTGATGGGTCCTTTCTCATCCTCTTCGCCATGTGAAGGAGTCGTCTCCACCTCCCATAGGTCTTGCTCCCACGTCTTGTCTGCCCCGTGTGTTCCTTTCCCTATACGTCCCCCGGCAGCCTGGGGAAAGTGGTCGGCTCAGGGTTTGACAGAAGGAAGACAAATAAATACTGTATTAATAAGAAAAAAAATACCCAAGTGATGTTGCTAACTACCCCTGGGGCAAAAAGCCTGGGAATCCAAGAAAGGAGTCCTTCCCCCCCCCCTGCCCCGCCTTGTTCTTCCTTGATTATTTCTTTCAACGATGCAAATTGGTGGGGAAAGTTGACTTTGAACAACTACAACGTGGCTTGGCTCAGTTTCCCTATACGGTGTGGAGCTTCTGCTGGGGGGCTGCTGGCCTGGCTCCCAGGCACCTGCCGCCCCGTCTTCCTCCTCCCGGCGGGATGCGCAGGGACTTGGCCCACCGGCCCCCTCTGCTGGCCCTGAGTGGAAGTGACCAGGAGGAACGAGCCTCCCTGCGTTGCACCTGTTTCCTGCAGAGCCATTTTTCCTTAAACCTCATTTTTTATTGAATGCCCCTCACTGTCCAGCACTGTCCCCGATGACTGACAGAGAGCCGGAAATAATTGGTTAGGACGCAAATGTCAAAAGATGGCACACACACAGGACGGTGTGATGGGGGCGCAACATGAAGGTGCTCAGGGCCCCTGAATTATACATTTAAGAATGGATCAAATGGTGCATTTTTAAAAAATGGTGCATTTTATGTTACATGTATTTCACCACAATAAAAAAATAACAAACACAAAATGGAGCCAGTGAAAACAAGTGAAATGAAGAGCACATCACAGGCCTCTGAGTATATGTGACCCATGGTCCCTGATCTTCGTGAACGCCTCTTGTGTGCTGTCGGTGGGATCCCTGGGCTCTGGCCGCAGAGGGGATCATAGCTAGCACCCTGGGATGGTCCCTGGCTGGGGAGGGGATGAAGCCAAGAGGAGGAGGCCAGGCCCCAGAGGGGCTGGGGCGGACACGGGGGCTCAGGGGTCCTCCACTCCATCTAACCCCCTCACCCTCTCCAGAGCATGAGAGAGACTCATGGCATCCCCAAGCATGAAGCCACCAAGGCCTTTAAAGAACCATCTGGGGCAGCCCAGGTGGCTCAGTGGTTTAGCACCACCTTCAGTCCAAGGCCTGATCCTGGAGATCCAGGATCAAGTCCCATGTCAGGCTCCCTGCATGGAGCCTGCTTCTCCCTCTGCCTGTGTCTCTGCCTCTGTGTGTGTGTGTGTGTGTGTCATGAATAAATAAATAAAATCTTTAAAAAAAAAAAAAAAGAACCCTCTATATCCAACTCCATTATCCTCACAGTGCATGGGGGGGGTGGTAGTGGGGGCAAGGAGATTAGGTGAAGGGCTGAGGTGCTCCAAGCAGGGAAGAAGTGAAGCTCGGGAGGGGGGCACAAGTGGCACAGCACCTGGAGAAGTTTGCTCCAACAATGGAAACTTCAAACCAGAAGGCTGAGTCCCAAACAGAAAAAAAAAACATGGGCCTGAAACATATCCAGAGAAAAGACAAGCCTGTCCTTTCCTCGTGGCTGATTTTAAATGTTTATTTTTAAAAATCATAAAAAGTCTTGAATGATTCCTAAGGTATATTTTGATAACATACTTCAGCCTTCCATTCATGCAGCAAATATTTGGAGCACCTGCTATCTGTGCAGGGAGAGAAGAGAATCCCTGACTTCATGGAGGCAGGCAAGAAAAAAAAACTGCAAACGTAGGGTGTGTTCATAAGTATTTTGGAGGAAAATAAAAGGGCAAAGGGAGTGTGGAGTGGGGGAGCACAATGGTCTTACTTTCAGGGCGACATCCCTAGGGAGACCTCACTTTTGAAGTGACATTGCGTAAAGACATGAAGGACGGCGTGACTGAGCCATGAGATTTGCATCCGATCATCAATGTCATCCATCTCTCAGTTCTTGGGGACACTCCAGATACATCTCCATCTTGTATGCTTATAATTGTCAATCACATAGTAGAAAATACAGGAACACAACAATAAATGATGCCCAGGCCTGCCCTTAAGGAGCTCGGGATGCAGTGGGGAAGGGATAGGGAACAGGTGATCGCATCTCAGTGTGCGCGTGCACCCCATGCAGGAGAGCTCTGGGCGCTCCAATGACACACAGGTGGGCGTTCAACCCAGAACAGCTGTGTTCTAGATGCTGGGAATGCTGCAACGATCGAAGCAGACAAAACTCCTTGGCCTCATAGAGCACAGGCTCTACTGAAGGAGCAATATCTATACCTGTATTTATGTTTATTTCTGTATCTTTTTCTTTATTCGTTGTTCGTATCTCTCGCTGGAAAAATGCAGGAAATGCAAGACTGTGTTTGGAAAAGGCAGGAGGCTCAGCGGCCCCTGACACAGACATGTGGAGTCAGCTGCGTGAACCAGGTGAGGGAGGCTGGGAAGGGTGTTGGGGCCGCAGCCCTGGATCCCCTCTGTCCCTAATGGTCCTGAAACATAACGTCAATGACAAATATTTATAACAGACAAGGTCATGTCTGCGGTGACCACTCCAAGAACTTGAGATAGACTTGCTTAATTTTCTAAGCGAAAAAAAAAATCGGAAACTATAGAATCCTCAGACTTAATTTTTCTGCAAGAAAACAAAAATCCATACTACTCATGTAGAGTAAGAAAGTGCGAGTTGTTACTAAACTGTGTTTTAAAGTCAACTTAAAATACCATTCTTAGGGCAAAAGTATGAAGTGTTCCATTTTATCCAGAACTAGATAATTTATCAAATCACTATTGGATTTGTCAATGCCGATTTAACAGTGAATATTATGAACAAAACAAAATCCTAAGAACACCAAGTCATACAAGCACCGTCTCCTCTTAAAATAAACCCTGGAAGTTATTATGCATCTCACTCACCAGCGCTTAGCAGAGTGGGCCTTCCAGAAATGTTTGTTGTAAATGCAATGATCCAATTAGAAATGTTATAGCAATCTTTGAGACAAGTGTAAAAAGACTGAGAAATTTTGAAGAAAGCAGAAAATTTTAGAAACCATCTGGAAATCTTAAATAGACGACAGTAATTATTCAGCTGTTTAGAAACAAGCCCTTAACAAGAAAACTTGAAGCTGGTCTCTCATTTTCTGCTAAAATAATTGTTTGTTTTCAAATCTTACAGCTTCGGGTTCTGTAATATCACCGACAGGCTCCCGTCGTCTCCCTGTGGACCGATTCTACGGTCCAGTCACAGGCCTCCGTCCTCCCTGCAAATCACCCCAAAAACTGCTGCCGGGTCCCTCCTTGTATGACCACCTGTTGTCCTCTCCCTGACCCTTCGCCTTCCAGAAGCTGACGCTGCTTCCCATGTCTGTCGCCCAGGCCCCACTCAAGCGCCCAGAGCAGCTCAGTGTCCAGGAGAGGCAAAGTGAGCACGTCCCAGTGCAGTGGCTGATGTGACTGGACCACAGGTCGATTTCCCTTCCAGAACCTTCCCTGAGTCAGGAGGAAGCCCTCGTAAAGATTGTTGAAAATGCACCAGCCAATGTCCTGCTTGGCTTGAGTGCCTTCCCAGCTTCCTGTGAGCTGTGTGTGTGAGGTCAGTGAGGTTCCTGCCCCTGCTGCTCAGCCCTCCCACCCGCAGACCCCAGCTTCTGAGCCCCCTGCCAGGCAGGTTCCCAGCGATGACCCACACCCGGCCTCCTTTCCAGTCCATGCTGGGAAAACCATGCTTCACTGAACTTCCCTTTGCTGTCACCCCTGGGCGGCCAGGGGCTCTCAGATTGGTTCATTTAAAGCCCAAGCTCTGTTTGGCCCCAGCTGTGCTGCCTTCAAGTCCTATCGGTCACCCAGGCCCTGGCACCACCGGAACAATCTTTCCTGTTTATTATGCTAATGCTTCATATGGGTCATGGTGGGAGCAGTGCACCCTCTTTCCTTGGCATTCTCTAGAAAGTCACTACTTCCCCTCTAGATAGAGTTCCCACCTCCCCATTATCATGTACCCTACACCACCCACTAATCTTCCCATACCCTTCTTCCCTCCGTGGACCCATGCCAACCTCTCTACTGTCTTTATACCAAGAGACCATAATTTGTAGAAGGACACAACCAGGATAGAGAACCACCAGGTTGGAGACATAGCTCATAAAAATCTGAGCTAACCCACATTCCTGTAATTCTGCCCTCCATCCCTATACGGATGTTCAGAGCGCTCAGGCGGCCATAATGAATAGCACAGACTGGGGGCTGGCACAGGGGACTTGTTTTATTCATGGTCTTGGAGGCTGGACATCTGAGGTCAAGGTGTGGGCAGGGCTGCTTCCTCCTGAGGCCTCTCTCCTGGGCATGTAGATGCCATCCTCTCCCTGTGTCCTCACAGGGTCCCTGTGTGCATCCGTGTCCTTCTCTTCTTGTAAGAACTCAGTCAGAAAGGATTAGGGTCCATTCTAATGACCTCATTTTAACTGATTTCCGCTTTAAAGGCCTCATCTCCAAATATGGCCACATCCTATGGTATTAGAGTCAGAGCTTCAACATATGAATTTGGAGGGGGACACAATTCAGCTCATAACAACCCCTAAGCAAACTCTAACCAAAAAAATTATAGTGCCATTCCCTTCAAATTGGGCCCCTGAACAGCAGGATTGGAAATACCCAAAGTCACAGCACTACCTGCCCCAGAGTCCACTTTACTTCAGACTGTATGATGCCTAGAAAAACCTGTAATCATCATATTTTGGAGAAGAATTAAAATTTTCAATCACATTTTACTCTATAAACCCAGACCTTCAAGAGAAAATCTGCACGGGCCTCACACCATCCTTGGCTGTGTAGGCCCATTTGTGGTGTATATTCTCCTTTCTCTCTGTTCCAAAGGATGCTGGTGGAGAAGTTTGAGGAGTGTTGAGTCTTCCTTCAAAAGAGCACTCATTACAGCTCGCTCAGCTTTCTCGGTTCTTAATGAGCATTACTCTGATAAGCAAAACAGAGGTTTCAGAGCTCCCGGAGCGTTCATGCTGTTGAAGTCTTGTTGGGCTGCCAACATGCTGAAATTTTTCTACTCAGGCAGAGTTCATGTCTTAAATCTATATCCCCAGAATGCAGTTAATGTATTTGAACTGATTGGTGCTTTTAACTTTTCTGAAGAGCTCCATCTGAGAGGGAGGTTGGAGATGGAAGTAGGGCATGCCAACTCTGGCTAAAAGGCACATGTTTCCGTAGACATTTGTGATGGAATATGATAGAAGCTCCTCACGTGAATATGTCCCCAATTAAATTTTGTTAAAGTGGTATCCATGTCTTAAAAAATTAGCTTGAGTGAGTACACAATGCCTTTATGGAAAATTTTTCATTTAATCATCTGAATAAATGTTATGCTGTCTTTCTGGTATAAATTAGCACAATGCAGTAAACCTAATATAGTAAATATAGCAATTAACCAATTCAATATACTAGCTATACCAATTATTCCTAAATTCATATGTACACTCAGAGCAATCTTAATGAACGTTTCAGCTAGATTTTTTTATGAATTCAACATAAGAACTCTAACATTTATATGAAGGGATAAGATCCATGAAACACTAAAATGCTTCTTGAAAATAAAGAACAAGGTCAGGACTTGACTTGAGAAAACCATTGTAAAAAAAAGGAAGATGCTTCTAATACAGATTTGGACAAATAGACCAATGGAACATCTGAAGCTCAGAGATGGTCCCATGACAGCTTTATGTATGATAAAGGCATAAAGCAATGGGTGGGGGGAAGAAATTCTTTAGCAGATAACTTGCAAGAAATTGAATTACTGTGGAGAAAATGAAGCTGTATTCCCAACTGATCCCCTGTAAAAATGTCATCTTCAGACTCTTTAAAACCCCAAAAGTTAAAGATAATTGCAAAGATTCAAGAATACATCTTCATGACTCAAAATCAGCACAAGACTTTTTAAACAGGAACCAAAAAGAATAAACCACAAAGTAATATGTTAATGGACCAAGTCGATGGCATCAAAATTAAAGTTCTTGCTAGTGATGAGCACCACAAAGTTCCCAGGGAAAAGACACACTAAGAGGAAACACTTGCTACATCAACCGTCAATAGCATATTAATGTCCAGAATACAAAAGGACCATTATAAATCAATTTTTAAAACCCATAGAAAGTTAAAACCCTAGAGAGAAATTGAATAAGCAATTGTAGATGAATATATACAAGTGGGTATTAAAATCGCTAGTGATCAAAATAACACAAATAAACCATAGTGAGAAACCACAGTACAAAGAGAATGAATACTGATATCAAGGGTTGGAAAAGATGTCCCACACTGCTTGTTCTACAGAATACACAAGTATCCACGAACATATAGTAGACACATTGGAGTGGGTGGCTAGCGGAGAAAGAGGAAGAAGAAGGAGAGTGAGGCAAATAAAGATGAGCCTCACAGCAATGAGAAGTGCACCATGATCTTCTGTATTGTGCCCCCAACTCTGCCCTAGAGGAACAAAAGAACAATATATACATTACCCTGGGGCGGGGGTGGGGGTTGCACACATGATTGGTAATCATCAATGACATAAAAGTTTCCTTAAGGGATGCCTGGGTGGCTCAGCAGTTGGGCATCTGCCTTTGTCTCAGGGCGTGATCCCGGGGTCCTGGGATGGAGCCCAACATTTGGCTTCCTGCACGGAGCCTGCTTCTCCCTCTGCTTGTGTCTCTGCTTCTGTGTGTGTGTGTCTCTCATGAATAAATAAATAAAATCTTTATAAATAAATAAATCAATAAATAAATCAATAATTGTCCTTAATTATGAAGGTCAGGTATTAGCTGGCTGCCCACCAAATCCCTATGTGCCTTCCTGGGCACACAGAAGTCACAATTTTCCAACCTGCTTAGCAATTTGGTTGGGACCATCCTACTAGGCTCTGGTTAATTAATGAAGGTGCAATACCACTTCCACCTGGCCCCTAGAGAATCCCATATAATCATGTACATTCCACCTCTCCCAGCCATGACATCAAATATGAAGGACTCTGAGAACCATTTGATGATAGAAACCTGCATCCTTCAATTAGCATCTGGAGGAAAACCACCCGGGAAAGCCATGGAACCCCATCAGACTCCCAAGAGCAAGAAATAAGCCTGTGTTAAGCCACTGGGATGTGGGAGTTATTTTTTTTTTAACAATTAGCTTATCCAGATAGAATAGCATTCTATCAAGCCCACTTCCAGCCTCTCTGTTGCAAATAAATGAAAAAAAGCATATACGCTTACTTAGCTCCAGGTAAGTTTGAAATCGTGAGACTCCGATTCAGAAATGATGTGATTAAGGAGAAATTAGCATTATGATGGCTCAGCTCTTAGGAAGCAACTTAGAAATGTTCCTTTCTTGGCTCCACAGCAACACACCAGCACACTGGACATTCTCACAAGTGGAGCCTGTGCCTCTGAGGTTGAACACAACCCAAAAGCATTTGCTAAACCAGCCTTCCTCAATAATTCCTCTCACTGTCTCCGGAGGAGAACTCCCAAAGAAATATAAGAAGTAGAAGGTATATGAAATTTACTTTTCCATGCCCAAAACACATTTCCCTTAACAGAGTAGGTGTTCATTTCCCAAATGAAATGCATGATGAAATGAAGATGGAACTGCTTCTTAATACTTGAGAATAATCAGAGATTGAGCCTTGGGATTGGCGCACATCAATCCCACTCCCTCCTCTTCGGGTTCCTGCAAATAAATGAACTTTCTATTAACTTTAAAGGGCAGTGTAGAATTTCCAGACAGTATTGGCAGACTGGGAGAACTTTTATATTATAAACCTACAGGGCACTCTTCAACAAGCCATGCCTTTCCCCTTCTCATCTCATCAACCAGGGGTCCCCTTTCCCATTGTTCCCATAGCCAAGCAGTGCCCAGCCCCAACTGGTATCTGCACCTGTCTCCTGAGGCAGCTCAATACTAGGCCTGCTCACCTCAATCCTAGACTCCAGGGGAGTCCAGGAACCAGAGAATCCACTTCTAACCAGAGCAATCTATCCAAACTTCCACCAACATGCAGGTGTCTCCTTAGAGAGACTCTTCGATCACCACCCAAAGCAATTAATTGCTCTTCCTGTTATTGTGCATGTGTTTTAAAATGTTAAAAAACTACCAGAATCTCTCTGAAAGCTGCATTCTCTAAGAAACCTTCTCTTATATGTCATGTAGCTTCGGGAGTTTTTCCTTGTTAGTATCCAAGTTATGTAGACAATAATATCTTTATGTATTCCCCATTCTGATCACTACAGGTGACTTCTCTGGAAAGAGTGATGAAAGTGTGAAGCCAGATTCTGAAATTTGGGAACATGGCAAATGACATCAGAGCCATTAAGTCACTGTGGCACCATGACTCTTCAGTAGTTGTGTATCTCAGGAGGGCCACATAACAGTGGTGCCCTTGGCTCCTGGGGGTCCTTTTGAGAGCAATGTCAAGTGAACTTCAAGTCTCAAAGAATCACGAACCAGAGAGGGTCAGCTCTTGGGAACTGGTTGATTGCTTAAGAACCACTATGATTAAAATAAGGCAAAATGAGTCAGAGGAGCGTGTCGTTCATTCACACTGGCATAATTATTAAAGGGAATATCTACCATTGAAACCCTGCTCTTCCTTCAAGTGATTGGTGCTTCCTACTTAAAGCCGAATCCGAAATTTTAAGCCCAAACTAGTGACAAGTCCTATCTTCTTTTCACTTCAGTTACAGACCTTTTCCATTTTGTCTATGTCAAAGATTGTGTCTTGCCCATTGAAATTCATTCTCCCTTTTGTCCATAGAACTAGAGTTACAGGGGGCAGTGGAGGCCCATCTAGAAGCTATGCGTGCCCAATTTCCTTCACAGCTAAGTGTGGCTATGTGCATCTCTGAACAAAACTAATATGTGGTTTCTGCCTCATTTAATGGAAAATAATCAGCTAGCCCCTTTCTCTCTCTCTCTCCCCTTAAGCTGGAACATGATCAACTTGCAGATGAGCACAAAGACCTTGGGAACGGTAGGTAGAACAAGATGAAAGGAATCGCTCGCTTCCAGGAATGATCACATAGAGAAAAGCTATTCCATGTCTTAGACTGTTACGTGAGAGGGAAGTCAACTTCTATTCTCTTTAAGCCACTGTACTTGGGGATTTCTTTGTTACAACTGCTTAGATGGCTCATTACCTAATACTGCCTCTTATTTGTGATATCCATTTCATCCCTTAAATCATAAGAACTTTGATGCCAAAGCAAAGAGAACCAGGGTAGGATGAGTCATTGTTCCCTGTCAGTATACTCCTAGATGCTTTTATTCCCATTTTCTCCTTTCTTATTCAACAGAAAACAGTGTTGTAGACATGCTTCCTTTTTTCATAGGGGAAAAAAAAAACAAGCTGTTTAGTTATTTGTTGCTGTGTAACAAATTATCCCCAAACTTTACAGCTCAAAGAAATCATTTTATTATGCTCACACATTCTTGATTCAAGAAGTAAGAAGGAATAGAGCTTAAGTAGAGCGTCCAGGCTCCAGAATGTCTGGATCTCATCTGGGCGACGAGAAGATCAGATGTGACTCAACGTCTGGCGGCAAGATTCTTCTGAGGCATCGTCACTTGTGTGTCTGCAGGTTACTGTTTACTGTCACCTGGGATTTCAGCTGGAGATGTTGAGCAGAACACCTACATGTGGCTTCCCCACAGCATGGCAGCCTCAGACTTTCTACATGTTGGCTCAGAGCTACAAAGTAAGTGTCTAAGAGAACCAGGTGGTGGCTGTGTTGCCTCTGATAACTTAGTCTTAGAAAACTACCACTTTGTAGGTCAAAATGGTTGAATATTAGCAATATAATATGATACAGCATATTATTTGTTTTATGTCATTTTTATGCTTCTCTACCTCCTGGCACCTAGCCCATACTAGACTCTCAGTTTATATATATTTTTTTTAAAGATTTTATTTATTTATTCATGAGAGACACAGAGAGAGAGAGAGGCTCAGAGACACAAGGCAGAGGGAGAAGCAGGCTCCATGCAGGGGGCACGACTTGGGACTCGATCCCAGAACTCCAGGATCATGTCCCAGGCTGAAGGCAGGTGCTAAACCGCTGAGCCACCCGGGCTGGCCTCAGTTTATATTTTATAGAAAAACTAAATAGCCAAATATGTGATACTAAAAAAAGAAAAAATACTGCCCAAGTCCCTCTAATCTTCTGTTAGAGTATTCATTTCTTGTGGCTGTTTTTTTTTTAAGATTTTATTTATTTATTCATGAGAGACACAGAGAGAAAAAGAGAGAGGCTGAGACACAGGCAGAGGAAGAAGGAGGTCCATGATATGGGACTCGATCCCGGGTCTCCAGGATCATGCCCTGGGCCAGAGGTGGTGCTAAACCGCTCAGCCACCCAGGGACCCCCTCTTGTGGCTGTTGTAACAAATTATCAAAGGTTTGATGGCTTTAAAGAGCAGAAATTTATTCTCTCACAATTCTAGAGGCCAGAACTGGACTTGACATCACTAAACTGAAACCAGAGTGTGGCCGGGGCTATGCTCCCTTGGGAATATCTAGAGTAGAATCTATTTCTTGCTTCTTCCAGCTTCCAGCAGCCACCGGCATTCCTTGGCTGGTGGCTACGTCTCTCTTATTTCTGTCTCCGCAGTTGTATGGGCCTGTCCTCCTTCCTCTGTGTCAAATCTGCCTCTGCATCTGCCTCTTTCTTATAAGGACACTTGCTGCTGCATTTAAGGCTCACCCAGGTAATCCAGGACAATCTCAAAAGCCTTAATTGAATCATATCTGCAAAATCTGCCATCTAAGGTAACAGTCACAGGTTCCAGAGGTTAGGGAGTGGACATCTTGAGGGATCACTGTGCAACCTACCAGAATCAGAGCAGAAGTTTCCAAGGGCACAGGTGAGGCCATTTTTGGTAGCAGTCAGCAGAGCCCGACAGGTTGGGTTAGAAACCCTGCCAGGACAACAGACTACATGACAAGCTCAGAGACAGGATTCCAGAGAGCTCTGGGCACTCCTGCTCAGTCTGTGATACCTAGTGCCCTGGCTGCTGCCCCCAGCGCTCACACTATGAGCCCATGGAGAATAGAGCAACAGTCTGGTTTACTTGACAGTTTTGTGAGTGTTTATTTCATTACTCAATTTTCCCAGGATCTTTGTTCTATATAAAGCCTGAGAGTGTTATTAAAAAAAAAAAAACAAGAATTATCATTAATCATTGTTACTTGAGAACCAACACATGTGGTTTTTGGCTACCGGACTCCCCAGCGCCAAGGACATGTAGTGGAATGGGAAAAAAGTCAGAGGACGGTGGGCATAAGTCTTTGCTTTGCTGACTCATATTCTTGTACCTGCCTTTATTTCCCAAAGCAGCTGTTTGCACTTCAGTCTCGCATGCTTCCACACACCTAGAATAGCCACCGTTTATAAGCTCCACCATGTGCCAAGAACAGCTCTAAGAAGATGACTCAGAGGTGCTTATGATGTCTGGACATCTAATAGAGCATCCTGTGCCTGATCACTTGTATGCACCCCCTGGCATTCTTCCTGGTGGGAACATCACGCCTCCAACCAGGTAGCTCCAACATCTTAGCCCAAAAACATATGGCTTATGTCTGGCTCTGAAAAACTCCTAACAGCCATCCACCCACTCGCCATCCGTGAAGAAGTACAAAGTTACGTGAGCAAGGTCTGGAAGCATATGAGATAGCAGTTACTGTGACAAAGCAGAACTGGTACTTTTTCCCAGGGAGACTTAATGAATTCTAAGATTCTTTGCTTTCTGGGTCACAATTATACTGCTTAGATTAGTGAACTTGTGAACAGGGCATGGAAATACAAGGGACCGTAAAATCAGAACCACTGAGTACTGGAAGGGAAGAGATGGCCTGTCTTTAAACTGTAAACCTCCAAGGGTCAGGCTTCAGAGGCAGCCACAAGATGCTTCCTGGGCACCCAGGTGCAGGGGAGAGGGAGGAGAGGTTAAATGGGAACATATGGTGGAAGATTAAACAACATCCCTTTAATCCCCAACTGTCCCACCACCCCTGCTGTAATTACATGCCATCAAATTCAAAGGCCACCAGATGTTCAAGGCCTAAACCAGGAATTACCCACTTGGCCACTATCTTTGGGAATGAGCACTCTGACTGGAATGGGAGCAGTACATTTAAATTAAACAACATGGGAGCATTTTTAGATTTGTTCACAAAGAGTGGGAGAATAGAGGTAAACCAAAACATTAACCATTTTCTTCCCAACTGGGAACCACAACATCTAGGCTTATGAGCACAAACTCTTACTGCTCTTTGAGCTCAGAGGATTCACACGTCTGTTATTTTGAGGGACAAAATCTTTCTCATAGGTTATTTTCCCTTGATGTTCCAATAAATAAATCATTTTTCCATAGAAGTAAAAAAAAAAGGGCCAAATTTCTTCTCTCCTTCCTTTAAAAAGAAGAATAATAAAAGATATAGTCAATAAAAGGAGACTTTCTTATTTGTATTTCATTGATGTTCGTGATTATGCCCAGGAAATGACTTAATCTAGATTGTGGGGAAAGGAGACATCTCTGCAAAACTAAGAGTGTGTAACTGAGATAGATAGATATGTCTGTATTTCTCCTGATTTCAAGGTTTCACATAATCATGAATCTGTTTTAAGTCATATATATATATATGTATATATATATATATATATATATATATATACATACATACACACAGTTAAAGGTCAAACAAACTCTGATTAATTTGGTGTGAAACTTCATTAACTAAATGGTCTTTCCAGGAGACACAGCCTAGATCCTCAGCGTTGGCTGCCTCTGACTCAGGCTTTTCTCATGTTTACTTCCAGAGTACCAGGGATCCAGCATAAAACAACGACATCTGCCCATGTAAGACTAGAACCTGTCTTTTACTGACAATGTGTTGTTAAAAATATCTCCCATAGGGACACCTGGGGTGGCTCAATCAGTTAAGCGTCTGTCTTCAGCTCAGGTCATGATCCTGGGGACCTGGGATCAAGCCCCACATCAGTCTCCCTGCTCAGTGGGGAGTCTACTTCTCCTTCTCCCCTCACCTCGCTTATGTTCTCTTTCTCTCTCAAATAAATAAATTTTTTTAATAAATAAAATCTTTTAAAAATATTTCCCATATATCTATTAGAACAATCTATAAAATTATGAGACTCAAAGTTGTTTGGGGGTATAACCCAGGCTTGTGGAATTTTGATAAGTACCCAAGTGATCCCAGTGTACAGCCAGACTTATGAACCAATGATCCAATCCAACTTTCTTTAAAAATACATGTACATTTGCAGTTTGAACAAGCAACCCCAGCTGACTAAGTTTATGTCCAGTGATCTATTGGTTTCAGGTCAGGAGTTGAGGCAGAAGAGCCCAGTGATTATGAATGAGCCCAGCTCGGGAGTAAAACTGGACTTGAATCTGGCTACTATTTGTCAGTTCATCACCATAACCTAGCTCTTAACTCTCTTCTCTGAGCAGGAGCTTCCTGGATTATTAAATGGGATAAGGATCGTAAAGCCCTTCTTATTACTGTTACACAGAAAGAGTTCAATAAATGGTAGTTAGTACCATTCCCAGCTTTAAAATAATAATTACCTGGTCCTAATTCCAATGCCTACGTTGGTTATTAAGGGTTGTGTTCTTGACACAGAGACATTTTATAAAACTTGGCGGCGAAGCAGTGGTTGAGGTCTTGCAGGGGGTGATGTCTCCATATGGTATATCTAACTGGCTTTGTTCATCCTCCCAACCCTCCGGACCTTCAGATGGGGTCATTGTTCTATGCTTTTTTTTTTTTAAGATTTTATTTATTTATTTATTTGAGAGAGAGAGGGTGAGCATGAGTGGGGGGAGGAGCAGAAGGAAAGAATCTCAACCCGTTCATTGCTCTACTCTTACCCTTATCCTTCCCTCCTATTCATCAGGTCCTGGTTTTAGCTTGTCTAAGTGCTTTTAACCCACAATGTTCTAATTTTCACTACAAGGGCATGGCCCCATTCAAATTTTTCATTAAAGCTCCAACCTCAGGTGCTTCCAAGATCTCCAATTTGGAAACGTGACCTTGAATCTGATCCACACACACCAAGTCTCAATTCTGTCCACATGGCCCTCGCTCCTCTCCTGACCATATAGATCTCAAATTAAAGAGTGGGGAACCTTTGTAAACCCACATTCATAGAAGCATTATTCACAGTAACCAAAGATGGAAACAACCCAAGCATTCCTTGAAGAGGAATGGATACATAAAATGTGATCTATCCACACAGTGGAATATTATTGAGCCTTAAAAAGAGGGATTTTCTGACATCTGCTACAACATGGATTAATTTTGAAGACATTATGTGAGTAAAATAAGCCAGTCACCAAAAGAGAAATACTGTATGATTCCACTTACATGAGGTCTCTAGCATAGTTAAATTCACAGAAACAGAAACCAAATGGCAGTTCCCAGGAGCTAGGGGAGGGGATGGAGAGTTAGTATTTGATGGAGAAAGAATTTCAGTTGGAGAAGAAATAGAGTCCTGGAGGTGGATGGTGGGATGGTTGCACAACAATGTGAATGTGCTTGATGCCCCTGAGCTGTGTACTTAAAAATGGTTAAGATGACTATTTTATGATTTTATGATTTTATGATATTTTATCACAACCATATATTTTTTGGTAATCTAGGGAACCGCTGGAAGTGCTCTCTTTAACATTAGGGATTGACAGTGATTCCCACCATAACTACTATTATTTAGCTTTGATCTAGAAACATTGATCAATGCAACTAGAGAAATAAAAAGAAGATCAACATTGCAAATGAGGAAGCATAATTATGATTATTGTTGAATATTATTTTATACCAAGAAAAATCAAAAGAAAAAATTAAAATATTAAAGATAAATTAGAAAAAGTCCACAAAGTTCATTTGTAAAATTAATAGATTTCCTATATACATTTTCCACATATTACTAGAAAATATTAGAAAAGGAAAAATTCCTTCATAATTTTCATCTAAAATTATGACATACCCAGACAGAAACATTACAAATAACATGCTGAACCTACATGAAAAAATTGTATAATCAAAGGGTTATAAAAATTACTTTAGTGACTTAAAAACAGTAACAAAAACACGTTTTTCAGATAAAATGATTGAATACTAAAAAGATGTCAGTCTCCCTAAATTGATCTATAAATTCAATGCAGTGCCAATTGAAATGCTTTTTAAAATGTTTTTAACTTGATAAATGACCCTGAATTTCATCTGGAAGAGTAAATACACAGTAAGAGCTGAAAATTTTGCAATAATTTTTACACCATTGTATGTTCAAAACACGTCCCTTGTCTGGTTTCACAACTGAAGGGGAATTTGCCTCAGGGGGATTTGTAACTTAGTCTCATCCACATCTGGCTTAGATGATGTTTAGATGAGACTCTGGATTTTAGAGTTGTTGATACCATGTTGAGACTTTTGGGGGCTGTTGAAGAGGAATGAATGTATTCTGCATGTGAGAAAGACAGGAATTTGGGGAACCAGATTAGAATGCTTTGGATTGAAATGTGCTCCCTCCCAAATTCATTCATATACTTGAATCCCTAATCCCCAATGTGACTGTATTTGGAGAATTGGCCTGTCAAGAGGCAATAAAGGTTAAATGAGATCATAACAGTGGGTCTATAATCCAATAGGGCTGGTGCCCTTGTTAAAGGAGGAAGAAACACCAAAACTCTTCTTCTTATCTCAGCCATGTGAGGACACTGTGAGAAGATCGTCATCTGCAAGCCAATAGGAGAGCTCTCACCAAGATCTGAAATCAGTCAACATCTTGAATTTGGACATCTCAGTTCCAGAATTGTGAGAAAACAGATTTCTGTTGTTTAAACTACCCAGTCTGTGGGATACACAGTTGTTGTGATCTGAGCTGAGTATAGTATGGCTACTTTGTTCAAAAGCCATTGGATGATGGTGGGGTGGACAGGGAAAAAGGCTGGCTTGTAGTCACAGAATGGGTCATCCTATCCACTTGATCATTAAAATCCTCTTTGGCTGAGTTTACACTTTGGTAAGTATTCACATAGGACACTAATATCTTCATAGTTTTTGCCCATTCAGAAAAGTCTATCCAGACTTCTCTTCCCCAAATTTCTTTGTCAACAATTTTCCAATCATATTCCTTCCAAGTCCCTGACCACTCAGCCAAATTATTGGCCACGGTCAATGATAAACGTGTAATCACATGTCCGCCATTTCTTCCTTCAAGTAAACTGAATGGATAAGTACATTCCTCTAAGCTTTGCCCACTGGGTGGATTTCCCTTCATCACTACCCTTTGGGGATGTCCTGCAAAGGGGCTATGATGCTGAAAATATCCACCTTCAGATAGTACCTGCATATCAAGCAGAATAATCTGAAGACCAGGCCCAAGTTTTCTCTTCCTCTGTCAGCTAATTGCAGGGAACTCCCCACAAGGCCACAGATGCAGACTGGGAGAGAAAAAGCAGTGTAGCAGGAGTGGCGACCATGGGCATTTGGGCCACCTCTTCATGTAGTTTACTGTACTTTCAGGGCCCTCTTGGCCCCAACATGCATATATATCACTTTCATTGATGATGGAGTGCTGTTGCACATCCTCAAATCTATGCCCTGGGGTAGGAGGGTCATGTTGCATGGCAATCTGATGGCCTACCATTAACCATTCAGTCTCTACTAAAGCCTACTAGCAGGCAAGGAGCTGTTTCTCAAAAGGAGAGTAGTTATCAGTATAAGATGGCAAGACTTTGCTCCAAAACCCTAAGGTTCTGCACTAATTCACATATAGGGGCCTGACAAAGTCTACAAATAGCATCACTACCTGCCACTGATGATTCAAGCACCACCAAATCTGCTGGATCATATGGTCCAAGTGACAGAGCAGTCTGCAAAGCAGCCTGGACCCACTAAGAATTCTGTTTGGGGCCCACTCAAAACTAGCAGCTCTTTGGGTCACTTGGTAAATGGGCAAGAGCAGCACACCTAAACCAGGAATACGTTGCCTCTAGAATCCAAAGAGACACACTAGGACTTGTGCTTCTTTTTTTGGTTGTAAGAGAGGCCAGATGCAACAATTTATACCTCATCTAGAAGGGATATCTTGGCATGCCCTTCACCACTGGACCCCTAGAAATTTCACTGAGGTAGAAGGTCCACAAATTTTTGTCCAATTTATTTCCTACCCTCAAACCCACAAATGTCTACTGATAAGTCTAGGGTAGTTGCTACTTCTTGCTCACTAGGTCCAATCAGCATAATGTCATCAATGAAATGGGCCAGAGTGATAACTTGTGGCAGGGAAAGGGAGAATTAAATCCTGAGAACTGAATCATGACGTAATGTTGGAGAGCTGATAGACCCCTGAGGTAGGTCAGTGAGGGTGCATTGCTGGCCTTGCTAGCTTCTGGTGGACCTTATGAATAGGCATGAGGAAAAGAAGCATTTTTCACATCAGTAGTTGTATACCCAGTACCAGGGGATGTGTAAATTTGCTCATGCAGTGACACCACCTCTGAGTTTATGGTCATCCACTGCCATCTCCAGGACCCATCTGTCTTCTGCACAGGCCAAAGAGGCCAGCTGAATGGGGATGTCATGGGAATCACCACCCCCGCAAGCTTTAAATCCTCAGTAGTACCCCTAACTTCCCTTACTTCCCAGGTGAGGGAACCAGTGTGGTGATTCTCCCAGCTGCTGAGTACATCTGTTATAATTGTGCATCCAAGAACTGGAGGGAAAAAAAAAAACACAGGACAGGTTCAGAGACCACCTGGGCCCACTGTGAAATGGATCCAAGCTAAAACTCCATTGATCTCCTAACCTCCACAAGCCCCTACCCTAACTAATGGGCCGCAGTGTCATTTTGGGTCTCCTGGAATCAGTGTCAGGATTATATCCTCTTCACCAATGTGCAGTTACCACAGTTAAAGGCCATAGATCTCTTTGGGAAAGGCTAGGAGAAAAATGAGTAATACACATTTTGGGGCCTATAAATTGGCTTAAGTGTGGAAATTGATGGAAGGGCTATCTCTGCTTTTATTATTCAAGTTAGGCTTTTGTTCATTCAACCTAGAATTTTTCTGCTAATGCAGACTAAGTAAGATTGAGTAGGCTTTGTATTTCAGTTTTGGAAACACCATGATCAATGGCAAAGGCCCATGGGAGTCAAACTATTCTGATTGCTGTTTTGACTCAGCTGTCCATTATGGTCTCTGCTCACCTTACCTTTGGCCACTGAGAGCCACCTCTTGGCCCCCGCCACTCTGGGACCCAATTACTCCCACTGCATTTAGGCCTCCCAATCCTGTGACTGCCCTTCTCAATACAAGGTCTGGGCTGCACAGAAGAACAATCAGAGAGCTCTTCAAGGATACTGGGGCCCCCTTCACAAATTTATTTCTCACAACTGTGACAAAAAAAGATGTGTCCCCCAAGGCAGGTGAGTAGGTCTTAAATGATAAATCCAGTCCAACTCTCCAATATCCCCAGGTCTTTGGATCCCTTCCTCTACATCAAATCAAGGTAGGCCAGGTGTTTCTGACTTGTTTACCCTGAGCCAACTTTCGGTCCATGTTTTAGCCAACCAACCAAACCAACTGGTTTGAAAGGTAGAGTCCTTTATAACTCCATTAGCTGCAACATTAACTGTAGAATCTCTGTTTGGTGAGTCCCTATCAATAAATTTGATAATAGATAGATGATAGAAAGATAGGTAGATAGATAGATGATAGATGATAGATAGATAGATAAATTTTATCTGATCCAAATTTATGTTCCCTTCACCAGTAGACACAACAATGATTCCACTGAACTGAAAGTTGAGACTGCTACCCAGCCACATTGGGCTCCACGTGCCTCTGAGTCAACAGGCAAAGAGGAGAGTACTGTGTTGCTGGGGTAACTGTTCCTGCCTACCACAATGGAGAGAAGGAAGAGTGTGTCCAGAATATAGGCGATGCTTTAGGGTGTTTCTTGGTATTACCAAGCCCTGTGATTAAGGTCAGTGAAAAACCACAATGACCCAACCCAGTAGGATTACTAATGGCCCAGACCCTTCAGAAATGAAGGTTTGGGTCACTCCAGCAGGCAAAGAAAGAATCACAACCCACTGAGGTGCTAAGACCATGGGACCAATTCCAGAAATGGGAACTGTAATTATCATGAGGATTTCTTCCTTATTTTGTTATTAATATATTTGTGTGTGTTTGCATTTATATTTGGAGATTAAGTAAGTATGGTTTAAAGAGACACAGATGAGTGCCAAGTTGACAAGGGGTGGACTTTGGATGATTAATTTCACATGTCAACTTGACTGAGCCACAGGGTATCTAAATATTTCCTCAAACACTATTCTAGGTGTGTCTGTGAGGGGTTTTCTGGATGAGATTTGCATTTCAGTTGATGATCTGAGTAAAGCTGAGTGTCCCCTCTCCAGTGCACCTAGGCCTCATCCAGTCAATTGAAGGCTTATTAAATAGATGGAAAAGGATGAGAAAGAAGGAACCCCTCCTACCAGATTATCTTCTAGCTAGGATATTGGTTTTTTCCTGACTTCACACTCAAACTGAAACACTGGTTCTTCCTGGGGCTCGAGCCTGCCTGCCTTCAGACTGCAACCACACCAGAGCTCTCCAAGATTGCTGGCTTGCCACCTGCAGATCTTGGGACCTTTCAGTCTCTATAATCATAGGATCCAATTCCAATAATTAATTAATTTAAAAAAAACATCTGATTAGATCTAGCTCTCTGGAGAATCCTGACTAAAGCAGGTACCTTTGAGAAGGGAAGAGTAAGGGAGAGAATGTTGTTACTCAGTTTGTATACCTGGAAGCTAGACTCAGGACTCAGCACTACCACAGCGCTCCCTCCCTGTACTGATTTTTAACACTGGCTGGTCTCCCCTGCTCTCTGTCTGCAATCTCTCTTCCCACGGCAGAACAACATTCTTCTAGTTCACAAACCAAAAGGAAGAGAAAACTATTCAACTCTATTCTACCCTCTACCTTTTGGTTCAGAAATTCGCAGGACTCTAATTGCATCAGCCTCGGTGAAGAATTCACTCTCTTGCTAAGTAATCCCTGCATCTAAGAAGTGGCAGTGGGTGACCAACTCAGCATGGGCAATGTGATCTCTTCTGGCCAAAGGGGGGCCATGTACCCTGCCCGACAGCCCAGCAGGTACCTGTAATATCATATAATAATACAGTTAATCATAAGGGAGCAATTTCTTCCCAAAGCAGGAATGTTAGGCAGACATTAATAGCACATAGTTGGATTCAGCCTCACTAAACCCCCACCTCTCCACCCACCTCACCTGGCTCTACACATCTGCTGCATCAAGTAGGAAATCCAATTCTCCTCTCAGATGCTAGTCCAGTGCCCTGACGCAGTAGGCTATGAGTCCCCAGTGCTCCCAAGAAAGGGGGTAAACATTCTAAGAAGCATAATAAAATTCAAGCTGTCCTCTTGGGAGCTTCCAACCAAGGAGAGAAAGATGCCTGCGTTACTCCAAATCCAATGAGCAAAGTTCAGACCCTAAAACCTAGAGTTGTTTATTCTCTTCCACTGAAAGAAGAAGCACCATCACTTCTGGCCTGAAAGGTCCTTTAATGCCTTTGGGACACATTTTCTCCTATGACTGGAAAACTTCTGCTCTTTTGTGCAGGAGTCATTTTGTGACATGACTCATCACGAAGAACCACAATTATGTGTCTAGGCCACGTTTCTCTGTCTGCAGGTCTGTGTTGAGTTCCTACAACCTCTCCCTCTGGAACTTCATTCCCTGGATGGGCACAGCAGAAACCACTCCAAAACAATTTTCTCTGAGATCCCCTGTCCTTCGTCCACACCTAACACCTACATTCCAATGTCAGATAAGACACATATTTAACGAGTGCCACTTAGCACGCATGTAAGAGAGACATTCTCCATATTGCAATAGTCGATATATCACATAATGCGTGCATATGCCAGAACATAGCCTCCGGGCTGCGCCCTACCATCCAGCCGCCTCTGGCACCCAGAAGCTCTGCTGTAGAAATGCCTACAAAGGCTCCATCCTGGGAGAGAGAACATCAAGCAGCAGAGGGCTGGGAAAAAGCTGCAATGGGGAAAACACAGGGTGCCCTGGGGCCCATATGAGGGTGATATATCTCACATGAGGCTGGGGGAAGGAGCATAGGTGACCAAGAAGGACATGTCCCAGAACATCTACATGAGTTGAATTTTAGATCTGGTCAAACGTCCAAGGTAAGGAAGGTGTTTCTGGGAGAAAGCCAGAACAATCTGTGGGAAACAGGAAGAAACAAGGGTGTGCATTGGGTCTGAGAAGCAGCAGACAGACCAGGGAGGCTGCAGCACAGAGCACAAGCCTTCAGCTGGACTTTGCCAAGGTTTCTGAGAGTCATCAGTAGCTCTTGACAATTTGAGACAGAAGTCTGGTTTCACAGGCATTCCAGCCGTCACCTGGCCTATGGCCCCCTGCCGCCAGTCTCAGCCATCCATGAAGGAGGCTGGTATCTCTAGTCCCACCTGCACCAAATTTTGCCGGCAAAACACACATTCACAGCATCAGGGCCCTTCCACTGGCTCCACTGAAAGAGATGAGGACCATGCATGATTCTTTGGGGACACATATGGACATCTATGCATCTATGGACATGCCCACTTCCAGAAAAAAAAGGTATATGATATGGAAAGGCAGTGAAACTTCTCTTTAAAATGACTGAGAGTAAAAATAAATAAATAAAAATAAAATAAATAAATAAATAAATAAATAAATAAATAAATAAAATGACTGAGAGTATCACATGGATGGTCTGGTGTCTTTCTCTTTCTCTACTGATGTTCAATTGTTCAATTGTTTTTGCTTTCACATGTAACTCTCAGACTTCAGTATGACCAAAAAAAAAAAAACCCTCTAATGTATGTCTTTTTATGTAGTAATTCTCTTGTCATCAGCTAGACCAGTCACTTCTTATTTTTACTTCTGTGAGACGCTGAGTCCCTTATGATCAGAGCCAACCAGCGCTATTAACCAGCCAACATTTCACTGCAGATATATAACATGCATTGCTCTCTGGAACAATCACAGAATCTGATCTTTCAGCTCTTTGAAAACAAGCCACGTAAATGTGTGGGTGATCATTGACATGTGGGCCTATCTGAAGCCAGAAAACCAAAGATGAGAAAATCCCCTTCATGTCTAGCTTTGCTGCTGCAAACTGGTGAGGACAAAAACCAACCTTGTTTCGTTTGGTTTTTACCCAGGAATGCATGGGGCTGTTGCAAGTCTCTCCACAGTCTCTCTCACTGTCTTTCCACATCTTTCTGCTGAGGAGCCATATTGCTTCTGGCACAGAAAGAAGGGATCCTTTTGAGGCAGGGCCTTAATGAGCTGGAGGAGATCTGGCTCATGGATGCAAGCTCGCCCCTACCCATAGGGCAGGAAGCACCACCAGCATCAAATTCCACAGTCTGTCAACCTTGGGAGGAGAAGTTGATGCCATGGACCAAGCCTGGTATCCAACAAGGGAGGGGAGGATCCTTATCAGGGCGCTACTGGGCCAAGAGGAAGCAATGTTGCTTCAAGTACACATCACGGCCACTACCCCATTGCTACAAACCCACCTTGTTTTATAAGATTGAGACTCACTATTTATATGAAATCACTGTTTTGGGGGATCCCTGGGTGGCTCAGTGGTTTGGCTCCTGCTTTCAGCCCAGGGGGCAATCCTGGGGTCCTGGGATCGGGTCCCACATCGGGCTCCCTGGATGGAGCCTGCTTCTCCCTCTGCCTGTGTCTCTGCCTCTCTGTGTGTGTGTGTCTCTCATAGATAAATAAATAAATGAAATCTTTTTTAAAAAATCACTTTTTTTGTAGTAAGTATTTACAAATGGAAGTTAAAAACCATCAAGAATGCATTAATCCTTTACATACGGATCCAATAAATATGATGTGTAATAGATAATCTAACTCACACAATGAATATTGCATACAATCCACCAAGTCTAACCAACACTCCAGACCACATTGTAATATGATCTTACAACTGGTCCTAACAGGTCTGCAAGTATATAAAAAACACTAGGTATTAGATTCATTTACTTCCTAAGAGCAGAAAACATGCAGCCCAAATTTGTAATTCTAAGGTCAACATAAAAGATGATACTTTTCAGAGAATAAATAGAAATAGGATTATAGGTCATCTCCTTTCTGTTTTCCCAGAAGAAAGCACTTTTTGGAATAAAATACTTTTCCAGAAGCATTGGCGTAGCTTTTGACTATCAATCCAGGCTTCTTGGCCAGCCTAATGAATCCGTAGTTACCAAGATCTCCTGTATATAATCAGTCAGGCTGACTTCAATGACACACATCAGTCAAAACTTTGTGGATAATGGAAGCAGGGCCGTCCTCACCTCAGCCAGCAGACACTCGCAGAATAATATATAAGGATCTCTTTCTTCTCCTGCATGCACACACCCTCTCTCTCTCTGTCTCTCTAAGCACACGTTGTAATTATAAATATGACAATCTCAGCAGAGTAACTTCAATGAAATAAAATGAAATAATGTATTGCTGTACTTAGAAATACTTTTTTAGAAAAGCAAGCTAAGCAGCACATAAGGGCATAAAGGACATGGTGCAGAGGGGAGCAGAGGCACCAGACCTCTCTGTAGATGCTTCCCCATTAATGACTAAGGTATCATTTCCCTGTGTTTGACCCTCCACACCCATCAGTCTCCCAGAATTTCACTCAGTCCCAGCTCACCAAAAAAGGCCCTGTTTAAGTACATGATTTGAGTCGGATCATGAAAACACATCTGAAATATTAAGTGGCTAAGCAAGTGAATGTGACATGTGGCCCCCATGCGTCCCCGGCTGCAGAGAAGAAGGTTACTGTGTTGAGAGAACCTATAGCGACAAAGCATTCACATGTGCCCCGTTGTTCTCAAACTGGAGAAAAAATGTCACATACATAAACAAGTATAGCCAAAGTTTAGAAGTGGAAGTTCTTATCAGACAATGGCTAAGAAAACTTTATCTGGGAACTTAAGAAGGGAGAGATGACTTTCAGTTTAGGATGGCGATTCTCAATTGTGGGGAGAAACCCCACCCTGTGGGCATGCCAGAGTCATCTGGAAACAACTAGGACTGTGACTGGCTACACTACTTACCAAAGCAATTCCTCTCTCCTTCTAAATGCATAGGAGGACTGCGTCTCCCAGCTTCTGCTTCCAATGGTGCTGTGCATTAGAGGCAAAATATATCCGAGACCATTCCAATGGCGCATCCAGGAAGACATCATGGTGGGAAAGAGGAACATTTGGACTGAGTTCTGAAGGATGGGTAAAATTTGGTACGGAAAGAAGGAATCATGAAAACCAGCAGAAGGAATAGTGTGGATAGAGACATGGAAATGGAGGGGGTTGGAGGAAAGTAAACTCTACATCGTTTTTAGATTAGTGATCCTCAAACTTTGCTCCCTTGGAACACTGCAGACTTCTGAGCTGAATTGAATGAGAATCTTTAAATTCAAATATAATAGCAAAAAAAAAACAAATATAATAGCATTTTTCCTAATTCAAAGAAAAAACACTGAACTAGTAAATAACTTTTAAAGACTTTACTGCCATTTATTTTCTTCTCTTTCTTTCTTTCACATCTGAAAGGACAACTCTTGAGCACGCACTATGCCTCATTCTGAGTTCTATGAATACATGGTAGCCAGATGTTATCCTTGACTTGATGGTAGAAGCATCAACATTGAATAAATTCTTATAATGATGGTCATGCTTAGGCAGAAGGATAGTTTGAAAGAGAGACCTGTAAATGGTGTTTTGCTTTCCCGGGGTTCTGTAACAGGACAGCAAACTGAGCAGCTTGACCAAGAGAAATGTGTTGTCCCTCAGCTCTGGAGGCTGGAAGCCAAGGTGTGGGCAGGACTGACTCCTCCTGAGGATGTGAGGGAGAATCTGTTCCATCCTCTTCCCCAGCTTTTGATATGTTCCTTGGCTTGTAGAACCATTGCCCCATCTCTCCCTGCATCTTCGTGTGGCATTCCCTCTCTGCCCATGTGTGTGTCTGTGTCCACACTTCCCTTTTTTATAAGGACCTCAGTCATTGATTGTAAAAGGACTCAATCCAACAAATCATATTAATACAATATACCAACATCTAATACCAACTTACATAAAAATCTCACAAACCTATTAATATTTTTATTACTTCCAAAAAATAAAAATTTTTATTCCACCAAACAACTACAATTCCTTTTTTTAAACACCAAATTCATTAATAACACATCCACCATATCAACTAACTAATATATACTTATATCTTTTCCAAATCAAACCATTTCTCTCCACCATTCAATTTCCCTTAACTATTTCCATTCTTTTTTACCCATATTCAATAACCATAAATCTTAACACATAAGATTCACAATTCTCTTCTTCACAATCTCAAAATACTAATACCAATTTCAATACATGTCAATTATAATTCCATATCCATTCCTAACATTATTCACCAAATTCCAAATTCTTTACATACCAAAATTCCAAATTCCCAAAAAACAATTCACCATCTCTACCCTCTATTTCTATACCTAAACACTTATCCATTTCCCCCCCTCATCCCATCCATCACCTATCACCTCCATTCCTATTCCTCTGTCTATCTCTTGCGATACGTTTAGGTTGTCCACGCACACTCTACCTACTCGCGCTATCGTGTGTCTCTCGCTACTCACTCTCGCACACACTCACAAATTCACCCCTCAATTCTTCATATCCATTCTTCTCTGATATATATGATGTATAGGGACTTCACACAACACACGCACTCACACGCTGGTGTGAACTTCACTGCAGACGATTCGCAGCCAATCATTGTGTGTGGTGGTGTGTCCCAATTACCACCAAGTCGCAAATTGAGAGATAGATGAGAGATAGTGTTGATATCTATCGTCTGTGTCTACACTTATTTATTTCTACAGCCCTTAAGTTCAATTTAAATTCAGGAGGGATGAAGATAGTGTGAGTGTGTGTGTGTGTAGCACTCATGTGTTGAGGACGATTAAGGGAGTAGAGACTAACGTGGATAGACGTTACCAAATGCACAGAGTAAAAAATACACATTAATCAATCCTAGGCGGCACAAGGAGTGTGTGTGACCGTGAGACACAAGGGCCCGTGCCTAGTTTGGAGCTCAGCTCTGCTCCTTCTTCCAGGGAGCACGTGGACATCTTTGGAGGGCCATTATTTTGCCAACCTCAGGTTCAGTATTGGTTGAGTCAGAGGCTGCTGCCTTGAGTCCTGGATGATGAGTTGGACGGAAGGGAGCCTCCTGTGCAAAATAACAACAGTTACCCCCTCAAATTCTTGGTGTTTTAAAATGAGATTGAAATAATATGTATGCTCAAACCACAAACAATTACTTGTTTAGATCTCCCTCTTCTAGACAAGGGAATCAAGAATTTAGAAGAGTAAGAACTATTTGGTGCATGGGGACCAAAATAAAAAATCCCTTTGAGCCTACATACATCGATATTGCTGTTTAAATAGCACGTGACCATTTTGTGACTATGTAATGCACTTTCTCCTTCTTTGATAGTGACCCAGCTACGGCTCATGCTATGATAGCACTGCAGGCGAGCTTGGGCTCATCATCAACCACAACGATTTTAAAGGAAAATAAACTTCAAGGAATTCAGGCAGAGTTAAAGTTAGCAATTCAAAAACAAATATTCAAGTTTGAAAACATTGTTATATCCCTAACCATTACCAACATTTTATATTTGTCAAGTAAGGTCTAATTTCTCTCTCACTTACCCAGAGGACATAAAGCACAACCTTCACAGGTAACAATATCCACAACAAAAACAATTTGTGGAGCGTGCAGCAGACTCTGGGTTAAGCCATTTGAATGCACACTCCAGTTAGAAGAGACCCAGATGTCTCTGACTGATAATATCAGGCACAAAATAAAAGATTCCCTAAGGGAAAGAACCTGACCCTCTGGGTCCCCCATGTTTAGATGCTATCTTATTTAATCCTTTCCACAGCACTATGAAATAACAGTGTTGTTGGTGAATAAACAGATCCAGTGAGGGAAAGTAGCTCCTCCAAGTTCCCACAGCCAGATGTGCGCAAAGGCGGGTTACAGACTTGAAGATGGTGGCTTCCTAGCACAGGGATGGTGCTCTACAGCTTGATGTCTGCTTGGAGGTGCAAGACAAGATGGGTGCAGGACCTGAGGAGGGTGCTGTCACTGCATGGGGCAACTGGAGAGAGAGTCACAAGAGGAGGGGAGAGAATCAGGGAAGTGGAGAGTGGAGGAGAGACAGTCAAGGTCAACAATGGCACAGACCATTGTTGACCATCTGGGAGAACCGGGAGGAGTCTAAGTGGACCGCGGACCCAGGAAGGATGGCACGGAGCAACAGCTTGGAGTCAGCGATCACTTCCAATCCAGAAGACCTGAATGGCAGGTGTGCAATGTGGCCACTTCCAGGAGGCCGAGAAAACCCACTAGAAATCCATGCATGAGACATGGATGGATGCAGAGCTGGACTTCACCTGGATTCGCATGAGCAGCGTGCAGGGTGGAAGGGAGGCAGAGACGGGGGTGCCGGCAGCTGCCTGGGGCCACGGGTAGGGTGATGAGGGTCTGCATTATAGGGACGGTAATGGGAATGGAAACAAGGGGCCAGATGCCACAGCTGATGCGAGAGGCCCCAGAATCAGGCCTGACAGGATGTGACAGTTGACGGACTGTGGAAGATGTGAAGAGGGAGAAGTTAAGTGTGTCTGACTCAGAGGTTTCCTGCCTGGGAAAGCAGGAGGAAGCTGAGCTCACACTGCAGGAATGGAGGTGCCAGGCAGGAAAGGGGAACAGAGGCACTGCCTCTGGGTCAGACACCCCCTGGGGGATCCTCTGACCACGTGCATGAGTTAAAACGGGGAGCAGGAGACCCCTGGCAAGGGAAGGGATGGGGCCCCGGGCACATCTTCTGCAGAGGCTGTCCTTAAGGGATGGGAAAGCCACCAGCAGGGCCAGGGCAGGACCCTGGAGAGAGCTCCGCAGGGGCGCGAGAGGATGGGAGAGCAGCATCCTGGGGACGCAGGAGGCTCCCCCGGGATGCAGCTGCCTGAGGGCTCAGCGCTGTGGAGAGGTTGAGGAGGATGCACCTGGCCCAGTCAGTCACGTACTGGGTCCTGAGCAGGGTGCTAACCACACTCCTGCTTCCTGCCAAGGGCTCTTGCATCAACGTCACAGGGTAGAGATCCTTACAGGTGGGAAAACCCAGGCTCAGGACCCTCCGCGGTTCCCACTGCCAATGCCCAATGCCTAATAGGTGGGGATGTGGGCCCAGGTGCGGCCCACCTTGCCACGCAGCTCCTCTCAGTCCTTGCTTGGCTTGTTGACGTGTCCTTGCCTCTCTCAGCACTGCAGAGCCCCATGGGCCTGGGGAAGGGCCTCGCTCGCCGCGTACTAAAGGTGTGGCCCACGGCGGCTGGCAGAGGTGGCCCGTCCAGGGTGCAGTGCCTGGAACCTGGGCGTGTGCTGAATGCATGCTTGGTCCGCTCCTCGTTAGCCCTCCTGCTGCCACAAAGCAGGGAACACAGCGGGAAGAGAAGCCTTTTCCCAGTGACACATGCCTGGGAAAAGCAGGTGCCACCCTCAGAAGGAAGGGAGGGAGTAGGAGAGCGGAGCTCTTGGCTCCCTCACTTGCATGGTGACGCTGACACTTGAGCCCGTGGAATAAATCTCCCTGTGAGGCTCTCTGTCTCCACACCTGCCAAATCCCAGGAAGAAAGGAAGCTCAGATATACTCATTTCCCCCAGATATCCTGCCCTTCCTTCCCTTTCCAAATTCACCCTTCCTACTTTCTCCATCGTTCTCTGCAAAGGAAAGCTCACAGTTTTCCACACAGCAGAAATCTTACGTGAGCTTGATTTCTGATCTCAATGTCAAAACACTCTAAATTAGCACCCTCCCACCCCCAAAGTCCAGTCATTGACGTCTTAACAGCAGTTTGCTCAATGGCTCTTCTATTATTGGGGAAATTGTCAAGTGAGCACTAGCTATCAACACCTATAGGATGCAACAAATTAGTAATCCAAAGAACAATTATGGCTTTATAGGAAAACAATAGAGATTAAAAATAAATGAGCTAAGCGTTTAACACAAATAGTCAAAACAACTAAACAATAGTAAACCTAAAGGAAAGAATTAATGAGGATAAGAGGGAAAAAATAAATAGAAGGCGCCTCCTCCCCTGTCTCCACCCCTTGAAAAGTTAGCAAATTGATAAAAGGAAGAGCTAATTCTTTGCAAAGACCAGCAAAATAGACTAACATCTAGCAAGTCTGGCTTACATCATAACATTAAGGATGATAAAGGAGGAATTTCCGGTAATATGGACAACTGCCCCCACACACTATACAAAAACACAGAGAAATGGTGGGTTAAATATAACACAAAGTCAGCAGGTTTTGTTTTAAACACACAACAATCTCAGGGCGTCTGGCTGGGTCAATCAGTGGAATGTGCAACTCTTGATCTCAGGGTTGTGGGCGTGAGCCCCACATTGAGGGGAGAGATTACTCAAAAATTTTTTTTAATTTTTAAATAAGTAAATAAATAACACGGCAATCTCAAATAAGAAGGAGAAAACACACACCAAAACAAAAAAAAAAAAAAGGAGAAAACATCAGAGGCCAGAAATGAGGGGAAATTGTAAGCCAAAGTACGAAGCATGAGCCGACCCTACTGTGGCCAACAGGACCCAGATATCAGCCCTGGGATGGGAGCCCAGGGACTAAATGCAAGCTGAGCCAAGGGAGGTAAGTACCTGACGACCGTGTGGAGTGAGGAGCAAGAACTGAGATCTCTGAACGAGGCTGGAGCCCTCAGGAGTCACTCTTCCTTTAAAAAAAAAAAAAAACGGGATTCCAAATGCTCTGGCCACTTCTCCTAAGGAGCGAGGAAGCAGACACCAGTCCAGTCACTCTGGGTAGCCCTGTGACATGTTAAAAAAAAAAAAAAAAAAGCTCATGGCTGTGCTTCATATAGTTGTGGGATTCAAATTTATACCATCTTACCCATACAGGGGATGAACCACCAGGAGGGAGAGTCAGCTATGTAAGTTTTTATTATTTAAAATTAAATATAGGAGCTCTTGGGTGGCTCAATGGTTGAGCATCTGCCTTCAGCTCAGATCATGATCCTGGGGTCCTGGGATTGAGTCCTGCATTGGGCTCCCTGTGAGGAGCCTACTTCTCCCTCTACCTATGTCTCTGCTTCTCTCTGTGTCTCTCATGAATAAACAAATACAATCTTTAAAAAAATAAAAATTAAATATAAAATTTAAAATCCAATTCACTAAGGGAGACAGAACATGAAAGACTCCTAACTCTGGGAAACAAACTAGGGGTGGTGGAAGGGGAGGGGGGTGGGGGTGACTGGGTGACGGGCACTGAGGGGGGCACTTGACAGGATGAGCACTGGGTATTATTCTATATATTGGCAAATTGAACACCAATAAAAAATAAATTTATTAAAAAAATAAAATAAAATAAAATCCAATTCACCAGTAGCAGTAGCCACATTTCAAGTGTTCAATAGCCCACAGGTGGATAATGGTTTACATATCAAACAGTGTAGATATAGAATATTTCCATGACTACAGACATTTTTATCAGACAGCAGTGGCCTGGAGGTCTTTATACCACAAGATTGGGTGAGGGTAGGGAATAAAATGTCTAACTATTAGAATAAAAGTCATGAAGGTATAGTTCTTTCCATATAACACACACCTACCTAGGAAATCTAAATAAATTAATTCTGAAACTATGAGGACCCATTGTCAGAGTTAGTAAGGAGGCAGGATCCAAAATAAATATACTATATATATATATATATACACACACACACACACACACACACACACACACACAAGGAATCACTAATTACAAGATAAGACAAAATGAAAAGGCCACACACAACACCAACCAAATGTATAAAATATCCAAGAATAAGCTGAACAACAACAATGCACAAGACATATGAAGAAAATACAAATCTTTCTGGAAGGCCATAAAGGAAGTTGTGAATAATTGGTGAGATGTTATTCCTCAGTGCAAAGACTTCATAACCACAGAATTAAGAAGAGTTAACCTTTACTGAGAAGTTAGGATGTGGCAGGCACTTTCCATGAACCAGCCCATTCAGAAGAGCCCACTCTTCCAATGAACAGAGTCCAGGAGAGGCCCCCCAACCTATGCATGAGAAAGCTAAGGCAGGAAGAGGCAGGGAGGTTTGAGGGTTAGATGGGTAAGTGGCAGAGCAGGGCTTTGAATTAAGGCTTGCCACTCACATCAGTAGGGAAACAATGGATCATCCAGAACCAAATGTTGTTGGGATGATTGGCCAATCATGTAGGTAAAACGAGTTAAATCTCTACCTCGTATCATAGGCTGATATTCTACATGGACTGAAGATCTATATATCTTTACAGGTTATGAAAGTATTTAATATGAAAATACTTTTTTCTACAATCTTAGAGTGTAGGAGATGTCTTGCAGCAAGACACAAGCTAGAAGTCATAAAGGAAAGGAAAGCCAGGACTCACACAAAGTTGAGTATTTAGAAATGCAAAATCCAGGGCAGTTGGGTGGCTCAGTAGGTTAAGCATCTGCCTTGGGCTCAGATCATAATCCTGAGGTCCTGGGATCGAGCCACCATTGGGCTCCCTGCTCAATAGGGAATCTGCTTCTCCCTCTCCCTCTGCCCCCTGGCTCTTGCTCTCTCTCACTCACTCACTCTCTATCTGAAATAAATAAATAAAATATTTTTTTAAAAAATGCAAAGTCTGGGGCACCTGTGTGACTCAGTAGGTTAAGCAGCTGCCTTCAGCTTAGGTCATGATCCCAGGGTCCTGAAATCAAGCCCTGTATCATCAGGCCCCCTGTTCAGTGGGGAGCCTGCTTCTTCCTCTCCCTCCGCCCCTCCCCACTGTTTACGCTCTCTCACTCTGCTCTCCCAAATAAATAAATAAAATATTTTTTTAAAAAATTAAAAATGCAGGGATGCTTGGGTCGCTCACTGGTTGAGCATCTGCCTTCAGCTCAGGGCATGATCCTGGGGTCCTGGGATCAAGTCCCACATCGGGCTCCCTGCAGGGAGCCTGCTTCTCCCTTTGCCTGTGCCTCTGCCTCTCTGTCTCTCTGTGCGTCTCATGAATAAATAAAATCTTTAAAAATTATAAAATTAAAATAATTTTTTTTAAAAAATGCAAAATCCTATGTGGCAAAAGATCCATGACCCAAGTGAAAAAGATGGTACAGGCATGGCCATGGAGTCATCTGTATGCATTTTGGGGTCAAAGGCTTGCAGTAAGATGCAGACTTGTGGTAAGGGAGAAGCGGAGGAGCAAAGGAGTAAACCACCAACCACTCTGAGCAGCTGAGCATATCCAGCTAGCTCCCCAGTCAGCCTGAGAAAGGGAGGCTTGTGACAGGTTGTGCAGTCAGCCAGTCAGTGGGGATGAGCTGAACCAGGAGCAGAAGAACACAAGGAATATTGGGAGCCTCTGGCCACCACTGGCTGGTCCTGTCTGCCTCTTGTCTACAGAAACAACCTGTAGAGACATTAGTACTGAGTGATTTTCCTCTTCCACATCTTTCCTTCCTTCCACTTTCCCCTTCCACATCTCAAGCAAACTCCCTGAGTGATTTCTATCTGATATCACACACAAGGATGGATTGGGAGATACAGAGTTCCAACTTAGCCAAGTTGACAAATGGCAGGCTGGAAGAAAATATTTGCACATCTTTACCAAAAAAGCAAACAAACACATGATTAGAGCCAGTACTAAGATGAATATTTTTTTGCCCATGAGACTGACATAAAATTTAAAGATTGAAAATATTTGTTTGTGGTGCTCTAAGGAAATTATCACTTTCACATATTATTGGTGAAAGTATAAACAGATACAAACATTTTGGAGAGGGAAAATATGTCAGTTCCAAAATTGTAAACATGCACACACTTTGTCAGAGCAATGTCATTTCTATCCTAGAGAAATAGCAGCGCAAGTAAGCAAAGATAATCTGTAAGAGGTCATTCTTGAAAGCTCTGTTTGTAACAGTTAACACCAATACTGATAATGGGAATAATCCGTATTTGTACCAGGAATAAAAATGTAATTGTTTTCAAAATGAAGTGTAAGCAATGACGTTGAAAGATTACAGTATATTATTAATGAAAGAAAATAGTTGGGGTGCTTGGGTGGCTCAGTCAGTTAAGCATCCAACTCTTGATCTCAGCTCAGGTCTTAATCTCAGGTCATAAGTTCAAGCTCTGCATTGGGCTCCACACTGGGCAGGGAGCCTATTTTAAAAGAAATTGTCATGATAGATAAGTAAGTACATAGGTAAGTGGTTGGGAGAAGGAGGAGGAGAGGGGGGAGAAAGGGAGAGAGAGGTATAAAAGTGGCTATGGCTGTGGGCAGTGGAGACTCACGAAGTTACTGAGAAGTCAGAGAATAGGTGATTTAGGATTTGGTGGGAAACACATTTTACTTAAATGTGACTTTGTTCGAATTCATTAGAACAATTGTTTGAATCTGTTAAAACTGTTATGTATTTAATTTTAATATCTAAATTTATTTTTAATTATGTACCTAACCAAAAAAATAACAATTACATGCCTAACTTAAAAAGCAAGTGGTTTTTGTTATATCAGAGAAAAAGAATGAAGGAAAATAAAAGCAAAGAAGTGAGGGAGGAGAAGCTTTCTCTAAAGCTCAGATACGATTGGATGGTTGTCATGTAATGACCTACCTTCAAGGCAATTTTTTTACAAAATACATTTGCAATAAGATAACACAAATCCATATTTATGTAAGTAAAACAACCACCACCTTTGAATAAGAAAACAACTACCTGAATGTAGAATTTCAGCAACCACGTAAACACCTGTTGTCAAAATCGCATCTTTCAGGACAATAGCATTTCTTTTCCAAAGATTTTGGAGCTCAGTGTTCAGAAATGCAATGGAGGCCACAGCCCCAAATCCTGATGCTTGGGCTTCCTGAACCAGATTTTCCTACCTATCTCTTGCTCTTTTACTGCTGGACTTGAAGCCACAGCGTCTCCTGCCACACAACATCTGGATCAGTGCTTATTTGGTATGAGTAATCACAGAGACCTTTATTTTTTTAATAATAAATTTATTTTTTATTGGTGTTCAATTTGCCAACATACAGAATAACACCCAGTGCTCATCCCATCAAGTGCCCCCCTCAGTGCCCATCACCCATTCACCCCCACCCCTCACCCTCCTCCCCTTCCACCACCCCTAGTTGTTTCCCAGAGTTAGGAGTCTTTATGTTCTGTCTCCCTTTCTGATATTTCCCACACATTTCTTCTCCCTTCCCTTCTATTCCCTTTCACTATTATTCATATTCCCCAAATGAATGAGAACATACGCTGTTTGTCCTTCTCTGATTGACTTACTTCACTCAGCATAATACCTTCCAGTTCCATCCACGTTGAAACAAATGGTGGGTATTTGTCGTTTCTAATGGCTGAGTAATATTCCATTGTATACATAAACCACATCTTCTTTATCCATTCATCTTTCGATGGACACCGAGGCTCCTTCCACAGTTTGGCTACTGTGGACATTGCTGCTAGAAACATCGGGGTGCAGGTGTCCCGGCGTTTCATTGCATCTGAATCTTTGGGGTAAATCCCTAACAGTGCAATTGCTGGGTCGTAGGGAAGGTCTATTTTTAACTCTTTGAGGAACCTCCACACAGTTTTCCAAAGTGGCTGCACCAGTTCACATTCCCACCAACAGTGTAAGAGGGTTCCCTTTTCTCCACATCCTCTCCAACATTTGTGGTTTCCTGCCTTGTTAATTTTCCCCATTCTCGCTGGTCACAGAGACCTTTAAATCATCACTCTGCTCTTCAGTGATGTATTAACCTCACTTTAACTCCCTAGTCACGCAAAGCAACAGGCTATGTATAAGCTGGATTTCCTTATCCTTTCACTGATAATGATGATGATGATGATGGTGGTGGTAGTTATGATAGTGGTAATAATGGTGGTGATGGTGATGATAATGATGGTAATGGTGGTGGTGATGATGAAGATGGTGGTGATGGTGATGATGATGATGGTGTCGATGACGATGATAGTGATAATGCTGATAATGATTGTGGTTATGATGGTGATGGTGGTGATAGTGATGTGGTAATGATGATGAAGATGGTGGTGATGACGGTGATGATGATAGTGATAATGGTGATGATGATGGTGGTTATGATGGTGGTGACAGTGGTGGTGATGGTGATGGTGATGGTGGTAATGATGATGAAGATGGTGGTGATTGTGATGGTGATGATGATGATGGTGCCGATGATGATGATGATAGTGATGATGGTGGTTATGATGGTGGTGATAGTGGTGGTGATGGTGATGATTATGATGGTGGTAATAGTGCTGGTGATGGTGGTGGTGATGATGATGATGACAGCTAGCATCCACCATATGCTAATCCTGAGCCAGTCCATGCTCCAAGCGCCCTACATACATTAGTTCATTTAACTTCACCTCTACTTCATGGGTTTGCAGATAAGGAAACTGCTACACACTGCTTGACCACAGCGGGAAGTGGAATAGGATCTTGGAGCCCCAGCAGCCTTGTTCCGGGTCTGCAACCTGCCTCCTTACTGGTAGGGAAATCTGCTTACAGTCAGTTAACTCAACAGCCTGGGTACAAGATGGTCTTCATCCCATTTCATCCTTCCTTTTGTGACCCAAACCACAAGCTAAGATACCCTGCACATCAAAGAGGTGCCTGGCCCAGTGCTCCTAATGAGCAAGTATCTAACCTGGGTACCACCTGGGACTCCATGCATTTGTGGGCTCCATCTCCAGTGCTGAGCTGGTCTGCAGGCACTGGGAAAGAGCTAGGTGCCCAGCACAAGTAAATATGGGGGATAAGGTGTCCTTCCATCCCCTGTACTCTGGAAGTCATCCTTCTGAGATGAGCAGACATTGCCCCCACCTTACAGATGAGGAAACTGAGTGTGGAAAAAGTGTAGGAAATCTGTCTAAGATTAGAGAGAATATTTCTGCAAGTTGACCAAACAAAATCATGGAGAATCATTGAACAATGTCCTAAAAATGCTTTGGTGTGTCTTTAAATTCCCCAAAAGTGAATTTCAGCATTCTTCCTTCTTCTCCAGAGAAGTCCCCACAGGCCAAAGTGCCATCTGAAGGTGACAAGGTCAACCCTTCACTTGGCCCAAGACCATGTCTTTTCTGATGCCCCATCCTCTTCCCAGCACTGGTGCTGCAGGGCTCCAAGCATCTCCCTGAGAAGTGGCAGGAACACGGGCTTTGATGTGAAACAAGGTGACATTTCCCATGAGGGACAGGAAACCACATCCAGCTATGACTTGAACCATTTCTTCAGGCAACTGAGCTATTGCAAGCCCTGACTCTTATCCTGGAACAGAAGCTCCCAGGCAGAGTCCTGATGTGACCTTCACGTACCCACTGAGTGCCATAGCAATGATGCTCCAACCTCCATGTGCACAGGCTTAGCATTATCACACAGAAGTAATACTGTCTACCTGTGTTCTTATTTTCTAAAACCACTTGATTGAGATATGACTAACTTACAAACAGCTGTACATATTTAGTACATACCTCAATGTTGGAACATACACCCACAAACCTATGACCATCATCAATGACCTGAACATATCCATCGCCTCCAAAAATTTTCTCCTGCCTGCTTTCTTTTTGTGTGTAAGAACACTTAACATGACATCTCCCCCTTCACACATCTATGCACCATAGTATGCAATACGAAATGATTCACTGTAGGCACTACGCTGCACAGTAGGTCTCTAGGAGTTGTATAACTAAAGTCTTGTACCTTTAGCTAAACATCTCCCACCCACTTCCCCCTAGACCCTGGCAACCACCACCCTACTTTCTGCTTTCAGAAAGAAGGAAGTCCTGCCATATGGGACAAAATGGGTGAGCCTGGAGGATGTTTATGCTGAGTAAAATAAGCCAGACACAGAAGGACTACTATTATGTGATCCCACTTATATGACGAATCTAAAATAGTCAAACTATCTACCTGTCTCTAAATGAGCTGGATATCAGCCCCATGGGGTATCCAACCCATTTAACTCACATTTATTCATTCATTGAATAAATACTTCCTAAACAACAGTGATGTGCTAATCACCAAGGACAGAATAGTGAGCAAAACAGGTACAGATCAGAGCTGACAGACTGGAGGGCAACACAACAAGTGAAGAGGCATTGTAAGCTGCATGCAAGGGTGACAAAGAGTTAAGTGAGACCATGTCACCCAGGGGAGGGATTGAGGACCATTGTAGAGAGAGGGTGGAGTCAGTTCTGATGGATGGATGGATGATAAGAGTTGGCTGGGTCAACAAGAGATGGAGGCAGAGGGAGGGCCAGGTGACCCAAACAGAGGAAAATCTAAGGACAAAGGCTTAGCTTAGCAGTGAGAGAGACGAGGAGAGGAGAGGAGAGGAGAGGAGAGGAGAGGAGAGGAGAGGAGAGGAGAGGAGAGGAGAGGAGGAGAGGAGAGAGCAAGAATGGCTACCATGGCCGTGTACCGCGAGCAGTACACCATGATAGGGGTCAGAGTTCTAGGGACAAAAGGGGGCTCTGGACAGGAAGGCATCCTACAGCACTAATGAGACCATGGGGAACCTCTGAAGGGTTTAAGCAAATTGAGACGTGATCATACCTGCATTTCTGATAGAACATTCCAGCTGCAGTTTGGAGAGCATTGCAGAGGCTCATGACTGAAAGCACAGTTGGGAGCTGCGGCAACCATCCAGATCCAAGGTGGCAGAGGAGGTAGTTGTTGAGGAAATGGAGAGAACTGGAGTATCTAGAGACACTTCTAGAAGCAACATGAGATGAAGGAGTGGATGTGGGAAGTGAGGGAGAGGAAGCACAGTCAAAGAAAACACCCAGGTCTCTGGCTTGGGTGACTTGATAGAAGATGTTACCATGTTCCCAAAGACAGAGACAGAAATTCAAGAAGGTAAAATAGCTTTAGGAAACCAGAATTCATTTTCATTTGAGGTCACACATTTGAGTTGGAGCAACCCAAGAAACCACATGGAGTTGTCCTGTGGGTGAGGGTGGCTCCCCGGAGCAGGAGCTCAGGACAGGGTCTGGGACATAGATGCACCTCGAGGAGTTATCAGGATGGGTTGCTAGTGAAACGACAGACATGCCTGAGATTGGGTCACCCTGAGGAGCCCTGACATTCAGCATCCGAGGGCGGGAGGATGATGTCATAAACACATGGAGGCGCAAGAGCAGGCAGGGAGACAGGGACCAGGTGAGTGTGCAAGTGCTGAGGATCTGGTATGAGCATCTTCTAGGGAGAGTGAGGTTCACGGTGACACAGGCTGCAGGATTCATGGACTTAGCAGCCATTTCGGGGCTAAGATGCCGGGTGATGGGAAGCTGGGGGTTGTGGGGGATGGAAGCCATGGGTGCAGGTGATTTCCCACCAAGTCTGGCTGTGAAGAACAGGGGAGAGTTCTGGAAATGACAACGTCTGAGAGGGAAAACTGACATGGGGTGAGAAGCCACCAGGGAGGAGGGGGAAGTTGGCATGGGTGAGGACGCCAGGGTGCGGAGCGCAGAGGAAGACCATGCGTCCAGGCCCGAGGCCCTCCACCCCCACGACAAGGGGCATGGCCCAGAGGACAATAGGAGAAGAGATGGGGGCAGTGATGTAAGGAGGCGCGGGCCTCCTAAGCACCAGGGCAGGCAGACCGGGACTAGCACTGCCCAGTCCCCTGCCCTGGGGTCCCGAGCACCAAGAGCAGGCCATGGGACACTTGTCCTCAGCTAGTAGCAGGTGTCGGCAGAGCCAAGAGGGGCAAGACCCACGGGAGAGGGCGAGTGGACACGGCATGGTTGGCTGGTGCGAGTACCCAGCAGAGGATACACGACGCACACAGACGGGCTCCCCAGGGCCAGGCAGGCAGGTGGGCAGGGGGCGGCCCGGAGTTGCTGGGGCAGGGCACTCCCAGGGGCCTCCGAGTTGGCTCTGCTGAGGACACCGATGGCATGAAGACAGGCTCCCACATTCCCCACGGAGAAATCTCCGTGACTGGAGAATGACAGGCACGCCCGTCGTCCCAGCAGGCACCACAGCACACATCCTCTTCGAGGACTTTGGCTCCAGCACAGAATCACGAAGGAATCTTGCATCGTGCTTGTGTCCGTTTCCTAGCGCAGCCACCAAAGAGTTTCCAAAATCTGGGGGACTTGAGACAACGGGACTTTATTCTCTGGCGACCCTGGAGGCCAGAGGTCTGGCACCGAGGTGCTGGCTCTTCCCGGGGGCTGGAGAATCGTCCACCGCCCGTCTCCCGGCCTCGGGCGCCTCGGCAGTCCTGGGAGTTACGGTCGGACCAGGGACGTCCAGACTCCCTAACGCGGTCGTCGATGGGCACGTTGGCGTCATGACCTTGGAGCTGAAGTGCGTGGCACGGGGACCTCCAAGACCAGGTGAGCTGAACCGGGGGGCTCGGGCTGGCTGGGGAGTCACCAGAGAGGTTCTCTCCTTGACCCCACACGCCCTCCGCATCATCCCGGGGGACAGCACTTTCACACGTCTGTGTGGGTTTCACTCCTGCCTCCACAAGTGTCCTCTCCAGAGCCGTTGTCCCTTTGGATTCAGTTTCCTCACCAGTGAAATGAGAAGGTTACATCCCCCAACCTCTGGCTCCTTGCTGCCCGGGGGGGCTCGTGCCTTAGGAGCTGAGATGCGAGTCACCAGAAGGAGCCTTTGGAGCAAACGCCACGTGTCCCGCCTCATCTGAGACTCAGCAGAGGAGGCGGCATTTAGGAACGAGCCAGCCTGTAAGGGTCAGAGCAGACATTCACGGGGCATGTGATGTTCCAGAAGCAGCTCCAGGTCTGTGGGGGTGGCCAAGAGGCTTCCTCAGAGAGAGCAGGGAAGGGACCATGAGGAAGCTTTGACAACCAATACTCGGCTCAAAGCTTCGTCTGGTGTCACAGCTTCCCTGCCCTGCTCAGCCCACAGTCATCCCGCCTGCAAATGCTGACTCACCCTCCAACCATCCACTTTGTAGGTGAAGTCATCCGTCCCCTAGAAAATCTTCAAGGTCTGGATGTGGTCCTCCCAGCTCCACATCCCGGGACGGTGTACTGTTTCGACTTTACCTCCCATAACCTGCGCAGGAGGATCCTTCCCTGCAGCCACCGAGCTAACGCAGGGCTACCGAATGCAGTTGCGCAGGTTTCACGCTGCACCTCTAGGGTGCATGTGTGGTAGACTGCACAAGGCATGTGCGGATGCATGTTCACTACTCACTCCCCTCCCATCGCCGCCCACCCCCACCCCCACCCGTGGCCACCCAGCAAGCTTTGTGCCTTTCTCTCTCTCCCTCTCTCTCTGTTTTAGATTTTATTTATTTATTCATGAGAGGCACACAGAGAGAAGCAGAGACGCAGGCAGAGGGAGAAGCAGGCTCCCTGCAGGGGAGCCCAATACAGGACTCGATCCCAAGACTCTGGGATCTGACCTGAGCCGAAGGCAGACGCTCAACCACTGAGCCACCCAGGCATCCCCGGTTCTTTTTATTATTATTATTATTATTATTATTTCCCACGGAGAATCATACAGGAGTGACCAGGGTCCTGGCCACGCCGAGACACTAACCACGAATCATACAAGATCCGATCATCACGTTCGCATCTGCCCTCCCAAAGGGGGAACAGGTAAGGATGATCCTACCCGACGATCCCATGTCACCAAGTTCTGACGCAGCATCTGCAGCGGGCGGTGACCTGACCGACCACACGCAAGGGCTGACTCCGAGCCCAACAGGATGCGTCATCGGAAGGAAGCACTGTGCTTCCACGGGTGTTTGTTTTTATAAAGTCTCTCAAAAATGGAGAAAAGCAGAAAGAAGAATGTGTGCGATCCGTGACGGGCAAATTGTAGGAGCTCCCTTGCTCATTCCAGAGGGTGTCTCCGCTCTCAAACCGGAGGGAACTGGAACTGGGGAAATGCACTGGCTGCACACCTGATTTGCTAGAGCGTGCCCACACCGGGGACGGCGCACAACCAGCCACCGACACTGTCACCTCTGTTGGACTTCTTCAAATACCACAGCAACGGGCCAATGTCGGAGACTCGTGACTCGGGGCTGTTTCTTCTTCCAGATGTTCCAGGATTCCAAACCTTAGCGGTTCGACTCCTTCTAGGAGCACATAGACTTCTGAGGAAACCAGCATCTGCATAGACCAAACACGAAATAATCTACTGCATCAGAGACCACGGCGATCGGAGGCCTGACGCAACTTGATCTTTGGAGTGGCTTCAGTCCATCAGACCCTTAAGAGTTGGCCACCCACCTGGCTTGCTGATTGGTAAATGCGCATTTCATAGACGTTAGAGATGCAATTATGGGGAATAGCCATCCCTTTATGTACATCCTGGGAAATGGGAGAAACCCAGGGAAGTGCTTTGGGGGGGATGCATAATGCAACATGCTCAAGACTCCGCCAAATTACAGCCCCAAGACGCATTCAGTAACAGATACAATCTGTCAAGAACGGCCGTTTACATTTGCTTCTTCAGAAGCACGAATGAGGAAGGAAGGACCCCATGCAAGCTCCACTAGTTGGGGTGGGGCTCGCCTTCCTCAACAATAACTGCGCAGGAGGCACAACCATCTGCAGTGTCGGAGCTCTGAGCTCTGTGCTCAGGTGGCACTGGGATTAGGATGTGGAGAAAGTCATTTGCAGAAAGTGTGCTGGCCAGGGAGAAAAGCAAAGAAAGAGGGAAGGGAAAAAAAGGGAAAAAAGGGGAGAAAAGGGAAAAAAGGGGAAAAGGGGGAGAAAGGGGGAGAAAGGGGGAGAAAGGGGGGGAAGGGGGGGAAGGGGGGGAAGGGGGGGAAGGGGGGGAAGGGGAAAAGGGGAAAAGGGGAAAAGGGGAAAAGGGGAAAAGGGGAAAAGGGGAAAAGGGGAAAAGGGGAAAAGGGGAAAAGGGGAAAAGGGGAAAAGGGGAAAAGGGAAGAAATGGTGCTTCTTCCCTGGAGAATGAGCTGCCCCGGAGAGCCTCAGGCTGTCCCCGGCAGCTTTAGGGACTCCATACCTGCTTCTCCTCCCCTCTCCTTCCAGGCCAAACTAGCAGAGTCTGCAACCCCAGGACACGTGACCTTCCCATTTTATTTTGACCATTAAATATACATAACATAAAATCTACCATCTCGACCACTTTTCAGCGTACGGTTCAGTAGCGTTGAGAAATGCACACCGCGGTGCCACCATCCCCACCATCCCCACCATCCCCACCATCCCCCACCATCCAGCTCCAGAATTCTTGGCCTGCCCCAAACTGAAACTCTGTCTCCATGAAGCACTGACTCCCCCATCCCTCCTACCCCACCCCTCCTGCACACACCTCCACCCCGGCACATCCGATTTTACTTTCTGCCCCTATGGATCTGACTATTCCAGAGGCCTCATGTGGGAGACATCACACAGCACTCGTCTTTCGGGCCTGGCTTATTTCACTCACCATCATGTCCTCAAGGTTCATTCATGCTGTGTGGCAGGTGTCAGTAGGTCCGTCCTTTTTTTTTCTTTTAAGATTTTATTTATTTATTCATGAGAAACACAGAGAGAGGCAGAGACACAGGCAGAGGGAGAAGCAGGCTCCATGGAGGGAGCCCGACGTGGGGCTCAATCCCGGGTCTCCAGGATCACGCCCTGGGCTGAAGGCGGCGCCAAACCGCTGAGCCACCCGGGCTGCCCTAGATCCTTCCTTTTTAATGCTGAATGCTACACCATTGTAAGTATAGACCATGTTCCGTTGACCCATTCATCCATCGCTGTTTATTTTGTGTGTCAACCAGGAGGTCCAACGGGAACAGAAAATGAGATCGTTGGATCACACGCAAGAAACAAAAACGGCCTCATTTGGTTTTATATTGGACCAGCCTTGAGCATACATAGATGGGTAAATCCCCTACCCGGAGCCACAAATACCTCTTCCATCTGCCTGCAGTTTATGCCAAAGGCAGCACTGTAGGAAATTCTGTGTCCCGGATACGCCTGGGACGAAGTAACACGCTAAAGCGTGTGCTCCTCTACACGGTGGCGCAGAGCGGGGCTGCGACACTCTGAGAAGTGGTCGCTGGTGACACAGGAGATCTGATGGCAGAGACGGAAGAGGGATGAGGGAGACTTTTCATCGAGCATCTTCCCAGGAGAAAAGTACTTAATGGATGCCTGTGTCAACAGAGCACAAGGGCGCAGGTGTCCCTCCCCCCCCCCCCCCCAGACTGGTTCCTGCAGGAAGGCGGAGCACGAAGGTGCTAGAGAAGGAAGGGAGGAAGGACAATCTCTGAGAAGCCAGGCGTGGGGTGGAGGCGCATCCTAAAAGCCACTCCTCATCTCCTACCCCAGCCCCTCAGGTGGGCCGACCCAGCCACTGAGCCACAAATAAACTTCACCTGGAACATCTAAGCCTCTGCAAGGAAATACAGCAACATGGTGCAAGTGGCCTTTTTTTTTTTTAACTCACATCAAAATAACACATAAATAGATGTGAAGGAATGGATTCACTTATCAGCTCATACATAGGATTTTCTTATCTGCGAAACAGGAAGTGTTGGTACATTAGGGATGCTTGGAATCCCAGGGATGTATTTTAGCATTTCGGGCTGGGATGCCTTTCCTCCACCCTTCCGCCCACCCCGTGTCCCCTCCTGACACCCACACCTCGGGTTCAATGTCACCCCTTCAGAGAGCACTTCCTTGACCTGCCCACCAGCCTGTTTTATTCAACACGGCACTGACCATTGCCTAACATTTTCTTGTATCTTAGCTTATCGGTTTCCCTTTCTAGAATGTGGGCCCCGTGAGCACAAGACCCTTGCGCATCGTTCCCGTCGGCCCCCTCAGCACCAGGACGGCGACACCTGGCACATGGTCAATGCAAAAAATATCAGACTTATTCCAGTGATTTTCAGAAGGGCCCAGCGCCGACGCAGACGGGTGGTTGCCCCGTGACTTAGCCTGACAGCGAGTGGAGCACGGCGTGTGCGTCAGCGGCTGTGCATGGCCTCTCAGAGATGCGCACATCCTTCTCTGTGTGATGTTCTGGATCCTCCCTGGGATTTCTTCAAGCATCTCCTTAAAGTAAGCGCTGTGCTAAGATTTCTCAGTAGAGGGTGCTGGAGGGACACGGAGAAGGAAGAGGCTTCCTACTTCCAGCGCAGAAGGGGTGTGGGTGTGGTGAGGACCTCCAGCGGGACTCCCTTGAGATCCTGCAGCCCCGAGCTCTGAAGGGCTCCCCTCTCCGCCCCATGCCAGGACCTGTGCCTCCTGGGGGGTGACCTAGGGCTGGTCCAGCAGCTTCACCAGCTCTGGCCTGGCCCAAACCAGCAACCACCTTCCTGCTGCCCCGTGGCTGAACCACACCTTCTCCGGGAGATCTGAACTCCTGAGTCTGTCCTTCCTTGGCATTGCTTTAGGACGTACAGTTACTCTTTTGTCACAGCCAGTGTTCTTTATATTAAATTTGCCCTGTTTCGCCCACTGTGTGGCTGCTATCATTTCACGGGACTCGGACTTTTAACCACCGTGGTCCTGCCCAAAAGCCCTGCTCAGCAAATGCCATTAGGCTGTTCTCTGCCCAGAGGGGCCACTTATTTGGCCTCGGGGCTGAGCAACTGACCTCAAAGGAGCCCACACATCAGCTGGTGGGAAACACTCGCTCCTCATGAACAAGTGCCAATCAACTAAATTAATCAATGTCTCTCTCTAGCATTTGGTGAGGAATACAAAGATCAGCCTGTCTTTAAAGACAGACTAGTCATGACAGTAGCTAACCCCTGTGGAGGGCTGACTACCCACCGGACTCCCCTCCAAGGACCTCACTTGTACTCACTAATTTAATCATCGCAAGCCAGCCAGGGCTGCAGGTTGCTATTATCAAAGCCATTTTATGGAAGATGAAACAGAGACCCACAAAGGCAACGTTAAGTGGATCTAGATCAACAGTCAGTACGTGGCAGGGCGTGGGTTTGAATCCAAGCTGTCTGGCTCAAGAGGCCACATTCTTCCTTGTTTACATGAAATTAAAACCTGCACCCGTGAAGCAAGACTGTACCTTTTTAAAGGATCGCCTTCAATTAAACATGTGCATTAAGCACATTTTACTATGATTGTCTATGGAGATGGGGAATAAAGACAAGAAAGAAATGAATAGGGGATCCCTGGGTGGCTCAGTGGTTTAGCACCTGCCTTCGGGCCAGGGCGTGATCCTGGAGTCCCGGGGTCAAGTCCCGCATCAGGCTCCCTGCATGGAGCCTGCTTCTCCCTCTGCCTGTGTCTCTGCCTCTCTCTCTCTGTGTCTCTCACGAATAAATAAATAAAATATTTTTTAAAAAGAGAAAGAAATGAACACATCCATAAATAAACAATGGAATAAGAGCAGGGGCTTTCAAATGTGTGTGTGCAGTTAGGATGCATGCAGCTTTCAAACGTGTGGCACCCTCCAAGAGCGTGTGGAGATAGCAGTCCAAACGGATAAAAAAAAAAAAATACATTGGAGTCACTCATCAGAGGCAAGTCTCTTGCTCCTTTAAATTTCAAGGGGTGGGATGCCTGGGTGGCTCAGCCTTTGACACCTGCCTTCGGCTCAGGGCGAGATTCCGGTGTCCAGGATCAAGTCCCACATCGGGCTCCCTGCAGGGAGCCTGCTTCTCCCTCTGCCTGTGTCTCTGTCTCTCTGTGTGTCTCTCAAGAATAAATAATAATAATAATAATCTAAAAAATAATAATAAATAAATATCAAGGGGCACCTGGGTGGCCTGGTTGGTTAGCGTCTGAGAATCTTGATTTCAGCTCAGGTCATGGTCTCAGGGTTGTGAGATGGTGCCCTGAGATGGCGCCGAGTCAGTGCTGGATGCGGAGCCTGCTTGAGGGTCTCCCTCTGCCCCTCCTCCCCACTCTCACATGAACTCTTAAAAAAAAAAAAAAGAAAAAATTCAAATATAAATCCTTGCAAGAGCACGTGTATTATTACCCAACCACATCTTCACATTAAATTTAGGAATGAGCCCATCAGGTGTTCAAATAAGCGGTCTCCCGTTCGTTTTCCTGCCCTTTGGAGGGTACCCAATATTTAATACCAAATCAAAGTAAGGAATTGATTTTAAATGCTAACAAGACATTAGCATAAATCAAACAAAGACGATCATCTTAGAAACAGCTCTGTTTGCTTTTCACTTTTGCCGGAAATATGCCCGAGCACCTGCCCAGCACCTGACCAGCTGGGGAACAAGCACTAAATCAACACGGGTCCCCAGAAGATACCCTTAATAAAATCTTCAGTGAAATGTTTACCAGCCAGGCACAGAGGAATATTAACATCACCGTCCACAGTCGCAGCACATGACGAGCTTTCTAAAGTCAGCGCGACATCTCGCACAGCTAGCCACATCTCGCACATCCAGCCACACCTAGCACTAATTTTGTCTGTGAGCCTAACAGGAAATACTCCCCCCACCTGCTCCCCCTCTCATATTTTCAGTTACCTCAGAAAAGATCAACTTCCAATGCACCAAAAGGTCTTTTTCTAGTTCTTGCAAGGGGCATTTTGAACCTCATGTGCAAGATTCCACAATCGCTGAACATCTGGCCTATGCGTTTCCCGGGATGAGAAGAAACACAAGTGTCGTAGCCGAGGTGCGGGTCCTGGGTGTCGGCAAGCAGACCTTGATCACCTCCCTTTCAAACTCAGGCGGCGCACGCGGACGTGATTGTATAATCACGATCATGTGGCAACCAGAGTGTGAGTCTTGACTTACTCGTCCTGGAGCGGATGGAGTGATTTATAATCACTCTGAGGCTGGGTGGTCAAGTAATTAGGGGCAAAGAGGCATTTGTAGCTCCGGGGCTGAGTTGTAAGTAGGCAGCTGCCAGTTATCGGCCGAGGAGCCCACACCACCCACGGGTCTCAGGGCAGAGCTCACAGAGTTGTGGCCTCGCAGAAAGGGACACGCCGTCGCAGGGGACCCGTGTGGGCCATGGCTTTCGGCTGTCAACCCCCAGCTAGTCTTGGCAGACAGAGGTGAGCCTGGAAAGAGCCCTGCAGCCTCTTTTCTTGGATTCATTTGCTGCGTTGAATATTTTAGCTCCTTGCAGAAGAGAGGCGACCCAAAGAGGAATTTTGGGGAAGGCAGAGGCTGGTGGCTCATGAATAAAATCACTTTTCATAGGAACAGAGCTGGGTTGTGTTTCCAAGGAGGGAGAATTGAGGCGTATGATAGGCACGTGGTTGGTTCCTCGGTGGAAGGACACGGGGATGAGTGGAAGGACTTGGCGCAGCAATCAAGCAGAGCCAGAGCAATGTCCCCAAGAGGTTTCTGCGGCCTTGGTTCTCTACGGAGGCAAAGTTGCACCGTGGCCCAGGCCCTGAGCTCCGGGGTCAGAAAGGCCCAGGTGTGAATCTCACCTAAGTGAGTGCTTAATTCAAACCACTTACATAGATCTCCGAAGTACGATGCATCTGAAAATAGTTTCCATCCCCACTAACGTAGCCGACCACCTCAGAACTTTTGCACTAAAGGTGGCCACCCTCCTGACCCCGTGGAACGGGGCTCCCCTGCCTCATACTACTGGGCCAAGGCACGGGCACCTCTCCTCCCTGACCCTGTTGCTCAAGTCACATTGACATTCTGGACCGTTTCCTCCTCTTCTCAGCTCTTCATCTCTTGGAAGGTCCTCTCTTCCTTCTCTAGATAACTTCTCAAAAGCTGCGAACAATGGAGAGGATTATGAGCTAATTATCCCCGAGGCACTTGTATACATGACCTCCAGGTCCTCACAACTTTTTCCATTGAACTATATCTATAAGGCTAAATTAATTTCCTATTGCTGCTGTAACAGACAACCACGACTTTGTGGTTCAAAACAAGGCGAGTTTATTCTCCGAGTTCCAGGTGTCAGAAGTGGAATATCAACCTGCCGGCAGGGCTGCATTCCTTCTAGAAGCTTCTGATAGGGGAGTGGGGATCATTTTGTGGCCCCTTCCTCCCTCCTCAAAGCACCCCTCGCCAACCTCTGCTTCCCTCATCACTTCTGTCTGTCCAGGCCCTCCTGCCTCTCTCATAAGTACCTTGTGATGACCCTGGCACACCCAAACAGTTCAGGGTCATCGCCCATCTTGAGATCCTTAATTTTTTTTTAAAGATTTTATTTATTTATTCATGAGAGACACAGAAAGAGAGAGAGAGAGAGAGAGAGGCAGAGACACAGGCAGAGGGAGAAGCAGGCTCCATGCAGGGAGCCCGATGTGGGACTCGATCCTGGGTCTCCAGGATCATGCCCTGGGCCGAAGGCAGGCTCTAAACTGCTGAGCCACCGGGGCTGCCCAAGATCCTTATTTCTTTTTTAAAGATTTTAATTTATTTATTCATGAGAGACAGAGAGAGGCAGAGACACAAGCAGAGGGAGAAGCAGGCTCCCCAAAAGGAGCCCAATGTGGAACTCGATCCCAGGACTCCAGGGTCATGCCCTGAGCCGAAGACAGACACTTAGCTGCTAAGCCACCCAATTAGAGATCCTTAATTTAATCACACCTGCAAAGTCCCCTTTGCCATAGGAGGTAACATATTCACTGTTTCTGGAGACTAGCCTATGAGCATCTTTGGGTGGGACCATTATTCACCCTCTCACAGGCATGAGGGGTGCATAGCTCTGTAAGAGCTGGAGGTGCACAGATGTGAAATCCCCATCACTGTCTCTTGAATAATTCTCTCAACATCCAGAGGGATTGAGGAGAGTAAGAGGTACTAGACCAGCCCTCCCACCAGAAACAGCTATGAGAACGGATGAAGTATGTGAAACAGAAGGTCCCAGATATTGGACATCAGACACAGCAGGATGGATCTCTAAGAGGGAAATCAGGCGAGCCCTATGATTTCCCCGGTTTTCCGCCTCAAGGCACTTTCTGGATAGTGGCCCAGGGAAGGCGAGCCCAAGCAGAGCACAGCATGTTTTGGAGCAGTTTGGCTGCTAAGATGATGGGAATGAGCATGCGACAGAGTGTAAGGCAGGAGGGAACTTCACAGAAGGGGCTCCAGAAATCTGCAGGGGGACCCCCCTTGAGTCTGGCTGAGTGCTGAGTGGTGGGTGTGTCAAGGCCAGGTTGCTGTGAGCCAAACAGATTCCAGAACTTGCAAAAAAAAAAAAGTGGAAGACAGGTGTTCCACCTTGCCAGAATCCATCAGTCTCAGTGAACACCCTGGGAACTCAGTTGACACCTGAGGAGTGCCATGACTCAGAAGCTGTGGATCGCTAGTCCTGGAGTAAAAGCTACTCTATAGCCACCCTGATGAAGCTTAAAGACAAGCCTTGAAAGGTTCACACTGGGGACGCCTGGGTGGCTCAACAGTTGAGTGTCTGCCTTTGGCTCCGGTCGTGATCCTGGGGCTCTGGGATCGAGTCCCACATCGGGCTCCTCACAGGGAGCCTGCTTCTCCCTCTGCCTGTGTCTCTGCCTCTCTCTGTGTGTCTCTCGTGAATAATAATTTTAAAAATTATTAAAAAAAAAGAAAGGTTCATGCTGAACTACAAATTAGCTACTTGCCAGAACAAAATTCAGCGCTCTTTATGAAAGATGAGATAGTCCAAGCACTTAACAAGCTAGCATCCACAATGCTCAGCATAAAATGTAAGTATTTCTAGGTATGCAAACAGGCAGGATGATGTGATCTGTTACCTAGGGAGGAAAAAAAAATGCCAATCATCAGGAAAAGACCCAGACATACCCAGAATTACAGAATTAGCATGCAAGGACTTTAAAACAACTGTTACAATTATGGTCGCAGACTTAAAGCAAAAACATGAGCATAATGATGGAACATATGAGAAATCTCAGTAGAGAAGTGGAAACTATTAAAAAAAAGAACACAGTGGAAATTTTAGAACAGAAAAATGTAGTGTGTAAAATAAAATACTCATTGGCTGGGTCTGGCTGAAGGAAACTGAAGAGAGCCCCAGTAGTCTGTGGGACAAAATAAAGTGATCTAATAAACAAGTAATTGGAGTCTCAGAAGAAGAGAAATGAGATATTGGAACATAAAAATTTTTTAAGAAATAATAGCCAAGTACTCAGCCATGAAAAGGAATAAAAACTGGTCATTTGCAACAACATGGTTGGACCTAGAGGGTGTCGGGCTGAGGGAAATAAATCAGACAGAGAAAGACATACACCAAGAGCTTTAATTTAAAATTTTTATTTATTTACTCATGAGAAACAAAGAGAGAGGCAGAGACAGGCAGAGGGAGAAGCAGGCTCCTCACAGGGAGCCCGATGTGGGACTTGATCCCAGAACCCCAGAATCATGACCTGAGCCACTGAGCCACCCAGGTGCCCAAAAATAACATCTTCTAAAGAAAAACAGACTCTTAACTACAGAGAACACACTGATGGTCACCAGAGGGGAGGAGGATGCGGGATGAGTCAAACAGGTGACGGAGCGAAAGAGTGCACCTGTCCTGATGAGCACCAGGTGATATATGCAAGTGTTGGAGCACTATATTGTACACCTGACGCTGTGTGTTAATTATACTTCAATACGGAGAAAAACAAAAAGTAGAGAAACAATGACCAAAATATTTCCAGATTTGATGAAAAACAGAAACTCACAAACCCTCGGAGAGAAGAAACACAAAAGTCACCCCAAGGCGCACGATATCAAATTGCTGAGAAGTAGCGATAAATGGGTCATCTTAAAAGCAGACTGAGAGGGGCGCCCGGGGGGCTCAGTCGGTTGAGTGTCGGACTCTCATTTGATTTTGGCTCAGGTCGTGATCTCGAAGTCACGGGATCTGATTGAGCTCTGCTTCCTGCTCCACGCACAGAAGGGAGTCTGCTTGAGCTTCTCTCTCTCCCTCTGTGCCCCCCACCCATCTCCTGCTCACACAGCCTCTCTGAATGAATGAACGAACGAACGAATGAATGAATAAATAAATAAAATCTTTAAAAAGAAAAAAAAGCAGCCAGAGAAAAAAGAGACTCATCACATACAGGAGAGCAATGATGAGATGTCTGAACACTGTCTTTCCAATCAGAAATAAAGGAGGCCATATGTTAATGGAGCAATATCTTTATAGAAAGAAAGAAAGAAAGAAAGAAAGAAAGAAAGAAAGAAAGAAAGAAAGAAAGAAAGAAAGAAAGAAAGAAAGAAAGAAGGAAGGAAGGAAAAGAATCAACCTAAGGATTTCACATCCAGAGAAAATATCATTAGGAAAAGTGAAATAGGGGATCCCTGGGTGGCGCAGTGGTTTGGTGCCTGCCTTTGGCCCAGGGCGCGATCCTGGAGACCCGGGATCGAATCCCACGTCGGGCTCCCTGCATGGAGCCTGCTTCTCCCTCTGCCTGTGTCTCTGCCTCTCTCTCTCTCTGTATGACTATCGTAAAATAAAAAAATAATAGTAATAATAAATAAAAAAAAGGAAAAGTGAAATAAGAGAATGTTCAGACAAACTAAAGCTAAAAAGCTGAGAGACGTTGTCACCAGTACACGTGAACAACTAGAAATATTACGGGAAGTTCTTCAGGGAATGAAAAGTTCCCAGGTGGAAACAGCTGTGCGTGAAGCAATGCAGAATTCCAGAAACGGAAAAATGAGTCAAAGATGAAGGCAGGTATTAAACTTTTTTCTTTTTTTTTTTTTAATAATATCTTTACGAGTTAATGAACATGTGAAAAACAACCATTATAACTGTGGGGTTAGTAACATTTGAAGAAGTAAAATGTACAGCACACGTACCAGAAGCGACGGTGGAGGAGGAATTATGCTGTTGGAAGGTGTTTATTGTACATTCTGAGCAATGACCAAAAGGGAGAGTGAAACACCGGGTGGGAAAGGCATCAAGGTCAAGGTCAGCAACAGAGCCCCGCCCCGAGGGAGAGGGGCACCCTGGGGTGGGCCTGCTTCTGCAGACCTTTGTATAAACAAAGCATTTCAGAGCAGGTGTATAAGCCAGGTCAGGAAGGAGAGGTTGGCCAGGACCAGGTGACGGGGTGGGGGCGGCTGCCAAGGGAACAGCTCCAGGCAGAAGGAACAGCGTGTGCCAAGGGACCAAGCTAAGAGAGCGAAGCTCCTACAGAAGGGAGAAGCAGGTGTCAACCGCAGACACCAGGCCACCGGCTGGAGTAGAGAATGTGGGGTAAAGCATTCACGAGAAAAAATGTGCTCAATTTGAGGGCACTTGGCCGACTTCCTTAGTGGACCGTGCAACTCTTGATCTCGGGGTTGTGAGTTGGAGCCCCACATTGGGGGGTAGAGTTTACTCAGAAAGAAAAGAATAATGTGTGTATTTAAACCGTGGGCTGGGGGACACCTGGGTGGCTCCGTGGTGGAGCATCTGCCTTTGGCTCAGGGCGTGACCCCGGGGTCCCGGGGTTGAGTCCTGCATCGGGCTCCCCCTGCTTCTCCCTCTGCCTGTGTCTCTGCTTCTCTCTGTGTGTGTGTTTCTCATGAATAATAAATAAAATTTAAAAATAAATAAAAATAAACTGTGTGCTCAATACGTGTGCATGTGTGTGTGTGTGTGTGTGGTACACAATTCACCCACATTCATTTCACATTTTGGTCAGTATGTCTTCACTTCACGGAGCACAGTCTAGTGCCACCACACGTTTTCCTGCCCTGGGCCCCCAGAATCCCTGATTCTTGGCCTTAAGGGGAAACTGACCAAATCCTCACACCAAAGGATGCACACTTCCTGCAGAAATGCACATGGCACTTCCTCTTGCCTTATGAAAAAAAATAATGCATTGTCTTCAATTTTTTTAAAAGATTTATTTATTTATTTTTGATAGACATAGAGAGAGAGCGGCGGAGACACAGGAGGAGGGAGAAGCAGGCTCCATGCCGGGAGCCCGACGTGGGACTCGATCCCAGGACTCCAAGATCGCACCTTGGGCCAAAGGCAGGTGCTAAACCGCTGAGCCACCCAGGGATCCCCTGTCTTCAATTTTAAATAAAGAAACTGTGACCTGGGGAGGTGAAGTACCTTGCCCATGTCGCACAGCTGGCAGTGACGGAGCTGAGATGAGGACCCTGGCGGTCTGGCTCCAGAGTCGTGTTCTCCACCATCAGGTCATGGTGATTTCCTCATTGACCTTGACCAAACTGTGCTGCTGCTCATGCTGTAGCAGACACAACCGATGTATGGGGAAGCCCTGAAGGAACATCTACCTGTGGGTGAATGAAAGCTTTTCAGAGAAAATGATGCTCTGGGTCGGGAAGTCAGGCAGAGGCAGGAAGGAAGGAGTGGGGAAGGGGGAGAGGGGAGGGGACATTCCAGGCAGAGGAACACGAGGTGGGCCACAGGGCAATGGGAACCAGCCTGCTCCTGCAGGAGGACATGTGTGGGAATCAGTATCCAAACCCAGAAGAGAGAGGACTTTGCATGGGAAAAAAGAAAGAGAAGAGCAAGAGCAAGAAAACAGCTCTAATAGGTCACAGATTGAAACAAATCTAGAATGTGTTGGCCTCTCCTGCTCAGGAGTAGATTTTGACCAAAACTATTCTCCAATTAGTTAGGCAAAGAAAAGTCTGGAATAAGAAAGCTCCCCCTCTTTCTTTTTCTTCCTTCCTTTCTTTCTTTCTTTCTTTCTTTCTTTCTTCCTTTCTTTCTGTCTTTCTTTCTTTCTGTCTGTCTTCTTTCTTTTTTTAATTTTATTTATTTATTTGTTCATGAGAGACACAGAGAAAGAGAGAGAGGCAGAGACACAGGCTGAGGGAGAAGCAGGCTCCATGCAGGGAGCCCGATGTGGGACTAGATCCTGGGACTCCAGGATCTCAGACACTCCACCGCAGAGCCACCTAGGCGTCCCAAGTTCCCCCTCTTTCAAGTCAGTAATTATAGACTGAGTTCTAGAGAGACTCAAGGGGTCAATAAAAAATTATTGAGAAACTATTATGTTCCAGAGACAGAACTGGACCTAGACAGGGCTGTTGTTGTCATAGAGTTCATAGCCTGGGGGGAACCCACCCAGAAAATGGGCGTATATATATATTTTTAATTTTATTGATTTATTCATAAGAGACACACAGAGAGAGGCAGAGACACAGGCAGAGGGAGAAGCGGGCTCCTCGCAGGGAGTCTGATGTGGGACTCGATCGTGGACCCAAGATCACGCCCTGAGCTAAAGGCAGACACTCAACGGCTGAGCCACCCAGGCATCCCAAAATGGGTGCAATTAATGCAGTCTATGCATGCAAGAATAGAGATATCTCCTGTTCTAGGCTTGATTCCCCCAGAGGCCACCCTTGAGACAAGAATTTGAATTAACAGTGTATTTGGGAGGCGATCCTATGAAGCTCTGGTTGGGGGATGGAGAGATGAGATACAGAAGAGGAGTCCATACATGGTACGTGGTTGCCACTGTGAGCTTCTAGGTCCACCCCACCAGGGATGTCTGGGAGACCCAGGGGGTCCTGCCAGGGGGAGAGGTGCTAGGTGTTCATCACCATCTCCCATCCACCACTGATGAAGGGCAGCCCCACACAGACCTATTTTCTGGCACATTCAGATAGCCCCGTGCTCTGGCTGTGGAAAGGTCCTGGGGCAGCAAGGCAGGTACGAGAGTGGATGGTGCCCTTAGGCAACCAGAGGAGCTCAAGGCTTCCTGGAGATGCGAGTGCACATGCGTAAGTCGATCCAAGCAAGGAGGAGGACTGAGCAGAGCATCCCAGGCAAAGGAACAACATTAACCACACGCATTAGAATTCTGTGTGTGTCTGTTTTATTCCCCACGGGGTGTGAGTTCCCATGGGACGTGATTAAATCTTATTGATCTTTTTATTCAACTAACCTTTCTCGAGCATCTTTCCTTTTGTGTTGGGCTAGAAAAATCTAAGGTCGGGATCCCTGGGTGGCGCAGCGGTTTGGTGCCTGCCTTTGGCCCGGGGCGCGATCCTGGAGACCCGAGATCGAATCCCACGTCGGGCTCCCTGCATGGAGCCTGCTTCTCCCTCTGCCTGTGTGTGTGTGTGTGACTATCATGAATAAATAAATAAAAATCTTTAAAAAAAATAAAAATAAAATAAAAATTAAAAAAAGAAAAATCTAAGGTCAAAAAATACGGGATAAGATATAAAGGGGACACCTGGTCTACCTGCTTTCCAGCCTCAGAGAGGGATGCTCACCAAGAAAGGGCAAGTTGGGGGAGACTGGGTGGCTCAGTGGTTGAGCGTCTGCCTTCTGCTCAGGTCATAATCCCAGGGTCCTGGGATCGAGTCCCACATGGGGCTCCCTGCTCAGTGGGGGAGTCTGCTTCTCCTGCTACCCGTCCTCCCTGCTCGGGTTCTCTCTCTCTCTCTCTCGTGAATAAATGAAATCATAAAAAAATATAACCTGAAACTCCCGTCGCCACAACGTTTCCATGTGCGTAACTTTGTGTGAGAGAAGCCACACAGTTTGTTCCTTTAAGAACTTTATTATTTTTGTGCAAAAGAAAATATTTTTTTAATTAAAATGTATAGAATGTACATTTTCTAAAAAGGATTACATTATACATGCTAATGTAACCTATTTTCTAAAAATATCGAGAACATGCTATCGACACCATTTATAGCCACAAGCGTATTCCCAGAAGGTTCTGGAATATCGTAGCGTGTCAGATTTCTTTGCCTCTTCTTAAGCCTGTATTCGTTTTCAGACCTCGAACGAGGTCAATCTAGGTAAAATGTTTCTCTGGTCCTTTGAATATCTCTTGAATTTTCTTTAAAATAGGAAGCAAGCGTCAGGCTCCCTGCATGGAGCCTGTTTCTCCCTCTGCCTGTGTCTCAGTCTCTCTCTCTCTCTCTCTCTCTCTCTCTCTCTCTCTCTCTCTCTCTGTGTGTGTGTCTTTCATGAATAAATAAAATAGGAAGCAAGCTTCCCCCAAATGCTTGCTCACATTGTGGCAAAGGCAGGAATACAAGCTGCCATGATTTTGCAGGTCTAGGCCAGTCCTTTGATTCTTGGGACCGTGGACGTCTGAGGGCAGGTGCTCCTGGAGCCCTTGGCCTCCTCTGGAGGCAGCGTCCTGCTAGGCCTACGTTATACTGACATCTGGTGGCCACCGAGAAGCCGCCGCTGGTGACAACTCTTCAAAATGAGGAAAGACCCTGTTTCTTTCCCTGATGTTGCTGACCTTCGTTTTTATTCACTTCTCAAGGCTTTAATTACCAATTTCTCCGGGCTGCTCTGTCTGCAGTTGGTTGCTGCTACTTGCAATTGGTTGGACCAGCTACGGTCATCCAGCAACGACCTGGGAGCGTCTGTGGCGGCAACAGCAGACAGATGGAAAACGTTCGCAAACTTAGCTATTTACCTGACTCTCCCAAACTATCTCCAGAGCCTGAGCTCTAGGGTCTTTCACAGAAGAACAGGCGGTGAAGCATGGGGGTGCGGAGTGGGCAGGTTGTGTTTGTGATTCATTATCCGTCTTCAAGAAAATATTCTGGACGTGGCACGCCGCAGAAAACCTAGGCAGGCCACCACCTGCCTTTACTCTGGCCACTGCCCCGATAATCCCTCACAGAGGGTGAGTGTTGGGGTGGGGGAACTCCTGGGGGGACCACCTGCAACCCTGCAGCAGAGTGCCTGGAGGCAATGGTCAAGGTAAAGAACCCTGGGCTGCAGAAGCCAGCTCAGAACCTGGTTCCCTAGGGTCCTGGCTGTGCGTCTGAAAACCCTGTGCAGTCACCCTGGGTGATTTTTTAAAAAATGTATTTGGGAGAGAGAGCATGTGTGGTAGGGGGGTGCAGAGCCAGAGGGAGAGGATCTCAAGCAGACTCCCTACTGAGGGTGGAGCCAGACTCCAGTGGATCTCAGGACCCTGAGATCATGACCCGAGCTGAAATCAAGAGTCGGATGCCCAGCTGACTGACCTACTCAGGCACCACCACCCCCCGCCCCACTGCCTGCTGATTCTTAAGTACATTCAAAAGTGAGAACTACCAGTCTGGGGGCTCTAACTCACGACCTTGGGTGGTGCTCAGCAGAAAATCAGGAGACTGTCAGCAGAATCCCTTTCTTAGCCTGGAAGTCTGTAAGCCAATGGCCCAAGCTGGGCCTCTCCCAGGCATGCCTGTGCACCAACCTCTGAGTCACCCAGGGCACCCACCTCCCTTTTAGGACAGTTTGGCTGAGTTGAGCATCCGCGTGTGGCCTCAGCTTCAGGTGAAGGAGCCCTGCCTCCTGCCCCCCACCTGCTGCTGCAAGAATACCGGGTGTAGGCCACAGTGGGTCCCTCGCCTCCACTTTCACACCTGGAAACTGGCAATGCCCCACAAACTGCCTGTGGGCACGGTAGCTCATGGAGAGCACCGCCTGAAGGAAGGAGGGTGCAACAGAGGTGATGGAGGCAGGAAGGGGGGAGATGGAGGTTGGGATGGAGGAGATGGAGATGGGGTTGGAGGAGATGGAGGGGGGATGGAGGAGATGGAGGAGGGGACGGAGGTAATGGAGGGGGGACAGAGGTGATGGAGGGGGGATGGAGGAGATGGAGGCAGGGACGGAGGAGATGGAGGCAGGGTCGGAGGGGACTGAGGGAGGATGGAGGTGATGGAGGCAGGGATGGAGGAGATGGAGGAAGGGACAGAGGAGTTGGAGGCGGGGTCGGAGGTGATGGAGGGGTCTGAGGAGATGGGGGGGGACAGAGCCAGGAGTGTAGGACCCCAGGGCCAAGGGGTATCCTCTCAGGAGCAGCACTGCTGGGCAGCACCACCACCTGGCCACCAGCTCCACCTGGTTGTGTGCTCCGGACTCTTCCCATCGCGGGTTTGGGGCTCCCAGGGGCCACCCAGAGCTCTGCGCTCTGGAGTGCGGGGCGGGCAGATGGCCTCGCCAACATTGCCCCACTGAATGGCCTTCTGCAGGTGGGTATGGCCTGACTCGCCGGGCCCCGAGGTGGGGAATAACCGCAGGAGTGCCCCTGGCCCCTTGTCGGAAGGAGGTGCCCGGCTTTAAGGTCAGCCCGTAGTGTCCCAGTGGACCAATGAATCCAGAGAGGCGGGCAGGCTCTTCCATCTCTGTGAGGTTCCCTGCAGCCCCCCACCCCTACCCCCAGGCCTCCCGGAAACCGAGGCTGAGAGCTGGCAGGTGCATGTCCATTCCCCTTTGCACCCTGGCTCTTCCCCGGTCACACATGGAGGACCTCTGCGCCCCTGGCAGCTCAGCAGTTCTCGACTCTCCCCAGTAGGAAGGGGCAGCTGGACCACGGACACCCGCTGGACAAGTGGACACAAACATATGGGAGCCAGCTGTCCAGCAGAAGAAGGGTCCGTACCACCTAGCTGGCTAAGAAAGCCCTGGAGTCCCCTTGGTCCTCACCCTGACCTCTCGGGGCCGGCCCGATCCTGTGGGCACCCCTTCACCGCTGCCTACCTCCCCCAGGGTGGGCAGTGGCCACAGCTCCATCCCTCTGTTTGTGGGTTCCGGACGAAGGACAGGTCCTGTGCTCCCTCGGGGCTCCTCAGCCCTGAGATGCAAGAAGAACAGTAACCCTGGTGGGCACCTACGGAGCAGGAACTGGGCCCTGTGTCCCTGTCCTCATGCCATCTCTATGGAAAGCTGTCTGCTCCATCTTACATACGTGGAGACTGAGTCTCGCAGCGGGGACTGACCGGATGGGCGCCTCCGCTGGTAAGTGGCCCAGCCTCCATTTGACCCCGGCCGCCATATCTAATTCCCAAAAGAAGGCAGGGATGGGGGTTCTCATCTGCGTGGGGAGCCAGAGACAGACACGGCCCGGGGAAGCCGGAAGCGCAAGCGGAGAGTCCCACACAGGTCCCTGGGCCCCTGCCAGGGTCGTGGACCGTGTTTAGGGCGGCCCGCGATGGGGCGGCTCCTGTGCAACCACTGCGCAAAGGGGTCAGGTCCACAAAGCCGGGCTTTTTTCCTGCTTTTTAATTTCTGGATCCCCAGTGCCTCAACCCCGGTGTGGCTGTCGTGGGCCCTCGGCCAGTACTGGAATGAGTCCATCGCTCAGTCAAAGGATGGCCGACCCAGGCGGGCTAGCAAATCAGCAGACTGAAAACTCTGGACTCATTACGCGCACAGAATTGATCCAAACTGCCGTTCACTGCGGTCATTTTGAACATGCCTCCATAATATGTCTTATACACACGCGCACACGCACACGCACACATGCATACTCTTTAGCAAAAACCCCCACCCGCCCACTTCTTGAATTATGGGCAGTGAAAAGTCCAGGAATGGTATGGGCTTCGGGGCGAGAAACTCCTCGGTAAATACCAATTCCATCCCATTCCCGGAACACCACCTCCAAATATCTCATTGGGGGGGAAGAAAGAAATTTTAAAATTGTGTCTGCACATGAAACCTCTCAAAACTGAAAAGGTAAAACAAGGGGTGTTGGGTTTTTCCCCCACCCCCTTTACCTCTGTATTTTGAAATTGGCTCAGAACGAAGTTAGAAAAGAATCTCTGTCCATCTGCTGCCCAGCCTTCGCTCAGCGGAACATTGCTCAGTCAGGGTTACGCAAAGCTGGAGAAATAATGGAAATGCACAGAAAACCTCATCCCAACCCACACCGCTGATCGTTTTCCAAAACAGCATTCTTGCCAAATGGGCTTTTGGCTTTATTCACTCAAACGACTTTCTTGCTCACTGCTTAGAAGAGGCGTTTTGGCAGGAAAAGGAATCCACAGTGTGCGTCTGACATGACATTCCCATTCTGATCGAGAGAACCGGGGTGGAAACAGATACGGTGAAGCAGGTAGAGTTTGTCCAGCGGTCCCCTTCGCGGGGCACTCCTCCCCCAAGTGCCTGTCGTCTTGTCACCCAGTGGCCGCGGACAGCTGCCCCTCTGCCCCCCGCTGCTTCATATGTTCGCCTCCCAGACCTGCGTGCTTACGACTTAACAGTCGGCCTATTCTAATCGTCGCTATGCAAACTGTAAGGTTGATATTATTCCTTTTTTTTTTAAAGATTTTATTTATTTATTCATGAGAGACACAGAGAGAGAGAGAGGCAGAGACACAGGCAGAGGGAGAAGCAGGCTCCATGCAGGGAGCTCGATGCGGGACTCGATCCCAGGACCCCGGGATCACGACCCAAGCCAAAGGCAGATGCTCTACCCACTGACCCAGCCAGGCTCCCCTTCTGACTACTTCGGACCCCCACCCGTGCCAGGCTCTAGCACACTCGTCATTCTACAAAATCCAAGACGACTCTCCCATCCTTGCTCTGTTCATTTGACAGGCGGGGCTGGGGGCAGGCCCTGCATGTTTGGGGAATAAGGAGAGTTTTTTCAAGTACATGTTAGACTCTCGAGTTTGGCGGTAGATCTTGTACGAAACATCGGGAAGGCACAGCGTCCAATGTCCTTGGTTTTATTGCTGTTGGTCAGCGTTGACATTTGCTTTGCCGATAATTTCGGTATTTATTTGGTTTGTAAATGCCGGTCTGTTTCCCAGATGGTCAGCTACCGGCCCCAGGGCTCTATGGCCTCAGAAACACTTGGTGCCCGACGACGTGGCCAAAGGAGCCCGGGGGAATGGTTAGCTATGGCTTCACTGGGGGGAGAGAGAAGAGGAACGGACCGTACAGACGCGGCCGAGGCTCCACTGCGAAGAAAGAGGCAGGAACGGGGGAGAGCTGCGAGGCCTGCAAGTAAGCGTGGACTCCGCCTGACCGGGCCCGGGGGGTGCCCAGTACCACCTCTGCCCGCTGGAGCTGACGTCGGGAGAGCGGGGGCCACAGGTCGCGGAGGGGAAAGCCCGGGTGAGGCTGGAGGGGGCCGTGGGACCCAGGCCCCCGGCTTGAATCCACTGTGCACACTGGCTTGAATCCACTTTTCCCCCCAGGAGGACTTTTCCTCCCGGAGATCTGACTCAGAAACCAGTGTCAGGCCCGCCAGCAGGAGGAGGGACGACATTCCCCCTGGGCTAGAAGTTTCGGGACCAGAAGCCACCCCGCGGCATCCAGCCTCCCCCACAGGGGAGCCGTCTCCGTCCCAGCAGCACCCAGGTGCGGGGGTCGGTGGCCAAAGGGGCAGGAGCGTGCTGCCCCTGCTCCAAGGCGGTGGGGCTTCTCTCAAGGCGTGCATGTCCCCAGGGAGGAAATGAGGCCCAGAACTGACCCCCCGCTCGCCCCCAGGCATGACTCTTGCACAAAGGTCCTAGGGCTGCTGTAGCAAAGCACCACCAGGGGCTCAAAGCAACAAAAATGTACTCTCAGTCCAGGAGGCCGAAGTCTGAGATCAAGGGGTCAGCAGGGTTGGGTCCCTCTGATGGGGGGAGACTCTGCTCCAGGCTCCCCACACCCCATCCCAGCTTCTGGGGGTTTGCTGGCCATCTTTGGTGCTCCTTGGCTTGCAGAAGTGTCACCCGGATCTCTGCCTGAAGCATCCCACTGTGGAAAAATCCCGAGCACCCCATGCAGCGCCACACACACTTCCGGCACACATGGGCTTCATTTTGTCTGTGAGGCTGCCCTAGTGGCCTGTGGCATCTGTGCAGGATGTCACAGTCCGGCCACCTGGAGCATGGAAGGCCTCACCGGGCGCCTCCGGCGGTAGAGGTGCTCTCACTCACCCTGGTGCAGCGCCCCCCATCACGGCATCACCCCAAACTCCAGCTGCACGTTGCAGGAGGCAGCGGCACCCCCACACCCACCCCACACACCCCCACCCTGCCCAGACCACCCAGGCCGCAGGCACTGCCTCCCGGGCCCGGAGTGAGGAGCCCTCTGGTGGGCCCCCTGACCAACTCTGCCCAAGGGCTTTGCCTAATTTGGGCCAAGGCAGCCCCAAGTGGAAGCACCTCTGCGTAAGTAGTGGCTTCTGTGACCAGTACAGTCCGGCAGCTCAGGGGGGGGAGGAAAGGGCTCCCTGGGCATAAGTGAGTAAAGCTCAGACGTGCCTTCGCTGCCTGGGGACCCGAGGGGCCCACTGGGTGCCCTGAAGCCCACCATCGAGTCTCCGTCCTGGGAGTCACGCTGCCACCGTCATCTGCGAACCTGACTTTGCAATGGGTGTCGGAGGTGGCAGGACGTAGAGAAGGAGCCTGGTCGGGGGGTGCCGGCACCCAGAGTGAGCACCCAAAGCCCCAGCGGGCACCCCAATGAGCTCACCTCCTGGTGCTGGGAGAAGAGTCCAACTGACACGGGGGAGCTTGGTGCTTGTCTCCCGGGGCCGAAGCATGAATCTCACCAACCCAGGAGCCTGAGTAAAGGGCTATGGGTGTATTAGGCAGAGACACAGAGAAGCTCTCAGGACCGAGAGGGGCCCCCCCAGGGTTGCCCCTGAGGGCTTTTTGGCTGACCTTTTACTGGGAACCTAACTGGGAAGCCCAAGGCCTTGAGATGCCTTTGTGCCGTCTCAGGGGATTGACGTCTGGCTGTTTTGGGGTCTGGAGAAGCTCTGGGATCATCTGGTAACCATCGAAAGGGGGATACTCCCTAACACTTTGGAGCTAGGGAGCCTGATTTGGTTATTTTTTCTGTTTTTATGGTCTTATCTCTGTGTCCTTGGGATGGGTAGGAGCCTGACTCTGGGCCGTTTGGTGTCCTTGGGATGTATGAGAGCCCGACTCTGGGCCTTCCCCTCATCCTTCCCTGCCTAGCCCCATTGTCCCTAACTCACCACCAGGTGTTTTCGCCAACCTCTCAATTGTTCTCCTCGCACTTAACGGTGCCAACGACTGTGGCGTCTGATGCACCCGGGGTTTCATTGTGAAAGCGGAGATTTTCTGAGTTGTTCATTTTGTTTTTTTCTTGTTTATTTTTGTGGGGTTTTTTTTAAGATTTTATTTATTTATTCAGGAGAGACACACAGAGAGAGAGAGGCAGAGACACAGGCAGAGGGAGAAGCAGGCTTCCTGCAGGGACCCCGATGCGGGACTCGATCCCGGGACCCCGGGGTCACGCCCTGGGCCGAAGGCAGGTGCTCAACTGCTGAGCCAGCCGGGGTGCCCCTGAGTTGTTCGTTTTGTGCACAAGAAGCGCAGAGCAGACCGCTGCGTTCCGGTGCTGCTGTTACTGACAGTTTTTAAAGATTCACAGAATCAGCGGTGACTTTTCCAGTCCTGGGGCTAACGTGGTGGGAAGAGGGCCGGGGAAGCGGGGTCACCTCGGAGGAACCAGCACGCCAGGCCTTGTGTGCCAGATTATGCGCGACAGCTGTCCCACAGAGAGGACGATTGTCCCCAATCACAGAGCAGGAAACTGAGACCCCGAGAGCTAGGCGCCAGGATGGCCTAAGTGTCGTGGGCCTTCCAAGTCCGTGCCCTTCCCAGACACAAGGCGAAGGTTTCTAACTCACTGCTGAGCTCGTGCGCTCCTCCATCCAGGAAGGCGGAGGAGAAACGAACGCCCCCCATCAGCGGGGCCTCCGGAAACCAGCGTTCACTGGTCACATCCAAGGAGGCAGGAATAGGAAGCAAACCCATTGGGGGAGCTGTGATCAAACGGAGGCGAATCCCACCCGTAGGAACCTACGTGACTGTGGGTTCGATGCCTGGAAAAGGGAACAAGAGAGCACAGCGGAGCTCAAACAAATCCCGGAGCACCCGGTTGGGAGAGGGAGCTGGGAGCTGGGGCTTTGTGTCAGGGTGGAGGGCGCGCACCCGTTTCCTATAGCAAGGCTTCCAGAGTTCAGTCGAAAGAGTACAGAAGAAAGTAGCATATCAAGTCGCAAAACGTGTTTTTCTGGTGTTTTCTTACATCTGGGAGTGAGCCCAGCAGCCCTGGAGACACAGCGGGCCCTCCTCGTTCAGCTACGACTGACCCTCTGCAGGATCACCCTGTGGCCACCCGCTGGTCCCCTGCCAGGACTCTTGCTCAAGCCTCCTCCTTACTGCCCCCCCCTTCCCCCACTTCTTCCCCAGGCCCGGGTGTGTCTCGGATCCAACAGCCACCCCTCCTTGCTTTCACCTCCAGTTCCTACCTGAGCTAATCCAGCAGGTGCCATCTCTCCAGGGCCCCCTTTCCCCAGACTCCGGGGATGCCTCCTGAGATGCACTCAGGTGAATTGTGTTCTCTAACACATGGGGTGACCTAGAGAAAGGAACGTGAGGGGAGAGTGTGCACAGGTCCCTTTCGGGGCCCCACGTCCACCGAGCGCAGGGTGGACACCCTGTCCCTCCTCCGGGAGCTTGGGGCACTTGGGACTCTGTGACACTCAGGGTGGACAAGACATCTATCTGGTCACCGTCCAGTAAAAAGGTCCTACTGCTGTGACAATCCTGCCACCAGTGCTTCCAGCAGGAAAAGCAGTGACAAGGATTTTCTTTTTAAAATTTTGTTTTATTTTCAACTTGTGAATTTAGTAGGTTTTTTTTAAATTTAAATTCAACTAATTAACATATAATGTATTATTGGAGGTGATACATTGGAAAAGCAGTGACAAGGATTTTCTTTATTTTTTTTATGCAGTGAAATATTGCCTCATTTGTTTTTTTTAATAATAAATTTTTTATTGGTGTTCAATTTGCCGACATACAGAATAACACCCAGTGCTCATCCCGTCAAGTGTCCCCCTCAGTGCCCGTCACCCAGTCACCCCCACCCCCCGCCCACCTCCTCTTCCACCACCCCTAGTTCGTTTCTCAGAGTTAGGAGTCTTAAGGATTTTCTTTCTAAAACTTTTTTTATTTTCAACTTTTGAATTTAGTAATTATTTTTTTTAAATTTAAATTCAATTAATTAACATATAATGTATTATTGGAAGTAGAGGTCTGTGATTCATCACTCATATAACACCCAGAGCTCATCCCATCACGGTGCCCTCCTTCATGCCCATCACCCAGTTACCCCAAACTAGGTCCCCTCCAGTGACCCTCAGTTTGTTTCCTATGATTAAGAGTCTCTTAGGTTTGTCTCCCTCTCTGATTTCCCGTGACAAGGATTTTCTTAAATCAGGAAAAGTATCCAGAGAGACTACACTCCTGGCTCCTAAGGTGAGGCCTGCCACCTTTGGAGGGTGGGGCCACCCAGCATGGAGTGTGTTCGAGGACGTCAGCTTCCGTGGATTACACAGAAAACCGCAGCCGCCAAATGGAGCCACTTAGGCCAAGTCCCCAAACCGAGGTTTCATCCCTACCCGAACTGCAGTCCCAACCTCCCCTAGAAATGTGGTCTGAACCGGCCAGTCAGGAATGTCCTGTCCTCACCAGCAAGGGAACCGGGTCTCCTGGGCCTTCTCACTCCCCACAAGGAAGAGGAGGGAATCTGTAGGATAGACACACCCCCCACCCCACCCTTCCCACCCAGGGAAGGTGACCTTGCCTAAAATAATCCTCTCTTTTCTTTTTTTTTTAATATTTTATTTATTTATTCAGGAGAGACAGAGAGAGAGAGACAGAGACACAGGCAGAGGGAGAAGCAGGCTTCCTGCGGGGATCCCGATGTAGGACTGGATCCCAGGACCCCGGGATCACGATCACAACCTGAGCCACACTCAACCACTCGGCTGCTGAGCCACCCAGGCGTCCCAATCCTCTCTTTTCTTTTGCTAATAACGTCCTTGCCCCACCGTCCTTCCTATAAAAACCCTCCACGTTGTCAGTTCCCCAGAGCTCCCCTCCGCTTGCTGGGTGGAATGCTACCTCCTTCGTGAATCGCGTAATAAGCCAATTAGATCTTCAGATGCACTCAGGTGAATTGTGTTCTCTAACACATGGGGTGACCCGGAGAAAGGATCGTGAGGGGAGAGTGTGCACAGGCCCTGACCACTTGCTTTTTTTGTAACTACACCCAAAAACCGGAGTTTTAGGAAAGAAATTAGATCTTTAGTTGAAAGAGTCAGAAAATCCACAATTGGGGCGCCTGGGTGGCCCAGATGGTTAAGCATCTGCCTTCGGTTCAGGTCCTGATCCCGGGGCCCTGAGATGGAGTTCCGCATCGGGCTCCCTGCTCAGCGGGGACCCTGCTCCTCCCTCTGCCTCTGCCCTTGCTTGTGGTCTCTCTGTCTCTCTCTCAGATGAATAAATTAAAAAATCTTAAAAACAAAAAACTCTACACTTAAAAAAAGAGAGAGAAAGAAAGAAAAAAAAATCTAAAATCAAATTCTAGCTGTGTTATCTATTAGTTGTGAGTCCAAACAGATCACTGGGCCTTATATAAGCCTCAGTGTCCTCAGCGTGGAAACCAGAGACAGTCATTTTGCTCCCCGTGCCTCTCGAGATTGCGAAGACTATCCAATTGTCCTGCGAATTGAATATGGGTGGGTTTTTTTAAAATATAAAGAACTGTAAAAAAAAATACAAGGTATTCTTGCCCTGCAGGAAAAAGAGAATTAGCGTGATGGGCAGGCGTTACTATAGCCACAACCTCCTCCCAGTTTTGTGATAGTAAAGACGGCCTGTGGGTTATATAACCCTCTGAAGAGCTTCACTGTGTGTGTATTGACCCAAGACAACAACAAACCTTTTTTTTTTTCAAATATGTGATGTCTGAAAACAACAACATGTTTATTAAAACCTAATAGGGGGCCTGGGTGGCTCGGTTGGTGAAGCCTCTGCCTTCTGCTCAGACCATGATCTTGGGGTCCTGAGATCGAGCCCTGAATCGGGCTTCCTGCTCAGGGGTGGGGGCTTCTCCCTCTCCCCCTGCCCTTGCGCTTTCTCTCTCTCATATAAATAAATAAAATCTTTTAAAATAAATAAATTAAACTTAATAAATGTGGAGCGCCTGGCTGCCTCAGTCGGGGGGAGCATGTCACCCTTGATCTCATGATTGTGAGTTCGAGCCCCACATTGGGTGTAGAGAGTTCCCGAGAACAAAATCTTCAAAGCTGAATAAATCCTGAATCGTATAAAGAAAAACTAATAAAGGCACCTTTAGAAAAACAATCCAAAGTCTACCCATTTCCAGGTGGGGAACACAGGGTATGGTGAGGATGAAACCTTCTGTGACCTCCGAAGAGCGGGCATGTCTGTCCCTGGTGGTTTAGGCCACGGGGGCGGTGACGTGACCGTCCTGAGAGCCCCAGGGGAGGTCAGGATGGCCACTGGCGGAGAAGGGAAGATGGGTGGGTGCAGGGTGCTAACCGTGACGGGGCGGGGGGGTGGCAGGTGGACAAGCACACAGGGGCCAGTGCAGAGTCCCCTGGGCGGGGAGGGCCCCTGATGGAACTAGTACCTCCGTCAAAAGCCTGGGTCCCCTCTGGGCGCCCCCGATCAGCGGACCACCCTGGGCAGGGGACAGGAGTATCCAGAGCCCCTGGGCGCGCGAAGCTCCGGACTCAGAACAAGTTCTGGGACACCTGTGCTGCCTTGGCGGACACCGGCCAGCCGTTAGGCTCAAAATCCTAGGACGAGGTATCTATCTGCCCACCTTCTCCCCTGATCTGCCAGCTTGCAGCTGCCAAGCCCGTCACGTCTCACCGTCATGTTCACGGATCCCGCTCCGCTAGCTGAGCGCAGTTACCGCGTCGCCTCTGCATCCCGGAACACCCGCCAGGAGGGGATAAGGAAGCAGGTGACACCTGAGAGAGTTGCGGGACTGGCTCAGAGTCCCCTGGGAGCTAAAGACTTTTGGACACATTCCTGGGGGGGGGCAGGATGGGCAGCTAGGAGCTCCCTGAGGGGCTGTCGGGGCTCAGCAAGGAGGTCAAAGCCATTCCAAAAGGCTGATGGATCGTTAACTAATTAGCATGATAAGCTGGTATTTTCCTAGGCTCTGAGCCAGGTGTTAGAGCAGAAGAGGCCCCCTGAGGAGTAGGGTGTAGACTGGAATGGCTCCAGCTTCTCATTTCCCTGGGAAACGGCTCCCCAGGGCTCCCCAGGGCCACCCCAGGGCCACCAGACTCCATCCGGACCAGCCCGAGCAGGGTCTGGAAGTTGGCTCCCAGAGGCTCAGGTGGCTCGGGACGGGAAACGACCCTGTGCACACCTGCTAGTGAGGAGCACCCGAGGCCACTCCTCGGGGAGGAAAGGGAAGAAGCAGCTTATAGGAAATGTGGCGGCCGCTTTCTCCAACTCAACTCTGCTTTCCAGGATTCAGGGGCCTTAGCCACTCGCTTCTGGGAACTTACTTGCTTAGAAACACCCCCTCTCTGTTGTTCCTTGAAAACAAAGAACGGAAACATTGGAAAAACCCTTTCGTTACCTGGTACAGTGCTACGCATGGACACAACCATGGGGGAGCCGAAAGCCCTGGCTTGCAGCTGCGAACAAAGAGGAATTCATTGATTCTGCTGAAAGAAACGCATACAGCAGACAAACCAACGCATGCATCGTCTTCTTCTTCTTCTCCTTCTTTTTCTTCTTCTCTTTAATTTTTCCCAATATATTTTAGCAGAAGAAAAAGTTTAATTCAGGGGGAGGAAAAATCAGCCAGGGGCTAAACTTACTCAAACCGATCTGATACCCACACCTACATTTTAAGAGGGAACCCCATGCATAACCACCCTGCCCACCGAAGCAGGGGACCCCGGAAAACGTGAACATTTGCCATAAAAGTGATTTCCCGAGATGGACCTGTTTATAAACTGGGCCTAGTGTCACTGGAATGAATTTCAACTGTTCCTGCAGTTCTGAAGACGGATTGCAGACAAGACCTGGCCCAGACCTGCAGGCCAAAGACAAAGTGCAGATCTGCCATTAAGTGATTGGGAAGGGGGAGAGGTACTTGCAGATAAAATGTGGCCCCGATGCATAAATCCCTGCCGTGGGGAGATGCATCTGTTGTGCCCAAGATTGCAAATCCGAGAAACCACCGAGGAGCCTACCCGGATGCAAACACACGAGGGTTTATCTTGGACCCCCAAGTGGGTTACAGCTGGTTTTTTTATAGGCTGGCCCAGAGGATTTTCAGAAGGGGTGGAGGAATTTCTCAAGTTCTGTTTACATTCTGATGTGGGGCTTTCAAGGGCATTGAGCTCTGTTCTCATTCTAATATGGGACTTGCTACCATGGGTGTGGGCTCTGTTGTCTTTCTGATAGGGGATTCTCTGCCGAGGGCAATTCTGAGCTCTGTTGTCTTTCTGATACGGGATTACCTGCCGAGGACATTGAGGACATTCTGCAGTTTTTCCTATAAAATTCAGCTCTTATTCACAGGGGCCTAAGATGGCTGTACTTGTGCTAATGCTAAACTTGAGGTGGGATGGCCTTGATTTTTCTCGGCCTCCACACATCTTGGGTATGCAAACTCTCAATTTTCCTCAAACACAAAGCATTTCCTGTGAGTTCAATGCCAGAGCAGCTGGTGCTGAGCTGGGGGGTGGGGGGTGGAGGGTGGGCCTGGGCACAGCAGCGGATGGGGGCAGGGGTGGTGCAGCTTTTCAGGGAGGACACAGCGGTGTCCCCTGCAGCGGCCCCTGAGAACAGCGGCCCCAAGTTCCAAACCACAGCCCCGCGGGCCCCAAAGAAAGTCAGACTAACTAGTCTCTGCTGGTGCTCTTGGCAGACTTGCCTTTCTTCATTCTAGAGACTCCCGCCCCATGTTTGAGCACATTGAGCAGATGCCAAGGGGCCAATGGCTCTCGTTTGGTCTGTAGATTGTCTGCTCTTGTGTGTGTGGACGGGGGGGGTGGGGATGCATGTGTATTTAGTGTGGTATGTAGTGTGTGTGGTGTGTATGTGGCACATGCGGTGTGTATATGTAGTGTGGTGTGTGTGTACTGTGTGTGTGGTGTGTATATGATATGTCGTGTGTGTGTAGGGTGTGTATGTGTGCGATATGGTGTGTGTGTGGTGTGATGTGTGTGCAGTATGTACGCGGTATATCGTGTGTGTTTGTGGGGAGTGTATGTGTGATATGTCGTGTGTGTGTGTGTGTGTAGTGTGGTGTGTGTGGTGTGAATGGAAATGTCATGTGTGCTTGTGAGGAGTGTATGTGTGTGCAGTGTGTACGTAGTGTGGTATGTGTGCACTCTGTGTGTGGTGTGTATGTGATATGTCGTGTGTGTGCAGGGCGTGTATGTGTGCGGTGTGATGTATGTGTGGTGTATATGTGATATATCATGTGTGTGTGTGATATGTCCTGTGTGCGGGGTTTGTGTATGTGTGTGTGCGCAATGAAGGAGGGCAGAGGCCCCTGTGCACTGGGGGATTGAGAAGCCTTCCTCAGGGGCCTATGCAAGCAGAGTTAGGGGTCCCCAGAAAAAGGAATATGAGGTACAGCTTTCTTGACATCAGAAATGTCATGTTAGGCCCCAGCCACCCCGGGATCTAGGCCTGACCAGCACTACTTCCCCAAAGCATGTTTCTTCCAGAAGTTCCTGGGATATGTCAAAATTGCACAAGAATTGACCCCAGTAGTTAAGGTTTGTTTTTTATTTTATTTTATTTTATTTTATTTTATTTTATTTTATTTTATTTATTCATGAGAGACAGAGAGGGAGAAAGAGGCAGAGGGAGGACCAGGCAGAGGGAGGAGCAGGTTCCTTGCGGGGAGTCCAACGTGGGACTCGATCCCAGATCTCCAGGATCACACCCTGGGCTGAAGGCGGCGCTTAACCGCTGAGCCACCCGGGCTGCCCAGTAGTTAAGGATTTTAAGGCAAGAAAAGAACGAAAGAAGCAGCAGCCACTACGAAGCCAGGAGAGAGCCTCGTGGGATCAGGGACAGTCAATCCGTCCCGGCGTCCGCTCAAAACAAAGATTGGCCAACACGCTCCTGAGCTGTCACTGCAGGATCCGAAACCCCTGAGCGCTCAGGTGCCAGACCAACTGGGGCGCAGAACCGACGGCGTCGCCTCTGGCCGGCCCCGTGGCTTCTGTTGTCCAGCACCCCGACTCTGGCGCTTAACATGGCTTTTGCCCCTGGGCGCCTGGGTGGCTCAGTCAGCTAAGCACCGGCTCTTGATCTCAGGGTCTTGAGTTCGAGCCCTGCGTTGGGCTCCACAGTGGGTTGTGGAGCCAAAAAAAGAGAGAGAGAGAGAGAGAAAAAAGACGGCTTTTGCCCCAATTGCACGCTGCGCTCCCCACTGCAGGAGCCCCCTCGTGAACATGCAAGCGCCCCAGCTTAAACCTCGCCCAGTTGTGTTGTTTGAGGAGGCGCTGCTTGGAGAAATAGCTCCCGTGTTCCCCTTTGCTTCCTCCAAGGACATTATTCTTGTCCTTGTCCTATTCTTTGGCTTGGTTGGTCGTGCCCTTTGGCTCCTGGAGGCCAACAAGGGGCGAACCCACTTTCTGGTAATGCTGGGGCTTGGTAGTGCTTCTCAGACGGCGATGGTCAGAGCCCCTGAGGGCGCCGACTGGGAGAAGCACACACCCTAGGTCACCCCCAGGGAGCGGCTGTAGATGGGAAGGCCTGGCCAGCAGGAACTCAGGACACCCCTGCAGAGGTGACTGAGCCCCCGAGTGGGATCTTCTCACCATGATGTGATAGTGAAGGGTCCTTGGGACGGTTGTGACAGCGGGGATGGTACAGAAAGCTCCTATTACAGGGTAAGAGCTCCAGAGCGCTAGCAAAGCCCCTAATGATCTTGTTAATCACACCCTGGAATGTTGTCTTTTAATATTGTAAAATACTCATGCAGCAAAGTATTGTATTCGGGTATTAGAATAATCTAATCTTCTTATCCTCCAGAGACGCACTCGTAACAAAGCTCTGACGGCTTCTCTAACTTTGCGTAGGATCTTACATTTATACAAAATCACCATGTCCTGGGTACCTACCCATCACTTACCCTGTGGTTCACATATTTAACTCCCCTGCCCCGTAGTTTCCTCTGCTGTGCAACTGGGTTGACTTTTTTTTTTTTAAGATTTTATTTATTTACTTATGAGAGACACAGAGAGAGAGAGGCAGAGACACAGGCAGAGGGAGAAGGAGGCTCCATGCAAGGAGCCCGATGTGGGACTTGATCCCAGGACCCCGGGGACATGCCCTGAGCCAAAGGCAGATGTTCAACTACTGAGATACCCAGGCATCCTGGCTGACGGTTTATAAGTGACCTGGTAAAGGTGGGGTGTCTATACCTGCATGCCCGCTGAGTGCCCAGTGAATGTTAGCCAGCCTCCCAAGCTGGTCTGCATCTTGGAGATGGAACTGGAACTCCATCGGGGCAAGTTCTCTGCTTTACCCCTGATGCTTGGTTCTAGGGCCAGTTGGCCTGGTTGATAGAAGGCAACCGTGAAAGGAGCCTCAGGACGTGCAAAGGAGCAAAGAGGAAGGAGGAAGAGAGAGAGAGAGAGAGAGAGAGAGAGAGCGCGCAGCTATGCTAAGGATGGGAAAGATGGACCTGACATGGACCCAGATACAAAGTAGCATGTCCCTGTTCTCCTCTCCTGCCTTCTTCCCAGCAGAATTTCCAAGCACATGGAAGTCTGGGCACATCCAGCACCTTCTTGTGTTCTCTGTCACCAGATGTATAGTCGAAAAACCACGTACCCTGAACTTGTACATCCAGACATGCTCACATTAGCAGTGTTTTCAGAGCTTGTGTATCTTAATTCCAAAAGAACACAAGGAATTTTTTTTTAAAAGAGTGTTTACTTATTTTAGAGACACAGAGAATGTGAGGGAGTGGGGAGGCTAAAGGCAGAGAGAGAGAGAGAATCCCAAACAGACTCTATGCTGACCGTGGAGCCGGACTCGGGGCTCAGTCTCATGACCCAGGACCCTGAGATCATGACTTGAGCTGAAATCAAGCATTGGTCACTCAACCGATGGAGCTACTCAGGCACCCCAGGACTTTTCAAAAAGAAATTTATTTTAATTTATTTAATTTATTTATTTTAAAGAGAGAAAGGAATGGGGGAGGAGCAGAGGGAGAGAGAGAGAGAGAGAGAAACTCAAGCAGACCCCCAACTGAGTGTGGAGCCTGGCTGGTCGATCTCCTGACCTTGAGATCATGACCTGAGCCACCCAGTTGCCCCTAAAAGACATTTTAAAGTATATAAAGTATCCCTAAGGTATAAAAACATAACATAATGTCATAGGGGTTTAAGTGATTTTCAAGTGAACGGGCACAGAAATGTAATTTTTGGCAAAAGACTAATATAATTTTTCATTGTTTTGTCACTAAATATTGAAGGTATTTCAATATTTATGTATGGGAAACACTTTTCTAAGGCATGGGTTTTTTTAAGTCCATTTGTTTCTCACTCTGACAATTTCCTATATTATATACTATTATGTTTTTATACCTCTGAGCCTGGATGGCTCAGTCAGTTTGATTTCAGCTCAGGTCATGATCCTGAGGTCGTGAGATTGGGACCCACATCGGACTTCACACTGGGTGTGGATTTTCCTTAAGATTCTCTCTCTCTCACTCCTAACTCTGGGAAATGAACAAGCGGTGGTAGAAAGGGAGGTGGGCGGGGGGTGGGGGTGACTGGGTGACGGGCACTGAGGGGGGCACTTGATGGGATGAGCACTGGGGGTTATGCTATATGTTGGCAAATTGAACTCCAATAAAAAATAAAAATAAATAAATAAATAAAAATAAATTAATTAATTAAAAAAAGATTCTCTCTCTCTCTTTGGGACGACTTGGTAGCTAAGTGGTTGAGTTTCAGCCTTTGGCTCAGGCCATGCCCCCGGGGTCCCGGGATCAAGTCCCACATCGGGCTCCCTGCATGAAGCCTGCTTCTCTCTCAGCCTGTGTCTCTGCTTCTCTCTCTGTGTGTCTCTCATGAATAAATAAATAAAAATCTAAAAAAAAAATAAAAAAAAAATCCCCTCTCTCTCTCTTTCTCTCTCTCTCTCCCTCTGCCCCTCTTCCCTTTAAAAAAGAAGAAGAAACATAAATAAATAAATAAAAGAAACAAGAATTTCGGTGTCCTCAGCTTGCTCTTCTAGACTTTTTCTTTCACTTTGCACCTGAAATACCTCCCGCCCAGAAGATAAACAGCGGGTTCCAAGGGTTCCAACCTCCGGTATTTGCAAGGCACGGTCAGGTCACTGTCTTAGTTTACTGGCAGGTTCAGCTCAACCAGGAGGCAACACAGCCTCCCACTCGCAAGAGGGACGCGGCTGGGCTCACCCCAGTGGTGCATCAAGTGCAGCCCGTGGTGATGATGTGTTTTGGGGGCAGTGTTGCTGGGGTCCAGGGCCGATGGCCAAGAAAGAATTGTTGAGCCATCTTTAGTGCAAAAAGGTGACTTTAGTAAAGCAGGAAGACAGGACCAGGTGCAGAAAGAGCTGGTGCCCTGGGATTGGGAGGGGTGACTGTTATATACTTTGGGGTTGGGGGAAGTAAAGGGAAGGGAAGCTCCAAAAGGACTTTCACAGGCTAAGGAGGCCCCGCTCTGGTCAAACCAAGGTTGTTTTTCCCTCTAGCGGGGCACTAACACTAAGACCCTAGGGAGCTTCCTGGAGGAACTTTCTACTCTGCCGGCCTCCAGTACTTGTCAACGGGCTGCAGGTTATAAGGACACTTAACTTTGTCTCCATTTCCTTCTCCCTTTGTTTCTCACATCAGTGCCAGAGAACAGAAGGGTCAAGAGGACTTTTAAGGGCCACCGGGCTGGAAGACACCCTGGGACTGTAGGAAGGAGGAGGAGCCCTCCTTCATCAGTTCAATAAATATGTGCTGAGCACCTGGGCGGGCCAACCTCTGTTCTGGGCATTTGGGATGTGTCAATACCCAAGATGGGCAAGGACCGCGGCCCGGGTGGACTTCAGGTGCTGCAGGAGGGGGTAGCCGCAGAGACACGGATGGTCAACTACAAATAGAATGACGGATTCATTTGTGTGGCTTTATTATAAAGTGTAAGTGCTGTGGAGGGAAAGAAAAAGGGAATGAAAGGAGGGAGGGACAGAGGATGACTGGAGGTGGGGTTGAGAGGGGGATGGAGGAAGGAAGGAGAGGGGTGGGGGAGGGGAAGGAAGGAGGAGGAGGAGGGGGTGAGGGAGGGAGGGAGAGGGAGGAGGGGGTGAGGGAGGGAGAGGGAGGGAGGAGGGGGTGAGGGAGGGAGAGGGAGGAGGGGAGGAGGAAGGATAGGGGGTGAGGGAGGAGAAGAGAGGGGAAGGGAGAGAAGGTGGGGGAGGGGAGGGGAGGAGGGACGGGGTGGGGGGGGAAGGTGATGGAAAGGGTGGGGAAAGGAGGGAGGGGAGACTTGAGGAAGTGGGGGAGTGAGGTTGGAAGAGGAAGTGGCAGGGGAGACGTGGGCAGGGCGGGGAGGGAGTTGCTGGCTGGGAGTGGAACCAGGGATGTCACCTGGGAGCAGGGCTTGGGGGAGGGGGGGGTGCAGTGCAGGAGCTGTCACGGGGAGCACCCGGGACGGAGCAGGTGCTCCCGAGGGAGGAAGCAGCAAGGAGGCCCTGAGGGTAGACTCCCCTGACCCCAGGTCAGCTCGGGGTGAGCCTGAGAGGAGAGGAGGGCCTCCCTGCTCCCCCAAAGACGTGGGTCCCTGCAGACATCCTTGCAGGAGCTGGGGGTGGCGCAGGGGACCAAGCCCTGGGACAGGTGTGGACAGGTGTGTGGGCCAGGGCGCCCGCTGGGAGGCTGGGGGGGCAGGTGGGTGACGGTGGAGGAGCCATAGGAAGGCGGGCAGCTCCTGGTAAGTCCTGAAGGCTGAGGGCTGTGAGCTGCACGGGGGCAGAGGGGCCTCAGGAGAGGCTGGGGAGGACAGAGGGACGGAGAATGGCAGAGAACCCAGGAGAAAAGACAAACGGTCAGCTGGATTGGGTGCAGCCGAGGGCGCGGGTCGGGCGGGAGCCCCCCACTCGGTTCCGGGGCTCGGACCCAAAGATGACTTTCACCACCTTGGTTGTCCTTCCCTGGGTGGTGCAAGCCCATCCCCGGGGTTCACAATTGGCTTCCGTCTAGGGACTCCGTCAAGTTCACTGTCTGATGTGGGGACAACAGGTACTCAAGGGCATGAGCTTATTTGTTTGGCCTCCAGCTTGGAGGACAAAATGCCCCAGCCCCGAGTTATCACCACTGAGAGCTAGAAAACCAGCAACGGCCCGGAGCCCGCTGGGTCCGGGCGGCAAGGCAGGTGCAGCACCCAATGGCCTCATTCCTGAGTAGAAAGCTGCCAGCCTCCAAGAACCAGTGGGGCAAGATTGCACTTCGAGGGTGGGGTGATACTGGTCTCCGCCCTCACACAGGACAGGTAGCTACCTTGGAGTATCTGCTTTCAAGACCCAATAAAAAAGCTTCCCTGAAATGGAAACACTAAAAATACCGATGAAGGAACAACCTCCTGCCTTGAATTCTTCCCGAAGTGATTGGGGGATCCGGGACCGGGGTCCGGCGTCCCCTCCACCTAGTACGGGGCCAGCTCCTCACTCTCTGGGGCTCGGCGGCCTGGCGTGTACATTGGGGATCATGATGTTCACTGTCCACAGTTGCTTAAGGAGTAAATGGGAGAAAGTGTGCGAGAGCCTGGCATATGGCAGCTGATATATAGTAACTGTCATGATGGAGATTGGCAGCTTTAAGCACACGTCCCAAGAAGAGAAATTTCTTTTTTTTTCTTTTTCTTTCTTTTTTTTTTTTTTTTGAGAAGATAAACTTCTCCCAGAGGGCTCATCCCCCAAGCCCCCGGGAAGCCCCAAAGTCCAGTCCTAACAGCAGCGGGTCTGCCCTCGACCAACCCCTCCACTGTCCCAAGTGACCCTTAAGGGAGGGATGTCCAGGTGAGACTCTCTGGTGTCCAGGCCTCTGGGAGAGGCCACTAGGACCTTTTTTTGCAGCATGGAAGGGAGTGTGGCCCTTCAGAGGAGTTTGGGTGGCTGAAGGAAGCTGCCGAGGACAGTGCTGGCATCTGCTTTTGCTCAGGTCACCATCTCAGGATCCAGCCCTGAGTCCTGTCACCCTGCTCAGTGGGGCATTTGCTTCTCTCCCACCCTCTGCTCTCACCCCTCCAACTTCCCTGCTTGTGTGCTCTCTTTCTCTCTCTCAAATAAACAAATAAAATCTTAAAAAAAAAAAAAAAAACAGTTATCATCAGGGCACTCGGGTGGCTCACTGGTTGAGCCTCTGCCTTCAGCTCAAATCGTGATCCCAGGGTCCTGGGATCAAGTCCTGCATCGGGCTCCCCTGCAGGGAGCCTGCTTCTCCCTCTGCCTGTGTCTCTGCCTCTCACGAATAAATGAAAAAAATGGAAAAAATGAAAAAAAGTTCTTAAGAAAACCCCAAATAATTATCCTCTCACTGTGTACACAGGCCTACATCCTGCTCTTTGCAGGAAGCAGAACTTTCCTATGACTTTCTTGTTGCCTCTGGATTCGGTCCCAACCTCCCTGAAAAGAAAGCAAACAAACTCCACCCTCCAAAGCTGACCCAACCCAGCCCTAAGCCAGCCGGACTCCTCACGGGGCTTACTCAGAGGCCAGACACACTTCACCTGCCTCTCCCAGGGCTTTGGGAGAGTGTTTCAGGCCTTAGAACTCAGCAGGGGGGTAGGGCACAGGTTTGTCACCTGGGCGGGGATGTCAATATTCCACTCCCAGAACGGTATATTGAAAGGATCTCTGACACCTGATATCTTTTTTTTTTTTTAAGTAAGCTGTACGCCCAGCATGGGTCACCAACCCATGACCACGAGACCAAGAGTCACACGCCACCACCCACTGAGCCGGCCAGGGGCCCCCCAGCTTCCGGTAACTTCTCATAATGGCATCCCTGAAATCCTAGGTTCTTTTTTTTTCCTTTTTTTTTTTTTTAAGATTTTATTTATTTATTCATGAAAGACACACACATACACACACACACAGAGAGAGGCAGAGACACAGGCAGAGGCAGAAGCAAGCTCCATGCAGGGAGCCCGACGTGGGACTCGATCCCAGGACTCCAGGATCACGCCCTGGGCCGAAGGCAGGCGCTAAACCGCGGAGCCCCCCAGGGATCCCCTGACATCCTAGGTTCTTAAATTTCAGGAAAGTTTTCAGCGTGGCTTAACTTACAGGTTCCCATCCCCGTCAATAACAATGACTGTCATGAACTGAAATCATAGCTAAAGCGCTTGAAATGCGCCAGCTCGGAGTGAGGCGATTGGCAGGTACAGTGTCTTCATTCCACGGCGTCCAACGCAGTGGGCTTCATCTCCCACCTCACAGGCGGGGAAGCCAAGGCAGCGCGAGGAGGCACAACAGATGGTGTCAGAACTCAGCCCTGGCGTGTGTGTGTGTGTGTGTGTGTGTGTGTGTGTGTGTGTGAGACCAGGACGTCCCCCTCCCTCTTCAGATAACCCTCCCCTCCCTGGACTCCTGACCACAGGCCCCATCCAACCCCACCACATCCCCTCCCCACCCCCCCACCCCCAACTCTGGGCCCTTCCTCTTCATCCCCACCCTGTCCTGCCCAACTGGGAGAGTGGGTGACACCTGGGGTTTGGGTCTCCACCGGCCTCTCCTGTTTCAAGAATTCCTTCTTCACAATCACACTACTTCCTTCTCTCTGGGTCCTATTGTCAACAGCTGTTTGGATTCAGCTGTCAGCGTCAGGGCCACGCGGGGTCACACTGCTGCTCACACACCCCACCTTCCTGGTCTGGAAGGCCTCCTCCTGCCTCATTTCTCTTTCATTTGGTTGGCGGGCGTCTTGAGGAAGAGCCTTGCCAGGCAGGCAGGGCCCACTTCTGCACCCCGCACTCTCCTCACTTCCCTCCCCCGGGGGTGGCGCTGGTGGTAGACAGAGTCTGGGACCAACCCTCTTCACCTCGGACCTGCTGTGCTTCTGTCTTCAGCCCTTCGGTGTCCTAGAGATGAGCCCATGTGGGCGGATGCAAACAATTTTTGTCTTCAGAATTCCTAAGTACCTTTTGAAATAATCCCACCCAGCCCCTGGGGAGCACTTGTGATCCGACGTCTTCAGCTCAGCGAACACTTGTTTCTCTGAACCCTGCTTCGCCTCTCCTCTCTCGTCCTGAAAGACAAGATCTCATGGATTTCCCCTTGGTCTCTGGGTCGTAAATTCTGCCTTTCATGGTTGTTCCCTCCTCGGGGCCCTCTCGCTCTGGGGTGGCAACAAGAACCCGAGTTCCGTTGAGCTGCTAATCCAGCGCTGGCATCAGGCTTTAAGCTCCGTCCTTTCTGCCATTTGTGGTCTCTACTCAAGTGTTTCTTTTATTCTCAAAAATCATGGCTTTTGCTCCAAGAATTCTTTGAGCTCCAATTGCTCATTTAAACACACACACACACACAGAGAGTAAAATCTGTTTTTCCCTTCACATGAATAGCTTCTGAAATTTCCCTGGGGGGGGGAAATTAGCTCAAAATTAGCTCAGAAATATTGGCTCAACGGCCCCTTTCAGCCACTGACTCTCTTTGTGTGTCCAGGAGCTTCTCCTTGTCTGCGCACACTTACAAGCCAAAGCTCGGCCTGATGAATTCCGGTGGCTGGCATGGGCTCTCTCTGTAGCCAGTTGAGTGGGAGTCCTCAGGAGAGAGCAGAGAATGAAATTGGAGGTGGGGGTGAGCTGACATGCTTCCTCTTGGAAATGGTGCAGAGGCAGGATGGGGACAGGTGGGCAAGAGCTAAGAGCCCGCTCGCAGGGGGTGGCTGCCGTTTTGAGCCAAGTGGGTGGCTGTGAGCCCTTGAGTCTGCAGGCAGAGGCTGCCGGTCACTCTGTGTGCGACTCTCTGACGAAATTGCTCAGATTTCTCATGAGTACTCCCATAACCGCTCCCGGTCTGCCCACCCACCCTTCCAGCCTCGGTGCTGATGGGACTTCAGGGGTGTGTCTCTAAGAGGTCAAAGGAAAGCCGGAGAGGCTCATGGCAGGGCATTTTGACTATGGCATCCTAAAATGAACTGCAGACACCCGCCCCCCCAACCTCTCTGGGTCCTTGCTTTTCTGTAAGAGCCCTGCCAGACCAGAAGTCCCACCCCTCCAGCAGGCAGCCCCCAGGGGCGAGCAGGTCAAAGGCTAGGTTTGGCTGCTTTTCAGACAGGGGGGTCTCCAAAGCTCCCTTGCCATCCCCTCCTCCAACCTCCCCCAGAGGACCCACTGTGGGCTGCTGTACCCCTCAGCTTGTAGGTGGGCGGTGGGGTTGTGTGCCCCATGCTTGAGGGGCAGGTGGTTTCCTAGCCTCCAGCGGAGATGGGACGGGGCGACACTGGACCAGCCAGGGGCTCCCAAATCCCGCTGAAGCCCGAGAACCACAGGGGCAGTAGTGACAGTGCAGAGGCTGGCGACTTCTCTGCACTTTCTTCCTTATTTGTCACCTTCCCTGTGTCCCTTCTGCGTTCTCTGTGTCTCCAACACACTCATAAATCCACACAGAGGACAGTCCCATTCTCCAAATGGCCCCTGTCCAAACAGATGCTGGAATTTGTCTTCCTCCAGACTTTTACCAGGAAAGGGACGCAGTCGAGGCTTTCGGGAGGTGACCAAAATAAATACAGGACATTAACGAAGAGGTGTGTGCAGCCGAACGTGTCATCTGGGGGCTGCCAAACCGCTTCTCATTCCGCCACTCTGGGACTCGACTCCACCGGCCTTGGCATTATTATCAACTAATTCTGATGATGTAAAATTCGAAGTACGCGGGACTGCTGTGGACTCCAGAAGGATGCTAACTCCGGGAAGGAGGATCCCCCGCCTCTCACCTGTGGGGTCTTAGCCAAATGACTGCCAGGCTCCAGAACGAGGACAAGAAGTGGTTCCCAGAACGATGAGAATGACAGAGCAGCTCCATTACAGAGAGAGAAGGAGGCCATTCACACCAAGCTCTACAGGTGAGGAAGGATGACGGTGCAGGTAGGCACCTCCAAAACCCCAACAACACGCAGCTGAGGGGCCAAGTCTTAAAATCCAAGACATTTTCAGGGAAGCAAATGTTAACCCAATGACTCCTATGTAACGAGCATGCCCATATGGGTTACTCTATGTCCCTGACCATCATGATGGTAAAATACGCTCCTAGGGGTACTGGGGGGCTCAGTCAGATAAGCCTCCGATTCTTGGTTTCAGCTCAGGTCATGGTCTCAGGGCCAGGAGACAAGGCCCCCGATGTACTCCACACGCGGTAGGAAGTCCACTTGAGATTCTCTCTCTCCCTTTCCCCGCTCCCCTAATTCATTAATTAAAAAAAAAATACACACTTCAGCGGAAAGAACCATTATTTCATGAACGACTAAGAAAAGGATATGTTGGGTGCCCGGGTGGCTCAGGGGTTGAGAGTCTTGCCTTTGGCTCAGGGTGTGACCCTTGGGTCCCGGGATCGAGTCCCACATCGGGTTCCCCTCATGGAGCCTGCTTCTCCCTCTGCCTGTGTCTCTGCCTCTCTGTGTGTGTCTCTCATGAATAAATAAACAAAATCTTTAAAAAAATTTTTTTGAAAAGGATATGTTACCATTAACCCATGACAGGATACTCTCTTATCACTCAGGATTCCTGTTTTATAGAGAATTGTAGCCCTATTTAGACATTCCTGTGTGAACCTAAAATACAGGTGAATAGACTGGTAAGTTATTCTCAAAATTTTTCATATTCTGGCCCATTCTTGGACTTGTAGTGGTCACTATCCATGTTTTCGATATAAATATCATCCTCTGTGCCAGTAAGGTGTGAGGTGATCGCTTCCTGAAAGTGGTGTATCTGTTTCCTCTTGCTGCTGTAACAAATTTCCGCGAACTCAGTGGCTGAAACACGTGGATTTTATTATCTGACGCCTGTATGTTAAGAGGTCAGAGGTCTCACCTGGGCCTCACTGGGCTGAGGTCAAGGAGTAGGTGGGGTTGCTTTCCTTTCTGGTGGCTCGAGGGGACAGTGGCATTCCTCATCCTTACAAATTTCTCAGGCCACCTGCATTCCGTGGCTCATGGCCCTGTCCTCCCCTTTCAAAGCTAACAAAACCCCATCCCTCTGGCCACAGCTGGGAAAGGTTCTCTGATTTTAAAGATGCACAAGATTAGACTGGGCCCAACTGGATAGTCCGGGATACTTTGCCCATCCCAAGGGCCTTAACTTAGTCACACCTGCAAAGTCCCTTCTGGCACAGAAGGTAACTTACAGATCCTGGGATTTGGATGTGGGCATCCTTAAGAGGCCATTATCCTGCCTCACACAAGTGGTTCCCTCCTGGGGTCTCCAGGAGACTCCCAGCCCCAGACACCTTCTTGTAAGCATTCACACTGGGCTTTCTTGAAAGTATCAACAGAAAGTTTGAGACAAACCCCAGACACACACGTTTCACAAATGATCCTTCAATCGTTTGGTTACAAGTGTTGAGGGGGAGTGGCTTTCAACCACGGCACCAGGAATACCTGTCAAATACATGCCTTCACAGGTAACGAAGCCTGCGTCCTGGCTTTGGAGTGGTTAAGTGTGAATAGACTCAAGGGGCTATGGGATATAATTGAATTGTTTTTTTTTTTTAAGTAAAGATTGTATTTATTTGAGAGAGAAAGGGAGAGCACAAGTGAGGGGAGGAGCAGAGGGAGAGGGAGAAGCAGACTCCTTGCTGAGCAGGTGCCTGACCCAGGGCTCCATCTCAGGACCCCGGGATCATGACCTGAGCTGAAGGCAGACGCTTCACCAAGTGAGCCACCCACGTGTCCTGGGATATAATTTGATCCTAACGAGGAGCCCACTAAAGCAAGTAAATAGGCCATGCTGCTGCACAATGGGACCCCATTCGTGCTGAAGCTCTGAGAACACCCCATGGAGGTGGGCAGCAGACACACGTGGAAGGGAATCCAGGTGAGAGCACAGGAAAGGTGATGGGCACAGTCCCATGGTCTGAGGCAGAATGAGCCGTTCATCCCGGGGCTCCGGGCTCAGGCCGGTGCAGTGGCCATTGGCTGTTCCCTCCGCTGGCCGAAAGAGCGGGGTGCGGTGGACAAACCACTCGGAAACCTCCGTGATTTGGAGCCCACCTCTCCAGGCAGAGCCTTGCGGGGTGGCCCCAGCAGGTGTAGTGCTCCCCTGATGGGCCCTGTGTATCCAGCCGCCGTGTTCCTGAGAGTGGCCAGGCTTCCTGCACAGGGGGCCCTACTTCTAATGCAGGAAGGGTACTTGGTATTTAACGGGAAGTCGGACGGAGGTGAGTCCTATTGCCCTCTGTCCTAGAACGTGCCTGATTAGTCATTTTAAGAAGCAGCCTGGCTCAGGTAAAAGGACACGGGCTCCGGTGGCTGTCTGACCGAGTGCAGATCTGGCTCATCATTACGCGCAGGGCCCCTGGGCAGATCTTCAGTGCCCTGTGCCTTGGCGTCCCCTTGCCGGAGGCCTGCCTGCCCCCGAGTGGCAGAGGATGGGAAGCAGTCAGCGTCCAGGAGGTGCTGGGAGCTCGGCGCTGCTGTCCCTCCAAAAGTGGGGACCGCTGCCAGCCCCCAGCTTCTCACTGTCCAAGAGTCAGAACGAGCAGGGTTTGTGACATCACCGTGCAAACTCAGTGGCACGGGGACGGCCCCCAGCAAACGGAAGGAATGCACGTGTCTGGAGAGCACCCGTGAGTCCTCCTCCCTCCACACCAAATGCTGACTCCACCCTCTCTGTGCCCCTTGTCACCTCCTCACGGGGTCTTGCCGCAGCATCCTAACTGGTCTCCCCTTCATGGGCTCACCCCCACCCATCCGTCCTCCACCCAAGCCGGAGTGGTATTTCCAAAGCAAAGATGTATCTCTGGTACGTGTCCTGCTACACTGTCATCTCTGATGGAAGGGGCCATTCGTCCCACGTGGCTCCAACTCTGATGTGGTCAGTGGCACAGAGAAAGGCTCAGCTTGTCTTGAAACGAGCTACAGGGATGTTGCGTGTAGGACTGCCTGGTGGCTTCACCTTCTGTATGCTCCCCAGGCGGGTGTTCCCGGGGGGTCCTCTCCAGCTGGACACGCTGTGATCCTTCAGAAAGGGCCGCATTGAAGGGGTGCTAAGGAGCACAGGCTCTGAGGTCCCCAGGATCTGAATTCCAGTCCCATTACTCAGCAGTCAAATAACAACTCTGTGCCTCTGGTTCTCATCTGTAAAATGGGAATAATAATGATACCTACTAACAGAGTTATTAATAGGATTATACATTTCACTGAGAATACTGACTGGCATGTTCTCTATTAACCTATGTTATTTTGAAATAAATCTCATTACATTTATAAATATTGCAGCATGTCTGCCCTAGATCATACCTCTTATACACATACACACACACACACTCAATGCCATTATTTTTTTTAAATTATTTATTTATTCATGAGAGACAGGAAGAGAGGGAGGCAGAGACATAGGCAGGCTCCCTGTGGGGAACCCAATGGGGGACCAATCCCGGGACTTGGGATCATGAGCCAAAGGCAGATTCTCAACCACTGAGTCACTCAGGTGCCACTCAATACCATTATTACACCTAAAATTATTATTATTATTTTTTGACGGTCACATATCTGCCTTTATTGGGAGCAGCAGGTGGGACACTTCCAGCAATAGTAAAAAAAAAAATAATTTACAAAAGCAGGAGTTCAGTGAAGCCACCTGGTTGGAACCCTTGGGAGCTCATACGAATACATCTAAAATTATTAATAATTCCATAACATCCAGCCAGTGTTCAAATTTCTCTAATTGTCTTGTAAGTAAATTTTCCTTTTCGTTCAATCAGGATTTCAATATGATCCTTCTAACACAACTGATTGATAAGAGTCTTGGGACTCTTTTGATCTATAGCAAAGGTTGGCAAACATTTTCTGTAAAGGGTTGGATGGTAAATATTTCAGCCCTCAAAGCCAAATCGTCTCTGTTGCAACTACTTAGACAAATGGGCATGGCTGTGTTTCAATAAAGCTTTATTCACACAAACAGGCAGCAGGGCTGAGCTGGCCCAGGATGTAATGTGTCAATCTGTGACACAGAAGCTTAGTCAGATTCAGGTTTGATTTTCTGGTGAGAACATTTCACTGGTAGCATTCTGGACTTCCATCAGGAACCACAGAATGTTGAACGGTCTCTTGTTTTGTGTGCGAAGTTATCAGCCATGTATGCTCAATGCCTAGATCTATGAATTCATGAGGGGCTGCTCAGTGGCAATATTCCAATCCCATCATTTTTTCTTCATGTATTAGCTGTAATCCTTCCATAAAGAGAAATTTCCCCTCATCAATTATTTGGTTCTACCGAGGTAGAGTTTGCACAGGAAAGTCAAGATAATAAATGCTTGATTCTTTTCATTTTTCTTCCACTTTTAAAAAATAATGCGATGGGCTCCTTAGCAGCCTTCAGAAACAATCAATGTACTTTTTCAGAGGACATCATGAACGAATAGGTTTCAACATAATTGAAGTGTTTTGGACCATTATGGTTACTACCTTTAATGATGTTTGAATTGTCCCAGCTCTGCCCCAGCTCTGGACAGGGCTTCCAGAGTCTTTGATAACACCCTCGCTTTCTGGTATGACAAGATGTTCTAGGGTCACCTTGCTTGGTTTCTTCCGTGGACCTGGAACCCCCCTTCTCTGGGGAGCCAAGGTTTGCTTCATGGGGAAGTGATATTTAGAAGCCCTAATGCAGGCACTATGGGTGCTCATTTGTGTGTAGACCTATCCAGTAGACACAGCAAGGCTTATTATCATTTTTTAAAAGATTTTATCTATTCATTTGAGAGAGAAAGAGAGAACTCAAGCAGGGAGAGCAGCAGAAGGAGAGGGAGAGAGACTGGGAGACAGCAGACCCCTCGCTAGGTGCAGAGACCAGTGTGGGGCTGGACGTCACCACCCTGAGATCATGATCCAAGCCGAAACCAAGAGTCAGATGCTCAGCCCACTGAGACACTCAGGTACCCCGAGGCATTTTTTTTTTAAATATGAAAGATGTCAGGAATACTTACTGAAATTTCCAAACCAATTCAGGACCACGCAGCTCCTGAATCTCTTCAGTCTGACAACTCACCCTCTTTCTTCCACAGTCTACTTCTTGGCTCACCTGAGGAGCTTTCAAACCAGCAGTTCTGGAAGCTGGCCCCAAATCGTCTGAATGGAAAGAGGTGCAGGCAGGATCCCCCAGGTGATTCACTGAGCGGCCAGGCTTGGCTCTGAAGAACCAGCATGGAGTGCTGCCCAGGGGCCGGGTAGGAATAAAGACGGAGAGATGTCTACGTGTCCGACCTTTTGGGAGTTGGGTTTTGTAGGGTGCGGAGTGACTGAAGGCGGAGGAAGTCGAGGTAAGGAGGGCAGGGAGCTCTTTCATCAAGTGTGGCTATAAGGGGAGGAAGATAAGGGCCAGTAACCGGCAGAAGTGGGATGAAGATGGTTTTAAAAAAAGAGAAGTGGGGGCTGTAAGCATGTTTGCTAAGTTTCTGGGAAGGAACCAGGAGGCAGGCAGAAAATGAAGCTACAGGAGAATAAGGAGATGAGCTGATAAGCTTTCACGGAGCTAGCTGCAGGTGGCTGGTGTCCTCCTCTTGCTAAGTGTGGGAGGCAATCAGATAGAGGAAGGAGCCCTTTGATTGAGTCTGCAAACTTAAGAGCAAGGACCAGATCTTACTCCGCCTTTCCCTCCCAGTCGCTGACACAGTGCCTGATAGAGAGGAGTCATTATCTGTTGAAAATGTAGATGCAAACGTAGAAACCAAAGATAGTACAAAGCAGCCGTTCTCCAAGTATGATCTGACCCTTTCAGAGGGCCTTCTAGCGCAAAACTATTTTTATGATGATTCTAAAGTGTTGTCTTTTTCACTTTCGTTCAGTTCTATGTGCTGGTTAGAATTTTCCTCAGGCTTCCTAACAGACTGAATGCAGAAGCATATATGAGAACCCCGCTACCTTCCATTAAGCCAGATAAAGAGACTTGCACAAATGCAAAATAGCCATTCTTCTCACTTTTTGAAAAGATTAGTTTCCATTGAAATGTTATTTTAATGAAATGGGTTGTTGTATAATGGGTTTATTACATTATTTTTAAATGCATTTCTGCATATTAAAATTTCTGTTTTAATTTCTAATTTGGTAACTATTCGTAGATATGATCTACTTAAGTAAAAACTCCTTGGGGTCCTCAATCTTTTTTTTTTTTTTTTAGATTTTATTTTTAAGTAATCTCTATATCCATCGTGGGGCTTGAACTCACAACCCTGAGATCAAGACCTGAGCTAAGATCAAGAATGGGACACAACCTACTTAATCTAGGTGCCCCATGGCTGTCCCCAATTTTTAAAAAGATTTTTAATTTATTTATTCATGAGAGACAGAGAGAGAGAGGCAGAGACATAGGCAGAGGGAGAAAGAGGCTCCCCCTCGTGGGAAGCCTGATGTGGGACTTGATGCCCGGACCCTGGGATCATAACCTGAACCAAAAGAATATGCTCAACTGCTGAGTCACCCAGGTGCCCCATGGCAGTCCCCAAATTTTAAGAGTTAAAGGGTCCTGGGACCCAAAAGTCTGAGAACGGCTGGTGTAAAAGGACTCAGAGCTAGTGCAAGAGCCAGTGAACATAAACAGGCCGATGACAATGTTCCTGGCCAAGCACCACATACTTTTGCAATGAGTCCCTGGCTTGTTCCTTGGATGGGAGGTGAGACCCGTCCTCACCTTCAACTGTCCAGGGCAGTTCTTGGTGAGGATGTTTGCTCTTTACAAGGAGGATGGGCCAGTCTCAGCAAGGAGCCCTCAGTGCACGGTGGGGTGGGGTGGGGTGCGGGCGGGGGAAGCGACATTTTGAAGAGGATGCAGGGGTGCTCTAGGGGTGTGAGGGGTCCACCTTCTCCCCACTGCTTACGAATGCTATGGGAAGTGGCTTCTTAGATCAGTGTTTCCAGACGGATGTCAAGGGCCTCTAAGGCTGCCCCCTGGGAGGCCTGCCCCATGGGTTTGAGTGAGAACACCTGGCAGGTAAAATGATTGCCTCCCAGGCCCAGCCAGCACCCTGGTTCTGAGGAGGGGTCAAGAACCCGGAGACCATTCATAAAACAGCCAGCCAGGGGGACAGTCATCAGATGCTGTCACTTCAGCCCTATTATTTTCTGATGAGACAGCTCTGTCGTCCATTAAAACTGCATGAGCTCCTCTGTGACTCTATCTTAATGCATCTGTTCTCCGGTAAACCTAAACTAGCCCTTTCAAAATGAAAAGCTCACACTAGGTGGAGTCAGGCGTTCCATGAAGGACAAACCTTAATTAGACTTGATTTTTCAAACGTTCCCCTGTGGTGTTTAATTATTAGAGCAAATGTCTCTAATGTTGAACTTCAGAGTCATGCAGCCCCTATGCCAACGTCCTTAATAAATTCCATTTGTTTTTTTTTTTTTACAAGGTTGTGTTCTCCTGAGAACTGTCTGCACGTCTCTCTGAACCCCTCACGACTGGACACTAAGGAGTATAAATAACCATTCTTTAAAAATTATACTTCCTCTCCAACCTTGAATTTGAAATGTGAATATATGAATATAATAGCTCTGGAATTACTATGCAGATTTATGAGGATAACGATTTAGGTTACATCACAGGCCCGGCTAGGCCTTTCTTTTTGAGGCTGGGAATGTGTTAAAGTGGGGATATAGTTTTGGGAAAATGTGATTTTCACATACACCGGCCGAAGCTCTCCCACGTGTGTGTGTGTGGGGCGGGGGGGGGGGGGTCTCTTGCAGAGTTAAGACCCGATTCTAAAATCGAGAAGGCAGGGATAAAATATCCAATCTGGAACTTGCAGGGAGTGAAGCTTCCCTCCAACCTCTCCACTGTTTGAAGTGCGTGTGTGTGTGTGTGTGTGTGTGTGTGTGTGTGTTTGTTTTTTTAAAATAGCGGACATAATTCAGCTGGAGGAGGTAGGATTTTTCTGCTCTTTGTTTCAAAAGAAATGGACCGACTCTAGCTTGTGCAACTGTCCCTCCCGCGTTTAGTACCTAAAATAAAATAAGCCTCGTTGCTCGCACTCCTGTGCCACTTCTTTGGTCTCGGGGTCCAGGGCTAAGCAAGTATTAATTAGATCATCCGCCGAGGGCCGGCGGAGGGGGATGGGGAGGGGGATGGGGAGGGGGAGGGGAGGCGCGCAGCGGTGCAGACTCGGCCGCCCTGATGTTTGCATCGTGACTGCAACTTGCTGGGTGGACCGAGCGAGTCCTGGGGGAGGTGAGGGAGCAGCTTCTCCTCTGCATTGGGGCGGAGGAGCCCAAGCTGCCAGGCAGCAGCGGACGCCTCCCCCCCACCCCCATCCCCACCCCCACCCCCACCCAGGCGGTGACGGGGGGCGCCAGGGGAAGCGAGGCCCGGGCCGGCAGCCAGGTCCCCTCCCCCTGCGCCCAAGATTTCTAGGGAGAAGTCCCCGAAGCCGTCGCGCTCTCCCCGCCTGCCCACCCCCCTGCAGCCGGGGAGTGGGGATGCGGCGCGGGACCGAGCAGCGCGCGGCGGGGGCAAGGCCCGGAGACGCAGCCCGACTCCCGAGGGCCCGAGTGCGGCGGGGACCGACCCGGCGGGGGCAGGCGCGGCTCCTGGGGATGCTCGCGGCCCGCCGCCCGCCGCCCGCCGCCCCCCGCTCCGCGCCCCAAGCCCGCCCACCCCCGCCGCTGCGGGGGCCCCCTGGCGCGCGGGGCTCGGGCCCTCGCTGCCCCTTTAAGCGTTCCCGAAACTTTCCCCCTGGTATCAGAGGAGCCTCGTCACATCCGTTGGCCGCGGCCGCGGGGCGCGTTCCGAGGGGAGTCGGGCCCCGAGTTTCCCGGGGAAGGGGCGCGGCCCGAGAGCCGCCGGGGCTGCGCAGGGCGCGCCCGGGGCGCCCCGGGGGACCCCGCGCGCCGCGGTGACCTTGGCCGCGGGGGAGGGGCCCGGGCCCTGCGGGGCAGCCGCCGCCCGCCAGAGGGGGCAGCGGCGACCAACTTGCTCAAGTTGGCGGCGCGGGCTGGGGCGGCTCCGGCTCCGGCGCCTCCTCCCGCTCCCCCCGGGCCTCCTCCCGCGGCGCTCCTCCCAGCCGCCGCCGCCCGCCCGGTGCGCGCCCAGCCCTGCCCGCAGCCCCGCGCCGCGCCGCCGAGCCGCCGCCGCCGCCGCCGAGCCGCCGCCGCCGCCGGACGGGACGGGCCCCGCCGGGCCGGGCGCGCCCCCCGGGCCCCGCCGCGGGCATGGGCGCGCAGGCCGGGGCGCTGCTGCTGCTGCCCCTGCTGGCCCAGTGGCTCCTGCGCGCGGCCCCGGCGCCCGCGCCCGCGCCCCTCACGCTGCCCCTCCGCGTGGCCGCGCCCACCCCCGGGCCCGGGACCCCCGCCGCGCCCCGCGCCGACGGCCTGGCGCTCGCCCTGGAGCCCGCGGGCGGCGCCGCCAACTTCTTGGCCATGGTGGACAACCTGCAGGGGGACTCGGGCCGCGGCTACTACCTGGAGATGCTCATCGGAACCCCCCCGCAGAGGGTAGGTAGGCGGGCACCGGCGCGCGCGCCCCGCCGCGCCCCGCGGCTGGCTCCTCCCTGCGGGGCTCCCCCGGGGCTCCCCCGGGGCGCGGGGAGCGGGGAGCGGGGTCGCAGCAGCGTGGGGGGACGCCGAGGGGCCCCGCCGAGGGTGTGCGCGAGTGTTGGAGAACTTGTGGGCCCTCCCCTCCCGCGAGCGGGGAGCGGGCGTTGCGCGCGCTGCTGGGGCTCCCCGGGGCTCGCCCTGGGGCGCGGGCGCTGCCTCGGTGCTGCCTCTGGGTGCTGCGCAGCGGCCCCCGGGCGCCGGGGGTGGGCGCGGGGGCGCGGCGCGCGCGGGGGGCTTGGAGCGCGAGCCCCGCGGGCAGCCCGTGCGCCCAGGCTCCCGGCTCCCGGCTCCCGGCTCCCGGCTGCGGGCGCGGGGGCCGCGCGGCTCTCCTCTCCCGGAGTCGGCTCGTCCGCCCGCCCGGCCCGAGCCCCGGCGTCTGCACACGTGTGCGTGGAATGTACTAAATGCGCTCAGGCTCCCGCAGGAAAAAGCAGGGACCGAGCGAGGCTTCCGGGGACCCAGTGGCCTCCCGGTGACCAAAGGAAAACAAAGCCCAGCAGCTGTCTTGGTATCTTAACCTGATTTCCACTTATTCGCACTTTGTGGAGGAGCAAGAAGCTGATGGCCCCAGGCTCTGGCATCTGAAACAAAATATCAGGAGTCGATTTGGCTTCCCCCTCCTCCTTCCACGCGACCTGATCGAAGCGCGATCTGAAGTCAGGTTTTTCCTATCAATTGAGTACAGCCTCAGGATACCTTAGTTTTTTATTTATTTATTTATTTATTTTTAGCGTTGTCATTTGAGTTTGAATCCAGCTAGGATTCTGCCCTAAATAGAACATACTCATGACTTTGGTGTAAATCTAATTATTCAAGGCTTTCTTAAGAGGAAAGGCGCGCCATGCTAATTCTTTTAAAAAAAGAAACGCTACAGAATAACTTCTATACTTGCTTAATTAGTTTCAAAAGAAAAAAGAAAAGAAAAGAAAAAAGACCTTCGGAAATGTGTTCTGCTCTGAACTTTAGGGCTGGTTGCCTTTCAGCTAAGCCTTGTCCCTGCCTGGCCTTCCAGGGAGAATGATGGGCTGGGAGAGGCAAGGAGTCAGCTGAGCCAGCTTAGCCTGGCCCCAGAGGTGGGCGCTTGGTTAGATCCGCCACGTGGAGCCACGCGCTGGGGGTGAGAGCCTTGTTCCTTGTGCCTTCCCAAGAGTTCACAAGGTTTTGAGGATGAACCTCCTCTGCGGTCCAAGGATGGTCTTTTGGGAACCGGAAATGTGCCTGGAGGGGAAGAGCTCTTGTGAGTTTTTGAGTGGAAGGGAAGTCTTTGTGCAAAAGTAAAGATGTGGGTGGTTGGGTGCTGGGATAAAAGGGGTCCTTGATGTCTGTTTCCCCCCACAGAACAGGGGAAGGGAAGACAAGCCTTGAGAAAAATGCAGGGGAGGGGGGGAGGGTGAGGAGAGAAAAAAAGATTTCTCTTGGGCTCTCAAAAAAAAAAAAAAGCTTTCATAAATATTAGCTTTTCTTTATTAATTAAGCCAGTGACCTTTACTTTATTAGTTTTGTAAGTACGCTCTAGGCCCACCACGGGGCTTGAACTCAGCTCCCGGGGATCGAGAGTCTGTTGCTCTACCCAGGTACCCCAGTGACCTTTACTTTAAAATGATGAAGTTTAATTAACAGGAAACGTATTGGATGCCTCGTGCTTGTATCTTTACCTTGGCCAAGGAAGTAGTTCATTCAAGGTTATTTCACAGTTAAAGATGAGCATGTTTCCAGGGAAGGCTGTTTTTAACAATCCAGATTTAATTTTTACATTTGACGGGGAATGAAATATTCTGTTCCTCCTTCTTGGCCTGATTTAGTAATAAGCTGTTTTATAGCAAAATCCGTGTGTACGATCTTTCCAAATGCCTACTATAAACCATAAAAGGTGTTAGTGACAAGTGCACCGGGATTCATTTCTTCCCTGTCTGCTCCTGAAATGTCTCTGACCACCAGCAGGGTGTCTGCAGCAGGCCCCAGGGTGACTTCTGAACTCTGTACTGAGGTTTCCTGCTCTATTAATGGCCAAGAGTTATGCATTTATTCTCTGCTGATTCTCCTAAGCCTAAAATAAAACATGCTTAGGTGGAGAGAAAACTGAAATTGTAAATTTAGGCATTAAATAACCAAGAATTTTTGGAGAAGTGATAGTCCTAGATGGTGTGGAGGGCTCCCCTCGTGGCAGGCACCATGCTGTGTGCTCCCCATGTGTGCTCTCCTTGGGGATCCTCACAACCACCTCACGGCTCTGATACCCCTTTAGGGGATGGGGAAAGAAGCTTAGAGACGTTGAATGACTGACTCAGGGAACAGTTGGATAAGAAAGAGGGAGCACCAGAAATCCACCCCAGGTAGCTAGACTCCAGAAGCCAAGTTCCAAGTTACCTTTCCATCCTCCTTTTCTTTTGCCTTTATTTAAAATTTTTGAAAGATTTATTTACTTGAAAGAGAGAGATGAGTGGGAAGAGGAGGGAAAAGCAGATTCCCCACTGAGCAGGGAGCCAGGCACTGGGCTCTATCCCAGGACCCTGGGATCATGATCCAAGCTGAAGGCAGATGCTTAACCCACTGAGCCACTCAGGTGCCCCTATTTCTCCCTTAAAATTTTTTTTTTTGGGGGGGGGGCCTTCAACTACCCTGTCCAGCCAGAGGTCCCTGGATCTTCAACCCCAACGTGTCAGGGACATAATGAATGGTTGGATACAGATATGCGTGGAATAGAGAGTGGTCAGTCAGAACCAGAGCCATACAGATCCCTGCTCTCCCATGGGAAAGCCAGCTGTTGGACATGTGCTTGTTTCCCTGGATGCTTTAATCAAGAACTGGGGGTCCGTCGTTCTGCATGACACTGTTGAAGACATCACAGGCATCTGCCCCGAAGCCTGAGCAAGAGCAGGACCACGTTGGCATGGAGATGAGTGCCAGGTGTTTGATACCATCACGTGACTCCTTTCTAACAGTAGAGAACCAGCATCCGCTTGAACCATGCAATTTGGTCTTATTAATAATAATAATGGTGTTCTAAAGTGATTATAATTATAGCAATTTCCATTATTTAAAAAAAAAAAAAGGCTTTCACCCTGACACAATAAATCCAACTGGAGATGCTATGGGTCTGCCGCTCTATACCTTGTAATGGCCTCAAAAGAGGCCTTAGGGGTTTCTGTTGAAAGATTTTTCTGTCGTCTCCGCTAATATGGATGAAACAGACAGCAACACGATTTTCATATTTAAACATTCGAGTGTGAGGAGCTAAGAAATTATTTTGGGACTCACATTTTAATCATGGCGCCTTGGCTTACCACTTCTTAGTACACAATTGTTTGGAAGACTTGGGATTGAAAATATGTGCCAAGTATATGCAATTTAGGAGTTTGTCTTTTTTAGAATAAGCAATCTAGTGTCCCTAAATTACATGAAGCTCACTGCAGGCGAGGCTGGAAAAAGGAAGACGATGAGCACCGAGAATGTATTTGATGGAACACAGTGAGATGGGAAATACTGAGGACAATGGGAAAGATTTCTGGGGTCCAAAGAATAAGAAAGGCAAAGCGAGGTTCCCACCAGCTCTTGTGAGCCGGCTCCTGAGCTTGAGTGGAGGAATTCAAGATCCAAGTCCTCCTTCGGAAGGCGGCAAGGCCAGGCCGAGGCATCTGCTCAAAGCACTTTAGGGGGGACGTTCTGAGAAGTCCCTAACAACCGTTAATATTAATAGCTCACCTTTATTTCAGGCTCACTGGATGGTGGGCACCATGCTAAGCATTTTGCACAGATCACCTCCTTTCCTCCTGCAGACAGCCTTGGTAAGGACGTCTAAGTTACTCGACCTGACTATCAGAGGGAGAGAGCAAGGTGCGGAGAGGCCCAGTCATCTGTCCCAGGTCCCCTTTGGTGAGAGGCCGAGCTGGGGTATCGGTCAGTGGGGTCTGCTCCGTTCTGCAATCTGAGCGCTTCCCTGCTGCTCCTCTTGTGCACTTGTTATAAAACAAAACAAAACCGTTTTCATTTACCTGTGGATGACTTGGGTGTGGCGGGAAGTGTCCAGGATGCTGGTGGCATTACACAGGTGGCCGTGGACAGGTGATCAGCTGCCGTGTGCTGCCCTTCCCTTATTGCCTGGTGATCTTTTGAGCTTAGGTTCCAGTGGCTGGTGTCACAGATCACCACAAACCAGGTGACTTAAAACAGAAACGTATTCTCCTGCAGTTTTGGAGGTCAGCCATCCAGAGTAAGATGTTGGCAGGGTCCTGTTCCCTCTGACGCCTCTTCCAGCTTCTGGTGGCTGCCTGTAAGTCTTCCCTGCTCTTTGGCTCTAGGCTGCATCTCTGCAATCTCTGCGTCTGCCTTCAAGTGAAGATCCCCCTCGTGTGTGTGTGTGTCTAGGTGCAAATCTGCTGCTTCTTAGAATGATGCCAGTAATTGGATGAGGGGGTTTCGCCTTGATCCGGTCTGACGTTATCTTAGCTTCATTATGTCTGTAAAGACAGATGGGTTTAAGGGTTTCAACACATTTTTTTTTTAAAGTTGTATTTACTTTAGGGGCACCTGGGTGGCTCAGTTAGTTAAGCGTCTGACTCTTGGTTTCAGCTCAGGACATGATCTCAGAGTCGTGAGATCGAGCCCCACATGGGGTTCCCTGCTCAGTGGGGAGTCTGCTGGAGATTCTCTACCTCTCCCTCTACCCCCCCCCCAAAAAAAAGTTATTTATTTAGAGAGAAAGAATCTTAAGCACTGAGCTGGACTAAGCCACCCAAACACCCTGGATTTCAACATATTTTCTGTGGGGGGACTATAGTTTTTTAACCCACAAGTTCATTCTAAGTTTATTGTTCTGTGGATTTTCTTTTCTTTCATTCTATCCCATCTTTTAATTGCCGACAATTTTAATTTGGAATTCAAGTCTAATTTTCATTAAAGGCGGTAGCAGATGGTGGTTTTGGTGCTGTGTCAATGTGGAGCCTGCAAGAAGCCAGTGCCGAGGAGGGGACGGGGTGGGAGAAGGAGGCAAGGAGGGGTTCAGAGTCTTCTCTGTGTCTCTGTGTCAGTTTCCTCACTAGAGAGTAATTGCTTAACATTTCTAAGACATTTCTTGTCATGTTACACAAATTCTCAAATTGCCAGAATCACCGGCTAACTTGAGCAAAAGTTGGGACGCCTGGGTGGCTCTGCAGTTGAGTGTCTGCCTTTGGCTCAGGGTGTGATCCTGGGGTCCTGGGATCGAGTCTCACATCGAGCTCCCTGCGTGGAGCCTGCTTCTCCCTCTGCCTGTGTCTCTGCCCCCCCCCTCTCTGTGTCTCTCATAAATAAATAAAATCTTTTTTAAAAAATTAAATAACTTGAGCAAAAATCCATTTGCGCAAGCTCGGGTCACTGGTGTTTTAAATATCTGCGACTGGCAAACACGTTGGGAACAACAGAGATGTAGAAGGCCTGAAAATGTGTATTTTGTGTTTTAAAGACTCTGTAAGGTGGGGCACCTGGGTGGCTCAGTCGGTGAAGCATCTGCCTTTGGCTCAGGGTCCTGGGATCGAGTCCTGCGTCGACTCTCTGCTTAGTGGGGAGCCTGCTTCTCTGTCTCCCTCTGCCCCTCCTCCTTTGTGTGCTCTCCCTGTCAAATAAATTCTTAAAAAAAAAAAAAAGCAAAGACACTGTGAGGCATCCGTCACCCCCTCTTTATTGAGTATTTTTGATACGGAATACACACCTCCAGTACTTCTTCTAGTCCTATCCAGCACTTTCTTGACTTCTGATTTCCTTTGTTGAAGACAGGTGGGCATAACTTCCTTGAGGCTTCCCATCTCCTCCTCCTTGGCCATTGCTGGCTTCTCCTAACTAAAAACCAAAAGGAGGGGAGGTTAAGGCTGGCTCTCGTGATGAGTGATGTCTCCACGTGGTAATACCTGCCGTGCTGGACCCGAGGACAGAAATTTCAAGGCTGTGTTGTCCTGTCCTGCTGGTGCCAGGCAGCATGCCTTGGGCTTTATTTCATAGCGCCGACCCTGAATGATGGAGCAGGTCAGGCCTTTGGCCCCTGGATTCAGGGCCCTCATAGGCTGAAGGTCAGGGCTGGTGTCTGCTGACTTTTGCCCCAGCCCCATGCAGGGTGCAGCAGGAGTAGGTGGTGGGTCCAGTGTGATGATGGACGCTTCTGTCGCCAACCCAAGAGCCTCCTTTTATGACCAGCGGTGGGGCTTCTGCTCACACTTGGCTCCATTACCATTTGTCATGATTCCTCTGCTCGCTCCGTTCTTCTGGCCCAGCCTGGGCTTAATGTGATCCTGGGGCTTACTGTGCGTTAGTGACAGCGGATGCTGTGTGGAAACATAACGCAGCTGGGAGGCAGGTGGACGGCCTAGCCTGCCTCTGTGACTTGGTGTAAATGTATTTACGGGTGAAATGTGAGTAAGGGTGTGTGCCCCGTATCCTGGGCTAGGTTCCCGAGCCTTGGAGACTGTGTGTGTGATGCACGGTTGGGTTGCCTGTCAGTTGGTGCCCCTCCGTCCTCTTCTGGCCCAAACGGACTATTGCCTGTTGCTACTCAGTTGCTTCTTTTTGCTCTTGGGATCCTGGAAGAGGGAAAAAAAAAATCACTCTTGGTGTAACATATTAAAGAAACAGAACTGGTGTAACCGCATTAAAGAAACAAAACTAGTAGGTTTGTGTAAGAGTTATGCATGCTAGCCGACACAGGTCTCAGGCTGGATGTTCTTGGGTTTTTTTATATGGCGCATCATATAGCTGTACCTGGAAATACACAGTCTCAGCACTGCCATTTTCAGAAGATAAAGAGGACTGTCTGAAGAGTAAAGCGGGTGCTGCCCTGGGCCAGCTTCATCATTCGGGGGAGCCATAAAGGGCAGTGGGAAACCTCTCTCCTTCCATTCCACACTAGACCGAGAATGGCCCCGCAGGAGGATTTATACCTGGCCTCGCTAACGTGCTTCTACTGCGGAGCCCCTCCGAAGCCTGCACTGGATAAATGGCTTTATTGGCATTAAGCAGGGAACTATTTCAGTTCGCCAGCCGTGCAAACCCCCTGCAGGAAACAACAACAACAACAAAGAACAAACAACCAAAAAACCACAACACTGCAAAACCCCGAAAACCCAGCCCACAAGTCAGCCCCTCAGAGACTGGTGCCATGGGGGGACGAAAGGTGGAAAATAGTGGATCAAAAATTTTTCCAGATAGCAGAGAGGTTGGGGCAATCAGGATGCTCACAGGAGGGGAAACTGCCGCTCGGGGAAGGTGAGTGTGGATTCCAGAAGCCTCACTCAGCAGGCTGCACCCTGGAAACCATATGCGCTGGGCGGACAAGTTGTTGGGAAGCCAGCGGAGCTGTGCAGTCTTTTGGGGATTGGGTGCTGATCCTAGAGGTGCTGCTTGTTGAGTGGTTGGTGTGGGACAAACCTCTTGGCGCCTCAGTTCATGAGCTGTCCATGAGGAGATTTGGCCAGATGGCCTGATAGCCCTACGCGGTCTCTAACGCTCAACGGTTACAATCTGCTTTCATTCTGAGTGCTTTCCAAAGCTCTAATTTTGGGGGCGCCCAGGTGGCTCAGCGGTTGAGCATCTGCCTTTGGCTCAGGGCATGACCCTGGGGTCCTGGGATCGAGTCCCCCATCGGGCTCCCTGCATGGAGTCTGCTTCGCCTTCTGCCTGTCTCTGCCTCTCTCTGTGTGTCTCTCATGAATAAATAAAATTAAAAAAAAAAGGAGCTCTAATCTTCAGCAGTCGTGTGCAGGTTAAATCACCTGGGCCTCTGTTAAAATGCAGAATCTGGCTCGGCACGCTGGGGTGGGGAGGGGAGGATGGGTGCCACTGGCTTGGCTCACTGGCCACAACTGCGGCCCTGATTCCCAAAACAGCTGGCCTGGGAAGGACCAGGAGGTGCTGGTGGAGCTGGTTAAAAATAGTTTCCCAGGACCCAGCCCAGATGTACTGGCCGAGACAGTCTGCACCGGGCCTGAGAATCTGCATTTTACCATGTGCCCGGGCTCCCCGTCGGGCCCCAGCCCCTGGGTGTTATTTGGGAGCCACGAGAGAGAGGGGCCTGGTTCTCCCCTCTGCCTGGTGGTTTCCTGCGTGGAACGGGCAGGTTCTTTTCTCTTCCTGGATGTTGTTGTTTGGTTAGCGTTTCCTCCGCGGGTTCAGCAGATCTGTACCTCAAGCAGATTGTGTTCCAAAAGCTTCCCCGTGTTTGGCAGGTTGGCAACCTGGCGCGGGTTTTCTCCGGGGAACGTGCTCTCCAGGCGTGCGTGTATGTGTGTGCTGACGGCGTCCTTTTAAAATGTCCTTCTGTTACAGAGCAATAATTTATCAATCAATAAAAATGAATTAGGAGGAAAAACCAAGTGAAAACAAACAAAAAAACCCCCGAATAGATACAAAGTGCTGCTGTTTCAGTTACTGGGTTCAGCAGACATCCGGTGTCCCTGGGGGCCGGCGGGGGGTGGGGGGTTGCCCATGTCAGGGCGTCCAGTGGCTCCCTTGGTGCCCACCGCACTGTTGGTCGGTGGAGGGTGCAGCGGAGCATCTGGGGAGCCCTGCTCTAGAAATGTACTTGGCTCTGCACGAGGCGGGACACGTCGGAAGTTCTCAGGGATGGTTCCTTCCAGTCACAGGTTGGGTTTGCTGCCCCTCCCCTTAGTGGGATGGTGGTTATTTTTGTTTAAGCAAAAAGGAAATGTGACTGTGGCTTTCTCTGCTTCCTGGTCCTCTCCCGTGGGGCTGGGAGGAGAGCTTTGACACAGGGCAGCAAGTAGGTCTGACTCAGAGGCTCTCTGCCCCAGGAAGTTGTGCCGTCTAGGGGACACGTGGCACTGACCTGAGACGTGTTTGGTTGTTGCAGGTTCGATGGCGCCTGTAGCTGGAACCCGTAGCTTCCAGTGGAAGCTGCTCGGCGTCCTTCGAAGGCACAGGACAGCCCCTGCCCCACCCCCTATCCCCATGACAAATAATGATCTCGTCTCAAATGTCAGCAATAGCGAGGGGCCAGAAATCGTGGGGATCACTCAGCTGGCCTGGGACAGCTGTGACACCTGTGGATCACCCCTGATCTTTACAGCCCTTTTTTTTTTTTTTTAAGATTTTATTTATTCATTCACGCGAGACACAGAGACACAGGCAGAGGGAGAAGCAGGCTCCATGCAGGGAGCTCGATGTGGGACTCGATCCCGGGACCCCAGGATCGTGCCCTGGACCAAAGGCAGATGCTCAGCGACTGAGCCACCCAGGCCGCCCCTACAGCCCTGTCTCATTCCAGCATCGTGCTTCTTCTCATTCAGTGCGTTCATGGAGCACCTGCTGTGGGCCGGGCCCTGGGATGCAACAGTCAACAAAGACGGGCATGGTCCTCGATGCTCTAGAACCTGCCTGCTTGTTGGCCACACAGATTTTAAGAAAGCAGACAGCGTTTCAGGTCATTGCAGAGACAGTACAGCCGGGTCGTGGGCACAGGTGGAAACAGGCTGGTGCTTCAGCCCGGCGGGGGCAGGCATGCTCCCTGCTCCCTGAGGAGGGGCAGTTGGCCGTGAGCAGCAGCAGGGGAGACCCGGCCTTGAGACGTTGGGGGGAACCACGGTCCGGGGCAAGGCACCTGCACACCTGCCCTGCCAGCTTGGGGAGCAGCTCCTCTTTTAAAATGGTGCTTTGGGGTTAGATTTTATTTGAACAAAGTCTTTACGGAGGCAGCTTGTGTGTGTGTGTGTGTGTGTGTGTGTGTGTGTGTGTAGGGGGTAAGAGTTGGGGGAAAGGAGCTGAATATGGTCAGCCGGGAATTTCAGAATTGAAAAGAACTGGGGACGCCCAGGTGGCTCAGCAGTTAAGCACCTGCCTTTGGCCCAGGGCATGATCCCCGGGTCCCGAGATCGAGTTCCACATCAGGCTCCCTGCGTGGGGCCTGCTTCTCCCTCTGCCTATGTCTCTGCCTCTCTCTCTCTCTCTGTCTCTCATGCATAAGTAAATCTTTTTTAAAAAGGAAAGGAGGGACGCCTGGGTGGCTCAGCGGTTTAGCGCCGCCTTTGGCCCAGGACGTGATCCCGGGGTCCTGGGATCGAGTCCCACGTCGGGCTCCCTGCATGCAGCCTGCTTCTCCCTCTGCCTGTGTCTCTGCCTCTCTCTCTCTCTCATGAATAAATAAATAAAATCTTTATTTAAAAAAAAAAAGAAAGAACTGAGCTCCGTGTGCCCAGGGGAGGCGGGCGCCAGAAGACCCCTGCCTGTCTTCTCACTGTGTCTTCTTCTCTTCCATCGGGTTCCCAGCACCAGACTGAGGCCTGGGTGGGTGGGAGCGGGTGGTTTATTCAGGAGGCGCACTCAGGAATCCCGTGTAGGGGTGGAGAAGTGAGAAGGCAAGGGAAGCGTGCAGGGAGAGGCTGCAGGTGTCGGCAGCGGGGCACAGGCCCCCTGAGGATCTGAGACAGGATGCCACAGGGCTCGGTAGTCCCAACTGCAGGGCAAGGGCACTGGGCACCCCCGCCGCCCACCCTGCTCCCACCAGGTGTGGGCCCAGGGCTGCGACCGTCAGTGTGCGGGGTCCTCCGGCTGCACAGATTGTTGGCTCAGCACCCGCTCTGCTGGGGCCGCCGCGGCCCTCCTGCCGGAGCCGGGGCTGGCACAGGGAGGCTAACACTCAGGGCATGAGAAGGAAGGAATGTTCTCTGTCACCGAGTGCATTTGAGAGGCATCATTTCCACCGTCCACGAAACCACGTCGAAGCCCCACTTTATTTATTTATTCAAAAAAAAGAAAACTCTACTTTAAAATCCTAACTCCCCAAAGTGTTCTAGAATCTAACTCCCAGGAGCCTCTGTGATGAGTCAGTCCAGAGTGTACTTTCCTTGATATACTTCTACTTTGAACTTTTTTTTTTCTCCCCAGAAGATGAGGATGTGGGCAGCGAGCAAGAGACAGAGAAATGGTTGGGGGACAAAGGGAGATGATGTTTGAGGTTAAAAACAACCACAAAACCTCCTTTGAAGACCGAGTGCTCTGAACCTAAGACTCTCAATACCTTTTGCGTGCCTGGCGCCCTGCGGTGCCCGAGAGCAGTGCGGCCTAGGTCCCTAACCCACCGACACGTGTGATCCACAATTTTCCTGATGCCCAAGAATTTGTCCTCCAGGTGCGTGCATATTCTTAGAATATGTAAGCTACTTGTTTATCGCCCTTTGGTCAGTACACGTAGGTGCGTTTTGGCTTCTCAACCCTGTGGGACGTGGCACTTTCTGGTCCCCGACCTCCTTGCTCGCTCCGCCCACGTGGAAGAGACTGGGGGCTGATCTGGCTGCAGGCCTCGCGATGGGCCCCGTGGGCCTCACCTTCCCCTCCACGTCTGAGCTGTGCCTCACTCGGGGCCTGCTCATCCCAGGGTTGGTGAACACACGCCTCACTGTGCTGGGTTTCTGAGCCATGCTGCCGGCCGGAGAATTGAAACATCCTAGTGCTGGCGTTCAGGCCTTGGGGCGGGTGGGCGGGGAGGCAGGGGCCTGCCCAGCCTCAAATCTCGGCCTCATGCTCCATCCCAGCTTCAGCAGAGCTGTGCATGGAGCTCCCGGCAGCGGCATCAGCAGCAGCACACGTTTCCCCTGGCTGCTGGGGGCTGTGCGACCTCAGATCCCCGACCCCACGAGGGTGTGCGGGCCCCAGAGCCCCGCAGCCCCGGGTCCTCTGGCCAGCATCCCCCGGCATCCTGCAGAGCTTAACATTCTCTTGGCCACTGAGGCTCTTGACAGGCCTGATGCAGTTGTGATTTGTGGTTCTTTGTATACAAAGCGTATGGAAAATGGTGAGCTACGGGAGACACCGGGCACGACATATCCTTAGAGCTGGTGTTCTGAAATTTCACAACAACGTGTCTTAGTTTTTTGGTTTTGTTTTATTTTTTAATGTTGGGCATTTGGTCTTGTCTGTGTTTTTTTATTTCTTTCTTTCTAGTCATGAGAGACACAGAGAGAGGCAGAGACACAGGCAGAGGGAGAAGCAGGCTCCCTGCGGGAAGCCCGATGCAGGACTCGATCCCAGGACCCTGGGGTCACACCCTGAGCTGAAGGCAGATGCTCAACCATTGAGCCACCGAGACGTCTCCATTTGGTCTTTTCAATCTAGAAGCTCCACATGTTCAGTTCTGAGGAACTTTCTAGTAAAATGTCCATTCTCTTTTTGGACCTCCTGTTATCCGGAGATTGGCCTTCTAGTTCGGGGTCTCTGGTCTCCGGGTTCTACTCCGTATTCATTTCTGCCACTTACTTGCACTTTAACTTTTCAGGAGCACTTTCTTTTTTCCCTGAATGTTCCTTTTCATGGTTATACTTTATTCTCGTTTCAGAATTGTGTGTCTGCTATCTCTCTGAGGAAATAACGCTTTTTTAAAAAAAATTTTTTCTTTCCACTTCCTGCCTTATTTCTGTTGGCCCTGAGTCCGTTTTTTGGGGTGTTCGTCTGGGACTGTGTCTCACACCAGTGATTATTGGCTGACTGTTCGTATTTAAAAAGGAACTGTGAGGGGCGCCTGGCTGGCTCAGTCGGTAGAGCATGTGACTCTTGATCTTGGGGTGGTGAGTTCAAGCCCCATGTTGGGTGTGGAGCCTACTTAAAAAAAAAAAAGTTAAAAAAAATAAAAAGGAAGTGTTAAAAGGCCAAGTGGAGGGCAATGCGTAGGCCGGGTGTAGAGTACATTTCTTGGTAAAAATTTATTTATTATTTTAGAGAGAGTGGGGGGAGGGAGGGGCAGAGGAATCTCTAACGTGGGACTCAGTGCTGTGACCCTGAGATCGTGACCTGAGCTGAAATACACCTTCCCAGCCGCCTTCACTCTGGCTTGGAGCTTTGCCCTGTGTGATGACGAAGCACTGGGCGGTGCTCAGTGGGACCTGGTTGGGGCCTCCTGGAGGATTTCAGGGAAGCTTATTTTTCCTGATACAGGTGGCAGGTGTGGCTGGGGTGATACTTTCTACTCTTTCCTGCCTTTGATGCAGATGAAAGCCGTGAACGGGGAGCCAACTTTTTTTTTTTTTAAGATTTTATTTATTTATTCATGAGAGACACACACAGAGAGGCAGAGACACAGGCAAAGGGAGAAGCAGGCTCCATGCAAGGAGCCTGATGCAGGACTCGATCCCAGGACCCCGGGATCACACCCTGAGCCAAAGGCAGACGCTCAACCACTGAGCCACCCAGGCATCCCAGGGAGCCTACTTTGACCTTGAGCGACAGGTGCGGGGAGCAGCAGTGATCTGATGCCGATTTTCTTCGAGGTGCTGATCCAATACCAACTATCTCCAGACGCGTCTTGATGTGGAGAAAAATCCCTGCTTGTTTGAGCTGCTCGAAACCTAGTTTTTACTTGCAGCCAGAAACATTCCAAAAGATGTGCCACCATCACTCTTTGGGGAAAAAAAATAGCTTAATATTAAAAAAAAATGCTTTAAGGTAATTTATCATTCCTTTCTTCTCCTTGCAATCTCCTGGGAAGAGGAGGACAAGTCTAAAAGTCGTTTTATTAGTGTCTTTGTTGCTGTTGGCGAGATGCTTGTTTCCGTGGGCCACAGGTGGACTCTGTTACAGGGACGTAGGCTTTGGCCATCACAAGGGGGACCCCGCAGGAGATGACTACCGGGAGGCGTTTGCATGGGGCAGACCAGGGTCAGCATGCTGAGGCCCATGGACCAAGTCTCCTGTTTCCGTAAGGTTTTCTTGGAATGCAGCTACACCGGTTTACAGGCGGTCTGGGAGTGCTTTCATGCTACAGTGGCGGAGTTGAGAGAGATACCGTGTTGCCAGCCTCTAGGATTTTCACTGTGTGGCTCTGAACAGAATAAAAAAAGCTTGCTGACCTCTGGGTTCCACTGTCAGATTCTAGATGCCAAGGAGGGAGCGTCCGTGGCCAGCAGGCTGGCAGTGCTTTTGTCCACACCAGCAAGAGCTGGTGGGCGCCCTGTATGGTGGGAATGGTGCGGGGGAGAGGTGGCTCCCAGGAACCTACTGAATACCCCCCAGGAGGAAGGTTGAGTGTGCAGACATCAGCCACACCCAGAACGCACCAGGCATGAACTCAGACGAGCACATTCTTCCCCTGCCCCTTCCTTCCCTGGTGTTCCAGGCATTGTTGTGAGTCTGGTGGGGAAACAGAGATAACTCCCACAGCATGCCTCCCCCTCCCCGCCGTGGATTTCTGAGCCTCAGGTGGGCCCATGGTAGTGGATGTCCGAGAGAAGCTTTGAACTTAAGCTTTGTCTTTAGAAAGGACCAGACTTCTAATGCCCGGAAATAAATGAATTACCACAAAGCTTTTGGGAAAATATGGTCTTTGCCCAAGATTTCATTCAAGGATGGGGAAGAATGATTTACAGAGCACGTTTGAAGGCGGTTGTAGGACAAGAGAAAGTTCTCCTAAAGTGTTACCCCGTCATGCAAAGGCCATGGAGGGGAGTTTGGAAATGTCTAGTAAACTCATGTCTGCATCTATCCTCTGACTCACAAATCCACTTCTGGGGGCTTACACAAAGTTACATCGGGGAAAACTGTGAAAAGCTTCCCCAAGGCTATTCATGGTGATGCCACCCGCACCAGCATACGGTTGGAGACGACCCGGATGTTCATAGAGGCCTGGCGGAGGGCAGGGTCGCACGTCTACACTGTGGGGCATGATGCATCTACACTGTGGGACACCATGTGTCTGTGAGTGAGTGAGGGCAATCTTTCAAGACTTCCAAGTGAGGAAAGCCAGGTGGAGACAAGAGGAGAGCACGCATCTAGCAAAGCAGGTAGACACGTGTAGGTGCCTCTTCCTCGAGATTGTCCAGGACCGAGGCCCCCAGAGCCGGTGACTCTGCAGCGCAGCGATCACCACCTCTGCTCCTGCACCTGTTCCTCTCTGACAGCCCGCCGAGCCGTTTGCAGACTCCAGCACATTATTGGTCTGCTGTGTTGGAAAGGTCAGGACCTCCGAGGATGAGTTACATGCTTTCACTTCCCAGAGAGCCACTGTTCCAGGTTTGCTGGCTTTTACTGTGGTTACAAGTGGCTGGCAGTGCTATGCTGCTGAGCAGAGACCGGAAAAAAACAAAATCAGCAATTAAAACAGGCTCCTTTCAGGTGATGTTTTCACACCGAGTTAGAAACTGCTTTTTTGTAAGAAACTCCTATGGAGAGAAGTCTTTCAAAGGTGGTATCTTTGCATATTCCCATCATCATTTGATCTCCGTCGCCAGAAATGATATGTTTGCCACGTACATAAATACTTTCGGACTCTTAATTTAGAATTTATTACCTGTGTAAAAATCTTCCAAAGATTTTTAGTTATTTTTTTATAAAGATTTATTTATTTATTTATTTATTTATTCATTTATTTATTTAATGATTTTAATTTATTTATTCATGAGAGGCAGAGAGAGAGAAAGAGAGGCAGAGACACAGGCAGAGGGAGAAGCAGGCTCCATGCGGGGAGCCTGATGCAGGACTCGATCCCGGGTCTCCAGGATGATGCCCTGGGCTGAAGGCGGCGCTAAATCGCTGGGCCACAGGGGTTGCTCAAGATTTATTTTTTTATTGAGAGACGGAGGGGGGCATGCAGAGGGGGAGAATCTTGGAACAGACTCCCCACGTGGTGTGGAGCCCAACATGGGACTTGATCTCACAATCCCGAGATCATGACCTGAGCTGAAACCAAGAGTTGAACGCCCAACCAACTGAGCCACACGGGCACCCTGAAGAATTTTAGTTCTTTTTTAAAAAAAAAAAAAAAAGCCAGGGATCCCTGGGTGGCACAGCGGTTTGGCACCTGCCTTTGGCCCAGGGCGCGATCCTGGAGACCCGGGATCGAATCCCACGTCGGGCTCCCGGTGCATGGAGCCTGCTCCTCCCTCTGCCTGTGTCTCTGCCTCTCTCTCTCTCTCTCTGTGTGACTATCATAAATAATAATAATAAAAAAAAAGCCAAAAAACCAACAACAACCTGGAGAAAAATCATACCTACTGGTCAGTTTGCTAGAGGTACTGATGTACCTCAGGGAAGATGAAATTTTAGGATTCATAGGGCCCCCATTTCACGGATGAGGAGCTCGAGGCACAGCTGATAAAGTCGCACATTGCATGGGGACAGGGCCAGGACTTGAAAACAGCTGGTCGGGTCCCACCCTGAACCACAGCTAAGCTGCCTCCTAGCACAGAAGTCAAGTGTGGGGTTGAGGCCTCAGAAATACTCTTCTTGATCGTTATCCAGAAATGTTCAGAGTCGCTTGTCCATGAGAATTTGGGAGTCCCGTAAGGACTGAGGGGCTGGCTCGATTCCAGAGAAGCTGCTCGCCGACGGGCTGAGTTCACATGCGTCCCGAATGCACAGATGCCCAGTAAATCGTCACCCATTGGTTTTTCCCCCCAACCCTTCCTGACACCCGGCCGTCTGGAGGGTATACCGGCTGTCTTCTTCGGTAGGCTCCCTCCAAAGCAGCCCCAGAACAGCACCGGACAGTCGAAGGGTTTATCTAAACCACAAACATCGCCTTGGCCCTGCACAGCCTGCGTGTGGCGCGTCTCTCCCCTCTTTCCGGTCGGCCGATGGGAGTGACGCCCGCTTGTTTCAGTGCTGTCCGCTCATTTATGGGCGATCTCCAACGTCAGGGTACAGCTGGGATCTGCTCATCTTCTCCCACCCATGCATGTGGGGTGGCGGGTGGGCTGCCCCTTGCTCGCTCTCCTCCATCCTCGATTCCGGTTCCTGCCCTGTTTCCCACCTCCTGGGAGGTGCCACTGGAAGCAGGAAGAGGAGGTGGCCAGCTAGGAGCAAGATGCTAGGGACGCCTCTGTGGGTGGCATCTGGTCTCGGTGCCCAAGTGCAAATGGCACCACACGGGGGGGGGGGTCCCAAGGAGGAGGGGGTCTTCCTGGGGCAGGCCCTTCTGTCCTGCCTGTGTCTGCATGGCTGGCTTCCGTGAACCGTGCTGCTCAGGCTCCCTTTTCCCTTGGCTGGGGATTGGGCTTGGTAGGATGAGAGAGAAGCAGGTGTGTAAATCCCACTGCCCTTCCTTCTGGTCTTAGCATGACTGTGGTTCCCTCCACCATTGCAGCTGCTGGGACACGGTCCACCCTGCCCCTTCACACCCCGGTCAGGGGGTTCCCTGGGCCCCTCAGCTCTGTGATCCTGCCCCTGCCTGCACCTCCGTGGATGGGCCCTCCGGCAGCCTCCTCCCATGAACCCTGGAATAGAATCCCCTGTCCTGCTGCACTCTGCTTCACGCAGCTGGTGAGGATACAGCTGTAGCACTTTCCTACTGTATGAGTCTGTCCAAATCTCTGGAACTTCAGGGGCTCCCGACTGGCTCAGTCAGTAGAGCATGCGACTCTTGATCTCAGGGTCGTGAGTTCGAGCCCCATGTTGGGTGTGGAGCCTACTTAAAAAAGGCAAATCTTTGGAATGTTCAATTCAAGCTAAGCTTGCTGCGGTTGGTATGTCCTTATAAGAAGAGGTGAGGACACACTGATACGAGGGCACTTGTGCACGGAGGGTGGCCATCTACACACCAAGAGAGGGCTCAGAGGAAGCCAGCCCTGCCCCGTCCTTGATCTTGAACTTCCAGCCTCAAAGCTAGGAGAAGATGGGTTTCTATTAAGACGCCAGCCGGCGCCAGCTAACACTTGCTGTCTCCATCCCAGTTCATGAGGGGAGTCCTAGCACACGTGGCCATCCGGAGCCCACCCCCCACCCCCACCCCCAATCGACTTTTCCCACACTGCTGTTGCTCACCAGGCTATTTTATGTTGGCCAGGAGGGAGGACGAGGTGGGTCTTCCATGAAAGAATTTTCCCTTTGCTCTAAATTCCCACCCAGCTTTATTTTCTGGACCTTAAAGAACATGTTAAGTGTTCCTCAGTAAATGAATGCTAAGGTATCCCACCGTGCACCCACCACCACCTGCTCTGGGCACACGGCGGACCGGAGGGAAGCACGTTTAACAGAGTTAAGCTTATTTATTTTTCTCAAATCAAGACACATCCACTTGGGGCAAAATCGTGACATTCAGGTGCATCAGAAAATTATGGCTTCTTTTAGAGCCGGTTCCAGGGCCGGCTAGCTGCCTGCCTTTCTGTGCACTTGAGACAAAAAGGATTGGGGTGTTTTGTCCAAGACCTGGCACTTAGGCGCACGAGGCTTTCAGCTGGACTCTTACAGTCTCGTCTCGGTCTCGGCGGTTCATTGATCTCAGACCTGGAAGCCTCCTTGGGGAGAGGAGGTGGAGGACACAGCGGCCAGCTCAGAGGGCTGTTGTGTCCAGGAGCCCCGGGGGGTGCAGGGGTGCGGCGTAGGCGTGCACTGCTGCTCAAGGCCGCGGCTGCAAGCCCTCGTGTAAATCAGTGCAGGAGGTCGGGAGGTGGAAGGCTTTTCTCCAGTCCGTGCTCACACTTCCTTTCTGACAGTGGAGGCAATAAAGGTGGAGTGAGTTTAGGCAATTTTATTAATTTTTAATTTTTTTATTTTTTAAAGATTTTATTTATTTATTCATGAGAGACACAGAGAGAGGCAGAGGGAGAAGCAGGCTCCACGCAGGGAGCTCGACGCGCGACTTGATCCTTGGACTCCAGGATCATGCTCTGGGCCACAGGCAGGCACCAGATCACTGAGCCACCCAGGCGCCCCATTGTTTTTTTCTTTTAAAGACAGTTTAGGCAATTTTAAACAGTAATCGGAACCATCCAGGTTAGCAAGCCCAGCATTCTTTAGGACCGTTGTCAGTAATTAAAACTAAAAATTGATTGTTTTAAAAGTTCGGTTGAGGGGTGCCTGGGTGGCTCAGTCGGTGAAGCCTCTGCCTTCAGCTCAGGTCGTGATTCCGGGGTCCTGGGATCGACCCCCACGTCTGGGCTCTCTGCCCAACAGGGTGTCCGCTCCTCCCTCTGCCTCTGACGCTCCCCCTGCTTGTGCTCTCTGGCTTGCTCTCTCTCTCTGTCAAATAAATAAAATCTTTTTAAAAAATAAAAGTTCAGTTGGATGCTGACAGCGACAGGCCCTGATGGAACAGGGCAGTGTGCCTCGGAGGCTTAAAAGCCTTTATTGAGTACAAATCCTATCTTTGATGGTGGCTTTTATATAGTTTTTAATGTCTCCAGGAGTTGTGAAATCATGTAAGACAGTTTCTACTATGAGTTGCTTTCATGGGTATTTGTGATAAATCAGCGGAGGTGACTCATCCAGTGTTTGTGGTGTGCATCATGGCATGGAAGTTGAGTTGACAGGTATGGAAATGAGAATCAGATTTTTTTTTTAATTGAAGCATAGTTAATAGGCAGTGTTATCCCAGTTTCAGGTGTACCATGTAGTAACTCAACAGTTCTGTAGATTACTCAGTGCTCATCATCATCACTTTTTTTTTAAGATTTTATTTATTCATTTATTTGAGAGAGAAATCTGGAGAAGGAGCACGCACAGGAGAATGAGCAGGGGGAGGGGCAGAGGGAGAGGGAGAAGCAGAGTCCCCGCTGAGCAGGGAGCCCAGTGCGGGCCGATCATGGGACTCCAGCATCGTGACCTGAGCCGAAGGCAGATGCTCAACCCACTGACCACCCGAGTGCCCCGATCAGTGTACTTTTAATCCCCTCTATGTTGAAAATACAGAACACTTCATCAATTTGCCTGCATCCTTGCTTAGGGGCCGTGCTAAGTGAGCACGATAATTAGAGGTTTGATTAACAGATAACTGGAAGGTGATGTGAAGGCTGGATATTGACTTTCAGTGGGGTCCTGAGAAGGTACCACGATGAGGAAGGGGTAGGAAGTCAAGTCACGTGACCAACACTTGCAGGCGTCCAGGGAGATGTACGTTCCATCCACCTGTCCTGGAGGAGGGCTCTAGGGAGGCCAAACCCTCTCACTTCAAATAATCCACAGGCTGCCCCATGGAAGGGGTCATTGCTACAGAGCACGGGCGTGGGTCTGCTGGGAAGTAGGGGTGCCGCGAACTCTTTAGAAAGTTCCATGAGGACAGGCACCGGATCCATCCCAGGATGGAGCATTGCACCTGCACGGGATGGGTCCTCAATAAATATTTGTTGAATTAAACTGAGAAAGGAAGCAGGTGCCAGAACGGATGCTCTAGACTTACAACAAGTTAGGACATCAGGAAATAAGCTTCTCATCCCTGAGGATTGTGGCAGAGATGTCAGCGCCTTTCTGGGTAGCTCCGGGTGGCCGTGCTGTGTCATGGGGGATTTGGACTGTGCTGTGGTCCCCAGACCCGGGTTAGTTGTCCGTCACCTGGGACCTGGTTAAAAGCGTGGATTCCAGGTTCTCTTCTCGGGGTTGGAGATTACATAGAGTAGCTCCTGGGGTGATACCAAAGGACATAACAGTGACCCATCAGATTCATTTCAGTTCTTGTTTTTATGTTTCTTTTTATTTTTTTTTAAAGATTTTATGTATTTATTCATGAGAGACACACAGAGAGAGAGGCAGAGACACAGGCAGAGGGAGAAGCAGGCTCTGTGCAGGGAGCCCGATGTGGGATTCGATCCCAGGACTCCAGGATCACGCCCTGAGCTGAAGGCAGGCGCTCAACTGCTAAGCCACCCAGGTGTCCCTGTTTTTATGTTTCCTAATTAAAACCTAGCCTCGTGTCCAAGTTTGGTGATTATTTTGTGCAGGCAGTTACACTCATTGCTGCATGACTAACCGCATCCAACAGAGAGGCGACGGCTACTTGTACTTGCCAGGCCCTGTTCTAGGCACAGGGGGCTTGGCAGCGAGCCACAGTGATAACAGATCTGGCCTTCCCGGATCTATGTTTGATGAGAAGATACAGACAAATCTGGTAAATATGCAGTTATTTGGAAGGTGTATTAAAATGCAGACGAAGGCATGCTGGGAGTAGGCAAGTGTTCCTGAGCTCTGTAGGATGTGCCCGGGAAGGGGTCTTCCTTCAGTGACGCACTAGAGCGGAGGCCCAGAGAGAGAGAGAGAGGGAGTGAGTACGCGGGCAAGGGTGTTCCAGGCCATGGGAACAGCCGGGGCACAGGCCCTGAAAAGGATGTGTGCTTGCATGTTGGAGGAGCCCCAGGGTGGCTCCAGTGGGAGCACGATGGGTGAGCTGTGTGGGACAGGAGGGGAGAGACGAGCTGGAAGGGGGGCCTTGCTGTTGCTGAGAGCTATGTGGTCAAGAAGGTGAAATGAGGAGATTGGCTTTGGAAATGCCAAAGTGAGACCCCTTTTGTGCCGTGCAAGGTGAGTGGTCCCGGAGCAGCTGAATATGCATGTGGGTCTCTAACGAGGGGTCCCAGACGGAGACGTAAATCTGAGCATCGACTCCAGAGCAGCTGTGTGAAGCCTCAATTAGAGGTAGCATCCTGGGGCATGAGCCTGGACAGAGCGGTGAGGTCCAAGGTCAGGGCCCGAGACATCCCAAACCTTGGAAGCTGGGGAGGTGAGGAGGCATCGTCCCGGGGCCTGAAAAGGAGCAGCAGGGAGACAGGAGGGGAGCTCGACGGTGGTGATGTCCCCGAGCCAGGGGAAGCAGAGTCAGGAACAAGCCCAAATCCCACGATGGCCAAGGGATGCAAGGTCTGGCGGTTGGCCTTGGATCCCTGTGGGTTCAGATGAGAAGGGACATGAGGACTTGGCAGCCATGAGTGCCGACACCTCTTGTAAGGGGCTTCACTGCAGGAGCACGGCAGCATGGGGCCATGGTTGGAACAAGCTCTGGGGTGAAGGCAGTTGCCTGTTGCTGTCTTTCCTAGGTTGGGCGATAGAACAGCCTGTGTGTTAGCAGGCATGATCCGAGGGGTGGGGGGGACAAGCAGATGATGCAGAAGAGAGTTGGGGGCATTGGTGGTGTGCTGTCCTGAGTGGGTGACGGTGGGATCCAGAGAGGGTGGCGGGAGTTAGGAGGTGGATGGCGTCTTTCTCTACATTTGCTGCACCGGTGGCCTTGAATGATGGTACAGAGGAGCTCTCACGTCTCTGCTGGAAATCTTGCCAAGGTCCATATGTTGCAGCCTTTCCAGCCAAGCCTTGGTGTTTCCCGTTTCTAGAATGTTCTAGAAGGTTTCTCTGTGGCCGTGCTGTACCCTAATTGGGAAAATACTTGTATTTTGCAGAGAAAAACCAAAGAGGGGTGCATCTGTCATTTCTCCTTTGGGTTAGCATTCTTTCAAAATATCTGGACACCATAAAAATGTGGAGATCTCTGGAGATTTAATGTCTTTCCTGAGAGGAATTTACTTGGAAGGGCTTTAAAAAGCCTTTTTTAGCAGAGAATGATCTCTTTGATTGCCATATGCCTATTAAAACATTTTTTTCTCCCCCTCATGGGTTTAACGAGAAAAAAACCATCAAAGCCTTTTACAAACCGCATAGGAGTAGCCGGTTTCTTAAATGGCTGGCCTGGAATGAGCAAAGGCTGGCAAACCCAAAACAATGGCCCTTCTGTGTCACTCATTCCAGGTTTGGGCCATCAGACAGCAGGCACAGAGAGGATGCAAAATGGAGGTAACACTTCAGATTTTTAAGAAGAGGTCACTGTAAATTGGGCTACGTCCCGTCCCGCAGTGAGATGAACATGAGGATTCTTGGATCGTCACTCATTGCGTGTAGTTGTCCGCGTTTGCTAGAAAGTGTTCGTACCTTTGTGACACTGAGGACTTAAGTCACTCTTTCTGATTTCAGAGTCCTTAATGGAGGTCTGGGTGGCTCAGTGGTGGTTGAGCATCTGCCTTCAGGGCGTGATCCTGGGGTCCTGGGATCGAGTCTCAGGTCGGGCTCCCCGCAGGGAGCCTGCTTCTCCCTCTGCCCGTGTCTCTGCCTCTCTCTCTGGGTCTCTCATGAATAAATAAATGAAATCTTAAAAAAAAATTTAATAAAGCCCTTCATGGTAATATTGTATGTGTCTTTTCAATAAATAAACTGTGAGAGGCTCACCTGGCAAACCCATTTGGCTGATCAGTTTTATTTTTATTTTTTAAAGATTTTATTTATTTGACAGAGGGAGAGAGAGGACAAGCAGGGGAAGCAGGAGAGGGAGCAGCAGACGCCCCACTGAGCAGGGAGCTGGACATGGGACTCGATCCCAGGACCCTGGGGTCACGACCTGAGCCAAAGGCAGACACTTAAGCACTCGAGCCACCCAGGTACCCCAGCCCATCCATTTTATTTTTTTATTTATCTTTAATTTTTATTTTTTTTGCCCATCAGTTTTAAATGCAGTACAGGGTATAGACAAGTACGGGTTGTGTGATCGGCAGTCTGTGGCCCTGTGCTAATTCTTTTGTGTTTCACACAGTATTAAAACTGATTATAGTAGCTTGACAGATCGCATCATAAAACAGAGGGACTTAATTTTTTTCTTTTCTTTTTTTTTTTTCTTAAGATTTTATTTATTTATTCATGAAAGACAAAGAGGGAGAGACAGAGACACAGGCAGAGGGAGAAGCAGGCTCCATGCAGGGAGCCCGATGCGGGACTCGATCCCAGGACTCCGGGATCACACCCTGGACTGAAGGCAGACGCTCAACCACTGAGCCACCGGGCGTCCCAGGACTTATTTTTTTCTTAAGTGTGTCGAGTGGCAGGGGGAAGGGGCTTAGAAATTAAACTTTAAATTCAGTGGATCAACGTCATATAATTAATTTCTCGTTACTTAGTGTTTCCTTCCTCACTGGTCTCATAGTCAAGTCAGAGACTGAAGATCATGATGAAAGAGAAACTTGGTTTCCTGTCTCGGTCCTCGGTGGTGAGATCTGGAAAGGGCACTGGAGCTTCTTTATTATCTCCGTGGCCCCGGGGCACGTGGTAGCTGCTCACAAATTATTTATTGCAAAAAATAATCTTCCCCAAAGACTTGAAACAGAATTTTGAAGAGATACTTGTACACCTGTGTTCTTATCAGCATTATTCAGCCAAAAGGTGGGAAGCAACCCGAGTGTCTGCTGATGGATGAATGGACCAACACCGTGTGATGTGTCCATACGGCGGATTATTATTCAGCCCTACATTCTGCCACCTGCTACGACGTGGGTCAACCTGGAGGGCACTGTGCTCAGCGAGATACGCCAGATGCAGAAAGAGAAATACTGTGTGGATTCCACCGGAGTAGTCAGATTCATAGAATCAGAATGTCGGATGGACGGTGGGTGCTGGGGGCCGGAGGAGGGAACGAGGAGCTTGTGTCTCCTGGGGATGGAGTTTGGGTTAGAAGAAGATGGACAAGTTCTGGAGGTGGACAGAGGTGACGGCTGTATACCAGCGGGAGTGGTCTTCATGGCACTGACCTCGTATCCTTAAAAATGGTTACGATGGCGGGGATCCCTGGGTGGCGCAGCGGTTTGGCGCCTGCCTTTGGCCCAGGGCCTGATCCTGGAGACCCAGGATCGAATCCCACATCGGGCTCCTGGTGCATGGAGCCTGCTTCTCCCTCTGCCTGTGTCTCTGCCTCTCTCTCTCTCTCTCTCTGTGTGACTATCATAAATAAATAAAAGTTTAAAAAAATGGTTACGATGGCAAATTTTATGTGTATTTCACCACAATTAAAGAAATGAATCTTGGGCACCTGGGTAGCTCAGTGGTTGAGCATCTACCTTTGGCTCAGGTCATGATCTCGGGGTCCTGGGATCAAGTCCCGCATCGGGCTCCTCGCAGGGAGCCTGCTTCTCCCTCTGGCTGTGTCTCTGCTTCTCCCTGTGTGTCTCTCATGAATAAATAAATAAAATCTTTTAAAAAAAAGTCTTTAAAAAAAAAGAAATGCGTCTTAATGCCTAGAATAATAGCAAAAAACAGCCATTTTATGAAAACAGTAAGTTGGCAATCTTGCCTCTTGCTGCAGCGGGTGTATATAGGCTTTGTCTTTCTTTCTTTCTTTCTTTCTTTCTTTCTTTCTTTCTTTCTTTCTTTCTTTCTTTCTTTCTTTCTTTCTTTCTTTCTTAACATTGAGTAAAAACAGACGATATTTGAATGTGAGACCTAGATGAAGTTTATCCTGTGTCTCTTTTCTGAAAGATGGGATCTGAAATAGCTTTTCAATTGCGGTTACCAACCCGTGAGCAAAAGGGAGCATTTAGCGAACCTCCGGAAATATCTTGAGAGTTAAGATATTACACCTTTGATGAGAATCTGTTTAAACTCCTTTTGGAAAATGTGCAGAAAGAGCTGATTTTTAGCTAACACGACGTCTCCTAAGATCCCTGGAAACCTGTAATGGGTTTTGGGGAGTAGTTAGTTACCTCTCCGGAAGGAAGACGCTACCTTGCCGACTTGAAATAGAAGTTTCCCCTCCCTCCACAGTCAAATATGGAGACAAACCTGCTTTGGAACTTTTTGGTAGTGCTTTCTGTAAAAAGCACTGTTGGGGGCACCTGGGCGGCTCAGTGGGTTAAGCGTCTGACTTTTGGTCTCGGCTCAGGTCATGATTTTAGGGTTGTGAGATCAAGCCCCGTGTCAGACTCTGGACTCAGCAAGGAGTCTGCTTGACAATCTCTCTCTCTCCTCCCCCCTCCTCCCACCCTCCTCCTCCCACCCTCTCCCCCTCTCCTTCTCCCTCTTTCCCCCATATGTATGGACATGTGCACCTGCATGCATGTACTCCACATGCTCCTTCAAATAAATCTTAAAAAATAAAAATAAAAAGCACCATTTAGTGTGAATTTTCTTGTCCATGGTAAAGGAGATCATTATTTTCATTGGCATCAGTGAATAAGGCCTAGCCTTGTGACTCTTACATAGGACTGTTGAAATATCCACCTTCATTCCCCTGGCAGTGGGGTTGCATCCTGCCACAGGTGGATGATGTAAACCCAGAGGACGAGGAAATTCCAACTAGGGAGGTCTCTAGGCAAGAGCTGGAAACCCGCAGACACAGCTTCATTAGGGTGGTGGGTTTAGCACACTGGGGGGGACCCACATTCCAAATGGCCTGCCTTGTTTGAATTCTCTTTTCTTTTCTTTTCTTTTTTTTCTTTTTTCTTTTCTTCTTTCTTTTTTTCTTTTCTTTTCTTTCCTTCCTTCCTTCCTTCCTTCCTTCCTTCCTTCCTTCCTTCCTTCCTTCCTTCCTTCCTTCTTTCTTTCTTTCTTTATGTATTTTAGAGAGTGTGCACCCCCTGGAGGAGGGAGGGGCCGGGGAAGAGCCAGTGCTCAGATCCAGGTCGAACAGATCCCGAAGTCACTGCTCCGTCCTGCTGCTCCACTTTAGAGAAAGTGCAGAGTGTATCCTGGGACCAGCGGCAGGAAATGAACTTGAGGGCGGCATCCTGTGAATGGACGTCGTCGCCGGCACGTTTCAGGGTTGCAGGCTGTGGGTGTGTGATAAAAAAAAAATTCTCCCCCACTCTTGGCCTTCTCAATCTTCCTAACAGGGAAGGGTTGTCTGGAAAGTTTCAAAACTCAGAGACCACCCTGTCCCGGCGGTAGCCACCCTCACCACCCCAGGGATGGGTTTTCACTGCAGAGGGAGCAGTAGTGACTCTCATGCCCAGAAGGATTCAGAATTGGGAATGAATGACTTTTAGGGTTTTTTTTTTTAAAAGATTTTATTTATTCACGAGAGACACACAGAGAGAGATAGAGACACAGGCAGAGGGAGAAGCAGGCTCCCTGCAGGGATCCTGATGCGGGACTCGATCCCAGGACCCCGGGGTCACGCCCTGAGCCAAAGGCAGATGCTCAACCCCTGAGCCACCCAGGCGCCCCATGACTTTTGGTTCTTAAGACAGGGACCCTGCCCATCAACCCTCCTGTGCCCCACATTCTGCTCTTTTCCACCTCCACCTCCAGCATTGACCTGCCAAGCCCTGAGCATTTGTGGGAAACTTCACTGTGCCATCCACTTGTGGCTCCAAAAGAAACCGGGGAATCCATGGGGCTCTTGGCACGTGGTTTTTGTTTTTGTTTTTTGGTAGAGGCCCCCTTGCAGTCATGAAAGCACAAGTGTGCGTGCACCCGGAGCCCGAATACATTGCATAATCAAGCTCCTCTTAGCTAAAGTTCTGTAACATCTGGTTGTGTTAAGTGGAGCCCTTTGAAAATGATCCCCCCCCCCTTCTTTATAAAACAACCTTAATTTTAGATTGTGGAGAAACAGCGTGTGGCAGTTACTGTTGCTTTCTTCCACGAGATGTGTTTAAGTAAATGGGATTCGTCTGCAGAACCGAAGCGTAGGAAGAACCTGATTAACAAGATCCGCGCCTGTAATCACGTGTAATAGCTGTGGGCAAGCAGCCCCGCCGGGCCGGGCCGCCCGGAAAGCGGCGCTGCCCGGGCTCTGCGAGCCGGGCCTGCGGCAGATGGGCTGCTAATGTAATTAGGAATCGTTGTGTTAAATGAGCCATTATTTAAATTATCTGCTAATTTTCCTATCTATTAACCTGCTGAAAAAGAGACAGTGATATCTGAGAACTCTGGCTGCCAGTCGCTAACTAGGCGCGGAACTCACTCCTCTTTAATGCAACAGTTTACCACATCGGTGGCTTTCGGTGAGGTTATTGCCCCCGTGCATCTGATGGAGGAGGGACAGACCGAGGGAGACGGGGACAGCCCCTGTGTCGGGTTCAGATGATGTGGAGATCTGCGAGGCTCTTAGATTTCCAGAGCACACGTGTGTTTTGATCAGGGTCTCTGAGTTTAAGGATATTTGGTCTTTGGGGTGCATGAAGCAAGGTTTTTTGTTGGTTTTTTTTTTTAAAGATTTTATTTATTTATTCATGAGAGACACAGACACCCAGGCACAGGGAGAAGCAGGCTCCCTGCGGGGAGCCCTATGCGGGACTCCATCCCAGGACCCCAGGATCACGACCTGAGCCAAAGGCAAGTGCTCAACCACTGAGCCCCGAGGCCCCAAGGCAAGGTTTGCAGGAGTCCACCTTCCCTGGTTTCTCCCTGCCCTGGGAGGCTGGTGGGGACAAGGCAGTGGGGGCAGGAAGGAGCCTGTTCCAGCAGTGAGCCGCCCGGCCTCGCGCTGCCGGGACCTCTGGGAGGTGGCGAGGCACGCTCTCCAGCTGTCCACGGGGTGAGGGAGCCAGCGACTGGAGGTCTGGATCTGCCAGATGTTGTATATTTTGGCTGGAGGGGGCTCCCAGGGGTCTTCGCTCCTTGGCTCTTCAGGCCTGCCCTGGACGTTGCTGCGGGGTCTTGCCCTTGATTCTAGCTTTGGTTATCCTTGGATATCTAAGAGGTAAGCGTGTGCCTGTTTGGAAGAGCCACTGGGACATTAGTAGGCCCGCCCAGGCCATCTCTAGAAAACCAAAGTACTGGGCACACGTGTATCAGGAGCTTGACCTCTGGAACGCCCTTCCGCTTCTTCCAGCTTCTTGGCCGCCGTGCCTTCATCTCTTCTCCCAGGTGTTCGTCACGTGCGTTCTTGCCCCTGCAGGTCAGGTGATTAGCAGATTCCTGTTAGTTGTAGTCATGATGGGGACCTTCAAAAAGACACCAGAAAATGTGTTTTGCTTTCCAGCTCGTTGAAAGAAAAGGTATGCAATTGGGCGGCACCTGGGTGGCTCAGCCGGCTGGGCATCTGCCTTCAGCTCAGGTCTTGATACCAAGGTCCTCCCCCACGTTGGGCTCCCTGTGCAGAGGGGAGTCTGCTTCTCCCTCTCCCTCTGCCAGTCACTCCCCCTGCTTGCGCTCTCCCTCTCTGTCAAATAAATCTTTTTAAAAAAGAAAAGAAAGAAAAGAAAAGGTATGCAGTTTGGAGGAATGGGAAGCCAAGTAAAGACCCAGACAACCAGGAGTGCCTGTCAGAATCACGCCAACACAAAATGAGGAAAATAAAACCCCACAAAATGGGCCATCTTAAAAATGAGTGAGCTTTGTCTAGGCAGGGCCTGAGGATGAAGTCCTGAGTGTCCCCAAGAAGACCCCTAAAGAGAACATCCTGAAGAAACTGCTAGAGTCAAGTTGCTCCGGAACCAGCCCTTGGCCGGAGGTCTGTTGGGTGTCATGGAGTTTGTGTTGGTGGCCACCAAGGACAGTAGAGAAGCTCCTTGACGTGAAGACAAACTGCCCGTTCACATTCGAAACCTGCCCAGTTCCTGCCCACCGGTAACTTGTGCAGAATGGCTGTCCCTGTTTCAGGATTACTTTGTAGGATGGCATCGTGCAGGTCCAGGCGGGACTGGTGGGGCTGGAAGGTATTGTTGAAAAAGTTCATGTCTAAGAGGGAAGTGTTTGCTTGGGATGGTGGGATTCTCACACATCTTCTCTCGTCTCTTAGAATAGATGGTCTAAGAATCTTTTGCCTTCTTGACCTTTTTGTGTGTGATTCATAGGTGTGCAGTACAGACTTGTCTAATAAATGAATAACTTTTCCAAAAAAAGAAACCTGTTTCTTTAGCCCAGAATATGCAGATCTGCTACTTTGTGTCCACTCAGTAAAGGTTTCTCTGTCCCCACCGTGATGTAGTCAGTGGCTGTTTATTGAGCACCTACTGTGTCCTGGCTGCTGTCCAAGGTGCTGGAGACGGAGCACAAACCACACCCAGGCCCCACCCTCCTACAGGGCGCCCTGTGCTGGGGAGTCATCTGGAGAACACAGTTGGACTCCATCCAGCGTGGAAATGGTGCACCAGGGTCTGGGGACCCAGAATTCCCAGGAATGATGTGTAAAGGGTTTCCAAGAGCACAGAGGAGGGAGGTACCCACAGGGGGGATGACAATGGAGGGGCTATGGTGGGAAACCCAGGAAGGTGGTGTTTCTGAGGCTTCCAGGGGGGCTGGTGAGTAGGGGCCGGTGCTGCTTGTAGCCTCACGAGCAGGCTGGGACCTCGGAGGTCACCAGTGAGCCCGGCCGGCGCTGGTGCCATAAGGCAGAGGCCTCACCTCCGCAGGTTGATGAGGGAAGGGAGGTGAGGAATCCAGACCCCAGCTAACTCACTGATGCTTGCCGGTGACAGGGGTAAGGGCAGAAGCTCCAGAGAGTATGTTTGGGGTTTTGCTGAATCTAAGAAGTGACCAAAAAAAAAAAAAAACAAAAAAACAAAAAAACTTGTCCTGTCAAGTCCTGCAGTTCTGAACTTTCCTTGGCCTTTTGACCTGGACTGTAGGCAGCTTTGAGGACAGGCCTGTGGACATTTCTTTCCTCCCTGCTGGGTTCCTAGCTCTGCAGGGCCTGTGTCTGCTGCTTACCCTCCCGGAGGCCGCTGTGCTAAAGGCCAGCGGCCCTCGGAACACAGGCCCCAGCTCCTCACGTCACATGTGGCTGTGTTCTAGAAGAAACAGAAGGCGAGTTCCCCACCATTGGGAGGGAAGAGGGACTCCTACCTCTGGGATGGGCATGTCTGCATGGTGTGAAGTGGGACGTTGTCTTTCTTCAGCACTTAAAAAAAAAATTTTTTTTATTAGAGACAAAGGGAGAAGCAGACTCCCCCCTGAGTGGGGAACCTCGATCCCAGGACCCCAGGAGCATGACCTGAGCCAAAGGCAGATGCTTCCCCGGCTGAACCACCCAGGGGCCCCTATCTTCAGCCCTAAGTCATTTCCCGTTGTGTTTTGAAAATGCAAACGTTCCCTGAGTTTGAGAGACAATGTGTGCATTTTCAATGTCCCGTGATGGGGCTGGGCGACATGTTCCAGGATTAGGCCATCATATGTGTGGACTTGAACCCAAGGAGGTGGGAGATGATTCGGGAAGCTGGGGATGAAGGAAGCTGAAGAGATCGGTGCAGGCGTGTGCAGTCAGGCTAACAGGACCGCACCCTGAGCCTCGGAGGTCCAGCCCTTTCAGAGCATGTAGGGGTGAGATGTATAGGGCAGGGGGCACTGAGCTTCTTCCTCTGTGGTTGAGACTCCTCCCCGGAGGGAGGCTTGGCTCTGGCTGGAAGTCAACTCCGCTTCTGGCGTCGGCACACGGGAGAAGGTATTGGCTTGTCTGGCGTGCAGAAATGTCACTTGAAACACGACCCGTGGGGTTCACCCTTGGACATCCGTCCCTTTCCTGTCTTTGGGCTGCCTCATCTTTTGGGGCGATCTCTCTCCTCGAATCTTAACACTCTAGCAACAGCCGGGGTGGCCTGCTTTGCCAAAGCCATGACTCCAAAATGAATTTTCTTGCAGGGTGGCCCCTGCTGAAGGAGCTGTGTTGTCCCAAATGCCTGGGCTGGACGGTTAGGAGTTGTGCATGTGTAAAATAATACAATCTGTATTCTGGTGCAACTTTCTCCACTTTTGTGTGCCCTGTCTTTGCACAGGGGGGCATTGTGCGTTCTGGTAGGAGTAAGGGTGGGGGTGTGTGAAAGCACCCGGTTCTGGTATGATGCGGAGGCTGTGGGAGGGAATCTACCCAGAAAGTCCCTGGTCACTGGGGCCATTATGTCAAGGACAGTCGTCTTGTGTCCTTCTGACCACACTGTGTTGTGCAGGAGCATTTGGTGTAGATGTGGGATGCCCCAGCGGCCTGGCCTGTCTGTACACGGCCTGCTGGGGGGCGCTGGGGTGCACGGAGACCCAGAAACACTCATGGAGCTGGCACGCTTTCCTGATCGATCGACCACGAGCGTGGGCAGGAAGGATGCTCATGTTCAGGAATCTAGAGCTTTGATTGTCTGTGACTTTTTTTTTTTTTTTTTTTTTTAGGATTGTCTGTGACTTTTAATACTGATGAAGCAATCCTCACTGTTGTGCAATTGGTTTTTGGTTTGGTTTTGTGTTTTTTGGGTGATTGACGTGTGTCTTGCTGCATACACTCAGCCACACTCTCTGCCTTTTTTTTTTAATTTTTAAAATATTTTATTTATTTATCTGAGAGGGAGAACGAGCCGTGGGGAGGGGCAGAGGGAGACAGAGAGAGAAGCAGGCTCTTTGATGAGCAGGAAACCTGACGCAGGACTCGATCCCGATACCCTGGGATCATGACCTGAGCTGAAGGCAGATGCCCAACCGACTGAGCCACCCCAGGTGCCCCCACTTTCTTCCTTTAAAGGTGTGGAATTCTCTGTTTGGCCTCATGAGGGAGTCCTGTTGGTTTTTCCTTTCTCAAACTTCACCCGCTTTCATCCAGGCCACTTGGAAAGCTCATCTTGCCCCCAGGAACCCTTTAAATCTGGACACAGGACCCTGTGAGTTGCATGGATGAACTTACGTACGCTTGCATCCAGTGTCAAACTTGGGACTAAAGCCTTGGTGCTCGACAAGCTGCATTTTGGAACTTGATTCCCCAGATGGGTAAAGGTCCCATAGTGGCTGTTCGCACATTGGCCATATGTGATACTGTGATTTACAGGAAGAGATCTATATTTGGTCTTATTCTAGCTCCTGGCTGAGCTCCAGAAATCCTAAGAATTCCCCCAGGGAGGGGACTGATTAAAGGATTCTTTTGGTATGCATACCAAGCCCCTTTGGACCACACCTGAGTGACTTGGGAAAGCTCCCAGGTTGGGAAACCAGCCTGGGAGGAGAGAATGAGTCCAGCCTCTCCTCTGGAAGGACAGAGGTGCTGGAGGTTGAATCCATCACACCATGGATTTCATCAGCCATCCTAAGTGTGAGGCCCCCGTGAAAACATAAACCACAGGATCAAAATGGAAATGTGACATGGGAAGCCACAGGATTAAGAAACATGCTTCCATTGGATGTAGACGGGATGAACTCCTCTCTCAAAAGAATTGAAGTTGAGGGGATAAAAAAAAAAAAAACCTGCACAGAAGGGTGCTTGGGTAGTTTAGTGAGTTCAGGTTCTGATTCTTGATCTCAGCTCAGGTCTTGATCTCAGGGCCATGAGTTCAAGCCCCAAGTTGGGCTTCACATGGGGCAGGGATCCTACCTAAAAAAAAAAAAAAAACCTGCACAGAGATTCTGATGCGCTTGCTTTGAGGATCATGTCGTGGGGAGCCACTGAAGATGAGAGTGTCCAGGAGCAGAGAACTCTGCCCTGTGGGAATATCTGGCCCTCCCCACTGACCTGCATGCAGAGGTCACCTGTTCTGACTGCTGGATGCTCACGAGATCCCCCTGCATCGCCAGCTCCTCTCCCGTCAAATCCAAGTACGTGCACACTTGCTTGGCAGCCCTTTGCACGTTGATGAGAAACTCAGATGCAGTCCAATCCACGTTGTAGTTTGGGAGCTTAGGGCTGTTGGGCATCAAATATTTGAATGGGGAACCGGGTCATTTTTATTCAGACTACGTGCTGTCTGAAATATGCAGACCTCTCTGTAGGGGAGTGAAGCTTGCACCTCTTCTAGTGACTCTGTTAGTAAATGCAGATGAAGAGCAGAATTCACCTCTAAGGTTAAGGTGTAGAAAGTGACTTCTATCATCTTTGTTTTTTTTTTTAAATTTTATTTATTTATTCATGAGAGATAGAGAGAGGCAGGCTCCATGCAGGAAGCCCGATGTGGGACTTGAACCCAGGACCCCGGGATCACGACCTGAGCCAAAGGCAGACGCTTACCCGACCGAGACACCCAGGCGCCCCTTGAATGTACCTTCTTTTCAGGCCTAGTGTGTATTGGAAGCAAAGCCGGTCCCCCTCCCTGCTCTAAACTTCTTAATGGATCGCGTTCAGATTTCTATTCCAAAGCCGCATTTAAAAAGAATTTCTAATCAAGTTTTTTTTTCCCGAATAATACATCATTCTTGGGGCTTAGTTTTTGAGAGAATTATTCAAGAGCGTTGCCTTATTCACGCCACCTGATCGTGTCTGTTTTTCCCTTGCAAATCAAAGCTGCAGATTCTCGTTGACACTGGAAGCAGCAACTTCGCCGTGGCGGGCGCCCCGCATTCTTACACAGACTCGTACTTCGACGCGGACAGGTGAGTGAGGGGTGCGCGGCTGGGCGCGGCGGGGTTTCGGGGCGCCACGCCAGTGCTTGAGAATACGCGCGGACAGGAGAAGCCCAGAGTCTGCATCATTTGAGGGGGGGTCTGTGTATGGCTATGTTTGTGTGTCTGTGTAGATAGATGTCTGTGTGTATGGTTGTGTGCATTTTTGTATGTGTAGGTATCTGTGGGGACGTGTCTGTGGTTGTGTGCATATTTGTGTAGACATCTGTGTCTGTGTGTATGGCATACGTATTTGTACGTGTAGATGTTTGCATGGGTTTATGGTTTTGTATGTATTTGTGTGTCTGCATGTGGTCGTATATTTGTGTGTGTATCTGTGGATATCAGCATGTGTGTATTTTTTTTAAAAAAGATTTTATTTATTCATGAGAGACCCAGAGAGAGAGAGAGGCAGAGACAGGCAGAGGGAGAAGCAGACTCCATGCAGGGAGCCTGATGTGGGACTTGATCCTGAGTCTCCAGGGTCAGGCCCTGGGCTGAAGGCGGCGCTAAACTGCTGAGCCACCAGGGCTGCCCAGCATATGTGTATTTGGTCATACATATATTTGTATATGGTGGTGTGTCTATTTGTGTGTCTGTGTACACATCTGTGTATATGTAGATACTTGTGTGTATGTGATTGTGCATTTATTTGCATGCATGTGTGTATGTGTAATTTGCATATGTGTATATATGGTTGTGTGCATATTTGTGTGTATGTATTTGTGTAGACATCTCTACGACCATGTGTGTGGTGTACGAATTTGTGTGTAGATACTTTCATGTACTTATGGTTGTGTATATTTGTGTGTATGTGCATGTGGTCATATGTCCGTGTCTATGTATTTGTGTATGTGTATAGGTATCTGCATATGTGTATATGGTTGTGTGTCTGTGTCTCTGTGTAGACCTCTGTATGTGTCGATATCTGTGTGTGTACATGATTGTATATTTGTGTGCGTGTGTTGATAGTTTGCATATGCTTATTTATGGTTGTGTGCATATTTGGATAGACATCTGTGTATATGTACGTATCTCTGTGTATATGGTTGTGTGTCTGTAGATGTCTGCATGTGTGTGTCTGGTTGTGTGTTTGTGTAGACGTCTGTGTATATGGGTAGTGTGTGTGTATGGTTGTGTTTTTCTGTGGCTGCTGTAGTTGTCTGGGCATGTGTGTATGCATCTGTACGGGCTCCTTCCAGGGCATTCCAGGGGAGGATTCTCCTAGTGCCTGTGGTACGTGCTCATGACATTTACCCTCTGAAAATGTGAGTGTGCTGGAAGTCGTGTAGTTGCACCTGAGTGCAGAGTGCACACCGTCCTCTGATGGTCATTGAGGGGCGGTGAGCTGGAGCAGGAACAGGGCATCAGGTGTGAGCATGAGGCTGTTCTGGGCAGCAGCCTGGGGTTCTTGGAGAACCACCTTTGTGTTGCCCCGAGATCCAGCAGTGGTCAGTGTGGTTCATTGAAACCACTTCTGTGCAAGGAAGGTTCCTGGTGTGAGAAATCTGTGGCTCGCAGGGGACAGAGCACAGAGCATTCAGGCCAGGGACAGGCTCCGAGCCTGCCGTCCCAGGGCGGAGTGTGCACCCGGATGGAGGTCTCTGTGTGGTTTGGCATCGGGGAGCCCGGCATGAGCTCGGGGGACGCCCACCAGGACCTCAAGGCATCCTTTGGCTCCTGGGGAGCCCGTGGGGCCAGAGTCACTGTCTCCTGGAGGTGCAGGGTGATTTCACATCTGTTTTTGTGACCCTAAAGTTGAAACTCAGATTAAACAAAATACCAGTGGTTTGCTTTCCAGGGGTGTGAGCTGTTGCGAGACTCCGAGCTTCCTCACTAAAGTCCCTGCCGTCCCCTTCCTGTCTTCTGGCTCACTTGCCTCGTCCACCGTCTTTCTTCCAGAGAACAAACCCCCACTTTCGGTGGGGGAGCGTAACAACTGAGTAATTGGCCTTCTGGAAATGGCAGGCCACTTGGACAGGGCAGGGCAGCTAGCCTGGGGTGGGAAGGGCCCTTCTGTCTTCTCCAGGTAGCACGTCTCGGTCTCTGTTCTGGTGGCACCAGAGACGTGGTCTCCTGTACGAACAACTGGAGAGTAGTGGTGGCAGGTGCTAGACAGGCGTCCGGGGGCCACCACGTACCCGGTTGGCCCTTGTTCGAAGAGCCTGTCATTTAGTGTACGACTCTGTGTGTTGATGACCCTTCGTCATTGACATTCCAGGATGAACTTCCTGGCCAGGGACTCCTTATGACAGAGAAGACTCAGATGTGCCCCTGAGCATCACTGTGGCCACGGATACCTGCGTGGTGGGGGAAGGGCTGTTTCTGTGTGTGTGCAGGGGGAGGGAGGTCCTCTCTGCCCTTTCCCATTCTGTTGGGCGGTCCTTCCACATCCCCTGCCCCTCCACAGCCACCTGTCCCCAAGCTGGTTCATCATGGAGCAGAAATTCCAGTTGGTCCAGACCTCGATTTTACTCTACTCGCGTAGAATAGGAGATCCAAGTTCCAGCTTCTAGGTCAGCGGTCCCCAGACCTTCAGCCCTGGTGCTACCCCCCTTTTGTAGCAAGTACTCTGTAATGCCCTGAATGAGACGCAAAGGTGGTATCACTTGCCTGCGTACGTACGTCCCTGATGCCATAATTGGGAGAATGAGAAGAGGTCACGTGGAGGAAGGTAGGTAGCACCTTGATCTGTGCACGCTCTGCACGCTCTGAGTCGACTGCAGCAGGGGTCCATGAGGTAGGGGTGCACGGGCCGTGAGCATCTCCGGGGGCTTGCAGCATTTAGCAGATTGAGCCCTGGGAATGAGCATTTCCTCCCCAGTGAGTCAGCCGTAGTTCTTTGGCAAACACCCGCAGCCTGGAATCTGTCAAGGCCAAAGGGCACTTTGCAAGCCAGTCACCCTTTCGTCACACGGATGCAGGTACTGAAACATTCGAGGGCAGATCATAACATTACAGATACTGTGTACGTTTAATACGTGTGCGATATTTAATCGACTGGAGGCTACCGGTGGCTTATTCACCTTCTACTTTGTTCATGGTTTGGTTGAACTGTGGTTCTGTCTCAGGCTTCAGCAGGACACGTCTTTTTTTTTTTTTTAAATACTTATTTGTGGGCAGCCCAGGTGGCTCAGTGGTTTGGCACTGCCTTCAGCCCAGGGCGTGATCCTGGAGTCCCGGGATCGAGTCCCACGTCGGGCTCCCTGCACGGAGCCTGCTTCTCCCTCTGCCTGTGTCTCTGCCTCTGCCTCTGTCTCTCTCTCTCTCTCTCTCTGTGTCTCTCATGAATAAATAAATAAAATATTTAAAAAAAAATACTTATTTGTGAGAAAGAGAGAGTGAGATGGGGAGGGGCAGAGGGAGAGAGAGAGAGAACCTCAAGCAGACTCTGTGCTGAGCATGGAGCCTGAGGTGGGGCTTGATTCCACGACCCTGAGATCGTGACCTGAGCTGAAATCAAGAGTCAGATGCTTAACCAACTGAGCCACCACTGAGCCACCCAGGCGCCCCCAAGACATGTCTTTCTGACTTAACCTAACCTTGCTGGCCAGGTGTATGGTCAGGTGGTTCCTGTTTTTCATACTTAAGCGTCAAGCCTGATTGAACGTGAAAACTCATGGGAAGGCCTGTAGTTCCGACGATGCCTAGGCCTTCCCTCCTGCTAACTCCACAGGAGAGCTGAGGGCTCCCTACCAGCTTTTGGGACGGTTGGGGTTCTCCTGGACTCCCCGTGCACGGGCAAATAGAGAAGTCCCAGAACCCACTGGGGGGTGCAGGAAGCCCCAGGCTCTGCTGCCCAGATGTCAGCCCACCTGGTGCTGGCAGGTGTTGCTGAAGTGTGCTTAGTACCCTTATGGGGCCGCACCCTGGGCCTCCGTCCTTCCTGTTCATCCACAGGGCTGTCAGGTGTCTTCTTAGCCGCACCAGAGGGGAAGCATCATGGTTCTGAGTCTGGGGCAAGTTCTGTTCCATCGGCGGCACCCCTCCTGACGGTGGGGGTTTCGCAGGTGAAGTGCCTGCTGCGATTTGCGTTAACTTTCTTTTCTCTCCCTTTCTCTGTTGTTTTTTTGCCCCCCAATCCCGTGCTTCTCACAGGCTTCTACTGGACACAGATGTCATATTGCGAAGATGGGAACATTTTCTGTGTAAATGATGTATCACTGATTTGTGTATTACTCTCAGCTGACTTTCCAGTTGGCCTAAGGCGTGTGCTTTTCCACCACTGTGTTTAACGGAAGCCACGAGAACGTTCTCACTTCCCATCCCGATTTCTGACAAAGGGTTCTTTTCCGAGCCATAGCTCCCTGCCCTGTGATGCTTCTGTGTTTGCTTGTCCCTCTGATCTCCCTTAGTTATAATAAGGTTTCTGGTTGGGTTTGTCAGCTTCTGATTCAAGTCCGTCCCCACCCCCTCCACCTCTACCCCCCCAGTCTTTGGATATTCAGGTTTAATGCTTCCTGAAACATTTCCCAGTAATTGGAGATTTGGCTTGGGGTTCTTTGACAGGAGCTCTTTGATTTATGGAATGAGCCGTCAGGCTACCCATTCATCATTTGTGTAGCTTCTTCCCATCAGAGGCCCTCTTTTCATGGTGGTGAATGTTCCAATGAATTTCTACATGGCAAAAAGAAGATTGTGTATTCCTTTAGATGTACTTCTTTTTTAGCCAGTAAAATAGCCGCCAGCCAGTTGGCTTGATTGAAGATCCAATATACCCGTTCCCCTGGCCTTGTAGTAAACTATTCGGGGAAATTAAAATGTCTCCTCCTCCCCGTACGCCATCTGGGGGGAAAGCCCACAGAGTAGCTGTGGCAAGGGACCAGTTTATTTTCCTCATCTGATGCTTGGGCGTAGTGTTAGGATGTTAGGGAATTACCCGGTGGCCTTCTTAAGGATGCTGAGCCGGACCCCTGAGCCCCCTGAGAAATGCCTCATCTCTCCTTGTGATGATGGCAGGCATTTGTGCCTGATGATTGAGATCATTTCTCGAGCCCACCCATTGTTTGCTTGTCCCAGAGGCGACGGTTGGAGTCCACCCAGCGTTGGCCATTGTTGAGGGTGTTGATGAACCTCCAGGCTGGGCAGGCATCAGTGGCCCCGTCCACTCTGGTCTGGTCACTTCTAGACCCTGAGCGGAGAAGAAGAAGGGTAGTATCCGGTCAACGTGGGCCAGTCCACTAACCCCGAAGATAGGTTCCAAACCCCCAAACATGCACAAGAGCCCCTGGCTGCATCCTTTAGGAGACTCCGCATGCCCTGGGTGGGGCGGCTTAGGAGGACCAGAGCAGACCCCAGGACTCCCCTCTTCTGAAATCGGCCCTTCCACCTTTTTTTTTTTTATGTCCTCTGCAAACAACAGTGGGTTTCTTTTCAAACAATAAAATGTTCAGTGGCGCTCTTCTCCTCTGTTCATTGATTTCACTTTTCACGCCTGTGTTTCCTCAACCCTCCTGTCAGAAGCAGAATGCCGCCTGAACTTGGTTCCGCGTGATTTTATTGCTGTGAGTGGACGTTTTCCTGGCTCCCTGCATCCTTGATTGATTGTTGTTTCTGAGCCCCCGGAATGATTGCCACGGGAGGAGGCAATCTGGGGTTCTCTCTCAATATAGTTAATTAACGTGCAGAGCAGTTGAGAGCCAGAGCATTTCAATGCCAACAAGTAGGATGTTGGAGCATGAAGACGGAGGAACGTTTTCGTTTTTTTAAATGTAGTGCTGGAAACTATACGTCGATAACCCTCAGAGTTACTTACAATTCATCACTGGGGTTTTTGCTCTTTGAGGTTTCGTTCAAGGAGCTCAGAGAGTACACGTTCACTTTTTTCCTCGCGTTATCTAGAACTCTGCTTTCTGCAAGGGTAGCCGCTAGCCACACGTGGCTATTTAAATTCACCTAGCATTAGATGAAGTAAGAAGTTGACCTCTTCAGTCACTGTGTAATCGTATTTTAGGGCTCAGTGCACCTGTGGCTACCGTGTTGGACAGCGTAGATATGTGATATTTCTGTCACCGCAGCCAGGTCTATTGGGCGGCACCGCTCTGGACTGTGGGAGAACTCTGCCTTTAGAATCCGAGAAGACCCCTCCACTGCTCCCAACCACCTTGATTGAGTCAAACGACAGACTTGCCCCTTCCTGTGGGGATGGTTGGACTTCCAAATGAGACTGTTTTGGGTATTCAGTAAGGGTAACTCTATAGGAGCATTTACAGGAAAAATTATTTTTTAAAGATTTATTATTATTATTTAAAGATTTTATTGATTCATGAGAAACAGAGAGAGGCAGAGACATAGGCAGAGGGATAAGCAGGCTCCCCATGAGGAGCCCGATGTGGGACTAGATCCCAGGACCCCTGGATCATGACCTGAACCAAAGGCAGATGCTCAACTGCTGAGCTACCCAGGCGTCCTGATTTATTATTATTTCTTTAAAGAGCATGCTCGAGGGAGGGGCAGACAGGGAGGGACAGTCTCAAGCAGACTCCCTGCTGAGCGTGGACCCCCCCCCCACACACACACATTCAGGGCTCGATCCCATGACCCTGAGGTCATGACTTGAGCCGAAATCAAGAGTTGGATGCTCAACCGACTGAGCCACCCAGGCACTCAGGAAAAAACATTCTTACATTTTCTGGTAGTAGTTCATAGGTTGAATAAAGGCAGCAGGTGATTGGGTCACAGGATAACAGTGGTTTTTGTTGCACACCTGCTGTGTCCCCGGGTTTCCTTCTAAACGCTTCCCAGAGCTCACTCTCCTGGTCTTCAAGATTAACCCCATGAGAGGTGTCTACGTGGTCTTCCTCTTTCACTTGAGGCGGTGGGGGCACAGAGAGGTTATGTAACCTGGCCCAGAGTCACACAGCTGAGTTGTCGAACGAGGGGTTGAACCCGGGCCGTGTACCATCCATGGCCTCTCAATCCCGCAAGTGGCACCAGGAAATCCAGAATGCTCCCGCTGTGAGGGGACTAGGGAGCTGGTCAGGATAGTGTAGGAAACACACTCCACGTACGCCTAAGAGGCTGCGTCAGGCTCTTAGATGTTAGCAGATGCTAACAAGTGTTCTGTAGTGTGGGCAGAGTAAGAATAAAACCACTTCTCCAAAGAAAGTCATGGTAGTTGACACTGTGTTGGGGAGAGAGCTAATCTTTCAGATCAGGGGTTGGCCAATGAGGGCCCATGGGCTACGTCCAACCTGCCCTTTCTGTTAATAAAACCTTATTAGAGCACAGCAGCGCACGTTTGTTCTATATCGTCCGTGGCTGCTTCCTCCTTATACTTGCAGAGCTGGGGAGGTCACGCGACCCACAAAAGGTAAAAGTTGTTTTCTAACCCTTGATGGGAAAAGTGTGTGCACCCTGGGCTGGATCCTGTTCTCTGAGCATTTCCAAATCGCCTCTTCTGTTAGCAGTGCTGCGTTTGTGGCCCTGAGGAATGGCCCCACGTTGTCCTGATTCAGTAGGTTCATTGCTGTTCGTAAATGTGTGAAGCCCTGGATGTGTAGCACATACACCTGAATTGGTGCTGGCAGTAAAGTTGGCAATACAGCGACCTTCCAGTCCCCTTGACTGCCCTGACTGCCCTACCAGTGTGACTTCTGATGGGTGACCTAGCTCTCTGTGTGCCTGGACCCATCCACTCCCACTCTTCTGTCTGTGACTGCCCTCATGCACACACTAGGCATTCACTCAATGCTGTTGTCTACCCCCCTCCTTTTTTTTAAGATTTTATTTATTCATGAGAGAGGCAGAGACACTTGCAGAGGGAGAAGCAGGCTCCCTGCAAGGAGCCCGATGCGGGACTTGATCCTGGGATCCCAGGATCACGCCCTGAGCCGAAGGCAGACGCTCAACCGCTGAGCCACCCGGGTGCCCCCAGATGCTCTTTAAGATCATGGCAGAGTGAGCTAAGACGGCAAATATTAAAATTCCTCATTCTTCATATACCATATCCCATTATGAAGTTAGCATAAATCACATTTCTCCAAAATGTGTCTGCCAGACATTTTAAGAATCCCCCTTTTTCTTCCTTCTGATTATGAAAGGTATGCAGAAACCCTATAGACAGCCCTGACCACAAGGGGAGTCTCCCTCACGATCCCCACCACCCAGAGGGAGCCGCTGAAAAGTCTTCTTTCACCTTATTTCTGTGCCATTGAAAATGACCCTTTCCATCGCATTTTGTGGTGCTACATCATAGTCCATCATCTCGATGCACTATGGTTTCCTGAACTGTTCCCTTTCTCCTGGGCATTGAGGTTGTTTCCAACTGTTTGCTATTATAAATAAAACATAATGACCGTCTTTGTCGCGGGATCTCCATCTGCATCGTGGGTGTTTCCCTTGGGATCAGATTCTCGGAAGTGCCGCTACTGAATTAAAGACTGTTAGCATAGTTAAAGCGTAAGCGATGTGCGCCCCAAGAAGGGGTTGTATCATCTCTGACTTCACTTCCTTCCGGACCCCGGGCAAGATTGCCCTGGTTCTTACAGTCCTATGGCAAAGACGTCGTGTTCAGAGGCTCAGTGTTAAAGCAGTGAGTGAAGACGGCGGGCAAGCAGGAGCACTTGACAGTGATCTGTTTGGTGACCTGACACTTCTCTTAGGAGCTTGACCGTTTTTCCTAGGGTGAGTTCGGTTTTGAGTGCTTAGATACTTGCCTACAGATGTTCTTAGGGTCCCTTCCTATAAACCAGGAGAGTTTTCAAACTCAGATGGCTGGAGGTTTGGATACCCCAGGGCCCTGACACCCACTGTCCTCCCTCCGGAACGTCCTTCCCACGGGACTCACTGTGTTTATGCAGGGCTCACACAGATGTGGTTGGATTGCAGAGGCCTGGGCGACCGCCAAGTCCCTGCCTCCACCTCCACTTTACGCCCTGGGGAGTCCTTCCACTCTTTATTGCTACCCTGAATGGAATTTTATGTATTCGTGTGTTTACTGTCTGTCTCTGAAAGCCCCAGAGCGGGATTCTCATCTGTTTGAGTAGCTCTTACGCCTAGGGCTGGGTGCATGCAGGACTGCAGATGGTGCCACAGCGATTGGTGTCACAGTGCACACATTCGTGTACGGCCACTAGCCGTACCCCCCTCCCCTATTTTGGTGTTTGAGTATAATGCGCTTCGGGGCTTGGGGAGAGCATGGAGAGGGAGCCTGTGACATCCGGAGGAAATGTGGGCCTGAGGAGCAGTGCCGTGTTGGCAGAGGCTTGGTCTTTACTTGTCACATTGGTTGCGCGTGGGAATCCGAACCCGAGGCCGCTGCAGGCCCCTTCCTGGGTCACAGAGCAGCAGCGCAGGGTCCCTGCAAAGCCACGGGGCCGGACGGGTGCCCAGACTGGCTCGTGCCTTCAAAGGCAAATGCGGTTAAGTAAAGCACCTGGCTTACGGCCTTTACTGGGGCAGATGTTAAACTCGGGGTTATGTGTCGACCCCAGTCCCCCACCCCCACCCCACCCCACCCCACCCCACCATGTGGCACAGAAATACTCCCAAATGTTCGTGATGATGTGTTGTGGGATATGTCACTTTGTCGACAGGAACGCTATTAACTATGAAGGACTGCATGTGGTCGCTTTCCTGTGCTTTGGAGGGTTGTCTTTGCCATGGGCCCGGCCACCTTGTCTGGACACGGACACGCAGGTGAGGACCGGGCCTTGTCTTTTCCTTCTCCAGGTCCAGTACGTACCGCTCCAAGGGCTTTGATGTCACCGTGAAGTACACACAAGGGAGCTGGACCGGCTTCGTCGGGGAGGACTTTGTCACCATCCCCAAAGGCTTCAACAGCTCCTTCCTTGTCAACATTGCCACTATCTTTGAGTCCGAGAATTTCTTTCTGCCTGGGATCAAATGGAATGGGATACTTGGACTCGCATATGCTGCTCTGGCCAAGGTAAGGCCAGTCTGTGGATCTAAGTAAATCGAAGGTGGGACGAGTCAAACCGGTCATCACACGGGCGGCAGGTGGGTCCCGGCTGTTGGGAGACGGTCAGTCAGTGAGAGTCGTGTGGTGGAGACAGACCGTGGTCACACAGTTAATTACGTGTCTAGGCATCGTTAAAATTTAAGGTAAAGGGTGCAGTTCTTTGAACCTTCCTGCCAAGATACACCCGTAGCCTTCCCTTTTTTTCCCGCTGGTCTTTGTTTTTGCTAATTTTACTTCTGTAGTTTAAAAAATGTTAACAAATTCTGAATCGCTTTAATTTTGGTGTTTAGGAGCTTTTCTGAGGGGAGGATTAAAAAAAGAAAACACATTTATTAAATTTGTATATTTGCATGAAGACATGGAGCCTGTAGGTGGCCCTGGAACCTCGGCCAGGGAAGCATCCCACTGGGGGTTGGGGGAAGGAGCATCGTGCTGCCTTCCTGTGGCTGTGGACACCCCAGAGAGCCACCTGGAGCCTCACCAGGTGGAGGAGGGGTCCTGAACGTGCATCCTGGGGAACCCCAGCCATTGGCCCAGGAAGCACCAGGGGGAAAGCAGGGGAGCCCTCTCTCTCATCAGCATCAGAACCTGCACCGATGGCCCAGATAGTCTCCAAACAGGTGTGCTCAGGCCAACCCAAAGGAAGTGACGTCGGTGTGCCTGAGCGGGGAGGCCAGCTTGCTCGCAGGCTGGGGAATTTCCACCAGGAAGGGAGCCCAAGGTGCGCAGATTGGATACCAGGGTGTGCCCTGGGCTCAGGCTGGACACACTTGAGCAGAGCAACAGGCGGTCACCCCCCGCCACACTCCCCGTGGCGGTGCACTTTGCCCTCTTGTTCAGAGCTTGACTTGGAGCCAAAGCAAGCGTGGAACAGACAGAAGCAGGACTGCAGGAGCTGTAGCCCCGGTGCCAGCAGAGCCCCTGGGGGGGCCGTGGGGATCCGGGAGGAAAGGCCTGTCTTCTCTGCCCGCTGGGATGTTCATCCTGGCCTGGGCTCACTAGTAAATGGTGCAGGGGGCGAGGTGGGGAGGGGGTGTTCCCTGACCCCGTGGCTTCTCAAGGAGAAAGGGCCCGTGAGGACATCCTAGGATGTTGGCTCCCGGGGTTCTCATAGCCTCCCCGGGACGGAGAGGGGGGAGCGGGGGAGCGACTTGTGAGGCCACGCTGTCCCGTCTCAGGACGCTGCAGGCTGAGGGGCAAAGGGGTTTACCCTCCTCGCCCAGAGCCTGTCTGCGGAGCCCGGGGGGGTCCAGGGGCCCCTTTTCTTCTCAGTTCCATGGGGTGAGCTTCATATGGAATTTCATATGAAGCATGTTATATCCTAATAAACTACATTCCTTAGTATCGACCGTGCGACCAAGGGCACATTTTGTTACCTGACTTTGACAGTAAAAGGTGTGCGTGTGATTGGTTTTATGCTGACCGTTGGGAAGATGGGAGAATAAAACTGGATTGCCCGCGACTGTGATAATACTGATAATAAGCTTCCTTGCAAATACTGACTTGAGAGTCCCCGGGGGTGTCCAGACTTGCCCCGTGGCCTCCTTGTGTACAGAATTCTGAGATGACGGCAATCGGCTTCCCATCCCAGGTTTGAGGACAAAGTCACAGGATGGGTTGGATGCGGCACCGGGGCTGGAAACAGGTCCAGTGGGGCAGGGTGGCCCGGTGGCCCGGAGCCGTTTTAGACATAGGCCAACCGAGCACACAGTGGTGGCCGCAGCGAGGGGCGGCCCCTGGTCAGTCCCGATGCTTCCCGCCGAGGATGCGCCTCAGACCCTGCCCTCTGGGGTCTCTCTCACCGGGGGGCCTGGGAGCCACTGCACACCTCCGAGTCGGGCTCTCTGGGGCTGACCCTGGCACCTGGATGTTCTTAAAGCTCAAGAGGGATCCCACGGGACGGTCGTCCTGAGGATGACAATGGATCCCTTACAGTGAGCCAGGCCCTGTTCCAAGGCCTCTGTGTGTATTGGCCCATTGCGACCCCGGAGCAGCTCTGGGAGGCTACTGTTTCCCCATTTTGCAGATAAAGAAACAAAGGAACGAGTCACACAGTGAGCAAGTGGTAGGGCCAGAATTCAGTCGCAGGCGGGTGGCCAGAAGAACGCCGGGCGGGCTCAGCACCACACCCGGCCCAGTTCAGGAGGGGGGCTCTGTCTCTGTCGTCTGCCCTGATGCCAAGCGTGCTGCACGTGTCACAGACAGGAACTGTGCCGAATCCTGCTCGAGATTTGACGGAAGCAGGAGGAGGCGGCCAGACAAAACTGAGCTAAATAAATGGGACAATTTGTGTTTGCCGAAGGGCTGGGCTCTTACTCCCTCCAGAATTACAGTTTTGATTCTTACAGCTAGTAAATAGTGGTTCCTGATACTGACCGTTGGTGGTCAGAATCTGCCGACGGCGTCTGTGCCACCACAAGTAAGTTTCCGTCAGGAATCAACAACTCAAGAGTGCTTGGTATCCCCTAGGGGTCACAGTGAAAATCTGTGCTCAGGTCCCTGCCCTGCCCTCGGGTCCACCAGCCCTGGAGGCCCACCCCCCAGCTCAGAGCTGCTCGCACACCACGCCTCTTCCTTTGGGTTCCTTTGAGTCCCTGGGACATGGGGGCGCCCCGAGTGAGTGCTGGCTCCACAGAAGGGAGGCACGGGCCACTTTGGTCCACTGAGCGGTGGTGGCGAGGAATCCAGGCTTTTAAACCCCCGGGGGTGCAGGACTGTCCTTCCCTTCTGCTTCCCTGCTCACCAGAGTTCAGCGGGGCCTGGGGTCTGAGAGGTCTCGTGCTCAAGACCTGTGGTTGGTGTAGCGGACAGCCACGGCCGGGAGACGTGAAGAACGTTCTCTGAAGCCACGAAGGCCGCTCCCAGAGACAGTTCTCTCCTTACTTACTCAGGCTGAGGTGCGAGTCCACTGCCCATGTCGGTGACCCACTTGCACACCTTGTCGCATCAGGGTGAGAGATGCGACGACATCCTAATAGCTCTAGAAATACTGTCTTGTGTTTGCGTGTCAGCCTCGCGCAGCATCCACGCGGATCTTCTCTCTACCATTCCAATTTTAGAAATACTCTCTTATTTTTACAACAGAGCCGTACAGACAGGGAAAATAACTGCGTTGTAGGAAGAAGGTCTGTTGTAGGCTTCTGCGTTACTGTCCTTGATCAGAAGCTTGTGTGTGGTTGAGCCACGAAAAAAATTAAACGCAAAGAGAAACCGTTTTGTACCTCGGGCCCGGCATCCCCCTGGTCTACACTGCGAGTCACGGGGCTGCTGTCCTTGTTTCTCCTACAGCCATCCAGTTCCCTGGAGACGTTCTTTGATTCTCTGGTGGCGCAGGCGAAGATCCCCAACGTCTTCTCCATGCAGATGTGCGGGGCGGGGCTGCCCGTAGCTGGATCTGGTACCAACGGAGGTAGTCTTGTGGGTATCTTTTAGTCTTCAAGGGGGAAAAAATAAATCACAATTTAATCGGGCAGTTTTTCTGTTTTATTAACACCCTGGTGGAAGAATTAGACATAGAAGCATACTTAAGTACTGTGGAATTTGGATAACCCTCCTTTTACGACATTTTAAAAAAAAATGGGTAAAATTAGGTATTATTTTTATCTTTCCTAATTATCCCGCCACCCACAAGATGATTCTCATGGCTTCCTCAAATTCCATTAGAGCATTTTGAAATTTTTCCTTTGAAGGGTAACTTTTTTGATGGGTGGAGGAGGGGCAATGAGGAATGAGGAACAGTAGGGGCTACTGAGGCAGGTGGGCCTCACTCGGGGTTGGCCCGCTGGTGGAGGGTAATGCCGGTGGTTTCCTAAACTGGATGGGGAGACGGGGACACCTGTGTGTCCTTTCTCTGCACGTGCACTCGCAGCAGGAAGTTTTCTAGTGAAACAAATGGATTGAAGGCATCAGCACTGTGCATGTGCTGTAGCCTGAGTGTCCCCTCTCGATAGACTCTGTGCCCAAATGTTCTAAACAGGGACAGGAAGGGCCCCTCAGAGCGGGTGCTGACATCCCCTAATCATCCAACTGTGAGAAGCAAATAGTGTTACTGGCATTTGCCTACAGTACACCCAATCTTAATACCTGATTTGCCCCCTTTTCAGGATAGAGGACAGCCTAGGATTTGTGGGGTGATGTTTTATAGTGTTGCAACATGAAGTTTTGATGAGGGCAGCGCATCTGTTCTGCTTTCCGTGCAGATGCGTGAGGTTATAAGTCCTCCTAAGTCTTCCGAAGAACTAAATTATTGTGGGTCAATGTGGCTCATCGTTTTACCTCATTTGTTTGGGGGCGAATCTCGGTATTGGAAGGCTAGAATTGTATGTACTTCCTTTACATGAGGGAAACCACCAGAGCCTCTTGATTACATGAGGGCATAATATTGTTCAACCCTGGGGTACGTGGCCCTCAAAGGTTCCCTGTTTAATTTTCAAGCATGTGTGTTGTGTAACATCATCACAGTGGGAAGGTACTGATTCCAGTGAGGCTCCACCCTTCTGATTGTATGCTTCTCTGTGTATGTAACCTGTTGATGTGCCTCCGTATATTTATTCTCTTAGACCCGTCAATATTTTTCTTCTCAGGTCCTGGGTGGAATTGAACCGAGTTTGTACAAAGGAGACATCTGGTATACCCCTATTAAGGAGGAGTGGTATTATCAGATAGAAATTCTGAAGTTGGAAATTGGAGGCCAGAGTCTGAATCTGGACTGCAGAGAGGTATTTACCCTTGTGATGTCTTTGTGTCTCGGTACCTGGGTCACTTTTTAATACTACAGCAGGGACCTGGATAGGAAATTAGAAGGTACAGGGGCGCCTGGGTGGTGCAGCCGGTTTAGCATCTGATTCTCGGTTTCGGCTCAGGTCGTGATCTCAGGGTGTTGGGATTGAGCCCCGCGTGGGGCTCCGCTGTCAGTGGGGAGTCTGCTTGGATTCTCTTCTTTCTCTGCCCGCCTCCCCCCCCTCCATGCACACTCTTTCTCTAAAATAAATACATTTAAAAAAAAGAAAATTTGGAAGTACACTACATTATAAGACAAATGAAAGATTCATCACACTAAAAGTTATAGGGCCGTGATAATGATGAACTCCTCCTTCCAGAAAATTTGCTTCCTTCCAGTCACTTGGCTTCATAGGGAGAAATTAGCATAAGATGGTATGTGTGAAGAGCACCATTTCATTGTTCATCTGGGCCTGATGGTTCCTGGAGATGGACTAAGCAGGTTTTCATCAGTGCAAGGGAAAGAACAGGGACTAGAAAAAAACAAATGAAACCCAAAATGAGTCACCAGCTTTATCCTCCATTCATCCCCCTGCCTCTCAGCTCTCACTCCAGGACAACTGATGCTCTGAAGAGCGGCGTGTCCTGACTGCCCTGACTGTCCTCTGACAGGAGCAGGCGTGCAGAGCTGAGGCATCGAGTCATGTAGGAACCCCGTTCTCACCCTATATACATCTGGCTCATTTGTGGTCATAACAGCATTATGATGAAGCCAGTTTGAGGGAGTCCATCTCCTACAACGTCTGCAGGATGGTTTATAAAAACTGCCAGCATTTCATTCTGTTCCTACCTGCATCACTTCCTTTCTCATGAACCATCCCCTTCTACCACGGTTCCCATGTACACAGATGCTTCTGTGAAACCCATCAGAGCTCCAGGGAGTAGTGCTCCTTCCCTCCGGGGTGCTCCCTCCCAGCATGGTGCTCCCTCCCACTGCAGTGGTTTCCAGTCCTAAGGCCACGAAGCTGGGTTTATCGTCAGAGGCACTTACTTTCCATTAAAGAATCCAGGGGTCGAATCAAAGGGGAGGTCCTGTAACACGACACAAATCTGTGTGCTGATTTTGTAGGATTTGTATAATGGTCATTAATGTTGTCATTTTGATCTGGAAAGACAAATGGCTCTTCCCCCTTCTGCTCTTGGGGGATCCTCGACAAGGACATCTGGGCACCTCCAAACGACGAAGTTTCTGCATGGGGAGAGCTGTCGATTTTGGTCATGTCACTTCCCTTTCCTCTGTTTCCTTATCTGGGAAGCGAGAACACTGGGCTAGATCCAAGTTCTGAGAAGACACTGTGGGTTTAGCCAGGAGTGAGGTACCCTGGCTGCGGCTGCGTATGGCAGACCCACAGTGACAGCAGGCTGGTATCCCATGTCATGTCGCTCACGCGCCTTTTCCCCACCAACTCTCCTCTGTTGTAGTATAACGCAGACAAGGCCATCGTGGATAGCGGTACCACGCTTCTGCGCCTGCCCCAGAAGGTGTTCAATGCGGTGGTTGAAGCCGTGGCCCGCACGTCTCTGGTGAGTCCTCAGGGTGCTCGTCAACCTCGGAGAACACCACCGGGTTATGACCACATCCTGGGGGAGTACTACTGTGTATTCTCATAGTCTTCATCTGAGCATTTTGAGGAGTTGAAATTTTTTTTTTTTTTTAACTATTACTAAGTTCACAGTCTTACTTTTAACTAGCACAGAATTTCTTCACATTAACCTCAGGGGACTTGAAATGAAGGTGCCATGCTGTTTAGTATTTCAAATAATAGTGTAGTAGATGTAGTACTTTTTTTTTTTAATCTAAGAAAAAAAGCCACTTGGTAATGTTCTATATTAAATAGTGAACCAGGAATACATTTGCAGTCCTTAAAACAAAACACATGAACTAGAAAATTGTACTTTTTTTTTTTTTTTTTGGTTTTCATCCAAGCTGTGCTGGGGTTTTAATTCTTCTGTAAAAGAATGTGATTCTTTTTACAGAAGACAAAGGTCAATCAGCCAGTGTAGTAATTATTAAAATCACGCTCAAGGGCAACATGCGTTTTGGAGAACTGGCTGACAGTATTCCAGTATGGCCCCAACTTTCCAGTTGGTTCGGGGCAAAAGGTGGACCAGAGTTATTGATGGAGAAGAACACAGCTTCAGGGGTCTGGTGGACTTGAATGTAGACTGGTTTCTGCTCTTTCCTAGCTGGGTGCCTGGGGCGGGCTTCGGGCGCTCCGAGTATCCACGTTCTCATCGTGGGGCTGTCAGGAGGACTGGGGTAGGGTGCGCCCCACACGGTGGTGCCCCCGAAGAGAAGCATCTCATGTCCCAACCACGGTGCTGCTGCTCTTTGTTTGAACGTGAGACAAACATCCCTCTCAGCTTCTTGGGTGTTTTCATAAGCGTCTGTCTGTACAGGGCCACCCTTGCAAGGTCACCACAACCACTGTCTCCTCCTGTCCAAAGTCTCAATCCTGGTCCTAACGCGGGGCTCACTGCCCCACTACTCCACTGGCCGAAATCAAAGAATGATGGGAAAATGCACAGCGGCTGCTCCGTTACAGGTTCCAAGCAGAAGCATGGGAGGGAGGAGGGGGTTTTTGGTTGTCCTGAGCCAAACTTCAGAAGTCTGAAACTGCCCTGGGAAGAGCAGCAGGCAAATCAAGAGAATGGCGAGTGGTGGCGAAAAAGCAGCAGCACAGAGGCCCTTTCTGAGCTTGAAAGGACTCCAAGGCAGCAGTGGTCAAAAGCCAGAGTCAAGCTCTGATCTTGTCTCATATCTGCTGAATCAGAAAACAACGGCAAGTAAAGTTTTTAGTGCCCTAAATTCAGAATGCTGGCTGAAAAATCAGACCACGCTTAAAATACGAAGCCATATGCTGATCTCCTTCAGTAGTGAAAATGTCCTCAGCAGACCTGACACGAGCATCTTGGGGCTGAGTATTCTGGGCTGTACGTGTGTCAGGACCATCCGCAGGAATGCTCAAGGCGAGCGTGTGAGCCCCGCACGCCCGTGGGCTGCCCTGCCTCTGCGCAGCCCGTGACTCCAGCCCCGGTGGGAGCTGGGTGAGCCCCCCGGGGGGCATCGCAGCAGCCCCTGGTTAGCGGCGGCTGACTTTGTGAGAAGGCCACGAGGGAGAAGACATGAGATTGCAGGATTTGTTGGCCTTGTCTAAAATTATCCTCGCATTTCTGAGCGTGTGTCGGGAAGAGGAGGACCCGAGAAGGCTCTCTGTCTTGGGCAGGGAGAGCACAGCCAGTGTGGACTGGGTCCCTGCCTGGACCAAAGATGGGCATGGTCTTTTTCTCCTGTGGTGGAGGAGGGTTTCTTTCTAGTTAAGGGAATGACTGGCTTCGGGGAGTTAGATGCAGTGCAAATGTTGGGCTCTGTCTCCTGGTCCGGTTTGTTCAGATGGGATTTCAGGAACGCATGGTTTATAGGTCTGTATCTTGAAATGGGCCTTGTGGGGAGTTCTGGGTATAGCAACCTGGGCTCCCCCTCTTCATAGCTGTAGCCCCCTTGTGTTCAGACCACTGCTCCCCTATCTGTAAAATCAGATGCAGGATGACACCTGCTTCTGACTCTAAACTCTGTGATCTGAGGGTCAAAACTGTCCCCCAATGACGTGTGGCTTAGCCTCCAGGGAGGCCCTTAGATGCACAGACATCTCTTTGGAGGCAGGTCCCCTATCTGATTGGGAGCTGTGCCCCTTAGTTGAGTTACCGGGTCCCCTCGGCCTGATCCTTCATCTGCAAATTAGAGCTGTGCATGGGCACTGATGGGGGCTCCCTGCCCTGGGTGCAGGCCCAGCCACCCTCATCTTAGCCCATCCTCGGGTCCAGCAAATGACTGCCCCATCCTTATCAACTCATCTGGCAAGGGATTTTGCCCTCTGATAAATATGGTTCAAATCAACGTAACTTTTACAAAAAGTAAAGATATATTAATGCCAACATTACAAATTTTACTAACTGGTCACTAACAGTTTTCATTATGGATGCTCCATGGAATGGATGAAAAACCCCAAGGCATTTTCTCCCCATTGTCTGGCCCAGGAGGGTGGGAGGGTAGGCGGGCTCGCAGCTGCCATATGTGGTCCTGCAGCACGGGGCACCCAGAGTTCGCCCAGTGACCCCTGGTCTTCTTAGTTCTTGCCCTGCTTGGTCTCCGCACCATCCCTGCTTACCTGTCTTACCTTCTCTCCACTTTCATAGCAGCCTCCTTCCTGACTTCCCATCCCTACACCCTCTTCATGGGTGTCTCCTCTGCTGGCCTGATCCAGGGTAGGTCCTAGACCCCTCTCTTCTTCCTGTATTCTCTCGGAAGGGATCCCACCCGAGCCACATCATCACTTCCCATCCGCCCATCAGTGACTCCAGGGTGCGCCTGGCTAGACAGGAGTTTAGACTCAACCGGTGGGTATGCAAGTCCCACTTGGACTCCTGAGTCACACCCGCTTGCCGCAAAGCTCAGATCTCCGACAAATGATTTCTGATGAAGACACCAAGGCCATGAAGATACCCTCGGACCCTTAGCTCCTGCTCCTTCTATTGGTATACCAGCGCCCCCCCCCCCCCAGCTGCCATCTGTTTTATCCAGTGAGGCAGCTTCCATGCTCTGCCCGCCCTCCCTCAGTCTCATCTCCTACCACCTCTGGCCCTTAGCTCAGCTTCCTAGGGATGTTCTCTTGACTGTCACCCCTTATTCCGGGTACTTCTCTCCTACCCTGCCCTGTCCCAAGCTTTCCTTACCCCGCCCCATCCCCTGCTCCCCTAGCCCCACCCCAGCTCCTCTAGTCTTTTTTTTTTAATAAATTAATTTTTTATTGGTGTTCAATTTACCAACATACAGAATAACACCCAGTGCTCATCCCATCAAGTGTCCCCCTCAGTGCCCGTCACCCATTCACCCCACCCCCCACCCTCCTCCCCTTCCACCACCCCTAGTTCGTTTCCCAGAGTTAGGAGTCTTTATGTTCTGTCTCCCTCTCTGATACTTCCCACTCATTTTTTCTCCTTTCCCCTTTATTCCCTTTCACTATTTTTTATATTCCCCAAATGAATGAGACCATATAATGTTTGTCCTTCTCCGATTGACTTATTTCACTCAGCATAATACCCTCCAGTTCCATCCACGTTGAAGCAAATGGTGGGTATTTGTCATTTCTAATGGCTGAGGAATATTCCATTGTATACATAAACCACATCTTCTTTATCCATTCATCTTTGGATGGACACCGAGGCTCCTTCCACAGTTTGGCTATTGTGGACATGGCTGCTAGAAACATCGGGGTGCAGGTGTCCCGGCGTTTCATTGCATCTGAATCTTTGGGGTAAATCCCTAATGGTGCAATTGCTGGGTCGTAGGGCAGGTCTGTTTTTAACTCTTTAAGGAACCTCCACACAGTTTTCCAGAGTGGCTGCACCAGTTCACGTTCCCACCAACAGTGTAAGAGGGTTCCCTTTTCTCCACATCCTCTCCAACATTTGTGGTTTCCTGCCTTGTTAATTTTCCCCATTCTCACTGGGGTGAGGTGGTATCTCATTGTGGTTTTGATTTGTATTTCCCTGATGGCAAGTGATGCGGAGCATTTTCTCATGTGCCTGTTGGCCATGTCTATGTCTTCCTCTGTGAGATTTCTCTTCATGTCTTTTGCCCATTTCATGATTGGATTGTTTGTTTCTTTGCTGTTGAGTTTAATAAGTTCTTTATAGATTTTGGAAACTAGCCCTTTATCTGATACGTCATTTGCAAATATCTTCTCCCATTCTGTAGGTTGTCTTTTAGTTTGCACCCAAAAGCATAAGATACCTAGGAATAAACCTAACCAAAGAGGTAAAGGATCTATATCCTAAAAACTATAGAACACTTCTGAAGGAAATTGAGGAAGACACAAAGAGATGGAAAAATATTCCATGCTCATGGATTGGCAGAATTAATATTGTGAAAATGTCAATTTTACCCAGGGCAATTTACACGTATAATGCAATCCCTATCAAAATACCATGGACTTTCTTCAGAGAGTTGGAACAAATCATCTTAAGATTTGTGTGGAATCAGAAAAGACCCCAAATAGCCAGGGGAATTTTAAAAAAGAAAACCATAGCTGGGGGCATCACAATGCCAGATTTCAGGTTGTACTACAAAGCTGTGTTCATCAAGACAGTGTGGTACTGGCACAAAAACAGACACATAGATCAATGGAACAGAATAGAGAACCCAGAAGTGGACCCTGAACTTTATGGTCAACTAATATTCGATAAAGGAGGAAAGACGATCCACTGGAAGAAAGACAGTCTCTTCAATAAATGGTGCTGGGAAAATTGGACATCCACGTGCAGAAGAATGAAACTAGACCACTCTCTTGCACCAGACACAAAGATAAACTCAAAATGGATGAAAGATCTAAATGTGAGACAAGATTCCATCAAAATCCTAGAGGAGAACACAGGCAACACCCTTTTTGAACTCAGCCACAGTAACTTCTTGCAAGATACATCCACGAAGGCAAAAGAAACAAAAGCAAAAATGAACTATTGGGACTTCGTCAAGATAAGAAGCTTTTGCACAGCAAAGGATACAGTCCACAAAACTCAAAGACAACCTACAGAATGGGAGAAGATATTTGCAAATGACCTATCAGCTCCTCTAGTCTTGCCCGGTCCCTGCTCTCATAGCCCGCATAAGCTGCAGGATAGGACTGCTCCAGAACCTTCCCTCACCCTGGTGAGATGGCAGGAGTTATTTGTAGTTAACTTGGCGCCTTTGAGACTAGTGGGCATGTGCAGGTGGCATCACCTGTCCTGGGGTTCGGTAGACCTGTGACCTGAGGCTCAGGTGGGCGTGCTTGTGTTCTTGGCTGTTCATTTTCCCCACAGATGTTTCCTGAGCTTCTCCTGCAGGCGAGGTGTCAGACCTATAAGCTCTAAGACAATACAACCCATGTCCTTAGAGGTCCTGAGACAACGTGATCTCTGGCCTTAGAGGACTCAGATGCTAGTGTGCGAAAGAGAACAGAAGCAGTTACACCCCTGACTGTGGAGCTGTAACTGCTACGAGCAGAAGGACCTGGGGGACAGAGCTACATGTGGGGTGGGTTTCCTGGAAGGTGGCATCTGAGCTGATGCCTAGAGAAAGAGAAGGATGTTCCAGAAGAGCAGAGAGCCCCACCCCCCAGGGCTCAGTACCAGGAGGAAGAGTGTTGCACTCCTAATTCAAAGGAGAGGTGATGCCCAAGAGGGCCGGAGGGCCCCATGTAGGATGTGTTCCGTCTTCTAAAGGGTCACTGCGCAGTACTGAGACCCTGGGCGGACTGCAGCACCTCTGTGTGCTCTGGTTTCCTCAACTATGAAGAAGGTGGGGGGGCCAGGGGGTGATGTTACTGCATCCACAGGGCTTCTGGAGGAGCAGCTGGGGCAGCAGAGGGCTCCCAGCCCGACCCGACACCCGTAGGTGCTCTCCGTGCCCGGGGAGCTGAATAGCTAAGGATTTGTCATCCCCGTTCCCCTTCCCGAGGCCGGCTGCCTCGGCCCCACCGTCCGAGGGAAACACTGCTTACTGCTGCAGGCATCTGGCACGGGATGAGGGGGGCCGGGAGCTGTTTCCTGTTGATGCGCCAGACTAGTCATGCTTTCTCACGTGATCTCGTTTTGTCCAGATTCCAGAATTCTCTGATGGTTTCTGGACTGGGTCCCAGCTGGCTTGCTGGACGAATTCGGAGACACCTTGGTCTTACTTCCCTAAAATCTCCATCTACCTGAGAGACGAGAACTCCAGCCAGTCGTTCCGCATAACCATCCTGCCTCAGGTATGAACGGGGACCTGTGCATCCCTCCCTAACCATGCGACACCCAGAAGTAATAAGGCGCTTCGTGGGTACTGCGCCCGGGTGGGTACCGCATCTGTGCTAGGTGTCGATGGCCACATGACGCCGTGTAACAAACGGCCACAAACCCGGGCAGCCCTCATCAGCTCGTGAGTCCGGGCAGACGTGCTGCTCTCGGGAGGCTGGTCGACACGTCTGGTCAGCTGGTGGCCCACCAGCCCTCTAGGGTGGCCTTGCTCATGGTGAGGCCGCTTGGCAGTGGAGCGATGGGACCGCTGACTCCCACCTTGGGGGACACGTCCCCTGCACCGCGGGCCACCCTGTCCTGTGCTGTGCACCCTCCCGGGGTGGAGGCATCCTAGGTTCCCCAGGCTGGGGAGGTGGACCCACCTGCCAGCAGAAGGGGCTGGCCGCACAGTCACATCCCAAGGGCCTGACAGCACGGGAGGCCAAGAATTGAGGACATTTGTGCAACATCCACCGTGGCACCAAAGTATGTTCTTTTATTTATTTATTTTTAAAGATTTTATGTATTTATTCATGAGAGACAGAAACAGAGATAGAGAAGCCATGGGGGAAGCAGGCTCCCTGCGGAGCAGGAGCCCGATGTGGGACTCAATCCCAGGACCTGAGCTGAAGGCAGATGCTTAGCCGCTTAGCCACCCAGGGGCTCCAGGATATGTTGTTTTAAAGAGGGGACTAAAACTGGACCCTCAGAGAGAGGAAGACGTCCTTTTGTTTTCCACGTTCAGTACATCATTGGTGCCTCCCTGCTCGGCCATGCTTCTCACCTCCCCCCACATTCCCGAGGCTCTGGCTCAGATCCCCCTCGGGGACGTCCAGGTGGGCGCCGTGTAGTCCAGTCCTCTCCTCACTGCCCTTAGTACCGTGGCAGCCTGCGGCCTCCTGTCCCTGCTGTGAGCCAACACTGAGCCCGGCTACGTGCATACACGTGCCTTTTCCCTGAGGCCCCCCCCGCCCCCCGGGCCTCGGGGGACCCTTCCCCGGCCTCCAGCCTGCCTCCTGCTGTGCCCCTGACCCTCCACTCACTGGGTCAGCGTCCTCCTGGGCTTCGTGCTTGCTCTGCTGCCCTGACCTTTGCTTGTGCCACCCCCAGCCTGAATGCCCTCTCCTCCGCACGCCCTCTGCATATCCAGATTCTTCCCATCCTTCAGCATCCAACTCAAACAACCCCTCTTTTGTTGAACGTCTGCTGAGCAGAATAACCCATTTGTGAGCCTGCCCTTCAGACGGGTAACGCGTGTTTCCCGGTCTGCTCACCCGGTGTGTGGTCATCCCTCGAGGGGGTGTTTTGTGCTGTTGCCTTTTTCATTTGACTTCTGTTTGTTTTTTTTTTTTTAAAGCACATACACAGGCTTAGAGCTCTTCCTCGGTTACATTAATTCCTTGAAGATGAGAACCCTGAGATCGAAGGTCCTTGCTCCTTCCCTGGCATGAGCGCACAGTGGAGGCCAGTGTGTAATCATTGTTTGTTTGGGTTTTTTTAAGATTTTTGAAATTTGTTTATTCATGAGAGAGACGGAGATATAAGCAGAGGGAGAAGCAGGCTCCCTGCGGGGACCCCGATGTGGGACTTGATCCCAGGACCCCGGATCACACCCTGAGCTGAAGGCAGACGCTCAACCACTGAGCCACCTAGGCATCCTCACTGGTTTCTTTCTTTCTTTCTTTTTTTTTTTTTTTCTGAACACACAGATCAATGTGTCTTTGTTAGTATTTGGTGACTTTGGGATAAAGGGGATGGAATTGGGGGACAGGGAAGGAGGAGTACTTTCAGGAGAAAAAAGGAAGTGCTACTGCCACCTTTCCCCTTGTCCACTTCCTACGTGGGGACACGTGCCCTCCAGGAAGGGCGGGTTCCTGGGGAAGGTTGCTTGAGAGTCTCAGGAGAAACAGGGCTGGACAGAGGATGCCCGCACACCCCGAGAACCCGAGGCTTGAGTTTCATGCTCATTTCCGCCCCTGACACATGCTGTAACTCTGAGCAGATCACTGAGCCCTTTCTCCGTCTGTCCCTTTAACCATAAAGGGAGAAATCCTAATACTTGCCAAAGACATTTTCCCTGCATACAGCGATATGTTCTCTGCATCTTTAAAATAATTTATTTTTATGATTAAATTTTGGTGGGTCGAACACTGTGACGTGGACATTATTTCCTCAGTGTGGTTCGTAACTAAAGTCGAAGCCTCACTTCGGGGCAGAGATGAGCATGTAATTGTAAATAAATGGCAGGGGGGCTGGTTGGCAGACTCGGGAACTCAGGAGAAGCAGAAGAAAACACAGGCATTTGGGGGAAATCTGTTCCATCTGGGGCAGCTAATAGCCACCAGGGTGGGAAGGTCCCTGGGGGCTCAGCAGCTGGTCCCAGGGCCCAGCACGGCCGAGTGTGGAAATACAGTGCGGGAGCTTTGGGAGCATTGCCTTTGCTTTTTGTTATCTCTGCGTTCTGAGAATTCAGTAGTATTCTCACGAGACTGTAGATATATTTTGGTTGACTTTGACACGTTCACATTTTTGGTTTTTAAAAATCTGCTTTCCCTGCTGTTTTCCTGATTTTTTTTTTTAAGATTTTATTTATCTATTCATGACAGACACAGAGAGAGAGTGGCAGAGACACAGGCAGAGGGAGAAGCAGGCTCCCTGCAGGGAGTCCGATGCGGGACTCGATCCCGGGACCCCGGGGTCACGACCTGAGCCAAAGGCTTATGCTCCACCACTGAGCTCAGCACCCAGGCATCCCTGTTTTCCTGATTTCTTACTCAAACTTTACCATTTCATTTTGTTTCCATTGCCTCTTTGGAAAAGGCTTTGTTGGGCAGTTGTGAACCATCACGTGCCAATAACCTCACAAGCTCCGTGTGCCACTGACACAGCCGTCGGGGTCAGCGCTGGGTGGAGGGGGGGGGTCGTCTGCTAACACTGCAGCTATGCCTGCCTGCCATCCATCCCTCACATTTAGGGGCAATCGTCAGGGCCCCTTCCCTCCGAAGTCTGAGGATGAGGCCCCTGCCTAGGACCTTTTTGGCATCAGCAGCCCTAGATTGGCATATGCTCACTAGTGCAGAAGGGAGCTGTGTCAAAGGCAATTATCTTAAATTTCATCTGTCTCCATTCTTTCCCCAAAACACATGGGCTGAATCTTTTCTGGCCTGTTTACAAAAGCAGCCCCCAACCCCAGCCCACAGGCAAATTCTGGTTTTCTTTTCCACATAACCCTAAAAATGTAAATAATTTCAGTCTACCACTGGTTGGTCTATTTGTGCTATTTTAGTTTAAGGCAGACAGTTTATTCTGAGATCCAGCAATACTTCAGCTTTCCCAGCGTGTTACAGCATTGACAGTCTGGAACTTTTATTGGCAGTCAGCTGGGACGCACATACAAAGAGTAAAAGATACAAATTCAGTCTGCATATTTTTGCATTGGTATCATCAGTTACATGCTATGTGATAATTGACTGGGTTTTATTATAGAATTAGTTCCTTCTGAGGTAGGGGTGTGTTGTGTGTGTCTGTGTGTGTGTGTGTCTGTGGGTCCATGTACATTCCTAGCGTTTGCTTGCAGAGAGGTAGGGGAGGGTGCTGTTGCAGCCCCAATGTATCCCCGGCCTTTGCCTCATTCATGTTGATCGTGTGAAGTTGCATGTTTCATTTGATGCTGATCAAGCTTAGGGCCGCTTATTCGTGTCACAGGCATCCTTTGAGGCCCTCCTGTGTGCCCACCATACCCCCGAAGCCTAGACGCCAGGAGCAGAGCGAAGCATAGAATGAAGGATTCCTTGCCTCGGAGGAGGGCTTGCAGACAGACGAACCACTCAGGCAGGGTTCTGACTGTGGGCCCGGTTCCCTGGACCCAGCCGCCGGCCCGTGTCCAGCCATTGACGACGCCAGGGGCTGCCACAGATCTGTCCTTGCTCACCCCCTGCCTGTCAACCCCTGTCTCTCACATCGTCCGTATGCTGGCAAGGGCAGTGAAGCTCATCTTCCTCGGGTGTCAGTTTGATCGTAGGCGCTCTCTCCAGTCCTACTTCTGGTTTCCTTTCCTGCTCGGGACGTTAAATAGTGCTCCTGTGTTTCCCACTCCTGGTGGCCGGTGCTCCATCTCGTCTGTGCTTTCCCTCCTGGCTGGCACCCCTTCCCTGTCACCCCGCTGCAGCCCCTAAAAATCCCCACCCCTCGTGCTCCCTCAGGCCCCAAAGCCCCGGGTTCCCAAGCTTGTCCTCCAAAATCTTTCTTTGTGCTTTTACCACTTGAGGGCTGGTCAGTGCTCACAAGAAAGTCCTTTTTTCCCACTCATTTTGCCCTTTATTGCCATTTTTTTTTTCAGATGTTTGGTATTTTGCCTTACTAAGCCACTCTATTCTCTTGGTTGCCTGCATTTGAATACTTTGCTGTTAAAAAAAATAAAGGGATTGTTCTTACTGGTGTGACTTCGGTTTGCTCCCTGGTTGTTTAAAGTTTTGACCCGACCCCCCCCCCCATGCACAGCCCATGCAAGAAATGGTCTCCATCCCTGTCAGCGCTTCCTACGTGGGGATGCTGTGTCTTCTCTTTGACACAGCTCTTCTCTCTCTGACTGAGGAAATAAATCATCCTGCTTCCTCCCTGCTGCCTGCTCTTAAGCTCTCTCTGGCAGAGGATGACAAAGACGGCATCCTGGGGCCAGTTAGGAGCCATTGCAGTCTCTCAGAGAGAAGGGGATGCTAATGGTCCAGACTGGGGCTGTAGCCATGGGGATGGGAGCAGTGATTGGACTCAGATTCCATTTCAAAGGAAGGCCTGGAGCCTCTGGTTATGGTTTCCCCGTAGGGAATGAGATACTGGCCTGGTGCTATAGGGCCTGAGTAAGTGGGTGAATCACAGATTTATTGAAATGGAAGACCTTGAAAAATAGCAGATCTGGGGAGAATGTCCGGAGTTCAGTTTTTCTAATATTGCATTTGAGATGCCAGTTGAGTGGCGAGTAGGGCAGGTGGACGTAAAAGTGTGGCCATGGTGGTCAGGGTCTGGCTGGAGGTCAGGATTTGGGCATCAGCGTAGAGCCCCAGGGTATCTTTAGGGCCGTGGGGCCACAGGTGGGGGATGGCCACCAGGATGCCGGAGCCCTGGGGGTCCTCTGATGTTCAAAGGTGAGGAAGGCAAAGTGAACCCTACACGGGTGCCTGAGAAGGAGCAGCCAGTGTTGGGGGAAAGAAGAAACAACCCCTTCTCAGAGGTCAAGGGAAGGAAGGGTTTGGAGGGGGGAGAATTAGCTGGTCCATGGTACCATAGAGGGGCCCATCAGAGCACTTCCCACTCCACATTTACTTAACCTGCCTCCTCCCTGGATGGGAAGCTTCTAGGGCGCAGGGAATGGGTGTTCCTCATCCCTGTTGCTGGTACTGAGGGAGGCATGTCTTGGCGATGCCATGTGCTAGATGGATGGACTGATGGATGGACAGCTGTATGGCTGCACCTGTGAATATTTACAGGCGGCACACGTGTTTTTTATCCTCTCAGTAATGTCTATCACCACGCCTGTGATGTCGTCTTCCAGATGACAATGTGATGTCATCCCCTTCCCTCCCTGTGTCCCGCCCCCGCCATGGCACCTGGGCAGGTTTGAACACTCCGTGGCCCTGACAACTTGGTGATATTGCCCGATTCATGCTTTGTCCTGTTTGTTTGCTCTTTCCTCGTAAACAGCTCTACATCCAGCCCATGATGGGGGCTGGCCTGAATTATGAATGTTACCGATTCGGCATTTCACCTTCCACGAACGCGCTGGTGATCGGTGCTACCGTGATGGAGGGCTTCTACGTGGTCTTCGACAGAGCTCGGAAGAGGGTGGGCTTTGCAGCAAGCCCCTGTGCAGGTAAGCGATGCTTGCACTAGACAGGGAGCCCCAACTACAGTGCATCATGTCCCTTCACTAACTTGGAAGCAACTCGTGATGACGGGTGAGTTGCCTCTGAATTGTTCCCTGCAGGCCCATCCATCCGTGGTCAGTCTTATCAGTAAGACACACCACAGGATTGCAGAAAGGAGTACGTGAGGCCATCTGTGTAAAACGTTTAGTTCCGTGCTTGACACCTGGCAAATGTGTGATCAGTGGTAGTACAGTTATCTTGCATTAGACTTAAAACAGTATCTCACACCCTAGAATAAAGGTGGGGGGCCTTGGAGAAGAATTACAGTTTTTTGATAGGAAAACCAAAATAAAGATCAGGGATAAGCTGTGTATTTTTTTTTCCCTCAAAGAAATCTTGGTTGTTGTACAATAAGGAATAATTGCTATTTCTTGAAATCCTAAAATGATGAGATCAAGAAGCATGTTTTTCTCCTACAACCCCATTGAAAAGCTGGTGTGAGGGTGAGTCAGCAGCATTATTTTGCGGAGCCCAGCTTGAGGGTTGGGCCCGTGTTCGGGAAACCAGGAGGGAGGGCAGGAAAGCTGATGGGTGGGGAAACCCCCAAACTTGAAAATGTCTATGCATGAACAGTTTGCTGGAATGGAGTGTCCACACAGCTCCCGGGTCAGCGGGAGGGTCGGGTACTTCGGGCAGCAGCCCAGGCTAGCACTGCAAAGGCCAGTCCTGGACGTGGGCATGAGCTAGGGTCACTGGGGACGTGTGGAGGGAGCGCGTGAGCCGGGCTTCTCGGTGGGATTTCAGGGGACTGACACATCCTGGCACATGGGATTCAGAGTTGGCGGGGAACATGCCAACGGAGAGAAAAATTAAGCAAATGTGTGGCAGCGAAAAGTACAGGCAGCGAGGACGTGGGACAGGAGAAATTTAGAGGCTGTGGGGCGGCACAGAGGATCACCACGTGGTGTGGGGATGGAGGTGCGACTTGGATGAAACGGTCCTTCAGGGACAGGAGTAGTGAGTGACAGGCATGAATGCCAGCTGTGCTGGTCACCTCGACCCCGACCAGGCTTTCACGGGGATCTAGAACCCCGTCTGGGGGAGAGCCACGGAGATGAGGGTGTGCAGGCAAGACATCAAAGGAGCTCAGCTGATTTATCCCCAAGGGGGACATTTCAGGTCTTACGACCTGACTCAGGTGGGGGGTGGAATGGGAGTCGTGGTAAGCAAAGCAGGTCGGGCATGCTTCCTATCCTTGTTTGGACACACCGGCGTTCCTGGAGGATAAAATAACAACTTGGAGCCTGGAAGGAGAGAAATATCGAGGGGAAAATGTAACATCTGGAACATGAGCCCAACTCACGTGCTGTAGAAATGAAACCACTCAACCCCATGTACATATTCGATGGTTGGCAAGTTCTATTTTTTTTTTTTAAGATTTTATTTATTCAGGAGAGAGAGAGAGAGGCAGAAACACAGGCAAAGGGAGAAGCAGGCTTCCTGCGGGGTTCAGGATGTGGAACTCGATCCCAGGACCCTTGGATCCCGACCTGGGCCGAAGGCAGCTCAACCGCTGAGCGACCCAGGCACCCCTGCAACTACTTTACGTGTTAACGCAGCTCCCTCTGACTTTGTATTGGTGGGGAGGCTTGGAATCCTTGAGGCTTGTCATTTTGGTGTCTTTGTTGGGAGGGAATATTTACCTTTTCAGAGTGCATTACCTGTTTTTAGCACATGAGGTATCCCTGGGGAAGACCTTTCTCTGTGGTGGGACCTGGGACTGTACAGTCAGAGACACTACTCTCCCAGCTGTATTTTTACATCTTGTAACCCAGAGAACTAAGCACTAAGGCAATTTCCCCCACAATTTCTGTTCTCTTGTTAAACACTATTAAAGTAGAGGCTACTATGGCAACAGCCGTTATATTGTCCACTTTACTTAATACCGCAGAGCGCGTAATCGCCGTGTCTCCTTAAGTGAATTGCTGTTGGAAGTAGTTTAATATTAAGTGTCTCCAAGCAAAGCAACGTTCACGCCTGCATTTCAACATGGATCCTTTGTTGGGTGTGCTTATAGAAGTTTATTATTATTATTATTTTGCTACTGTTTAAAAAAAAGCATATTTAAGATTTTGGTACTTAAACATTTGATTTTTACCAGCAGCGGGAATATACATGGATATGTCTCCTCTTCTGTGCAAACTGTTTTGCCATTAAAGTAATTACTTCCCTCCAAGCTGCAATTAGGAGCCAGACAGTGGTCTATAGCGCTGTAATAAATGGAAGAGGTACACTGCCCTTTTTTTTTTCTCTTTAAAAGTGTCTATTTTTAACTTATCACTTGCTTTAAATAACAAAATGATTTAAGTCCTAGGAAATCTCATGTGCTTTGTGCACACTTACGGAACACCCAGATTTAACAAATGCTAACATTTTGTCATATTTTCTTCAAAAATTTGTCATAGAAACAGAAAAGAAATATAGCTAAAGCCCCACCCCACTACCTTCCCCAGAATGACCCTTCATCCTGAAACTGGTGTAGATTCTTCTCATAATTACTATACACTTAAGATTCCACTGCATGGGGCACCTGGGGGCCTCCATCGGTTAAGCATCTGCCTTCGGCTCAGGTCATGATCCCGGGATCGAGTCCCGCATCAAGCTCCCTACCCAGTGAGGAGTCTGCTTCTCCCTCTGCCTCTGCTCCTTCCTCTGCTTGTGCATGCTGTCAAATAAATAAAATCATAAATTAAAAAAAAAATCACTACATAGTTGTAAGTGCCTTGGGTTAGTTGTTTATTGCTTGGTAACAATTTAGCCCCAAATTTAGCAGCACTGTGTGACCTTGTGCAGGCACTGAGGGTCAGGAATCGAGGGGGCTTAGCTGGTGGTTCGGGTCTAGGGTCTCTCAGCAGGGTGGAGGGGGGTTCTGCTGGAAGCTCACTCATGTGGTAGGTGAGAGGAGCCCTCCATTCCTTGCCATTGAGACCTCACGCCAGGCTTCCCTACACATCCTTAAGATGAGCACCTGGTGACCCCAGAGCAAGTGATTCCAGAGAGTGGAAGTGCAACAAAGCACGCGGGACAGAAGCCACAGTCTTTGCTCACCCAATCTTTTAAGTGGCATGCTATCACTTGTGCCTTATTCTGTTGGTTGCCAGAACCACCCTGGCACAGTGTGGGAGGGGATTATACAAAAGTGAATACCAAGGAGCTGGGGTCATTGGAGTCACCTTAGAAGCTGTCTACTGGATACCTATAAATAAATGCCATATAATAAAACATAGGATGGTTGGTTGTGGGGTTTGGCATTTTTAAAATGTATATGAATGCTCTATAGTACTGTGCCTATCCTTTTTCAGCCGGCCTCATTGCTCAGCATTACACATTTACTACATTTTCTGTGTTGGTGTGAATACTAGGTCACTTGTTTTGACTGCTCTAGTATCCTCTTGTATGAATATCCCCAGGTCACTTACCGTTCCTGCCTTGATTACCGTTTGGATTGTTTCTGACACTTGCAATTATAACTTGCAGTGAGCATCTTCCTGCACACTATTAGGATCTTCTGAAGGTGGGATTTCTAGATGGTTTGGTACGCCAGCCATCAGTGTTAATGACTCCTGTCAGAGTTGTCTTCCAAGTAGCTGGACCATCAGATTACATAAGAATGTTCATTTCCTCAAAATATTATATTTGTTTTGTTTTTGTTATTTTGCTAATCTTTATATATGAAATTGTGTCACGGGGTGATTACTTCTGAACTGACGGGCCTTTTTTTTTTTTAAAGGATTTATTATTTGAGAGAGAGAGAGTGAGAGAGCTTGCACACTTGGTGGGAAGGGCAGAGGCAGGGAGAGAATCTCAAGTAGACTCCCCACTGAGTGTAAGGCCTTATCGGGTCTCAATCTTAAGACCCTGAGATCAGGATCTGAGCCAAAACCAAGAGTCAGGGAAGCCTGGGTGGCTCAGTGATTGAGTATCTGCCTTGGTCCAGGGTGTGATCCTGGAGTCGCAAGATTGAGTCCCACATTGGGCTCCCCGCATGGAGCCTGTTTCTCCCTCTGCCTATGTCTCTGCCTCTCTCTGTCTCTCATGAATAAATAAAATCTTAAAAAAAAACAAACCCAAGAGTCCGATGCTCAACCTACTGAGCCACCCTAACACCCTGAGATGATGCGGTTTTTATAGGTTTATGGGGTGTTTGAGCTTTTTCTCTGATGGTGAATTTTTCTGCTAATAGCTTATGTACATTTTTCTACCAGTCTTTTTTATTAATGTCTATACATTCTTATTATTTGATCCATTAGGTATGGGGGGCTTATGTGTGGTGAATATCTGCTAATCTCTCTGGATTTCTTCTACCTGTTTTTGTTGTCTTTCATTTATATATATATTTTTTAATTTAGTGAGATAAAATATACTGATCTCTTCCTTATGGCTTTTACTCTGTACCTTATTTAAGATTTTTTTTCAATCTAAGAAAATAGAGATTTTTTTTCCCTAAAGATACACTGTACTTTTTTCCATATTCTCATAGAATATGAAATGGGAATCTAATTTTTTATAAGAATTCAATTTTCTCAGTATTATTTATTGAAAATATTTTCCTCTCTAATATTTTCAGTATTATAAAAATTTTAATATACAGGAAAGACTAAAATAATACAGTGATGTCTTACTATCCACCATCTAGATTTGATAATTTTTGCATTTTGCCATATATGTCAGTATACGTGTATATGTAGTTTTTGTTGGAACCATTTGCAAATAGGTTGCAGATATCACGACATTCTACCCCTAAATATTTCACTCTATAACATTTCATTTATAAATACATCTTAAAAATATGCACAGTCTCATACATAACCATAATACCATTATGACATCTAAAAAATCAAAAATATTTACATCGTAGTGTGTATTATCTCGGTCATATTCAGATTTCCTCAGGTACCCCAAAAAATGGTTTCCTTAGCTGTGTTTTTGTTTTTGGTATTTTTGAAGGCCAGTTTTGTAGAATATATCATATTCGGATTTGTTGGGATTTCTTGTAATAGTATCATTTAACATGTTCAACATGTTCATTTAACCTTACATTTCTGTAAACTTGTTTTGCTTTTTTAATATTTATTTACTTGAGAGAGAGCAAGAGCTAGAGAGAGCACAGAGGGAGAGGGAGAAACAGGCACCCCACTGAGCAGGAAGCCTGATGTGGGACTCAGATGTGGGACTCAACGTGGGACCCTAGGACCCTGGGACCATGACCTGAGCCAAAGGCAGATGCTTAACTGTCTGAACCACCCAGGTGGACTGCATTTCTGTAAACTTGAACTTAGGTCTGGAGGCTCGGTTAGATTCAGGTTAAATTAATTTTGCAAGATATCTACAAAATTTTAATAACATCTTTGTTATATACCAAGACCCAGTATATACCTGGAACTGTTCTTTCTGAGCATTCTCTTCTACCCTACTGGTATAGTTGCTGTCCCTGTGCTATAATATATGGCTTAATTTCTGTAGTTATAAGACTTAATTTTCAGCAGGGGCTCAACTCTTCTTTAAATGCCCTAGGCTACTTTTGTCCTTTTTTTTTCTTAAAGATTTTATTCATGAGAGACACACAGAGAGAGGCAGAGACACAGACAGAGGGAAAAGCGGGCTCCATTCAGGGAGCCTGATGTGAGACTCAATCCCAGGACTCCAGGATCACCCCCTGAGCTGAAGGCAGATGCTTAACCACTGAGCCACCAAGGAATCCCTTGTCTTTTGTTTCAACTTGTCAGGATCTCTGAAGAACCCTATTGGGATTTTTATTAGAACCGCTTTGGATTTAGAGATTAATTTGAGAAGAAATCAAGTCTTTGTTATACAAGTCTTTTCCCTATAAATGTGCTAATTCTCATTTGTTTAGGTCTTTTTTTATGTCCTACAGCAGTTTTGTAGTTTTCTCTAAGAAAGTCTTACACAGGTAAATTTATTGGTAGATACCTGTTAGCTCTTATTGTTACTGTAAATGATATTTTAAATTGCATTTCGGTTGTTTAGTATATAGGCTTGCAGGGTTTTTTGTATGTTAATCTTCTATCCAGCCACCTTGCTGAATTCTCCGTTTTATTAAAAAAAAAACAGTTGTTAGAGTTGCTTGGATTCTTCTATGAAAGCAGTCATATAGTCTCATGTACAGAGTAGGTTTGTGGAATTCCCTTCTAATCCTCAATTAAGGGATTCTCAGTTTGCTGAAATTGTTTAGTATGAATGGAAAAACTGACATTTTTACTAATGTTAAACATATTCCTACTCTATGACTCAGCAACTTAGGTATATGCAGTGGGGAAATGAATGTGTGTCCACCCAAAGACTTGACCAGAAGCAGCTTTATTCATAAAATGAACTAAAAGTACTACATCATTCGGTTATTACATTGTTACACAAAACCACCATTTTCATCAAACTAAAAACAGTCCAAAGTGTAATGAAGGAGAATGGATAAATTTTGACAACAATTTTCCTTATGCTGAAAAATATGCTTTAGGATCTCTCTTAAATTTCATTTTGGGGGCAGCCTGGGTGGCTTAGTGGTTTAGCGCCGCCTTCAGCCCAGGACCTGGTCCTGGAGACCCGGGATCGAGTCCCACATCAGGCTACCTGTGTAGAGCCTGCTTCTCCCTCTGCCTGTGTCTCTGCCCCCAACCCCCTCTGTGTCTCTCATGAATAAATAAAATCTTTAAAAAAAATTTCATTTGCCCTGATTCTTGAATCATGGTTTAGCCCTAGCATTCTAGATTGCCCATTTTCCCTTAGTGTTTTGAAGATGCTATTTCAGTGTTTTCTGTCCAACATTATTGCTGGTGAAAAAAAAAACCCAGTTTCAGGTGTTGTACGTTTAAGGGTAATCTGTTTGTTTGGTTCCTGTTCAGACTTAAGTTAAATTTTTCATCTTCTAAAGTTTCACCATGATGTATCTAGACCTAGATTGTTTTTCATCTTGCTCAGGACTCTCTGAGCCTGATAATTCATGTTTTTTTTAATCATCAAGCCCAGAGAATTCTAAGCTGTTACCTCCACCACTCTTGCCTCATGCTCATCTTTACTAGTTTCTCCTGGACTGCTGAGATAAATTTTGAGATTTCTCATTATTTCCTTTACATCCCATAACCTTTTATTCATAGTTTCCTTTCTTTGCTGCATTCTGTGTAGTTTCTGCAGACACATCCTAGGTTGTCCTAGTTCTCTCAGGGTTTTTTTTTTTAAGATTTTATTTCTTCATGAGAGAGAGAAAGAGAAGAGCGCATGTGTGAGAGAGAGGCAGAAGGGCAGGGAGAAAGAGAGAGAATCTCAGGCAGACTTCATGCTGGGGCTCCATCCCACAACCACAAGATCACAGCCTGAGATGAAACCAAGAGTCCAGTCCGATGCCTTACCTCAACCAACCACCTGTGACACCCGGGTGCCCCAACCTATTCAGTGAGCTTTAAATTATATTGGCTGTATTTTTCATTTCTAGAAATCCCACTTTGTACTTTTTCAAATATACTAGTGTACTTTTCTGTAGTGTTCTGTAATAATTTTGTTGTGGCTTGTATTTACTTTGTCTCCATTATTTTATTTGATCTTTGAAAATGGCCAGATAATGTTCCAGTGATACAAGGCACACCCTCAGAGGCAATCATGTATATTGTATACATGTATATATACACAGTGTTCCCACATTATTTTTTGAGCCTTATAATCCTGTTATGTGGATGTTCTCTGATTTAACAATTCCTTAATGATATATTTAAGTTGTTTCTAGTCTCCTGTTATTATTAACAGTAATACCACGTTTCACTCACACATGTGAAAGTATATCTCTAGGTTAGATTATTGGAAGTAGAATTGTCAGGCTAAAGGATATAAGCATTTGTAATCTTGATAAATATTGTCACATTGCTTTCCAGGGAGGTTGTACTCTTTTATACCTGGTTGTACCAGTTTTCTAAGAATGTTATATAATGGCCTGAGTTCCCAGTCAGCATCACCAACAGGGTAGTGTCACACTTTCCGGAATTTTGCCAATGTGATAGGTAGAAAAGATTATCTCGGTATAGTTTTAATTTAATTACTTTATTACATGTGTGGTTGGGTTTCTTTCCCTGTGTGTAAGGCCATTTGTTTTTCTTTTCTATGAACTATGTGATTATATCTTTTCCCTATTCTATTGGGTTTTTAGTTTTTTATATTGATTTGTAGAAACTCTGTGTAATGGAGTAATTAACCATTTGGAGAAAAAAGCTATAATCCATGTTTTAGTTACACATTATTTAAAAATTTACTTTGCTATTGAGGAATTTTATTGTAAAAATGGTTTGAGGTATTTAAATATATCAGTCTTTTGTTTTAAGTATATCAGTCTTTTAAGTTTTAAGGCTCTTAGGTTTGAAGTCACATTTTAAATGACCTTCTTTATTGAAATTATTTTGTGATTTGTGCAAACACTTTCATGTTTCATTTACCTTGACATAGTCTGTATGGATAGCCTTTTTGCCCCCAAGCTGACTACCACATTCATTGTTCCTGTAATATTTTTCAGATAATCCACATTTTCTCCACTGATCTGAAATTCCAGAATTATCATATTCCAAATTCCGGTAAATATTTAAAAGAAATATATTTATTTCTGGACTTTCTGTTCTGTTCAATTGATTTATCTTACAGTGCTAGTTTCTGTTCAGTATCACTTTTTTTTTTTTTTTTAGATTTTATTTATTTATTTGAGAGAGAGAGAACAAACACAAGCACGGGGAGCGGCAGAGGGAGAGGGAGAAGCAGGCTCCAGCTGAGCAGGGAGCCAATGTGGGACTCAATCTCAGGACCCTGCGATCATGACCTGAGCCAAAGGCAGTCTCTTAAACCAACTGAGCTACCCAGATGCCTCCCATTATTCTTTTTTATTCAGAACTTCCCTGCTGTTCTTAATTGTATTTTCCTTTATGAACTTTAAATCAACCTGTTAAAAAAAAAAAAAGTCTTGTTAGTATTTTCATGAGGTTTTAATCACTGTAAACACAGCTATAGTATAATCTCAAGCATATTCTGTGTCCCTATCATTTATGGAGAGCTAATCGCTTTGTTTTTGTGTCTGCTTTCGGTTCTCTCCTGGTGGAGTTTCTTCTCACTTGGTTTGCAAGTTTTTGTTGTGAGCTTATCTTTAGTGGGCATGCTTTTTTTTTTTTTTTTAATTTTTTTTTTTCCGCCTTTGGAGAGAGTTCAGTGCACCTTGGGTTGTAAAAATGTTGCTGTTAAAGCAGCTCTGCATTTGTTTCTGCTAAGTGTGAGGCATCGAGAACTTTTAGGATTTCTACCCCAAGCTGTGTAAATGTAGATGCCCTCCATGCGTGACGCTGTGGTTGGGAGACTCTCTTTCTCATGGGAGATTGTTTCTTGCCCTCCTTGCCCTCTGCCCCCTGGCCTCAGGCATAGTCAGATTTCTGTGTTGGCAGAGTTTTCCCAGCTCCCTCCACCAGTGAACCAGTCTCTGTCACCCATCCATGTGGTGCTGGGGTCAAATCTGCCTCCCTCCCTCCCCCTGTCCCTGGGCATTGGATCTCCAGTTCTAGGGCCTATTTCTAGGCTCATCTACATATTTAAAAATACGAGTTTATCATCTTTTCTATGTGTTATAGTAGGAGGAAGTTCTACCTTGGTGCCAGCTAGCACTTGGCGGAGCCCAAATCTTTGGGAGCTTCCCTTTTCTCTTGATGCCTTTTATTTGGTTTTTGTAATAATTGGTGTTTGTCAGACAACACTTCGCGATAGGATTAGGCTTTTCTATAAGGGTTGGGGCAGGGTGGGAAGGAGAGCAGTGAGTGGGATCTCTTTGAAGACTTTTCCTGGGGAGCTTTTTAAAATACATTATGGCCCACACCCTCCCCTCCTTTTTCAGCCAGGGTGTATCAGAATGGTGGTAGGTGGGAGGGTGATGGTTTTTTTGGAAAAAGATCCACAGATGCTTCTCTTATGCTGCCCTGCTTCTCCTCGCCTCACCCCACCCCCCCAACCCCTACGAAGCGTCACTATTCTAGTCTCAGAGCCACATAATAAGGCGGTGGTCACCATGTGCCATGGAGCTGGCCGACCTGGGGCATCCACAGATAGAGAGCCTCCCATGCGAGGGGCAGATGTTAGAGGCTGCAGCACTTTCAGCTGTCTCTGTGCTGCCCGGGCCAAGTATCCTATAACTAGGAAGATAATAGAGTGTTAAGAGTGACAGCTCTCTCTTAATGTATCCAAAGCTTCTGAAATACCACCCATCTCTTTTTATAGATTGAGACATTTAGCACCCAAGAGCCGTATAGATTTCAGCTTTTACAACTTGAGACTCATCATAGATTGTGGCAGTCATTTCACTGCGAATTTTCCTTGTTGCAGGTTGAAAGTGGATCATCTGGTACATATTCATGTTTAAAAATAGGAAACTTAGCTGTTAAGAGCAGAGTTGCAGCGATAGGCCTCCTCCACCTACTTAGAATACAATGAAAAGATGCCAACGCCAGGGGCCCCAAAGACAGGGTTTAGGTAGCCCTCATTCCTCATTTTATAGAAAAGAACCGTGAGAACTGGGGGTGCTGAGTGGTTCTCATGTGGTTGCACAACAAAATGGCCCCGGGCCCAGAATGCCTGTCCTGTAAACTCCAGAACATTCTTCCAAGTGAACCCTGGCTACTCAGAAGGCATCTTTGTATCAATTTAGTCCATGTGGGGAGACCATTCACTTTATGTTGCATACTGTGGGGAAAAAAAAAAAGGACCCGGCCATGATGATTTTTTTATGGTTAGCAGATTAATGTGTCTTCCTCGGGTGCTTATTATCAACTGGGTACTGATCTTCCAGGAGGTAAGACTGAGAAACCATAATTAAAAATCGTAACCCAAGATATCGATGAGAGATTTAAAATAATGATTTATTAACAGGAGATACTGACGAAACACCAAGCTTCCCCAGGCACGATGCTGAGTGCCCTTCCGGTTAGCCTGGTGATCCATGAGCAAGACTGATTCGTGGGTGCTGTTAATTTCTCCATTTTACAGATAGGGAAACTGAGGAGCAGAGAAGTTAAAAATATTGGCCAACTTCCCTAAGTGGGAACTTGGACTTGAACCCCAGCAGTCTGACCTGTGCCCTTAACCCATGCAGAGGGTGGCCTCATCAATAATTCCAGTATAAAAACTTAAAATCTACTCCAGGATCATAGAATTAGTAGTATAGGTAAACAAGTGCACAGACCAGGGATCCCTGGGTGGCGCAGCAGTTTGGCGCCTGCCTTTGGCCCAGGGCGCGATCCTGGAGACCCGGGATCGAATCCCACGTCGGGCTCCCGGTGCATGGAGCCTGCTTCTCCCTCTGCCTATGTCTCTGCCTCTTTCTCTCTCTCTCTCTGTGTGTGTGACTATCATAAATAAATAAAAAATAAATAAATAAATAAATAAATCTTTAAAAAAAAAAAAAAACAAGTGCACAGACCAGCCAATGGATGCCATTTCCTGAAGATATTCCAGAAGTAATTTAAAATCAACTCTAATTTAAAAATTTATTTATTTATTTATTTATTTATTTATTTATTTATTTACGTAATATCTGCCCTCAATGTGGCGAACTCAGGACCCCGAGATCAAGAGCCGCATGTTCCGCTAGCACACGCCCTTCCTTTGATAGGAAGTAGCTGTTGAGAAAATGTGAGGGCACGGTTGTTTTCAGATAAGACATTTTGACTGACAACCTTAAATTGGTGCTATTTTTCAGGAATGTAAACAAAATTTTTTTTTAATATAAAAGTAATAGGTGTATTTTGAAGAAAATTTGACTTCGGCGAGGGTTTTGATGCGTTTGTATTGTAGATCTGTTTTTTTGTTGTTGTTGTTATTTTTTTGGTTTTTTTAGATCTGTTTCTGTGAAAACCTGTATATAAACTTGAGCGCTGAACAAACCCCCATGTACCTAGTGGAACTGGGCTTGGGTTCATTTTTCTTCTTCTATTTCTTTTTTTCTTTTTTTTTCTTTTTCAGCCTGAGTGCAATCCTGTCACGTGTGTTGTTCATTGACATATTTTTTTGACTGCCTCATTTGTTGGATTTTTTTTAATGGCTTTATTGACATGTAGTTGCTATAAAGTGGACAGTTTGTGTTTTGGGGACCGGTTTGCTGAATTTTACATATGTATGTGAATTGGAAAAACTCCCGTCCCCTCCAGTGGTTCTCCTTTGCTCTGGGGCTTGCCGCCTCGCTCACAGTGCAGACCACTCTCTGTCACTGACTTCTGACTAAATTCCACTGTGATCAGAGAACATAGCGTGGATTTTAGTTCCTTTAGATGTCTCGATATTTCAGGTTTTTAAAAGATTTTGTTTATTTATTCACAAGAGACACAGAAAGGAAGGTAGAGACACAGGAAGAGGGAGAAGCAGGCTCCCCACTGAGCAGGGAGCCCAATGCAGGACTCGATTCCAAGACCCCGATTCCAAGACCCCGGGATCACAACCTGAGCTGAAGGCAGATGCTCCACTGATGAGCGCCCCCTCCCCCCAGGTGCCCCTCACTCCACATTACCTTTGATTAGCATTAGCTTGACTCATCTTTTTCCATCCTGTGACTTTCAATGTAGTTGAGTATCTACATCTAAAATGCGCTCCTTGGGAGCAAATAGTCAGGTCTTGCTTTTTCTCTAATTCGACAATCTCTGCTTTGTCTTTGGGGTGTTTAGACCAGAGATTGGCGGATAACAGCCTGCAGGCCAAATCTGGCCTGTCGTTTTTTTTTTTTTATACAGCCTTTGTAAAAAAACAGTTTTTACATTTTTAAAGGGGTGTGAAAAAAAAAAAAAAGAAATCCAGGAAGAATGTGACAGATCCTCCATGGCCCAAAAAGCCCTAACACGTTTACTTTCTGATTCTTTCTGGAACAAGTTTGCGGACCCCCGGTGTAGATTATAACAAGATGATTGATTGATCGGTACTTTTCCCCCTTTCCTGCCTCCTTCTGGATTGAGCATTTTTATCTCTCAACCCCTCGGCTGGTGTCCTGGCTCTCACTCTGGACGTGCGATCGTAGCGGTTGCTCTAGGGTCCGAGCGGGCACCGTGGAGAGACCTGGTCTGCTGCTTCGTACAGTATAAGGACCCAGAGCGTGCTCGCACTTCTCACGTCGCCCCTTGTGATGTTGCTGTGCGCGTTTTACTTATGCGTGTGTTACAAACCACCCACGACACTGGTGTTATTTTTACTTGACGCCAGTTATCTCCTTAAGTATTTAAGATGAAAAGTGAGATGATATAATTGCCTACATAGTTACCGCGTCTGGTGCTCATCGTTCCTTTGTGTACATCCCGGTCTCCAGCTGACATCCTTCACCTTCTGCTTGAAGGCCTTCTGTTAGTGTGATTTCAGTGCACATTGATTGGCGATTTCTTTCTTTCTTTTTTTTTTTTCAGCTTTATGGAGGTGTAACTGATACATAAAAGCTAGGAACATTTAAGGTATACAACTTGATGTTATCCTGTATGTACATGTTGTAAAATGATCACCGCCAGCTTCATATCCATCATCTCACGTGGGTACCATTGTCTGTCTTCCTTTCTTTTCTGTTTCTCTTTCCTCCTTTTTTCATTTCTTTTCTTTCTTTCTTCTTTCTTTCTTCCTTTCTCTTCTCTTTCTAATTTCTTTCTTTCTTCTTTCCCCTCCCTGTCCTCCCCTCTCCTCCCCTCCTCTCCCCTCCCCTTCTCTCCGCTCTCCTCCCCTCTCTCCCTCCTCCCCTTTCCCCCTCTCCTCCCTTCCCCTCTCCTTTCCTCTCCTGTCCTTTCACTCTCTCTCTCTCTCTCTCTCCCTCCCCCCACAAGTGAGAACACATAAGATCTACACCCACCATTCCACTCTCTGCTGCTGAGTTGGACGCTTAGTTTCCATGTACAGTGATATCCTACGGAGTTTGTATTCCTCTCTCTGGCTCATTTCCCTCGGCATTGTGTCCTCCAGGTGTATCCATGTGGCCACAAATGTGGCAGGATCTCCTCCTTTAAGACTGGACAAGACTCTAGTGTGTGTGTCTCTTCTCGTGATAAATCCTTTCAGCCTGTGTATGTCTCAGAACATCTTTTATCTTTGCTTTGAAAGATACTTTTGCTTGGTACAGAACTCTGGGTTGGTGAGGTTTTCCCTTCCAGCCCTTAAGGATGTCACTCCCACATTCTTATCACTTGTGTTATTTCTGAGATGAAATTAGTTCTAATTCTTGTACAGAATATTTTGTTTTGCTTGTATTTTCTGTGCATTTAAGATTTTCTCCTTATCACCAGTTTTCAGCGGTTCACTGGCATCATCTACTTCTTGTTTTATCGTGCTTGGGGATCTCTGAGCCTCTAGGAACTGTAGGTTTATGGTTTCCCTCAAGTTTGGAAAGGTTTTCGGTATTATTTCTTCAGATATGTTTTCTGCCTCCTGCCCCTCCTATCGGGGTCCTCTGACTACAGGGATGCTGAGCCTCTTCATATGTTCCCACAGTTTACTGCTGTTTTCCCCTTATGTTTTCAGGATTTTGTTCTGTTTCATGGGTAGTTCCATTGCTATGTTTTCAAGTTCGCTAGTCTTTTTTTTCCCCTGCAGATATATATGCTATTAATACCATGCAGTGTACGTCTTGTCTCACATACTGTCAATTTTTATCTCTAGAAATTTGACTTAGGTCTTAATTATAGCTTCTGTGTCTCTACTTAACACATCTGACATTCTTACAGCTCCTGTGTCTCTGCTTAGCATGTCTGCTATTCCCTCCAGCGTCCCGAGCAGAATGCAGTTACAATAACCATCTTCATAGCCCGTCTCCTAATACTACCATCTGTGTCATTTCTTGCCATGCTTTGAATGATGGATCCCCCCCGCCTTGTTATGAATTGTATTTTTCTACTTGGCCATGACTTCTGAATTGTGTTTTCCTGCTTCTTTGCATACTTGGAAATTTTGTGTTGGATGCCAGACATTGCGAACTTCATCCTGTCAGTTGCTTTGTGATATTACAATTTACAAGAACTATGTATTTGGTATTTGTCTCCATCTCTGGCACAGAGCTCCAGAAGCTCCTGGGATTTCCTAACGGGGGGGAGGGGGAGGAGAGAGAGAGAGACTGTCTTTTGTGATATTAATAAGGTAACTTAAAAGCATCTCAGGGAAGAGCTGGCCCAGCATTAGGGTTAGAACTTTGAGCCCCACCCCCTGAGCTCCAGGGAAGGAGAACCATTGGGGGTCCAAGCATTTCCACTGGCCTTTGACTCCATCCATTGTGTCTGTGCCACGAAGCCACCAGAAAAACCCAAAAGGGGAGGGTTTGGAGCGCTTCAGGGCTAGGGAGCGCGACATGGAGCTGTGGGGAGGGTTGGCACGGAAGCTCCACCCCTGCCCCCAGACCTCGCCCTGGGCATCCCTTCCCTCTCAGGCTGTTGAGTCTGTCCTTTACTACTAACCCAGTAGCCTCAAGTGACCTGTTTCTCTGAGTTCTGTGAGCCGCTCTGGCTAATTATTCCGTCCCAAGGTGGGGGTGGGTTGGAGCCTCCAATCTGTAGCCAGTGGGTCAGAGGCACAGGTGACACCATGGGCTTTAAACTCTCATCTGAAGTTGGGGGTGGGGCTCATAGGACTGAATCTTTAACGTGTGGGATCTGATGCTGCTTCTGAGTAGGTTGTGTCAGGATTGAGTTGAATTCTTGGACACCCTGCTGGTGTGTGGGAATTGCTTATTGGTAATTTGGTCCCCAACACATTGAAATTGGGTCCAGGGACCCAAAAGAGTGCTGAATCCTTCTGTGTTCTTACAAGTCTTCTTGAGATTTGTCCTGGGTCACATTTAAGTTGCTTAGAGTCCTGCCTTGTCTTTTTTTTTTTTTTTTTTTTTTTTTTAGTCCTGCCTTGTCTTGCTTTGAAGCTTCTTTGGATGAGACCAGGGCAGTGTGCAGCACATGGTTCCTCCCCGCCCCCACCCCACCCCCCCAACGGGGACAGAGGACCGACCCCTATGGGGTTTTTGTTTTGTTTTGTTTTTCCACTCTGGGAAACAGAGTAAATGGGAAGCAGTTGGCAGTAGGTGCTGTTCTGAGTCCTACCTGTGGGCTTCAAGCCCTGTTCCTTTTAGTCCTTTCAACTGGTCCTCTGGCCTTCCGTTCATTTTTGGTCAGCACTCGGCTGAAGGCTTGGGCGGCCCCGTGGAGATGTGTGGGATTTCTGTCTGCAGCTGCCTTCTGTCCTTGAACTCCAACAGAAGCCCTGCCCTGCCCTGCCCCCCAGCCTTACCCCCAGCCCTGCCTGCATCCCCCTCCCAGCACCACAACCCAGAAATGTTCTCAAAGCACCTGCCGGGCTCCCTTCATCTGTCTTCCATCTGTCAGGGGTTCATGCTCTTTGCTCAGTTGGCAATATCTCCAGAGCCTTTGTTTCTTTGTGTGCTTTGTCCAGTATTTTAGTTGTTTTGGGTCTGGGGTAAATCTGGCCCCTCTGACTCCACCTTGTTAGAAAGTAAAACTGGTTTTGGGTGATTTTTTGTCGCCTTCTGTTGGGCCAGGCGGCGGCTTTGGTGACTTGGCACTAAGTGTTCTTCACTGGCATGTGTGTGTGTGTGTGTGTGTGTGAGAGAGAGAGAAAGCTTCTCCGTTCATAAAGCAAGTCAGTTTTTAAGAAGACAGATGACCTGCTGTGGGAAGACATTTGCTACTTAAGTTTCTACTACGTAAAGGATTCTTACAAACCAGGGGAAAAAAAGATAGAAATTGTAATACAAATGCAAATAGCCAAGGAGTGTCTGTTTTAAATGGTGGCTTCAGCTGTGGGCCCTTGGGCTCTGGGTGAACAGAAGGCCTGCATCCCCGGGGCCCGGGGTCTACACAGGCTCTTGTGCAGCGCTCGACTCTTCCAGCACACGTGGAAGCAGCCGTGAATCCACACAAACGTGAGCAAGAAAATGTTCTAATCGAGACTGGTCTTTCCCTCACTTTAAACCATTCTGTTAAGGCCTTCGTTTTATTGTTATTTTACATTTTCTTTCCTCAATTAAAAAAAAAAAGGATGTGATTTGGCAGGCCTTCGGGTCTTGAGGCTTTAGTTACAGAGAAACGAAATGCCTAGCAACATTGCTTTTTCGTGTCTAAATGTTCATTTCTGCAATTAAACATGGGTGAGGTGGGTAACAGGGCCTTTTTCCTTTTCCAAGTGAAATGTAAAATGCCACATAAATTCTATTCTAATGAGAAGGGCAGATAAACCTGATGGAGAGACGTGAAATCCTGATAATCCCCGAACCTGCTTTAAGAGATCTCTGCGCCTCCTCCCCCTGGAAGAGTGTTGCCCACTGGCAGCCGTGGCCACGTGGATTGCAGCTGCGTTCGCCTTTGTTACGGGGAGGCCGCGAATTCCCTGTCACCCTCACGGACCATTCCCGATTCTGGATCCTCCATACGCTGCGGGTGGGACGCGGGACAGGTGTGGGGCAGGGCAGGATCTCCTGGACTGACTGGGCGGTCTAGAGGCCCCCTCAGAGTGCGGGTCGGGCTGATGATGAGGACAGTCATCAGGCTGATGATGAGGACAGTCATCGGAGCGCACGAGTCAGGTTGACTGCTCCTCCCCGTGCCTCCCAGCTCCCCCTGCACTCCCGACTTACCTCTGCCCTCCTCCCTCCCAGCAGCCGACACCCCTGTCCTCGCCAGGCACTGAGCTCTGCACCCTCACCTGTGCCCTCGCCTGTGGAGTGCTCTGCATTCTCACCTGTGGGGTGCTCTGCAGCCTCACCTGCAGGGGGCTCTGTGGCCTCACCTGTGGGGTGCTCCGTGGCCTCACCTACGGGGGAGGAGGGGGGGCTCTGCGGCCTCACCTGCGGGGCTCTGTTGCCTCACCTGCGAGCCCTCACCTGCGGGGGGCTCTGCGGCCTCATGTGTGGGAGACTCTGTGGCCTCACCTGCAGGGGGCTCTGCAGCCTCACCTGTGGGGCTCTGTAGCCTCACCTGCAGAGGGCCCTTTGCCCTCACCTGCGGGGAGGGGGGGCTCTGTGCCCTCACCTGTGGGGGGCTCCATGCCCTTACCTGTGGGGGGCTCTGTGCCCTCACCTGTGGGGGGATCCATGCCCTTACCTGCGGGGGGCTCTGTGCCTTCACCTGCGGGGGGCTCTGTGCCCTCACCTGCGGGGGGCTCTGTGCTCTCACCTGTGGGGCTCTGCAGCCTGGACCTCCCCAGAGCACCTGATGCTTCTGTACCAGCCCTTGTGCCCATTGCCCTCCTACCATGTAGGTTCAACACCTGCAGTTCTTGAAACATGCTGTGCTTGGAGGTGGGGGCTGGCCCGTCAGAAGGTGCACTGTCACAGGATGCAGCCACCCTTGGGACATGCCCAGTGCCCGAGCCACTGGCTCCTGCCCCATGAGGCCGTGGTTTTATAAAGCAAGTGTTATCTGTTTTGTCAAAGGGTACGGACAGACTGCTCATTTCACAGCAGTGGATTTCAACCCACACCCACCCCTTTCTGTCTCCTCAGAAATTGCAGGTGCTCCAGTGTCTGAAATTTCTGGGCCTTTCTCGACAGACGACATAGCCAGCAACTGCGTCCCCGCCCTGCCTTTGAATGAACCCATTTTGTGGATCGTCTCCTATACTCTCATGAGCGTGTGTGGAATCATCCTTCTTATCCTAATCGTCCTGCTGCTACTTCCCTTCCGGTGTCGGCACCTGCCCCGCGATCCCGAGGTTGTCAATGACGAGTCCTCTCTCGTCCGGCATCGCTGGAAGTGAAGAGCGAAGCCTGAACTCTAGCGGCCTCGAACTCTCTGTTATGAGAATGACGTTTCAGGTGGAGCAGGCGGGGCCGTAAGGCAGGGTCGCTTCCTGTGTCCACTAGTCTTAAGTCTGTTCTGCTCCTAGATGCCTTCCAGATTCACTGTATTTTGATTCTTGATTTTAAAGCTTCCTTCTTCTCCCTCACTTCCAAGAAAAATTATAATAAAAAACACCTCATTCTAAACCAAAACAGAGTGAATTGGGCTTCAGGCTTTATGTGACTGGTTATGCCAAACTGTCTAGGTGTGCCACCCAAAAAAAAAAAAAAAAGGCAAGCTTTGGCTGGTTCTCCTCTTCCGTCTCTGGAGAGATGAGCGCATATGGTTCATACCTCCTCTTAGCTCACGGGAAGCTCGTATTCATTGCATTTAAGGGTATTTTGCACCAGGCCTCAACCTGGCTTGGCTCAGAGTGTACAATGTTGTGGCAGGAGAAGCAGCCTGGGGCCTGACGATCTCACCGTCCTGCCTGCTTCTGAGTCGGAAACAGAGCCTTGTTCTGGGTCTCTCTGTGCTCTGAGTGGGAGCCCGAATCCTCTTGGAGGGGAACGTCACTCAACAGTCTTCACCAGCCTCTTCGGAAGATGGAAAGCCTTTGCCTGTCATGGTAGAGTGGGAAGGAAACCTACTCTTTTGTACTCGGTGCTTCTGTAGTCTTGGTATAAAATAAAAAGTTACCTCTGTGGAGACTTTGCCGGGGAGGGGAGGGCTGTGCCCGGGTGGGGCTGCAGGCAGCCTGGTACCAGCTCTTGCCCTCCTGAAGGAACCCTCCTTCCAACAGGCGAGGGTAACAGGTGCCATTCTGTTGCCAAGCGGGCCATTGTGTCAAATGCTCACCGCTCTTACTTAAAATTAACCAAACGTGTTTTGGTGAGAAAAAAGAAATCCTACTTCACTAGCTTAGTTGTTTGTTTTTCCAAATCTCTGTAGGTAGGTTGATTGTTACCCTTGAGGGAAATGGGGAAATGGCTAAACACCCAGCCTTCTGACCAACTCTTGGGGGAAGGAAGACACAAGACACATGGAGGACCTGAAGGAACGTCTTCCACGCTTTCAGACTGCATGTTTGCATTTGCAGAAACCCCAAGACTCCAGCCCAGCTGCCCGAATCCACGTAAACATATCTGTGGAGCTGATGACCCACATGCTCCCTCCCTTTGGCATGTTCAGTTTTTGGCGACGAGGTAGGTATCCAGTGCTCTCCTTACATGGGGAACCTCCCCCTTACTATCATTTACTTGATGAAGAAATTCATTTCTTCGCCAAAAAAAAAAAAAAAAAAGGCAGAATCCTTAACTTGATGTAGTCAGCCTTCTGTGATCAGTTATAATTAGAAGAAGGGTTCAAAGCCAATATCCCTTCTCTTGTTTGTGTGCCAAGTGTAACATTGGCTTTGCGTTGCTATTGGGATGAGTTGGATATATGATAGAATCCTACTGGAGGGGCTAACGGGAGTATCTCTTCTGGTTGGATTGTCATTTATATTCAAGGTAGGCTGCTTGTGAGTGTTTCAGCCATTTGCTCCACTCACTGGACCAGGGCATGTCCATACTGAAGAATATATGACCAAAGAGAGATGGGATCACTTACGCATGTCACGGCGTCCTTGCAGATGCTCCAGCAACAGAAGGTTTGAGTTGAATCTTAGAACATGAACCTTCTGGGATCCCTGGGTGGCTCAGTGGTTGAGTGTCTGCCTTCGGCTCAGGGCGTGATCCTGGGGTCCTGGGATCGAGTTCCGCATCAGGTTCCCTGCAGGGAGCCTGCTTCTCCCTCTGCCTGGGTCTCTGCCTCTCTCTCTGTGTCTCTCATGAATAAATAAATAAAATCTTAAAAAGAAAAAGAACGTGAACCTTCTGCATACTCTTCAAAAAACACTTTGGGTATGGTGTGTATGAGGCCTTCTTGACATGGGGTTCTGTTACCAGATGCTCCTTATCATGTCTGGTGTCAGCTAGGTGAGTGGTAGTAGTTTCAAAATACGTTTCAGAGTTAGGAATCTCTGAAAGTCTAATTCTCTAGTTCTGTGGGCTTTTTCATGGGTTCCCTTTTTTTTTTTTTAATTTTTAATTTATTTACTCATGAGAGACAGAGAGTAGCAGAGACATAGGCAGAGGGAGAAGCAGACTCCCTGCAGGGAGCCCAATGTGGGACTCGATCCCAGGACCCCAGGATCACTACCTGAGCCAAAGGCAGACGCTCAACCGCTGAGCCCCCCGGGCACCCCTCATGGGTTCCCATTTTGTGGTCCACTTTAGACAGAAGGGAAAGCAGTCCTCCCAGAGTGGACCTTCCCCTTGCTGTGAAAATCCGGACCCTTTGAAATAAAAGGAAGGAGTTGCTGAGATGACCTGGTTCATTTGGCTGCTTATTCCTTCACACAGGCGTCTTCTGTTCCAGTTTCTCGTATTAGGTTTCTGAGCTGGGGAACGTTTCTGCTACGGCGGATCAGCAGGCGCTGTTCCCAGAATACATGATAATAGCCCGGCAGATTTCAAGCTAGGGAATTTGAATGAAGTTTGCTATAATGCTCTGTATTTCATATCAGATTTCTCCACCTTTTCATCTCAGATGTCATTGGATGTGACATTTTAATGGAAATACTTAAATTACAAAAGCATAACTTAGCAACAAGAATGAAACAGACAATTGAATGTGGGACATTTTCCTGGCATGCCTTACTGTCGAAAATTGGACTTTGAGTCAAAACCCTGGTTAGTGACACCTACCTCCTCGAGTTATGTAAATCGATGCTGAGCTTGGAAAACCTTCAAAGAGGCTTCCTTTGAACAGGAAAGGGAGTAGCAATCGTCTGAGGGTGTCATTTTTACCTTGTAACCTACTGTGGAAAATGCTGGAAGACGGTCCTTCCCTGAAAACTGCATTTAGCTTTGTGCCTTTGTCAAACCCTGTCAACTCGCCCATAAGAAATGGATGCTTCTTCGTGAACAGTGTGTTGTTTTTTTGTTTTTTTTTTTTAATAGGGTGATACTGTATATTCTTGATAAGTTATTTGGAAGCCCCCAATGAAATCCTGTCTTTAGTAGCTTGAAACCGTTTATGAGAACTAGCAAGAAACAAGATGAGGACTGAGTCTGATTTGTCCCCCTCCTTGGGAGTTTTAAAAAGCACTGCTATGCTTAGTGCCAGGTCATCTGGCATTTCCTGTACACTATGTTGTATTTCTTCTGAACCAAAAAACAAGTACCTGGCATTATAGAAACAGATTCTTGGCATGTGACTTCTGGGAATGTTTTCCGGAACGCGTTCTGCTCCCAAACATTTGGAAGGATTTTACCTGACTCATTGTGAGATGCAGAGTTTTTGGTGGGAGATCAGTTTGGGGTCAGTTACGGTTCAAGATTATGGAAGTGATCCCCAGCAGTGCAGCATTAAGAGCTCCGTAGAGCTTGGGTAATAGATTTTGCAAGTTGTTCTGATTTAGGGATCGCATTAACGTATGGAAGAGGTGAGAGAGGACTATTCCATAATTTAATAGGTTCCTGTGCAAATGAAAATTTGTCACGCTCCTCCTCCCAGGTTCCTGCATGGTGGATTGCCAAGCGAGGTTCAGTTCTAAGTTCTGGCTTAGGGCCACGTGATGTCACGGGGAATAAATCACTGCTCCCCCCACCCCCACCCCCCAAAAAAAAGCCTGTTCCATAAACCGAGTCTCACCAACCTCTCCTTCTTAGTGAAAACCAGATATTTGGGTGGACTGCAGTGTGCTTGTTGTCCTGCACAAACTTATTAGAAGATTACAGACAAAACACTTGCCACCGATTTTTTTTTTCTTTTTTAGGAAAAACAACTAAATGTCTTAAAATGTAAAATCGGGGAGACACTAGACTTGTGGAGCCAAGGAAACTCCACAACAGCAGACGCTATTGTGTACCTTTCCTAGTGGGTTTTAAGAATTTCAAATTTGGACTTAATGGCAGTTTATCAATTAAATGGCAAGAAGGAAAAATGCATTTTGAGGGCAGGGAAGGAAAATAAAAACATAATCAAAAGTATGCTGACGAAATAAGCCGAAGTAGCTGTTCTGGAGAAGTTGTTTGAATTAACTCCAGGAGTCCTCAGATGTCTCTTACCGGACCAAGTGGCTGTGTCAGCTGGAGATGTGGTTTATTCTACATAGCAGCAAAGGCCGAACTTCAGGAGTACTTGAGCTGCAGTCATCTGTCGGATGTCAGCACGGACAAAGTGAGAATGTGGTTTCTGCGTCCCGTTACCCGAGCCAGGTGAAGATTGGTTCATTCGAAGAACAGGGAAGGGGATGGTTGGGCCTTGGAAAGTTCTAGAACGTGGGAAGGGAGGTGGGGAAGGAAGTCCTATCCTTTGGTCAACAGATGACCGCAAAGGTCTGGGCGAACTATGCGGACGTTCCAGGGTGTGCTAGGCAACTCAACTCCAACGGTGGAAATGATTTTTTTTCACACCCCTGTTTTTCAGGACTGTTCCAAAGGAACCTCTCAGGATTTGAAGTTTGTCAAAGAGAAACTTGCCTTGCAGACAGACGTAGTTAGAATACCTGCATTCTAACACAACTAGGGACGCGTGAAGTCCCAAGCAAGTCATGGTCCTTGGGCTGTAGGTTCAGGGTTACACACTGGGAAGTTTATAGGTCAGGGACAAAAAGCTGAAGCCAGGGCAGCCCCGGTGGCACAGCGGTTTAGCGCTGCCTTGCAGCCCAGGGCCTGATCCTGGAGACCTGGGATCAAGTCCCACGTCAGGCTCCCTGCATGGAGCCTGCTTCTCCCTCTGCCTGTGTCTCTTCTCTGTGTGTCTCTCATGAATAAATAAATAAAATCTTTAAAAAAAAAAAAAAGCTGAAGCCAGAGCAGGTAGCTGGCAGTTACCTTTGGGGTCTGAGCATCTGATAGTTGCATTGAAAGCCAGAGTGACTCAGAGCCATATCCACCCAACCCTGCCAGGGCAACCCACTGATTCAGAAAGAATGTGACAGGTTCCTGACCTCATTTGTTCTCTGGGAACTCCTGCTGTCAGAGACACTTGCAGAAACAAGTGTCAGCCCCTGAGCCCCCACGCATCAGTGTGGCCTTGTGGCATCCCACAGGGCAGTGCCGTCCTGGAGCTCACCCTGGTCCTAGTCAGAATCAGCAAACGTCATTAGGCTCCCCTGGTGTCCTAGTGAACACAAGCCGGGGCTCGGGCACATGCCCTGGTTTGGTACGAGTGTCATCCTGGGGGTGGGTCAGCCATATTGTGACACCAGTGTGTCTGCAAAACCTCTAGTCACATGAGTTACTGGGGTTAATTCTGAGTATCAAGGACATGTGACCTCAACCAATCAATACAGTGTTCCTACCCCTGAGCATGAGCATTCTCTGGGCTTCTTCTGAGTATTAAATTCAGATGACCTGTGGGTTTTTTTTTTTTTTTTTTTTAAGATTTTACTTATTTATTCATGAGAGGCAGAGACACAGGCAGAGGGAGAAGCAGGCTCCCTGCAGGGAGCCTGATGCGGGACTCGATCTCAGGACCCCGGGGTCACGCCCTGAGCCGAAGGCAGATGCTTCACCCCTGAGTCACCCAGGCATGCCCAGATGACCTTTGTTTCTAAACTACGTTGTACCGTGTGATTTTTGCAGCGCATTTGGTCTTAAAGACCTCCCTGTAGCCAAGGACTGGGGTAGGAGGCACATAAAGATTCCTGATAAATTCAGACCTAGCCCACTGCAAGGATGGCTCCTGGGTACCTGATCTTTGATGCTTGAGGGCCGCCACGTGTCCCTGAAAGCCCTTGGGCACTTGTTGGGCACCATTGCCCAAACTGTGAGTGTAGTTGTGCCCAGCTGGCCTCTCAGGATACAGCAAAGGTGTCAGTAAAATCCCTGTCTCACCTCTAAAAGTCTGCTGATCAGGGTTTGTCCACGCCTGCAGGGCGGTGAGGAGATGGGCCAGCTCCCTTTGCAGAGGGAGAGTTATTTGTACAGGATCAAAAGTGGATGAGCTGGTAAAGTGGAAATTGTATGTGACACACGGGTGTCCTCCAATATCGATTTACAATGATATATAATTAGAAATGATGGGTTTACAAAAGAGATTTCTAGAATGGTGTCACAATGGGGAGAATTGAAACCTGGAGCATCGGAATGCCTGGGTGGCTCAGTGGTTAAGCATCTGCCTTCAGCTCAGGGCATGATCCCGGGGTCCTGGGATCAAGTCCCACATCGGGCTCCTGGTGCATGGAGCCTGCTTCTTCCTCTGCCTGTGTCTCTGCCTCTCTCTGTGTGTCTCTCATGAATAAATAAATAAAACCTTTAAAAAAAAAGAAACCTTGAGCATCTTTGAAATCTAGCCTTCTGTACTGTTGGGGTTTTTCCATATGATTTGCTACATTTAGGTTGGAATATATGTACTTTTTCCATGGCACATGCACTGACCAGCATATCGTGAGAAGGCAGGTGTCTCCCGAGGGCAGGACTTATTACTTTTTCTCCAGGAAATGCTCTATGTACGGGTCTCTGAAAGTTTCCAATAAAAGCAAGGCTTTTCGCTGGCTCCTGTCTACCTATTGAAGTAAAGTTTCACACAAGCCTTACAATTTTGAAGTTAATGCTTCTGAATGAAGGTTAAAAACACATTAAAAGATGATCTTTTTGAGATTAAAAAGCCAAAGCTAAAGTATCTGTTCATCATCTATAGTGAAAATGACCAAAAATACACTCCCATAATTCCATTTTTCTTACACAATTTTGTGTTCTCTCTCGCTAGGGGTAACAACTTGGAATTGCTTTTTCTCCTTTGCCTCAGTGGTGATAATGTGTCATCTAGTGCGTCCCATGTCACACGTTCTTGTTGGCGAGCTCGGAAATCCTGTTTGGCCTTGGAAGTGCGTGGATCACATGAGGGGAGCTGCATGATGTTGGAGAGTTCTGGATGTCGGGAATCAGCTGAAATGAGTGGGATTGGCCGTGGGCTCACAAAAGCCGAATTTCTATAATCGACAAGGAGGTATTTCCTGCTATTTCTGTTAATCCGCGCAGTTAAATAGACTGCAAGCTGAAAATCCCCATGTTCAGTCCCTGAAAGCAATGACTTATTTTTTTCTTAAGAAGGGCGTCTTCGCTGCTGCCTTGGGGTGGAGGTGGGGGTCTGCTGTGGCCAAGGAGCTCACAGACCTCACCCTCTGGAGCGGTGCCCACTTAGCAGCGGCGCTTTGCAGAATGTATTGATGTGTACAACTTTCATTTCTGAAAAGGCCTAAATAAGATAGTTTATTGTTCCCCTTTGGGGCTTTCCCTCTGTTTTTGGCTTGCCATGTTGATTTAAAATTAAGCTGTGCTAGGCCAGCAGTTGGGGCGAAAGAGGTATGCACCCCACTTCAGAAGTGGCTCTGCAGCTGCGGCCCTGGCTGGTGAGCACCTCAAAACTCGAGTTTTCTAAAAAATAATCTTATTTTTCTACTTATATGCGAATTTAAGATGTATACCATTGGAAAGGAAATAAAAGAGTTCGGTTTGTTTGAATAAATAATACTTTCAACTTGTTGGGTTTGGTACTGTTTTAACGCTTTTGTTCAAGTCAAGCTTTGGAAGTTACTGCCCGTGACAAGTCATGGTCCACTTGCCTCTGCTGCCACAAAATAGATTCCTGGAAAGCATCGAAGATAAAACCGTAGGGAGAGTCTTGGCCTGATCATTGCAATGTAAAATGGGAGGAGAATACAGTACTTGGGGACGTGAGAACCCTCAGGAGTGGGAAGAGACCAGGTACAGCTAAGCATGTTTAAGGGGGTCGTAAAGATTGGATGGGGTGTCAGTCTCATCCTGGGGACGGACTGTGCCGGATGGGGTGTTCATTGCCACATTCACCCTGCAAGGAGATGGTGTTCTCCGAATCCAGCAGACAAACACATGCCCAGGAACCCCCAGCCCGAAAAGTATCTGCCTGGGCGTAGACCCCAGTCCATCCACCTGCGAGCTAACCTCTGCACCACATCATCTCGTCAGGTGCTCCTAGCCGTGCTTTCCAGGAGCATAAGGGTCCACCTGAGTAGGTCAGTTTCTAGAGCAGGATGTTGCCAACTTTGGGGGAGCAGAAATCATGAAGACAGATGTCACTCATGAGCTGTGATCTGGCTGCTGCACCAAACTTTGTAAAAACACACTTAGGTTTGGTGACAAGGGGGGTGGGGGGAAGGAATTTCAAACCTTTAGGAGGTGAAGCAGTATAGTCACTGGAGAAGGAGAATAGGAGGTTTGCTTTCCATTAATGAAAAAGATCATTTGATTTCAGCTTCATGGTTTTCTTTTTAAAGATTTTGCTTGAAGGTTCATAGAGAGAGAGAGAGCAGAGGGAGATGCCAGCTCTGAGCAGAGAGCCTGATGTGGGGCTTGATCCCAGGACCCTGGGATCATGACCTGAGCCAAAGGCGGATGCTTAACTGCACCACCCAGGTGCTCTAATTTTATTTTATTTATTTATTTTTTTTACGCGGATTTATCATTTTGCCATTCTTAAGCCGTGGGTGATGTTGCAGTTGTGGTTTTGTATGCCTGTCACTAGGTGGTGGTGTTGTGAAACTTTGTGGAATGACATTTGTGCTTTTATTTTTTTGTTGTTCTGTGCATTTGTTGGCAAATTTCATCAAGCGTCTGCATGTAATTAAACTATACCCAGCAACTACCCAGGGGTGTTTACTCCTCCATCCTGCTCTAAGATAGAATCTTTAAAGTATGCAGGCTAGAGTCTATAGTAAATCTTGGGGATGATCCCCAAATGCACGTTTCCAGCACCTGGCCTGTCTTATTTGGCTGCCGCAGAGGGAAGGAAACTGAGTCACAAGGGGGTGCCATGAATTCTCCAGGCTCTCACTCACTGGCAGGTCCAGATTCGAAAAACCAGGTAGTCTGATCCCCAGACCTATTATCTCAGCCGTTGTGCTGCTGTCTTTATAAAGGTTAAAATGTGAGAATCGAAAGGGAAAATATTGTTTTTAAAAGTTAAAACTAAAAAAATAAAATAAAATAAAATAAAAGTTAAAACTGACGTGTGCTTAAATAAAAATGCTATAAGGGAAAATATTGTAGGAGATACCTCTCTATGTACACTCCTACAAATATATATTTGTATATTTACAAATATAAGGGGGGAAGCTAACGCTTGATGAACAGGGAGTTCTGGCCAGACATATCGGGTGCACTGACATTCCATCCTCGGATCGGGCCCCATCAGGTAGGTAGACGTGTTACTAAAAATATTTTTTAAGCTGCAGGGTGGAAGGCAAGGGCACGTATTCAGAGAAATCAAGAAGTCTGGGGCAAAGATGCTCCCACCCACAGGATGAGAGTCCATAGGCTCTCATCATGGTAAAAATAAATAAATAAACAAACAAACAAATAAATAAATAAATAAATAAATAAATAAATAAATAAAAATAAAAATAAAGGCCTGCTGTCCATTGCATATAAAAATTTCATACCGGTAAGTCAGATGTATTACCCATGTCTTTATTTTCTGTATTCTGACGCTCCCACGTGTGGGACCTTGCTGGCCACAGAGAGACTGGACTTCCAGAGTTAGCAAAATTCCCAGAGAAAGCAAGCAGCTCACTGCAGAGTAAACCACACATTTGGGTGCGGGCCTTTCAGATGCAAGCCGGTGGTCCAGAACCCACAGCCACACTCTGGGCCGCTGTCCCCTGCCCACATCTCCCCCAGGGTCAGATACCAGGCAACAAAGGATGACTGTCCCTGTGCCCTAGCCAAACCCGAGCCTCTCTACCCTGCCTTACCCATTCTTCCCTCTGCAAGCCACAGTGAAGGCTCATGGAATCATCTCCTCCTCCTCCTCCTCCTCCTCCTGCCTCCCTGGCGTCCCTGGTGGCTCCCCACACGGCCCTGCGTGCATGCCATGCCTTCTGGTTCCCGGGATCTACTTCAGGACAGTCTCTTCTGCTCCTGCTGTCTAACCATGCCTCATTAAAAACAAACCCCTGCTACCCTTAAAACCCCAAAGAAGAACCTGAGAGCCCGGAAGCAAAGCCTGCAAGAGCTGGCAAAAGTGGGACGCGAGTGGTCAAGAAACAGGATCAATCTTACAATGTCTCCAAAATGCTTACATAGTTAGAAATCAAGTGAGCACAGCTTTAATGATGAATAGCTGCCTAAGAGGTGAACCGTTTCCTGCTGGGCTGACGAGGGGTATAAGCTGGGCTGGAGCACTCATTACAGAGAGCCCAAAAGCACCCACGTCGTCCCTGAATCGATACTTCTCTTGGAATCTATCCTAAAGAAATAGAAATGTGGACAAGCCCAGAAATAATGGAGAGAGAGAGAGAGAGAGAAGTGGTTTGCTGGATGACATGCCAGTATTACATCCATTTTTAAAGAGAAATATGCTAATCGGGATGTGTGAATAAAATACAAGAATCTAGCGAGTGAATTACATTCACAGTAACCTGTGACCTCTGGAAGTGGGGATCCTGGACAATAGGAATCATTTAGGGATTTTTAATTATTTTTATTCAAATCCTACATCGACATCATTATTAAAAATTCAAGTAATCTCAGGATGCTTTTCACAAAAGCAGCGGTCCCCAGCCGCACCCCTACCCAACTTTAGGTCCTACTGTGCAAATTTTGTTTGCTCTGGAGCTGCTTCTGTGTTTTTTTGTTTGAGATTTATTCACTTATTTGAGACAGAAAGAAACCATGAGTGGCCGGGGCCGCAGAAGAGCGAGGCAGAGAATCTCAAGCCAGCTCCCAGCTGAGCACCGAGCCCGACTCAGGGCCCATCTCACCACCCCGAGGTCATGAGCTGAGCCAAAACCAAGAGCCGGACACTTAACCGACTGAGCCACCCAGGCGCCCCCACTTCCGTGTTTCTAAATGACATAATTTGTGCTGTGCCTGCTACGTGATTGGTCAACGGGCTTGAGCCTGTTCATTAATTGGCGACCTCTTAGCATTTTCTAAATTGCTGCATTTACTAAGGGCCATTTTTGGACTCTTCTTATCCAGGCGTGTTCCTGCCTTTGCACCTGCACCCACTGCTTTCGTGACTGTCCTTTACTAATGTGATTTTAGTATACGGAGGATGAATATAATTAGTATTAATATATGATTAATATATATAACACCCGCTCCCACCCCCCAGGTAGCCCTCTCACGCGAGCCATGGTATATACTTTATCCTCCTGGATGTCCTTTAGAAATATTGGATGATGTCTCTGGAATCATCCAGTTGAGATTTGTTTTGGAATCGTACCGAATGTATATGTGGAGAAATTCGGGGAGAATTTACCTTGTTGTGAGCGGGAGGCCTTGAGTCCCCTGGAACGAGTAGTTCTGTCTGGATTTGTCCTCTGTCGCAGTCCCCCGGTGGGCTTCATTTCATGTCGATCCACACCGATTTCTTGATAACTTAATTCACAAGGGTTTTGAGTTTTCTATTGTCCTTATGAATGAGATTTCTTTTTTAAGATTTTATTTGAGAGAGAGAGCGCACAAGTAGGGAGGGGGCAGAGGGAGAAGGAGAAGCGGCAGGCTCTCTGCTGAGCCATGTGAATGAGATTTTTTAAATTATATTTGAAAACTGGTTATTGCTGGGACACCTGGGTGGCTCAGTGGTTGAGCATCTGCCTTCGGCTCAGGGTGTGATCCCGGGGTCCTGGGATCGAGTGCCATGTCGGGCTCCCCGCAGGGAGCCTGCTTCTCCCTCTGCCTGTGTCTCTGCCTCTCTCTGTGCGTCTCTCATGAATAAACAAATAAAATCTTAAAAAAAAAAAAAAAGAAAGTATATTGGTTATTGCTTATGTATCTGAAAGCACCTGTTTTTCCCTGTTGATTCTGTAACTGACCACATTAGTAAACTTACTGTTTCTAGCTAGTTTTGTTCTGCTGACAAATATCGGGGTGGGGGTGGGGTTCCAAGAATAAAGTTATGTCACCTGCAAATGATGGTAATCTTAGCTCCTTTCTGATATTTGTGCTTTGTATCTTACGTTCTTATTTTTTTTTATGTTCTTATTTTTTTTAACGCCTGTTACGGTATAAGACACAATGTTGGAGCTGTTCCTCCACTTACTCTTTTGAATACATGATATATTTACAGGGTTCAAAAATCAGAACAGCATATGGCGAGAATTCTTCTTTGCACTCCTGACCCGTCGTCTGCCGAGGTAACCTGCCATCGCCTCCCGATTTATCTTTAGGTGCTAATCAGCACATGTGTTTATTTTCTCTCTTGTAATAGAAAGACGTAACAAACTATATACACCACTCTGCTTTCTTCTTCTTTTTTTCCCCCCACATAATTTACCTTTGGGAGGTTGCTCTGTATGTTTTTTCCCAGATGCATCATATCCACGGTGCGCCTGTCCCATTCTTTATGTAACCGGCCCCTTGATGACATCATCTGGGTTGTTTGCCATCTTTTGCTTCTACAGACGTGGCTGCAATGAATAACCTTATGCAAACATCATTATGTGGCGGGGATGCGTTTCCAGGAGGGGAACTGCTGGGTCAGACGACAGCTGCATTTATAATCCCCGTGAGCACTGTGAAATTGCCTTTTATAAGGATTATTCCAAATTACGCTCCCACGGTCATGCATGAGTGTGCCTGTTTTCCTCTTCTCTCATCAAGGAGCTGGTGGTGAAACTTGGAAGTTTTTGCCAAGCTGATGGGTGGAGGACATATTTCAGTGTAGTCCTAAATTGCAGATCTTTTATGATGAGCGACTTGGGATATGTTTTGCCCATTTTTCCATAGGGCTGTTGGTCGATTTCTAGGAAACCACCCCATAGATATATTGGTGTACATATTACAGGCTTTCCACACGGAGGTCTCCTTACGCATTAACTTCATAACTCTCTGTGTGATTTGGCCAAATTAACCCTCCTCCTTGCATTTCCCAGCTGCAGAACGGTGTTCATGTGAATGCTGCCTCATAGGGGCGGTAGACACATGAACTGAGCTAATCTTCGTAGCACACTCTGCCAGGTGCCCACCACGTAAGCCGCACGGGGGTGATGGTTATGTCTCAGAAAGGTTGGGGGTGCTTATCAGTTGCAGTTTTCTTTGTCAGTTTGTCATGGCTTTTGACTGAATTTGTTAGGCTTGGGGGTTTTTTTGCTTTTCCCTTTGAGAAGGGTGTGTGCCCTCACACATACTCAGATTTACAAAATGTTTTTGATAAGCCTTCTGGATGTAAGTCTGTTAGAAACGTCTTCCCACCTCCAAGTTTTTTTTATAAGACTTATAAACAGGGGCTTGGGATGCCTGGGTGGCTCTGTCAGTGAAGCGTCTGCCTTCGGCTCTGGTCCCCACTGAGCAGGGAGCCCGATGCGGGGCTCGATCCCAGGACTCCGGGATCACGCCCTGAGCCGAAGGCAGACGCTTCATCGACGGAGCCACCCAGGTGACCCTGTTCTTTTTTCACAAACAATTGAATCAGTTTGTATAGATGCTCCCCTCCCCAGTACGAATTGGGATGTTTATTGCAATCACATACGTTTACAATTGAACTTAGGGAGACCTTGACACCTCTTGAGGTTGAGGCATCCTCTCCAAGAAGAGGAAACGTGCTTCTATTCATTTACTTCTCGTTTTTGTTCCTTCAGAACATTTTAAAGTTTTCTTGGCCTAGCTCTTGCCAATTTCTTGCTAAATTTATTTCTAAGCATTTAGTCTTTTGTTTTTGTTGTTATTGCAAATGAGATTTTTCTGCCATTAAATCTCCTACCTCCTTGTTCTTTGTGAATATGAAAACTGCCTGTTTCTGTGTTTTAATTTTGTATCCTGCTTCTTAGTGAATTCCTTTGAGATATTTCAGGTGACTATTTTGGATTTTGCAGGTGTATGTGTCATGTATGGATAGTGATAGTTTCCCTTTGTGCTCTCCAATATTTGCACCTCTGATTCCTTTCTCTTGTCATATTACATTGTCTAGTACTTTCAGTAGAGTGTTAAATAGTAAAGACCATCTTATTTCATTCCTAACTTTAAAACCTGATGCTATTGTCTGAGAAAGGTACAACTTACTATGTTGAAGAAGTATTCATTTCTCATGGTTAATTTTGTGTCAGTGTTGCTGGGAAGATATTTTTTAGATGAGCTTAACATTTAAATTAGTGGATATTGAATAAAGTGCATTACCCCTTAGTCTGCAGGTGGGCTTTGTCCAATTAGTTGAATGTCTTAAGAGAAAACGACTGAATTTTGCCTCCAGACAGCCTGCAGACTCAAGCTGCCACTTTAACTCCCTGGGTCTCCAGCCTGCCTGGCTGCGCTGCATTTTGGACTTGCCAGGCTCCACAATTATATGAACCAGTTCCTTAAAATAAATCTATGTGGGACAACTTGGGTGGCTCAGTCGGTTGAACATCTGACTCTTAATCTCAGGGTCATGGGATTGAGCCCCACATCAAGCTCTGATAGGGGCACCTGGGTGGGTCAGTGGTTGAGCATCTGCCTTCGGCTCAGGTCATGATCCTGGGGTCCTGGGATCGAGTCCCACATCGAGCTCCCTGTGTGGAGTCTGCTTCTCCCTCTGCCTGTGTCTCTGCCATTCTCTGTGTGTCTCTCATGAATAAATAAATAAAATCTTAAAAAACAAGAATTTTATCATAAATTTTACAATTTTGTCAGGTACTTTCTTATCGTCTACGGAAGATATCATTTCTGTCCTTATAGTTCATAATCCTGTGAATTATACTACCAGATTTCCTAACAGTGAACCATTCATGCTTCTGGAATAACCTTTGTTATTGTGTTATTGTGATGTATTTTTCTTTTAGTGCTTTTTGATTCTGTTTGCTCCTGTTTTCCCTAACGTTTTCCTGACCATATTCACAACTGTGTTTTGTCTGTGGCTTTCTTTTTCTGCAGTCAGTCAGGTGTTATCAATGCTATGCTCACTTCGTGAAAATAATTTGGGTGTTTTACCCTTTTTCCTGAGATCTGGAAGAGCTTAATGAAATTATTCACTCTTTAGAAGTTTAGGGACACCTGGGTCCCTCAGTGGTTGAGCAACGGCCTTCGGCTCAGGGCGTGACCCCGGGGTCCCAGCATCCAGTCCCACATTGGGGTCCCCACAGGGAGCCTGCTTCTCCCTCTGCCTATGTCTGCCTCTCTCTGTGTGTCTCTCATGAATAAATAAATAAATAAACTTAAAAAAAAATAAAAGCTTGGTAGAATTTCCTTAGAGTTCTCTGTGCATAATACTCTTTTGCAGACTAGCACCTGGTACCTTTCTCTATGTATTTTATGGAAATAAGCTGCTTAGATTTTCTCTTTCTTTTGAAATCAGTTTTGATGGGACACTCGGTGGCTCAGTGGTTGAGCCTTGCTTTCGGCTTAGGGCGTGATCTCGGGGTCCAGGGATCAAGTCCTACATCGGGCTCCTGCATGGAGCCCGCTTCTCCCTCTGCCTCTCCCTCTGTGCCTCTCATGAATGAATGAATGAATGAATGAATGAATGAATGAATGAATGAATAAATAAATAAATAAATAAATAAATAAATAAAATCTTTTAAACATAAAATCAGTTTTGATAAATCACATCTTATAAAATTATGCATTTTAACCCAGGGTTCCAAGTTATACTTAAAAGTTAAGCATAACAGTCTTATGATTCCTTTCCCATTTTTCCAGTTTTTGTAACTTGTTTTTCCCTCATTCCTCACTTTATGTATCTTTTTATTATATCAAGGTAGCTCATGACTTAACCACTTTATTGTTTTAAGGGTCTATTTTTGTAAAGATTTTAAGGATTGGGGCTCCTGGGTGGCTCAGTAAGTAAAGTGTCTGCTTTTGGCTCAGGTCATGATCCCGGGGTGCTGAGATCAAGTCCCATGTCAGGTTCTCTGCTCCGTGGGGAGCCTGCTTCTCCCTCTGCCTCTGCCTCCTGCTCTGCCTCTTTTGCGCGCTCTCTCTCTCTCTCTCTCTCAAACAAATAAGTAAATAAAATCTTTTTTTAAAAAATCTAATTTAAAGGTTTTAAGGATCAATTCTACTGTTTGCTGCTGTTACTCATTTCTGTTTTGTGAATCTCTTTTTTCTTTGCTTACGTTTCTTCTTCTTCTTTTTTTTTTTTTTGTTTTTTTAGGATTTTATTTATTTGAAAGAGAGAGCCCATGAGTAGGGGGAGGAGCAGAGAGAGAGGGAGAGGAAGAGGGAAAGAATCCCTTGGACCCTGACGCAGGGCTCAGCCCACAACCCATGAGATCATGATCTGAGTGAAAACCAAGAGTTGGACACTCAACTGGACTGAGCCACCCAGGCACCCTTTGCTTTAGTTTCTTGAATAAGGATTCCTTTTTTTTTTAAATAGGCTCCACACCCAGCGTGAGGCTTGAAACTCACAACCCCAAGATGAAGAGCCCCTGATTCATTTGTTTTCATTCTGTTTCGTTGATAAAAGCTTTGTGGCATCAAGTCTTCCTTGAGTGCTGGTTTAATTTGTTTCATAATTTACATGTAGTATCACTGTATTCTAAAAACTATAACTATTTCAGTTTGTTTCCTCTTTCACCAGAGAGAGATTTTTTTGTAAGATTTTATTTATTTGTTCATGAGAGAGGCAGAGACACGGGCAGAGGGAGAAGCAGGCTCCCTGCGGGGAGCTCGATGTGGGACTCGATCCCAGGACCCCGGGGTCATGACCTGAGCCGAAGGCGGATGCTCAACTGCTGAGCCACCCGGGCATCCCATCATCTGTGTGTTTCTATAGAGCTCATCACATGTCCGCTTTAGAAACAGCGCTGTTCTATGGCTTTGTCCGTACGTGTTGTATTATCGATTACACATTCGTGAGGAATCACCCACTAACAAATACGGAGGAGTACGCCTCTTCAGAGCATGTAAAAAGCCTTTTGGCTTAGGTGTTATCTAAGTTCTATCTAATGTCTCCTTGACTACTTCTAAGACCCCAGAGCTTATTTCCTGGCTGCGGCGGCCTGCTGGGATATGTCCATCCCCTGTATTTTCGCCCTTTCCAGATCACCCAGAGTGGAGTTTTTCTGATGACGCATTCAACAAATCTTTTATTTATTTTTTTTCTTTTCTAAGTAAAGGACTTGAACCAGTTGCATTCATTCCCACGACAAGATGACCTTGTTTCCACCCCGTGTGTCCTGTGGGCTTATGGCCACGTTTGTACAGGTTGTTTCTTTCAGTGTGTGACGTTTGCTTTACCTTTTTGGTGTGCACTTCTTTCTTTTTTTAAAGATTTATTTATTTATTTATTTATTTATTTATTTATTTATTGGGGCCGGGGCAGGTGCAGAGGGGGAGAGAGAAAATCTCAAATAGACTCGCAGCTGAGTGCTGAGCTCCATCCCACAACCCTGAGATCATGACCTGAGCCGAAACCAAGAGTCGGATGCTCACCCCACTGAGCCACCCAGGTTCCCCTTGTTGTATTTCTTTTTTTCCAGGGAGCCTCTTCCTTTTTGTTGCCTTTATAATTACAGCTTTATATAATGGCAGAGGGGAAGTCACTTGGTCTTACATTTGTCCCAGCCTATGGGAGCCTCCCCAAGGTGAGCATTTCCTCCCCGCCCTCCCTCTCAGCCATCACCTCACTTAGTGACCTCAGTACCACGATGAATACCCATGCCTCTCTTGCTTGGTTTGCAGCCCCATTTGATTTCTTTTGGCTCTCAACCGCTACAGACGAGAATCACTGGATTCATTCTACCTCGTATTTGCCTTCCTGCTTCCCTCTGTGGTTCTGGTTTGTTGTATTGTTCCAACATCACCCAGGATATAGAAACCCTGTATTCCCTTCCAGCTCGCTGGCACCTGCACTCTGCGTGTCACCATCTTGTTTGCCAGACTCCCCACCTACCTCTGGATTGGGGAAAAAGCTACTTTCTGGTAATTTCCTCAAAAAGGGCTTACAGGAACAGTATCTCTTGAGTCCTTGCTTCTTAAAAACCATTTTGTGGCCTTTAAACTTAAAGTTTGGCTTGTATAAAAGCTTCATTTTGCTTTCTCTCTCTTTCTCTCGTACCTTATGGCATGGCATTCCTGCCTTCTGGCTTTGAACATTGCTTTGGGGGAAACTGACCCCAGCCCTCTATCCCCTTCCTATCTGATATGACTTGACCTTTTTTTACCCTAGCTGTCATGAAGACTCTTTGTAATTTTTTTTAAAGATTTTACTATTTCCATTTATTTATTCTGGAGAGATCGAGACAGAGAGCACATGTGAGACAGTAAGCACAAGCAGGGGACACGGAGGGTAGAGGAAGAGAGAGAAGCAGGCTCCCCACTGAGCAGGGAGCTTGATGCAGGGCTGGATCCCAGTACCCCAAGATCATGACCTGAGCCAAAGGCAGATGCTTCACTGACAAGCCACCCAGGTGCCCCAAAGACTCTTATCTCTAAAGCCTTATAACTAGGACATGTCTCATGCTGACCATTTGGGGTCAAGAAATGTTAAATGGTTCTTCTGATCCACTGCATTAGCCCCTCCCTGCTCTTAATGTGAACTTCATTTATGCCTGTGTTAACTCCACCTGGCTTGTCTTCTATAGCCATCATTTTACAATACTTTTAAAAGTATTGCTTTATTTCCATAAATTTTTTACTGACCTCATTTTTACCTGTCTTGTTATTTACTATATTTTCATGAGCATCTCTTTTCCCTGGTGCATCGTCTGGTGGCTTTGTGTTTTTCTTCTGTGTCTTTCGTGAGTTCAGTCAGTTAGAATTTTATCTCCTCCTCTTATTTTGCCGTCCTTCCCACCTCTGTGCATTTCTTCGTTATGGGCCTCCTTCACTAGACGAATTGCTTCAGTGAATTGTCTTTTTTTTTTTTTTTCCATTTGCGATGAAATGCACACTCCAGTTTGTGCATCTGCTCTCTGAATTCCTTTTTCTGGAGAGTGTTCTTCATTAGATGGTAAGCTCGGCCACGCTATTCCACATGTTATTTCTTATAACATCTGCTCATCAGTTCTGCTTGATTTCTTTTTTAAGCCACTCATTCACTCACCAGGAAGCTGGGGACCAGCCACCTGCAGGACGTTCCAAGGGAAAGATCACACAGATTTCACATAACCCCCTGGCTTTCGTGATTCTGATATTTCCTCTTTCTCTGATGCCAGAGAGCCAGACTGTTCTCTGGAAATATGGAGCATATGTGTGCTAACTCTTCTGATTCTCTGAGGAAGGCCACCTGCCTCATTTACGCTTCTCTTCTTTTCCAGGAAAAGAAGAAACAGGACTTTTACACTTCAGGGTGAGTGCCTCATCAGTGGACACGGACTTCCTTCTGGTGCCTTCTAAGGCTGGATGGTGCTGGAACCAAGGACCTTGAGCTGTCCTTCATCCCTGCATTTCTTCCCAGGACCTCTGCCCTCACTCAGCTGCTTTTGGCAGCTCCTGTGCATTCTTTGAAGTCTGCGGCTTATCTCTCCCTCCTAGTTTCCCTAAAAATGTGGAGTTCAGAGCTTTGTGGTTCATTTTGTTTGTTTTGTTTTGTTTTGTTTTGTTTTGTTTGTTTTTTTCACTTTTCTTATTTCACTTCCGTGATTCTAGGACAGGAATACATGCCCCACTCATACTGGGAGTCTGCCTTCAGCTTTTATTGTGTATATGTTTATATAATTTCAAGGTTTTTGGGTTTTGGGTTTTTTTTTGTTGCTTTTGTTTTTCTTTTTTTGCTACAGAAATATTGTAGTTTGGTTATATTTGTTTTTTTTTTTTCTCTCTAAAGATTTTATTTGGCAGAGTGAGAGAGAGAGAGAGCGCACAGGCAGGAGGAGCAGAAGGGGGAAGGAGAAGCAGACTCCCTGCCAAGCAGGGAGCCTATGTGGAGCTCCATTCTGGAACTCTGGGATCATGACCTGAGCCAAGGCAGATGCTTAATTGACTGAGCCACCCATGTGTCCCTGTAGTTTGGTTATTTAAATATTTTTAAACTCTTTTATTGAAACTTGGATAGAGACTTACTACAAACATATACATTGTGTTTTTCAAGGTGGAAAAAAGTGGAGATGGTCCAAGTGTCTAGAAGTAAAGGAATAAACTAACTGCCACATATCTATAGGGTGGAATACAAGGTAACTTTTAAAAACCTGTTTTAGGGGCTCCTGGATGGATCAGTCAGTGAACTATCTGTCTCTTGATTTCCACTAAGGTCGTGATCTCAGGGTCCTGGAATCGAGCCCTGAGTCAGGCACCGTGCTGGGCATGGAGTCTGCTTGAGACTCCCTCCCTCTGCCCCTCCTCTACTCGCATGCACCCTCTCTAAAAATAAATAAATATATATATTTTTAAAAATAATTTTAAGGTCAGAAAGTGATTAAGAGAAAAAGGATACGAATTGTCTATGTAGTAAGATCACCATTTTAAATACACACACCCCAAACACTCGAAAGAAATGCACTAAAAAGTTGAAGTTATCTGTGAAAGAATTCTAGGTGATTTAAACTGTTCTTTTGCAAATTATGTATTTCCTAAATATATTTTTATAGCCTGAAGATACCATTAAAAAACAAATTTGGAAACCTTGCCCATTATTTTCTTGCTGTGCCTCTCCCTTGATCCTGCTCTTACTTCCTTCTCTGTCTTGGTGGATGGCAGCGCCACGCATCCACACCCTGGGCGGGAAACCAAGTCATTCTCACCTCTTCCCACTCCCTGGTTCCCCATCCTCAGTGGGTCATCAATCATTTTAGTTCTATCTTCTAGGGACCTCATGTTGCCCCCTTCACTAGAGTTGTTCTCATGATCTGTCTTCTAGGCTCTTGAGTTGGCTTCCTTATTCATCTCCTGGCTGTCTGCCTCTCCCACCTTGAAACCACCTTCTCTCTGGGTTGAATCAGTCCCAGCCTAAACACTTCCCCTGGCCTGCTGTAGCTACAGGAAGAAAATCCAAATTCAAGCACTCAAGGCCAGCCTTAGTCTGATCCAAATCTACCTCTCCCATGACACACCAGTCACGCTCCAGTCTCTAGGTACCCTGCAAGCTGGCACCATACCTGGAGTCAAGAATGACCATCAGATTATGTAATAACAGACTCCAGACAACCAGGACCAATGCTGGCTGGACCGGCTGCTATGGGCTGGCTGGATCTGCCCCGCCGAGAATACAGCAGGTGCTTGATAGACGCGGCTGGAGTACATGAAGCAGGGAGCACCCAGTTGCAGACAGAAGCAGTTCTAATCCGTGCTAGGCAACGGTGACTTGTCCTAGCCTCGTAAGTGTGGAATAGAAACCCCAGGTTCCTGCGTGGCAACCATTAAAATACCCAATTTCTGTTTTGATCGTTTGAGTAGTGTTAGGGTCAGGAAATGCACCTTGGAGCCCTCTGACAGCTTCGTGACATAGTTGGCCCAGACAGCGTCCCTGTGTTCTAGGAAACAGGGCCTGTCCGCTCCATCAGCGTTTGGATACTTTTCCATGAGGATTTCCGAATTCATACTCCTCTCAGCAGCGGGATGAGACAGGTCCCCTGACTTACATTAATATTATTTTTTAAACCCTGGCTAGTTTTAGAGCCATCTGCCTGTTTGTAAGATTAATTATTTTTCTTCTGTGTCTCATGTATTTTGCAAACAGTTGCTTCATTTCCTGGGTCCGTTTTTTACTTGTTCTGCTGGAAGAGCCCTGCTGCTTTCATGGGTCGGCTGAACTCTGCATATGTGAGGAAGAAACGTGCAAGGAGTTCACATCCACGGCCCCGCAGGCCAGCCACTGAAAGAGCAGAGCTCTCTGCAGAGCGTCTGTGAGTCAGTATCTTGTTTATTGACTGCACTCCATGCGCTAGAGACGTAAGCAGACTGCAGCAGAGGAGAAAGAGGGTAAAAGTCCCAGCTGGGTGAGGGAGCCAGGACATTCCAGTCCTGGGCTGCTGGCCCCTTAGGACAAGAAATGGAATCAGAGCAGTCGTTTTCTTGTTTTTTCGTTTGTTTGTTTTAAGATTTTATTTATTTATTCATGAGAGACGCAGAGACACAGGTAGAGGGAGAAACAGGTTCCCTGTGGTAAGCCTGATGCAGGACTCGATCCCAGGACCCTGGGGTCACGCCCTGAGCCGAAGGCAGTCTCAACCGCTGAGCCACCTGGGCATCCTCAGAGCAGTCATTTTCAAGCCTGTCGGCACTCACTCACCTGCCCCATGCACATTTCCATAATGCCCCAGACTCTCTTACCCCCAAGACTGTAGATATTCTTTGCACAGAATTGTCTGGGTCAGGGCTTCTCCAAGTTTAAGGTAACATGAATCACACTAGAACCTTGTTAAAATGCACATTTAGATTCTTGGAGGGTTGGGGGGGGGCGAGGCCTTTCCAACAAGCTCACAGTGATCCAGGGCTGCTCCATGGGTCTCACTCCGTAAGTAGCAAGGTCAGGGTTGCATCCTCACCCCCAACGGCACCTTCAGGAAACACACTACTGCCTCTCACCCTCAGACCCCAACCAGGCTGCACCCTTGGGTGGAAGGCCGTCTCAGCAGGACCTGAGACAGGGTGAAGACCAAACGCTGTCCCCCTGAGGATGTTGGTTAGCTTGGCCGGTGTCCTAGCCTGACTGTTACCTAGTGGGAAACAGGCCATGGGAGCCTACGATCACACCAGGCTTGGGGAAGATAAGGACTCTGTTCCAGATCAGTGAATGCATGCTTGTGTGTATTTCTCTATGGTTTTTACAAGCCCATTAAAACGTTTTGGATTCCCAGACAGTATAAAGCTTCAGTGTATGAGGGGTGTGTGTTAGGATCCATTCCAGTACCACGCACTTGGCAAAAACACCTCAGTTTCACTCTTGGAGAGCTGCTGTGACCCTCCCCATGAATCCACTTACTCCTCCAGCCCCTTCCATGCCCCCATGCTCACCCACGCACCCATCTGTGGGCCTAGCAGGGAGCAGCTTTTGAACTCACCTAACCCTCCAGAAGGCCGAAGCCACAAGCCTGGGCTACCTGCCATGGGCGGGGCAGCCTGTCTCACAATTCCTGACATGGTCAGCCATGCCTCAGCTGTCAATAAGGCCTTCATTTCCCTCACCTTTAAAACTAGCCCCCATGCCAGGCCTCAGGCCAGCTCTTCTAGGCTTCCACGGAGCAGCTGTTTGAGTGGAAGAGGACAAGGCCCCTCTGACAACGCCTCCCTATAAAATGGGGATACAACACCCAAGTCACATGGCAGCTCAGGTTTATAAGACTTGGCTTTTTTGCTCACCTCTGTCCTGGCACGTAGCCTGCTGCCCCATGGATGGCAGTTCCTTGGGAGATATCCTTTCACTGAATAGATGGATGGATGGATGGATGGATGGATGGATGGACAGATGGAGATATCCTTTCACTGAATGGATGGATGGATGGATGGACGGACGGACAGACAGATGGAGGGATCGATGGATGGATGAATTAAAGCATTCGCTAAGCAAAACTTGTAGAAGAAGTAGGAAATGTTAATACAAGCAGTTTCTAATGTCTGTGAAAGAGAAGAGAGTGTATCCAAGAGACAAAACTTCCCCCTGGCATTGTGGCATGAGGAAAATGAAGACACCCCTCTTGGTCCTTTGCTGGGGAACTTCCAAATAATTTTTCCAGAAGCAGGTAAATATAAAATGAATCAAGTCATCAGAGGAAGAGGAAGAAGGAAGAGGTCACTCTTGCAGTTATGAAAATAAACCTGCTGCATCTCTACCTTATTTGCTTATTCATTTATTCAGTCCTTAAACAAATATTTAGGAAGTGGGGGCTCTGATCCCGGTCCTGTCCGAGGCCCTGGTGACTCAGCTGTGAATGGGTCAAAGACCTTATCCTCATGGGGCTTGCGGTGGTGGGCAAGGGTTACACTCCAGGTAATAAGCAAGTTCACAATGAAGTGCCTAAAACACCACCAGGTAGTGCTCAGCGCTGTGGGGGATGGGAGAGGGTCAGGGGAGGGGAGAGGGTCAGAGGGCTATCCATCCGTCCATCCATCCATCCATCCATCCATCCATCCATCCATCCATATATTCAGCGGAAGGATATCTCCCAAGGAACTGCCATCCGTGGGGCAGCAAGCTACATGCTGGGACAGAGGTGAACAAAAAAGCCAAGTCTCATAAACCTGAGCTACCACATGACATGGGGGCGGGAAGGGTGCCAGTTGGATATTGGATTGACATCACGGGGCCACCATCCTGTTTGTGCAAATCCCCACAGGCTGCCCTTCTGTGGCTCCCCCTGCCTTTCAAAGCTAACCTTGACATCTCTGCTCCTGCCAGCTCTCACCTGCGGGGATGTATGGGGATAGAGTGGGGGGCCGGCTGCAGGTCTGCCCCCTGCTCCCCAGCAGCTCTGCCGTGGCTCTTGCTGCCACCCTGTGCCCTGATGGCCCTGGCTAGGCAGAGTCAGCCCCTCCCATGCTCCCTGACCCACCAGGGGGCAGCCCCTTCACACACCTGGAAGAAGTGGCCTCACCTGCCTGTCATTTGCAAGGTGTCTGGGAGGGAGATGTGGGAGGAACAGGTAGTCTGTGATAGCAACAGGCTTGCTCACCCAGTTCACTGATTGTGACGGTCATTAAGGCTCCTCTCCCTTGGCTGTCCCCACCCACGGCCCTCCCATCCAGGAAGGCCCACCTTAGGTACACCCTAGGTACACCCTCTCATCTGGCCTCCCACTGTCTCTCTCACCTGGTGGAGCTCTGCTGCAAGGAACCCAGCCACCTTGGGTCCTTGTCTGGGAGGTTCTGACACCGCCCACCATCACACCCCTTCCACACTGACCTCTGGCTCTGATCTCATGTTCTCTGGATGCAGATGGTGAATTGCTATTTCAATAAAACTGCTTCCAGGGGACACCACACCGGTGCCCTGGCCATATTCTGAAACATTGACACAGCGATCTTGTGAAAAACAGCATCCCACTTCAGGTGGGGTGAGGGGTCTGCAAGTCTGATGAGCTCCCAGGTGGTGCAGGACCTGGGATGACCCAGAGTATCAAATGCCATCTCTCATCTCTCCTCCCATCCTCATTGTCAAATTCAGTGGCTCTCAACCACTGAAGTTGGGGGGCTGTTTTGCCTCCCAGGAGACATCGGTGGTGGTCACAATGGGGGTGTTGCCACTGGCCTGCCAGTAGATGGAGATCAGCGATGCTGCTAACTGTCCCACCCTGTCCAGGACAGCCCCACGGCAGAGGATTATCTGGCCCCAAACATCAATAATGCCCGGATTGAAAAACCCTACAAAAAAAAAAAAAAAAAAAGGAAAGGAAAACCCTACATACCAACTCAGTAAGATCTAATTTTGCTCATACAGCAGAGTTACCTACATGTTCTTTTAAAAACCTCACTTCCGGGGATCCCTGGGTGGCACAGTGGTTTGGCGCCTGCCTTTGGCCCAGGGCGCGATCCTGGAGACCCGGGATCAAGTCCCACGTCGGGCTCCCGGTGCATGGAGCCTGCTTCTCCCTCTGCCTGTGTCTCTGCCTCTCTCTCTCTCTCTCTCTCTCTCTCTCTCTCTCTGTGGCTATCATAAAAAAAAAAAAAATTAAAAACCACTTCCTGGAGTCTCTCCCGGGCAATGACTTGGGCACCTCGGGGGTGAGACCTTGGTTCTGTACTTTCCAGATGTGCTTGGGGTTCATCGTGCAGCCCCAGCTGAGAAGCAGGCCTCCCCCCAGCACTATGTTGGTGTAAGTCGCAGGCTGGGGAGAGGGTTGGTATTAGGGAACATTTCGCACCCCCTGCAGTTGCACGGCATACGCTTTAACCCACAGCAGCTGCCAGGGTGCGGAGCAGCCTGCAGACAGCCCGCTTTTTGTGCTCTGCTCCGCCAGGACCTGGGAAAATCCCAGGCCTCCATGTGCGCATTTGGGGGTTCAGCTTCCGCCTGGGGTTGGGGGAGCCGACGGCGCTCTGCTGCTCCCTCCCCCTTGGACCGGTCAGCATTTCACTTGTCTGCGTTGGCTTCCCCCCCACAAGAGGCTTTCACTTCATTTTTGTGAAAACTGGGGAGGTGGGGTGGCGGTGAATGGTTAATAACGGTAACCGTCCTGTGATTGCGCAGGTGACAAAATGAAGGGCTGGCTAGAGAAAAAGCGGAGCCAGGATTGGGACCTAGAATTTATGCATTCGAATCATGTGACGTCTCTGCTCTAGCCCATTTTCCATAGAATTCATTTGTTCACTCATTCATGCTTTCATTCATTCAAGTGCATTAAGAATTGCAATGCACCAAGGATCGTTTTAGCAGCCGGATACACAAGTCTGGGAGAGTTCTTGCCCACGGGCCACTCACGGACCTGGACTGGTGGGTGGCGAGCTGAGGGGACCACGTCATTATAATGCTGTGTGACAGATGCACAAACGATAGGCCGAGTCCCACCAGCTGTGGGACATGGAGCAGCCCACTGCACTTCTCAGATCCTCGGCGGCCCCATCTGTGACATGGGAGCAGCTCTACTCTGTTGCACCGTTGTGGTTATAAAATGAAGTCATCGAAGTAACAGGCGCATCAATAGTGAAATATTTAATCATCCACTCACCGCCTCGTTAAGACACTGGACAGAGAGGCTAGCAGTGACCAAAAGATCATGAGTCAGTGAAAAAGTGAAAACTACTTTTGTTTTTCCCTTTAGAAAGAAAGCAGATGCGACAACTGGGTGGCTCAGTGGTGGAGCGTCTGCCTTCAGCTCAGGCCGTGACCCCGGGGGTCCTGGGATCGAGTCCCACATCGGGCTCCCGGCAGGGAGCCTGCTTCTCCCTCTGCCTGTGTCTCTGCCTCTCTCTGTGTGTTTCTCAGGCATAAATAAATAAATAAATAAATAAATAAATAAATTCTTTAAAAAAAAAAGGTGGCAGAGATTTTTATTTAATGGATTTTGAAAATTCTCCTGTAACCTCTAAAACAGGTGTGTGTGTGGATTTAACTCATGTCTAAAAGGAGGTTTCCAATGTCAGATTCCTTGCCGGGATGGCTACGAGGCAACGTGACCATGGGAGTCTTTGCTTTGCATTCATCAGCCATTCTGACTTTTGTTCTGTGTGATGAGTCAAGAACAAATGAATGGTCTTGTTTCTCCCACAAAACTGCTTTCCTCCAGCCACACCCCATGCTGATCAAACACACCTTATGCGTCAACACTCATGACTAGCTAGCGTGATTGAAGGTGTGACATCAACCCTCTTCTTGATCCCTGTGGCCTGAACTCAAATTGCAATTTCCTGGTAGGAGCCAAAAGCTTCCCGCAACAAATGTTCCAAAAATACTAGCTTAGTGTATCTCTCAGCTGAACCCAAGGTGGGGCCCTTGAAAGTCAGGCCTTCGCAGAGAGAAGATTTATACCTGACACGTGGGTGTGACAACATCACCTCTGACAAGTCCCATGATGCGCCTCTCAATGTCTTCCTTCATCTGAAACCTAAAGGGTTCGGAGAGCGGACTCCCCCAACTCCCTCCTGGAAGCTTGCGTGGCCCTGGGTATGGATGTCGTGGGCTGAAGGCTTGTGTCTTCTCAACAGCCCTGTTGGAGGCCTAACCCCAGGGCGAGGGCATCTGGAGGTGGGGCCTTTGGGAGATAACTAGGTGTACCTGAGGTCATGAGGGTTGGGGCCCTTCTGGGAAGAGGAAGACAGAGCAGAGTGTTATCTCTCTCCCTCACACACACACACACACACACACACACACACACACACACACACAGAAAGGTCGAGTGAGCCCACAGCAAGGGCAGCTGCCTGCAAACCTGGGAGAGAGAGACCTCCCCAAGCACCTAATCTGCAGGCGCTTTGATCTTGGACCTCTAAGCCTCTAGGACTGTGAAGAAGATGAACTGGGACTGTTTACGCCACCCAGTCTGTGGCATTTTGTATTTTGTTACAGCCTGAGCTGGCTGATACAACCTTTTTGGGGGAGAAAATGCTCTGAGGGAGCTGAGTGATGTGAAGCCTGGACTTTTCACCAGTTCCTCATTTTAACAGGCCCTCATTCAGCGCACAGGCCAGGGCTGAGCGCTTGCTGGGTCCCCCCACCCCCACCCCAGGGCTGTGGCCGAGGGACAGAGAAAACACAGGCCCCGCCTACCAGGGCCCCGCAGGACCGCAGGTGCGTCTGCAGGCAAAGAAGTCATTAACCCGCTTCGTTCATTAACCCGCTTCACGCCAACTCTTCAGAAGTCCTGCGGGCCAGGGCAGGAGAACGGACTCAGCATTTCCACAGGAATATTTCAATATGGGGATTCGTTCTAAAGGCCTCCCTGGGGGGTCCTCATACTTTCAAAAAATGAATCACGATTACAAGGGGCCGAGGGGAGCAGAGAGGAAGCCAAACGCTGGCTTGCAGGAGCGGGAGCAGGTGTGGGCCAGGGGAGAGCTGGAGCCTGGGCAGGAGAGTTGACACCTGACCCACAGGGGCCCTCCCCTAAGGCCTGTCCTTTCCTGCAAGCCCCTGTCCGCCTCAGTACTGCCCTGTGGGGCCTCCTGCAGGGGCGGCGAGCTGGGCAGTGTCAGCACCCGCCTCCGGAAAGCCTAAGGCAGTTTGCGGGGTGCCCCGTGGCAGGGCCTCCACGGGAAGGCGGCTGAGGTCTCCCGGTGCCTCCCCCGGTCCACCTAGCCCGGGAGGTGGTGATGGGGCCCCGGGACTCGGGGCAGAGGGGCGGGGAGATGGTGGGGTCCCCGGGGCACGGGGTGCAGAGGGGCGGGGGGATGGTGGGGTCCCCGGGGCACGGGGTGTAGAGGGGCGGGGAGATGGTGGGGTCCCCGGGGCACGGGGTGCAGAGGGGCGGGGAGATGGTGGGGTCCCCGGGACACGGGGTGTAGAGGGGCGGGGAGATGGTGGGGTCCCCGGGGCACGGGGTGTAGAGGGGCGGGGAGATGGTGGGGTCCCCGGGACACGGGGTGCAGAGGGGCGGGGAGATGGTGGGGTCCCCGGGACACGGGGTGTAGAGGGGCGGGGAGATGGTGGGGTCCCCGGGGCACGGGGTGTAGAGGGGCGGGGAGATGGTGGGGTCCCCGGGGCACGGGGTGCAGAGGGGCGGGGGGATGGTGGGGTCCCCGGGGCACGGGGTGCAGAGGGGCGGGGGGATGGTGGGGTCCCCGGGGCACGGGGTGCAGAGGGGCGGGGAGATGGTGGGGTCCCCGGGGCACGGTGGGAGGGGTGCCTGGGCGGGGAGATGGTGGGGTCCCCGGGGCACGGGGTGCAGAGGGGCGGGGAGATGGTGGGGTCCCCGGGACACGGGGTGTAGAGGGGCGGGGAGATGGTGGGGTCCCCGGGGCACGGGGTGTAGAGGGGCGGGGAGATGGTGGGGTCCCCGGGACACGGGGTGCAGAGGGGCGGGGAGATGGTGGGGTCCCCGGGACACGGGGTGTAGAGGGGCGGGGAGATGGTGGGGTCCCCGGGGCACGGGGTGTAGAGGGGCGGGGAGATGGTGGGGTCCCCGGGGCACGGGGTGCAGAGGGGCGGGGGGATGGTGGGGTCCCCGGGGCACGGGGTGCAGAGGGGCGGGGGGATGGTGGGGTCCCCGGGGCACGGGGTGCAGAGGGGCGGGGAGATGGTGGGGTCCCTGGGGCACCGGGTGCAGAGGGGCGGGGGGATGGTGGGGTCCCCGGGGCACGGGGTGCAGAGGGGCGGGGAGATGGTGGGGTCCCCGGGACACGGGGTGTAGAGGGGCGGGGAGATGGTGGGGTCCCCGGGGCACGGGGTGCAGAGGGGCGGGGAGATGGTGGGGTCCCCGGGGCACGGTGGGAGGGGCGGGGAGATGGTGGGGTCCCCGGGGCACGGTGGGAGGGGCGGGGAGATGGTGGGGTCCCCGGGGCACGGGGTGCAGAGGGGCGGGGGGATGGTGGGGTCCCCGGGGCACGGTGGGAGGGGCGGGGAGATGGTGGGGTCCCCGGGGCACGGTGGGAGGGGCGGGGAGATGGTGGGGTCCCCGGGGCACGGTGGGAGGGGTGCCTGGGCGGGGCAGGAGCGCGGCGGTGGGGTCCCCGGGTGGGGGCGGGGGTCGGAGAGGGCGCCCCCAGCGGCGGGCGGGGTGGGCGCGTGCGCAGTGGGCGGGATGGCGCGGGCCGGACGGCGCGCACGGACCCCCGCGGGCGGAGAGGAGCGGCGGCGGCTGGGTGAGGGGGCCGGGCCGGGCCGGGGCGGGTGACCGGGGATGGGGGAACCCGGGATGGGGGGACCCGGGAAGGGGGGACCCGCCCGTTGTCGCGGGGACCCGCACCTCACGTCGGGGACGTGGCGCGAGGGACGGGCGACCCGGGCCGGCCTCTTCTCAGCCGCCGGGGGGCGCTGGCCGCGACCCGGGCCCCGGGCTGCCCCCACGTGCCCGACCCCACCGGGCAGCCAGGGACGCGCCCGGCCGGGGGGAGCGGGGGGGGGGGGGGTCAGGCCCGGCCACCTCGGCTTCCCCCTGACAGCGGGGCACCGCCGTGGGGACTGGATGCTCCGTCCCGGCGGGCGGGGGCGGGGGTGACGTCATCGGGGCCGGGGGGGGGGGGCGGGGGTCGTGTTGGGGGGTCGTGTTGGGCCGTGTCGGGCGGGCCCCCGTGTCGGGCGGGGGCGTCCTGTTGGGCGGGTGGTGGGGCGCCCGGAGGGCAGGGACTTCCCTTCACTCCTTTCAGCACAAGGGCCTGCGCTGCTCCGAGGACCCCCAAAAGGAAGTGCTGGGAATGACCCCGACCCGCCCCAGGCAGGGCGGTGGGTCGTCAGGAGGTGCGGGAGGGAGCGGGGTGCTGCGGGTGCCAGTGGGGTCCGGCCAGGGCAGCCCTGCACAGCTCGGGCCGCCTCCTTGCGGCAGCTGGTCCAACTTGGAAATCACTGAGTTTCACGAATAGTCTGTTTCCTTGCATTTAGCATTTGGGGACAGTTAATGCGCGTGTGGTTGAGATGGTTTGTTTTGTTTTCTTTCCCAAGGGACTCGCCTTTAAGAAACAGCCTTTCTCGGGGAGCCTAGGCGGCTCGGCCAGCTAAGCGGTCAGCTAAGCATCCGGTTCTTGATTTATGCTCAGGTCATGATCTCCTGGCGGTGAGGCAGGGCCCTGGGTCATCCAGTCTGTGAGGGGAGCCTGCTTAGGGTTCTCTCCCCCTCTCTCTCTGACTCCCTGCCCCTTCTTCCCCTGCTCATGCACTCTCTCTCTCAAAAAAAAAAAAAAAAAAAAAAGAAAGAAAGAAAAGAAAAGAAAGAGAAAGAAAGAGAAAAAGAAAGGGAGAAAGAAAGAAAGAAAGAAAGAAAGAAAGAAAGAAAGAAAGAAGAAAGAAAGAAAGAAAGAAAGAAGAAAGAAAGAAAGAAAGAAAGAAAGAAAGAAAGAAAGAAAGAAAGAAAGAAAGAAAGAAAGAAAATAGAGAAAAAGAATGAAAGATCTTTTCTCATTGGAATATCCGAGGACAGGTATCATACAGTGTCTGTGATAGGCCCTTACTTAACTTTTTTCTAAATCAGAGCTGAAATTCAGCTAGTTTTTCTCGTGATTGCTTATGACAGTGAGAGACCAAATAACCCATTGAAATAATAATAGTGACTGTGGATAGGGTGCTTTTTTTTTTTTTTTTTTACATCCCGCAGTGTTCTGGTACCTTGTCTGTATCTTCTCACCTCTGACGTGGGTGTTGTGGGCCCTCCTCCCCCCTCATTAGCTCACACCCAGCTGCTGAGAGACAGAACCAGGGGATCAGAGTCCATCTGATCCAATCTCCATGCTCTTCGTCTTGAGAGTTTTAGCCACTGCAGCCAGCAAAAATTGTTTCATAAAAAGTGAAAACCAGCAGCAAAGGGATTGAGTTTGGGTGTTGGTTTGCTTGTTTTTATTTCTCAGGGATCTTGTATTCTGGGTAAGGTGCAAGTAAACAGATCACACCGGGGATAAAGGTGAGGAGGAAGAGACGCGGGGGTCACACAGAGTCTAGGAGGTCATTGTGAGTGTGTGCGCACTCTGCCCTGGGCCCTCAAAGACCCTGGTGACCTCTCAGTTTGTATACACCTTCAGGAAAGGAGGCATGGCCCTCCAGGAAGGTGGGACACCTGACTACGGGGCCGGGGTGCTGAGACCCGGGTTCCAGCTTGGTGCTGTGTGCTACTAAGTTTATCCTATTTGTACTTTGGCTGTCACGCTGAGCAAGTGGGGCAACCACGGATCTGGGATTGAGCTCAAGGGAGCGTACGGCATCATCCATCTCCCGCACCAACTACTTAATATTGGTTTATGTTACTGGTTTATATTGCACTTGTGGCCAAAACCTCTTTTCCAGTCCCCACATGGACCCTCTCTTCTGACGAGTATGCTCCAACCTACCCTTGGAGCTGTTCTCACACTTTTGTGTCACTCGAGTGCATGAAAATCGGGTGTCTTTTCTCCCCACAAATGATTCATTCCCTGCATGAGGGCCTCTTCCAGGAGATGCGTGACTTCTGCTACAGTTCTTCCCTGTCCCAGGATGCTGACCATGACCAACATGATGACGCACGAAACGTGTAAGAAGCATTTTGTACGATGGGATATAAAACTCTGCAGTCACAACTAGGAGAAACACACTTCAAAAATTTGGACTCTTCCTCACACCGTAAGTGTCCATTTCAGGGTGGATTTGTGTAGTGAAGCATGTGACTCAACTCTTGGTTTCTGCGGGAAATGCCTTTTCAAATGAAAACCCCAAAGTCAACATGGATTATCTGCACAAAAGGATCTGGCACCTTTGAGATACTTGCAGAGAAACAGTCTGCAAGTAACAACTTGACAAGCAGAAAAGATGAAACCAGTTCAGAAGCTTAGACGTACTGCCCTGGACCCTCACCCACCAGTCCTACCCAAGAGCAATGACTGTTCATGAACAAGTGGCTGTGTGGTCAGCGTGAGACCTTCATGTGTGCGTTACATCCGGCCCACCAGGTCACTCCCAGAATAAAAGGGGCGCAGCCCAGAATGGCAGCTGAAAGAAGGGCAGACGGCCCCTCAATCTATATGCTCCTTTCACCTCTCCCAGTTGCTTCTGACCCCATTCAGATTCAGAGATTTCTAAACTGAAATCTGCCAACCCAGAGTTCACAGTCCCTGGATTTCTCCTCTCAACCTCTTGGAGACAAGGAAGCTTCTGACAAAGTTATGGTTTAGAAAAGGGTTGAGAGTTTTCACCCAAGAGTTGCCCTCTCCAACCTCAGGCTTCTTTTCCCTCCGGGGAAGCCTCATGTCCTGCTTGTCATCACCTCTACCATCCCTGGCCCCCCCAGCATCACCAGTGCCTTTCCGTATGACTCCTGGTACAAGAGCCTTGGGGGCCTTCCTGCGCACGCTCTGCTCCTCTTGGTTGCAGAGGGTTTTCCACTGGCATGCTCCTGACTGCCCGTCAGTCCTCCCTAGGGATCTGTGTTGTTATGAAAAGCTGCTTTGCTTTTCATAAATTTGCACTGGAAGGTGAGCTGCCTAAGTCCTGGGTCCTTGTCAGTTTTGTTCTCTGATGTATCTCTGGGGCTTAAATAGTGCCTGGTATCTAGGAGGTGCTTAATAAATGTTTTGTGAATTGAATTGAATTGAACTTAGACTTGCATCTTCCCTGGAGATCCTCTGTCTGGGTTTCTGGCCCTGTGAAAGATGGTGAACACCTCTTCCCCCAAGGTTGGAAGAGCTTGGAAGGGTAAGCCCTTCCACTGTCCTGTGGCCTTCCTAGGGGGCCTCCCAGGATGTGGAGAGCCTTTACTTTTCTTGTAGTTGGTCAGCTGGCCACGATTCTGAACAACTTCACCACCAACTCAGCAGAGTCTCTGGCTGCCTCAGAGCCTTATAGGACGAAGTGCAGAGTCCATAAGTAATGCAGTGTCTCAGCTTCAGGCTGTCTGTGCTAGAACACTCCAGATATTAGTTCATTTAATCTTAGCAGTTCTAAAAATGTTATAATACCGTTTAATTAGCAACCCCCCCAAATGAAATACGTAGGTGGAAATCTAACAAAATATGTACAAGATCTATATGAGGAAAACTACAAAGTGCCGTTGAACAAAATCAAAGAAACACTAAATAAATGGGAGAGATATTCCACGTTCATGGATAGGAAGATTCAATGTTATCAAGATGCTAGTTCTTCCCAACTTGGTCTGTAGTTTCAATGCCATCCCGATCAAAATCCCAACAAGTTATTTTGTGGATCTTGACAAACTGATTCTAAAGTTTATATGGAGAGGAGGAAGACCCAGAATCGCCAGCACAGTATTAGAGGAGAACGAAGTTACCAGACTAGGATTACCCAACTTGAAAACTTAAATATAAAATTATAGTGATTAAGACAGCATGGTATTGGTGTCAGAATAGACAAGCAGGGGCAGCCTGGGTGGTTCAGTGGTTTAGTGCTGCCTTCAGCCCAAGGCGTGATCCTGGAGACCCGGGATCGAGTCCCACGTCGGGCTCCCTGCATGGAGCCTGCTTCTCTCTCTGCCCGTGTCTCTGCCTCTCTCTCTCTGTCTTTCTCATGAATAAATAAATAAAATATTAAAAAAAAAGAATAGACAAACAGATCAATGGAACAGAATAAAAAGCTCAGTAATAGACCCACATAGCTCTAGTTAACTGATCTTTGACAGGGAGCAAAGGCAATACAATTGAACAAAGACAGCCTTTTCAACAGATGGTCTTGGAAGACTAGAACATCCACATGCGAAAAATGAATCTAGAAACAGACCTTATACCTTTTACCAAAATTGAGTCAGAACTGATCCCAGACATAAATGTAAAATGCAAAACTATAAAACCCCTAGAAGATAACCTACATGACGCTGGGTGTAGTGATGACTTTTTAAATACAGCATGAAAGGCGTGGTCCTGAAAGAAATCATTGATGAGCTGGGCTTCATTTAAAGTTAAAAATGGGAAAAAAATTAAAAAATAAATAAAAATAAAGTTAAAAATGTCTGCTCTTCAAAGTGTCAAGAGAATGAGAAGACAAGCCATAGTCCAGGAGAAAATACTTGCAAAAGATACATCTGGTAGGGATCTGTTAGCCAAAATGCACAAAGAACTCTTAAAACTCAACAAGAAGAAAACAAACAACTAATTTAAAAATGGACCAACGGCTTTAACAGACACTTCACCAACGAAGATATACAGATGTCAGATAAGCGGATGAAAAGATATTCCACATCATATGTCTCACAAGAGAAATGGGAGTTAAAACAATGACACCACTGCACATCTATTGGAATAGGCAAGATCCAGAACACTGACAACCCCAGATGCTGGTGAGGATGTGGAGCGAGAAGAACTCCCAGTCACTGTTGGTTGGAAATGCAAAAATGGTACAGCCACTTTGGCTGGTTTGGAGCATTTCTCACAAAACTAACTCATTCTAACTATTGTTACGTACGATCCAGCAAGCACGCTCCTTGGTATTACCCAAAGTTGTTAAAAGCTTATGTCCACATGAACACCTGCACATAGATGTTTATAAGGCTTTAAAGATAATAGTCAAAGCTTGGAAGAAACCAAGCTGTTCCTCCATAGGTGAAGAGGCGAATGGGTGCATCCAAACCATGGGTTACTCAGTCCTGGAAGAAATGAGCCCTCAAGTTGTAAAAAATGTGGAGGGAAGTTAAATGCATATTGTTAAGGGCTATTAACTGTATGATTACAGCTGTATGACATTCTGGAAAAGCCCAAACCATGGAGACACTACAGAGATCAGTGGTTGCCAGGGGCTGGGGTGAGGGAGGGATGAACAAGCAGAGCACAGAGGATTTTTAGGGCAGTGAAATTACTCTGTAGGACACTATAATGGTGGAAACCTGTGGTTGCACATCTATCTAAAGGCATAGAATTTACAACCTCATGAATAAATTCTAGTGTAAACTGTGGACTCTGGGTGATTATGACATGTCAGTGAAGATTTATGCATTTGTAAAAAAATGTGCCCTCTGGTGGGTGATGTTGATGGAGAGGCTCTGCGTGGGGTAGGGCAGGGGGTGAATGGCTATCCTCTGCTCTCCCTTCATTTTTTTGCTATGAATCTAAAACTACTCTAAAAAAAAAGTGGTTAATTAAAATAAAAAGACACCTAGTATCTACTCTGGCTCTAAGACATTGAGGTGTGGTTGCAATCATCATCTGCTGTGAATGTCCATTCGTGGCCCGAGTGTTGTAAGAAGAAAACCAAGGTGTGCCTTTATCAGCTTTAGTTGGATGGCTCCTTTCCTGTTTCTGACCCTCCTTCCTTCCCTCCCGTTGATGGGCTGTGTCCCTTGGGCAACACTCAGTGTGTAAACCAGACTCCTGACACTTCCCCTTGCAGTCTGCCTCCCCTCCTGACCTGTGTCTCCTTCAGTGGAATCATCGGTTCTCACATTAGTTCATGTACGCACGTGTTCACCAGAGATGTGTTGAGAAAGCCTTTGGCGTCGGGCTCTGTGCAAAGGCACTGGGGCCTGGCAGTGTGCAGGGTGACGCCCTGCCTTGGTAGAGCCTATATTCTCCTGAAGGAGGCAGACATAAACAGCTCCTTAGACGCGGAGGGGGGCCTGATTGGTGCTAAGGGCATAAAGAAGAGTAATAGGGGGAGGGGGTGAGGCTCTGGGTTTATTCTCCTAGTGTCCAGGGAAGGCCTCTCTGGAGAGTCCCCTTTGTGTGCAGGCGTAGATGTCGTGAAGGAGGCCTCATTATCCTCAGCTACCAGTCACAGGGGTAAACTCATCTTCCCCTTATCTTTTGTATCCCCTGCTTGCTGTGCATTACAGTCGACAGCACCCCTGTTGAAAATGCATTACTCCCTGTTTACCATAATACGCCTCTCACATCCCAGCCGCCTTTTGCCCCCTACTCCCAACTGAGCTCACCATCTGCCTTTGCTCCCCAAAGAGGCACCTCTGGGGTGGGGAGCATACCAGGAAACCGCATTTTATCCAAGGGCAATTGTTAATCCCCCAAATGAGCTCTGAAGATTAGGACAGTAGACCCTCCATGCAAAAAAATTGGGAGCCCAACTCCATCAGGGTAGACACTGACTTCAAATGAACAGCTCATGTTGAATTATAGCCTGTTTTTAATTGGCTGGGTCATCCATGAGTTTTCAAACCTTGACTGTATATATATTTTTATATATGTATATATATTTTTATAGATGGCCCCAGAGTGGTAATGACTCAGGCCCTGGTGAAGGCAAACACAGATTTCAGGACTAATTACTAAATTACTTTCACTGGCCTCAAGACATTTCTTTATATATATATAATTTTTTTCCCCAAATGCAATGCCCCATGCATAGCCAGTCGAGAAAAAAAAAAAAAGCAAAAAACTCCATGATCTAGAGTCAGGAACATAACTTGCAAAGATTTCAGACAAATTGTAATTGGCAGATTCAACTGTCAACAGACTAATTATGGTTAGCAAAAATAAAAGCAGGCTTTAGGATATCCTTAGGAAACAGAAAATTGTGAAAAACAATATAGCAGCTTTGTAAAAGAACCAAATTGAATTTCTAGAAATAAAAACGTGTACAGTAACAACAACAAATTCAAATGAACAGGTTCAACATCAAATCACATAGCGCTGAATATGTAATTAGTGAACTGGAGGGTAAAGTCAGAAAAGGCTCAATACAGTGCAGCACAGAGGAACACAAAGTTGGAAAATAAAGGGTAAGTGGCACTGAGACAGAATGATAGAGGTCTGACACCTGCGGAAGGAGAAGAAGGGAAGTTGGTTTCCAGAGATTTCCAGGCATTTTAACACATTTAGTCTCTAGCTTTGCGATAAATAGGAAAAACACTCGGCTTAGTTGTGAAGAAGCCAAATCTAGTTCTATAAAAGAACATTTAAAAAGTCTTAGCATTTTATGTGCTATGGATTTTTGAGACGGAGAATTAAAGTTAGCAGCCAGGTCATTCTGCAGATCCGAGTAGAGAGAACTTGGGGGTCGTGACTATAGAATATGGCCTTTGGGAGGCCTCAGTTGTCCTGTTGCTGTGATTTCAGCGAGCAGAACATCTGCTTGGACTCACGTGGACCCCTAGCTCGCTGACTGATGGCCTTTGTGACAATTTGATGCTTCACCTCACCATCTGTAAGATGGTTAAGGTGACTTCCCTTGGGGCACCTGGGTGGCTCAGTCGGTGAGGCATCTGCCTTCTGCTCAGGTCATGATCCTGGGGTCCTGGGATCGAGCTCTGTGCCAGGCTCCAGCTCACCAGGGAGCCCGCTTCTCCCTCTGTCCCTCCCCCTCCTCATGTTCTCTCTCTCTCTCTCTCTCTCTCTTGCTATCTCTCTCTCAAATAAAATTTAATATATATGGCTTCCCTTTAGGCTGTTGTGAGAGCAGGAAAAGATCTCTCTGTAGGGCCTCCAGAACAGTGTGTCCCATGCTGGGGCTCTGGGGCCATGAGCCGTGACCACGGAATCCCAAGTTAGCGTGTAAGGTGAAGATGCAAGGATCACTAAGAAATACCTGAGCAGGAGATGAGGCAGAGAAAACAGAATTTAAAGTCCAGACATCAAAACAAGTACACACGGGCCTTTGTATGATGAGGGGGCAGTTGAGTCAATGCTGGGAAACGATCCTTCCACAAATAGCGAGCCACTGGCTAGCCAGCTGGAAGAAAATAAGTTTGGATCGCCATGGAAATCTAGTATCAAGGGATCCAGTGTTTCAATCAAGAACTGAGAAACTAGGAGGAAGGGAACTGAGGCCTTTCCGAGCAAGATGAAACTCAAAAGCTGCAAAAAGAAAAATCACATAATTTTTTTAATCGTGCAAGGGGGAAACAGCCACGCTCAAAAATGGGGAGAATTTTTATTACCTATGATAAGGGACTAATTAATACAGAATTGTAAGAGCTGTCATATGCAATTTAGAATTGTGTAGCGATGTGTATAGTAGCAGGTGTCCATTAGTGTGAAGGGGGGGGTCTTACACCACATGTAGGTGTGTAAGAGCGCCCCCTCCATCCTCCACTCCTTGTTATTCTGGTTGCTTTGCATTTGAGTGTATCTTTTTTTTTTTGATTATTTATTTATTCATGAGTGATAGAGAGGGAGAGACACAGGCAGAGGGAGAAGCAGGTTCCATGCAGGGAGCCTGACGTGGGACTCGATCCTGGGTCTCCAGGATCACACCCTGAGCTGCAGGTGGTGCTAAACCGCTGCACCACCGGGGCTGCCCATTTGAGTGATCTTAAGGGGAGATCCATTTTAAATGGCAGTGCTTTCCCAAGTAAACAAGTAAGGTAAAAATCAACAAGAATAAAAATTAGGGAAGCCTGGGTGGCTCAGTGATTGAGCACCTGCCTTTGGCTCAGGGCGTGATCCCAGGGTCCTGGGATCAAGTCCCACATCCAGTTCTCCACCCAGAAAGCCCTTAAGATGAAACAAGTATGTGCAAGTGTTGCTGGAGGCACATCACTGAGTGCAGCAGCCATCCAGGTCTGTTTCGGCAAACTCTTTTTTTTTTTTTTTTTTTTTTTTTTTTTTAAGATTTTATTTATTTTAGAGAAAGAGAGAGACCATAGAGGAAGTGAGACCATAGAAGCAGACTCCCCACTGAGGAGAGCCTGACTCAGGGCTTGGTCCCAGGACCCTGAGATTATGACCCGAGCCGAAGGCAAACAACACTCCACCAAATGAGCCACCCAGGTGCCCTTGTTTTGGCAAATTGTTATCAAAATTATAGATAATACAAGCTCAGCAGTTCTAGGAATTTGTTTTATTTATTTATTTTTTTAGGGTCAGCGTGGGGCTTGAACTGACAACCCCAAGACCACGTGCTCCACCGACTTAGCCAGCCAGGTGCCCCCACACTGAAGAGGAGTAGTAGTAGTAGTAGTAGTAGTAGTAGTAGTAGTGTTATTCATTTCACATAAGTGAAACATTCTATGTGAAAGATTTTTGTCACAGTGTTAGTCCTAACAAGAAGTGGAAAAAGAATCCAGTGTCTATAGTAAGGAGCCAGCTTGAAAGAATATGGAAGAGCTCTGGCTACACAAATGACAGACTCTCCGAGATATCTTGACAAGCCAGATGTGGGGCAGGGTGAGAATATGCACCGGTTTGTTAAACACGTGTGTGTGTGTGGCGGAGGGATAGATTCTTATTTGGTTGGGTATTGTACAAAGAAGTTCTGGAAGGACATCCAAGAAATGAATAATTCTGGTTTTCTAATAGGTAAAGAGGATATGGGGATAGGAGGTGATTATGACCATTTACTTTTTAATACATTTTTTTAAAAAATTGGACTATATATATATATATATATATATATATATAAACCTACAAAAATATGCCCAAGCCATCACTTTAATGAAAGAGGCCTGCTTCTCCCTCTGCCTGTCTCTGCCTCTCTCTCTGTATGTCTCTCATGAATAAATAAAATCTTTAAAAAATAAACAAATAAAAAAATAAAAGTGTTGAATTTAAGCAGATGTTCACTCAGCAGGAAAATAACCATAACCAATCCCCTCTTCATTAAAAAAAAAAAAAGAGGCAATTAAAATAACACTAAGACTTTCTCCCCCATGCTACAGATTAGCACAGATCAAGGAGTTGGATGATGTGGTGCGTTAGGAACGGACACATAGGCATTCTCCGGTGCTGCTGGCGGGCATGTAAACTGCTGTCACTTCTCTGGAGATACCCATTAAATCAAGAATTCACACACTCTCTGATTCAGTAATTCACTTCCAGGCGTCTATTTTAAATCCGCCTCAGTATTTATTGCCCAGGTGGGTGCATGAAGGTGTGTATTCGTTGCAACGTCGTTAATAGTGCAAAAGGCTCAAAATGACCCAAGCTGCCCTCCGCACCTATTTTAAAGATATGTTCAACCAACAGTGTTAAAAAAAAAAAAAAAAGAAAAGAAAAAAAGAAATCCTGGGTGTGTTTATGTACGAAGCTTTCTAAGATGTTACAGCACAAAAGGTAGGTTGTGAAACACCATGCACAATCTGTCTTTTGTGTAAAAGGGCTGCGGGAAACACATTCAGGTCTGCACACGCAGAGGCTGGCTCTGAGGGCTGGGAACTGCTAGTAGTGACAGTGGCTGTCCCTGGGGAGGAGACCCTCGGTGCCGGGTGAGGGGAAGAGCTGGGAAGATGAGCTGGTGGCCCAGGGACCCACGAGTGAATTGAGGGGGGACCACGTAGTGTCAGTTTCACGTGTGCGCCCTAGAGATTCAGCGGCTGCGCGCCTTGCTGGGAGTTAGACCGCGCTCCCCACCGCCGGTTACCGGCTGCCGCCCTACAGAGGTAGTAAACTGTACCTTTCATCCCTGGGCCTTACTTATTTTACACGTAGACGTTTGTGCCTCTTCATCCCCTCCACCTATTTCCCCCCTCCTCCACCCCCCACACCCCTCCGGCGCCCAGCAGTTTGTTCTCTGTATTTATGAGTGCTTCTGTTTTTGTTCGTTTTGTTGGTTTTTTTTTTTTTTTTTTTTTTTTTTAGATTCCACATAGACGTGAAATCATATGGGATTTGTTTTTCTCTAACTTCACTTCACTGAGCATAAATATTCTCTAGGTCCATGTTGTCCCAGATGGCAAGATTTCAATCTTTTTTTATAGCTGAGGGTATTCCATTGTACACTCACACACACACACACCACATCTTCTTTATCCACTCCTCTACCGATCAACACTATGTAGCTTCCATATCTCGTAGTGCTTGTTTATTTAAAAGATTTGTTAAACGAATGTGACTTTATAGTTTGCTCAGGTAAATGCAGCCTTTTTGGTTTTTTTTTTTTTTTTTGCTTTCTATGTTTCCTTCTAGCCTTCGTATATGCATAAATGTGCACTTCTATTCCCACTTCTTCACTTAATGTGCATTTCATATATGTTTCCCATGTATATTACGAGTAATATATAATTTTTTAAAGATTTATTTCTTTTGGAGGGGGAGACAGTGCATGAGAGCACTAACGGAGGGACAGGGCAGAAGTGGGGAGAGAGAGAATCTTTAAGCAGACTCCCCGCCCAGCAGGAAGCCCAACGCAGGGCTCAGTCCCAGGACCCTGAGATCATGACCTGAGCCACAGTCCAGATCGGCCGCTCAATCAACTAAGCCACCCAGGCGTCCCTGTGATATGTAATCTCAGTAACAATAATTTTAAGTTCCTGAGTAGAGTTCCAAGAGTTTAAATAGTAATTTATTTAAATAATCATTCTGCCTTTTATTAACTTTATGATTACTTTACATTTTTCAGTTAATATACATAGCACTTCCTCTTTAAAAAAAAATATTCCTTAGTATAGATCAGAAATGGAAAGTATGTCTTTTTTTTTTTTTTTTTTTTTTTTTTAATGGAGCTGCTAGGGAGAATTCGAGTAGCCATGTTTGTTATAAACCTGCTGAGAATGGGCAATAGAGTCGGGATGCAGGTGATAAGAGCAAGATCAAAACAAACCCTAACTTAACCAAGAAAGTGAAAGCCTTATACACTAAAAACTGTAAAACATTGCTGAAAGAAATTAAGGAAATAACCAATAAATGAAAAGACATTTGGTGTTTGCAGATTGGGAGGTTTAGTGTCCTTACAGCTATTATTAATACCATCCAAAACAATCTACAGATTCAATGCAAGCCCTATCGAACTCTTGATGATTTCTTTTTCTTTTTTTTTTTTTTTTTTTTTTTTTTTTGCAAAAATAGAAAAGCCCAACCTAAAATTCCTGTGGAATCTTAAGGGACTCTAAATAGCCAAAACAATCTTGAAAAAGAAAAAAATTAAAAGGTTTACCCTTTCTGATTTTGAAACTTATTATAAAGCTACAGTAATCAAATGGTACTGGCATAAAGACAGATTCTGTATAGATCAATGGAATATACTAGAGAGCCCAAAAAGAAATCCTTGGATATATGGTCAAATGACCTTTAACGTGGGTGCTAAGACCATTCAGTGGGGAAAGGGCAGTCTCTTCAACAAATGGTGTTGGGAGGACGGGACATTCACATTGAAAGACTGTAGTTAGGTCCTTCCTAATACCATCTACAAAAAGTAATTCAAAATGGGTTAAGGACCTTAATGTAGGTCCTAAAACTGTAAAATTTCTACAGGAAACATAGGAGAAAAACTTCATAACATTGGATTTGGTAATGATTTCTTGGATAGGACACCAAAAGCACTAGCAACAACAACAAAAATAGATCAATGAGACTATGTCAGATTCAAAAACTATGGACACAATCAACACAATCAGGACACAATCAACAGAGTGAAAAGGCAACCTATGGAATCAAGAAATATATTTGCAAACAATACTGATATTTCAGTATTGTTTAATCTGATAAGAAATTAGCATCCAGAATATTTAAAGAACCCATACAACTCAGCAAGAACAATGAAACCAGACTACAAAAAATGCAAAGAACTTGCACAGACATTTCTCCAAAGATGATACACGGGTGGCCAACAAGCACAAGCGATGCTCAACATCAGAGAAATGCAAATCAAACTACAGTGAGATTAGGGTGACTCTATTTGAAAATTTAAAAAGCAAAACAAAACGTGTTGGTGGTGAGGATGTGGAGAAATTGGAATACTTGTACGTTGTTATTGGGGCAGCCAATACTCGTACTGTAATGGAGCAGCCACTGTGGGGAAACTGCATGCATGGTGTTTCCTTAAAAACTTAAAAACAGAATTACCAAATGACCCAGCAATCTCATTTCTGTGTATGTACCCAACATAATTGAAAATGGAGTCCGGAAGAGATGCACATCCATGTTCACAGCAGCATTATTCACAGTAGTCAAGAGGTGGAAATAACCAAGTGTTCATCAACAAATTAATGGAGAAACAAAATGTGGAATACGCATATAATGGAATATTATTCATCCTTTAAAAAGAATAAAATCCTGTCACATGCTACAACATGGATGCACCCTGAGGGCTTTATACTGAGTGAAATGAGCTAGTCATAAAAAGACAAATGGTGTATGTTCTACTTGGGTGAAGTTCTTACCTTTTCTTTTTTTGAATATTTTATTTATTTATTAGAGAGAGAGCAAATGAGCAAGCGAGAGAGCACAAACAGGGGCAGAGGGAGAGGAAGAGTCGACCCCAGGCCTCTGGGATCATGACCTCAGTCGAAGGCAGACGCTTCACCAACTGAGCCACCCCAGGTGCCCCTTGGCTGAAGTTTCTGAAGTAGTTGAATTGATAGGAGCAAAGTAGGATGGTGGTTTCCAAGAGCTGAGGGTGGGGGAAGGTGAGTTGATATTAATGTGGACAGAGTTTCAGTTTTGTAAGACAAGGTCTTAAGATCTGTTGCACCACAATGTGAACGTACTTGACACTACTGAACTCTGCACTTGAATGTAAATTTTTAAATTTTGAAATGACAGTAAATTTTATGTTATGCATTTTTTTGGGACCACAATTAAAAAGAAAATGAAACAGAACAGGACATAAAAAAGCTCAATCTCCAAAATCAGGTGAGCCAGACACAAGTGAGACTCTTGGTCAATGAGACCAAGACCTACTTTAATGGACTGATGCACTTGCTGTGATGGACGTGTTAGGAACAGCTGGAGAATGGCTTCTGAGTGTTGCTGTGGAGCAGCCCAGAGGTGGCATCCAAACTGAAATGTGCCATGCTCAGGCACATGTCTTGGGGACTGTGGGGACCTTGTCTTCTGAGCCCCCTGATTGGGGAGACAGTCGGGGGAGGACTGACCTGGAAGGGTAAAGCCAAGCCATCCACAGGACATGTGTCCCCAGGCTCCCTGGATGGGGCCACACAGGAGCTCCTTAGGAGGCAAAGACAGTGGTGAAGCAGGGTCACGGTCAAGTCCTTTGTGCCACCCCGCAGGGTGGTGAGCATCCTGGGATGAGGTAAGACCTCTGGGCTTTTCAGGGAAGGAGAAACAGGAACAGAGCAGAACTGCGGAGCCCGCGGGCTCTGGGAGTGGAGGTGGGTCTTTTGCAGAGCCCTGCCCACCTGGAACACTCTTCTGCAGAAGTGACCAACTGCCCTTGGAGCCTTAACTCGCCCTTGGCCGACGGAGGCCACTATGACTACAGTGTGTTCCAAAGAGCACCTGATGGGTGTCTGGAACGTAGGTCTGCAGGGAGAGCAGCTGGGGCAGCTCCGGGAAGCGGTCTTCAAACACCTGCCAGACTCCCACCCTGGTACCTCGGCCTCTGTGTGGACCAAAGGACCCGCAGGTCTGCGACCCTGACCGTGGGGCTGCGGGCACTGTCCTTGGTTTCCCCCAAACGGGCCCCCGAAGTGAAGGAGGAAGCAAGAGGTGGAGGACCGTGCGGAGCTGTGCAACCCACAGCGGGCAGCAGGACTGTTCTGGAGGAAGCAGGAGCCTTCTGACGCGGCCCCGGGGCCGGCCGCCAACTCGGAGCATGCGAGGACTCGGCTTAGGACCTGCTTCTCTTTGTAGCCATTTCCCCTCCGGAGACATTGCACTGGCGGCTGGGGCTGCGAACTATTAAGGGACACGGGGTCCTCCCCCCGGGGGACAGACCCTGTCCCTACTCCGGGCCCCCTGTCGGCGGGGCGGGGGCAGCATCCCTCCTGGGCCGCAGGCTGGTGGAGCTCGTGGGCGCCGCCCCGCGCACCTGCCGGCCCGCACCTGCCGGATCTGCAGGCGCCTGCCCGGCCAGCCCCCGCCCGGCCCCGAGCCGGCCTGCGCTTCCGTGAGGCCCCTCTGCCCGCCCTTTGCACCTCTTGTGCGCTTCGAGGGCGCGTCCCGGTCGCCCGCGGCCCCTGCGAGGCCCTGTGCGGTCGCCGGCGAGCTGCGCCCGAAGATGCGCCCCTGGACTGCAGGTGAGTGCGACCCCCGCGGCGGGAGCGGTGCAGAGCCGGCGCCCTGGCCCTCCCCGGGACCCCCACCCCCACCCCCGCAGGTCTCCCCGCCGCCCCGGGAGCAGAATCGCGGGCTCCAGTCCTGCGGGGCCGGTTCGCTGGGTCCCCCCGCGCGCGCAGGGTCCGGAGCCGGAGGCTTTGCCTGCAGAGTAGGTGTGGGGAGGGCAGGTGCGGCTGGAGCAGGTGCACGGGAAGCAGGGGGGCTGTGCCTGCCGGGATGCCCCGGGCCCGGCACCCCCCCCCCCACGGGGCTGCTTCGTGGGCTCCACCTGGCGCTGCACTGGCCAGACCAGCCTAGGAAGTTAGGAAAAGCGAGGGACACTGAGGCAGCCTTTTTAAGTGGCCTGGGGATGTGAGTGGCTGGCAAGTGGGGATGGATTCATGTGGACTGCTCCATTGACACCCACTGTAAAAGTTGTGCCTGCATCCCTTTCGTGAGGCCGCTTTTAAGTTTTTTTTCCCCCAAGTATCAAATCACTTGAGCCTGCACAAGGCTTGGGGGGGGGGGGGAAGGAAAAAGGGAAGAAAAAACAAAATGCTCATCCCGCCAGCCATGTGGTCTCTCAAAGCCGGCCGGTCCTGACCTCCGCATCTGCCGGCCACTGGCCTGCCGGCCTTGCTTTACAGGCTGCTCTGGGGTTCCCCGGTGGACCTACCCACCTTTGCCTTCCTGGTTCGGTTTGCTGTTTGCTTCCTATAATCTGAGGAATCCGGATTCCTTCTGGAGCAAGGGAGCATATCTTGTGCAAAAATGGGAAGTTCAGAAATGGTGAATTCTCTGTGGTGGCCACCTCCCCCTCCCAGGAGGGCAGCTGGTCTGCCGGGTAGGTGGTGGACTAAACCGCCTTTCGGTGGGGCACACTCCAGAAAGCTCTAAGTGCCACCCTTGCGGCTCCGTTCCCAAAGTTTGGGAAGACAAGAGTTTAAGGTTTTTCTTTATCGTGTGAAATAGTCATGTTCTCTGCAAAACTTTATGAATGGCACTGTTTTTGGTAACTCGTGTGGATTGTAGGATAAATGGGTGGAAATAGGTCTTTTTGGCGGGGGAGAAAACATCTCTCTTGGGGCACTGACTTTCATAGCTATTTTGGAAGATTTTTTTTCATTCTTCCTTTTAAAACAAAAAAAAGAATTATTCAAGAAAGATACACAGAGAGAGGTAGAGACACAGGCAGAGGGAGAAGCAGGTTCCCTGCAGGGGAGCCCAATGTGGGACTCAATCCCCAGACCTGGGATCATGCCCTGAGCCTAAAGCAGATGCTCAACCACTGAGCCATCCAGGTGCCCCTCATTATTTCCATATTACATTCTTTTTTTTTTTTTAAGATTTTATTTGTTTATTTATTTGACAGAACACAAGCAGCAGGAGCAGGAGAGGCAGGCTCCTCGGTGAGCAGGGACCCCGAGATCATGGCCCATGCCAAAGGCAGATGCTTAACCAATGGGGCCACCCTGGCACCCCTCTATTTTATATTCTTTTTTTATATATAATTTTATTTATTCATGAGAGAGACACAGAGAGAGAGGCAGAGACACAGGGAGAGAGAGAAGCAGGCTCCATGCAAGGAGCCTGACGCGGGGCTTGATCCTGAGACTCCAGGATCTGGGCCAAAGGCAGATGCCCAACCGCTGAGCCACCCAGGCATCCCTCTACTTTATTTTCTTTTTTTTAATTTATTTTATTTTTTTTAATTTTTATTTATTTATGATAGTCACAGAGAGAGAGAGAGAGAGAGAGAGGCAGAGACACAGGCAGAGGGAGAAGCAGGCTCCATGCACCGGAAGCCCGATGTGGGACTCGATCCCGGGTCTCCAGGATCACGCCCTGGGCCAAAGGCAGGCGCCAAACCACTGCGCCACCCAGGGATCCCCTCTACTTTATTTTCTTGAAAACGTTTTGCTGGTTACTTCCTACCCACACCTCTTTCTCACATAGCCCTTGTGAGTCGTTCATGGGCCATGTGGTCCTTTCACATAAAGCTTTGACCTAACAGCAGATTTGTGTTCATATGGACGTGTGTGGTTAGGGGAGAGTCACCTGCAGAAACTCGGAACCATGTTCCTTTGGATTTTGTGAGCTCAGGATTCGGCAACATTCTTAGAAGCAGCATTTTCCTGGGTCAGTCAGCCTCTGGGTCTGTCCCAGGTAGAAAGTCCACAGGAGGGACATTCCGACCGAATGGGTGGAGTAAGTTAAGCCACCGCCACCTGTGGGGCAGCCGCCTGGTAGCGGTCATCCTAACCCCTCCAAAGTAGGGCGTTGGTGTGTGAAACTTCCCAGGCAGGCTACCTTCCAAACCTACTGTGGCGTTCGGGCGTGACGTTTCCCAGCCTTTCTGCCGTGAAGCCTCAGCCAGCAGGAGGACAGTGACAGCAGTGCGTGCTGAGGCCAAAGCAGCCGAGTCTCGAGGAGGACGAGTAGGGCTCATCCACCCTCAGCCCTCTCGTACCCCTGCCGCCCCCCCAGGATAAGAGGTGCAGGAGGTGCAGGGCAAGGGGATTTGGGTTCATGTTGGCGAGGCCGCTGGTGACGGCTTCCTCACCCTGCTTCATGCTGAGGGAGATCCCACCAAAGAAAATGTGTTCTTGAGGGGTTCGGAGTTGCCTTCTTCAGGGTCCCCGGGGCTGGAGGGGTAGATGGTGCCCTGGGATCCCCCTACCTGTAGCCTGGCTTAGTGCAAGTTGGTCTTAGGACTGCTGTCTCCTCCAGCGTAAGTTCCCCTGGCACCTGGGCTACTTCTGCGACCGTAAGGCCTGCGCACTGGCTGCCGGTCTAGCTGGCCGCTGGCATGGGCCACCAAACTCTCCTGGTGGACTGGTCCCAGTCCATGCCGCCTGGTCTCTCCTTCCGCCTCGAGGTGGCTCTAGTTCTAGGTCTTGGCTTTTCTGGGCCAACGGCAGAAACCAGCTCTCCCCAGGCCTAACGTCACCGCTCACCCCTCACCTGAAGCACCGATGCTTTCCGCTTTCCCGGGAAGCGTCCGGGATTGGGAGCTTATTGCTTGCAAGGCAGGCCGGCTGAGGGCGCGTTCATCATGACCCTCCCTGTCACTTCCATTCGTGTGTCCTTGTTCAGCTGGGGACAGAGTCACGTCTCCCTTCCGTGTCGCTGTCTCTACACATTTGGAAGGTAGCATCATGTTCTGTTTCGGTGTCCTCCGAGCTAAACAGCACCTCTGCTCAGAGACCTCACCCGAGACGTGGCGACCAGAAGATCCTGCAAATGCGTCTCTGGTTTGCCCATTGTCTTCCTTAAATATGACACTTGGTTAAAAGAGTCCAGCTGCGATCTGACACACACAGGACACAAAGGCATATTGTTGCCCTTGAACCAATCGATACTGACTCCGTTTCCAGCAGGCACACCGCACTGCTTGCTCGGTGTGCCTCTGAAAGAATTTTCTGGAACCTCTGTGACCCATGCACTGTCTTGGTGTGCGGGCACAGCCCCGGAGGGGGAAGACCCTCGGTGTGCAGTGCCAACAAGACACGGGAAGGGCTGATGAGGGGCTGTGTGGCAGGCTGCGCCGAGGTCTGGGGAGCCCTGGAGGGACAGAGAGAAGGCCGGAGGTCACGGAGGAGCATGCCCTGCAGGCAGAGGGACAGACTCACACCAAGGTCCCTGGCAGGACAGGGCCGAGGCTCGCGGATCAGTGTGACCAGCGCAGAGCCAACAGGAGTTGTGGGGACGGAGTCAGCCAAGCCCGTGGCTCTCAGCTTGTTTCCTGTGGCTCGTTTCCCCAGCGTGGAGGTGTCCCTTCAGCCCCGCAAACTGCAGCGGCCACCCTGTCCTTACAGAAGCCACCCCTGCGTAACCTTCTAACAGGCTCAGGGGCCGCACGGTTTGGAATAATGGAGGAACCTAACGGACGTTGGCGTGCACGCTTGGAAAAGACCAGCTCGTCCCATGAAACTGAAATGTGCCATCCGAGGGAACACCCCCTGAGGACGGTCCACGGATCCGGAGCGCCAGCCATACGAGGAAGCCTCTGGGTGGAAGACTGGGAGGGCCCCAGCCTCGGAGTTCTGGGCCTCTGCCCCTGGGGTCATGGTGTATCAACGTCCTCACACACACACACACACACACACACACACACACACACGCACGCGTGCATTTGCTATCAGGAGGGGGCCCAGCATCGGGCTTCGGGAATCCAGAGTTCTTCGGTGATTGCAGAGCCACCTCAGGCTCCCCGTCTCGTCTCCTTCCTGGAGGTCAGAGGCCGGGCGGAGCCCTCAAGCCCTCCAATCCTCTCCCTTAAAGCCACCTGGGGACACTCCTTGACGTCTGTCCTGTGAGCGTTGGCTCAGGTGTGGCCGAAAGGGGCCTCTGGAGAATAACAGCAGATAGTCCTACCAGGAGGATACCAAGGGCTGTAGGCGGTCTGTGCCAGGAGATGGGACAAAGTCCAGAAACGACCTTTATCGCATCCCCTGTGGCGAGTCCACACACTGTGTAGAACGCAGCAGGGTGTGGGGTTGTTACTCCCCCCACCCCCACCCCCACCCCGCCCAACCCCCATCAAGAGGGAAGTAGTGATGGTGGTGGCCTGGGAAGGGGGGGGCAGTAGAGATGAAGAAAAGCCTGTGGAGGTGAGATTTATGGTGGAGGTGACCCCGACGAGACTGGCCGGCGGATCCCATCAGCGCCGGGAGGGAAACGAAGGAAGGTTTCCAGGTGTCTGGCACCTGACCCCGTCCATCCACTGAGATGGTCCAGATGTGGGCCAGGGGCAGATCTGGCGGGGCGGGGGGGGGGAGAATGAAGGGTTTTCCTCTGGGACGTGCGAAGTGTGAGGCCCCAACCTCCCAGGGCGCAGACGGCAGGTTGGCAGTTGGGCAGCCCTGTCAGGAGCTCAGAGGATTGTCTGGGTGGGCTAATCCTGGGGTCCAGAGGAGAGGCCCAGGCTGTGCCCTGGGAGGGAATGCCAGCAGAGAAGGCCGGGAGGTGCCCGCAAAGTGGGAGCGCCTTCAGGAGCATGGGTGTCATCCAGGGGGGACACACATGGGGGTGTCTGTCATCCGGGGACTGAGGACTTTGGAGGCCTTGACCAGCACAGCGGCCCTGAGCCAGGGGGTGCGAGGTGAGCCCCGGGGGCCGTGGGAGGGGATGGCTATTTCCAGGCACTTGGCCTGAGTGTGTACAGAAGTGAGGCAGGTGCAGGTGGTTGTGGGGTCAGGTGGGAGGTCCCTCCCCAGCCCTCCCTTCTCTTTCCTACCCCCCGTCCTTTGCTAGGCCTCCTGTGACCTAGGAGCGGGTAATGTCTTTTCCTTAAATATTGGGAAGAAGAAAGGCACCTGGCGACTCACTCGGCGAAGTGTCTGCCTTCGGCTTAGGTCATGATCCCAGAGTCCTGGAATCGAGCCCCACGTCAGGCTCTTCCTCTTTCTCTGCCGCTCCCCCTGCTTATGCTTCGTCTCTCTCTCTCTCTCTCTCTCTCTGTCAAATAAATAAATAAAATCTTTAAAACAAAAAAAATTGGGGGGAACATACCAGAGCCAATCAACCAGAAAGATTACCTCCAGGGATCTTCTGCTGCAAAATTTAGGTTTCCCTGTATGCTTGTCTGTGATGATAATGACAGGTTTGGTGCTTTTCCCAATGTTACGGGGACCCTTTGCATATTCACAGGATGCCAGGTGCTGTTCTCAGCATACACAAAACAATCCCTGCCCTCTGGAATTGTCAGTCTGCCTCCAAAAGGCTCCTCCAATCTGATTGTCTCACAAAGGAATGAGCCACTTTTGTCTTTTTAGGCCCTTGTTGGGTCACAAGGCCACTAACGAGTCACTGGTGTTAGCACTGGAGGAAGCTCTGAAACCCAGACCAGCAGCACGAATAAAAACTTGGTGCAGAAAACATTCAAACCTCGTTTCTATTATCTGCTGCTGTGACCTCAAGAGTCTCGGCACCGCCAGCCAAGTCTCAGGGCCTCGTTGCCCCGCCCCCCAGGCCCCTACCCACCTGCCACTTCCCTGGGAGGACCTGGTCCCCACAGCACCCTGCAGGCGCTGACGCAGGAAGTGGGGTCAGGGTGGCCCCCGTGCCCTGGGCCTCCACAGTTGCCCCGTGTCTGTCCCCAGGTACTTTGAAGGCCGCGTTCTTCTTCTTTGCCTCCATAAGCGCCTGGTATTCCGGGTACCTGCTGGCAGAGCTCATTCCAGAGGTGTCCCTGACCAGAGCTGTTTACGGCTTCCGGAGCATTGCTGAGAAGCCCCTCCTCAAGGGTGAGTACCAGTCCCAGGGGTGGGGTGGGGTGGGGTGGGGGGGTGCCCACTAACAGTTCTGCGGCTCAGCTGCAGCGCGAGGAGGGGGGGTCCCCGGCCTCAGCTCTGCCCCAGCTGGCCATGTGGTGGTGGTGGTGGTGGTGGTGCTGGTGAGGATCAGGGCAGTGAGGAGGAGCTGGGAGGGGAGGGAGGAGGAGAAAGGGGAAGGGGAAGAGGAGGAGGGGAGGGGAAGGAGGGTTGGGGAAGGAGGGGGAGGACAAATGGGGAGGGGAGGGGAAGAGGGGAGGGGGAAAGGGAAGGGAGGAGAAAGGGGAGGAGGAAGGAGGGGGTGGAGAAAGGGGGAGAGGAGGAGGGTGGGGAAGGGGAGGAGGAAGGGGGAGAAGAGGAGGATGGGGAAGGGGAGGGGAAGGAGAAGAAGGGAAGGAGGAGGAGGTAATACCTGCCCCTTCCGTTCCCACACCCTTCCAAGGTAAATACCCCTGCTCATCCCTCTGTGAGACCCCAAGGCAAATTATGATGTTAGGAAAACAAATTTAGGGCAACCCTGGTGGCTCAGCAGTTTAGTGCCACCTTCAGCCCAGGGCCTGATCCTGGAGACCAAGGATCGAGTCCCATGTCGGGCTCCCTCCTAGGAGCTGCCTCTGTCGTCTGAGAAGGGGCTCATTCGTTCCCCCCAGGGTGGGCCAGGGAAGCCTGGACACCTGCCCCTGGGACTGGAGCGCTGTATGGTTACCGGAAACCCAAAGGTGGCAGGAGCGGGGGGGAGGGGTGGCTGCGGCTGGCATGAGGGCTGTGTCCTGGCTCCACTTTGGAGGGAGCCAGGGTTTCCTGGGCGTCTGGTGGGCTCGGAGTTTGGGGGTTGAGCCTAGTGAGTTATTGGTGGTCCTGCGCTTATGTCGATAAGAGTAAAGCGGGCTGCGTCGCCCTTGGCGCTCTGTGGCTCTGGGGAGGGCTCATTTCATGCCGTTGTCAGTGCCCCAGAGAGTGGCCCCCATGCAAGCACAAGGCCTCTTTGGCCAGACGCTGCCTGCACAGCCCTTAGCGGGTGCCTGGACCCCCATAAACACCTGCATTCCTCTGCCCATGGAGCACAGGGTACACCTGGCTTTGGACAGGGCTCGAGAAGGAGCATAGGTCATACTGTTGGCTCAGCAGCGTGACCCTGACGCCTCCCTGGGAGTGTTTGTCCTAAATGTCCTCAGTGACCCCTGGCGTCTGGTCTGATCTGAAGCAAAGGAAGGAGCATGTTGACATGTGAGATTAGTGTTGGGCACAAAAGAAAGGGGCCGAGGAGCCAGAGGCCAGCACGGAGCACTCCCCCACCCCTCCCGTGGCCGAGGCCGCCTGGACTGAGCCCACCTGCGCTTGGCCCTGACGCCCGCTCCCCTACCCCTTGGACTTTCACCTTAATCCTTGGGTTGCTTTTCTGCTTCATAAACTATTCTCTTAAAGTGACTCAACCCCCTGTGCGGCTGCAGAGGCCCTGTGAGGCTGGCTTTGGGCTTTCCCAAGGTAATTCTTACCCCGCGGGTCCGTGCCCTCCTGGGTTCACACCGCTGCTGGCCTGTGGAGCTGAGGACGCGTGGGGTGTTCAACAAGTACTTCTGCAGTGCGTGTCTATGAGATGGGGAGTGTGCGCCCGCGGAGGGGTGAGTCTGGTTGGAAGCCACGTACGCCCCCCACCCGCAGCTCGCGACCCTAGACCTCGAAGGTCGGTTTCAGGGGAGAGTACGTGGAAGGAGAATCCTGTTGAAATGTTCGCCCGTGGGCCTCAGCTGTGCGGTCATCGAGTCATTCTCTTAGAAGCCCTCGTGCGATGGAGCCAAGCCAACCCGATCTGCCTTCCTAGACTCTCAGCCAAGACCCAAGGAGCTAACAACCACTAAGTGGCTGCTGTTGTGGCAAAAAGCTGGAAAAACGACTTTCAATTCTAATTCTGCCACTAGCTAGTTGTCATGGCCTCCGACAATGACCCAGAAGGGACACGGCACACGTCTCTATGTCAGAGGCTCTTTCTAGTTCCAGATTGGCCCCTGCCTTGCACGGTGCGAGGTCCTCCAAAAACCACGGTAGCCGGTAGGGCCTGAGCGCCCCACCTGGCTCCCGTGTCCGTGCCCCCACAGTGAGGGCCCAGAAGCAGGAATCGGGGGGGGGGAACGTGGGGACAGGGGCCCACGAGGGTGACAGTGCTGCGCCCGCCCCGTCTCTCCGTGGGGTTTGGCATCCTTCCGCATTGGTACCGCCGAGCCTGATGGAGCGGAGCGTTGACAGTCTGTGCCACCTCACAGCCCTCGGGGCACCCAAGAGATCATTGTCGCTCCTCATCAGGGAGACCGGCACTCTTTGGGTGCCTTCTGGCTTTTATTTCTGTGGACTGGACTTTAATCTCATTGGGAACAATGAGGCGAGTTGACATGGCTGAAATGTGGTCAGACGCACACCCAGGGAGCACCTTTCCTGTTTGCCTGGCATAAACGGCAGGATCACATTTCTAGAGTCACCTTCCTCGTCTAAAGGGGTGAGCGTTGTCATGGTTCCCAAATCAGGAAGTATTTCAAAGAGACAGATTCCTGGACCCCACTCCAGGAAATTAAAAAATCTATGGGTTCGAGGTGGCGCCTAAGAACCTATATTTGTTTTAGCGAATGCAAGGATAAGAAATAAGGCAAGACTTCCCTCAGCAAGAAAATGGTTTCTAAGACCAAAATTCGCAGCACGAGGCCCGCTCTTTTGGAGCCACAGCGCCGATCGGGGCTCAGGGTCTTACTTACACCAACAGGCAGGTGTCTCAGGAGACGGGTAAGCAGGACCCTGAGGCACAGGCCTCTTCCTCCTGCCTGGGCATCAGTTCCCGCACCGTCACGTGGGCTTTCCTATTCGGTCTTTGGGGAAAGAATTTCAAAAAAAATGCAGAGAACCTAGAGGCAACGCAGTATCTGGTACTTAGCAGATGTTTTTTGAGTAAATATCTGTGTAATAAGAATCCCGTGGGGGATCCCTGGGTGGCACAGCGGTTTGGCGCCTGCCTTTGGCCCAGGGCGCGATCCTGGAGACCCGGGATCGAATCCCACATCGGGCTCCCGGTGCATGGAGCCTGCTTCTCCCTCTGCCTGTGTCTCTGCCTCTGTGTGTGTGTGTGTGACTATCATAAATAAATAAAAATTAAAAAAAAAAAAAGAATCCCGTGGAATTAGGGAGTGAATCTACTGGGGTATATGATGGACAAGAGGCGGGGTTTGGCAAGAGCTCTGTCTTGTGAGATGTGTCTACCCCGCCACGGCCCCATCCTAAAGAAGGAAAGACACACAGAGAGAGGCAGAGACGCAGACAGAGGGAGAAGCAGGCTCCTTGCAGGGAGCCCGACGTGGGATTCGATCCCAGGACCCCGGGATCACACCCTGGGCTGAAGGCAGACGCTCGTCCACTGAGCCACCCAGGTGCCCCTGATCTTTCTTTGATCCCATAATAACATTTTGTGCTTCCAGGGAATGGGTAGAAGGTTAAAAAAGCCTTTTTGAGATGCCACGCAGACTCCCCAACCATTCTCAGGCACTTCAAGATAATACCTCCTCCGTGTCATCCCTGGTCACGAGAGCCACCTTCTCCTTGGAGAATCTGATGAGAATCAAGCACCTCCCTTCTAGAAAGTGCACCTGTGCCTATCCACAGGAAGGGCACCCACATTTCCCCGGGGCCTCTGAGCGGCAGGGCCACAGGTTCAGAAGACCTGCCCTCAGCACTCCTGGGAAGGCACAGGGTCCTGCTTCCAGCCCACCGCAGCACCCAGGGGAGCCGGCTGCTGTGTGGACAGCAAGGCCCTTGCCTGGTTGTGCCACTGACCATCCCCCCTGCCCGGGATGAGGGGTGATGGGAGATCATCCATAGGGACCCCCAGGGATGGGCGCCCTGGGAAACTCCAGCGTCAGGCCTTGGGGTGAACATCCAGGGCCAAGAAGGCCAAAAAGGCAGCAGAGACGGGCAGGTCAAGTCTTGTCCATCCAGTACTGTGCTTGCTCCGCTGGGCCGGCCGCCTGGCTCCTGTCCCTGAGGCCCAGGTGCACGGGAGGGATCGCCAGCAGGAGGAAGAATAAGGAAGAGCTCAGGTTGGGACCCAGCCTGCGCTGCCCCAGTCCCTTCGTTTCCTCATGACCTGCTTCACCCAGGTCCCACCCCCATGTGGACTCCTGCCTCCTGGCTTTCAAACAAAGCAAAACACCTCGTCCTGTCACCCTGGCCACCTTTGTACCTATGTGCTGTCATTCCGTCTCTGAATCACCCTACCATGTGGGGGTCAGGAGGCACGATGTGCCCCCGCGGCCTTGTCTCGTAAGATCCGTGGGGTACGTGGGAGACCGTCCCCCTCTGCCAGTCAGCACGGCACACCTGTCAGCCCGCCCAGCGCTCGCCATACAGATTAACGTCCTTTCGGTTGAGAGCGTCACGCAGCCAGTGCAGCCCTACGGCCGGTGGCAACGGCAAGAGGACCTGGAAACGATGTTTTCCCAGACCAGAGGGCGGGTTCCAGGTCCCCGTGACTCTCATTCCATCTGTGCCAGGGTCGACAGCAGGGTCCCCACAGAAGTGAGGAAGTCTGTGTGCTTGTAAAGGGGACAGCGTCACCTGTACTCAGGCAATGCAGGTAACAGGTAGGATGAAGGTGGATCTCACTTCAAGAGTATTCCCTCTGGGGGCGCCGGGGGGGGGGGGGCCAGTGGCTTACGCAGCCGCAACCGACAATTGATTTCAGCTCAGCTCATGATCCCAGGGTCGTGGGATCGAGCCCCACGTCGGGCTCAACGCTCAACGCTCAACGGGGCATCCGCTTCTCTTCCTCTTCCTCTACCCCTCCCCCGTCTGTGCTCGCGTGCTCTCTCTCTCTGTCGCTCTCTCAAATGATAAGTCAATCTTCACGATAAATAAATCAATCTTTAAAAAAAAAGGGTATTCACTCTAGAAAGGCCATATATATATATATATATATATAGGATGTCTGCAAGTCAGGAAACAGGACACGTGCTTTTCATCAAAACGTTACATTTTCAGATATGCTCGCTGTGTTTTCAGGTAAATTACCTCTACATTTAACATAATGGATATTATTAAATTAAAAAGAAAAAAAGCTAAAATCCAAGACACTGAGAAGATGCTGTATTTGTAGCACTTTTTCATGTTGATGGTTGGGCCCTTGGCTTTAAGTTTAGGTGTCTGGAGATTGAGAAAAAACATAGTGAATGTCTTACTTGAACATTTACGTAAGTACCATACGGCCTGAGTATGTTTAATCTGTGCCTACCAACCTCTGTATGCACAGAAGAATCTGGAAGAAAATATGCCAAAAGGTAAAACAGTAAAGATCCTTCAGAGTGACAATACATGGGATTTTTTTCCCCTTTAGTTTGCTTTCCCGTTATGTTTAATTTTCTTCTGCAGAAATTAAATAAGGAAAGGGGAAATCTCATGGGCTTTCCTTGTTTAAAACAAACAAACAAACAAACAAACAAACAAACAAAATAGACTACTAGGCAGAAAAATCGGTCAAGGTGGACCAGAGCTGCAGGCACAAGCGTTCAGAAAGTCTCGCTGTCCCTCTTGGCTGTGGTGTGGGGCTCGGGGCCGGGGCAGGGTTCAGCGTCTGTGACATTGGGAAAGGAAGTTACAGGATATTAGAGCACTGAGCGCCAAGACAAAGGAAAGAAAACCGGGCAGCTGAGCCCCGGCCGGGCAGGTGATGGGGGGGGTGAAGGGTGCGAAGGGGTGCGAGGTCCCCGGGGAGCTCCAGGCCCCGAGGCCAGGCAGCACGCTGGGCCTTCGCAGGGAACACGTACACCCCGATTCCCCCCAGCAGGGCCTGCCAGGGCTGGTGTGCATGTCCTCGCCACCCGACCAGCTTCCTGGATCAGAGAAGCACAGCTCGTCTCTGGTCAAACCGGACGACTGAGAGCACCTCCTGAGCTCTTGTCCTGGGGACTTGGGACTTAGAGCTGACCTGAGCCCAGCGTAGCGGGTCCTGTAGACAGTGACGTGAGCTGGGGGTGCACGTGGTGGCGATGGCCACGTCGCACCCGGCGGATGTGAGGGAGGACCGTGGGCCTGTCTGGTGCCAGCTGGGGTCCTCAGGCAGGCCCCCCATCCTCCCTTGATGGAAAGCCCTGTAAAACGGGGGTGCTGGGGAGACATCTCCCCGGCCTGCTGACCTCATGGCACCCCCAGTAGAAAAGCCCAATGCCTCAGGCTCAAGTGAAAGGAAAGGGATCAGTGGTGGCCAGAGTGGGCATCCCGGGTGTGTGTGTGTGTGTACGTGTGTGTGTTTCAAGTTGCATAAACGCAGCCTGGAATGATGCCCCATACGTGGCTGTTCCTTCGTTCGCCAGCACTCTGAGATCCGAGGGAACTTTCTTTAGTTCCGATACAAAACCCACGGTGGGTGCCAAGAACGTCAGTGAGCTGACCAGCCCTGGGCAGGGGCTCCCACCCCTCCTGGAATTGTTACGCCCACTCAGCACCCCCGTCCCTTCGGCGTAGTTGTTACTTTAAGACAAACGCAGGCGAAATCAACTGCGTCTTCAGGGGAATTTCTGACGCTGCTGATGACAAGTTGTGACCCTCTCGGGACTCTCCAGTGTGAAGTCCCAGGACGGGACGGCTGCCAATCACGGCCGGGCAGCAGGGTTCGTCGGACAGACACCTGCGTGATGCTGACTGTTATATTCTTGTTTGTTGCAGCCCCAACCCCTAAAAGGCAGAAATGCGACCACTGGACCCCGTGCCCCTTGAACACCTATGCCTACCGCTTGCTCAGTGGGGGCGGCCAGGACAAGTATGCCAAAATCTGCTTTGAGGATGAGCTGTGAGTACCCGTGTGGAAGAAGAAAACAGCCACCCCACCCGATTGCCTCCCTTCCCCAGGGAGGAACCCCCGTTTGACGGCAGGTGGGATAAGTATCCTGTGCTTTTTATTGCACGTGTGCCATAACCCTTCCAAGTGATGGAAACACCAAAAGTCCGCAGACACAGTTGTGCTTCCGTCTTACTGTGTGACCCTCCCGGGCAGGGATGAAAGCAGCTGCTGTTCTTCTCTGCAGCCCACACCTCCCGGGTCTGTGTGTCCGCGTGACCCACGATAGCCTAAGTCAATCCTGGCGCCTGGAACTGCCCCCAGCCTAGTGTTTGCAGCTGCGCAGGCGGCCCTGCCAAAGCTCCGCAGACCGGATGCTGAAACAACAGACGCTTATTCTCCCGCGGTCTGGAGGCAGGGCGGCCAAGGTCAAGATGTGGGTGGGGCTCGTCCCCTCTGAGGGCTGCGAGACGCATCCCCACGGGGTCCACCCTCTGTGTGTCTGCGTCCTGACTCCCCCGTAGAGGATGCCAGTCTTAGGGATTAGGGCCGACCCTAAGGAGTTCCTTTTTAAAGGCCCTGCCTCCAAATATGGTCACGTTCTGGGGGATCTAGGGTTTAGGACATGAGCCTATGATTTTGAGACACTACAGTTCAGCCTGTACCACCTGGCCTAAGGATGCGTGGGCCGCACAGCAATTCCTACACGGGAGAGAGAGCGCTGGCTGGTCCCAGCACTGGGGAGGAAGCCTTTCCCAGTTACATACCCCTTTCTCCAAACTGGGTGCACCTTTCTTCCACGTAGTCGGCTGGGTCACCGCGGTAGCCCTCAGCCCTCGCTGCCCGTCCCTCTCCACCACCGTTAGTTCGTATGTCTCTGCGCTTGCCTTGTCCGCACCCCCCCCCCCGCCAGGAGGGCGAGGCACACCCAGACACGAGCCACCCTGGGCTCAGCGTCCCCTCCTGGCGTGGCCTTGGCACATCCCCATTCCGTATAGGGAGGTGAACGGAAACCATACCCCCTGTGCAGGTCCATCGCTTACTGAAGGCCTACTTCACTCCGCCAGGATGCTTATCGGTAGACATTCCTTCAGGTGAACCCCCAGGTGGCTCGGGGGGCGAATAACAGTAATAAATGTGGCTCTTGTGCTCAAGGAGCTTATATCACAGCTCAGGGTTCTCCACCTCAACACGGCTGACCCTGCAGACCAGTGACTGTGCTGTACAAGGTGTGTTTTGCAGCATCCTGGGAGCCTCCTTGCTGGATGCCTTGGGCCACCCCATCCAGCCATGACAACCACACATGTCTCTAGACACTACCATGTGTCACCTGGGTGGCCAGATCACTCCCTTCCCCTCCAAGAACCATTATACTTGGAGAAACATATTTTCCGGACGTCCATGGTGAATGCTATATGGTAATTTTGGGTGGGGCTGTGGAGCTTCAGAGATGAGTGTCCCGTTGAATGCGATGGTCAACGAGGTCTGTGGATGAGACCAGTTTTCAGCCTGAAAACTGAGGATCCCATAGTAAGAATGAGGGGAGACCTGGGAGCCGGTGGGACAGTGGGATGGGGATGCTCATCAGAATCATGTGGCCAGAAGGGGCTTGTTCTGAGTCAGACCCCAGAGCCCGGGATTTCCACTGTTGCACAGTGCCCAGAGCCTGTTGCACAGTCCCCTGACCATGGTGTCACAGCAACAGCATCATGCTTACCCGGTACAGACTAACGCGCCCACGTATCAGCCTCGTGTGACTTGCTGTGAGGTATACCATTTGTCACCCCCACGATGCAGACAAGGAAACTGATTCACGGGCAGATCCAGTCACTCGCCCCTCGTCATGCAGCTAGGTGGTGGCAGAGCCAGGATTCCGTCCTGGCGTCCTTGGACGTGCTGGGTAGACGGACTTGAATCCAGTTGTCTAATGGAACACCTAACGATATGGCTATGTGGGACCCAAACGTAGCTTGCCTGCCTTCAAACAGCGTTCCAGATGTTTTTTGGAATACAGTGCAATGGAAAGCAAGGTAGACCCGAATAAAAGCAGGTTAAAACCAATAGAGGAGTGAACATGAGCAGAGACCTAAGGAGGGTCACTCGCTTGGGTTAACCTCGCGTTCTGCTGTGGTCAGCTCATGGAGCAGAAGGTGCTGGGCTGTGTCCGTCTCACCATCCTATAGAGAAAATAGACATTCATGTAGAAAGACAACAGTTTCCCGTCGCTCATTTCCTTTGTGCCACCAGCCCTCCGTGGGGACAGCCACCTCTGCCTTCAGCCTCTCTCCTTCCTTCCCTATCTCCAGATGGCAGGCCCGTGCTCGCACTTCTCGGCTTTCCCCGAGTTGGGCATTATCTGTGGACTGGCCACTCGGTGGTTTCACCACCAACACTCCCGTCCTCTTCCTCACCCGGTCCTGATTCGGTCATTGCACTGACTGTGCCATTTCAGTCTGATCAAGGTCCAGCACTTGGGTTATGAAGACCACCTAAAGAAAATCCAATGGGGTTTACTTGGTTTGAATGTTTTACTGAGTGAGGAACAGTTGGAGAACAGGAGCGGTCCCAACAGACAGGGGTCAGAAAGCCCAGAGCCCAGTAGTCACGGTGTAGGAAGCAGGCATGAGTCAGTGCATTGTTTCCTGGTGTGACTTGTTATCGAGATTGGCGATATTCGTTACCTGTTCATGACTGAAAAGTCATACTGACACGGGGGAAGCTTATGTTTTAAGGTCAGAGTCAGCTTGTCGGTTACATGACTGAGTGCATGGCCCGGTCACATAAACAAATGGTGGCCTCCAGGTTTGTTTGCTTTTTTAACATGGTGAAATTATTATTAATTTGTTTTAAAGATTTTATTTATTTATTCATGGGCAGAGGGAGAAGCAGGCTCCAGGACCCTGGAGTCACGACCTGAACCTAAGGCAGATGCTCAACTGCTGAGCCACCCAGGTGCCCCAAAAACATGATTTCTTCAGTTTTCTTTTTCTTTTTTTTCAAAATTATTTTGAATATTTTAGAGTCTTTCCATATCCGTATGAATTTTAGGATCAGCATATAAATTTCTACACAAAAGCCTGTTGGCTTTTGAACAGGATTGCATTGGATTTCCAGATCAGTTTGCTGAGAATTGACATCTTAGCAATATTGCATCTTTTACACAAGCATAGTTAGCTCTCCATTGACTTAAATTTTCTTTAACTGTGTCAAAGATGTTTTGACGATATTCAGAGTACACATTTTGGAGCTCTTTTACTGTATTTATCTCTAAGTATTTCACTTTTGATGCTGTAGTATATTATATTTTTAAAAATTTTAATTTCTAACTCTTCATTGCTAGTACATAGAAATACAATTGATTTTTCTATAATTATCTTATATCCCACAACCTTGCTAAGCTCACTTTTTAGTTCTAGTAGTTTTGTTTTTAGATTGGCTTTTCTATGTGGATGATAATGTCAGCTAACGGCCCCCCACCCCAATAAAAGGCAGTTTTCCACTTTTTCATCTGCATGCCTTTGCTTTTGTTTTTTCTTGCCTGATTGCATTGGATCGAACCTCCATTATAATAGTGAATCGAAATGAGAGTAGACATCATTGCCTTTTTCCTTGTCTTAGAGAGAAAACATTCTATCATTCATCATTAAGTATGATGTTTACTAGGGATTTTTCATAGAAGCCCTTCATCAGGTTGAGGAAATTCCTTCTATTTCATGGTTTCTGAGAATTTTTGATCAGTGATGGATATTGGATTTTGTCAGATGTTTTTTTCTGCATCTCTTGAGGTGATTCTATGATTTGTCTTTTTTAGCCTGCTCATGTGGTGAATTACATTTCTGAATGTTAAACCAACCTTGCATTTTTTTTTAAGGTAAAAGCTTTCCTTTTTTTTTTTTTTAAAGACTATTTATTTATCATGAGAGACAGAGAGAGAGAGGCAGAGACACAGGCAGAGGGAGAAGCAGGCTCCATGCAGAGAGCCCAATGCGGGACTCAATCCCAGGTCTCCAGGATCATGCCCTGGGCCGAAGGCAGGCGCTAAACCACTGAGCCACCCAGGCTGCCCCAACCTTGCATTTTTGAGATAAATCCTGCTTGCTTGTGATATATTATCCTTTTTATATACTGGATTCAATTTGCTAAAATTTTGTTAAGAAGTTTTGTATCTACGTTCATGAGAGATATTAGTCTGTGGTTTTCCTGTTATTTTTTTCTCTGGCTTTGGTATCAGGGTCGAATATGTTGGTGAGTATTCTCTCCTCGTCAATATTCTGGGAGAGTTTAATACAGAATTGGTATTATTTCTTTAAAGGTTTGATGCAATTCTCCAGTGAAGCCTTCTGGCCTGGAGTTTTCTTTGTGAGAAGACTTTTAACTACAAATTTCACCTTCTTTAATAAATACAGAGCTACTCAAGTTATCTGTTTCTTCTTGGTGAGCTTAATTATTTTGGGGTGCATTAAAAAAACTATTGTTTTCCTTTATGCTACACACAGTATTCTGAGTGCATTTGTACTCTGGTTATCAAATGTGTGGTAGTTATTCCCCCCCATCAAGCAATTATCTTCACTGCCAACTGGCGAGGGGGGTGGGACATCTACAATTCAATTCAATTCTGATACTGTCTACTTGAAGATGGCCTCAGACCCCACAGGTTAAGGGCTTTGTCTCACAAGACACTCTTCCTCCAGCTGGCTTCAGATGCCAATCACAAGTCCCAGATTGTCACTATCCTTCTGACTGCCTATAAATCAGAGTTCCCATGTCCCCCTCCTTGGGCTTGGTTATTTGCTAGAATGGCTCACAGAACTCAGAGCAACACATTTGCCAGATTGTTATAAAAGAATAGGGTAAGGGATACAGACGTATGCATAAATATACTCATATATAAATGTACTCATCCAGGTATATATCCATATCCCTGAATGTGTATTAATTATACACACACAATTTGCTCATTTTTTGACATAAAAATAAATACTGGGAGGACAAATCAGAAACTAAAACTATAGATTTTTCTATAATGATCTTATATCCCACAACCTTGCTAAGCTCACTTTTTAGTTCTAGTAGTTTTGTTTTTAGATTGGCTTTTCTGTGTGGAGAACAGAAAAGCCATTGATGGAGATGGGAACAGGGGTTGAAGAGAACAAAGTGGAGGGTGTAGGGAAGATTTCTTTGGGTCTGATTTTATTTCATACCGTAATGGTGACTTTTGAACCATGTGAATGAATTGCATATTTACTTTAAAAAAAAAAAACCCAAAGAAAAACAAGAGAAACTCTAGAATTGAAAACAAGCTGAGGGGAATCCCTGGGTGGCTCAGTGGTTTAGCGCCTGCCTTCGGTCCAGGGTGTGATCCTAGGGTCCTGGGATCAAGTCCCAGATCAGGCTCCCTGCATGGAGCCTGCATCTCCCTCTGCCTATGTCTCTGCCTCTCTCCCTCTGTGTCTCTCATGAATAAATAAATAAAATCTTTAGAAAAAAAAAAACTGAAATAAGTTCACCTGTACATCAAAGGTGTCATATAATTACATGTTTGTTGGTGCACATGTGCATCTATTTCAGTTAGATATTGTTTTGGGGGATTGTACACCTACCCTCAACTTTGATCTTCTGGAGGGACTTTCTAAGACTCAGTAACAGCTAACACTTGCAGATAAGTAAGGTTTATTACAGCAAAGGATACAGAACAAAAGCTTCTGTATGGTCTGCTAGTGGTGAATCGTCTCAGTTTACGTTTCTCTGAAATATCTTTATTCCTTCTTTGGTACTAAAAGATATTTTTCCAGGTTGTGTTTCAACCCTTTTGGATATCATTCCATGGTCTTTTGGCTTCCATTGTTTCCCCGCAAGAGTCAGCCAACAATTGAATTGCAGATACAATGAAAGTAGCTGCCTTTTTCCGCCTCCTGCATTGTCTTTAAGATTTTCCCCTTGTCTTTGGTTTTCAGCACTTGCACCCTGCTGTGTCTGCTGTTACTGCTTTATCTTCTTCGGGGGTTCATTGTGTTTTTTAAATATGTACAGATTGAAGTCCTTCATCACATTTAGCAAATTCTCTGTCACTGCATCTCCTGCCCCATTTGCCTTCTCCTGATCATCTGAGGCTCCTAACAAACATATGTCAGATCCTATTATTATATTCTCTATAGCCCTCCATTTATTTTGTATTTTCCATCTTTGTATCTTTCTGTCTTCCATCGTAGACAGAGCTGTCTTCCTCTGAACTGTTGCTCAGTTCAGCAGATCTTCTACTGGGCCTCATCTGCTGCTAAGCCCTCTGTTAACTACTGATTGCAGTTGTTACATTTAGATTTAGAGCTTCATTTTGTACTTCTTCTAATCTTCATATCACTTTTTTTGGTAGTTTCCAGTTTGAAATGTTTTGCTTTTATTAATTATTTTCATAAGCATATTAAGTATAGTTATTTTAAAATATTTTGGATAATCTATTTAGAGCCCTTATGAGTCTGTCACTGTTATCTATTATTTTTGGCTGGTTTCATTGACACTTTTTTTTTTTTTTGAGAACACTACCAGCTTTATTTCTGGATTATTTATCTATTTAAATTTTCCTCATTCTTTTTTTTTTAATTTTTATTTATTTATGATAGTCACAGAGAGAGAGAGAGAGGCAGAGACATAGGCAGAGGGAGAAGCAGGCTCCATGCACCAGGACCCCGACGTAGGATTCGATCCCGGGTCTCCAGGATCACACCCTGGGCCAAAGGCAGGCGCCAAACCGCTACGCCACCCAGGGATCCCATCATTGAGACTTTTTTATGTTGACATCTCTCGTTATGTCCTAGGTGACATTTGATAGTGTGACAGACGGTGCATTTGAGAAATTGTGGGTTTTTTAAAGATTTTATTTATTCATTTATTTGAAAGAGAGCACAAGTTGGGGGGTGGGGGTGGGGAATGGCAGGCAGAGAGAGAAGCAGGCTGTCTGCTGAGCAGGGAGCCCCATGCAGGGCCCGATCCCAGGATCCCAGGATCATGACCTGAGCCGAAGGCAGATACTGAACCAACTGAGCTATCCAGATGCCCCATGGGTTTTTTTTTCTTTTTTTTCTTCAGTTTAAGGTATTTAAGGTATTAGATGGTATCTTCTTTTTCTGAGGGTCTTTGTTTTTAACAGGGACTTAGAATCATTAGCAGAATAGAATGATCTGAATAAATATTAAGGACTGAGATTTGGGGGGACCCACCCAGTTGACTTAAAACTTGGCTGTGGTTATTCAAGTTCAATTCAACCTATTTCTGGCTCATTCTTATTTTCAAGATTCAATCATTTTTTACCCCAACCCCTATAATATTGGAGGATTTAACATGGCCTTCCTGTTGGTGGGCCTGGCTTCCAATTTTGTCCCTAGCCTCACCTCACAAGGTGCCAGAAGCGCTACTCATCGTCATTGGCACTTTTTCTGGAATTAGCCAGTGTTCCTGAGGCAAAGTAGCTGTGCTTGCTGGGCTCCCCCACCTGAAACTCCGTGTTTTCCCACATCCTGGCTTCAAAACTCTTTATTTCCTTGCTGTGTCTCCAATATGGTCAAGTGGATGTATTCTTTAAATCCCATTTTTAAATTTTTCTCTATGAGAGGTTAGATTCAGATCACTCCCCACTTTCCACTGTCATAAATGGAAGTTTCTTTTTCCCTTTCAATATAGTACAGAATATTCTCTAAAATTGTCAAAAACCTACTGTTCCAAAAAGGACTTAGCCTGGGAATCCCCCGGGGGAGTTTAGATAAATGTGTCCAGAGGAGAATGTTACAGAGCTATATTCACTATTCCCAAGCATGTGAAAAGGAGGAAAACTTACAAATTCTTTTTGTGACACTAGCATATCACTGATTCTAAAACTTGACAGAGAATGCTTGCACATGCACACACGCACGCACACACACAATTCCAGGATCCTCAGTAATAAATACCGTCTCCAGGAAAGTCAGTCTTCTTACTGGTTTTAGGGCACAGTGCATTTGAAGTTGAGATTTATTCTCCAATTTAAAAGTGAAAATTAAGTGAAGTAATAAAAGGTATTTGTTTGAGGAGGTAAGCTGGCATACACCTTGTGGCGAGATAAAAAAATCGCCAGGAGTCCAGCAAAGCCTCCGTTAGTATGAGAAGAGAGGGTGTGTACGTGGATACCAGACTTGTGTCAGATCCATCCCAACTGATCCACTTCTTACAACTTCTTATCTGTAAGGTGGAAAAATGAATGCTTGGGAGCGGGCTGAGTGTTCAGTGAGAAAATGTGTGTAAAGAGCCTGTGGTAAACAAATCCTAGACTTTCCTCTCCCTCGCCATTTGTCCAGATGATAAGATCAAATTCAGTTTCCAGGTTCCCCGAGGGACTGAGTCTATAGAACCTTGGGGGTGGGTATATGTCGAGTGACTTTGGAGGGAGCTGGGTCAAGGCCTTTGCGTAACTTCGAGGGAATGGTAAGTGCCAATGGTTGGAGGAGTGATTCTCCCAAGAGAAGAGCTCATGGAACAGGGAGCCCTACTCATTGCTTAGTTAAGAACAGGATTCTTTGACTAACTCTTATTTACATTTCAGGCTCATCGGAGAAAAGACTGGAAATGTTGGAAGAGGAATAAATATTGCCATTGTCGACTGTGAGTCATTAAATATTGTCTTTCAAACTTCTCTTAAAGTTCCACAAATGGATTTTCAAGTGACCTTGAGTTTTTGATGATTTTTGCAAATGATCTAGTCTAGGCTTGTATTTTAATGCACTTTAAAATTATTTGATTATTTTTATAATGCTTCACTTTACGGATTATTTATGGTTCCTGCAAAAAACAAAAACAGTCCAGGGTTCCTGGCTGGCTCAGTCAGAGGAACCTCCGACTCTTGATCTCAGGGTCGTGAGTCGAGCCCCGTGTTGGGTGTAGAGATTACTAAAAATAAATTAACTTAAAAAAAAAAAAGTCAAATTAAATAGGCTTTTGTAAAAACAAAAAAAGGGGCCAGCAGAAGGCAGGGGTAAAATCAGATAAGCAGGCTGTGGGGGCACAGACCATCCTGGAGCTGCTCTTGGATTCCCGGCGGCCCCACGGAGGGAGAGCCAGCAGCCAGGTCCCCCCTCTGTGAGCAAAGGCCACGAGGGACAAAGCTTGGGGAGGACATCCCGGCATGATTGCCACTGGGGGCCCGTGACCAGGAGAGCTGTCAGGGCTGGGGAAGGTGCCGTGTCTGAGAGCACATGGAGTGTGCAGCCCCCTGACCGCGGGGCTGTGGGGACCGGGGACCATATGTGCCCACTCTGAGAATCCCCCTGGAAAACCCAAAGTATGAAGTGGGGAGGGCCGAGGCGGGCGCTCTGGTGTTCCTGTGGGAGCAGAGGGGTGGCGGGAAAGAGCGTGGGCTCCAACTAACTGGAAGCAGACGGGAGGAAAGCTCTAGAGCAGCCCACCAGCCGCCTTCCCGGCCTGCCCACGGGGACAGCCGAGTGTGCTGTTCTGAGCACGCATGCCACATGTGCCCCGAGTCCAGTGAACTTTCTTTTAAAACCGATTTCTTTTCTTTTCAGATCTGACTGGAAAAGTGAGAGCAACACAGTATTTTAATATGGTCGAAGGTGGTAAGAAAAGGAATTTTCCTATGAAAATTAAAATGAATTAGGAGCATTAAGATAAAAAGACCCAAACAAAAGTGTCAAACACTCTTATTTTGTCTACTAAAAAAGTTGCCAGAAGCTCAGAGGAATGTTCTAGAACAGTCTTCCACAAGCCCTTCCGGTCTCTAAGCGAGTTCACGTGATCGAGCTGGAAGGTGTTATCTAGAAAATGTCTTCTCTGGTCACACTTGCCCTTTTGGTCCTTCCTCAGATAATGAGAAAGAGAACTTTTTTTTTTTTAATCAAATATATGTAAAAAATGTGATCATTTTTTCGAGCCCTGAGCGTCGTCATTGCCCCTGTCCTGCTCATGGTGCCCTGCTGGGCTCAGCACACACATCCTGGGACACACGGCGCCCCTTCTCCTTCCGGGGTCTCTGTGCTCTGGGCACTGGGCTTGAGCCCACTGGGCAGTCAGGGTATAGCAGCCCCTTTTGTCTTTATTGAACTGTGAGAATTATTTAAAAATTTGATTTCTCGGGATCCCTGGGTGGCACAGTGGTTTGGCACCTGCCTTTGGCCCAGGGCGCGATCCTGGAGACCCGGGATCGAATCCCACGTCGGGCTCCCGGTGCATGGAGCCTGCTTCTCCCTCTGCCTATGTCTCTGCCTCTCTCTCTCTCACTGTGTGCCTATCATAAATGAATAAAAATTAAAAAAAAATTTGATTTCTCGCCCCCATTCTGCACGTTAGTGTCCTGGGGCTGCTCTGCTGTCAGGCTTGGTTAGTCGTTGCAGAAGATGCCCTGCCTGTGCCGGCCAGCGTGTTGCTGGTCTCGGGTTCGAGTCCCAGAATCTGCACAATCTGCTCGTGCCCCTCACCCCCGCTGTTCCCACCGTGGAGCCCCGTGGCCACTCACTCGTGGAGCTAGAGCACCCTGTGTGTGGTCGCGGGACGAACTCCAGGAATCGAAGGTTTCAGGGAGGACATGGCCCCTAAGAGCAGAGGAGGCACAGCGTCCAGGGCAAGTGAACAGAGAAGACCCTAAAATTGATTTGCTTTGACCCTCTAGATAACTCTGGACTGATGGCAAGCTTCATTCGGAGCGCACCTCCAAAGTCCCTGCTCTTCATGGTGACCCAGGATGACGGTGCCAGAGGGTGAGGTGTCTGGGTTTGTCACGGTGGGGTGCGTAGGGGAGGGGGGGCTGGGGAAGCTGGCTGGCAGAGAGACCAGGCCTGGGGGGGGGGGGGCCTCAGGAGCGTGCTCTAGGAAAGAAAGCAAATCCAAGGAGCAAGGTTTTGTTTTGTTTAAAGATTTCATTTATTTATTCATGAGAGACACACAGAGAGAGGCAGAGACACAGGCAGAGGGAGAAGCAGGCTCCATGCAGGGAGCCCGATGTGGGACTCGATCCCAGGACCCCCGGGTTACACCCTGAGACGAAGGCAGATGCTCCACCGCTGAGCCGCCCGGTTGTCCCACGGGATGGTTTCTTAGGGAGAAGGAACAGGAGCCCCATGACAAAGCAGATGGGGTTTCCAAAAAAAAAAAAAAAAACCCACAAGTAGCCATCAGGGTTCGTAAGGACTAGAAACTGAGGAACATTCCCAGGTAGCAGACGGAGCCACCACTGACCATAATTAGGACAGAAGAATTAACACTTGGTGCAGAAAAGCCAAACCCAGGGTGGGACTTCGAGAAACAGGAAAGGCCATTGAGAAGAATTCTCTAGATGAGTAGCGATAGGATGAAAAGGAAGCGCGCACACGCAGCTTTCTGTAGGGAGAAGTGGGTCTGGCCCCGTGTGTCTCGGAAGTTTGCTCTCCTGAGTAAACACGTGTGTGTTCGCTGCCAAACTTCCAAGAACCAAAGAGTCTTTGTGTGGCCTGTACGCTTTCCAGGGTGGCTCCTGAACACGGCCTTCTCCCATATAATTTGACCTCAGATCCTGTTTTCAACAGAGCACCTCGCCAGACAGAAGTTATTTGATAACACGCTTGGGAAAATTCTGATTTGACTCCGGAAAATTGGAAGCTCATTTTTTTTTCCTTTTCCCTTCTCCTCCTTCCTCTGCTTACCCTAAGCTGCGTGCTTTTAGCATTGTTTCAGAAGTTTGTTTTCTTTTCTTTTTTAAATTTACTTATTTATTCATGAGAGACCCAGAGAGAGAGAGGCAGAGACCCAGGCAGAGGGAGAAGCAGGCTCCATGCTGGGACCCCGATGCGGGACTCGATCCCGGGACCCTGGGATCACGCCCTGGGCCAAAGGCAGATGCTCCACCCCTGAGCTGCCCAGGCACCCCCATAATTTTTTCTTTTTTGATACTCACCTCTCTGAAAATGAAAAGGACCATTTTGACCTTTCCTTTCATCTTTCAGCAACTTCTGTCCGCCACCTTTTGTGGCCAGTGAACAGGAGAGACAGCAAAGACCAAACGTAATGTTGGCCGAACGTGAGGAGGCAGTTGAACCCCAAGACACAGGGCTTTTGAGAATTGAGAATTAAAACCCTGTGCCCAAATCTGAGGCTGAAAGAGGCCCTGATGCCCGTTACATGCTTAACTAGAAATCTGACCTCCTCCCGCTGTCTGCCCCAGGAGGAGGTGGGTTGCTGGGGAAGCCTCTTGCCTCAGACACGTGCGGTGTGACACACCGGAGTCCCCACAGGCCACGCTCACACTCCCTCCCTCCTCCTCCCCCCCCTCCAGGCTGAAGGAGGACGCCAAGAAGGTCATAGAAGCACTTGGAAGTAAACAAATCAGGAACATTCAGTTCAGGTCCAGCTGGGTATTTCTTACAGCAAAAGGCTTCGAACTTCCTGCAGACATTCAGAGAGAAAATGTGAGTGTTTTTTCTTTCTTTTTTTTTTTTTTTATCAATGTCGCTTCCCACGAGTGGTTAGTAGTAGAAGATGCCCCGTGATGTGAAAAGCTGTGGGCTGGTGACGGCTTCCTGCCTCCACGACACTCCTGCGCTAAGCGCGGGCCACACAGGGCCACACGGAGCCGGCTTCCCCGGCTTTGAGCCCTTGCTTCTCCCGTGGGAGAAGTCCCTGTGCCTGGGACTCTGCATTCCCGCGTCCGGGGTGAATCTCGCCTTCCACGCAGTGGGTGCTTGGTACGTCACTGTTAGTAAAACAGTCCATCACAAGGTGCTTGTGACCTTGCCCATTCCATCAGGAAAAGGCACTCGACGGAAGGTCGAGTCGATTCTTTATGGGCTGTTGGTCCCACTTTTCCGTCGTGCTGCCGCCAACACAATTGGTGGCAAGCCTCCGGTGACCCGCCTCTGTTCGGAGGCTGGTGACAGTGCTGGCACTGTGCGTGCGGGGGCCAAACACAGCATAAATGTGCACCGTTGCCGTAGCTCGATGCATGATGGATTGTTAAGTCCCCCCCTCACCACCACCACCATGTCCTCTTTACGGAAGAATAGTAAAGAGCAAGAGAACAAATCTAACGGATTAACTTGGTCACCTGTGAAGATTCCAGCTGAGCACTGGTACACGATGTCGGAGTTACAAGCTGGCACCTCTGGGTCGGGTCACACAGCCTCTTTCTGAGACGCTGCCTTTTAGGAGACGGGACAGTTTCCAGAGAGGAAGGGTTACCAGCACTGCCGTGGGGTGGTCACCGACTCTTTCCAGGAGAAGGGCTTCCTTTCCAGGAGCCAGAAACTCAAAGGAGGCAGGGAATGGACGTGTCCTGGCCGTGCGAGAGGCTGCTCCCGACCTGAGGCTGGGACACCTGGTCCAGGTCCCCTCCCGGCACCATCTGCTGTGGTTCTGGGTCTGGGAAGGGAGACAGAAACAGCAGCGGGACCTACCCTTGTTGGCAGGACCACCCTCGCTGGGAAGGGGGGTGCATGAGGTGGGATTTCAGTGTGGCCCCGCCCCAGATAACTCATGACCAGCTCCCAGGGAAGGCCCACGGCTTCTGTGATGCCCCTACTCTGGGAGTTCAGAAATCAGGGTTATTTTAGCACACATCTAGAAAAGCATGTTTCCCCTTGTACCTCTCACGTTCTTCTGCAGACAGGAAGCCAATCATACAGAACACGTTAGAAGCATGTACCCGGTGCCCTAGCATAGACTTCTCGGTACTAATGAGCGGTGTGGACACCTGGTGTACAGTTGAGACCTCAGGGACTTGTCCTAGTCAGAGAGGCATTCCCCAGGCTCTGCGTGGTACCACTGTCACGGGCCATCACCGCCTGGACACGCACCTCGTGGTGAGGTAGGCCAGGCACAGCAGGGCAGGGGGGCTTGGCATCCAGTGTCAGGTTTGCCAGGGGCCACTTGTGATCCCACACCCCCAGCCACTTTACCTCTGCGGGCCTCGCTCTGGTGCCCCGGGCAGTGAGGTGAAAGCTGGGTAGCTCCTCGGGGCTCAGCGGCTGTGATGCGGGGATGCGCCTCACGGACCCGTGGCCTTTGTCAGGCTGACCCCGTGTAGTAATGCAGCGTCTCCTCTCTCACCCCCGTGCATGATCAGTAGCAGTCTGGCATGTTGGGGATCTCCAGGCTTTACCCACTCAGCTGTGTGGTCCTGGGAAAGTTACTCGACCTCCCTGTGCCAGAGAATCATCTCTAGCAAGGAAGGAATGAAAACTGTACCTGTCACATAAGGGTCCCTGAGGGTTACATGAGACTAGCATGCAGGGCCCAGCAGGGAAACTGAGCAGAGCCCTGGAACCCAGGGCAGATTCCTGGAGCTTCCCGTGCCCCTTCCCACCAGTCCACCCCCAGCCTGCCATTCCCAACCCTACACTGGCCCCCTGAACCAGAGCCTCAGGGTGGGGCCTGACTGGTGATCCTGATGCACCCAAAGGGTTGGGCCCATTGCTCTGATTTTCACGACAGGACGACAGGACAGAGGCCTCAATTCCTTGAGCACATCCCAGCTTCCCCCTAACATCACCTCCTGGCCTCTCTGTCCCCCCTCCCCCAGCTCCCTCGGCCTCTCCCACCTGCCCCAGGTCAGGGACCCAGCAGAGCACAGGCCAGACCCCGCAGGAAGTGCGGCCCCCATCCCTGTGCCCTCTGGCACCCGAGCATCCACAGGATCAGAGAAGCCTGGAGTGAGGCTTGAATCCCTTTTTAATTCAGGGTTAACATCTCAACAGACAGGTTCCCTATTAATGTTCAGCTGAGACACTTAAAATAAAACCTCATTTGAATTGCAAAGTAGCAGTAGTCCTTTCTCTCCTGTCTCCTTTAGAAGAGAGTTTCTAGGAGAGGAATCAAGGTGAGAGTGGGTATCCAAGCGCTGCCCGGAGTTTAGAGGACCAGAGTGTTTTGGAACGGGGGCTCTACGGGAACGTCGGGAAAATGCTTGTCTTGCCTACATGTGTGGGCTGAAGGTTCTTGTCCCAGTTGTTACAAGAGCATGAAGATGAGACCTGAATGCGGTGAGCAGCTTTCGTGGGAGCTGTTAGAGCTGTGGCTTGGGGCACGAAAGGCGGTTTGCCTGGATGTTGGTGAGGCCTGAGCTGGCGCACCAGGGCCTCAAGCCAGCCTCACCCAGAGCTCAGGTCAAGTGCTATTGGAGGAATCAGTGTGTCTTCCTGTTTGGGAAATGCAGACTCACTGCGTGGACTTCCCCGAGGGTGCTGTGTGGCTGTGTGGGGTGGGCCTCCCAAGCCCTGGCCCCAGCCACTGTCACATGCATCCCCCCCCTGTTCCCAGAGCTGGCTTGCCAGGCACAGCCCACATGTTCACCAGCCCCACTAACCCACTGAACTGAATTTTAACATGTAAGGGACTTGCTTTTTTGTCCACACTGTGGACCCTCTGAAGGGTCCAGACAGCCTTGTTCTGCCTTCCTGTCCTAACTTAAAGGGAAACTGTCACAGCGTCCAGAGCCCTTAAGGAAGAGGATATCCTAGAATTGCTTGCAGCAGGAACCCACGTGGGGTGGCATCAACTTTGACTTCCGAACGCACAGTACGTCCAGGGAAGGAAAAGTGACCGCATCGACATCATGGATCTGAGGAGAACCTGGGAGAAGCTTCTGTTGGCAGCTCGTCCCATTGTTGTCATCGAAAACCCGGCTCATGTCAGACTTTAAGGCAGATTCCGGTTTTATAAAGGAGGAGGAATCTGAGACCCACAAACTAAGAAATGAAGGAGGATAGGAGTCGGAAGCAGTGTAGCCTGGGTTTGGACCTAGACTCTGTCCCGCCGAGCTGTGTGACCCAAGGACTCTGATGTCATGTGTCTGAGCCTCCTTGTCTTCACAAGAACCGTGGGTGGTCAGCCTGCCCCGCGTAGTGCACTCAGCACAGGGCCATCATTAGCATCCCCTCTGGCATGGTCTCCATCTTGGTCCCTGGTGATCTGGAACCAGAGCAAAGACCCCTGCAGCCCAGCCAGTCCTTCCCTACTGGTATTTCCATGCTGCATACGCTCCACACGCCAGGGAAGCCACTGCCGCTCCACTCTGCTCTCCTCTACACGTCACACAGCTCTCCCATGATGGGCCCAGGGGAATGAGTCATGTTTGCAATAAGTAGCACTGAAACAACTGGATATCCTCATGCTGAACAATAAATGTTGACCCCTACGTCACACCCTAGACAAAAATTCAGTCAAAATGGGTCAAATATCCAGATGTAAGAGCTAGAACTACTAAACTCTCAGAAGAAAAGAGGCGTAAGTCTTTGTGACCTTGGGTTTCTTTGATATGACACCAAAAGCACAAACAACAGAAGAGAGCACAGGTACCATCCAGAAATTGCAAAGGTAACTCACAGAATGGGAGAAAACATGTGCAAATGAAGGACTTGTATCCAGAATATATAAAGAACTCTTACAACTCAATAATAGAAGGACAACCCAATTATAAAATGGGCAAAGGATATGAATAGACAGTTCTTCAAAGACATGTAGATGGCCAACAAGCCCGTGAAAAGATGCTCCTCTTGGCCATTAGGAAAAAGCACATAAAAACCCCAGTGAGACACCACCTCCCACTCACTAGGATGGCTGTAACACACGAAACAGTAAGAAATGTGGATGAGGATGTGGAGAAATTAGAACCCTTGTGCACGGCTGGAGGAAATGCAATATCCAGCTGCCTTGGGAAACATGCTGGCAGTTCCTCAAAAAGTTAGACATACAGTTACCAGATAACCCAGCAATCCTACTCATAAACATCTACCTGAGAGAATGAAAACATATGCTCACCCAAACTTGTACAAGAATTCACACAGCAGTATTACCCATAATAGCCAAAAAATGGAAAACAGCCAAATGTATTTAAATTAAATAGAATTTAAAATTCAAATAGAATTGAAAAGTCCATGCAGTGAGTCTGCATTTCCCAAATGTCTGATTAATGGGTGAAAACATGTATAATAAGATACGGTATAGCCAGTCACTGGAATATTCCACAGCCTCGTAAAGAGATGACTTGCCAATCCATGCTACAACATGGATGATGAACCTTCAGACATGCTAAGTGAAGAAAATCAAACACACAAAAAAACAACATATTGCTATTATCCCATTTATATGAAATTTCCAGAATAGGCAAAATCCATAGAGATGGAAAGTAGATGAGTGACCACCCAGGGCTGTGGACAATGGGGAGTGACTATGGACAGGTATGTGCTTGCTTGTTCAGATGATGGAAATGCTCTTAATTGATTGTGGTGGTGGTGGTGGCATACCTCTGTGGACTATTGAGTCCACAATACTAAAATTATTGAATTATACACTTTAAATGGGAAAATTTCATAGTATGTGAATGACATCTTCATAAAGCTGTTATATAAAAAGGAATGTAAACCTAGAATTCCATCGTCCTATAACAGTGCAGATTATCAGATTATTCTTCTTCCACATGAGGTCAAGGTACTCCATTATGGGTGAAAGTATCAAAGATATGAAGGACGAAAGCCCAGTCGGTATGAACACACAGTTGCTGAGCAAGGGACTCTATAGTTTCCCTGAAAAAAATACAGCCCTCTACACAGAGAATTGAAAATTAAACATTCGAGCTTTGCTGTCCAATATGGCGGCCCCTAGCCAAATTTGCATTGACATTTAAATGTATTTAAATTAAATAGAATTTAAAATTCAGCCCATCAGTCACACTAGCCACGTTTTAAGTACTCACGAATCCAACATGGTTGGTGGCTACTCTACTGGACAGCGTAGATTATACAACATCTGTATCCTTGCAGAAGGTTCTAGAGCCGTATTAACACCTGGTTCAAATATTAAGAAACATGTCGCGGAAAAAAAATCAATTACCCAGAGTAGGTTAGAGCAAATCCCACTCTAGGAAGTGATGCTCTCTCTGAGTTTGCTCCTAGCTGACATGTTAAATATTTGTTGAATAAAATAGTGGATAAATCAAATTCTTTTCTCTTCTTTACACAGATCAACCACTCTGATAATGCAAGAAACAGATACTCGGGCTGGCCCGCAGAGATCCAGATAGAAGGCTGCATACCGAAAATGCCAAGCTAACGTTGCACAACCTTAATAAATGTGTTAATGTGTAGACCAGTGTGGTGTGGACTGGCCCAAGAATCTTAACCAACAGTCAATATTTGATGAGTATTTGATGTTTGTCTTCAGGCAAGCAGTATTTGCTAGTTGTGTGCAACCTCAGCGCACAGTCTGTTTATGCCAGAATTTCTGTAGCGAAGGCGTTAGCAAGCAGGAAGAGTAGAAGGGATGGGAACTGTGAGGGAAGGAGTGGATGGGGTCTGGAGAGGACAGGCTGGGGAAGGCAAGGCCTGCTTGTCCGGCTGTGGACCTGCGGTGGGATGGGACCTGAGCGTGAGCCACGTGTGGCCCAGGCAGCTGTACAGATAAGGCCTCCGTTGCATTACCACCAAGGCCACCGTCCTTTAGGACTGCCCTCTCCTGAGGGCTTGGCAAAGCTGCCTTGGTCAACTCCCACCGAGCCCTTGAACGCTCCCGGGGCTCCGAGAACTTACTACTCCTTCACCCCACAAATCTGGGCATGCCTGGCCCCTGGCACCAGCATCATGATGGTGGAGAAGACCCAGGCAGATGCAAGGGTGGCACTCCAGGCGTGGCCTGTGTGTCATGGGGTGGGCCGGCAGGCTCTGCTCTCAGGAGGACAACTGGATACCCCATGCTTCCCAGGAGACACATCATAAGATCCGAGGGTCCAAGATATCCACGCTTGGTGAAGGGTGGTGAAGGGTGAAGGGTATCCCACGACGCTTGGTGAAGGGTGTCCCACAGTGCATCTGATTTGGGGTTGGGGAAGTCATGCCATTGCCATTAAAAAAAAAATTATTTATTTGAGAGAGAGTGTGAACATAAGCAGGCAGAGGAGCAGAGGGAGAGGGAGAAACAGACTCCCCGCTGAGCTGGGAGCCCAACGTGGGGCTCGATCCCAGGAACCCGGGATCATGACCTGAGCCGAAGGCAGACGCTCAATTGACTGAGCCCCCCAGGCGCCCCATCAAGCGCCCATTCCAACACCCTTCCCGAGCCTGGCTCTGAGGTCGGATTGGTGATGCCTCCTGAGCCTGTTTCATGTGGGAGAGGGATGGGCGAATGCGTTCAAGCATCTTTATCAACAGGACTCCTTTCAAAAACCCAGCAGCACCAGGCACCTTGAGTTTCAGCGCCATCAAATCTGGTGCTGAAGTCATCAAACACCCCAGTCTGGGTGGCTTACGACGTCACGGATTTCTCCTTCATCTGACAAGTGAGTCGCAGCTCGACCAGGGCTTGGCCGCTGGGTGCTGGGAGCCAGAGGAGGGTCCCTGTCAGCAGGGAAGCCAGGAGGAGCAGAAATCCCAGGTGCCCTCAGAGCTCCGGTCAGGACACGTGTGAGCCCAGGAGGTATCAAGCATGTAGAGGAAGGTGGCTGTCCTCCCTCAGGCAAGGGGTGAGTCTTTGTGAGCGGGATACGCTGAAAGCCAAGCATGCTCTGGCCCAGGGAGGAGCTGGCACCTGCAGGCCCGCTGCCCTGAGCAGCAGCCCCTCGGGGAGCCAGGGCCTCTCTCTGCAGAGAAGTCTGCAAACCACAGGGTAAGACTGTGGCTCAGACCCTGTTAGGGACTAAATTAGGTCCCCCCAAAACTCCTAAGTTGAAATCCTAACCCCTGGTGCCTCAGAATGTGACCTTATTTGAAAGTAGGGTCCTCACTGTGTAGTATGTCGGAGGGAAGAGGGTGGACCGCAAGCCAGTGTGACCGTGTCCTTATGAAAAAGGGGCACATGGACACAGAGCATAGAGGCAGAGGTCCAGGTGATGCTTCTACAAGCCAAGAAACCCCAAAGACGCCAGCAAAGCCCTAGAAGCCTGGGAGGGGCCTGGAATAGATGTCCTCTGGAGCCCGTGGAGGGTGCACGGCCCGGCCAACGCCTTGCACTTGGGTCTCCAGACTGAGGGAGAATAAATGTCTGCTGTTTAAGCCGCCCGGTCTGTGGGGTTTGCTATGGCAGCGCAGGGACATGGATACTATTTTTACTCTGGCGGGAATTACTACATTTTCATAGTCCCATTGATTTTATTTTTAAAATTTTATTTATTTATTCATGAGAGACACACAGAGAGGCAGAGACGCAGGCAGAGGGAGAAGCAGGCTCCGTGCAGGGAGCCCGAAGTGGGACTTGATCCCAGGACCCCAGGATCATGCCCTGAGCTGAAGGAAGATGCTCAACTGCTGAGCCACCCAGGCATCCCAGCCCCGTTGATCTTAGTTCACTGTCAGGGATGAGGTCCCAGGGCCTCCCGGCTGGGAGCCCTCGGCCTCTGCTGGCGCCCGCGGTGGCCCTCACTGGCATGTTCCTACCTGGCGCACAGGGACCCTGAACCGTCCGTGTCCTGTTTCCTGCCCACGAGAGTGCTGAGTGTGGACATGTCCCAGCCTCCTGGGCGCCAGCACCCGGGAGGGCCCCACGCTTGTTCTCACTGTGCCACCTGCTGACGCTCGCCTGCCAAGCTCACCGCCTGCCAAACACGCAGCTTCCTGAAAGCATCCTCCTCAGCGACGACTTTGGCCATTTTCCCTGCGTCAGGCTTATGTTTTCACCCTAAACTTTCATTTTATTCCATTAGGTAGTACGGCCTTCAGTGGACTGGCTTCCGCGACATTAGCACATTGGAGGGGTCAGGCCCGGGTCACCGCTGCGGGTTATGGCCCGGCCACAGCGTGTTCTTTCTGCAGGTCTTGTGGAATGTTCCTGAAAGCCATTCACGGGGGAGTTCACAGCCCGAGAGCAGTCCGCAGCAGGGCGGCTGTGCTGACACTGTCCTCGGCCCTGAGCTGGGGACTGTTCCCTCCCCAAAGGGCCCGGTGCCCCCACTGGGCACCTCGCTGTGTCCTGCCCTTACTGGGAAGCCCCTTTGGCCCCTAATTCTGGGTTCTGGGTTCTGGACCAGGCAGCTGGGGAGTGTGAGTGTGGTCAGTGAGGAGGCAGCAGGGGCCAAGGGGCTGGGGGGCCAGTTGGAGCTCAGAGGACCTGGACCTACCAGAAGGTGGATGTGTGTCATCGTGCACTTGCCCAGACCCTCAGAACGCCCATCCCGGGGAGCGAACTCGATGTTAACCATGAACCCTGAGTGATGACGCGTCGGCGCAGGTGTGTCGACTGTGACAAAGGTACTACTTCGGTGGGGATGTCCGTGGTGGGGGAGGCTGTGCCTGTGTTGGGGGACGGTGGGAATGGGAAAGCTCTGTAACTTCCTCTCAATTTTGCTTTGCACCTACAACTGCTGTAAAAAAATAGTCTAGTTAAAAAAAAAAATCTGCCAATGACACAGAAATGGGCAACCAGCCCTGAGCGTCCTACTGGCCCAGCCCCCATTGGGGTGATCCTAAGCCCCCCTCCCCAGGGCACAGCAGAGGCGAGCTCTGCAGGGAGGGGTGCAGACCCTGCCCCTCCCTATGGCAGGTGCAAGGACAGTTGCAGGGGAGTCCGGAAGTAGCTGCCCCTCGCACGGAGGGGACCAGGGTCTCAAGCCCCTGCCCACGGCGCCGTCCACCAGCTGCAAGGACCCCACGGCACCGTCCTCCAGCAGCAAGGACCCCACGGCACCGTCCTCCAGCAGCAAGGACCCCACGGCACTGTCCACCGGCTGCAAGGACCCCACGGCACCGTCCTCCAGCTGCAAGGAACCACAGCACCATCCACTGGCTGCAAGGACCCCACAGCACCATCCTCTGGCTGCAAGGACCCCATGTTGTCATCCTCCAGCTGCAAGGACCCCACAGCACCATCCACCAGCTGCAAGGACCTCATGGTGCCATCCTCCAGCTGCAAGGACCCCACAGCACCGTCCACCGGCTGCAAGGAACCACAGCACCATCCACCAGCTGCAAGGACCCCACGGCACCATCCACCAGCTGCAAGGACCCCACAGCACCGTCCCCCCGCTGCAAGGACCCCACGGTGCCGTCCCCCGGCTGCACGGACCCTGTCCCTGCAGTTTGAGTGTCTAGGTGCCCCTTCTCCCTCCTGGAGAGGCCACCAGGTGAGGAGCAGGCAGGAGGGGCAGACGGAGGTCCCCAGGTGCTCTTGCAGCCCCCCCCCCCCCCCCCCCCCCCCCCCCCGGGGTTGAGCCGCCCCGCCCGGCTGCCCCAGGGCCTGGAGCTGCGGATGCATATGACACCAGTGGTGAAACACAAGAGCCTCACACTGCAGGCAGCTGCCCCGCTCCCCGCGGGGGTTCCGGGGTGACACCGCTCAGCTTCCGACCCCCCAGCACATAGATCTTGAAGACCATCACCCGAGACCTCCCAAGGCCCTGGCATGTTCTAACAAACATTCAGCCTTTAAATGCCTTCTTTAAAGGAAAACTTGCTCACAAGGGCAGGAAGTAAAATGAAGAACAAAGAAGTGCTTGGCTTGGTTTGCTTTGGTTTTGTTTATGATCTTGTCTAGTGTTAGTTTCGATTTGGAAGGCGTCAGATGGAGGCCTGCTTCTGCCTTCCTGCGCAGCCCTGGCCTCCTGAGAGCTCCCGGGCTCCCCGCCCTTGCGCTCTGGGGCTGGGCAGGCCTGGCTCACTTCCACTCAATCACAGAGCGGGGGGCCTCCGGGACCCCTTGGGCACACGCCTGCACTTTTGCAGGTGACCTGACCTAGGACCAGCGGGTCAGCTGGGCCCGGGGCTGGGCCCCCAGCTGGGAGCTGCCTTCAGCGTGGCCCCTGCCCTCTCGTGGTCCCGGCGGAGGGCTCTCCCCGGGCAGGGACCCCACAGCAGAGTGAGGGCGTGCACCCAAAGAATGGGGCGTTGCGGGAAGCTGTGGACGTCCCTCCCCCGGGCTTGCAGCGCTTAACGTTGGCCCCGTGTGGCTCCGGCGCGCTGCCCTGGGCCGTCCCAGGTCGTTCAGATCAAGACCTGCAGACACCCCGGGATGGGAGCCACACGTGAGGGGCTAAGTCAGTTAGGATGGAGCCGAGTAAGATGTCAGGTCCTCAGGCTCCCTAGCCTCCTTCTAGATGCCCCTCCGTATTGCACAGCAACGGGTAGAGCACCCCGCGCTCCCCGACGTCCTCAGGACCGCGCTGCTCTAAGGCGCTGGGTCTCCGAGTGTGGCCTGACACCAGCCTCCCGCTGAGGACTCCTCGGCGATGCAGATTCCCGGGCCGCAGACCCCAGGGCTCGGAGCAGCACCCTCCCCCCCAGTGCGCCCTGGCCCCCCAGGACCCCCCAAATGCCGCCGGAGGCTGAGGACCACAGCGTGAGTGGTGGAGGGGTGTGTGCTGCTGCTTCGGTTTCATTTCTGTGGCCGGAATATTTGGTTTCATTTCTCTCCCTGCAGCTCAGGAGGAGTGATCCACTCAGCATATATAAGCAGGAAGCCAAGGAGGGCAGGATGACTCTGCCGGCTTCGGTTGCGGAGGTAAGAGCGGGTCCCCCCGGGCACGCGGGGTGGGCTGCTTCACGACGTCTTCCCGCAGCAGGGGCACCTCCTCACAGGGCTTTCCAGGAAACGTGCCTTGTGCCACAGGGCAGGAGGCTGAAGCTCCCTGAAGCTGCCCCATGTGAGATTTGGGAAAGCCTGTGCTGGCGCTGGGCCCCAGGTGCCTTCCAGAGAGGGGGTGGCTGGCCTCGCGGCACCGGGCAGGCCCCCACCCTGAATCTGGCCAAAAGCCCTGTGGCCACAAAGGGGCGGCTTCTGGGAACGCTTGGCTGGGCACGCAGGGTGCACACACACATCCCGAGGTGGGGAGGGAGCTTTGCGCCCCCGTGATGTTGTCAATTATGATAAGGCTCCTTAACTCTGGTCACCTGCTATGTATCACATCCCCGTAGTCAGTGACAAAGTAGTTAACAATGCTGTGTTGCGCGTTTGAAAGCTGCTTGGGAAGTAGGTATTGAAAGTCCTTATCAGGAGAAAACTGTACGTCCGGAGACGGATGTTAACCAGATTTACTGCAGGGATCATTTTGCAGTCTATACAAATATCAGAGAAAAATATCTGACATATAAAATGTGATTTTTGAAAAATATTTTATTTATTTATTCGTGAGAGACCCAGCCAGAGAGAGAGGCAGAGACACAGGCAGAGGGAGAAGCAGGCTCCCTTGCGGGGGAAGCCGATGTGGGACTGGATCCTGGGACTCCGGCGTCACGCCCTGGGCCAAAGGCAGACCCAAATGTGATTTTTTTTTTTTTTTTTTTTATCCAAATGTTATTTTCATCCTGTTCCTGGCACAGAGCTCCGGAAACGCTTGGGATTTCCTAAGGGGGGCGGGGAGGGGAGCACGCATTGTCTTCTGTGATGTTAATGAGGTGACTTTGGAAAGCATCTCAGGGGAGGGCTGGCCCAGCATTAGGGTTTGAACTTTGAGCCCCACCCCCTGAGCTCCAGGGAAGGAGAACCCCTGGGGGTCCAAGCATCTCCACTGGCCTTTGACTCCATCCATTGTGTCTGTGCAACGAGGCCACCAGAAAAACCGCAAAAGGGGAGGGTTTGGAGCGCTTCAGGGCCGGGGAGCACGGGGTGGAGCTGTGGGGAGGGTGGGCCCGGCGGCAGGAAGCTCCACCCTGCCACCAGACCTGGCCCTGGGCATCTCTTCCCTCTCTGGCTGTTGAGTCTGTCCCTTACTGCTAACCCAGTAACCTCACAAGTGACCTGTTTCTCTGAGTTCTGTGAGCCGCTCTGGCTAATTATTCCGTCCCAAGGTGGGGGTGGTTGGAACCTCTGAGGCATAGCCAGTGGGTCAGGGCACAGGTGACACCGTGGGCTTGCGCGTGGCGTCTGCAGTGGGCCGGATGTGGGTGCGGTGTGTGCAGGAGCCGGCTGCCAGGCCTGAGCCCTCACTCAGCCTGTGGCGTCGGGTGCTAGTTTGGGGGTACATGCGAGAGAATTGATTTAATTGCCCAGTATTGTGGAAGAAAACACACGTTGGGTCTGGTCTCGGGGCCTCAGGTGCCTTCTTGCTTGTGGCATTGGTGGCCCCGGTCCACCTTAGCAGCACGCTGGAAAACGGGCTCCCCTGAAAGGACGGGGCACCTGGCTTCTGGCATTCGCCACCCCCCCGTTGTGGCTTGCAGTGCAGGATGGCGCCTTCGAAGGGTCACTTACAGTCGCTGATGCCAGGTCGGCTCAACAAGGGGTGGTGTTTTCAGGGAACAGATTAGGTATAAACCACGGAGTGTTAGTGTCTCAGGGCCCCCGAAATCAAGTGTCCCGCACTCTCGGCGCCTTAGACCGCAGAGGCTCCTCGGCTCCAAGCCCTGGAGGCTGGAAGTCGGAGACCCAGGGTGTTGGCAGGGCTGGGGCCTTCCCAGACTGTGGAGGAGAGTCCTTCCTCGCCTCTTCCAGCCTTCCAGCATCAGGTCCCCGCCCGCAAACGTGGCATTATTTGGGGAACATACCTCAGGGCGCTGTGATGGCTCTCAGGTTGCACAGGACCTGAATCCTGGCCGCAGGGTCACCCGCGACACGGGAGCAATTCCTGCAGGTTCTACAGGGCGGTTGGACCACCGGCTCCTCCCCACGGCTCACAGAGTCCCTGGGCTTCAGCCAGGGACTGAGGGGAGGTCTAGACTCACATCTGGGAATGGTCACACCTTCCTTTCTCTTTCCTGGAAACTATGACAAAATCTCCGTGAACCAGATTTTTGACACTGTGTTGTGCTTTCAGGAGAAACACATTTCTTAATTAGTGTGGAAGGAAGCAGACTGTCCCCCCCTGGCCTGAGTGGCCCTAGGGTTCGGGCCTAATCTTTGCACTTCGAGGCCAATAACCTTGAAGACCCAGCAGCAGGACGCCAGGTCAAAGGAGGACAAGTTGCAGACAGGTTGCAACTCCTCTGCAGAACCAGGCCCCGGGCAGGTCCGGGAGGCGAGGCCCCCAGGGCGGGGCCCTCCCACCTGCAGAGCCGCCTCTGGGGATTGGCAGGGCTCTGGGGAAGTTCCAAACACGTGAAAAGCAGGAGGAACAAGCCCTGGGGGCGTGGGGGGCAGTCTTCAAGATCCAGATCCAAAGTCTACCCTCCTTGATGGTAGCCCTCAGTGATGCGTTTTCTTTTCTTTCTTCTTCTTTTTTTTTAAAGATTAATTTAATTAATTTATTTCAGAAAGAGAAACTTTAAATACCCCACAAAGCCCCTGCATGTTTGCTCAGGTTCCCCAGGGTGCCCGGGCGCACAGTTTGGGAACCATCGCCTTAGGATCCTGGGTCATTCCTTCTCTTCACCTGCATGTCATCAGGGGGGCTTACCTGTGACATAGGTCTCCTTGTCACGACTTGGGGTGTCTTCGGCAGAGGGGGCACTGTCTCCGCGGACCCAGCGGCAGGTCACCCCCTCGGGTCCCCCTGTCCCAGCTGCACCAGGACTGGGTGGATGATGGACAGAGACACCAGGAGAGTCCAGATTGAGGGTGAGGGGGGGAGACGGAGCTCAGGCGAGCCTTCTGAGCTTGTGCTGTCTGTGGCCTGGGTGGACAGACAGCCTGGGTTTTGTGACACGTCCTGGGGTCCAGCCGCACCCCTGCTCTGTCTCCTGCAGGGAAGGATGAGACCATCCAAAGACGAGGCCCTGTAGTGACCAAGGATGCAGGCAGAGTCTCAGGGATGATGTAAAGCAATTCCCTTGTCCCCCAACTGCTGTCCCTCGGGCCAGACTGCACGTCCTCAGGGGCCAGGGAGCCCTGACCTCCGGTCCGCCTCCTCCTATCCTCGGCCTGGGTCCTCCTAGCATCCCACCCTTTACCTACCCTGAGGACCCCTTCTTCCTCTGGCTGCTGGTTCAACCCCTGTAAGCAGATTGCAGCCCGTTCCCCCTGCAGGGTCTGGTTGGGAGTGGGGGCACGCAGGGTCCCCCTTGGGTGCTTTCCCACCCGACGAGAAGGAAGGAGGGAAGGAAATCCGCTCTCTGAGGGCAGCCTCTGTGATCCCCGCGTCAGACGGGCCATCTTTCTCCTGCCCGTGCGCCTCCTCCCTGGCACGCTGTGCCGTGCGTGCCCCCCTTTATCTTGTCCATCTCACCAGAGACAACTCCGTGCTGCTCGCTTGATGGGATCGTGCTGCCTCCATCCTGCTGCGCACACGAATCCCGGGAGCGGTGTTTCTGCACTGCCCCGGCCTCTCTCTGCACACCCGTGTCTTCAGCTGAGACCTCTCCTCCCACACCCGCCAGCTCCCACCAGGAAAGGCAGAGAACGCAGAGATTCCTAAAGACCATCGCTCGCCTGCCCTGCTGTAAATTGCTCATAAAACTGTTACCGAAAATGGGTTCGCCCCTTGTTGGCCTCCGGGAGCCAAAGGGCACAACCAACCAAGCCAAAGAATAGGACAAGGAGGGGTGTCCTTGGAGGAAGCAAAGGGGAACACGGGGGCTATTTGCCCAAGCAGCGCCTCCTCAAACAACACAACTGGGCAAGGTTTAAGCTGGGGCGCTTGCATGTTCACGAGGGGGCTCGTGCAGTGGGGAGCGCAGCGTGCAATTGGGGCAAAAGCCATCTTTTTTTTTCTTTTCTTTTTTTTGGCTCCACAACCCAGCATGGAGCCCAACGCAGGGCTCGAACTCAAGACCCTGAGATCAAGAGCCAGTGCTTAGCTGACTGAGACACCCAGGCGCCCCAGGGGCAAAAGCCATGTTAAGCGCCAGAGTCGGGGTGCTGGGCGACGGAAGCCACGGGGCCAGCCAGAGGCGACGCCGTCAGTTCTGCGCCCCAGTTGGTCTGGCACCTGAGCACTCAGGGGGTTCAGATCCTGCAGTGACAGCTCAGGAGCGTGTTGGCCAATCTTTGTTTTGAGCCGACGCCGGGACGGATTGACTGTCCCTGATCCCACGAGGCTCTCTCCTGGCTTCATAGTGGCTGCTGCTTCTTTCGTTCTTTTCTTGCCTTAAAATCCTAAACTACCGGCGTCTATTCTTGTGCAATTTCCACATATCCCAGGGCGTTCCAGAAGAAACGTGCTTCGGGGAAGTAGTGCTGGTCAGGCCTAGATCCCGGGGTGGCCGGGGCCTAACATGACCTTTCTGATGTCAAGAAAGTTGTAGCTCAACTTCCTTTTCCTAGGGACCCCTAAATTCTCACTTCTTGCAAAATCATAAAACGAGGATAAGACCTGATGAGACACTAGGGACCGGAGCCAAGAAGCACGGCAATGCCCACGACCCTAGACCGCCCATGATTTGCTTGTGAGCCTCCTTGCCGCTAAGGGGGGTGCCCAGATGGATCGCATCCTTCACTCTTGGATGAAGGGGAGCACTCGATTCACCCGGAGAGCCAACCTCTCCAGCTTGACCCTCTGCAAAGTCACTTATTGTGTATTTATATCACGGAGCTAATAGAACTTAAATGATTTCCTTATGTAAACCGACGGACTTGTCCTTGAGGTCGGTTTTACATAAAAAAAAAAAAAAAAAAAACGGAGACGTTTTACATGGTACAATATTGTGATTTGTAGGAAACACATATTTGACCATCCAGATGACCAAAAGATATTTCTCATATATATCTGGTCTCCGTCCGCAGGTCTTGGCTCACAGCTCCAAAGACCATTAGAATTTCCTAAGTGTTGAGAGTCATAGAGGTATCTTTTGTTATATTGATGAAGGTGACCTCTGGCCCCCACCCCAGGGCGGGTGCTGTGCCCGGAGGGCCGGCCACGTGGGTGCAGGGTTGGAGCTTCCGGTCCCGCCCTCACCCCAACCTCCAGGGTGGGAGAGGGGCTGGAGGCTGGGTCACCCGGTGGTCCATGACTCAGTCAGTCCTGCCTGTGTAATGAAGGCTGGGTAGGGAGCTTCTAGGTCGGTGAGCTTGTAGGGGCGGGGTGTGGGTGCAGGGGAGGGCAAGGGAGCTCCCCGTCCTTTCCTGGGACCCCCACCCCCTTCACGTCTCTCCATCTGGCTGTTCGTTCATATATATCATCGATCACATCCTTTAGCAGGCTGGTTAGTAAGCGCTGCCCGGAGTTCTGTGAGCCGCTCCAGCAACGTGAAAGCAGGAGGCCGAGGAGCTCCAATCTGTGGCGCGGGGCAGAGGCTCATGTGGGAGCCGGGGGCGTGGGGCCAGCGTCGGGAGGGGGGTGCGGGGCGGGCTCGGGGGATTGGGCCTTGCACGTGGGGTCCGATGCCATCTCCGGGCAGACAGGGTCGGAGCTGAGCCCTGCCGGTGTCTGAGAACTGCCTGGGCTTGCAAGGGGAACCCCCACGTTGGAACCGGACCCGGGGAACCCGAAAAGAGCTGGTGTCAGTGGGCCCAGGGTCGCAGGGTCTCTGAACCTGCTGAGGGGTAGACGGAAGCGGCCGTCAGGGGAAACCAGGATTCTGCGGGGCAGCAGGATAAGGCGGGGACATGGTCGAGTGGAAAAGCATCAGATACTGAAAACATCAAAGGCTCAAACTCAGAGAGGTGAAGGGAACCTGGAAGAAGCAAACTCCCCGTAGATACCCAGGAATTCGTGTTGGTCCCCAGTCACAGGGAGGGACGCTCTGAGAGCCTCTTTCTGGAAAGCCAGCGCCAGGCAATGTGCCTCTCCCGACAGGTGCACGACTGGGTTTGCTGCGCAGGAGAGGCAGGCGGTGTGTTTAGAAGGGGGGGCCGTCCACGCGGGACACCCACCACTGGGCCGGGCCGGCTGCGGGGGGCACCTGGGCATCCTCAGCTCCTGAGTTTCTGCTCTGTCTGGTGCTCAACATTCACCCACAGGGGGGACCGGAGGTGCTGGCACAGGATGCGAACAGCGCGGGGTAGAACACGCGCAGGAAACCAGGGTGCTGGCGGTATAGACGAAGTGTCTCCTCCAGGGGAGCCTGTCATTGCCCGTAAGCAGAGGGCACGACCGAGCTCTGGCTCAGGGCACCAGCTGGCACAGGTGTGGACGGCCCTGGGAGTTCGCACACCTACCTGAGCCCTCGTGAGCGCGCCGCGAGCGGGACTGGCAGAGAGGAATGGCCCAGCGGGCGCCAGCGAATCCTGCCCTGGGACAGTGGCCTTTCCAGTCACTGCAGGGAAGGTAGCGGTCCCTTCCCTCGTTTGTTCATGCGGCCCCGAGTCCAGGAGCACCTGCCGCCTGCCGCATGCCCTGGAGCAGGGGGCTCGGCGTGCAGAAGACAGTCCCTGCCGTCACGAGGTGACAGGTGACAATCAAGTAGAGAGCAAGTGACTTTGCAGGTGCACAGATGAAGGTAGAGGACAGTCTTCTACCTGAAGGCCTCCCGGGGCTTCCTCCCGCGGGGCTGGCCCCTCCGAACAGCGCCTTCCCTGCCTCCCTCGAGCCCGAACCCAAGTGTCAGGTCCAGTCCCAGCAATGCCAGGGAGGCCAGGGCCCCCTCCCCCCCCAGACGAGCTGCCCCTGGACCCGGCTTTCCGAGCACCCCCTCCATGAGAAACGGGGAGCTTCGAAGGCGGAGAGACAAAGCCTGGCAGGGAGCTTCCAGTGGCTCCTTTGCTGAACTCCTAAAGCTTAATTTTTTTTTTTTTAAAGAACATAAAACAAGACAGAAATGGGCAGGCCTCCTCCCAGGGGCTCCCACACAGCTGGGGAGGGAGCGGCCCCGAGACGCCCCGGTCCCGTGGGCCCGCACTGGGCCTGTCCTCCTGGGCCGGCGGGGCCTGGCCCGAGCCCGTAGCACACCACCGCTCTCGGCCCGCTGGCACCGCCATGCGTGTCATGGTGAAGACTGCACAGGGCCACCCCCACGGTGACTCTGGCCCCCAGGCCCCCGTCCAGTGCCGACGGGTGTCAAAACCAACCCTGGTTTCCGAGGATCCGATTTCCTGAAATCAGATCGTGAAGTTCATCTTCGAGAGACGGTGCCGCCAGTTGGTGTGCGAACCACGGAGTCTCCTTGCTTTTGCTCCGTCTCCCGCCCCCAGAAGCAGAGCCTAAGGCAGGAGCCCGTGCGCAGGTGTGTGGGGAGCAGGGTCTGGGCAAGTGCAGCCAACCCCAGGAGGGCGATGGGCCCCGTCGCGAGTGGGCCTCCAGGACCCAGGTAGGAACGTGCCCGGCTGAGGGGTGGGACAGAGGTGGTCACAGCCCCCAAGGGTCAGAGCTGGCCTCAGAGGGTTTACTCGGCTCACCCGCAGGGTGGTGCATGCTGGGGAGCCGGGCAGGTGAAGGCAGGTGCAGGCAGGTGCAGGCAGGTGGCCCACTGCGGCTTCAGGGAAGCCCCCAGTGCAGCTGCAGGGCGGGGCGGACCCAGGCAGGCGCCCGAGGGCCGCTCTGCAGGTGGTAGGTGACCACTTCTGTGTCACACACACACACACACCTGGGGGCGGGTGTCAGCTTAGCGGCCGGCCACCCCGCCCTTCCGCGACCTCACCTGTGAATGCGAGATCCTGGGGAGCACAGGGCGGTGGTGAGAATTCAACAGGTCAGCACGTAGGGTGCAGAGAAGAACTCCAGGATGGAGAGAGTTCTGGGTCCCCGGGCCTGGTGGCAGTCGGCCCCAAACCTGGGACGCTGGCTTTGTGTGATCGCTGTGCCTCGCCGTGCCCTTGCCCCTTATCCATGCCACCTGCCCTCCTTACCTAGGCTCCACTCTGTGAGTAGTCATCATGTCACTCAGCAGCTCACAGTGTCACCTGGCCCTCCGCCATACCTTCTGGTGATGACCCTCCCAATGCCCAGAGTCACACCAACCCTTTCCTATTCCCCAAGCTTATCCTGACCACAGGACCGTTGCACCTGCATTTCCTCTGCCTGCCAGCCCCCTCCAAGGTTCACTCCTCTGCTCAGCCTATTTCCTGTTACAGGCACATCTTCAAAGAGAGCCTCCCCCCGCCGCCCCCACCCCCTGCTGCCCGGCTGGCAGTCGTTCAGGGACAATTATTTCTAGTCTCGGGCCTGCCTTTCTTCCACACATGCCATCATCGCCGGGAGCTGTACTGTTGAAGAGTTCTTGGTTGGAAGGCTTGTTTGTCTGGGGGGAGGGGGGTTGGGGCGTCTCCCTGCCCAAATGTAGGGGCCAGAGGCGGGCACCTTATCTGCATCCCCGTGGCTGAAAGCACACGACACATACTAGGTCCTCCTGTCACTCTGCTTAGGCCGCCATAAACGAAGTGCCGCCGTCCGGGTGGCTTAAACAACAGTTTTATTTTCTCAAGGTCTTGGAGGACGGCAGTCCAAGCTCAAGGTGTGGAGGCGCCCCGGAGGCTTGTCTCCTCGGCGTGGAGACGGCCACCTTTCCACACGGCCGTCCCTCTGGTCCCGCTGTGCGCGTCCCTGTCCTAATCCCTCCCTCCAAGGACACCAGTCAGACGGGATCAGGGCCATCACCCCCTAGGACCTCGTTTTGCCTTAACCACCTCTTTATTATTTTTAAAGATTTTATTTACTTATTCATGAGAGACCCAGAGAAGGGCAGAGACACAGGCAGAGGGAGAAGCAGGCTCCATGCAGGGAGCCTGACGTGGGACTTGATCCCGGGACCCCAGGATCATGACTTGGGCTGAAGGCGGCGGTAAACCGCTGAGCCACCCGGGTGCCCCGCTCTTCTCTGTTCTTATCATTAAGTCCCCAGTGGTGCCCATCAGCAGCCACTGCTTAGGGACAACAGGTGTCCGTGGTGACACCGCTTCCTCCATGAAAGCAGATTCACCCCCCAGATCTAAACAACATCACGTAACTCACAAGCAAGTGGGTTTGAAAGTATAACAAACCGATACACAGCAGGTGTCCCCTGCCCCTTTCCTCCCCCTACCCCCCACCACCCCAGCCCCAGAGGTCTCAGAGGCCTGTGCCCCCACCCAATCTGGCCTGTGTCTCCATGCAGGGGTGGGTTATATGGGGCTGGGCCAGGCAGGGGCCGGCAAAGGTCCAGCCTGGGAGGGGACTGCTTGGGGACACTGAGCCACTCTGCACCCTGTGTCTTTGCAGAACTCGCCGAGACTTGGAGGTGCTGAGCAACGGGGAGCACTCCCACCGGCTCGGACTACGTGACCACTCATGTCTAAGGCCCACAATCCTTGGCCATATCGGAGGCACAATGTTGTTATTCCCCGACAGCAACCAGAAAAAGAAATGAATTTTGTCCAGCAGCAGCCGCCGCCATCTGACACGGCAGCAGGACAAATGATGTATCCCCCAAACTGTCAGGTGGGAGTGCAGGATCCGGTTTATCTCACCAAGGAGTTCAATTTGCTGACACTGAACCCCCAGCAACCAGGAGGAAACAGGCACCAACAGATGGCAAAGGTAGGTCATGCAGAGGGGCTTCCGGAAGGGTGCGTTCCAGCCGCTGGCCGGAGGTGAGCACCCCAGCCACGACCGTAAACCCGCCGAGTCTGGTCCAATCCCACCAGAAAAGCTGGTGCCCTGCCGTCTCCCAGGCACCTCCAACGAGCACCAGGGACATACCCAGACTCTGGGGCAACAAGCCTGGGGCTTCTGTTCCAGATGCTGGGGTCTCCCTCCCTGCAGGGGGAGCTTCTCCTGCAGTGTCTGTGGTCACAGGGCTATACGAGGCCATGTGGGGCCCCCGTTGCTAACCCATGCCCACCCAGCCCGCCCCCGCGCGGCTGCCCAGGATCTGCTGCTGGTCCTCCCTCTGGCCAGGAGCTCCCGCCCTGGGTAGGGCCCTGCTCAGCGGGGCACCTCCAGCCTGGCCATCCCCGCATCAGCAGGAGCAAAGCCCCTGCAGGAAGAGGAGCGGGAGGGGGTCCTCCCTGAAGGGGGGACGGCCACCTCCTGTCCGCGTCCCGACGTCAGGACAGGCACCCATCCTGCCACAACGTCCCGACGACGAGGACGCTCCCCTCCGAGGCCAGGCTGCCCAGTGTGCCGTGCCTCTTCCAGGGCCCCGAGAAGAGCCTGTACAGCCAGTACGAGCAGAAGGTGCGCCCCTGCATCGACCTCATCGACTCCCTGCGGGCGCTGGGCGTGGAGCAGGACCTGGCCTTGCCGGCCATCGCCGTCATCGGGGACCAGAGCTCGGGCAAGAGCTCCGTGCTGGAGGCGCTGTCGGGGGTCGCCCTCCCCAGGGGCAGCGGTAAGCTCGCGGGCCACGGAGCACCCCTGGGGCACCAGCGGCTGCAGACAGGCCCGGGCAGGCTGAGGTCCTCAGCGCGTGGCCCGGGTTGGCGGGGCCGGGGGGGGGGGGTCCCCGCTGCCCCTGGGTTTCAGACCCCCTTTGGCACCAAGTAGCTCTCACTGGGCCTGTGTCAGTGGAGGCATTTTCCCAGTGGTCTCCGTGAGAGCGTGGAGACGTTTCTTGGATCACGTGGAGTTTGTAGAGTCTCGGGTGACATGTGAAGAATGTTCTAGATGTTTGGAAAAGTGATTAGCCTGGATCGTAGTGTGCTAAGACACACTGTTTTCCCTTATTATTATTATTTTTCAAGATTTTATATATTTATTCATGAGAGACACACAGAGAGAGGCAGAGACACAGGCAGCGGGAGAAGCAGGCCCCATGCAGGGAGCCTGACGTGGGACTCGATCCCACGTCTCCAGGATCACGGCCTGGGCTGAGGGCAGATGCTCAACCGCGGAGCCACCCAGGTGTCCCCACTGTTTTCCTTTAAGAAAAAAATTAAGTGTGTGGAGTTAAGAGGCTGTCGTATGTTTACAATTTAATGAAATAAAGAGAAAAGGCAGGGAGGAGACGGTACCCTCCAAGTGGGTTGGGGGGAGGCTCCATCCTGGTCTCTTCCCTTGGTCCCAGACCCGACCCGAACCCAGGGGTTGGGGGCCACCGATGCCATGTCGCCTGGGCCACCCCCAGGCACAGAGGAGAGCGTGGGGACCCCGGAGGGCTGCCCACCGGGCACCCCGGCCTGCACCCTCTCCCGGCCACTGGCAGTGCGGTCCTTGACGTCAGGGTGTCCTGTGAGGTCCTGCTCAGCCCTGCGGGTACCTGATGCATGAGAGAGGGAAGGTTTGGAGCAGTGGCTCCTCTGCTCTGCCCTGGAGTCAGCATCCTGGGCAGAGGTGCAGCTTAGTGGAGGGTCTGGAGGCCAGTGACACGTGTGTGGCTCTGGGCCTGTCCCCAGGCTGGAGGAGGAGACGATGCAGCCCTTAAAGGGCCAGCACATGGAGGACACACGCAGTGCCCGGGGCTTCGCCCAAGAAGCTCTGGGCGGTTCCAGCCTTTCTGAGCTCGGGCTGCACACGGCGCCCTGAGAACGCCCTTGACCCGCCTCCTTTGGATGTCCGGACTCTTGCCCTGGCTCTTGTTGCCTTCTCCCCGCACCCTCCGACCCCCGGGGTGAGGGGACTTCGAGGTGGGGGGACAGATCCCACTGCTCTCACGTTTCCACCTGTCCTCTGCCTGCAGCAGCCAGCTGGACAGGTGCAGGCCCCACGGCCAAAGCCGGAGGTGCGACTCCAGCCCAAGAGTCCTGGGGGGCCTCAGACATGCAGAGCCTCAGCTCACAGCTTCGTGGCGGGGACCGTGGCCATGGTGGCCTGCAGGCTCTGGATGGCCACAGAGAACAGAGCTCGGGGGCAGCTCCAAACGCCTCTGTCCTCGGACCTGTGACCCTCTGTGCCCGTCCAGTCCAGGCCCCCCATCGCTACCCAGTCCTGGCGAGGGACCGAGATTTCAGACGGGGACACTGGGGCAGGTCCTTTGGGGTGGTGGGGGAAGGGGGTGAGAGGAGGGGGCCCCGCGAACCCTCCTATTTAAGGGAACTTAGAATGTTCGGGACGCTGTCTCAGGAATTGTGACCCGGTGCCCGCTGGTGCTGAAGCTGAAGAGGCAGCCGCACGAGGCGTGGAGGGGGAGGATCAGCTACCGCAAGACGGAGCTGCAGCTCCAGGACCCCTCCCAGGTGGAGAAGGAGATCCGCCAAGGTAGGAGGCCCGGGTTTCTGCAGGTGCGGCTCCGGGGTTGCTCCCTCGCCGTCCTGGCCTCTTCTCTGCCTCCTGGTCCTCCGGCTTCTTGGTCCCCACCAGCGAGCCCGCTGCCTTTCCTTCCAGGCTCTTCCACGGGCTGCTCCTCCTGCCTCGCACGCTGCCCCCTCCTGTGGGAAGTGCCCCCCGCAGGACTCCCTGCTGTCCTGGTCACCGCTGTTGCTGTCCCGAGGCCCTGCTCTGGAGAGCATAAAAGCGCATTATTAAACCGGGAGCAGGCCTTTCGGAATGCGGGGTGGGGTGGGGGGTCCTGTGACTGGTAACAAACACAGCTTGCGAGGGCGAGGCCTTCCCGTCACTCCCCGGGCTCAGCTCCCCGAGAATCCCATGTCCCAGGGCCTCAGATGGCTCAGCAGAGGGATCTCCTCCAGAGGGCAGACGTCCTGCCCCCAATTCCTGTGCTCACCCCTGAATGTAGATGACCACCCCCAGGGCTCTTGCAGCCCTGATACTCCAGGCCTCACTGCCTGTTCCATGGGGGATCCGGGGCTCACTCCAAGAAGTGGAGGAGGCAGGGAGGTGGTGAGGACAGAGGCCACCCTCGGGGACAAGGCCAGGGGACTGGGGAGCATTGTCCTTATGTCTCCATGCTCCCCGCCGAGTGGGTGACCAGCAACCCCTATGTCTTTGGCATGTGTGTCCCACATATCCTGATATTCACCATCAAAACCTCCCCTCACCTAGACCATCCATCTCAGTTCTGATTTCCCCAAGTCGTCCAGCCCCCAGCCCCTTGGTGTGGCCCCCAATCTGCAGCAGCAACACTGCCTGGGGGCTCGTTGGCCCTGCAGAGTCTCCGGGAGACACCCCAGACCTGCCAGGTCAGGACCTGGACTTTAACCAGGCTCCCAGATGGGCCACACACACGTGGAGTGCAAGAACCTGTGCCCAGAGCGCGGCCACCTGCATGACTGAGGGGCCCAGCGCAGTCACCCTGCAAGACCCCTCGGTTCAGAATCACTAAGAATTTCAAGACCGTTGAAAGCAGATTAGTAAACCAGGAGGGGACCCTTCCGAACTCGGGGCTACCCCGTGACCACTCGGGCCCCGTGTGCATGAAGCAGGTGCTGGCTCTGAGGTGTGTGCCCAAGACATCTTAGCTGGTCCCTGTCGTGGTTGTGAAGTTGACAGCCTGTGGGAAGACTCCAGCGTCCCTACAGGGGGCTACTCCCGGGAAGGGGCGAGATACCCTTGGTGTGTCTGGTGGCCACTGCCTGCCCGAGGGACATTACTGTGAGTGACAGACAAGCCAGGTGCATGTACAGCAGGGCAGCTGGGGTGTGATGGGGGGAGTGGGGCGGGGGAGACATGCTCAGCGATGCCTCCATGTCCTCCTTCCGGCCTTGGGATGTGCTCTGCGAAGCCCTGGGGTGGAGATCCCCAGGATCCCCATCTGCATGTCACTTCTCGGCACGCTGAGCCTCGGCTTGCAGGGGTGCTGGAAGCTCCCCGTCGATGGCACTGAGGGGCCCTCTTCGCTGACACTTGGGTTTTTGTTACAACTGTGCGTCGTGCCTTTGGACATCGGACCCAGGGACCCTGTCCACCCATTGGCCACACTCTGGGAGGGCGGAAACCGTCCTCTTGCACCAGCAGAGCTCGAGGCCAGCTCAAAAAGAAAACTTTGTTCTGTCTTTGAACCCTATTACCTCTACGGGGGTGCTTGGTGTCCTCAGGACAGGCGAGCTTCCCCCAGGGTGAGCCACGCCAGAGAAAGCAGGCGGCGGTCACGATGTACTTATTGCTGGTCACACGCCATCACTTCCACCCTATCTATCTTTAGGCAGAGGTCCCTATGTCCAGCCCCCATGCAGGGCTTCATCTTTTGGAGGGAAGAGTGGGGAAGAATTTGTGGAAATTATTAACACTCACAGGAAAATATTAAAAAGCATAAAGAGAGAGACTAGAAGCCATCCGTATCCCGTTGTGAACATATTGGTATGTGTTCCTCCAGATTTTCAGGGAGGCTGATGTGTTCAATAGCCCCCGAAGTGGCCCCAGAGACCCCTACAACTGCTATTCCTCCGACGGGTCATTAATCTGGACTCTGGGTTTCCCCTCTCTCGGCCTCCACAGCTCAGAACATCGTAGCTGGGCAGGGACTTGGCATCAGCCATGAGCTCATCAGTCTTGAGATCACCTCCCCTGAGGTCCCCGATCTGACCCTCATTGACCTCCCCGGCATCACCAGGGTGGCTGTGGGAAATCAGCCCCAGGACATCGGAGTGCAGGTAGGCCTTCTGGAACTTGGGAATGGGCCAAGCTGAAGATGGGGAGACTTCTGGGTCTTCGTGGGGAGCCCCGGGGGCTTTGGACTGCCTCCCTTGTGGTGTTGGTTGACCGGAGACGTACGTACTCTTCCTTTGTGTCATTTGGTTTTTGTTGCTGTTTTTTGGTATCAGATCAAGGCACTCATCAAGAAGTACATCCAGAAGCAAGAGACGATCAACCTGGTGGTGGTCCCCTGCAACGTGGACATCGCCACCACGGAGGCGCTAAGCATGGCTCAGGAGGTGGACCCCAAAGGAGACAGGACCATAGGTAAGAAGACAGAACCAAGCTTCCAGATGACGGGAGGGAAGGGGAGCCTTCTTATATATTTAGAAGGTCCTAGAACGTAGCACTATTAGAGGCAAGTACTGTTCCCAGCAGGAGCTCCGTGGGCTCAGGGTGCATTCACACACCGCGGGTGGCTATCTCCACCCACAGCCAGGGTTAGATGCGTGGCCAGAATTTGGAGGTTCTCCACCCTCCTTCCTCTCATCCCCCGTTTGCATTCACAAACCATTCCGGATGTGGGGCAAGAACTGCCTTATCCGTTTCCCACAACGGTCGGGAAAGGAGAAAGAGCCTGGCCCACCAGCTCCGCCATTCCGCAGGTAAGGTTGTTGCCACCTAACGTGGAAAAGACCTTCCTACGGACCTCGGTGGACATTCTACTGGGCTGATGTTGGGGTGCCGGAGTCTGCAGGATTTGTATTCAAGTGGAACTCTTCACGGGGAGCTAGGTTCTCTTAAATTTCTTAAAAAAAAAAAAGTCACCCTAGAAGGCATTACAGGGAAATTACAGGGAACTCGGTTTAAGAGTGCGCACTGTCTGGGGTTCGAATCCTTAATCTAGCACCTACTGGCTGCGTATCCTTGGGTAATATATTTAACCTCTCCTGGCCTCACTGTCTTCATCCATGAAATGGGACTAACAGTCCTACCTATGTGCTGGGTGGTTGGGAGGACTCCGTGAAGATGGTACTCAGGTCTGGGCGCGTCGTGTTTTCTCAGCAACTGATAGCTGCTATTTCTTTATTAGTGACATTATCACTCAGCATCCCTTCTTCACCGATCATCCCGCCTACCCAGAGAGCTGACCCTCCTGCAGGTTTGCAGGTCATTCCCCTGACTAAATGCATACTCGGCTTATAATTGCCTTTCCCGCGCCTTCCCAAATAAAGGCCTGGTTTTCCAGTAAGGTTGGAAATGAATATGAGGGGCACACACCTCATGAATAATGTTTCACTCTACGCTAGACCACGCTTGTGCCCCGTTCTCTGTCAACTTCTCCAAGCATCACCAACACACCGCACCAGAGAGAACACTCAGGCTTTGGGTCACCCCGGTCATTGTAGGGCCCACGCTCTTTGTCCTCTCTCAATCCTAGGTCAGGAGGGATGGCTCACCGATGGCCACGGTAGGTAACATCATCCGTTTAGTAGGGTCAGCTACCTGGACATTAGTATCTTTACAGGAGGGCGGCGACTGGGAGTTAGTGGATGAATGCGGAGTTTCAGTTCTGCAAGAAGAAAACCAATCCTGGCAGAGGGGGTTGCACAACAATGAGTAACTGGACGCCACGGAACTGTTCCCTTTCAAATGGCCCAAACGGTCGCTTTGATGTTACGTGGACTTTGCCACAATTTATAAAGACACACAGTGTTTAAAAACAGGATAACTGAAGGTGGAGTGAAGGAGGAAGCACCCTATTCTCATTAGTTGGGTTATTCTCCTGCCCCCACGCGTTAGGTGTATTTTGCCACAATTTTTTAAAAAGAGAGCCGAATGACTATCTACACCGTACTTCCAAAGGGTGAAAACAGAACAAGTGTGACAACTACCGTAGCGGTGGTTTACATGATACCAAGTTTCAGGAAGGACTGTGAGCCAGGATGTTCGCAGGCGGTCCGCGAGGCGGGTCCTCCACCTTCCACTGCTAAGTGCACACTGTCTACTCGGCCCACTCCGGCGGGACTCCTGTGGCCACCATGGCACACAGGTGGCATTTGTTAAGGTCACCGATGCCCTCCATGCCAACAAGCCTGCCGTCGCTCCTCGGTCCCCCATCTTTCTCCACCTCGGACACGGTCAGACGGCTCACCACTGCTTCCTTCTTGCCATCTCTCCATCCTTCGCCTTAACGCACAGCCTCTTGGCTTCAAGGTCATCACACGTGCTCCATCTCCTCCTTCACCGGCCACTGGAGGTCACATTCTTAGTCTTGTCCGGGTGTCTCTTCATTTCTCTGACCTCGAAATATCGGAAACCCAAAACTTGCTTCTGAGCTCTCCCCTCTATCACACGTGCTCCTTAGGCGAGCTGATCCGGCCACAGCTTTGAGTCCGTCTGTATGCTGGCAACTCCCAGGTCTAAATTTGTGACCCTTACCTTTCCCTAGGCTTGATGTCTCCACTTGGATGTCTATTAAATGTCTCCAGGGTAATGTGACCACAGCACAACCCCTGATACCCCGCGCTACCTCAATTCATCTCTCTCCCATGGCTTCTCCACCTCACTCACAGCACCACCCTGCCAGTTCTAGAGCCAAATCTGACTCACACGTGACTCCTCCTTCCCCTGCTTCCATGGCTAATTCAGCTGGAGTCCTGGTGACTCTGTCTCCAAAACTAATACCAAGTCTGTCCACTGCTCTCCATCTGCATAGTCACCACTAGACCAGGCCCCCATCATCTCTTGCCTGGGCGACTCACACCTCTTCCTATAGTCTCCAGGCACTCACCTTGCCCACAGTGCACCCTCCACTGGTTTTTAAATGGGTAAACAAAGTCAGGCCCCTCCTCTGCTTCTACACTAATGTTACCACCTCACATCCATAAACCATAAACCCAAAGCCTTCCATGACCTGGCTCCCTATGCCTCTCTGATCGTGGTTGTCATCGCTTCTGCTTCTCCCACTGGTCTCCAGTGTAGCTGTCATCTCCAGGGCCCGGAGTGCTCTTTCTGCATCCTCGCAGGGCTGGCTCCTTCCTCTCCTGCAGATCTCAGCTTGCCTTGTCCACCCAACCCAACACTGCACCATGCCCCCCTGCCTGCGCTGGTTGACCAACGCATGACTGGATTTTAACTCTCTGCCTAGCACTTCTCAATATCAGATACTTTTTCTTTGTTTCTTGTATATTACTGGACTAATTTATGTGGCTTTTACCCACTAGAAAGTGAGAGGATAGCCACGAAATTAGAGACTTGCAGTCTTGTTCACTGCCACTTTCTCAATACCTAAGGCAGTGTGCTTAATAAGCATTTTTAAAATTCAATATGAATATATAATCTACTCAGGAAAGAGTTTAAAAAGAAGAAAACTAAGGCATCTAAAAGTTATTGACAGTGCCTTTCTCCATGGCCCAGTAGTTGGGACCCTAGGTGATGCTCATGTGCGGAGGCTGTCGATGGAGGCATGAGATTTTCCCTGCTTGAGTTCTTGGCTTCAAACTGAGGCACTGGGTGAGAAGACCCCCTGACTCCAGAGAGGGGGAGAACTCATTGCAAGCCTCACTCTTTCTTATCTGCCTACTTTATCTCAGAATATAGTTCAGCGATCTAGGCTTTCCTGAGTGACCGCTGGCTCCAAGGAGGGGTCCTCTCCTCTACTGATGGAAGGTTGCAGGTGCAGGTTCAGAGACCTGTCGGCTTCTTTGGGAACACGAAGGTCTGTGTGCACACAAATCTTTTAATGAATGTAAGGTGTGCTCTTAATGACAACCTTTGGTAATAGGAAGGCAAAACAGAGAGAGAGAGAGAAGTTCAGAGAGAAGTTCAACTGCTTGGGTGCCAGGAAGGTTTCAGGAAATGAGAGACCAGATGGCCAGACTTAACCACAAATCAAAAACAAGGACAAAGATAGTAGAAGATGACATTAGATTTCCACCCTAAACAGACCAAAAAAAAAAAAAAAAAAAAAAACAACGTAGTGGCAATCTGACACCTCCAGAACACGAATAGAAATAGATACTCAGAATTCAAAGCTTTCAATCCAATCTAAGTGGGAGGGTGTGGGGACAGATGGGGGAGACGGAGGCAGAGAAGACGATGTCCGAGGAGGCACCCACCCACACGAAGAGGGCAGAGTGAGTCTGTGACAGGACACGCTAGAGGGGGACACAGACACCCTCCACCCCGTACAGCAGGGGATGAGCTGCTGCTGGGAATAGGGTGGAGCCGCTAAGTTCTGAGGTCGCATGCCGCCCAGGTGTCTGGCACCCAGACGCGTTTGTTCATTAGGTTATATGAGGAAATGGCTGGGCTGAGCGAGTGGGAGAGCAAATAAAGACGCAGATCCGAGGGATGGCCGTGGAACGCACGAATGTGGTTTCAGGCACGGGGCCATCAGAGCTCCAGAGGGCTCCACGGGTCTTGGCCGAAGAAGGATCCCAGAGCCTGGCAGCGTTCAAACACATCTGAGGACCAGACTGACCTTGCCACTGTCTTTGGCTTCTCACGTCACAGGAGTCCTGACCAAACCAGATCTAGTGGACAGGGGCACCGAAAAGACCGTGGTGAACGTGGTGCAGAACCTCACGTACCATCTCCAGAAGGGCTACATGATAGTGAGGTGCCGGGGCCAGGAGGAGATCACAAACCAGCTGAGTCTGGCTGAGGCAACCGAGAAGGAAATGATGTTCTTCCGAACACATCCGTATTTCAGGTGAGCTTCTTTAGGACAATCCCAGGACGGCCGTCCAGAACCAGCCAAGTGGCTGCCAAGTTACAGAGAGAAGCGTATGCAATTTCTGTGTCCACCTCGACTCCGGGGCGGGGACCAAGAATTTGTGTCTCTGTCAGGTCCCTAGTCGAGCCCAGTGTTACTGGGGCAGGGACCACACTCGGAGCAGCCCCCTCCCCCCAAGGTCCCTGGGAAAGCGAAGTCCTGGACGAGAAAGCGCATCGACATGCTTTTATGCTCGTGCTTTGAATGTAAATCCTTGAGTTCCCACGTGTCGGGACTCAGCCCTCGCATGACAAGCCCCCCGAGCAGCGCTCCTGTGGCATCCTCGCTGACTCGTGTACATAAACACCCTGCAGCCAGACCTCCTGGTGTATGGGTGGCCCTGGGCAAGCTCCTGAACCTCCTGCGCCCTTAAAATCGGTTGTTCACGGATTCGGAACATGACTCTTTGTAAAGCCCTTAGAACAGTGCCCGCTGCTTACTAAGCACCATGTGCATTTTTTAAAATTTGATTTTAAAATGTTCTTGTGGCAAGAACGCTTAACCTCTAAACATATTTTTTAAGTGCACAGTTGCGTCTTGTTGACTACGGGCACCATGTTGGCCAGCAACCTCTAGAACTTATTCATCCTGCACAACTGAAATATTGCCCCTGGGGATGAGCAAGTCCTTATTTCCCCTCCCCCAACCCCTGGCCACCACCATCCCACTCTCTGGTTCTAGGAGTTTGGCTAGTGTAGACAGATCATGTAAGCGCTGTCAGACAGTATTTGCCCTTCTGTGACTGGCTTATTTTACTCCACGTAATATTTTCAAGATTCTTGCCTGTTGTAGCCGATGTCAGAATGTCCTTCTTGTGTGTATTTTCTTTATCCTTTCATCCACCCGTGGACACTTAGGTGGTTTCCACATCTTATGAATGGCGCTGTAACACATGTCGGGGTGCTCAAGATCTCTTTGAGATCTTGATTTCAGATATTTTGGATAAATACCCAGAAGTGGGATTGCTGGATCATATGCAAGTTCCATATTTCAATTTTTTGAGAAATGTCTACACTGCTTTCCACAGTGGCTCCACCATTTTTGCATTCCCGTCAGCAGTGAACAGGGTTCAAGTTTTTCCACGTCCTTGCTGACACTTGTGGGTTTTTTTTTTTTTTTTTTGATAACATTCATCCTAAGAGACGTGAAGTGGTGCTTTTGATTTGCATTCTCCAGATGACGAGTGGTGTTGGGCATTTTTTCGTGTCCCTGTTGACCCTCTGGGTGTCTTCTTTGAAGAAACCTCTGTTCAAGTATTGAGTCATTTTTAATTGGGTTTTTAGGGTTTTATTGTTGTTGTCATTGTTGAATTGTGGGAGTTCTTTGTATATTTTGGAAACTGGCACCTTATCAGTTATACAGTTCACATGTGCCTTCTCCCATTTTGGAGGTTGCTTTTCCCTTTGTTGGATGTCTCCATTGATCTGGAGAAGCTTTTTAGTTGATGTAACCCACTTATCTACTTTTGCTTTTGTTGATTGTATTTTTGGTGCCATATCCATGAAATCATTTCCAAGATCAGTATCATGAAGATTTTCCCCTGATGTTTTCTTCTAAGAGTTTTTTTTCCCCCAAGACTTTATTTGAGAGAGAGAGAGAGAGAGAGAGAGAGCATGAGAAGGGGGGAGAGGCAGAGAGAGAGGGATAAGAAGACTCCCCACTGAGTGTGGAGCCCAGTGTGGGGCTCAATACCACAATCCTGAGATCATGATCTGAGCTGAAGTTAGGAGTCAGACACTCAACTGACTGAGCCACCAAGGCACCCATCTTCTGAAAGTTTTACAATCTCAGGTCTTAAATTCAAGTCTTTTTTTTTTTTTTTTTTTTTTAGAGCGCATGTGTAAGTGCAAGCAGGGGAGGGGCAGAGGGAGAGGGAGAGAGAATCTTAAGCAGGCTCCATGCTCAGCACAGGGCTCAGTCGCACAACCCTGAGATCATGACTTGAGCTGAAATCAAGAAAGAGCCTGACGCTCAACTGACTGAGCCACCCAGGCACCTCCTACATTCAAGCCTTCAGTCATACTTTTGTGTAATAGTGTAACATATGGATCCAGTTGCATTCTTTTGCACGTGGCTGTCCAGTTATTCCATCATCATACAGCAAAGAGAGAGGTTTTCCCACCATCAAAGACCAGTTAACTGCATGTGTGAGGGTTTATTTCTGGGCTCACTGTCCTCTTCCATTGTTGGTCTGTACGTCTGTCTTTATGCGAGCACCACATGGTTTTAATTACGGTAGCTTTGTAATATATATATTTGAAATCAGGAAGTATAATGCCTCCAGCTTTTTTTTTTTTCCAGCTTTTTTCTTCTTCATCAAGATTGATTTGGCTATTCAAAAATAATTACTTGTTACAAGAAAGAAAATACTAGTTTGGGCAAGTCACTTATCCTCTATGAAGTGAAGTTTGTTTTGTTTTCCTGTAGGTAAAAAGATGACTTACCCTGTGAGTTTATTGAGATGATAAAAAAGAAAAGAAATGTAACTCTCTAGCACCATGCTTGCTTAGGTTTGGGCTAAGCCATCATTAGCACTTGTATTTCTTTCTTTCTTTTTTTTTTTTTTTTTTTTTTTTTTAAGCACTTGTATTTCTAATGCACTACGTGGCTTTTCTGATGGCATGTGTCACTGCAGGGAGCTGATAAAGCCCAGAATAGGAGAAATGAGCGTATAGGTTGTGGACCTTAGAAATAAAACAGTGAATTCTTTTTTCAGCAAAAGCGAATTTATTTGGGAATAACAGAGAGTTGCAATTGGGGGGGGGATAAACTCTGGCAAAACCATAGGCAAGTCCAACAAACAAAGGAGAGGAATGTTATTTTATGGAGAAGATGGAGGAAATCGGGCTGTTTTGAACTCGGTCCACGGGAGAAACGCAAGTGTTTATAGTGCTGATGGCTTTTCCTTGGCTGAATTGCAAGGGCGGTCGATTGCTTGCAGGAGAGGCAGTGCACCACATCCTTTCCTGCTGGGGTCTGTAGTTGATGCTTGTCCCCTGTTGAGTCTTCTGCTGGGCCCAGCAGTGACACTTCTTGGACAGTCGTGTGGCATGGGATCTACCGCTCTGGCCTCCCGACTCTGTGTCAGCGAGGTCTCCCTGACAGTATCAAGACCAGCATCTTTCTTGAACGCCTGTGTCTCCTGTCTTGTCTCAGAGCTCTCCTGGAGGAAGGAAAGGCCACGGTGCCCTGTCTGGCGGAAAGACTTACCAAGGAGCTCATCTTGCACATCAATGTGAGTCAGTGGGTTGGATCGTGAGTCGTAAAAATGACAGCCTAGCCAAGTCCCTCCATCATGAGATGGCTGAGACACCCACTGAGCTGCCCACACACGCCACCAGACCAGCACATTCTGAAAACCAAATCACTCATGGGCAGAGGTTCCCAGTAGAGCTTCCAAAACCTGGAAGCAACTGCTGCGTGATGTTGAAGCCAATTGCCGAATCAGTCCATTTGGAGAAGTAGCAAAGGAAGGAGGGAAGCTGTAAGCCGGTTTAGAAGGGTAAGAGGAATGAACACTGACTTAGCAAAGGTGTCCTTTTGCAATATGTTGGTTAACACTTTGTTGACCTTGAAAATGAAATAGCCAGTTATTTTACCAGCAGGTCAAACAAAAGCAAGGAATTCTTCTGAGCCAGGAAACACATACTCCCAACAATGTTTGGTTGGAAGGGACCAGTGGTTCTCAAACTGCACACAAGAGTCACCTGGAAAGCTTATTTAAATTCAGATTTCTGGGCCCCCATCCAAGTTTCTGAGCCAGTAAATCTAGGGGGTGGGGTGGGGGCAATGATTTTGCATTTCTAACTTCCCAGGTGATCCAGGGAACATACTCTGAGGAGCCCCAATTCCAGTGGAACCCTCTTAGTTTGCAGAAGAGGGCTTCAAAAGACATACCCCTGTCCAAAAGACACAGCCTCATCTAATTGATAGAAACTTTGCTTTTACGAAGACACTGCATTTTGTTTTTTGTTTTACATATTTTTTAATTGGTGTTCAATTTGCCAACATATAGCATAACCCCCAGTGCTCATCCCGTCAAGTGCCCCCCTCAGTGCCCGTCACCCAGTCCCCCCCACCCCCTGCCCACCTCCCCTTCCACCACCCCTAGTTCGTTTCCCAGAGTTAGGAGTCTCTCATGTTCTGTCTCCCTTTCTGATATTTCCCACTCATTTTCTCTCCTTCCCCCCCCCTTTCCCTTTCACTATTTTTTATATTCCCCAAATGAATGAGACCATATAATGTTTGTCCTTCTCCAATTGACTTACTTCACTCAGCATAATACCCTCCAGTTCCATCCACGTCGAAGCAAATGGTGGGTATTTGGCATTTCTAATGGCTGAGTAATATTCCATTGTATACACAGACCACATCTTCTCTATCCATCATCTTTCGATGGACACCGAGGCTCCTTCCACAGTTTGGCTATTGTGGACGTGGCTGCTAGAAACATCGGGGTGCAGGTGTCCCGGTGTTTCATTGCATCTGAATCTTTGGGGTAAATCCCTAACAGTGCAATTGCTGGGTCGTAGGGCAGGTCTATTTTTAACTCTTTGAGGAACCTCCACACAGTTTTCCAGAGTGGCTGCACCAGTTCACATTCCCCCCAACAGTGCAGGAGGGTTCCCCTTTCTCCGCATCCTCTCCAACATTTGTGGTTTCCTGCCTTGTTAATTTTCCCCATTCTCACTGGGGTGAGGTGGGATCTCATTGTGGTTTTGATTTGTATTTCCCTGATGGCAAGTGATGCGGAGCATTTCCTCATGTGCATGTTGGCCATGTCTATGTCTTCCTCTGTGAGATTTCAAGACACTGCATTTTGATAACTATTTTTGGCAATATATTTATCAGCATTTAAATATTTTACAGTAAAACTTTAATTTTACATCTGTAATATTTTTATTTTTATTTATTTTTTATTTTTTTTATATCTAATATTTTTAAAGTGAATTTTTAAAATCCATAATGAGACCATTACAATAATGATCATTTGAAATATCAGGGAAACATTTAACATGTTAAAGGTTAAATGTTAAATCTGAAACTATAGGTTCAAACTGCCTGAAAACAAACAGACAAAAGCACCCGTGAGACCTTATTACCTCCTGGTGTCATCCATCTTCATCAGTATTTTACCCGGCCTTGGAATGCTAATCCACAAACTGCCCCTAAACCCCAAGGCACTTGATGGGATGAGCACTGGGTGTTATACTATATGTTGGCAAATTGAATTTAAATTTTTAAAAAAGTAAAAAACTAAAGTTTCTTGCAGGCTTTAAGAAAAACAAAACAAAATAAAAAACCCCAAGGCACTCCTCCTCCTGCCCAGCTGGCTGCAGTGACCTCATTCACCGAAGTGGAAGCTGGGGTCGCTGGTCACCAAGGCCTGTGTCACCTGCATGGGCTGTGGGCAGGGTGTGCATCGGAACGAACGCCACCACTCACTCCCTCGGTGACAGCATCAGGCACTAAGCCTCTCCAAGCCTCAGGCTCCTCTCTTGTAAAACAAAGAGGCACTAAAGCCACGTGCTCCGTCCTGCAGTGCGGGGCTTAGCTGAGATGTGGAGGGTGCAGGATGCTGCTTGGCCCAAGGACCTCTCTGCCCTTCCTCCTCCTCCTCTTCCTTAGCATTGGCATCATTGATTTGTTAGGACTGATGATGTTTTGGAATTAGGTGAGGTTGGATGAGGTGAGGCCTGGAGCCGACAACCAAGAAAGAATTTTGGACGCATCTTTGGTGCAGAATGGGGGTTTTATGGAAGCCGGTGGGCCAGAAGAGCGGCTGCCCCAGGCGGGCCTGTGAGGGGAGGCTGGTTATACACTTGGGAGTCGGGAGGGGTTTGAGGATGGCGTCCTCTCGAAGGAAGCTTGGAAGCAAGGTTTCCAGGACCCTGAGGGGCAGCTATTGTTGGGCAAAGGTCACTGATTACCCTCTAATAAATCTGAGGCATGAGACCCTTCAGATGTGTATCGGTGGGCCGTGTGCTTGGGGATGATCATCAACACGTATCTTGGGGGTTTAGAGATAAAGGACATTTCTAAAGGAATTTTTATATGTTAAAGTAGATCTACAGGCTCCTGGGGGTCGGGCTGAGGTTGCCTTCTGCCCTTAGCAAAGTATGAACATCCAGGCAGGTGAGTCCGTAGAGGAAGGTCCCTCTGCCTATTTCAAGGACTTGTCGATGTGCCTTGTCCTCAGCTAGTCCTCTGTCCCCCCATCAAGGACAATAGCCAGCCTGGCACCACATCCATGACATATCCTCTACCATAGTATCGTGTATCAGTTTATTTTTTTAAAGATTTTATTTATTTATTCATGAGAGAGGCAGAGACACAGGCAGAGGGAGAAGCAGGCTCCCTGTGGGGAGCCCAATGCGGGACTCGATCCCGGGACCCCGGGGTCACGCCCTGAGCTGAAGGCAGACACTCAACCGCTGAGCCACTGAGGTGCCCCTGTTTATTGGTTTATTTATTTTATTTTATTTTTTAATGTTTATCAGTTTATACTCAAATTATCACCAAAAGAACATTTTACCAAGGAAAGCTTGCATTATATTCAAGTGTACTTGTTCTCCAAAATTTTTTTAATTTTTTTTAAAGATTTTATTTATTTATTCACGAGAGACACAGAGACACAGGCAGAAGGAGAAGCAGGCTCCATGCAGGAAGTCCAACGTGGGACTCGATCCCAGGACCCCAGGATCATGCCCTGAGCCAAAGGCTCAACCACTGAGCCACCCAGGCATCCCCCAAAACATTTTTTAAAGATTTTATTCATTTATTGTAGAGAGAGGGCACCCAGGTGGGGAGGGGACAGAGAACCCCAGGCAGACGCTCCACTGAGCACAGAGCCCTGAGATCACGACCTGAGCCCAAACCAAGAGTCAGAGGCAAGACCGACTGCACCACCCAGGCGCCCCTGCTTGGTCTCTAAATACAGGGCACCCCGCCAACCCAAAACCTGCCCCCCACAGAGTCCTCCCCACTCCAGTGGCCAACAGATGCCGACACTGGATGGCTCAAGCCAAAGTGCACACCCGTGGCGTGCAATGCAAAGCCATCCTCGGGCTCTTTAACAGGAGCCCGTCTCAACAAGCTTCACACGATAATAGAAACTCGGGATCCCCGTGAATCCTTTCCCATGGGATGCCACCCATGTCCCTAAGAAACCTGTGGGCCCGTTTGATCAAGCTGCAGAGTTTCAGTGTTTGCTCTCATTTTGTTTCAGAAATCACTCCCGTTGTTAGAAAAGCAAATAAGGGAGAGTCACCAGAGGGCGACAGACGAGCTGCACCAGTGTGGAGACAGCATCCCCAGCAATGAAGCCGATAAAATGTTCTTTTTGATCGAGGTGAGGATGTCCGGGGACCCCTCGTGATCCCCTTGGTGGCCCCGCATCTCTGGAGATGGCCCTCTGTGGGTCCCTGCCTGTGGCGTGCCGGGAACCCTCTTTTGCAGGGAGCTGCCCTCCACTTGTCCTGCCTGGACGATGGGGTGGCTGGGTGGCTGACCGGACATTCTTGTAGCACACACACCCCCCAACCCCACAGGCTGCTGCCCCAGGCAGGTCCCAGCTCTTTGATGCGATTCCAGCACAGGTTGATGACTTTATCTCATTTTCAGAAAATCAAGTTGTTTAATCAGGACATTGAAAAGCTAATAGAGGGAGAAGAAGTCGTAAAGGAGAATGAGACTCGCTTATACAACAAAATCCGGGAGGAGTTTGAACACTGGGTGCTCGTGCTCACGGCCAATACCCAAAAAGGTACGTCCTGGGACAAGGTTCCCCCACAAATGTCTCCCCGAAACACGGTGTCACGTTTACCAAGACCAGAGACCACTTCTGGCACATAGGAGGTGTGCAAACAGCTGAGCGTGCCCACCCACACGGGACACCGTGGGCCCCTCAGCAACCGAGAACTGCTTCCCAGCCTTGCCCTCATCAAAAGACAAGTCCACCACCTGTAACCCCCTTCTTGCCTCCTTGTTTTGAGGCTAGACAGTTCCACTCACGCCATCTGCCTTCCTCTGTCTGTCTTCACCCCGATGCAAGACCGAAGAGCTCTGTGGTTTGAGATCTCCTTGCCTTGCCTAGTGAAGTAGCATCTGCTACAGCCTAGATGCCTGGAGGGTGTGTGCGTGTGTGTGTGTGTGTGTGTGTGTGTGTGTGTTGTATCCTTGCTTAGGCACCTGATAAAAACACTGTTCACATCCATGAACTCAGGCTCCAACTGTACCCTGGACATGTCCTTGGGAGATCTGCAGGAGCCATCGTAATATTTAAATTTCTCTTTTCATTGAACTCATCCGGTGCTTCCCACCAGTTACAAACTCGAAACTCATCTCTCAGTGTGATGACCCTCAACTCCAACCCGTTTTCATAGGATAACAATTTTGTTTCTTAAACTAGTATTATCAGACCATACCTTTTTTTTTTCATTATGAAAAAAAAAAAAAACTCCACCTAGAAATATTGCCTAATGTAGGCTCGTACAGTGGGTAAGCAAGACTCAAATTTAAAAAAAAAAGTTTCTGTTTTTGAAATGTCTGTGGAGTTATTGGAATTCACTTTGGTAAAAAAAAAAAAAAAAAAAAAAGGAATTCACCTTGGTGGTTTGTTTTACGTTGCAGTTAAAAATATCGTTTCTGAAGAAGTCTCAGTATATGAAAAGCAGTATCGCGGCAAAGAGCTTCTTGGATTTGTCAACTACAAGACATTTGAGACCATAGTGCACCAATACATCGAACAGCTGGTGGAGCCCGCGCTCACCATGCTCCAGAAGACTATCGGTGAGGAGCGCTCATGGGTGCCTTTCACGTGTCAGCCCAGTACCTTCCGTAGGGTTCAAGGCCTTGGAGGGAGGATCAGGATACAATGATCAAACGAACCATAAAGATCTTCTTTGTTCATTTTGGGGGGAAGACAAGAGTGCACAGGAGCGTTGTCGAGTTATTCCTCGCCCTCTAGGCAGCCATGTGAGGTATAGTCAGATGCTAGACCTGGAGAGAACACACACTCCAGGAAAGATCAGGAAATTGCCAGGACCTGGTCGGGGTGGGTGGTGGGTTCTGGGTGGTGGTGGATTTTGGGTCTCCCTGGGACAATGTACCGTCCCCTCCTCCTCTCTCGGTCTGTAGATCTGGGGAGCTCAGTGTTGGAATGGGGTCCACGTACCATGACTTACCCTCCCTGCGTCTCTAGCCCATTTTATTCCTGCTTGCAGCCTACTGATGCTTTGTTCTTCCTTTGGTCAGAAATTGTCTGGCAAGCTTTCACCGACACAGCCAAGAAACATTTTAGCGAATTTTCCAACCTCAGTCAAACAACCCAGGTAAGCACCCGCGGTTTTCGCGCTCGTTCCCCGTACTGCTGGCTGTTTTATCTGGGTCTAGCCTTTGAAAGAAGTGGGATACTGACCGCCGTTAAGAAATGCGAGGCCGAGGTGGTGGCTGCAGGCTTCGCCCGCTCTCCCTGGGAGAGCCGAACAAAGCACACGGCTGAGCTGTGTTTCCGCAGGACCTGCTGCAGTACAGCAGGATGTAGGCTCGGGGGTCGTGCTCTGAGCCTCCGACTGTACCCGGGCACTGACCGGTTCTTTGCCTCTCTTTGTACTACAAAGGACAGAATTGTCCACTAGTCCTACTCCTAAATCTTTATAAGCTGGACTTAACAATATTGCCACAGCTGGGTGGGTTTCCACTTAAATAACTCAGATTCCCCTCTCAGTAATGGGAAGCCAGGGGCATCCAGCTTCCCCCCTGAGCTCTAGATAAAGACCCTCTTCTGCCCAAGGTGGGTCTGAATCGGACTCCACAGCCCAGGTGAGCAGGAAAAAGAATTTCTCCCATTTTCCGATAATAGCTTGAATGTGTCCTTTTATACATCTTTGGCCAGTTGGCGAAAACTCAGTCTGACTTCTGACTTCTCTGCCTCTCCCAGGGGCTGCATCTGAGCCCTTGGGTGCCCCACCAGGGGATGGGTGACAGGCCTGGTCCTGGACCACCGTTTCTCCAGGCCAGCAGCCCGTTCTTCCCTGGGCCTCAGCGACTGGCTCCCTGGGCGATCCCCACAATGCTCCTGACTGCAAGAAGGGTCTCTTCTCCACCACGTCATCCCTTCCTTTCCCAGAATGCCTCTGACTGTGGGGGTGACGTGGGAGTCACGGGGTTTCTGGAAAGCACAGATGTCAATCGAGTCACAGGATGGCTGAGGATACCAGCACGGGGTGCCAGGGCCCCCTCAAAGTCACCATATAACATCGCAGGCCTTTGGTGACCTTAAATTATATTCAGTTCTGTCTCAACATGATAGTGCTTCCTCCGAGGTTTAAAACAACTGGAGGGAGGGTATCCCTGGGTGGCTCAGCGATTTAGCGCCTGCCTTCGGCCCAGGGCGTGATCCTGGGGTCCCGGGATCGAGTCCCACATTGGGCTTCCTGCATGGAGCCTGCTTCTCCCTCTGCCTGTGTCTCTGCCCCTCTCTCTGTGTCTCTCATGAATAAATAAATAAAATCTTTTTAAAAAAAAAAAAAAAACAACCTGAGGGAGAAAAGAAGTAACGCGTCTTCTCTTTCTTATCCAACCAGAACAAGATTGAAGACATAAAAATGAGGCAGGCAGAAACCGCAGAAAATCTGATCCGACTTCAGTTCAGAATGGAGCAGCTGGTTTACTGTCAAGACCAGATTTACAGCGTGGTTCTGAAGAAGGTCCGGGAGGAGGTTTTCAACCCAGTGGGAGAGCCTGCGCAGGATCTTCAGTTGAAATTTCCTTTCTCGAAAGATCTGCCTTCGGTGTCATCCAACTCTGAGATCGGGGTGCACCTGAATGCGTATTTCTTGGTAAGCGTGTAGGTCAGTGGCCTGGGTGTTTGCCCCATGGACCGGGCGTCCCGATTGACAGCTGCCTCACTGGGCGAGGGAGGGAAGGGCTGCCACCGGCTATGAAGCCCCTTCTGCGTTGACAGGTGCTCACACATGGTCTCTTTTAGAGTTTTACAGGAACCTTGTCTGGGAACTTTTCATTCATTTGGGAATCTGGGGGTCACGTTTTGTATGTGGCAAAGCACGCACTCAACACGAATTCCAACCACAGAGATCTTTATATTTTATGTTATGCACGAATTACAAAATTGCTATGAGCGGAATGCAGCCAGATACAAGAAGCACTGACTTTGCTAGTTGTGACATAGCTTTCCTTGATGTCCAGAAGGCACCCGGGGCCTCAGAGTCACCAGCTCCACGAAACAGGAACGAAACTTCCTTTCCCTGGATCCCGGGACCTGCTCGCCTCCAGGGTTTCCAAACCTCTGTCCACGGACAGAAATGTGGGCTGCATGGGAAGGAAGATAGCTTTTAGCCTGCAAAGGAGCCCAACTCCCAACCTTTCTTTCTTTTCTTTTAAGATTTATGTATTTGTTTCAGAGAGAGAGAGAGAGAGAGAAGCAGACTCCTCGCTGAGCGTGGAGCTCCATGTGGAGCTCGATCTCACCACCCTGAGGTCATGACCTGAGCCAAAATCAATAGTCAGACACTGACCCAACTGAGCCCCCCGGGCCCCCATCCTGAAGCCTTCTCTTAATCAGAATAGAACATAGTTACCCCAGTGTGAGGTCCAGCTGCCAGGCAAACCGGACCTACTTATGCAGACAGGGAAGGAGGTGGGCACTGAAGTCGGTCCCGATCGGCTCCCAGAAGGGGCCAGGGGATTGCAGGGCCTGGAGGTCTCCCTGGGGAGGTGGAGTGGAGGTGGAGGGGGGAGACGGGCAGGGCTCCCAAGAAGGCTGGGATGCTCAGAAGTGTGCTGTGCATTTGCTAGCCTGCCAGGTGGGTTCCTGAAGGCCCGAGAGGATACCTGGTGGTAGATCTACGGCTGCCCAGATAGAACCTTCCCGTGGTTTGACGCTGACCCCTGGAGTGGGGTGCACGGGACCACCAGGACTTATCGAAGCAATTACCCAGGCATCCAAGAATCCCAAGGCCTCCCTGCAGACACAGACCAAGACCCCACCAGCTAACCCTTCCCACCCTTTCTTCCAGGAAACCAGCAAACGTCTCGCCAACCAGATCCCATTCATAATTCAGTATTTTGTGCTCCAAGAGAACGGCAGTTGCTTGCAGAAAGCCATGATGCAGATACTACAGGAGAGAGAGCAGTACTCCTGGCTGCTTCAGGAGCACACCGACACCTCTACCAAGAGGAGATTCCTCAAGGAGAAAATTTACCGGCTGGCTCAGGCGCGGCGCGCACTCTACACGTTCTTCAATTAAAGGGGGCAGGTCCATGGAGGGGCAGCAATGCTTTTGGGGGGGGGGTTTCTTATGTGCCTTCCCTGTGAGGGGGACAAGAAGTGGCTTTTCATGTGGAACCAGGCTTTCCTGCTCTCGCCGGTGTCCATTTTCATTGTACTGTGCTCAGCACCAGAGTTTGTATCTGAAGTCCGCACTCACCTGGGGCGGTCACCTCCGACCTCCCTGAAGAGGTGGCTCTCCAGTCCTTGAGCCTTCTCAAATACTGCTCTCATTCTTTGTTAGATCGTAGGACCCCAGAGGGGTGGGGAGTCAGGATCCTACTGTTCTTTGGCATTTCCAGGATCTTGCATGGCACCTGGTACACAGGAGCCCCTTCATAAATGGTATCTCGCTGAACAAATGAATGATGGAGACGGGCGCTATGGCTTAAATCCAGACTTTGGTGGTTTGAGGCAGTGTCACCTGCTTCCCACTGTTGACTGTCGTCATGTTTCCAGCCCCCAGGAGAAATGAGCCTGAGTGATACCGGTTTTAATGTGTACTGTTCCCCTGGCTGCGGGGAGCTCCCATTGCTATGTTAAGTCTTGAAGAGATGTTTAATAAGGAAGAACATTTTTTTTTAATGGGCACCTGGCTGCAGTTGGTGAAGCATCTGTCTTTGGCTCAGGTCATGATCCTGGGGTCCTGGGATCGAGTCCTGCATCAAGCTCCCTGCTCAGTGGGGAGTCTGCTTCTCCTTCTGCCTGCTGCTCCCTCTACTTGTGCTCTCTCTCTCTCAAATACATAAAATCCTTAAAAAAAATAAAATAAAATGATGAGCTTCACACCAGTGGCCATCTCGAGATTGGAGGATGGGCTTTGTCATGCTAAGCAGTACCTAGTTCAGAGGAATTTTAGGAGGGTAAGTGGAACCATTTCTGCAAAACACCTGTAACAAAGCAGGTGTTCCAAAATGCCAGCAATTTTTCCCTCTCCATCAAACACGTCTTTCTTCCGTACTTCCTAGGTCCACAGAGCAGCCCTCACCTCAAACGCCCTTGCAGCCTGCTCTAACACCTCGTCCTTTGATACTTGGGGAGGCAGGTGTCATATGGTGTTAGACAAGTCCAACTCCATCCCTTTGCACATGCATGTCTGGCTTTCCCAGCACCTTTTGTTGAAGAGACTGTCCTTCCCCCATTGGCCTTGGCACCCCCGTCAAAGATCATTTGGCCATATATATGGGTTTTTTTTTTTTCTGGGCTCTCCATTCTAGTCTACTGCCCTGGGTCTGTCTTTAGGCCAGAACCACACCATTTTGATAACGGTAGCTTTGTACTATGTTTTGGACTCAGGGCGTACGAGTCCTTAGCTTTGTTTCCCTTTTTCAAGATCGTTTTGCCTGTTTCAGGGTAGCTTGAGAGTCCACGTGAACCCTTGAGTGGGTTTTTCTCTCTCTACGAAAGATGTCATGGGGATTTTGATAGGGATTGTATTGACTCTGGAGGTCACTTTGGGTAGAATTCGCAACTGAATGATATTAAATCTTGCTATCTGGGGCTGGAGAAGATGGCAGGGGAGTAGGGTCCCCAAGTCACCTGCCCCCCCCCCCCCCCCGCTTACCTAGACTACTCTCAAATCATCCTGAAAACCTATGAATTTGACCTGAGATTTAAAGAGAGGACATCCTGAACACTACAGAGAGAAGGGTTTGCTTCTAACAAGGTAGGAAAGTAGGGGGAAAAAGTTCAGTGGGAGAGGGGCCCCCGCGAGAAGCCGGGCTAAGGTGGGCATTGGGAGCCTCAGGACAGGAGAGTCCCGCCCCGGAGAAGCAGGAACTTTAACAATCCGCCCCGGATTCTTCCCCAGGGAAAGGCGCTCAGCAGGGAACTCGGGCAGGATCGCAGGGGGGGGGGAGGGTGGAGCCCCCAGGCTCCCGGGGTCACTAGGAGAGGAGGGGTGCGCGGGGGAGAGCGCACCCACACCGCGGCCGATCTCGGGAAAGGGCTGGAGCGCGCACCCCACGGGGCCTTGGGGAGAAGCCGGTGGGTCAGCGGGGCTCCGGGGGAGGGGGCTGCACCTGCTGCCTTCTGGAGCGCGAGTCCAGGAGCACAGGCCCCAGACCCAGACACCGGGGACACGGCCCCCCATCCTGCGGTCCACCCAGGGCGGGCAGAGGCGGGGAGGGCACAGGACAGTGAGGACGCTCCTGCCGCCAGGTGCCCCCAAGCTGTGCAGGTCAGCGCCCCCGCCCCGGAGCATCCAGGCCAGTGCGGACTGGGAGCTGCGGGTGGTTACTGGGGGAGCTGGCTCCAGGCCTGGGGACCTGGCCGCCGCCAGTGCTGTTGTCCCTCCTGGTGTCACCCTGTGCCTGGGAGGGGCGGGGCTGCCAGGGGACAGAGGCCTCCCGGGGTCAACAGCTCCCACTGAGCCCGGCACCCGGCGGGGGAGGGGGGGCAGCTCCCCAAGGTGCACACACCTGAGAGCACAGCAGGCCCCTCCCCCAGAGACCAGCTGGAAGGAAGGGAAGAGCAAGTTCTCGGGGGAGAGTGCTGGAAAGTTCCAGGGAAGTCGAGGGACTTATATACAGTACTTAGAACCAGAGGGCACCCCTCCCTTTTTTTCCCCCTTTTTCCAGTACAACTCGTTTTTATATCAGACTGAATTTCCAATTTTTCTTTATCTTTTTCCGCCTTAACTACAATATTTTACCACCTCTACATTTTTAAGTTTCTTCCTTTTTGACTTTCATATTTCTACAGTTACAGGTCTTAGGTATATTTTCCACTTCTAGATTCCCTTCAACATACTCAATTTGGGGAGATATACAAGATATGATTTTTTGTTTTGTGTTTTTTGTTTTCTCTGAGTCATTTTGTTCTACAATGGTGGACGTTCATACCTTCTAAAACATGACCAGCACGCCCCCAGAACCAAATGGTATGCCGTGCTGGTTCATTCTGTGAAATTCTATTCTCTCTTCATTCCCATTCTGCCCCCCTCTTTTATTTCATTTATGTTTGGTGGTCAATGGTGGGGTCTTCTACAAGTATTTCTGATTTATATAAATTTGGGACTGAGCATCTTCTTCTTCTTCTTTTTTTTTTTTTTTGAGCATCTTCTAACATACAGATCTTAATATACTAAGAACCAAGAGGATCACCCTCTAGAACCTCAGGTAGACTACATTCTCTCTCCACTACAAGTTCGTCATCACCACCATCTCCCAGTCCCCCTGCCTTTTCTTCTTTCTTTCTTTCTTTCTTTCTTTCTTTCTTTCTTTCTTTCTTTCTTTCTTTCTTTCTTTTCTTTCTTTCTTTCTTTCTTTCTTCTTTCTTTTTCTCTTTCTTTCTTCTTTTTCTTTTTCTTTCTTCTTTCTTTCTTTTTCTCTTTCTTCTTTTTCTCTTTCTTTCTTTCTTTCTTTTCTTTCTTCTTTTTTCCTTCTTCTTTGGAATTCTTGGCCTTTTATTTTTTGCTACTTTGTTTTGAAATTTGCTTTTCACTTTAGTAGTCCTTTTATTTTGGTCTGATCTTTGTTTTCAATTTCTGCTCTTTGACCTAATCAGTATCATCCAGGTTGAAATTTACTTAGGTCGTGGTTGATATTCTTGACTCAGCCGGCTCATACAGCCACTCTGCGCTGAGAAAAATGACTAGAAAGAAGAACTCACCACAAAAGAAAGAATCAGAAACAGTACTCTCTGCCACAGAGTTACAGAATTTGGATTACAATTCAATGTCAGAAAGCCAATTCAGAAGGACAATTATAAAGCTACTAGTAGCTCTGGAAAAAAGCATAATGGAATCAAGAGACTTCATGACTGCAGAATTTAGATCTAATCAGGCTGAAATTAAAAATCAATTAAATGAGATGCAATCCAAACTGGAGGTCCTAACGACCAGGGTTAATGAAGTGGAAGACAGAGTGAGCAACATAGAAGACAAGTTGATGGCAAGGAAGGAAGCTGAGGAAAAGAAAGGCTAAGGGAAATAAATGACAGCCTCAGAAGGAAAAATCTATGTATATTTGGAGTTCCAGAGGGTGCCAAAAGGAACAGAGGACCAGAAAGTGTATTTGAACAAATCATAGCTGAGAATTTCCCTAACTTGGGGAGGGAAACAGGCATTCAGATCCAGGAGATAGAGAGATCCCCCTCTAAAATCAATAAAAACTGTTCAACACCTCGACATTTAATAGTGAAACTTGAAAATTCCAAAGATAAAGAGAAAATCCTTAAAGCAGCAAGAGACAAGAGATTCCTAACTTATATGGAGAGAAGTATTAGATTAACAGCAGACCTCACCACAGAGATCTGGCAGGTTATATTCAGGGTCCTAAATGAGAAGAACATACAGCGAAGAATACCCTATCCAGCAAGGCTCTCATTCAGAATAGAAGGAGAGACAAAGAGCTTCCAAGATAGGCAGAAGCTGAAAGAATATGTGACCACCAAACCAGCTCTGAAAGAAATATTAAGGGGGACTCTGTAAAAGAAAGAGGAAGTCCAAAGAAACAATCCACAAAAACAGGGATTGAATAGGTATTATGGTGACACTAAATTCATATCTTTCAATAGTAACTCTGAAGGTGAATGGGTTTAATGATCCCATCAAAAGATGCAGGATTTCAGACTGGATAAAAAAGCAAGAGCCATCTATTTGCTGTCTATAAGAGACTCATTTTAGACCTAAGGACACCTACAGCCTGAAAATGAAAGTTTGGAGAACCATTTACCATTCAAATGGTCCTCAAAAGAAAGCAGGGGTAGCAATCCTCATATCAGATAAATTAAAGTTTATCCCAAAGACCGTAGTAAGAGATGAAGAGGGACACTATATCATACTTAAAGGATCTATCCAACAAGAGGACCTAACAATCATGAATATTTATGCCCCTAATGTGGGACTTGCCATGTATATCAATCAATTAATAACCAAAGTAAAGACATACTTAGATAATAATACACAAATACTGGGAGACTTCAACATGGCACTTTATGCAAATGACAGATTTTCTAAGCACACCATCTCCGAAGAACAAGAGCTTTAAATGATACACTGGACCAGATGGATTTCACAGATATTTACAGAACTTTACATCCAAAAGCAACTGAATACACATTTTTCTCAAGTGCACATGGAACTTTCTCCACAATAGACCACATACTGGGTCACAAATCAGGTCTTAACTGATATCAAAAGATTGGGATTGTCGGGACCCCTGGGTGGTTCAGTGGTTGAGCGCCTGCCTTTGACTCAGGGTGTGATCCTGGAGTCCTGGGATCGAGTTCCACATTGGGTACCCTGCGTGGAGCCTGCTTCTCCCTCTGCTGGTGTCTCTGCCTCTTTCTCCCTCTCTCTCTCTCTCTCTCTCTCTCTCTCTGTGTGTGTGTGTGTGTGTGTGTATCTTTCATGAATAAATAAATAAAACCTTTTTAAAAAAGATTGGGATTGTCCCCTGCATATTTTCAGACCATAATGCTTTGAAACGAGAACTAAATCACAAGAAGAAATTTGAGAGAAATTCAAACACGTGGAGGTTAAAGAGCATCCTGCTAAAAGATAAATGGGTCAACCAGGAAATTAGAGAAGAATTAAAAATATTCATGGAAACTAATGAAAATGAAGATACAACCATTCAAAGTCTTTGGGATACAGCAAAAGCAGTCCTGAGAGGTAAATACATCACAATACAAACATCCCTCAAAAAATTAGAAAAACTCAAATACACAATCTAACCTCGCACCTAAAGGAACTGGAGAAAAACCAGCAAATAAAACCTACACCAAGCAGAAGAAGAGAGTTAATAAAGATTTGAGCATAACTCAATGAAATAGAGACCAGAAGAACTGTAGAACAGATCAACAAAACCAGAAGTTGGTTCTTTGAAAGAATTAATATGACAGATAAGCCATTAGCCAGCCTTATTAAAAAGAAATGAGAAAAGACTCAAATTAACAAAATCAAGAATGAAAAAGGAGAGGTCACAACCAATACCAAGGAAATACAAATGATTTTAAAAACATATTATGAGCAGCTATACACCAATAAATTAGGCAATCCAGAAGAAATGGACGCATTTCTGGAAAACCACAAACTACCAAAACTGGAACAGGAAGAAATAGAAAACCTGAACAGGCCAATAACCAGGGAGGAAATTGAAGCAGTCATCAAAAGCCTCCCAAGACACAAAAGTCCGGGGCCAGATGGCTTCCCAGGGGAATTCTATCACATGTTTAAAGAAGAAACAATACCTATTCTACTAAAGCTATTCCAAAAGATAGAAAGGGATGGAATACTTCCAAACTTGTTTTATGATGCTACCATCTCCTTAATTCCAAAACCAGACAAAGACCCCACCAAAAAGAAGTAGAGACCAATATCCCTGATGAACACAGATGCAAAAATTCTCAAGAAGATACTAGCCAATAGGATACAACAGCACATTAAGAAAATTATTCACCATGACCAAGTGGGATTTATCCCCAGGATGCAAGGCTGGTTCAATCCTCATTAAACAATCAATGTGAAAGATCATATCAACAAGAGAAAAAACAAGAACCATATGATCCTCTCAATAGATGCAGAGAAATAATTTGACAAAATACAGCATCCATTCCTGATCAAAACTCTTCAGAGTGTACGGATAGAGGGAACATTCCTCAGCATCTTAAAAGCCATCTATTAAAAACCCACAGCAAATATCATTCTCAATGGGGAAGCACTGGGAGCCTTTCCCCTAAGATCTGGAACATGACAGGGATGTCCACTCTCACCTCTGCTATTCAACATACTACTAGAAGTCCTAGCCTCAGCAATCAGACAACAAAAAGACATTAAAGGCATTCAAATTGGCAAAGAAGAAGTCAAACTCTCCTTCTTCACAGATGTCACGATACTGTACATAGAAAACCCAAAAGACCCCCACCCCAAGATTGCTAGAACTCATACAGCAATTCGGCAGTGTGGCAGGATACAAAAATCAATGCCCAGAAATCAGTGGCATTTCTATACACTAACAATGAGACTGAAGAAAGAGAAATTAAGGAGTCAATCCCATTTACAATTGCACCCAAAAGCATAAGATACCTAGGAATAAACCTAACCAAAGAGGTAAAGGATCTATACCCTAAAAACTACAGAACACTTCAGAAAGAAACTGAGGAAGACACAAAGAGATGGAAAAATATTCCATGCTCTTGGATTGGAAGAATTAATATTGTGAAAATGTCAATGTTACCCAGGGTAATTTACACATTCAATGCAATCCCTATCAAAATACCATGGAATTTCTTCAGAGAGTTGAAACAAATCATCTTAAAATTTGTGTGGAATCAGAAAAGACCCCGAATAGCCAGGGGAATATTGAAAAAGAAAACCAGAGCCAGGGGCATCACAATGTCGGATTTCAGCTGTACTTTGTAGTATGGTACTGGCACAAATGCAGACACATAGGTCAATGGAACAGAATAGAGAACCCAGAAATGGACCCTTAACTCTATGGTCAACTAATATCTGACAAAACAGGAAAGATTATCCACTGGAAAAAGGACAGTCTCTTCAATAAATGGTGCTGGGAAAATTGGACAGCCACGTGCAGAAGAATGAAACTAGACCACTCTCTTGCACCATACACAAAGATAAACTCAAAATGAATGAAAGATCTAAATGTAAGGCAAGAATCCATCAAAATCCTAGAGGAGAACACAGGCAACACCCTTTTTGAACTTGGCCACAGCAACTTCTTGCAAGACACATTTATGAAGGCAAGGGAAACAAAAGCAAAAATTAACTATTGGGACTTAAGATAAAAAGCTTCTGCACAGCAAAAGAAACAGTCAACAAAACTGAAAGACAACCTACAGAATGGGAGAAGACATTTGCAAATGACGTATCAGATAAAGGGCTAGTATCCAAGATCTATAAAGAACTTATTAAACTCAACAACAAAGAAACAAACAATCCAATCATGAAATGGGCAAAAGACATGAACAGAGATCTCACAGAGGAAGACATAGACATGGCCAACATGCACATGAGAAAATGCTCTGCATCACTTGCCATCAGGGAAATACAAATCAAAACCACAATGAGATACCACCTCACACCAGTGAGAATGGGGAAAATTAACAAGGCAGGAAACCACAAATGTTGGAGAGGATGCGGAGAAAGGGGAACCCTCCTGCACTGTTGGTGGGAATGTGAACTGGTGCAGCCACTCTGGAAAACTGTGTGGAGGTTCCTCAAAGATTTAAAACTAGAACTACCCTATGACCCAGCAATTGCACTGCTGGGGATTTACCCCAAAGATACTGATGCAGTGTAACACCAGGACACCTGCACCCCTTTGTTTATAGCAGCAATGTCCACAGTAGCCAAACTGTGGAAGGAGCCTCGGTGCCCATTGACAGATTAATGGATAAAGGAGATGTGGTCTATGTATACAATGGAATATTCCTCAGCCATCAGAAATGACGAAGACCCATCATTTGCTTCGACATGGATAGAACTGGGGGGTATTATGCTGAGTCAAGTAAGTCAATCAGAGAAGGACAAACATTATATGGTCTCATTCATTCGGGGACTATAAAAAATAGTGAAAGGGATTATAGGGGAAAGGAGAGAAAATGAGTGGGAAATATCAGAGAGGGAGACAGAACATGAGCGACTCCTAACTCTGGGAAATGAACAAGGGGTAGTGGAAGGGGAGGTGGGCATGGGGACAGGGTGACTGAGTGAAGGTCAGTGAGGGGGGCACTAGACAGGATGAGCACTGGGGGTTATGCTATATGTTGGCAAATCAAACTCCAAAAAAGAATATACAAAAAAATAAATATTGCTATCCATGAACATTGGGTGCCTTTCCATTTATTTGTGACTCTTTTAATGTCTTTGAGCAACGTTGTGTAGTTTTCAGTCTGTATGTATTTCACTTCTGTGATTAAGCTAAACCCCAAGTAATTTATTCTTTTTGACGCTGTCATAAGTGGAATGGTTTTTCTTCATTCCCTTTCCGGATCATTCATTGTTAGCGCAAAGAAATGCAACTGACTTTTATGTGTCAGTTTTGTATTTTGACACTCTCCAATTTGTTCATTAATCCTAACAAGTTTGCGTGTGTGTGTGTGTGTGTGTGTGTGTGTGTGTGTAGTGGGTTTATTTGTGGGTTTCCACATATAAAGTCATAATCTTTGAGCAGAGATTATTGTGCTTCTTCCTTTCTGATTTGGATGCCTTTCATTTCGTCATCTTGCCAAATTCCTCTTCTGATACTGTCTTGAACTGAAGTGGCAAAATTGGAGAACCTTGTCTTGTAAAATGTCCTAGGTTTTAGAGAATGTTTGCAATATCATATCGAAGCTGAGAGTTATGAAAAGAGCGTATGAAAGAGAAAATACGAGTCTCAGTTCAGGTGTCCTTTAATTTTTTTTTTGGTAATTTGGACTCATTGTACATAATTTCCCCTTGGTTTATGAGTCGGGTCACATACACAAATAGTTGGTAGCATTGCTGAGAAGACCCACTGTCTTTGATTCCTTGTTTGTTTGTTTCTGAGCCTTCAAATTATAAATGCTGTTGTGAAAATGAAGTCTGAGGAAAAGAAAATCTCATATTTAATATTTATTCCATTAATCGCATATTCAGAGCCTCCTCACCTCACATATATGCACACATATGCACACACACACACACGCATGGCCTCAACCAGAGCTTCTCATCTGCCACCTGGGGATGGACCCCCAAGCCCAGGTGTGAGCACACAGGGAGGTTGCTCAGGCCTGGGGTCCCAGCATCATGGGGGGACCATGAACTGGATGGCTTCACACTGCAGAAATCTGCTCTCTCATAGCCTGGAGCCTGGAGGTCTGAAGCCAAGGTGTTGGCAGAGTTGGCTCCTCCTGGAGCAGAGAACCTGTCCAGGTGGCTCCCCTGGTTGCCGGTGGCCACCGCGTCCTTGGCCTTCTGTGCCTGGCCCCTGTGTTAGCCCCGTCTCCACCCCTTCTTCCATGGCCTCCTCTGGGTCTCTCAGGCCAAGTGTCCCTCTCCTTTCTCTTTTATAGACACCGGTAATCAGGCTGAGTCAGGATGACCTCATCCTGAGATCTGTAACTTGATGACATCTGCAAAGATGCTATCCAAATGAGGTCACATTCCTAGGCTCCGGGGGTTAGCACTGGAACACAGTTTCTGGGGCCACATGGCAAGGTGCACCACCCCGGGCCTCCCAGCAGGGTGGGAGCAAGGGGCTGAATGCCCACCTTCTCTCAGGATAAGACGGTTGCTGCAATAGCCCCTCGAGATCTCCTCAGCTTAACACAACCCAAGTGTGCTCCCCACTCACATCACGGACATCCACGCCGACTAGCAGGGTTCTGAGCCACACGATCCCTGGGGCCCCACCATCGCCGGGCCTTCGAGCCCCCTCCAGATCCTCTGCGCCCACCCAGCAGGTGAGGAAAATCAGAGTACAGAGGATTTGCAGGGAGGCTACCGGGAGCCCTGCTCAGTTGCTGGGTAGCCCACTTCCCCCCCGATTTGCAGTGGGGGGCAGGTGAGGCCCAGGGCCCCCCACTTCACTGTGGTCCAGCAGAGCAGGTGAAAGGCAGGGGAGGCAGGATTTGGATGTTGCCACACCCGTCCCTACATCCACTGGGATCACACTCCTTTTTTTTTTTTCCAAGACTTTTTATTTATTTATTTATTCATGAGAGACACAGAGAGAGAGATGCATAGACACAGGCAGAGGGAGAAGCAGGCTCCATGCAGAGAGCCTGACGTGGGACTCGATCCAGGGACTCCAGGATCACACTCTGGGCTGCAGGCGGCGCTAAACCGCTGCGCCACCGGGGCTGCCCGGGAGTGTTCCCTGCTTTCCCTGCTTTATCCCAGGGTGGCTCCCTCACACACACGCACATGCACACACGCAGGCACACGCATGCCCACGACGGTTTCCTCTTCCAGGGTTACTGTGGGGCTGTGCTTTCGCTCCTAACAAGTGCGGAAGGAAGGCCACCCAAACGGGAACAAGCAGACTATGGCACAGAGGGGAGCCACCATCGCTTAGGTTTTGGCAGAGCCCCCCCCCCCCCCCCCCCCCCCCCCGGGCAGGGAGAGCAGTGGCAAAGCTTCACAGTGGAAACCTCGGACGGTCCCCGGCTGTGCCCGGAAGGGGCTGTGGCCCCGGGAAGCTGTGGGCCCCTAATGAGAAGCAGACATCCCACGTGGTCAGGGGTACACATTCGGCTTTCTCTGGTTGGCCCGTTACAGAATTAGGGAACTGTCTGTTATTAGGCAAACACTGGTCATCTGGGGCTAACCATTGTAGGGATGATTGTTTAACTTCCCGGATTGTTGGTGCTAGCAGGGGGGACGTCCCGCCATCTGGCTTACGAGGGGCTGGCTCACCTGGGCTGGTTACTGCAGAGAACAGATTGGTTTCCCAGGCAGGTTGTCATGACAGCCCTGGGTTTACAGCCCGTCTGGGTGCTGTGTGAGTATATTCAGTCTGCCACAGCTTCCCTTACCCTGTGGGACCCTCCCTTCTCCTCTGGCCGGGGTGCTGCACAACAGCCCCTGCTGGTGAGACCTGCTTCCATCGCAGTCTGGTGGCCGCTGTAACATGGATCCATGCCCCTGTGTGTCTACCTCCTGCTATTCCTCTGGGTGGCAGTTGCTCCTGCGGGGCTGCAGCGGGGTGGGGGTGGGGGTGTCCAGTCAACGGTACAGTGATGAGACCCAAGAGTATTCATGTAAAGGTATCAATAGGCGATTTCCCATCTAGTTTCTACTCCTTGAGGCCCTCCATGCCTCTTTTGTCACACGCAGGGACATGCTGTGTTGGTTATCTATTGTTACCTAACAAATTATCCCCTGGGGCGCCTGGGTGGCTTCAGCTTGCAGGGGGTGATCCCCGGGTCCAGGGAGAAGGTCCCGCATTGAGCTCCATGGGCAGAGCCTGCTTCTCCTCTGCCTGGGTCTCTGCCTCTCTCTCTCATGAATAGATAAAAACTTAAAAAAAAAAAACTATCCCAATTTTAAACCCCAAAATTTCCTATCTCAGTTTCTCTGGATCACGAATTACCGTGTTCCTCAGCAGGTGCCTCTAGGTCCCAGGGCGGGGCGGAAGGGGGTGGTGGTGGAGGCAGGTGTCTCATGGAGCCTGTACAGCTGTGGGCCAGGCACCTGCACTCAGCTTGAGGCTCAGCTGGAGGAGGATTCGCTTCTGTGGTGGGCTGAAGAACGGCCTCCCAGACAGCCAGGCCCCAATCCCTGGCGCCTGCGAATGTGACCAGAACTGGATACAATCTCTGCACAGAGAGATTCTATGTTGAGGCTGCATTTTGCTTTCTAACTAATCAGCTGGAACTGGGTCAGAATCCAGCAAGCAGTTCATAAAATCCACCAGAACGACTAGCATTCGGCCACAAAACTGCTGATATGAACCCTATGATGAGCAAAGAGTTAACTAATGCATACCAGGAATAGTTTTGCTTGACAGCACCAATAAAAGAATTGATTAGCTGGTCATGAAAAGCAGCTCGGCTGGCTAGCACTGAATCCACAGGTTTCTTTTCTTCCTTATCTAAATCACGTGATTACTTTCTTCTTCTTTCTCATAAAACCCCCTTGCTTTCCCTACCTAAATGGGACACTTTTCTGGTTACTCTGGAATCTGTGCTCCCAAAGATAGGGAGATGCCCCCCAATTACCCGAGTGGGCCTCTAGATGCCATCACAGGTGTCATCATGAGAGGGAAGGGGAGCAAGAGCTGGCTACAGAGAAGTCAACGTAAAGAAGGAGCATGTCGGAAGACACTACCCTGCTGGCTTTGGAGAAGGAGGAAGCGGCCATGAGCCAAGCAAGCAAGGATGCAGCTCTCGAAGTGGGACAGGGCAAGGAGAAGTATTGTGGCCAGAGTCTCTAAAGGGAATATGGCCCCGTCAACACCGTGACTTCAGCCCCATGGGAAACTGACCTTGGACTTCTGGCCTCAGAACCGTAAGAGTGTAAGTGTCTGTTGTGTAAGTGGCAATTTGTTACAGCAGCTGCGGGAAGCTGATACAGGCTCCCAGCTCACTCATCTGTTGTAGACAGGCCTCAGGCCCTCGGTAGCCGTGGCCAAAGACATCAGTTCTGTGCCAGGTCACATGTTGGGGCGTTACCACAACATGGCAGCCCAAATGAAAGGTCTATAGGATTATCAGGATCAGGATGGCATTTTGTAAATAGGATTGATTACATTTTCCTTAAAGCTGCCCGAGTGTGATGACAGGCAGCGTGAAGACAACTTTTCAACACAGAAGCCTGTTCTTATCATGGTACCTCGCACACCGCAGACATTTTAGACATGTTTTTCGGAGCAATGAGTAATGGCTGGCAGGCAGGTGCTTGGAATGGCAACCCAGAAAGCAGGCTGGCCTGTGAAAGCATGGAAAGGAGTCTCAGTTTCTCACTAGCTGTCTGAGTTCAGGCAAAGGAGTCCCCCTCTCTGAGTCTCCACCTCCTATTTGACTGATTCTCGGTATATTGGAGATCGCAGAAATTGGCCCAGAATCCGACAGGGTTAATATTGCATGAATGCTCCACAGCCAAGGGATGGCATTTTTAATAGAGGTATTTGTGCGGGTCTCTCCACTTCCTACACTATATACAGGCTGCCCGAGCAAGCATCCCACTTCCTATAGGATGAAATACTGAGCCCGTTGCAGGTAGAGGAGGAATGCCACTGACTGGCTTGGTATTTGAGAATTGGTGAAAAGAACGGATTGCACCAATTCCCAGAAGCCCTTTGGGAAAGGTCCTGGGAAGGCAGGTCACCCGGCAACAGCCTCCCTTATCTGAACAACAAGCTTTCACAAAGCAACCACCACCAGGCCCTATCGCAGAAAAAAGACCTTGTGATGGCCACCGGCCTTCCCGTCACTGCAGGTCGGGTGGGCCCCGCGACACCAGCCCAGGGCCCAGGGCCGCCAGCTCAGCTTCACCATTCTGGTAGCTTATCTGCTCTGGCACCGGCGCTCTGTCGGGCCTGGGGCTTTGAAGGCAACCCCGAGCCCTACACTTAAGCACCAAATAAATAGCAGTCTTGCAGGCACCAGGTTCTCACGCTTGAATTGCAGACGAGCCACTTGGAGAACCTCCTTGAAATGCAGATTGATTCAGTGGTCTTGGGGTGGCCCCAGACCCTGCAGTTCCTGCAAGCTTCCGGGTGACGCCGATGCTGCTGGTCCCTCCTTTGAGAAGCACGAATCTGGGGCCGGATCTATGGAGGAGAAAACAAAACCGGGCAAAGGACACCGTACTCTGGCCTCGCGCCCCGGGCGGCACAGAGGGGACGCTGCGCGGGGGCCCACTGCTCTGCCCCCCGGCCCAGGCGGCGTCAGACGCCCCGCGCGCCCCCTCGAGCTCCCACCCCTTCCCGGCACCGGAGAACCGAGTCCAGGCTGCGCGGCGCCTCCCGGAGGCTCCCGGGCTGGAGGGCCTCCGCCGGTCCCGCCCCGGCCCTCCCGCGGCCCTCCCAGGGCCGCCCCTCCTCTGGCCCCGCCCCTCTCCTGCGGCCCCGCCCCCGTTCCTCCCACGGCCGCCCCTCCTCCTCTGGCCCCGCCCCCTCTCCTGCGGTCCCTCCCCTCCTCTGGCCCCGCCCCCTCTGCTGCGGTCCCGCCCCTCCTCTGGCCCCGCCCCTCTCCTGCGGCCCCGCCCCCGTTCCTCCCACGGTCGTCCCTCCTCCTCTGGCCCCTCCCCCTCTCCTGCGGTCCCTCCCCTCCTCTGGCCCCTCCCCTCTGGCCCCGCCCCCTCTGCTGCGGTCCCGCCCCTCCTCTGGCCCCGCCCCTTCTACTGCGGCCCCGCCCCTTCCCTCCAGGCCCCGCCCCTCCCCCCCTCCCCGGAGCCCGCACCGGCAGAACCGCGTCCAGGCTGCGCTGGACCTCCGGGAGGTGCCCCGGCCGGAGGGCCTCCCCGGTCCCGCCCCGGTTCCTCCCACGGCCGCCCCGCCCCCTCTGGCCCCGCCCCCTCCCGTCCAGGCCCCTCCCCTCCTCCTCCCAGAGCCGCCCCTCCTCCTCTGGCCCCACCCCTCTCCAGGCCCGTCCCAAGCCCCTGAACCCGCCCCCTCTCCTCCAGGCCCCGCCCCCGTTCCTCCCAGGGCCGCCCCCTCCCCCGCACCGGCACCGGCACCGGCACGGGCACCGGCAGAACCACGTCCAGGCTGCGCCGGACCTCCCGGGGGCACCGCGCTGTAGGGCCTCCCCCGGCGCCGCCCCCGTTCCTCTCAGGGCCGCCCCTCCTCCTCCCAGGGCCGCCCCCTCCCTCCTCTGGCCCGGCTCCATCCTCATCCCGGTGCCTCCCCTTCCTCCTCCTCGGCGTCGCCCCCTCCTTCCGCTCTCGTGAGTTTCCTTTCTGGGAACCTAGGGAAAAAAGAAACTGAAACTGAACCCGAGGTGACTGGGAAAGGAAATCAGGGAGGAGGCGCTGAGGGTAAAGCCCCCGGGGGTCGCCTGAGGAGCACAGCCAGTCCCCCCGCTCCCCATTCACGCGCTCATCCTAGAAGCGTGATCGAAATACTATGCGCCACGCGCTGTGCTAGACCCAAGTGCAGCAGCAGCTGCACCGGCCTGCTGCGGCCCTGGGGCCACCTGGGGGCTCGACGGGCCTTCACGGAGGTCGAGGCCGAGCGATGAGGCCACGGTCCGCGAGTGGGAATGGGAGGGAAGCTGGGGCTCTCAGGAAGCGGCCCCTGGGTCTGGGAAAGGTGGCTGGAGGCTGTGAGCTGGGAAGGAGCCCAGCGTGCAGGTGGAGGAGGAGGAGCACCCCCCCCCCAGGTGAAGGAGTAGCTGGAGGAGTTGTGTGTAGTGAGCAATAAGCAGTGGGAGCAGGGCTGAGCCAGGGGAGGCTGGGCACGGGCACGGCTGGCGCGCCAAGCTAAGCAGGTGGGAACACCCCACACACTCCCACTCCCTACAGCATGTAAGCCGGGTGCTGTCCATTTCCACGGAGGGGGTAGTGGGGAAAATCCACTGGCTTGGAGGAGGTAGGGAGCCACCCCGCAGCTTCCCAGGCGTGGCTTTCCATCCATTAACACCAGCACAGCTGTCCGCAGCAGGTCAGGGCCAGGCCTGTCTGGTGGAGAGAGGGTTGGACAAGGACCAGAGACACCTGGGGTGTCCTGGGCACCTGGGTACTGGCAGCAGGGTGATTGTTTGTCTACTAATGTGCTTCTCTGTGGGTTTTTGCCAGATGTCTTTTAATGCACACAGGAAACAACAGTAAGAGGGCAGTGCCCACTGGCCCTGGTGGCCCAGGGGGAGGGGGCTGGGCACCTCAGTCCATTAAACTCAGCCCATGCTTACGGAGCACCTGCTGTTGGTAGGTGGTAGGCACTGGAGGGAGCAGGCTTGCCTTTGTGGACATGTCAGCCCCGTGGAGGTAGGTGATAACCGCATCCCTCCCGCCCACCACCCAACAACATCCACCTGAGAGCAACAACATCTAAGACTGAGCTAAGATGGGCTGATGGGCTGGAAGAGGCATGACCCAGGCTTGGAAGGAGCTCCCAAGGGTGGCTGCATAGACAGGGAGCATCACAGTTGGGACTTGGCAGGGGAGGAGAGGGTGTCTCTGGGAGCCTGGGAGGAAGGCAATAGTACCGTGGGCTGCATTCAGGGATGTCTGAGTGGGGTGTGGAGCCGGAAAGACAGTTCTCAAAGGCTGAGTTTGACACTTACTTGATAGAATACACAGTCATCAGTGAGGGTTGTTTTTGTTTGTTTGTTTGTTTTTTCTAGAGAAGGAATCGTCAGTAATTCGGGTGGAAGACTGTGAGCCTGTGGAGGAGCAAAGGGAAGATGCTCCAGAGCTGAGGAATAAACCTGGGGTGGCAGTCTGAGCTCTCCTGCGTGCTGGCCCCTTCCTAGCCCTGGGACCCAGCAGGGACCTCATTCCTTGGTCTCCCCATCTCATGCATAAACTGGGAGTGATAGCCTTCCTGCCTTCCTCGTGTCATAGGAGGGCCGTGCGGGTGACTTACTCTCTGGGGCTGGCGTGTGGCACGGCCTTACTCAGGACCTAGGACCTACTATTGTGTTATTTCTGAATTACACCCCCTCACAAGCCCCTGGGCCCTTCAGGGAACTTCCTATAATGAGCAGATTAGAAACAGGGAGGTACTAAAATCTCACACCAGGAGTCCCTGGCATCAGGAGAGGGAGGCGCCAAATAGCTGGCAGTCGAGCAGTGCCTTTTAAATTTGGCACACCAGACCTATCAGCCACCTTCCCCTAGTCCTGGCCCGGGCATTGACTGGTTCCACCTGGCTGTCACTTTTGCCCCAAAGCACTTTGTGATGTCATTCCTCAACCTGAGTGGTTGGGGAGAGCCTCCTGGGTTTGCAAAAGGACCATCATTCCTCGGAGTTCTGCGTCCTATCATTGCACGCGCACCCACACTTTCCCGTGTACCCATGGGCACCTTTCCTCCATCCTGCTCACAGCCCATCAGGAATTGGTGTCATTCTACCTCCTGACCAGAGAGTAACTGAGGCTCACAGGAGTGAGTGGCCAGACCAAAAGTCCTCCCTGATGATGGGGAGAGCCTGAGCCCCCTTCTGCCCCCCTCCTGGCTGGGCTGCCCAGACCCCCACAGTGGATCCTGCAGAGCAGAGTTCAACCAGAGAGTCTAACTGTGGGGCCTCCTCCCCTTTTCTGGGGTGGGCCATACTACCTTTGTTTCCATCTGGGCTTTCCCTGACCCTGGGGGGCTTGGAGCTGAGGTGGGTTCTGGGGTCTTCCAGCAGACTGGGGTGGCCCTTTCCCATCACAGCCTTCCGGGAGCCTCTTGTCTGGGACTCCGAGCCGAGCTAAGGAGAATGGAGAGGCCTTCCAAGAGGAAATGTGACTCCCCGCCCAGGGAGGGCCACTCTTGGGCCTGCTTGCTCTCTGCCTCCACCTCCCCCACCTCCATCTCCATCCTGGAGAAATCAGATGCGCCCAACTCCCCAGAGGACCTGACGTGGACAAGGAGGCAGAGGATGAGGATCTGGTGAAAATAAAGAGAAGCTCACTGGAGTAGAAGCGGGATGCTAAGTGGGGAGGGTGGCGCCACTGGGTGTCAGTGACAGGCCAGGCGCAGATCCAGCGCAGACTCACGACAGGGGAGAACCATCAGTTAGGGCCCAACAGGGAAGCGTGCGCGCCGCACCTGGAACCAGAAATGCCACCCGTGCATCTCAGCCAACGGGAAACTGCCGTCACCCCCATGCTCGCTTTTCTCCAATAGACTTTTGTTCAACATCCCCCCCCCCCACCATTTCCTCCAACTTCTCCATAAAATAACGTTCCTCCCTTCTGTGTGTTGGACTTGCCTGTGGTTTTGCCATAGCTTGCTTGTGATTGGCAATCCTGTGCTATTCCCAGGGGCCTGCGCCCCCCCCCCGCGATGGGCTCCCCGGGGCGCAGAGGCGGAGGGGGGCGGGGTGCCCGGTTTCGTTTCTGCGCCGCCGGAGCCCCCTCCCTGGCGTCCAGCAGAGTTTCGTTTCTCCGCCGCGGCGGCTGCGGGGGCGGGCGGACCGCGAGGGGCGGCGCCTGGCGCTGCATAAAAGCCGAGGGGCAGCCGGTGGCCCTCGCGGCTGCGCGGGGACAGGTGAGTGTCGCGCTCCTGGGTCCCAGCATCTTCCATCGGGCTGGTGGGGGGGGGGTGTGCTGGCTGCAGAAACCAGCTCTCCGGGGCGGCGGGCGCGGGGGGGTGGGAGAGAGATGCGGGATGGGAGATTGTAGCGGCTGGCCCTGGTGATGATGGGGATGGGGATGGGGATGCTGCGCTCTAGCGCGCCTGGTTCTCTTCGGGCCAACAGGCTGCTGAGGCTCTGATGACTCATCAGGAACAGCGCCCCTCTCAACCCTGCGGGATCTTCTGCTGGGGAAGGTGGGCAGGCGGAGGGGGTGGCAGCCAGGTGGGGGGGGGGTCTCTCAGGGAATGCGCACTGAGAAAGTTTCACATCCACCGCGGCGGGGCCTCCACGGCCACCTCCAGGGTGGATCACCCCTCGGGCCCTTTTGTATTTCCTGCTGTTGACCCGAAAAATAAAGCAGTGAGTTCTTTCGCCCGCCCAAGTGGGTTTGTTCGGGAATAGCCGAGATGCGCAATCCGGGACACGCAAGGTCTTGGCAAAAGCGTAAGAGCAGTCCGCCCAACCAAGGGCAGGAATGATGTTTCCTGGAAGGGGGTGGGGAGGGGCTGTTTTGACCATTAGTCCACCCGAGAGCAATGCAAGGGTTCGGGGTGATGGCGGCTTCTCGTGGGCCGGGGTGCAGGAGTGGCGGATGTCGGTGGGAGACGTACTATTGCCTCTTTCTCCGCGGAGGCCCGCCGCGGAGGGTCCTCGGTGGGACTGAGGAGGAATGGTACAGGCCCCTTCCGGCCTCCCCATTGCTCCGGGGACGTTTTGACTTTGTCACTTTTCCCACTGTCGGGGAGCGCAAGCCGGGCGGGCGCACGGTTGGGACTGCGTAGACGCGGGGTCCGCAGGAGCCGCTGCGGACGCGGAGGGTGGAGCGGAGGGTCCCCGCTAGGGGGCGCGCCGAGTCCCGAGCCAAGCAGCGGGAAGGAGCGGCAGGTGCCAGGCCCGCCCCGGGGGGGCCCAGGCGTCTGGGGAGGGACCCCTGCCCAGGAATGGGCTGCGAACACGCTAGTCCCCAGGGATGGAGGGAGGTGAGACAGTCCTGGGGGCTGACCTAGGGAACCAGGCTCTGACACCTGCACTCTGTCCACCCCTGGTGACCGCTGAGCTGTGCCCGTGGGATTCTAGGAATTTGGTTAAATTTTAAATCGGACTTTGTCAAGTGATTCTGACCCTTAGCTGTCAGTCCCAGGCGGCTCCTGAAATGTCTAGCTGTGTCATTTTTTAAAAAATATTTTATTTATTCATGAGAGACAGAGAGAGGCAGAGACACAGGCAGAGGGAGAAGCAGGCTCCATGCAGGGAGCCCCACGCGGGACTCAATCCTGGGACTCCAGGATCATGCTCTGGGCCAAAGGCAGGTGCTAAACCGCCGAGCCACCCAGGAGCCCTGTGTCATTTTTAAAAAAATTTTTTTTAAATATTTATTTATTTATTCATGAAAGACACACACAGAGAGAGGCAGAGACAGGCAGAGGGAGAAGCAGGCTCCATGCAGGGAGCCCGATGTGGGACTCGGTCCCGGGTCTCCAGGATCACGCCCTGGGCTGAAGGCAGACGCTCAACCGCTGAGCCACCCGGGCATCCCTCATTTTCTTTTTTTCCACTTTGGATCCAAGCTGCTGGCCAGGATGGCCAGGAGCCCCTGTCATGCGGGCGTCCCTTCCCCCCATTTCCATCCTGGCTTCCCTCCCATTCTAACACCCCCTCCCTTCACCTCCCAGCACTGAGCTTTGAGTGGAGAGCATTAGGTCTAAAGTACACCATAAAAATTTTAAACGTCAGGGGGTTTCAAGAGAAAAAGGTAAATTTAAGTTCTGTGAGGATTAGTTTTAAAACTGAACTTAATTTTTGTTGGGCACGTTGTGGACTTTGAATCGGTCATTTGGCAGGATGCGCACTGGTTGGTGGTGCTTATGAGGGGTCGGGAGATCTCTATGGGGTCTGGGTTGAGGAGGCTTTCCCACAAGGGTGGCAACCCACTTGGCACCCGTTGAATGCCACCTCCACCCCCCAGTGCGGAGACTGCCCAGTGACCCTGCTGCTGGATGGTGTCTGGGTCTGGAAGCCACTGGCAAACTTCTGCTCTCTGAAATCAAACATTCAAGGGGCAGCCGGACAGCTGCCTCGGCGGACAGCAGGGCCCTGAGTATTCACAGACCTGCCCTAGGTAGTCTCCCCCACCCCTGCCCCAAACTTTGGCAGTTAGAGAAGAGGCCGTCCGTCCTGGCTGCTGGGGTTGAGCAAGATGGGTGAGGATGGAGGCTTGGGGGTGGTGTGCACCTACCTCAGTACTCCTCGCAGTCTTGTCTATAAACATGGGATAGGGATTAGACATTTTATTTTTGTTTTGTTAAGATTTTATTTATTTATTCATGAGGGACACAGAGAGAAAGAGAGAGGGGGGAGAGGGACAGAGACACAGGCAGAGGGAGAAGCAGGCTCCAGTCAGGGAGCCCGATGTGCGACCTGATCCGGGGACTCCAGGATCATGCCCTGGGCCGAAGGCAGGCACTAAACCGCTGAGCCACCCGGGCTACCCGAGGTTAGACATTTTATAAGCCGTTTGGGGCTGGGAGTTTGACTCCACCAAGGCTGGAACTAGTGAATGCATTCAGTTGAGTTTGACAGCTGCCGTGGGGTGCTGAGTGTAATGGATGAGTAAGAAATGAGCTTTAATTGGGGCACCTGAGTGGTTCAGTGGGTCCCAAGGTCCTGGGATCAAGTCCCACATCAGGTTCCCTGAGGGGAGCCTGCTTCTCCCTCTGCCTGTGTCTCTGCCTCTCTCTCTCTGATTCTCATGAATAAATGGATAAAATCTTAAAAAAAAAAAAAGAAAGAAAAGAAAAGAAAAGAAAAGAAAAAGAAATGGGCTTTAATGACGGAGATCACCTTGCTCCTGAAATTTTCACAAAATCCTGTGTTGACCGAATCTGAACCTGTGGTCATGGAGGTACAAGCCCTGGGGACCACCGATGTCCTGACTGGATGCATTAAGGCCAACTGAGGCAGCTGTGGTCTTCAACCTGGAGCTCCAGTCTGGGACCCCTTGAGCACAGAACAATTCCAAAAGCATAGAGGGGAAGGAAGGGGAGCCAAGGAAGTAAATTTCCAAATTTCCATATTCTGTAAGTAGTCTTTACAATCGATTGCCTTTCAGAAAACTTTTCTCCCACTTGCATTAAAAGGAATACATCCAAAAAAAAAAAAAAAGAATACATCCCTCTCTCCCCTCACCCTTTTTCTTAACCTGGCTCTTTCAACTGCCCCAATATTTGTTTGTTTGTTTGTTTATAAAGATTTATTTATTTATTTGAGAGAGAGAGCATGAGCAGGAGGGACAGAGGGAAGAGCAGACCCCACACACTGAGCATGGAGCCCGACTCGGGGCTCAATCCCACAATCTTGAGATCACAATTCAAGCGGAAGCTAGGAGTTGGTTTCCCAACTGACTGCACCATCCAGGCACCCCTCAACTGCCCCGATATTAAAGGAAGATTGCATAGCTCTTGGGGGAGGGTCTTGTGAAAAGAAGCATAGAGAGCATCAAAAAAAAAAAATCTTGGTGTCAGGCAGTAAATTTATAGCAAGGCTCTGTGCCTTGTCCATCTATCTTAGAACTAAGATATTTAAGAGTTACCAAAAGGATTCTGAGAACCATGACCTCGCTTCAACGCACATCCCCTGCACACCGTTCTCAGCAGTGGGACTTTCCATTGATGTGCGCTCACATTTATTCACCCAGGTTGTGATCACCGGGCGTGAGAGAACAGCTCTGCGATTCGGTCCAGCTAGTCAGCGCTACATCGTCAAGTTAAAAGGAAGTTGTGTTGGAGGTAAGTACGTGCTTTATAATTTTCATAACATTTATTTCAAGTTACGGAAAAATTCTCATGTACTTTTACCTGAGATTATTAGATGTGTAAAATTTAATATTTAGAGACTTGTGGTCCCCGAAGTTATGAAAAATGAATTTCAAATATGTATGTATATGTATTTTTGGATGCAGATGAGTATGCTAAAGTGGTTGATTAACTTCTTTCAAAAGAAAATGATACTGTATCTATATTGTATCTATAGGAGAAGGTGGGTGTTAATGGAACCTATGGTGGTAATCAAAATAGGTTCAAAATACACAAAATGTATAAATCAGACCATCGTGCTGTACGCCTCACACTTATGCAGTGATGGATGTCAGTTATGCCTCAATGAAACTGGGAAAAATACAGTAAAAGGCAGTAAGATACACTTGTATGGGGGAAATGGAATAAAAATATGAAGTCTAGAGCAAGAGGAACAAAGTAAAAGAACCTAAAGGTCAGGTATTTTTTTCAACCATAATATTGGGTATCAAATTCCCATAATAAAAAAATAAAATAAAATAAACAAAAAACAAAACAAAACAAAAAAACAAATTCCCATAATATTCAGATTCCTGCAGCTACATTGGAAGTGGTTCTGTAATAATTTTACTTTTACACGTGAATTTCAAAAGCGCATCAGTAATTTTATTCTTTGCCACAATTTAAATTTATGGCAAAAAGATTTTTGATGTTCAACCTCAAATTGTAACAGGAAGTATGTAGTTGGAAGGACTCTTTTGGGCTCTGGAGCACATTCCTGAAGAGGGCTGGGCTGGGAGGCAGGTCTGTCTCCATTCATCATTTGGCTCCTTGTTGTCATTTCTTTTCCTTAACTCTTTTCCTAAAGAGTTAAGGAGCCCAGGGTGGGTCCCCGCTGTGTCTTGCAGTAGGCGTATTTCTGTGACTGACGGTAGCTCAGCTTCTGAACTGTCTTAATTCTGATGTGCTTTGGTTTTAGGCTGCATTGATAAAGGAAGAAGATGGTTAATTCTCAAGGAAAAATCACTGACTCGAATCCTGTACCCAATCATGTGTTACTAAACGGACTTACTGAGAAGGCAGAGAAAAATCAGGGAATAGTAAGTTGCTATCTGAAAACGTCTATCTGTGTGGACATGAGCTGTGTTGTGTGAGGACTGTCCATGTAGACCGTGCTTCCTCCCTGCTGCCCCCACCCCATGTCAGATGCTGCTTCCTTATCCCTCTTGCCCTGCTTGCCTGTGTGATCCCTCCCTTGTTCAGCTGGGGCCCGTCTTGGCTGATGCTGGTTGATGGGGTGCAGTTTCAGCCTGGGAAGCCACGGGAGACACTGACGGGCTCCTGGTTCAAGGACCACTGTGCTGTCCCGTGCCCACTACATGGCTCCACCTCCAGTTGCAACCCTGAGGTGTCATTGTGACGCTCCCTCAAAGGGAAGCCATGTGGTGCCCTTTTTTCCAGAATCAAGGGGGGGTTTTTGCAGGGGTGGGGGGAGCCAAACTTGGCCTGTGGAATTGGTCTGACCTGAGTTTTATCCTAATGCGGACACTTCCAGCTGTAGGATCTTGTTTATAACATGGCTCTCCCTCCCTGGTTTGAAAGCCTGGCTTTCCATCTCCCGAGTGGGAATGATAATAGTATTTACTTCATGTGACTATGAGAGAGAGAGAGCTCTCTTTACTGCTGTCATGCATCTGAAAGTCACATAGGTCGTCAACCTCTTTCAAGTTGACTCCATATTTGTAATTGATGCTTGATATATTTTAAACAATATTAAAAGCCACACTGAAGGGCATAGAAAGATAAGAGGGCTCCTAATATAACTGTGTCTCTTGCCTGACTCTAACCAGCAGCATATGGGGCGGTAAGAGCTCATGCTACTTGTAGGCACTTACTTGGCCATAGCTTGGCCTTTTCCAGGCACATTGAGTGGGTGTATTTTATAATTCAGCAATTCTATCTCCACGCGTAGACCTTGTAGACCTTGGTTCTCCAAGTGTGGAGACCAGCATCCTCAATAAGGCCTGGAAAGCTCGAAATGCAAATGTGTCTGAAATGCAAATATCATCCCCACACAGCCACCTCCCCCAGACCTAAAGCACTAGGAACTCCAGGGGTGGCGCCTACCATCTGTGTTTTCATGGGCCCTCCTGGGTGATCCTGTTGGTGCTCAGGTTCGAGAACCACTATGCGAATTCTTGCAGGTGTACTCGCTGAGAGCCATGTTCAAAATGATGTTGTTTTATGATAGCAAAACCCAGAATCAACACAAGCACCCGTGAATGGTGGACACATATGTAGATAGCGGTACGCTCATGCAGTAGAATTCTTATATAGGCGTCAGAATCAAGGCATGAGGTCTGAAAAACCTCATGGTGAAACAGAGTCAAGTCATCGAAAAAATGTATGGTGTGGTCCCATTTATATAAAGTTCCAAGTCAGGCAGCGGGAAGCAGTGTATTGCTTCAAGATGGGTAGGTGAGAGAGCCATACAGAAGAACAAGGTTCTTATGAGCTCAGGCTGGAGGGACCCTGGGTGGGGGGAGGGGTGACAGCAGGAAGGTGATGGGGGAGCATACTGGAATTTTGGTGTTTTCTTTTTAGATTGTGTGTTTTCTTAATTCAGGTAATTGGCTCATGCACAAGCACTACTATTCATGTTTTATAAACTCTTGTGAATGGGTGATATAAAGAAATGAAAACCTAAAAGAACCCATGAGAAAGGCTAAGATGGCGTCTGGTGGGTACAAAGGTGTAGGCAGGCTTCCAGCATTACCACCACAGGGCTTTTCTTGTGGAGGTGTTCTCCAGACCTTTCTGAAGTTTGTTATAGAGAAAAATCACAGCAGGTGCTTGTTAAAAACACAAGCAGGAGGATTTTATTGGAGGCTATGGCTATAAGGGAGAGAGATCGAAGTCAGGGTAACAAGGGACGATGGGGATATATAGACAGCCAGAAGGGTGAGAGAGAGGAGCAAGAGTTACTAAGATCAGGCTAGCAACAAGGGGCCAGGGGAGGGAACTTGATTGACTCTAAACGGTGAGTGGATTCTGGATGAACTGCCTTAGCAGATTCTTTGCTAAATCTGGACTCAGCACCCCAAGAGGTAAAGCAGAGAAGAGGGCTCAAAGGGGCCCCACTAACATTGGGTCAAGGGGGTCTTTGTCTGTATGGACCCCCTTCTCTGCAGAAATCTGTCAGCATTGTCTGTGTTTCAACTTTTGTACTCACGAACTTTGTAAGGTAGTGGTTCTCAGCCAGAGCTGCTTTATCCCCTTGGAACACATGGCAATGTCTGAAATCATTTTGGGGTCTTCAAACACCACTTTGGTGGTATTCACCTCAGGGTGAATGACGAGCCAGGCGTTCTGCTAAACCTCCTGCAATGCACAGGATGGCGCCCAACAATGAAAGCTGATCTGGCACAAACTATAAATAGCTTCTCACCATGATATAAAGGAACTACTAAAACTTATATATATATTACAAAGTCCATTCTTGTATTTTCTTCTTAATCAGGTAGGTTGTTCTCTTGTTGAGTTTTGAGAGTCCTTTATATATTATGGGCATAATTCCTTTATCAGATATATGTTTTGCAAACATTTTCTCCCAGATTATGGCTTGCTTTTATTCTCCTAAAAATCTTTTTTAAAGATTGGGTCTTTTCAATTTTGATGAAGTCCAATTTATCAATGGTTCTTTTAGGAATTGTACTTTGGGGGCCACATCTAAGAAAACATTGCCTAATCCTCAGCCACAAAGATTATTCTCCTGTTTTCTTCTAGAAGTTCTGTAGTTTTGGTTTTGGGTTTTGCATTTAGGTCTATGATCCATTGTGAGTTAATTTTTTTATATGATGTGGAATATAGACACAAAATTCTTTTGTGCATGTATATATACGCCCAGTTCTCCCAGCACCCTTTGTTGAAAAACGTATCCTTCTACTACATTGCCTTTGAACTTTTGTCAAAAATCAGGTGGCCATACATAATGTCAATTTATTTCTGGAATACATATTCTGTTCTATTATCTCCTTCTTTATGTTTGCACCAGTATCACATTGTTTTGGTTACTGAAGCTTTTTAAGTAAATATTGAAATCAGATAATGTTAGTTCTCCAACTTTGTTCTTCTTTTTCAAAATCACTTTGACTATTCCAGGCATATTTAGAACATTTATATTTATTGTGCATGTTAATGTAACTAAGTTTGAGGTAATTTTACTATTTGCTTTCCGTTTGACCTACCTGTCCTTTATTTCTCTTTTTCTCTGCCCCTACCTTCTTTGAAGTAATCAAATTATTTTTTATGATTTTAAAGAAGGACTCTTTAATATTCCCTATGGTGCTGAACTGCTGGTGATGAATTCATTTACTTTTTTATGTCTGAAAAAGTCTTTGCCTTCATTTGCTAAAAAGATATTTTGGCTGGGTATAGAATTCTAGGTTGATGGATTTTTTTCCCCCAATCCCCCAGTATTTAAAAAAGGCTATTCCACTCTCTTCTTATTTGTATTGTTTCTGATGAGAAATCTACTGTAAATTTCATCTTTGCTCCTTAATGTGTAACATAGTCCCTGGCTGCTTGAACTTTCTCTCCATCACCAGTTTTGAGCAATTTGATTAAAATGGGCCTTGATGTAGTTTATGTTTCTTACATTTGGGATTCCTGGAGCTTCTTGGGTCTTTGGGTTCATCATTCAACAAGTTTGGGAAATTTTTATCTATTATTTCTTTACATATTTCTTTCTGTTCCTTTCCCATTCTCTTTTGTGAGCTCCATGAACCTATGGTATTAGGATGATTGAAGTTGTCCATCTTTGATGGAACAAGTCCTCCAGGCCAGGACAGAATTCTTTGATTCTGCTTTCTTTAGGGGAACAGCCTGTGTAGCCAATATGAGGAGAAGGTACGCCCGTGCATTGACCTCATCGACTCCCTGCGGGCGCTGGGTGTGGAGCAGGACCTGGCCCTGCCGGCCATTGCTGTCATTGGGGACCAGAGCTCGGGCAAGAGCTCTGTGCTGGAGGCTCTGTCAGGAGTTGCCCTTCCAAGAGGCAGTGGTAAGAACTTGCCCTCTGTATTAGTCAGCTCAGGCAGCCATAACAAAATGCCACAGACTACAAGGCTAAAACAACAAAAATTTATTTCTCATAGTTTTGAAGGCTGGAAGTCCAAGACCAAGGTGTTAACAGGGTTGGCTTCTCCCAAGACCTTTCTCTTCATGCAGATGATCATCCTCTTATTGTGTCCTCATGTGGCCCTTTCTCTGTGCATGCAGATGTCTGATGACTTTCCTTTTTTTTTTGTATGGATGCCATCATATTTGTTAGGGCCCCATTCTTATGAGCTCATTTAACTTTAATTACCCCTTTAAAAAAAAAAAAAAAGATTTTCTTTATTTAATCATGAGAGGCACAGAGAGGCAGAGACATAGGCAGAGGGAGAAGCAGGCTCCCTGCAGGGAGCCCTATGTGGGACTCAATCCTAGGACCCTGGGATCATTCCTTAAGCTGAAGGTAGGTGCTCAACCACTGAGCCACCCAGGCGCCCCTTAATTACCCTTTTGAAGAAAGGCCCCATCTCCAAATACAGTCACATTGAAGGTTAGGGCTTCAACATATGAATGGGGGGGGGGTCATGATTCAGTCCATAGCACCCTTGTGTTGCATATTTTTGTATGTATTGTATGTAACCTGCACTTTGTGGAAGGTCTAAGTAAATGTAGTTGGGTCCCTAGAACCATGTGCATGTGGGTGTCTTTCCTGAGCCCCTTCTCATGAAGTGACCCTCCGAATGGGAGGTCAAGATTGGTGCTCTGGTTAGTGGTGCTGTTTGAGTGCCAAGGCCAAGGGATCAGTGAGGGCTGAAGGGAAGGAGGTAGACCTGAGATGGACCTTGAAGTACAGATCAGATGTAGAGGGTGGGATCTGGAAGTTTGGAGCAAAGGGATTGTGGTAGGATGGCCTGGTGACAGCAGTACGCATCCCTGATGGTAGTAGATCCTGTATCCTGGGGAATAATGGAGGATATTTACCTGAGTTTGGGGGTTTCTCACTGCAGTGTGCCACCTGAGCTGATGGCAAAACACTGAGATGAAGTGAGAAACCTAAAGTGATGGCTTTCAAGCATTTGTGAGCAAAAAATTACCTGGGATGTGTACTCTAGATGCATATTTCTAAGGCCACCCCAGACATAATGCATCTGAATGTGACAGAATAAGATCAGAAAGCTTTAGAAGTCTGCCCAGATGATCATGGAAAAGTTTGTACACCACTGGTCTGAGGCCACCCTCTGGGACCACTAAGAGCAGAGTTTATAGGACTGATGTGCATGTGGTCTCCAGGTATTGTTACAAGATGTCCTCTGGTGCTGAAGCTGAAGAAGCTCATAAATGAGGATGAGTGGAGAGGCAAAGTCAGTTACCAGGATACTGAGATGGAGATTTCAGACCCTTCAGAGGTGGAAGTGGAAATCAATAAAGGTGAGTGCCCCACGTTTGTTTGTCATCACCTGCTTGGATGTCTGGTCACCTGTGTGAAGTGGGAGGAGGTCCATCTGTCATTGTTCCTACCTTCCCTTTCTGGGCTGGTCCTCCTCTCACCCTGTGTGCATCAGGCCCTGGCTCCCTCATAGCTTCTCTTCTTTGACCCTCATTATGACCAGCACCTTGGACAGGATCTGATCTCAGCAATTTATTGCTTAGTTTGTAAGTAAGTATCTGGAGGTAATGTGAATTTTAAAATTTAAACAAGGAGCTGTCCTTTATTCAAGGGCTTTCCCCCTCCACAGATCTGATGGAGGAAGAATCGGGTTGTGGGGCTGGGAAACCTCTTTCCCATTCACTTGGGAATTCACCTGGTTGAAAGGCATTCTGGAACACTCCTGAACCCTCTTTAGAAGCTTTCCTGGGGCCCTTTCCGCCAAGAGTGAAATGCATGTGTGTGCATAATCCTAGCTTGGGCTGACTTACGATAGGTCTCAGTGAATGCAAGCCATGCAGGTCATGCTGCCAACTTGAAGCATCTGAAAGGGGAAATAGCACTTGAAGTAGGGAAGGACCAGTAGTGACCCCATTGGTTGCTGCTGAGACTGAGGAGAATAAATAAGCTTTTCAATCATTTGAGGAGGGTTCAAAAGTAGCATAACATTAATATTGAGCAGCAGAAAAGGAGTTTGACTTTTATGAAGTAAAAGCCCTAAGTCGTATTTACAGACTGTTTTTACAAAAGTTAAGGGATGTTTTATAGTCAAAACGCTATTGTGTGATTGTTGGGGTCAGGTTGGCTCCTGGGGCAGAAAATTCAAAACCACTGTGTATACTTAATTGGCCCTTTCTGTGTAACAAACTGATCTCAAAACCCAATGGCTTGGAACTGTTCATTACTCCTGATTCGGAGGATCAGCTGGCTTGGCTGGGGCCAGCAGTCCAAGATGGCTTTGGTCACATACCCAAGCTCAGGGCTGCAATGACCAGGCCTTCTCTCCATGTGGTGGCCATACTCTTCCAGGAGGCCAAGTTGGGCACTTTAGATGGTGGTAGAGGGGTTCCCAGCAGCAAGGGAGGAGGAGCCCCATGCACAAGTTCTCAATCTCTATTGCAATCCATTCTGTGATGTCCTGTCAGCCAAAGGGGGTCACATGGGCAAGCCCAATGTCAAGGGACAGACTGTCTGAATGGGAGAAGGTCACCCTGTAGAGGAGCATGCAGACAGCGATGGAAGGGACTGTTGAGGCCATTTGTGCAAGTAGGCTGCTAACACGGTGGTTTAAACAATGTGCCCATTTTATTTCTCTCTCACATAGATGTCTGGAGGTGGGCAGACCAGAGCTGGTTTGAGGGTTCCAGCGTCAGGAACCAGCCTCCCATGTTTCTCATTGTGTGTGGCTGTCACTCCCAAAGCCACATGATTAATCAGAATTCCCTTGTCCCAGCCAGCTGGAGACCAGCACAGGGCTTTTCCTGCCTGTTCAGGAGAGTTTCTGGAGGTTGCCTGTGCCTTTGTCACATTTACCTCATGGGCCAGACTTAATCTCACAACCACATGTCAGGTAAATGGAAATTGGAGGCACAGTTATCAGATGATGACACACACGCTATTGCTGTTACTCTCATCCCAAGTTCCTGACTGTATAAAACAAGCCAAAAAGGCATTCTGGGTGTAGAAAGAAGTCAAATGGTAGCAGCTAACAATTTGACAAAATCCATTTATATCTTGAAATTTTCATCATTAAGGAGGAAGAAGTAAAATGAAATCCCATAATGGAATACCAGTGCTCATCTTGCTTGAAACAAGCACGTTCCCCTCCATACCTTCCCAGATCATGTTTCAAGAGTCCCTGTGTGTTTTTATTTGCTTTCATTTTACCTTGTTGGTAATTTCCTAATGACATCAATGGGAAGATTTAGGTGTGACAGCAGGAAGAACTCAGGCCTGCCCAGCTCTGAACTGGTACAGGTGGGGGTGATCTTGAGGGATGTTTTCACTAGGTCTCTCTGCATATGGTTCTTCCCATTGGCAAAGAAAATACTGAGTTATCCTTTGAGGTTCCTTTTAGCTCCAGAAAAGTACATCTGTTCCAGATATGCCTTGTCCAGGACTCATGGCAGGGAAGTTTTGCTGTAGGGCTGTAGGGAGATGCTTCCACTATAAGCTCTGTTGAGTTTCTCTCATTTCCCCCTTTCCTAGCCCAGGATGCCATTGCCGGGGAAGGACAGGGGATCAGTCATGAGCTAATCAGCCTGGAGGTCAGCTCTCCTCATGTCCCGGATCTGACCCTGATAGACCTCCCTGGCATCACCAGGGTGGCTGTGGGCAATCAGCCAGCTGACATCGGACGCCAGGTAAAACCTTGGTCTGGGAGGGGTGCAGAGTGGTGCCCCAGACAGCAGTGGGTTCAGGGCTGAGCCAGGATAGTGAATCTCAGGAGGTGTGAAGGGGATGGGGAGAGCGTGGTGGTCTCTGTGGCCTCTACCAAGCCAGATGGAGGCACTCTGGGGAGTGTGAGACCAACAGGCAAGACTGGAAATCCATTTTACACACGTTTGGGTTTTACCCCATGACTCGTTTTTGGTTATAGTTACATTTTGTGGCGTATCTAGACCAATGTGTATTAGGAAGGGGTTTTATGTGGGGAGAGAAAGCATTAGAAACAAGTATAATGATATTTTCGTATTGGCGAATGTCAGCCAATAGATGAAATAAAGATTTAGGGCACAGTTGAGTGCTTTTTTGAGTTTTATTTTTCCCTGTGGTTATCAGCTTTGGAGGCTTAGAAGGCAGTTAATGGGCTAAGATCTGGTGTTTTCCCAGAGCTCTGGACCTCAGAGCTCTGTTTCTGCCATGGGGAAACTTGGATTCTTGTAACCCAGGCATGAGTTTTAAGTGCCACCAGGATTTGCTGTGGGCTCATTTCTTTTGGGGAGATACTCCCGGGACTTTGAGGTCCCAAAGCAAGTGCAAGGTTAGGCCCTGTCCCTGCTCTCATATGCTCTTATTTTTCCGCAGACCAAGCAACTCATTAGGAAGTACATCCATAAGCAGGAGACGATCAACTTGGTGGTGGTCCCCTGCAACGTGGACATTGCCACCACGGAGGCACTGAGCATGGCTCAGGAGGTGGACCCCGATGGAGACAGGACCATAGGTAAGAAGAAGGAAGAACCTAGACACCATAGTGGTCTTCACTTTGCAGCGGCCTCAGCCAATGATGCCACTGTCCTGGCCGAACTTGTGCTTCTCCGAGGGTGGGCCACTTGCCACCTGCTGCAGGAATAACTGCAGAATGTTTAGAAATTCAAGTGCCTTGACCCCGCCAACCTTCCTGTGTCAGACTCTATGGGGCAGGGCCCTGCATCCTAAGACTTGCCTCGGGAAGGGGGTTCTGCTGCACAGGGATATTTGAAAACCACTGCAGTAATACTAGATTGAACTTTGCCACTGGGCAGAAAGAACATTAAAAGGCCATCATATGCTGCTGTCTCTCTGGCAAGGGCCAAGAGCTGGGGGAGGTAGGCCCCCCACCGCCACTCACGAGGGCAAGTTGTCTTTGTGCAGCCTGAGCTGTGGTTCTGTCGCAGGCGGGGGGGGGGGGGGGGGGGGGCTCTGCGTCACACTGGGCTGTGGTCTGCCCTCAGGCTAGGCTGTGAATGTTCTCTAATCAAAAGGCCCCGGCTTGCAGGAATCTTGACAAAGCCTGACCTGGTGGACAGAGGGACTGAAGGCAAGGTGGTGGACGTGGCACAAAACCTCGTCTGTCACCTAAAGAAGGGCTACATGATCGTCAAGTGCCGAGGCCAGCAGGACATCCAGGACCAAGTGAGCCTGGCCGAGGCTCTGCAGAAGGAGAAAGACTTCTTTGAGGACCACCCACATTTCAGGTACCCTGGCTGCGTTTTCTTATGGGTGAACCCAAACCTAGGACCTCTGTTTTGCCTGGGGACAAAGGAGATATTCGGAGTGTATGTGTGAGCGTGCTTGTATAATGACCCTGGGAATCGTCTGGAAGAATAAGAGAGGAATTGACATGGGGGCGCCTGGGGGGCTCAGTCGGTTAAGCATCTGCCTTTGGCTCAGGTCATGACCCCAGGGTCCTGGGACCCAGCCGTGCCTCAGGCTCCCTGCTCAGTGGGGAGTCTGCTTCTCCTCCCTCTCTTGCTCCCCCTGCTTGTGCTCTCTCCATATCTCTCTGTGTCAAATAAATAGTCTTTTTTTTTTAAGAGGAATTGTCAAAGTATTGCAGAAAATAAATTTAAAAAATCAGATAAGGAGGGAATTTGCTATAGTCATTTATATATGGTGTTTGAACCAGAATGAAGACGTAAATGCCTCAGAATAGAAAAAAAATTTAGAAAGCCTGGAAATTGACCCAGATACATATATTTGATGTATGATAAACATGGCCTTTCAAATCACTGGCCACATGAGTTTGATTATCAATCAATGGACTGGAGGAAATTATAAACTTTATGTTATGTACATTTTATTACAATTTAAAAAGTTGACAGTTGTAGAGACCAACACTTAGCCATGTGTGTACTTTCACAAATAGACATGTAAACTCATGGTTCCCTGCTGCCCTTTAGCCTAAAAAATCCTTTAAAATATAAAGAATCCAGGATCCCTGGGTGGCTGAGTGGTTTAGTGCCTGCCTTCGGCCTAGGGTGTGATCCTGGAGTCCTGGGATCGAGTCCCGCATCGAGCTCCCTGCTTGGAGCCTGCTTCTCCCTCTGCCTGTGTCTCTGCCTCTCTTTCTCTGTGTCTCTTATGAATAAATAAATAAAATCTTTAAAAATAAATAAATAAAATAAAATATAAAGAATCCTGTAAAATAAAAAAAATAAAAATAAATAAAAAAGGAATGAGCACCATGGTCAAAGAGGATTCAGCTTTATTTTTTTTTTAAATAAAAAATGTTCATTCAAAAAAATGAAAAACAAAGAATCCTGTAATAACTCAGCGAACATAGATTTGGGTGGAGTAAGAATAAGGCTTCCTTCCTCCAAGCAGCTCGTGGTTTAAGATCTCCTCTTGAGGAAGGGCCATGTTCCACAAACCAGTATCCTGCACACTCCTACGTAGGTATGCATCAGTGTATTTTTGTGAAGCCCTATACCGACATGCATTGTGTAGACTGGCATGTGCATCACACACAGAAGGATGTGAGTGTTATGAAAATACATTTGTAAGTGATCACGTGTGTTTTTATAGACTGGTTTTATATCCACATGTCATGAGACATATTTAATGTATCAGCTGGAAGGAATCACTCAATACTATTTTTTTAAATATTTTTTTTTCATTTTTTAAAAAGATTTTATTTATTCATGAGAGACACAGACCAAGAGGCAGAGACACAGGCAGATGGAGAAGCAGACTCCCTACAGGGAGCCTGATGCGGGATTCGATCCCAGGACCCTGGGATCACGCCCTGAGCCCAAGGCAGACGCTCAACCACTGAGCCACCCAGGCATCCCTTTTATTTTTTTAAATAGACTCCATGCCCAGTGTAGAGCCTAATGCAGGGCTTGAACTCATGACCCTGAGATCAAGAGTTGGATGCTCAAAAAAAAAAAAGAGTTGGATGCTCCACCGACTGAGCCACCTAGGGTCCCCTGTACCATATTTAAGTTATGCTTTTTATTTTAATTCCAGTTGTTAACATACAATGTTATATTAGTCTGAGGTGTATAATTGATTCAACAATTATAAAGTGATTCAACCATTCGGTACAACTCTATGCCGCTGTTGAGGTATCCAAAATAACTACAATTCGGTCACCATTCCATGGAAGCCAGTTCTGACCCTCCATTGGGTACTACTTGCAGGACCTCCCTTCCAGGTGGAAGGAACTTGACTGTCCCTGCAGCAGAGAGCCGACTTGCGTTTCCTGGCCACACCACGGTGGATGTGTGCATGTCTTCTCTTCTCTGTCCGCAGGGTTCTTCTGGAGGAAGGAAGGGCCACAGTCCCCAACCTGGCGGAGAAACTGACCTCTGAGCTCATCACGCACATCTGTGTAAGCACGTGCAGAGCCGTCCGTTTTCTGACTAGAATCCCACAGGCCCCAAGCTCCACCACGGGGGCCTGACTAACCCACTAACGGATCTCCCCGGTGATCTCTCCAGGGTGCAGGCTCAGGTTCAGTGGGTCTGGAGTGCAGCTTGGGATTCTCCATTTCTAGCAAGCTCCCAGATGGTGTGGACGCTACACGTCAGGACCACAGGTTGGGTGGGATCTGATAGGCTATATCCACGTGGCCTAATTAAAAATTAAAACCTTAAGGGCACTGCACCAACTTTGCCTTTCTCCTAGCCAGCCACTGTCCATAATGTCCCGGTAATTGTGATGTACATATATTTCATATTTTAAATCTCTCTGTGGGTTCTTTTTCAAATTTGTCTGGCCAGAACTCTCCTGCACTTTCACATTTGCCGTCCCTCAGAAAGAGTTGTCACTTGTGTTTTGAGCTCGATAACTCCAACGTCAGAAGCCTTGGTTCTGCGGGCCAGCCCCTACGAGGACCTGGGTCAGGGTTTTGACTTTGGGCCTGTTTTGGAACGTGATCTGAGGCTGTTCGTGGAAGCCCGGGTTCAGAATGGGTTTGTGCAGGGAGAGAGGCAGCATTTGCTTCAGCCAATCCCCAAGAAGGGCCTCCCGGTGGAACCGCTTTACAAATTCTCAGCGTGAGGTTTTGGGGGAACCCCTTGGGGAGTGGGAATTTGGGCAGCAACCCCGTTTGAGGGCTGGCTTGTAGTTACAGATGTTCAACAGAGATTTTATGTTGTCCCACTCAGCATGGAGTTCAGGCATCAGTCCCCAGGAATGGGGATGGAGGGTGGGGTGGTGCTCAGCATCCCAACATCGTGACAGCCTGGCTCCTTGAGGGTCCGGCTTTACTTAGAAAGAAGATGCTGGCTCACTGGATTCCCCGCCTTGAGCAAGCTTACCTGGATTTATTCTTTGCCCCAACCAAGGGAGGCTCTGAAACGTAAGCTCAACTCTTCTCTCCTACAAATGCCCTGTGAGGCTCTACTCCTCCCTCCTCGTCCATCCCTGGGTGCTCATGTCCCCTGGCTGTGCCTCTGGGTGTCTGTTCTGTGCCTGCCCGCTCACAGAGGCATTTCTAGGGATGCTATGATGTGTCAGCCCGCAGTTTTCAATGACTGCAGTAGAAGAGGGAGCTCATGCATGCCATCAACCACGTTATCAGAGACAGAAGTCCCTGATACAGTTAGTTTGTGAACAGCGTAAAGGTTGGTTGGATCTAAAAAAAAAAAAAAAAAAGTTGGTTGGATCTCAGATTGTTCTAACTGCTGCTAAGTGGCTCTTTCTCATCTCCCTGCAGAGTGTATGTAATGTGGTCACAGAAGGAATCCTTCCTGGCATCATGTGGGGTGGTCGCTTCAGCACATCCCGAAGGCTGTCCTTTGGGGAGCAGGGACGCGGGGAGGCCTCGGTGACATTGGCACCTGCGGACACCCCCCCTCCATCTTCTCCCTAGAGGAAGCCAGGCAGTCAGGCACACTTTGCAGGAGGAGGCCTGGGAGCTCCTGCTCCTTCCTTGTCCATACTCATGTCTTTGCATTATTTTCTGTTTTCCTCAGAAAACCCTGCCCCTGTTAGAAAATCAGATAAAGGAGAATCATGAGAAAATAACAGAGGAGTTACAAAAGTACGGCTCAGATGTGCCCGAAGACGAGCACGAGAAAATGTTTTTCCTGATAGATGTGAGTATTGCCATTGCCTCAAGTCAGGGAATCGCACCTCGTTGTCCAGAAAGGGATCCTGTGCCGCACGCACTCTCATCCTGCTCCCCGAAAGCTGACTCGGGCTCAGTCTTCCCTCTCAGCACCAAAGAGGGCCCGGGGCGCGGAGAGACAGTAAGCAGGGAGTGACAGGTGTCTAGCACGCTCCCCCAGACCCCGAGGCGGTCAGGGCAGGGTGCGGGGATCCGTCACCCCGGCAAGGTGGCGAGGAGTCACGCACCCTCCAGGCCCCCCTCACTTGTGTTCGGAACGTCTCCACTTATACTCCCATTCTTCTTGATAGAAACTGAATGCCTTTAACCAAGACATCAACTCCTTAATCCAAGGGGAGGAGTCCGTGGGGGAGGACGAGAGCCGGCTGTTCACCAAAATCCGAAATGAGTTCCACAAATGGAGCGCTGTGATTGAAAAGAAGTTCCAAAGAGGTGAGTGGAAGCCGCGTGCGCCCCGGCCCACATCCCTGAGCTCAGGCCAGCAGGTGTCTGCTGCAGATTTCAGAGGACACCTGGCCAGAACACGCAGGGGGATCGGCCCAGGTCAGCCCACGCTTCCACGAGGACCAGCCCTCCCTTGACAGCGGCGGGTCAACACGGCACCTGCCACATGCACCCGGGGGCCCCAGTGCTGCTGGCCCCAGAACAACGGCGCCTTGGGCTCGGTCTGCTGGCCATGGCCTTGAAGGCCGTGCGTATCTCAGTGCATTTCATAGTTGCGGCGGCGGTGGCGGCGACACAGAGGACACGAAACACACCCGAGGCATCGCCTTGCAGCGCCAAATCCCCAAGAATCCGAAAAAGGTGGAAGTGTGACCTGAAGTTTATGTTTCCATATTTCAAGAAGCTCAAAGTTAATCGTATACAGACCAGTGATGAAGCTGCAGCAGCTGAGGGGAATTTTAAGGAACCTTGCTTTTATTCAGGCAGCTTGGTGGGTTCCGTGACTTATTCCAGCTGACCCGAGGCTCGGTTTGACCGCTGTCCTTGGCTTTGGGTAATGAACGTGGGAAGATAGATCGTGCCATTTTTTTTGCACAATTCAAAAGCCACACCTCTCGGTCCTGTCTGCTCCTTGGCAGAGGGCATGGAAGGTGGGACGAGATAAATAACAGTGTTTCTTGGTGGAAAAAAAAACAAGGAGGTGGCCACTCGCCACGTGTGCACAGCTCCCATACTGCTTACTGATCTGCGGCGCAGAGGGTCGAACCCCTGCCGTGCGGCGTGTTCTTACAACAGGGAGGGACCACTGTCCCCCCCTTTTTTTTTCCACTGTCCCTTTCAAGGAAGACAAGGGTCCTGACCTCCAGCAACCCCCTCATGCATTGCTCAATAAGCTTGCGACGGCACACAGCCCGTGAGCTAATGTAGCTCATTTTTTTTTAAGGGGCTAAGTTCTTCCCAACGAATGATCAGTTGCAGATCACTGGGCCCCCACCTGCAAGAAGAAGAATTTAGACTCCTAACTCGCCCCTCATTCAGAGATAAACTCAAAATGGATCAGAAACCAAAATGTGAGCCCTAGAACTCTAAAACTCTTAGGACAAAAATGTAGATTTGAATCTTTGTGACTTTGGATTAGGCGGCGGTTTTTAGATACAGCACTTACGGGATGGGCGACAAACGGAATACTAGACGAAGTGGACTTCGTCAAGATTAAAAACGTGTGTTTTTAATCCTCGTGTGTGTGTGTGTGTGTGTGTGTGTGAGAGAGAGAGAGAGAGAGAGAGAGAGAGAAAAGGCACCACACCCCACCCCACCCCATAGAACAGGAGAAAATATTTGCAAACCACACATCTGATAAGGGTCCAGAATCCAGACTATACAACGAACTCGTAGGATTCGCAACAACAAGAAGACAAATAATCCAAATTAAAGATGGACAAAGGATTAGAGGAGACATTTCTCTAAAAGAAGACATACAAGGGGCTCATGGATGCTCGGCGTCATTAGCCATTGGAGGAATGCAAACCGAAGCCACGGGGAGACCCCGTCTCACTCGCATGTTAGGATGGCTAGCGCGTGTTCATGTCCCCATTACTGGTCTCCTGGGACTTTCATCACAAAGACCGGGGGTCTGAACAAACCTATCTTCTTATAATCCTGGAGGCTGAAAGTTTAAGATCAAGGGACCGGCACGTTCAGATTCTCCAGACGCCTCTCTCCACGGCCTGTAGACGCCACCTTCTCCCTGTATCTTCACGTGGACTTTCCTGTGTGGGTCTGTGTCCTGCTTTCGTCTTCCTATAGGGACACCAGTCAGATTGGATTTGATCGCCTCTTTAAAGGTCCTGTTTCCAAACCCAGTCACATTTCTGAGGTGCAAGGGGTTAGGACATATCAATTTCGGGGAGATACAATTCAGCCTTTAGCAGCAGACAGCGGAATCTTTATTCAGCCACAGAAGGGCATCAAGCACTCAACATGCTCCCACAGGGATGAATCTTGATCACATCTTGCTAAGTGAAGGAAGTGAGACACACAAAAATACACTTTAAAAAAAATTCCGTTGATATGGAATGCCCAGAGCAGGCAAATCCATAGAAATAGGAAGCAGGTGAGTGGTTTCCAGGTGCTGTAGGGGCAAGGAATGGGGGGGGGGCACATGCCGATGGGCACAGGTTCCTTGGGGGTGACAGAGGTGTGTGAAAATTAGCTAGTGGGGATGGCTGCACAATTCTGTTAATGTTCTAAAAATCACTGACCTGTACACTTTATAGGGTGGATTTTGTAGCATCTGAATTATGTCTCCGTGTAAAACAAAACCAAAAACAAAGATCCTATGAGAAAATGTCTCCCGACCAAAAGAGGATGATACCCAGACCTTGATTCCTGGTTGGTTCTTCGAAAAGAGGCACCAGAGCCCTCCTGAACTTCTACCAGCGGAGTTAGCCTCCACGGTGCAGTTTGTCGAGAATAAAAAGAATTCCAAAAGCGTAAAGGAGAAGTGTCTTATGGCGGACAGTGACCTTATGTGCCTGGTGACTCTGCTATATTTATATTTGATTTATAAACACGCTCCACTCACACTATTGCACGTGACTTCATTCATGATATGTCACTGATTCTGGGTGGTGTTCATGGCCGTTTTTATTTTTCCTGTGATACAATTTCTTTGGTAAACATTACAGGATTTCCTCTTGGGAAAGTTCCTCTTCCTTGCTCCTGGGTTGTGCATTCACTGCCCTCTGGTGTCACCCCCAGCTCCTATACTTGCCATCTGGAGATGACTAAGGAAAATGGTCTTGAGATCTGGCTTTTTATTGCAAACCCCAAATTTCTTTCAGTTTTGGAAATCAGATTTGAAAAAAATATATATATTTTTTTGCCCCTTGCCTCTCTGTGTTTGCAGAAAGTCTCAAATGGTAGTGTGAAAAAAAAAAAAAAAAGACCCACAAGGTTATTTTTGTAAAATAATTCAGAACCATTGTCTTCCAGGTTACAAAGCTATATATAAACAAATGGAGAAATTTGAAAATCGGTATCGTGGCAGAGAGCTGCCAGGATTTGTAAACTACAAGACGTTCGAAATTATTATAAAACAACAAATCAAAGAACTGGAAGAGCCAGCTGTTGATATGCTGCACACGATAACTGGTGAGTTCTTGATTTTGCTTTTAAGCATTTTATGTCTAGGGCAGGGAAAGGCTTGAACCCAAACCAGTGCTGAATTCCAGAGTCCTCTGCCTGGGGGTGTTTTCCAGCATCCAAGAACCGGACTAATTCTCTGGTCCTCTGGACACCAACTGGGTGTTCAACATCTTGGTTCAGTTCCGATGCTGAGTTAGCACTGATCTTACAGCTTAAAAGCTCAGGCCCACAGGAGGGCCCCCACTTTAGGCTGGGCTTCCTTTTTTTAAAAAAAAAAAAATTTTTTTTCATGAAAGACACACACAGAGAGAGGCAGAGACACAGGCAGAGGGAGAAGCAGGGTCCCTGCGGGGAGCCCGATGTGGAACTTGATCCCGGGACCCCAGGATCACGCCCTGGGCCAAAGGCAGATGCCACCCAGGCGTCTCTAGGCTGAACTTCCAATGGACAGACTATAAATTGGAGTTTCCACAGCCCCCTTCTCAGATTCTATAATTTGCTATAACAGCTCAGAGAACTTAGGAACACACTTTACTTCTCTCTACTGGCTTAAGGGATGTACTTACCTTTGCCAGTTTATTATAAAGGATGGGAGTGAAAGAGATAACGTAGAGGAGGTCTGGGAGGGTCCCCAGGGCAGGTGCTTCTGCTCTGTGACATGGAGGCGGGGGGCACCACCCTCTTGACACGTGGCTGTGTTCAACAACCTGGAAGCTCTCTGAACCCTGTCATTTAGGGTGTTCAAAGGAGGTGTAATCCATTATCTCAAGGACATAATCAATTATTAACTCCATCTCCAGCCCCTTTCTCCTTCCCAGAGGTGGTGAGGTGGGACAGTGGGGTGGAGAAATGGGGCTGGAAGCTCCTGGCTTCTCAGCCAGGCTTGGTCTCTCTGGTGACCAACCCCCATCCTGAAGCTGTCCGGGGCCCACCAAGAGTTAGAACGAGAGATGCTCCTGTCACCCAGGAGATTTTGAGGGGTCTAGGAGCTCTGGGTTAGGAACCAGGAACACAGACCAGATGCATATTTCTCATGGTCCACACCCCCAGGCAGCTCCACAGCTGGGATTACTTCATAGTCTCAAAATACTCCATGTATTGAAGTCTCTGAGGGTTAAGGTTGACAGTTGACTGTCCACTGGGGGTGAGTGTTGGGTGTTCTAGAGTGCCGTATGAATGTAGGGTGTCAGAGCCGTTGTCATAGTCAGTGGGAGACGTCAGCTGGTGAGGAGCGATGTGGCATTCCGCAGGACTGGCCAATCCCTTCTCCTGGAACTGCCATGCTCTTGGGTTTTCAAGACGTCCACTGAATCTCTTTTCCTTGTCCCCACCGTGGCTGATGCCATCATCGCCCAGGCTTCAGCTGGCTCAGTTCAGCAAGAAGTAATAATCATTCATGGATCCGTGAACCTGTAGAGGTTGGGGCCAGTCCCATGGCAGCAGCTTACGACATGTATTTTTGATAAAATGTGACCTTGAATCTTAATAAGTGTATATCAAGATTGGTAACTGCATTGTGCTGATCAATTTTTCACTCTTAGTTTGTTCTGGAAGAAAATTCGTAGTGCATAGAGCCTTATAATCATAGAAAAAACCCTTTAAAACCTACATATATATGTTTACCTCCTTCAGTTTCAGAGAGATATGATGTGGAGTCAATGAAAGATTTCAGGACACCTGGGTGGCTCAGTCGGTCGAGCCGTCTGACTCTTGATCCCGGCTCAGGTCTTGTCCTCAGGGTGCTCCACTGGGTGCGGAGCCTACTTGAAAAAACAAATTTTGAGCATAAAGATGCTATGCACATCTTATTAGGATAGAATTCTGTGAGGAAGGGAAATGGAAATATGAGGAGTTTCAAAAATAAAAAGAAATAATGTAAATTTTCTGATGGAGTAAGAGCATGTTCATATAATTTTTTTTTCAAATGGGTAACATGGACGGTTAGGTCCTATTGATACATTTAAGGGTGCTGTGTTTTACTATAGAATATGAATATATTTATAACTACAGAAATTAAATTCTTTGCAACTATTTTTGCTGAGGATGAAAACAATTTCTAAGATTGTATTTATGTATTTGAGAGAGAGAGAGAGAACATGAATGGAGGGGGCCAGAGGGAGAGGGAGAGAGAGAGAATCCCAAGCAGACCCACCACTGAGCACAGAGCCCGAGCTGGGACTGGATCTCGCAAGCCTGAGATCATGACCTGAGCTGAAACCAAGAGTCTGGACACTCAACTGACTGAGCCACCAGGTTATAAATGCCAAAGAAATAGACCAGGGAACAATTAGGCTTTAAAATTCTTCCACATTGTTCTCTAGCAAGAAGGTACAGCATGGCCTCCATCCCCGAGTGGGAAGAAAGGGCGGCAGGGGGAGGAAACCTCATTTCTCAAGATTTCAACCTCTCTCTCTCTCTCTCTCTCTTTTTTTTTTTTTTTTGCAACCTATGATAAGGAATGAATCTTGTTTTTTTCCTCAGATATGGTCCAGGTTGCCTTTGGAGATATTTCAAAAGCAAATTTTGATGAATTTTTCAACCTCTACAGAACTACCAAGGTAAAACTGACCACATGTTATTCCAAAAAAAGAAAAAGTCAGCCTGATGCTGGAAAACAAATGCCTTGGATTAAGACCATGTTCACTTTCTTGGGTATTTGGAGAAGCGGGCTGGGCGGGGTGGGGGTGCTTGGGGCGTGTCACTTAAGCTGCCTGGGCCTCTGGAAGGAACATGGAAGAAAATGTTTGGGGTGCACCTAGCAATTTGCATTACACTTGGTGGCCACCGGTGAGCTCCGGGGACACCAGATATTTTCTGCCTGAGAGACCTATTCCCCGGCCTTGGGGAGCCAGTTTCTCTAAACTGTAGGAATGTGAAGCGTACAGAATTAAATGGATTTAAATTTGGCCCCACTTTTACCCCCGTGAGCTCTCTGATGGGCATATACTCCTTTTTTGTTTGTTTTTTAAGATTTTATTTATTTATTTGAGAGAGAGAGAGCACAAGCAGGGGGTGTGGCAGAGGGAGAGGGAGAAGCAGACACCCCGCTGAGCTGGGAACCCGATGCGGGGCTTGATCTGAGCTGAAGGCAGAAGCTTCACTGACTGAGCCCCCCAGGCGCCCCTTGATTAGATGGGGCTCCATCTAATCCTGATTAGATCAAAACTCCTGATTAGATGGAAAAGATCCCAAAAGAGAAAGAATCTTAGAAATCAGGTTGGCATGCAGGGCCTGTGTGGGTTCCCAGGCTCAGGTCAGGGGGGTAGGGGGTCACGGTCTGGGCACACGTGCGGCCCCAGGCTCCCGGGAGGTTGTGACCCCCGGCTGGGGTGGGGGCCCCAGCCCGGATGGGCCAGCGTGGGGTGCAGACCTCAAAGGGAGGTGCCGGCCTCATTCACGCGGGAGCTGGTTAGCCGTGGGCTTCACTGGGGACCTCCTTCCTCGACCCGGGGATTTGTTTCTGAGGGAACGCCGCCCTGCCGCTCTTTTGCCATAGTCCAAAATCGAAGACATTAAATTCGAGCTAGAGAAAGAAGCTGAGAAGTCCATCCGACTTCACTTCCAAATGGAGCAGATCGTCTACTGCCAGGACCAGGTCTATCAGCGGGCCCTGCAGAGGGTCAGGGAGAAGGATTCGGACGAGGAGAAGAACAAAAAGAATACCAGCAGCATGAGCCCTGACGAGGTTTCTTCTGTCAACATCTCCTTGTCTGAAATCTTGGAGCATCTGCTGGCCTACCGCCAGGTGAGTCTGCAAGCGTCTCCCAGGGGCGGTTTTCACGCCGTGTCCTTTCCTTGAAATGCCTCCCCTTGGCCCCCCCCACCGGTCTGTGAGGCCACCGCCAGCCGGCGGCTCGCCCTCCAGCCCTGTGGGCCCAGACACGTCCCTGAAGACCCCATCTTGGCCCTACTGATGTGCAACGGGCCCCTGTCAATCACCCTCCTCCTCTTTGTCCTGGAGTCTTTTTCCAGAACCTGAATTCTGCTGGTTTGCTTTTTTTAAATAAAGATTTATTTATTCATGAGAGACGCACACAGAGAGAGAGAGAGAGGCAGAGACCCAGGCAGAGGGACAAGCAGGCTCCATGCAGGGAGCCCGACGTGGGACTCGGTCCCGGGTCTCCAGGGTCACGCCCTGGGCTGCAGGCGGCGCTAAACCGCTGAGCCGCCCAGGGAACCCCCATGGTTTGCTTTTTATATATGTCAGTAGCGACAGGATTACATTAGTAGCTTTTTACACAAGGCCTCAATGTCTAATGCAGCTGGTAACCCTCCCGCCAGCCACACACACCTCCCCCCCCACCAAATGCCCACTTCTTTTTCTTTTCTATGATGTGGTAAAATGTGCATCATGTAGAATTTACCATCTTAATCATCTTTAAGTGTCCAGGTCAGTGGCATTAAGCACGCTCACACTGTTTTGCAGCCGTGTGCACCGCCCGCCTCCAGGACTGTCCCCACCCCGTCCCCACGGGACGCTAAGTCTGCATCCCCTCCTGCCCCCCCCATTGCCCCCATTCTGCTTTCCTATTCTATGGATCTGCTTATCCGAGGTAGCTCCTGGAAGTAGACTCGTGCAATCTCGATCGCTTTTTTTTGTTTTGTTTTCTTTTGCAATCTCTGTCTTTGTGTGTCTGGCTTATTTTACGCAGCATAACGTTCCTAAGGCTCATCTGTGCCGTAACGTGTGCCAGCCTGCCCCCCCTTTCCCCGTACAGTGATATTCCGTCGTATGGGGTGACCACGTTTTGTTTCTCCACTCCCCTGTCCATGGACATTGGAGTTGTTTTCGCTGTTGGGCTGCTCTGGATAAGGCTTCTGTGGCCGTCTTTTTTTTTTTTTTTTTTTTTTAGATTTTATTTATTTATTCATGAGAGACACAGGCAGAGAGAGAGAGAGAGAGAGAGAGAGAGAAGCAGGCTCCATGCAGGGAGCCCGATGTGGGACTCCACCCTGGGACTCCCACTGTGGCCGTCTTTTTAGGCAGAAATGTCTGCCCCGGTTCTTGCTCCTCCCAGCCTCGGTATGAATTTTCAAATGAGCTTCCCCCCCCCCAATTCCTGATGAGAAAAGAGAGCTGTTGGCATCCTCCTGGCGATCCTGTGCATTTTGTCGCTGTGTCGGGGAGAGCTGACATCTTTGTGACGGGAAAGGTTTCTGTCCAAGAGCCTCGTGGGTCTCTCCACTTTGCAATCTCCTTTTTGGGTGGGGGGGGTGGGGAGTCCCAGAGGTGTTGGGGTGTTTTGTCTTGGTGTCGACCGTGCACACTTGTGAAGTTTGTTCCCACGTGGTTCCTCGCGTCTGTCCCCGCTGTGAGCCTTTTCTTCCACTGTGTCTTGCTGGCTGTTGGATACGGTTTACGCGTCTTCTTTCACACGCCAAGCCCTGCGGACGCTCCCCTTGCCTGTAGGACTTTTGCAGCCAATTCTTGTGTATTTTCCCAATGAGCACGATGCCAGCGGTGCTGCCCCTCGCGGACCTCCTTCCCGACCACAGCCCCTCCCAATCCGCTGCCTGCCTCCTTCCTTTGCGCTGGGCCCTGCAGATCATCCGGGATGCTCTCCCTAAGGTTAACGTCAGCTAACGATCTTCATTGCACCTGCATCCTCTACTCCCCTTTGCGGCGTGAGAGCGTGTGCCGTCCTGAGGTCAGGATGCGGTGTCCCCGCAGCCGACCCTGTCCCTGGTGTGCTCATCGTGAAATCGGGGGCGAGGGGCGGGGGGTGTCCCTGGGGTCAGCGGTTGGCACGACGGCCCGGCTCTGTGGGACCTGGGGAGGGCCAGGGCAGGGGTCCAGGGCGCCTGTTGTCACCACTCAGAAACTTCTCCTCCGTCCCCAAGGAGCTAGTTTCCTGCAAATGTGGCCGGTCTGCGTGGTCCTCTGTGTGGCCATCCTCCAGCATCATCTTCTGTGGGGCCCCAGCCTCCGCTGCTGGCTCCTCGTCCCCTTCCCTCCACCTCCATGGGGTGGCCGGCCACGTCCCTCGCTCCCTGTCATCCCCGGCACGAGCAATGTGTCCCAGCACCGCCCCTCGGGCTGCATTCACTATGCACTTATTCTGCACCTGGCATCTTTTTAAACTTTGGTGTTTCAGCTTGTTTAATCCTTTTTTAACCATCTCACGAGGCCAGGCATAGCCTCAGTATTTCCTGGAGAATAGTGAGGCTGAACTTGCTGGGGTGCCGGGATGAATCGGCTTCCCGAGAGATGAGCCTGTCTCAGGAAAGAGAGGCTTGTTTCAGGGGCAGGTGGGGCCTGGGGAGGGAGGTGGTGGTGGCGAAGCTGACTTTGGACACGCAGACCCCGCAGGGGGTTCCCCCTCTGTGGATTTTCACAGCCCAGCCTCTGTTCTGCTAAATAATTTTTGTGTTGATTAAAAAAAAATATTTTCAGCAGAATTGTAAATAAATCGAAAATGGAGTTTTCTTACCCCATCCGGCCATTTACCTTTTTCACATGCATTTTATTGTCTCTGATCAGAGAAGGAAGCCGAGTGGTCAGGAATCCCTGGCAGGGAGGTGGAGTCAGGGCCGGGATTAGGGGGGGGTCCCCCCATACTGTGGGTTCCCCGCTGCCTCCAGCCCAGAGGACAGTGCTGAGTTCGAGAGATCTGGGCAGGGGGGACCTGCACCTGCCAGGCCCGGCCCCTCCGGCCCCCTCCCCAACCCTCTGTGAACTCTTCTTCCCTGGCAGGAGGCCACCAACCGCATCTCCAGCCACATCCCCTTGATCATCCAGTACTTCATCCTGCAAGTGTACGGCCAGAAGCTGCAGAACGGCATGCTGCAGCTGCTCCAGGACAAGGACACCTACAGCTGGCTCCTGAAGGAGCGCAGTGACACCAGCGACAAGAGGAAGTTCCTGAAGGAGCGGCTGGCGCGGCTGGCCCAGGCTCGACGTCGCTTAGCCAAATTCCCTGGTTAAGGCCGGCTCCCTGTCCCGCCTGCATCTCCAGGGCACGTCTGCAGGGAGCAGCACCCGCCCTCTCTCCCCAAACCCACATCGCAGATACTCGAGGAGTTAGTAGCCAGTCTTCCCGGTCACCACCCATGCTTGTCCCTGAGTGGGCAAGGACTTCCTAAGAAGACGCAGGTCATGATTAAGAGCTAGACTTACGGATCCAGTCCCATGTCGGGCTCCCTGCATGGAGCCTGCTTCTCTCTCTGCCAGTGTCCCTGCCTCTCTCTCTGTGTCTCTCATGAATAAATAAACGAAAAAAATCTTAAAAAAGAAAAAGAAAAAAAAAAAAGAAGAAGAAAAAAAAAGAGAAAAAAAAAAGAAAAAGAAGAAGAAGAAGGAGATTCAGATTGGGGGTGGACGCCGCCGCCCTCCTGGTTAGGAGAAATGATTTTCTGCCCTCGGGGTTGTTCCCCTTGAACCCTCTCCATCTTCCACCAGGGGACCAGTGCATGCAAAGCTTTGTAGAAGGATTAGTTCCTGCTTTTGTGCAACTTCTTTCATGCACCTGTTTTGGGAGCATTAGTGCCACGTGTGGGTGCTCTTAGAAGCTGTATTTCACTGATTTGTAATAAACTTGTTTATACCAGACATTGCTCTGATGCCTTATGTTCGGGTGGGAGGTGGAGAAGCCTGAACATGACAGCAAGTGGGACCCCAGTGGAGTAAATGATGGGGCGCTGGCCTCCGTGGCCCGGCCAGGGAGAGTGCAGGAGCCGAGCAAAGAATGAGGCCAGAGGGAGCCAAGGACTCGAGCTAAAGAAATGGAATATAAATGAAACAAGAAATGTGGGTGAAGGGGGTCGAAGGCCCAGGCTTCCAGTTCGAAGACACATAAGCTGACAATACTGTATTGCGCATTTACAAGTCGCTAAGAGTGTAGTTCTTCAAAGTTCTTATCACAAGAAGAATTGTGAGAATTGTGAGGTGGTGGATGCTAATGAACCAGACTCGATGCGATGATTATTTCACAAACAGACAAAAAGCACACAAGCCCGTTAAGGGGGGCGCCCGGCGGGGTTTTGCAGGCAGATGCTCTGGCTGTGGCGGGGGGTCCGGGAGGTGGACAAGGCGGGGTATTGACCTTGAATTGCCCTGGGGGAGCCCTGCAGAGTCCCGACTGCCCTCCTTGGTCTGGCCAGGGCTGGGGACACGTGCAGACACCCCGCTGTGGGCGGCTTAGGCGTGGGAACCCCAACAGCGGGCTGTGGCCATGCAGGGCGCAAAGGGATCTGCCTCCATGTCCCTAGAGGGGGTCAAATTGTCCGAGCCCACGGGAGAGCCCCCTGAGGGAGGGCTGGGAGCGGGTGCTCTCTGGGGAGACACATTTCTGTCTGCACAGTGTGGGCGGTGGGAGCACCGTCTGCCAGGTGTCTGGAAAGGGAGAAGCTTCCCAGGAGCTGTGCGTTTCCAGGCAACGGGGGCTTCAGGCTGAGCCAGCCAACCGCTTGTTGGGGGAAGCAGACTAGTGATTCTGTCCCCTCCGCAGCCAGCCCCATCCCCCAGGTCCCTTCTGACACGCGGGATGCTAACGACCCCCAGTGCTTTGGCGCAATCTGAGAATTTGCTGACAAGGGAAGATGCCGGGAGAGCTGATGGGCATTCCACAGGTTCCAGTCCGCACCTCACGCCAATGACACACCTGAGGGTTGACTCACAACCACTGAGGGGCAGGGGCAGGTTTCCTTCCTGCTGAAAGGAAACATTATTGCACAGACTTCTGCAAGAGTCGGGGAGGAGCAGGCCCTCCTACAGCATGTGAGGCCCGGGTCCCTCCTGTTAGCACAGGGATGCGGGCCCGCTTCTGGGAGGGGTGTGGGGGACGGGGCTGGGCTGGGTGACATCTCCAGCACCAGGCATCCCTCCCCCGCCCCAGGAGGGTTCTGCTGGGACCAGAGCAGCCGGGGATGTCAGAGTCGTCCGGGGGTCTTCTTTGCTGGGCTTCCGATGTTGCTGGAGCTTGAAAGAGAAGGTGGACGAAGGAAGCTGAGCGTGTGTGCTCCCGAGGATGGAACTTCCCAGGGAACATGCCTGCTGCAGACTCACGAGGTGCTTGCAATTGCTTTCGTTTTATGCAATTTTTAAAGATTTTCTTTATTTATTCATGAGAGACACACAGAGAGAGGCAGAGACACAGGCAGAGGGAGAAGCAGGCTCCCTGCGGGGAGCCCGATGCGGGACTCGATCCTGGATCCTGGGATCACGCCCTGAGCTGAAGGCAGACGCTCAACCACCGAGCCCCCCAGGCGTCCCAGCAATCGCTTTCATTTTGATCCCAAACAGCAGGTGTCTACGGGTCCCCCAGGCCTGCCCCAGGGAAGCATACTGTCCTTTCTCCTGTGTGTTCAGACTCAGGGAGAGACAGCTCTGGAGTCCACTTGGGGTGACTTCTTTGCTCAGACAGCAGCCGGGCTCAGACGAGGGGTTGACATGTCCTCCGGTTCTCCCATCCGCTGTCCCTAGCCACCCCCTGGCCGTTGAGGGACACGACACTGCTAGGATCAGAACCTGCATCTCCAGTTGCTGCTGCCCCTTCCTCTAGAAGGAAAGTCCATCTATCTGTCCAGAATCTAGTAGAATATCCAAGATGCCCACTCCTGAACCCTCTCTTCAGGTAAGTCTGGGGCTCCGTTGACCCCACAGGATGGCGCTGAGTTCGGAGCAGACCAGGAAACGGGCCAGATAGAATTTAACTGATGAAAATAGAAAGCCTTGGTTTTCCAGAACAGAGGGTCTGACATGCTGTAGGTGCTTAATAAATGCTGGGAGAGGGGACGGGGCGTGGGACACCCTGGGCATTTGTTCAGAGGACTTTCTGGATTCGTGACTATCTCCCGAGGAGCTTCAGAGCACCCGCTTTGATTACTGTCGCTCTCGAGGGAAAGTAAATGCAACCGGCCAGCCAGAAAAGTTCCTCAAATGTCAGTTTTCATTTCAAAGGAAAGGAACCCAGGCGGCAAGTCCTCCACCAGGTAACGGTGAAGGCAGCGAAAGGCACACCGCCCTTGGTGTTCCCTTGGTCAGACCTATTCTTTTCTTCCCCGGGAAGAAAGATCGAAGTGGTTCCGTGGGCTCTGGGTTGCTTATGAGCTCAGTCTCTGTAGTCACAGCGAGCTTCTAGAAAACACCTTTTGTGGGATGGGTTCGTTAAAAATGAGGCAGCTGGGACGTAAGCAAAATTTTTTTTTTTTTTAATTTACTCATTTGAGAGATAGAGCACACGCATGGGGAAGGGCAGTGCGAGAGGGAGAAGCAGACGTCCCACTGAGCAGGGAGCCCGATGCAGGACTTGATCCCAGGACCCTGGGATCACAACCTGAGCTGAGGGCAGATGCTCAGCGGCTGAGCCACCCAGGTGCCCCCATTAGTGAATTTTTAAATGTCACTTTTTCTCAAAACACTGGGTTTACCAGGAGAAGAAGGTCTGACGTGTGTTGCATCATACATCACCTTCCCTGAGTGCAATGCAGTGAAAGGCTGGGGCCTGGGGTTTGACCCCACCCACGGGGTGCGTGGGCTCCTTACAAAGCCAGGCTCGGGGTGAGGCCTTGGTTGGAACAGGAAGCGGCCATGAAATCAGAGCGGAATCAGGTAAGCCCTAGAAGGACAGAGAGAGAGAGAGAGCTGAGAACAGGCCTGGAACCTGGGTTCGAGGCAGGACTGTCCCGCATGGACAACTCAACCGGAGGCAAACCGAGGGGAGCGCAGGTTTCCATGCTGGGAACCCACCCGCTGAGCCAGCTGCAAGAGGCAACATGAGGACCAGCACACATTACTCCCTTTCTATCAACACGCGTGTCTTCACTTTCATTAGTATTTGGGGTTTGTTTATATTAAGTCAATGAACTTACATCGTTGATAAAGGTTTTAACGCAAAACTGTCAGGATCTCCCTAGTTTCAGCATTCCGGCGAGATCCTCTAAGTCGAGTCAGCATCACGCACAAGTAAAACCACTCGCAAGGCGGCTCCAGCATGAAAAAAAGTAACTGAAAAGGTTGTCGGCTGTGAAGGCCCCCGACCTGTCTCTGCGTGTCCCCTAGAAGCGATGATTCACTATTCACTAATTCAGCGTTCCTGACGGTTTTGTGGGACATAATTACCATCAGACTCGACTGTATTTCAGGGCATGGCCTAACAAAAATGTGTTTTATCTTTTTTTTTTAAATACAGTTTTTTTTTCCGTAATTTTAACCCATCTTGGTATAATGAAGACGATCACCTGTCATGCATGTAGGGCCCACAGGGTTTGTGGAATGAAGGCTCCAAATGGATTTCTGTTCTCGGGCAGATGAAAACCTCATCCAGTCTTTCTCTCCTGCTCACGGTCCCGACTCCACGGGACCAGCTGAGGAGGCGGTGCTGTCACCAAGAACCAAGAGGGGCTTTGGGGGACAGCTTTAGGGGACAAGATGCTGAATGCATTTTTTAGCAGGCTGGGCCTGGGGATGATGTGTGGGGTAATGGGCAGAGAGGTCTGGAAGGGAGTTGGGTCTCAGGGTCTGAGTCTAGGGGAAGCGGGAGCCACGGGGGATGCCCATGCAGGAGATGCTGCGGGTCACTTCTGACCGGCCAGGCCTGACCCCGCGCCTCTCGGTCCTCAGACCAGCCCCCCACTGCCCTGCCCCTGCCTCCACGGGCAGCAGCTACTCAGCATCCTTGCCCGACAAGGAGGTGCAGACCTGGTCGGCTCCCCATGCAGATCTCCAAAGACTCAATAAACATTTGGAAAAAAAAAAGTATAATTTATTTGTACAATGCTCACAATTCAATTTTACAGTTTTAAAAAAAGATACAAACCAAAGAAGACAAACAGTGGTCACATACACAGAAGCTAAGGAAGGAACACGTTCTCACCCCGACGATGCTTTTCAAAATCTGGCTTGGAGAGCTGGGACCCGGCGGTGCCGAGGGTTGGGAAGGCCCCCAGGGATGCTGCGGCCAAGGAGGCACACGGATCTGAAGCATCCCGCACCCCCGCCTGGGGATGGGACCCCACGACCTTCCCCTTTCGGGGTTAAGCCCCAGCAGCAGAATCGTGCGTGAGCAGAGGCAGAGCCTGGGGAAAGCAGTACGCACGGGGCAAGAGCGCTTCTGCTCCCGCCCGGCATTCAGGCCTGGCCCTTCCCTCCAGGGAAAGGCCGCAGGGCAGGAAGGGGCCTCAGGGCGTCCCCACCCCCCTCCTCTGCTCTGTTGCAAGCCCAGGTGCTGCTCCTCAGCAACACCTGTGTGCAGAACCCTTTGCAAAGCCCGTTCTAGCCCGCCACCGTTGGCACTTGGCCGGGACCATAGTCTCAAAGAGCCAAAGTTAGCGACTATGCGGAGGCATCAAGACTCGGTGAGCACTGAGGTAGGTAAGTAAGGTGTAGAAGCTTCACACCGAAACAGTGTCTCTTGAATCACACATCCCTGATTTCCCCCGGGGGTGGCCTCAATTTCCATGTGATTGGCAGGCCCCAAGAGGGTCAAGCACGGCACCCCCAAGGACGAGGATGGGGAGTGAGGCTGGGTCTCCCTTGGGGGCGCCCCCGCCCAACACGCGGAGGCCAACCACCCAGCAGTGCGCATGCGGGACGTGTCTGCAATGGCTTTCCTTGTTCGGAGGGCTCTGTCTGCACCCTCGCCCTCACGTCCTCAGCCATGAAGGGCTGGTCCCTTTATTTCCAGCCACCATCCGAGGTTACTGAAAAGGCACTAAAAAATGATCAACGAAGACCCCTGTGGGGAGACTGGCCCTGGGGTCGCCCTCCAGAGCAGTGGCCTCAGAGCCTGCCCCTGACGGTCCCACCTGGCTTTCTCCCTTTCCATCTCAAGTCATCCAGCAGCTGAGAAGTCACTGACCCCATGTGCATCCGAAGGTGGACCCCGGAGAGGGCTCGGAAGGAAGATCCCAACGGGGGAGCCCCCACCCCATTGCTCCGCGTTGGTGCTGGGTGCCCGCACCCAGCTGGGCCTGGCCACCCTTTTTGGATGAGGGGTCAGGGAGCAAGTTCCGCAGAACCGTGGAGAGTGCCAAAGACAGACAAATTCACTATTTAATAACCATGAAAGGACCTTCGAAGCTTCTCTAAAAATACATCGTGCGCGAGGAATGGAGAATCAGCCCCTTCATCTCCTCGAGGAACAAGGACAAAGGCCACGGGGATCAGCTGTTTGCCTGTTTGGCGGGAAAAAAAGAAATAACGTTATTTTCTTCAGACATAAAAGGGTAGCCAATGGTTTTTCTTCTCCCTAGATTGACTTAGAACCTAATGAGCGAGCTAAGAGGGGCCATGAGGTATCTTTCCTACAGCACGGAGGTCAAAGCGTCGGGCTGGAGGAGGTGGACAGGGCAGGTGCGAGGACGTGGCGTGTGCACGCGTGTGGCTAGCACAGCCAGCACGTGGGCCTCCTCCGGGGACCTCAAACGTGACCCGAGTCCTTGCAGCCCAAGTGCTTAATTAGTGCCACTCGGGCCTGTCACTCCATGCGCTGGACAGTCGGCCCCTTGGACTGGCCCAGCCAGCTCCCCCTCCAGCCCGCAGCCCCCCAGCAGGACAGAGGTGGTGGCCTGTTTCCAGCGCTCGGCCCTTTACCAGCCACAGCCTGGCCCCCGCCCCCTCCGCCCCGGGGTCACGTGAAGGTATCAGGTCCCACGGTGTGATCTGCGGGACATGCAGGCCGCGCCGCCATCAGGCCACCCCTCTGGTTTGATAAAGGAAGTTTGCACCTTTCTGTGTTTGTGAGCCCTGCTCCTGGGCTCCCAGGGAAGCTACACCCTAATTTTCACCCCGGTCAGAATGATTTAACCAGACTTCGAAGCCTGGGCTCTATTACTGCCCTGAGCATGCACTGTACGTCCGTTTTGTTAGCGACTAACCTCACAGACACGGTTCAAACTAAAAACAAGAGTAATAACGTGGGCAGCCCGGGTGGCTCAGCGATTTAGCGCCGCCTTCAGACCAGGGCGTGATCCTGGAGACCCGGGATCGAGTCCCACATCAGGCTCCCCGCATGGAGCCTGCTTCTCCCTCTGCCTGTGTCTCTGCCTCTCTCTCTCTCACTCTGTGTCTCTCATGAATAAATAAATAAAATCTTAAAAAAAAAAAGAATAAAAATCATACTTAAAAAATAATAATAAAAAATAAAAATAAGAGTAAGAGTAAGAATGTCCATTAATTCCATCCCACTCCTCTGAGGCCTGCAGCCTCGCACACACTGAAAACATAGGATACAGTTTGCAAATTTACGGGATGTTCTTCGTCATGACGACGTGTCCCTCTTGAGGCCACGTACAACCCCTTAGTCTATGTCCCTAACCCGGAGCAGTCACTCTGAACCACCCCAGGCAGCCATCCTCACTACTTGGGCTCGAATAAAACTCTTTTTTTTTTTTTTTAAGGAATTCTAAAAGTTTTGTTCATCTTGCGTGGACAGGATGTGCCCCTCCCTCGACTGCGTGGGCCCCTTGGGAAGCAGAGAGGAGACAACAGAAGCTTCCCTTTAACCAATAAGCCCCGGCCCTGGAAGGGGTGAAATCGGGGCAAAGCGCCCACGGGGAGTCCTCGGGGTGGGGGTAGGGGGTGAGATCCGTTTCTAGCCCAAGATCTGGGCGGAGCCTGAGAAAAGGACTCTGCGAAGTGGTGAGAGGCAGGTGGGAAGGATTGCAGGGAACCCCCCGGACCCTTCCCTGTCTTTACCTCCTCTCCTCGTGCCAGAGAGCTCCAGCCCGGGGCCCACGGGACCGGGCACGGCCACAACCCCCTGTGGCTGGTTGGCCTTGCTCTGCTCTCCGCCCATCCCCAGAAGGTGATCCCGTGAGGTCTGGGTGGGTTAACAGGGCCAGCAGAGCACGGGGAAGCCCATCTAGAGCTGGCTCTGGACTCTGAAAAGCTCTTCCCTGGAGTTTTTCCACCCGAGTGAGCCCTGGGCCGCACGCAGCAGCGAGGGTGCACAGTAGAGGGACGAGGGTGCGCAGTAGAGGGACGGAGGGCGGTGCTCACTGCAAACCAGAGCCTGGGAGGTGGAGTCTGGGTGCCCCCCTCCCCCCGTCAGCCTCCCGCCGGGAACCCACACCCCACAGACTTCTGGGCTTCGACAGCAGCCTGGGAGCACGGGAAAGTTACCCTCATTTGCCGATAAATCCAGTCGGTGAAAACGGTCATGTTTCCGTACACTCCCGGCCTGTTAGCCTTGGCACAGCCGGATCCCCAGCTCGTGTCGCCGATCAACCACCAGACGCGGCTCTTCAGAGTGACCAGGGGACCTCCGCTGTCACCCTGGGGGACACAGCAAGAGCAGGGGTTCAAGCCGCAACCCGTGCACGCAGCCGGCCATGCACAGAGGGTGGGGGTCGGGGTCCCCATGGGAGTTACGAGTGGGTGTGCGGCTTTCGTGTCCCCCCCCCAAGTAGAGGGACAGTGACATATAACCTCGAGACTAGCGTGTACCAGGTAGGAGCTGCTAGCTAAATTGTCGACCGTAGTTTAAAATAGTCCAGAAGCTTCTTTCTGTCCCACCGACAAGCTGACAAAATGAAAACCCCCGGGGGGGGGGGGGCGGGGGGCACGCAGCGGCGCCAGGTGGGCGGCAGCGCAGGTGACAGGTGACGGCGGGCACTCACCTGGCAGGAGTCGACGCCTCCCCGCAGGAAGCCCGCGCAGATCATGGCCGGAGTGACCAGGTTGTTGTAGACGTACTTGCTGTTGCAGCGCCAGGGCTCGATGAGGGGCACCATGACCGCGTTCAGCTCGTCCGAGGTCTTCCCTGGGACAGAGGACGACGCCCAGCTGCCACGTGGCCAGCGGCCCGCAGGGGACAGTGCACTCCCTCCCGGGACACACCGCGGCGACAGCAGCGCCCTGGGCATGTCCCGTCCCCCTGCCCCCCACCCCGGGGAAGCTGGGTCATCCAGACCCTTCCTGTCCCGGGAGGGCCTCCTCTGTGTTCTAGAACCTCCCCCCCCCCGCCCCCAGCCACTGGGCCCTGAGGCTCCGTCCCTCACCACCCCGCTCCTGTGTTCCCACCCTCAACAACCCCACGGCCCCACTTCTCTGCTCCCCTGCACGTCAAGACGTCTCTAAGCCAGCGTGGGCTCTTGTCACCGCTGCCCCCTGGCTCCCACCTGGCCGTCTCCACGCGGGTGTCCTCCGGGCACCGCGGGCTTCACGTGCCAACATGGGGCCCCTCCCTGCCCTCCTCCGCCCCAAATCCTCACCGAGCGCCCCGGACTCCCCGGCTAGGGAAGCAGCACCATGGCCCACCCTGGGGCTCAGAGCACGAAGCAAGCAGCTGCCCTCCCCGGGCCCCTCATGCTCCCGACGCGGACTTTCTTTTTCTTTTATTTTTAAACATTTTATTCATTTATTCATGAGAGAGGCAGAGACCCAGGCAGAGGGAGAAGCAGGCTCCCTGCGGGGAGCCCGATGCGGGACTCGATCCCGGGACCCGGGGGTCACGCCCTGAGCCAAAGGCAGATGCTCAACTGCTGAGTCACCCAGGTGTCCCTGTCCCCTCCTTCCTCTTTTCTTAATAAGATTTACTGATTCCCGAGCAGGAGGAGAGGCAGAGAGAGAGGGAAAATCCTCAAGCAGATTCCTCTCTTGAGCCTGGAGCCCGAAGTCCTCTAATCATGGGGTCAGGAGGATTAAACCCCGGACCTCCCACTTCCAGACCCGGTGCTGTGTCCCCGCGGGGACCCCGGGGAGCCTCACCTTTCTCCTGGGTGGCCCCCCACCCGGAAATCCAGCAGGACTGCTCCGGCTCTAGCATCATGCCCGGGTTAGGCAGGCACACTGGCTTCACTCTGTCTGTTCCCGGGAGAGAAGTGCGGTGAGCTCGGCCCGGTGGGACCGGGGGCCTGGTACCAGCCTCCGTCGCTCAGGGACAAATCCTGCCTCCTGTCCCTGCCGGGCCCCTCCTTCCCAGGAGCAAGGTGCTCCCTTCTCCTTGGCAATGGGATTCTTTGCAAGTTCTGCTTCTAAAAACTCACAACTAACGGGTTTTTTTTTTTTTCCAGACTTAAACCTTCGAGAAAAAGAGCAAATAGGTTTCAAACAATGAAACCTTTTTTCAAAGCTTAAATCCTCAAGGAGCACACCCTTCAAAATACACAGTGTCTCCAGGTGATCGGTGGCAAGAAGGACACACGGGCGGCAGCGGCCGAGAAGCTGACGGGCACTCCCAGCCCGCACCTCCGATGCCCCCTGGACCGATTCCTTCTGGGTCTACACTGTATCCCGGCTTGAATCCAAACCCCTACAAGGGAGGGACGAGGCTGGGCTTCGTCTGTGCCCACGTGGGCCGGAACATTCCAGCGGGGCCCTTGGATGGACTAGAACGGGGGCCGAATGAGAAGCTGAAGGAAATTGGTGTTTTTTTATTGTTGTAAACTGTGAAGTATCTGGTTTTCGGGATTTATGTAAAGAAAGTAAAGTAGTGATGAATTTTAGACAGTTCTCAACCGGAGGTGACTTGGCCCCCGGGGGATGTTTCACAGCGATGGGACACTCTTTTTGTCACAACTAAAGGGCACTGAGCGGGTGGATACCTGGGATCCCGCTATATGTCCTACTATGTGCAGGAGGGCCCCACGGCCAAGAGGCATCCGACCCCAAGTGTCAACAGCGCTGTGGCTGGAAACCCCTTCTGGGCTTGCCTGTGTTGATGAAATCATCGCTCAACGCAAACCCCTCCGCCCGGTGAGATCGACCTCTGTCCTCAAGATGTGGCCAAAGCTCTCCGCGCACCCTGAGCCCCAGGGACACAGGTCCGTACCGTTAAAAGTCAGAGGCGTCTGCAACTTCATGAGGGCAATGTCGTTGTTCTTGGTCTTGGAATCATAATTTGGATGGGAAATCACTTTTCCCACTCGGTGTCCGTGTCCATAGAACATGAAGGATTGTCTCAAAATTCCCGCGAAGGCCGTCCAGTACCGCGCGTTGTTTAGAGGTCTGGAAGGCAGAGCCGGACACCACTTAGCATCTCAGACGCGCGAACGTCACTCACTTGGTGACATTCAAAAGCAGGAGCCAAGTGTCCAGTAGGTGACACGACCTGCTAGGAGCAGGTCAGCCTGCACATCCAGGGCACCCATGTCTGTGGAGGCTCCTCCACAGGGCAGGGCTGGGGAGGAGGTCTCAGGCTCCTCCCTCGGCTCCACAAACCCCCCCCCCCCCCCCCCCGCCGTGAGGCCCGTCCCTCCTGTGCTCCTGCCCCGGCCTGCAAACCCTCCGGGTTCTGAGGACACTTTCACTTGGGCCTGATGCCTCCTTGAGGTTTCAAACCTCATTTCTGGCAGGACTGGGTCTTACCTATGGGGCATCTTCTCGCACACAGTGGGTGCTTAATAATAAATGTGCACGGATGCCTGGGCTCCAGGCCTAACAGCCATCAGGGCATTAGCTTTATCTAGGTGCTTCCCTTTGGAGAGAATCCCAGTCCCGGGGAGGGGGAAGGAGGTCAGAGAGGGAACACCACTGGGTAATGAACGTGGGTCCGTCCACCCTCCCAACAGCCCTCGGGAGGAGCCGGCTCGCCTGTCCGGCAGGTGTGCAGAGGTGACGCTGTGGCCGGCCACCTTGAGTGAGCGGCCCGCGGCCACGCGGCTGGGGAATGGCAGAGACCGGACCCCAGCCAGGCTCGAGCTCATTCCAAATCAGAAAGGCAGCTCTGCTGCGCCAAGTTTCCTCCAGAACGGGCACGTGACCAAAAATCTCTATGTTTAAGGAACAAGGAGGAGGACGAGTCCTTCCACAAAAGCTAGCGCTATACGTTATGGCCACCTCCCCGCTTCCTGCCCATCTGTGTGGCCGGCATCTGACGGAACTTTGGGGCAGAGCGAAGGGAGGTCCCCTGGTGTCCTCCTGAAGACGGGCATCCAGGGGAGACCAGGCCTCCCACGGGGCCAGGGGTGCTGAGAACCCAGGGAGGGTGCGGGCTGGAAGGGGCCCGGCTCACAGCAGCACCTGTCGCACACGGAGCCCGCCCGGAGCGCACCTGCTGAAGGGACGGGCTTGGCGTCCGCTCCCCACGCACGAGCTCACCCGACCCTCCGGCAAGGCCTCCGCAGCGGGTGCCGTGCCCACGTCCAGGCAAAGAAACCGGAGCTTGAAGAGGTCAGAGACTTCCCTCCGGGTCACATGGCCCCAGAGCCAACTCCAAACCCACGACCTCACGGCCCTGAGAGCCGCCCCCCCCCCCCCCCCGCCCGACCCTGTCAGGGACTTACTCCTCCACACAGTGGGCGGCTGTCACGATCCACTCGGGGCTGATAATAGAGCCTCCACAGACGTGGGTGCCCTGGACGTGCAGGCTGACCTGCCAGGGCCAGTCCCCCAGGGAGGCGCTGGTCCCGCCCACGATCCGGCTCTGACGGGTCACCTTCGCAGAGACCCCGCACTCTGAAAGCCACAAGCACCGCCGGTGAGCACAGCAGGGCCGCCCCGGGACCCCGCAGCCTGGGCCCAGCCAGCGGGTGGCTGCTCTCGCTGCCTCTCATTCCCACTGGTCTGGGGTCTGAATTTGAGAGAATGTGTCCCGATCTCTTTCTGGTGGAGGGGAGGAGAGGATGGCCCTCCAGCCCCCCAGGCCCCGGGGCAGTCCCGCTTCTGCGGGCACTTGATGCCACCTTCTGTTCAGCACTCACCCCATCAGTGTCTCTGGCAGGCCCGGCCCAGGGGCCTTGGATAGTAAAGTGCCTGCACCTGCTTGAGTCATGGGGAGACCCGATGCTCAGAACAAAGCACAGGAGGGTGGGCAGGAGGGAGGGAGGAGGAGGAGGAAGAGGAAGGAGAGGGAAGTACAGGGAAGGAGGGGGAAGGAGGAGGGAGGAGGGGGAGGGAGGAGGGGGAGAGAGGAGGAGGGAGGCAGGAGAAGGATAGGGAAGGAGGAGGAGGGAGGAGGGAGAGGAAGAAGAAGGAGGGGGAAGTACAGGAATGGAGGGGGAAGGAGGAGGGAAGGAGGAGGAGGGAGGCAGGGGAGGGAGGAGGGGGAAGAAGGAGGGAGAAGGATGAGGAAGGAGGGGGAGGGAGGAAGAATGAGGGGGAAGGAGGAAGGGGAGGGAGGAGGGGGAGGGAGAAGGGAGAAGGATGGGGAAGAAAGGGGAGGGCGAGGAAGGAGGGGGAAGTACAGGGAAGGAGGGGGTAGGGGGAGGAAGAAGGGGTAAGGAGGAGGAAGAGGGAGGAGGTGGAGGGAGGCGGGAGAAGGGAGAAGGATGGGGAGGGAGGAGGGAGAGGGAGGGAGGGGGAGGGAGGGAGAGGGAGGGAGGGGGAGGGGGGAAGATGGGAGAAAGGAACAGGGATAGGAAGGAAGAAGGAAGGGGAAGGAGGAAGGAGAGGGAGGAAGAAGAGGGGGAGGGAGTGTGGGACCCTCAATGCCTGGCCTGGTGCCACTTGTGCGCCACACTCTCTTGCGGCCTAAAGCAGCTTGAGCTGCGCGCCCGGCCCGGAGGCGGCTGCTGGGACCGTGGGGTCACGCAGCCCACCCAGAGCAGCTGCTAGTTCCATCTGCTCACCCTGAAAAGCTGAGCTCTGGGGCCATCCCAGAGAGGGGAGCCCAGGGACGGTGCACCCACCCTGGGAAAAGTGTGGGAGCCATACATAATCCCGACACAGAGACGGGAATTGCCAGGGCCCGTCCATCTCCCGAGCTCGACGTCCTCACGGGACGGTGCTCCTGGACCGGAGGCTGACGGAGGCTGACGGTGTCTCCAGGACACCGCGGGACAAGACAGGTGTTCCCTTGGGGGGGGCGGTGCAGATGGGGCACAGGGCCTCTGGGCGCATCCCAGCCCATCACCCCGCCTCCCCAGACCCAGGGGAGGCATTTCTGAAGGTACAGAGTGACTGTTCCTATTTAGGGAAAGAAAAAAAAAGGGGTAACCAAGCATCACTTACCTATACAGCGTAAAGAAACCACCGTTTTTGAAGAACAGACGTCACTACAAAAGAACAGGGCACGTTCTGGTCACTGTGATAAGCAGGGGATGCTCGACTCTCAAGACTCTTAGAGAGAAACATTTTCTCCCCGTGTTCTCACTCCCCCGCCTCCCCACGACTGAAGACTCAAATAAGGGGAGTGGATCCAAGTGGGGGGTTTCAAGTCTCCGCTGTGTGACCTCGGGCTGGTTACTTAATCTCCCTGTGCCTCAGTGTCCCCCATCTGTAAAGTGGGAGAATGAGGGTAGCAGGTCGGACTGGTTGTAAGGGGAAGCACCCAGTTACACGAGCTACTGTTTTTATTCCCAGAACTTAAAAGTCAGCCTCTGGTCTTGCACGGGAGTCCCCCGTGCACATGCAGGCCCCTGCAACTGCTGTGCGCTCACCGCACACGCAGCAAGAACCACCGACCGTTTGCTCAGAGCCGAAGGGCAGTTACTTGTTTGGGAGGAGAGTGTTCGAGGCTACGTACAACCCGCGCGTCCTGCCCCAGGGGGAGCTGCCCCTAATACATCGCGAGGGGGAGAAGCAGCCCTAACATGTGGGCGTTTGCAGCTGGTCAGACCCGCAGGGGCCAGGCCCGAGCCGTGCCCAAGCCACGCGGTGAGCGACAGCCTCCTCCGCCGGCCAGCGGCGCTGACGGCACCGGTTGGCCAATCCTGCTGCAGCCTGGCTCCATGCCAGCCCCCTTCTAGAGGAAAAAGCATGAAGATGCCAATCACAAGGGGCACCTGGGTGGCTCAGGGCATGACCCCGGGGTCCCAGGATCGAGTCCTGTATCGGGGTCCCCGCAGGGAGCCTGCTTCTCCCTCTGCCTGGGTCTCTGCCTCTCTCTCTGGGTCTCTCATGAGTAACTAAATAAAATCTTAAAAAAAAAAAAAATACCAATCACAAAATCATCTCGCTTCCTAACAGCATCCAATCCAGAGCAAAGCCCCTGCTTCCTCGAACCTCCCCAAAAGGACCCAACACCAGCCTGAGTCCTATATATCAAGTCACCTCTGACACCCTCACACCAAGAGGCCCCACGGTTCCAAGGACACCCCGTGGTCTCCGGTTGCAAGACATAACAACGCCAAGAGAACACATGCTTTCATTAAAAGAAGATGTTTTGGGGGCACCTGGGTGGCTCAGTGGTTGAGCGTCTGCCTTCAGCTCAGGGCATGACCCGGGTCCCGGGATCGAGTCCCGCATTGGGTTCCCCACAGGGAGCCTGCTTCTCCCTCTGCCTGTGTGTCTCATGAATAAATAAATAAAATCTTTACAAAAGTAAATAAAAGAACAGGTTTCTAAGAGTCATGAGGCTGATTGTCCTCCGTGTGGAGGTGCACCTGCAGCCACCAGCGTGTGGACACGCCCACGGTCACGCAGGTGAGCCCCGCCGGGAGCCTGCGGCTCGGGTATCAAAGCCAAGAGAAAGGAGCCTTGGCCCCCTTCTCCATGTCCGGGATGCCCCGTGCCAGGCAAAGAGCACCTCGTCCTCCCCCCAAACCCGGCTGCCACCTTGTGAGGCCCCGAGGCTCCTGCGGGGAGGTGCCAGCGGCCCCCTGCTCAGCCCTGATTCCGCGCGTGAGCGTCACGGGGAAGGACGGGAATACCTGGCCTTGACGGAGAGCCCAGGCAGCTGCGTTTGGCTTCCTGGGCGGGCAGGCGGGCGCACCTGGCCAGGCCGGCCCTCCTCCCGGGCTCAACCCGTCACATTCCTGGGGACAGCCGGGCGGAAGCCAGCCCCCCAGCCACGCAGCTGCCAGGAATGCAAACCGGCCACTAGGCTCCCCCTGGAAGGAAAGGAGGGGCGCCGTGGCTACCTCAGCCTGCCCCGAAATGCAGCCGCTGGCACCTGGGCGGTGGGGAGGAGGCGGCCGGCCAGCCACCTGGGGGTGACTGATGGGGACCTGGGAGCTGACCAAGGCTCGTGCACAAAGGACGCTGTGTGACTTTGCCATTAAAGGACAGCCACGGAGTAACGACGATCCTAGGAAGCCCGCACACCCGGTGAACATACGCAAAACAGCACGCGGAGCTTCCGCTCCTTCCCTCGGCCCTGCTGACCGGTCAAGCCGTCCGTCACGGGATCTGCTGCTCAGGTGATTTTCCATCCGCTGGACACACCGTGACCTGCCCAGGGCCACACGCTGGCTCCGACGTGCAAGACACATCGCTCCCTGCCCCGCCCAGGCCCCCGGAATGCTGCCCTCCCCCCCGGGCAAGGCGGCCTCTGGCAGGTGGCCCAGGGCCAGGGGACCAGCTGCCCCTGCCGCCTGGGATGGAAGGGGTCCCTGAGCGGCAGGACGTCCGGGCTGACACTGGCAAAGTCCAGGGCAAAGCAGGCTCAGTTGGTCGCCCCGGTTGGGACCCCGAGGCTTTCTCTGGGATTCCTGGAGATACACCCTGACACGCTAATGTCTGGGGAGTAAAGAATAGCAGTAAAGGGGGGCGCCTGGGGGGCTCTGTCGGTGAAGCGTCTGCCTTCGGCTCAGGTCATGATCCCGGGGTCCTGGGATCAAGTCCCACATCGGGCTCCCTGCTCAGCGGGGCCGCCTGTTTTGCTCTCTCTCTCCCTCTGTGCCTCCACCCCCCTGCCCCCGCCACGCTCGCTCGCTCTCAAATAAATAAAATCTTAAAAAAAAAAAAAACGCAGTAAGGAGGACTCTCCATTTTATGATGTTATCCAGTGGCAGCAAGGGCACAAACCAAATGACAAATAAGCGCAGCCGGTGGCTCAGCGGTTTAGCGCTGCCTTTGGCCCAGGGAGTGATCCTGGAGACCCGGGATCGAGTCCCACTTCGGGCTCCCCGCAGGGAGCCTGCTTCTCCCTCTGCCTGTGTCTCTCATGAATAAATAAAATCTTTTAAAAAAATGACAAATAACCCACAGCTGCTTCCCAAGGACGAACCCACAGCAACCAGCCCCGCGTGGAGTCCAGACTCCTCATGAGAAACTCAGCAATGCAAGGAATTACGGCGCAGAGCAACCAGCCTCGGGACCTCGTGGTTCTCCGTGGTGTCTCCTACTCGCTCTCGGGACAAATTTTCCTAAAGGAAACACGAAATCGCCACCTACCTGTGGTACAGTTTCTTGTAGAGATCCATATGGCCGGCGCTTATGTTCAGCTTCATGAAGCTGGTGGCCCCGCTGTCATCTGCTATTCCTTGGCTCGAATAGAAACTATTCCTAGAAGAGGCAGAAAATGTTCATTGAAACGAGGGCTTCGTCACAAGCCATTGCAAATCCGGTGCCCTATCGTCGCACGTCTCTCCGGCGGTGCTCAGACTACGAGGAACAGCTGAGCGTTTGGAAGACGAAGATCACAAGGTCTAATCAAGCCACCTCGGGTGTGAGAAGCCCCTCTGCACCCGGTAACCGGCAACTGTCGGGGAGAAGCTCTCTCTGCCGGTTGTTTTCTAATCTCGTTTGGGTTAGGGATGTTTTTAAAAATTTTTTAAAAAGATTTTATGCATTTATTCATGAGAGACCCAGAGAGAGAGGCAGAGACACAGGCAGAGGGAGCAGCAGGCTCCCTGCAGGGAGCCCAACGTGGGACTCGATCCCAGGACCCCAGGGTCACGCCCTGAGCTGAAGGCAGATGCTCAACCCCTGAGCCACCCAGGTGTCCCTGGTTTGGGTTAGGGATGTATGAGTACGTGTAACTTAAGAAAATTTGCAGGTATTAAGACACCACCAGCTACACGATCCCATCAGGTCCTGAATGGTGATGAGGGCTTCACAGTGTCATTCCCTGGCGATTTGGGGATTGGCATTTTGAAATATTTCATTAGCTAAGATGCCAAGTTTCTTATCAAGTGGTAATTAATTCTGAAAAATGGCATATGGAGATCCCCCTAGTATTGCAGGGGAGCCACACAGGGACACCCCGAGGAAGAGGCCGTGGTGATGAAACCACACAGACTTCTTCCCCGTGGGGCCAGACGGCTGCCACGTGCCCCTGACTGGGAACCCCTGGGAGGGACCCTCTGCCTCTCCCACCCTCCCTGGGGCCCCCTGCAGGACCGAATCCCCTTCTGTGTAAATGTGATGTCACTGCTCTCTTGTTCAAAAGCTCTAGGGCCATCCCCCAAGCCTGCCCGCCGTGAAGATCGAGCACGATCTGTTCCCCTGCGTCTCCCCCAGAGCCCCCTGCTTGTCCCCAGCCAGGCGTCACCCAGCCCTCGGCCCTCGGCCAGCGCTGTGGACCTTGGTGGCCGTGGCACTAGACGCCCCCGGGTATCTGGGAGCGGATGGCGGTGGGGAGGCGGCGGGGCTGGGTGCAGTGAGTCGGGTCCTCTAGATGCAGAGGAGGGTGGGCACCTGCTGGTTTCCCCGACCAGCGCTGGGAAGGAGACAGCTGTCCCCAGCATTGGGGTGTGTGCTGTGGCACCTCCGGGGAGGGGCTCAGAGACTCTTTGCTCTGTTTCTGCGTCTGGGGCCACAACTCACCGGTAACCCATGTCCTGGCACGCGGCCCTCCCGTAGCTGTCACTCCAGTTGTCCTGACACACGGGGTGCCAGGACTTCCTCTGGGACGAGTACACCTGGAGGATAAAGTTCGGTCCGTAGAGGCGAACTGCACCAAGGGAGACAGTCTGTGAGTCTCTGTAGGTTGTCCGAACGCCACCCGGGCCCTCCCGCACCCCCCCCCCGGGACACAGAGGTTCAGAGGTGCCAGGCCTCAGGCCCCCTGCTCCCCGGGCGCTGACCACACACGAGGGGGGTCCCCGGTCTATCCCTTCCCGGCTCGAAAGTGCTCTCCACCCCAAAGGACTGATAGCAGGTGTTCAGACAAGGACTTGCACGCGGATGTGCAGCAGCAGCGTTTTTCACAACAGCCACCAGGTGGGAAAACCTAAGCGGCCACAAACAGATGAACGAACAAAATGTGGTCCATCCACACCGAGGAGCATCATCAGCCGGGAAAGGAGCGAGGCCCCGGCCCACGCTCCAACCCGTGGGAGCCATGACGACACTCTGCTGCGTGGAGCATCCAGACACCCTATGCCCCAGGCTCTGTGACCCGCCCGGAGTAGGAAATCCATAGCGACAGAGAGTAGATTAGCGGCTGCTTAGGGCCCCGGGTGGGGACGGAAGGAGGGACAAGCCGGGGGGCAGGGGAGTGGGGGGATCCCCGCTCTGGCTTCCCTGAACAGGTGATGCAAGTATTCTAAAATTGAAATGGTGATGGATGCACTTCTCTGTGGATACGGAAAAGCCACTGAATTGTAGGATGAATTTTATGGCATGTGAATTATACCTTGATAAAGCTAATGTGATTTTTTTAAAGATTTCATTTATTTATTCATGAGAGGCACAGACACAGGCAGAGGGAGAAGCAGGCTCCCTGCAGGGACCCCGAGATCACGCCCTGAGCTGAAGGCTGATGCTCCACCATGGAGCCACCCAGGCTGTCCCAAAGCTAATGTCTTTTAAATAAATGGATAAGATCAAGGATTTTTTTTTAAATGATCTTCTAAATAATCATTTTGAACAATAAATTGACCCCTCCTGCTCAATACCCTGGATCCGGGCAGTGCACCCAGAGATGAGCCAAGTCCCCTGGGCCACGGCTCTACCTCTAAATCCAGCAACTCAGCTCTGCCCGAGTGACCTCAAGCTGTTTTGTTCAAAGAAACGAAACATTATAGACATAACATAGGTTAAGCCTCTCGCTACTCCAGCGCCTTCTCCCCTCCCCGGAGGTCACCACAGTCCAGAATTCTGAGCATTCTCCTCGTGTGGGCAGCTGGGCGCAGCCACAGAGCAGGATCCCGTATGGCTCGAGGATCGGCAGGTGTCGTGCATGAATATAAACGACCTTGATGACACCGCACCGGGAGGGAGGGCACGCTGCCGAATGCTGTGTCCCGCCCGACGTCACTTAAGCAAAGTCTAAAAATGGGTGAAACCGTGCTCTGAGGTCTGAGTGGGGGGGACTACGTGTGATGTAAAATATAAAATGAGGACCTGGTGACCACAGACCTCACACTCGCCACCCCCACCCCCCGTCTGGGGCCACAGCCCACTCTCTGGACGTTTGGACGGACACCTGGGGGCTCATCCCCTGTGAGGTGAGCATCTGTAGGTCGGATTGTTTCCTGATGCTTCCGGGATGAGTGATCCCACATACCAGGTGCGTGCAGGCTAGCCACGTGCTACGTGAGTGGATAAACACACTGTGGCCCGTCCAGATGATGGAGTATTATTTGGTGCTAAAGAGAAATGAGCCATCAAGACGGGAAAAGCCAGGGAGGAAAACCTAAGTGCACGTCACTAAGTGACAGGAGCCAACCTGAAGAGGCTCCAGACTGATTCCCCCACATGAGCTTCTGCTTTGTTCAAACGCAAATGCATGATACACGTGTCCACAACGGCAAGACCGAACTCCAGTGTGAACTAAGACCTTTAGTTAATAAGAATGCATTAAAAAAAATTTAAAAAAATTAAAAAAAATAAGAATGCATTAATTAATCATTGGCTCATCCATGAAAATGGAAGCCCCATACCCCAGTGCAAGGGGTCAAAAATGGGCAGCTGTGTGTGGGGGACGGGGATTTGGGAAGTCTGTATTCTCTCCTCAATCTTCTGTACGTTTGACACTGCTAAAAAATAAAGTCCATTAAATTAAAAGAAAATAACTGGAATTAGGGGCGCCTGGGGGGCTCAGCGGGTGAGCTCAGGGTATGGTCCCAGGGTCCCAGGATTGAGTCCCACATCAGTCTCCCTCCGTGGAGCCTGCTTCTCCCTCTGCCTGTGTCTCTGCCTCTCTCTGTCTCTCGTGAATAAATAAATTCTAAAAATCTTAAAAAAAAAAATAACTGGAATTAAACATAATTGCAAAACTAAAAATAATACTGACACTGTGGCATAGCAGATAGTAAAGGAGACTATTTGATTTGTATCTTGATTTGTGGCCCTCTTAGAGATTTATTTTTCCCCTTCCATCAAATGCTCACTAGGGTAGGTGATGGGGAGTAAGGAGGGCGCTTGCTGTGATGAGCGCAGAGTTGACCAGGTGTTGCATCGCTATGCTGTACACCTGAAACCAATATTCCGCTATAGGTTAACTAACTGGAATTTAAGTAAGAACTTAAAAAAAAATGCAACTTGGGAAGAAAGCACGACAGCGGATGTGCCAGTGAGCTGGAAATGGTCTCAAGCTCAAGTTCTTTTTTTTTTTTTTAAGTATTAGGGATCGTTTGGCTTTATTGAGGCACAATTGATGAAGAACCGCTGTATATACTTAAGGGGTACGGCCTGGCGTTTGTTTGGATTCATGCACAGGCCGTGACGCATGCACCACAATCAAGCGGGGTGACACCCCCATCTCCGCACACGGCTTCGCTTTCCTCTGTGGCGAGCACATCTGACGTCTTCCCTCTCGGCCAATCTCAAGCGTGCAAAACAGCGCGCTTGCTGGGCCACCCCGAGCCATTCTCGTTTCTCTCGTGACAGGTAAACGTCACAGAAACCATGGCAACAGATGTAGAAAGTGAACTAATGTTAACAATGCTCGCACATTCAATACGCACATAAATATATTCGAGAATATATACACTCCTAGGCAGAGAACGCTCTGCACGTATATTTGAACGTTTTCCACGGGACGGGGGATGGTCTTGAGCACCAGAAGACGTGCATTTCATTGAGAATCATTTCTGCTCTACGAGGTGGGCGACTTAGAAGCACACCAGATGCGTGTTCTGATGGGATGCAGAACACGCACACGACGTCATGTTCATCTACTTGGTCTTATGTAAATAATCAGCGTGGAAATGATATAAACCGCAACTAAGGGGAGTCTATCAAATTACAGATGTGCAAACGCTCCGACCCGGCAATTTTGCTTCTGGGGCGTGTCTCCTGCCAATGTGCTCCTGTGGTTGGAACACGCGTGTTATGTCCACCGAGAAGAGAGAGCTCCCGTGGCTCCGGAGCCACACACGGGAGCACGGGGTGGGCCGCCGCGGGGAACACGGGGACCCGCGTCCCAACCAGAAGTGGTCCTCAGGACGTGGCATCAAGGCCTGCGTGGTCGGCTGGGCAGTGACCACTAGAAAATGAGGACCGTGGGAAATACGCACACGCGTATTTGCTTTTTCACTTAAAACCTTAAAGAAAAAAAAGTGAAGGAAAAAACGTCTATATGTTGCTCCTGAGAAAGTAGCGTGATTGGTTGGTGCCTGGGCACACATGCGTGCATGTGCGTGTGCATGTGTGTGTGAGCAGAGTGGGGGAGAATGAGTTTTCCTTGCACCCTATGGTCCTTCCCGATTTCGACCTACTTGAGGATGTCAACTCCAAGTATTTAAATAAACACAACGTAAACATCAAGAAGAGAGGAAGGAAGGGGAGAGCCTGCAGGAAATAGAACAAATGTGTCTTGCCGGAGTCTCTCCTTGCACGCGTGCATGCACACAGATGAAAACACCAAAAGCCATCACCCATGATAGCTTAAGGGTGCTCTATGAGCCTCAAGGCCCCCTACTTAAGAGAATGGGGAGGGTCACATCATCACCAACGTGCAGGCAGGGCGCTGTGTTGAAAGTGTAAGGAGCACATGGGTCATTGCTTAGTGTAGATACGCTCCAGACGCAGGCACAGCTCAAGGGACATGGGTGACCCCAGGGGCCGCACGGATCCAGGGCCCAGCCTTCCTCTCCGGGGAGTCCCACCGGCCAGGCCCAGCGGCATGCCCCACACCAGCGTCGTGACCGGGCAGGGAGGAGGGGCAGGGGGGCAGTCCTCACTCGGGGTGGCCCGGAACAAGAGAGGGGACCCGTATCCCCCGCCCGCCGCAGCCCTCCTCATGTTTAAACAAAACCCTGAGGAGTGAGGGGACACTTGAGAGCAGAAGAGGAAAAGCTGCTTGTCCGATTTCTGGTGACCCCTCTGACACCACAATTTTGAAATTTCTGTTTAGAAAACTGAGGTTCTCATGTGAAGGTGTCAGAGGGAGCAGCAGGAAGCGGGACTCGGGGGCGCAGCCGTCGGCCTGGCTGGCTCACTCGTTCTGCTGGAGGACCACAAGCTAAAAGCTCGTCAGAACACATAAGCAGGCTGCACGCCACAGGCAGAAAGCAGTTAAACCCGCGGCGGATGACGCTCGGCTCGCCCACCTCGGCCCACCCAGAGGACACGGAGGCGGCCGGGGAGCAAGCAGCCCCCCGTGCTCAGGCCCCTCGGCAGGTGCCCGACTGGGGTGGGAGTCACGCTGGGGGTGGCCGTCGGTGGGTAGGAGCACGACACCTGCTCAGGACAGCCGCTCCTCCACCCTGGAAATCACTTGGAACAGTGATCGGAAAATAAGGCAGGCCACCTCCGCGGCGAGAGATACACGTGGCCGTAAAGGCGAGCTGGCTTGGAAAATAACAGAGGGCACTCCCGACTCTCTACCTTACACCCTCTGCTCATGGAGTTGCTGTCAGGTGACGTCCTGGGCCGGTCGGACGCACACCGTCAGCGTGGCCCCGGCCCCGCGGTCTCCCTCCTACCGCCGTGTGACCCCGGGCCAGGAGCGCAGCCTCTCTGAGCCCCGCTCCTCATCTGGGGTTAGAGCAAAGGTTCAGGGTCCCGAACGGGTGGCTGGGCCGGACCCAGGCCCGGCCACCGTGCCCAGTACGGGCCGCAGTGTCGGTGGTGGATGCCCGGGGCCCCCTGCACTTACCGCACCGGTTCTCGTCCTCCCCGCTGGGGCAGTGCAGGACCCCGTCGCACCACTGAGAGGGGCTGATGCAGGTCCCCGAGCTGCCGCACTCTATCCCCGACACCGAGCACTTGTCCTCCACTTGCAGAGAGACAGGAGGGAGACTGGTCAGCCCGAGACACCGAGCAAACTTCAAGCACCTGCCGCGAGTTCCAGAGACCACTCTCTGGGCCCCGAAGCAACAGGAGAGAAGAGCCTTTCCCCCCCTTTGGTTTAATAAGGAGCAGATGTGTCCTTGCCACGGTCGATAGCAAGGGAGGCAGGGCTGGCAGCCACAGGAGCCCCCGCTGCATCACCTCCAGGGGGACCCCGAGGGGCCCGGCACCTTGGACTTGGATAGTACCCCACCTCCTGTCTGCCACACAGGTGACTCCTGTGGTCCCTAAACTCCATGAGCCTGTAGTGCCCTGCGATGGTGGAAGAAGCCGGGCTGTGGTTAACGAGGTGGCACAGGCAAGGCTCGCCCCTGCACGTAGCAGGTGACACGGCACGCTGAGATCCAGGGGACAGGTGTGGCTGCACAGCGGGGAGTCTGTGCTCACCAGTGCCAGGAAGCACCTAGCGCCCCGGATCTACCCAAAGTGTGTCACCACGGCGTGTGTCACCCCGCCACCAACATCACGGGGTGCTGACCACCCACAGATGAGGATGATGCACGCAGGTGACTCCTAACAACCCAGACAAGGTGATCGGATGAGAGGGGTCCTCCCTGTCACCGAACAGAGGGGAAGAGAAGACAGCTGGTTTGATGGGAGAGACTGCAGGAAGCAGAGAGAGGGCAAGGCCCCCCACGAAGCCTCGGCCCCCTTCCCACACTTACTGAACTTCCAGAGCAGGACCGCGGCCACAGCTGCCCCCGCCAGGATGGTCCCCAGGGCGACGGTGATGCACAGCGCTTTCTTAGTCTCTAGGAAAGGGAGGGGGGAGCACACCGTGGAGCGACAGAGTTTGCTCAAAGTCACACTCTCCAACGGTGCCCGCCACTTGGATAGTACAGCGTGTCAAGCAGTAATTTCTCATACAGTGAGAAATGAGACTTTGAATTTTTCATTTAAAGATTTCATTTGTTCATTCATGAGAGACACAGAGAAAGAGAGAGGCAGAGACACAGGCAGCGGGAGAAGCAGGCTCCCTGCAGGGAGCCTGACGTGGGACTCGATCCCAGGACCCCGGGGTCACGCCCTGAGCCGAAGGCAGATGCTCAACCGCTGAGCCACCCGGGGGTCCCAGTTTCATGCTTTTTGAAGCCATGATATGAAGTAACCTACCCTTATGTTAAATTTTAAAAAGCCATGGTCTTAAGGGCGCCTGGGTGGTGCAGTCATTCAGTGAAGCCTCCGACTCTTGGTTTCCTCTCAGGTTATGGTCTCAGAGTCGTGAGATCGAGCCCCACACTGGGCTCCCTACTACATGCGTGTTGGCTGTCTCTCTCTCTCTCTCTCTCTCTCAAATAAATGAATAAATAAATAAATAAATCTTTCTTTTTTTTTTAATGTCTGGTCTTAGACTAGTCAAATACATGATTAATGTAGAACATTGCCTAAAACTTGGGAAAGTACCTTGTTTTTGGTAATTCCAGGCATAGGAAAACAGCCATAATGCCCCCAAACTATGACCTCAAGGTAGAATAAATCGTCTAACTCAAGACAGTTCAGGGAGTGGATGCCGCCGACCCACAGAGTCCCAGCGACAGCCACCAGCCACGTACGACTGTTTGCACTTCAATCACTTATCATGAAACGTACTGAGTAGCTATTCATTAAAGGTCATTATGTCAATTCCAAAGCTCAGCAGTCACGTGAGCAGAGGGCAGCTGTGGAACATTCTCGCCCCCCGTGGAATGTTCCACCGGCAGTGCTGACATCGGCCCTTTGGTTTGAGGCAGGAGCACTGGGCTCACACCTCAGCCAAGAGTAACGTCATTTGGAGAAAGTCACCCATGCTCTCCAGTCAAAACACACCGGCAGGTCACTGTTTGGTCAGCGTGTGAACCAAACGCCGTATCAAGGTTCTGAGAGCAGCGCCAGACACACCACACCCGGCAGTTCCTACAGGGCGGCTCCTGCGAGCCCTCCTCAGAGGAGAAAGGCGGAGAGGCCGGGGTGGGGTGGGGAGGTGGGGGCATTCAACAGACCCTCAACAGCCCCTCGGTTTACAGCAGGACACCCTGTAGGTAGGTGTCCCAGAGTGTGCGGGGAGGCCGGCCACCCTCTGTATGCGTCTGTGCTTCTGGACACAGGTAGATGGGGCTGACCCACCGCCTGGGCTCCAAGCCGCCCACTGGGCTCACCTCTGGGTGAGCATGTTCTGGAACCACAGCAGGCTCAGGGATCGCCTGGGAGTCTGCCAACCACTTTCCTGGCCCTCCTCACCAGGAGCTCAGTTCCACTGAGAGAGGGGAGGCATGAATTTACAGTCGTAACAGGTGCACAGCTGAGGCAGAGGCCACTGGCCTGAGGAGGGCCAGGTGACACTGAAAGCCACGTTATCAGAACCAGGCCTCCGGTGATTACGTGTCAGGGCTGAGCTGGGTGGAGTGGCAGGGGAAGCTCACGGGGGAAATCCTAAATTCTAAATTCCTTGGAACTCACTCGCCAAGGACGATCTCTTCCGTTGGAGGGGCAGTAGGGGGTTTCCTGTGTATTTTATCTGGGATAAAATAACACACCTGGCGAGCTAAAAGCTATTAAATTAAGCATTCTTAACCTCTCACTGAGCGTACGGCTGTCTGCCCAGCTCTCCCTAGGAGCACGTAGGCAGTGGGAAGCCCCGACCCTGCTTTTGGTGGAGGGGCACCTGCCATCAGGGTCTGCTCAGTCCACGCTGGGTCATGATTTGCAATCGTGCTCCTGTTGCGTTTCACTACGACGTACTGTTCGTGCACCCTCATCATCCTCAATTTAGTCTGTTGATGCAGCCCTACCACGTCCAGGGCCAACGACCTGCCTCACAGACCGCTGACCTTCAGTTTTCCAAAACCCAGACCTCAGGATGTACAGGCCTGGGGACTCGTTGTGAAACATTTGGGACCGTTGCCATAGCAAACAAATACAGTGAGGCCCGGGGTGGCCCTGGCACTCCCGATGGGTTCTTCTGGATTTGTGCTTCGTGAGTAACTCGCTAGACACTGACAAGGTCCTGACACTATGTGTGGCTACGTGCGGCACGATTCCCACCACACCACGTTCTGGAAGAAGCAGAACAATGGAGATCGGTGGTCGCCACGTGCTGGGGGAATAAGGGAGGGATGAATGGGCGGGCCTCAGGGGATTTTGAGGGCACTGAAGTATTTTACTGTGACGATGCACATGTCTTTACACATTTGTCAAAAGCTGCAAAATGTACTAGGAATGTGATCCTAAAGTAAAACTATGGACTTTAGTTAATAATAATGTATCCACATCATCCATTGCATCGATTGCAACAAGTGTAGCACCTAAGGCAAGATGATGGGAAAACCTTGGGGGGTGAATGAAAGGCTATGTGGGACTCAGGACTCAATTTTTCCTCAATTTTCCAAGCCTAAAATTACTCTAAAAACTAGTCTATTGATTGGGACACATGGGTGGCTCAGTGGTTGAGTGTCGGCCTTCAACCTGCAGGGTCCTGGGATCGAGTCCTACATTGGGCTCCCTGTAGGGAGCCTTTGTCTCCCTCTGCCTATGTCTTGGCCTCTCTCTCTGTGTCTCTCATGAATAAATAAATAAAGTCCTAAAAAGGGGGGGGCAATGGTCAGAAACCAAGAGTCCCCTCTTGAGGTTAGCACGTTCAGAGGGTGGAATTCATACTAGCGACCGTCCTACCCAGGCAAACAAGAGGAGCCCACTTGCCTGACACCTACATCCCCAGTCTTCCAGGGGTAAAACCTGGAGATGGCAAGTGATGGAGGGAAAGAGGGAACCACATAGGAAAGAAAGAGGAAGACTAAAGGGTAGGAAATGAGGGAATAAATGAGAGTAGAGATTATGGAAGAGAAGGAAGGACCAGGAGCCCTTTGCAAAGGTGAGTGTCGGTCAGGACTAAGGGTGACAGTGCTGGTTAAGGGCTGCCGGGGCCTGGGGAGGGGCATGCCGGGACTTTAGGCAGCACAGGTGTTAAGGACTCATTTCCATGCTCTACGATGTGCTGGGGGCGTGTGGATATTCACTTTGCTATTGCTCTTTGACTGTACAAGCTGCATGTACACACGAGCTTGCAAAATAAAATAAAAACATCGTCAACAAAAATGGTAACCGTTCAGTGGCTGGTACTGGTACCAGCTATACTGGTTTCCCTGGGCAGTTCTTCACCCTTCCCCTAGCCCGCAGTCAAAGCTGGGAGGGTGGGAACCCTGGGTGACTCAGTGGGTTGAGCATCTGACTCTTGGTTTGGGTTCAGGTCACGGTCTCAGGGTCATACGATCGAGCCCCACGTTGGGCTCCACGCTCGGTTGGGGGGGGGTCTGCTTGCCATTCTCTCCCTCCAAGTGCTCTCTCTAAAATAAATCATCTTAAAAAAATAATAAAACAAAAACAACGAGCTGGGAGGGCCGCAGGAAGAAAGGAGATGAAGGAGAGAGTCAGAAGGAAGCATGTGGCATTGAGGGGATCAGTCCCGGGAGCCCTCGCCCTGCGCTACGCACTGCACTCTGCCCGTGAGATCCTTGAATTCGAGACCTATTTCCGTGTGCGCCAACCACACCAGCCGCTTCACTGGCTGAGCACCAAGCCCTCGTCCAGCATCTTAAACATGACTTGCTGTATCCAGAGAACCATGCCACAAAGAAAGGGAGGGGGGTACAGGATCCCTGCCCTGGAGGTTACCCTTCATTGGCAAGAACGGGCAGAGGCCCGGCTTGGAAGACCAACCCGGGTGGTCAAGGAAAGTGAAGGAAAGGCTTTGCAGGTTGGCAGCCCTCACAGGGCCCCAGGCTGGAGGTGACAGGGGCAGTGACAGCTGTGACAGCGAGGGAGAAGGGAAGGGTGCGGGACCAGCCCCCGCAGAGGAAGGACAGTCAGCGACAGAGCCCCCTGGGGAAGGCGGACCCCAGCGCTGGTGCTATTGTTGGAAAGAAACACAAAAGGGTCCTACTTGCGGTGCACCCCGTCCCCAACGGGGACTTGGGCTGCGTGTGGATGGCAGGTGTCGAAGTGTGCGTCAGCACCCTCGGGGTGTACTGGGGCACTGCAGGCGGGTAGTACGGGGCCGGATACACCGGGTAGGCTCTGGGGGCCGTAGCGGGCTGTGGGGGGTACAGGCTCTCGGGTTGGTATCCATGGTTTTCGTAGTAAGGTCCAACTCCTGGCGGTGACCCCTAAACGATGAAAGAGAAGGTGAGTGCTAGGAAACCCCAATTACCCCGGAGGTTAGGTGTGCATCCATCACACTTGGACAAGGTGCTGAAAAGCTGCTGCAGGTTCCCCTCAGGTTCAAACACTGAAATCACCTAGACCAAGAACTAACCAGAACTTTCAATAAGTGTCAACAGTTTTTGGGGATCCCTGGGTGGTTCGGCAGTTGGGAGCCTGCCTTCGGCCCAGGGTGTGATCTGGAGTCCCAGGATCGAGTCCCACGTCGGGCTCCCTGCATGGAGCCTGCTTCTCCCTCGGCCTGTGTCTCTGCCTCTCTCTTTGTCTCTCATGAATAAATAAATAAAATCTTTTAAAAAAAATGTCAACAGTGTTTTTGTGTGTTTGTTAACTAATTTTTTTTTTTTTGGAAATAGAGATAAATAAAATACTTTGAAATAAAGTAAATAATCAATACCGAGATTTAGTAAAAAAAAAAAAAAGAAATGATATAAAATAAAATAAAGTAAAAGAAAAGAAAAGAAAGGAAAGAAAAGAAAAGAAAAGAAAAGAAAAGAAAAGAAAAGAAAAGAAAAGAAAAGAAAAAAGAAAAAAAATGTGTAGAGGTCTGGATGTGAGCCTGTGTTCACTGCCTCCTGGAAACCGGGCCACACCCCCTCGGATGATGCAGGTTGGACGGACAGACCCATTTTGCAGGGAGGAGCGTGCGTGATAGAGGTTAAGAAAGTTACCTAAAGGCTCACGCTATCCATGTTATTCTAAAAGTTCCTTTTCCACCTCGTCCTCCCTTAGGCGATGTGTCACCATTTACTGGGGGACCCTTGAACCGTGTGCACGGCAGTCCTGCTGCGAAGAGCCAGTTCCGAGGGGAGCGCTGGGTCTGTGGGCGCACGAGGTGGAAGCGGCTGGCCCCAGCTGCAGAGGTGCAGCTTGTTGGAACACCCTCCCCCTCGCCCTCTGCCCAGGTAAACGCTGCCTCCTCTGGCTGCACCTGCCAGCACCCCCCCCGCCCCGCCCTCCCCATCGCCCACCGGCTGGGCCGTCCTCTCTGGAGGACCCTCAAACTTCTTTCCCCTCGTTCACTTCTCCTCCTGCTTCTTGTTGAGCGGGGTCTCGGGTAGGACCCGGGTTCTGACCCCAGGCACCGCTTAGCATTTTAAATGGGGCCTCCCGGGAAGCAAGATTATACGGGACGAGCCAGAGCCGGAGCCGCGTGCGGGCTGCCGGAGGTGACCTCTGCTTAATAACTCACCGATGCTCTCCTTCACGAGTCCAAAGACCGTAACTCTGAACCAGAGCAGCGGACAGAGAGGGAAACAGTGTAATCTCCCATCTAAACAGGCCACCGAAGGCCAAAAAAAAAAAAAAAAAAACCTAGAGCATGTGGTCTCTATCGGAAGCATCTAAGAACACGCCGTCCCACCCGGGAAAGGTCGTGGCAGGCACAGCGTCTGTCCCAGCGAAGCCCCGGGGCGATGGATAGGAATTTTAAAATGGATCCAATGAAAATAAAAACCAGCAACTGCTAAAGAGGGAAAAGCAAAAGGTCCGTTTTCCAGATACGAGATATGGAAAATCTTGTTGGTTAGGAACCACGACTCTGTACCGCATGCACGCATCCCCGGGGAGATGAGTCGGTGAGATAGAATGGGGAACAGAGGTACCGCATTTGCCCCAGCGTTGTTGCGGGGGGACGTCGGGGGGCGTCCGGGGAGAGGGGTAGCCTCCCCCTGTTTTATCAGGACGTCGGGCTGCACAGGGGCTGCACAGGGGTCTGTCGACCGGCGGTGACCCCCGCACCTGTTCCGCCTTGGGACTTACTCCCCACACCCCCTTCTGCCCCTGGTTGTCGCCACAGCTCACCCCGAAACTCACCTGCAGGGCAGGAAGAGGAGGGGCCCAGGTGAGCAGGGCACATACCCCACACCCATTCGGTCTGGGTCTGTCTGCACCCTGACCCACTCCCACCCGCCCCAGAGAGAGAGCCCTGACCAGAGTCCACGGGGCACACGCAGCCCCGCAGCCAGCTCTTAAAATGCTGCCCAACGTACAGCTTTGGAAAATAACAGCAGGAATAAGGAAACAGAGAAGACTGGGAAAGTAATAATTAACCACTTACTGAGTTTAAGGCCATCTTGATTTTATCAGCAGCAGCAGGTAATGGCAAAGATTTGGGACGTTCGAGATGACCTAGAAGAAAGAATGATAAGACTGTATGTATTATTTCGAGACCGGTTAATATTTAGGAGACACGTGGAGAAAAAAACCAGAAGATATTCCAGACGAGAGTTAGCTCTCTCCGGAGCAAACAGCAGTTTTACCCACTCACCTTGGCCCTCACCTCCACCTGCCTCTTCCCCACCCAACGCTCGCGGAAGGAGCTGGGTGCTTGCCTGCATTCAGGGCCCGGGGCCGAGACGTCCCGCGGGCTGCCTCTGGCGACGGAGGACCCGGGACGAAGCACAAAGTGACTCACAGACCATCAAGGTCAAGGGAGGGGAAGGGTGGGCAAAGACCTGGGGTCACCTCATGGCAATGACACTTCCTGGCGGTGTCATCATGCCAGTGCCCGAGCCTCTCTGATTCTGGGATGGACATGGATGTGGAGTTGGGCACGGTCTCGCTCGGGTGAGGATTTAACCAGGGGGTCTAGGTGGGTCCAGCTCATGCTCCAGGTGAGCAACAGCATCCCACGAGACACCCCTCCTTGCTCCCTCCTGCAGAGGGTTCAAGGGGTGAGGGGAAGGCTCCCACCCACGGGGATGAGGGGAAGGTGCCCACCCACGGGGATGAGGGGAAGGTTCCCACCCACAGGACAAGGGGAAGGTTCCCACCCACGGGACGAGGGGGAGCCTCCCACCCATGGGACGAGAGGGAGGCTCCTGCCCACAGGGACGAGGGGAAGGTTCCTATCCACCAGGACAAGGGGAAGGTTCCCACCCATGGGGACGAGGGGGACGCTCCCACTGCGCAAGTGGTCCAGAACTTAGTACCAGATGGAGGCCACACGTTTCTTTCTAAATAAGCCGTATGGAAGGAATCTCCCACTTCTTAATAAACACGTGTAACAAAATTCCATAAAGCTCACCCACATGCACCCACTAAGTCACGTGCTACCCCAAATCCAGAGAAGAAAACATTCCAGAACGAACCATTTTGACAGTTTCTAAGGTTAGTGGGAATGAAAAGAAGGCTCTGTTGTTTGCAGATGTTTGTGAACAGTTAACAGTAATTTCTAGAAAAACCATCAACGTGGAATGCTTTATAGTAAAGGCCCCATCGAGGCATCACCCTCGCCCTCGGGTGCTCACAGAGGGTTTCTCTCCGCCCCTCCCCGCTGTCTCCGAGTGACCAAAGAAGACTCGAGGATACGGCCTTCCAAACCTTCCACCCACAAGACCACATTCCCGATGAGAAGGCTCTGGGCTTCCTAGCACCTGCCAAGTGCCTGGCGCACAGTAGGTGCTCAAAGGGCAGCACAGTGCGGGGGTTGAGCCCATGACCTCTGGGACCTGGGGCCTAGGGCAGGCCAGTTAAATGTTCCCAGGCCTCTGTGCTCTCGTCTGCAAAAGGAGATAAGAGCAGGGTTGTTGGGGTGTGAAATGAGTTGATGCCAACTCATGGTGGTGCCTGGCATACGGTGAGGGGAGGGCTGCTGACATTTTTGTTAAATAAAGGTGATTGTAAAGCTGATAACTGTTGCCTCCAAGGGGGTAGGGAAGGAGGTGGCCGATAGGACGCATTTGCAGGTTTGCAGATTTGCATCTGGCACTTCTCCCCAAGTCCCAAGTCCCAAGTCCACTGGGAGCTACATGCAACAGGACCAGCTCTGGCCCACTCACTGCCTTGCACCTCGTGAGCACAATGGTTGTTGGACTCGTTAAACTAAAAACAAACAAACTCCCCCCCACACACACACACAAAAACCCACATTGGCTTGCTATAAATAAAAATGTGAGTATGGCTTTTTAATCTTGGGGAACCTCAAGGAACAAGTCGCAATAAAAATGCACCAGGTCATTTATTTACTTTTCACGTGAAGCTAAGATACAAGAATGAGGCACACCGGGGTGGCCCGGTCGGTTGAGCGTCCAACTCTCAATCTCAGCTCAGGTCTCGGTCTCAGGGTCATGAGTTCAAGCCCTGTGTTGGGCTTGACGTTGGGCATGGAGCCCACTCAGATTTAAAAAAAAAAAAAAAGAATGAGTTCGTATTGATAGCTTTGAGGCTTTTTTAAGTTTTTAAAAAAGGTCAACACTTTCTAGGAATGAATAAAAGTGACCCTTATACAGGTGAGAGGATCCTCGTGTAAGCCTTTAAACGGTGTGATCATCACATACATCACATATGAAGACACCTGTCCGATGTCCACTCCTTGAAGGATGGGGGCTCTATCTAAGACTCGCCATCAAAACAGGACCCCCCCTCCACTCCCCTCTGGTCCAAGCAGGGGAGACCATCACAGCATGTCCCTGACGTTGCTTCCCGAAGCGTCCCGCCTGAACACACGTTCTCAGCCCTCCGGTCTCCAGCTCCCCGTGCCTCTGAGCTATCTCACCAGTTACAGATTTGGGGTGAAGTTTCAGGAAATGAAAATTCGATCCTCCTGGCAGCTTTACCTGGTTAAGAGCCCTCTGAAGGGGATGATGGGTCAACGCTCAAAATCCACGCTTCCTATTCCCTCGCGATCCCCAACGGCGAGGGGCCAGGTAGCCAAGGAAGGAAGGAGCGCAGGCGACCGCAGCTGCGAATTGTCCAGTAAATGCCGCAGGACCCAGAAGTAATCGCAGGATAAGCCTGTCTCATCCAGAGATCCCTTGACCCGCAAAACCGTAGAACCAGAAACACCCAGCGGGCCCAGATCGGCCTCCGCGGACTTTGGAACAGAAGACAGGAGTCGAGCTGCCTGTAATTTCTCTGGCCCAAAAGCAAGAAAGGGGAAGTGTCTCACTCTGGGACTGGACCTACAAGAAGCACCGCTGTCCGAAATGACCAGGAGGCCACCGGGTCTGGTTCATCTTCCAAAAAGGCGTTTACATATAACGTTGTATGAAAAAAAAAAACAAAAAAACCACAAAACCACGCACACACACAAACCACAACACCCGCACAGAACAAAACAGACACAAAACCCCAAGTCTTTCCATAGCAAAGCACATCTCTTTAACTGGCTTTTTTTTTTTTTTTTTTAAACAGAGCAAGACAGCCCGAGGTAGCGAGAGAGGACAGTTTCTCGAACGTTCTTTCCTGTCATTTAAAGGACACGGATGATTGTCCTCGATTCCGGAAAGCCAGACCTAACAAAGCACATTTCCTTCAAGTGACAATAGAGCAAATGTGTGACAAAGCTCCTGGTCCCTCCTGGTCCTCGGCCAGCTCCCGTGCCAACACTAACAGAAGGGCCCACTTGAGTCACACCACACCACACAACACGCTGGCTGGTTTCGGTCACTCCGGGCTCTCTTTTCAGAGAGCTGAGTCATCCCGAGCACCTGCCGGGCCCCTGCCTGCCCCCCCACCCCATGACATGACGAAGCTTTTTCCAAACCAAGACAATCTTTTCTCTGGGGATCTCTGAAAGCATTTGCTGGAGAGGTACTTTGAAAACCACCCAAGCAATGCAAATGAGGTCCATCTCATCGATCCGGACTCCCATCCAGGGGGCCCGGGGTATTATTCCTCATAACGGGGTCCCCGTGGACCCCACCACGCACCTCTATCATGCATTTGCTGTTGCCCCGAGCCCCACTGAGCGCCTTCAAGATGCCGGGGGTGTGAGGAGGCGTGAGGAGGTGTGACAAGACCGCGAGGCCCTACCTTCCTTGACCCCTGTCCGCCTCCTTCAATCCCCGAAGCAAACAACACCAATAGACGCTCCCTGTCCAATAAACAAACGCTCGCTATGAGCTGCTTACACCCCAACCAGGGCATAAAATCACAGGATATGCAAAGATGCTCTCGTATCCTGTTGCGGATACCAAGCGAGGTTAGGTGCCGGTTATCGGACACTGAGGGTGTAAGCCACAGATCCACGTAAACAAATATAAGAGACAAGCGATCGAGAGGCCTGCGCAGTGATTCACACGGGGGTGAGAGAGACAGACAGAGACAGAGACATCACCTCCGAGAGGTACTGCCCGCATCTTCCAAGTTTCTCTTTCTATGAATGCCCCTTTGTCCTAGTGAGATTACAAACTTTTTAGGTCAGGAATTGGGTCAGGTCCTTTTTTCTTTCTTTCTTTCTTTCTTTCTTTCTTTCTTTCTTTCTTTCTCTCTCTCTCTTTCTCTCTTTCTTTCCTTTTCTTTCTTCCTTCCTTCCTTTCTTTTTTTCTCTTTTCTTTTCTTTCCTTTCTAGCTAAGCTTTGTAGCATACAAAAAAAGTGTTCTGATATTTTTCAAGTTCCAGAAGCCAAATGAGTAAGATGGAATATGAGAGAGAGAGAGAGAGAGAGAGAGAGAGAGAGAGAGAGAGGAGAGCAGGCTGGGAAGCCCGCACCTGGACAAAACCAGCCTCCAAGGTGGGGATGTGGGTGACCTCAGAGACGCAGGTGCACAAAACTGACTGCATACCTAATGTGGCATGCCGGCTGGAGAGGTGCCCAGGTCCCTCCGGGAGGGAGGAGTCCCAGGCTGTGCTAAGGGCTAAAGACCTTGCCCGGGGCCCATCTGTGGAATGGGATGGTCAATAAACAAGGTTGTTTCCAAGGAACGAGTGTGTCTGCTTCCAGCACCGGGGCCGACACACAATGGCACACGCTAATAACATCACGACGGCAATTAAGCTTTTACCTGCTGGTGTATCAAAGGGACGAATACGTGCAAAGGAGATTCAGTTTATTCTGTGTACATCCAGAGGGCGAAAGAAAGCAGGATCCCAGTGGTCAGAAAGGCTGGTTCAACTCAACCCGGGAAAACCACATTTCCAACAAGGCAGGTGTTAAGTATCCACCAGTTGCCTTGGAAAGAACAGAGTTCTCCAAACTGAGAAACATTTGATCCAATGTTTCCGGAAGGTGGGCTATCTGCGCGTATTTTATCCGAGTATATTCTAGAACAGAACTGAGTTTGGTCGGGGGCCAGGCAGGACGGTCTTTTATCGCCTGTGATGAGACACTTGCAAAACGAACTCCAAACCCGACGTCCCTAGAAAACAGGGGCTCTGTGTGCCCAGAGTCTGATCGAGGGTTGACATGAAGTCAGGTGTGGTGCCCTGGGAGCGGTGGCCGGGGGGGCCTCTGGCACCAGGTCTCGTGCCCATGTGCAACCTGGGCTGTTTTATCTTCCAGTTCAGCTGTCACTGGAAAATATTTCTCTGTTGAGCTGGATGCCATCGCCTCTTCTCAGTTCCACTTGAGCTCCCGATCCTTCTGTCAATTCTGCGTTTGCATGAACTTCCAGGAGCTTCCAGACTTCAGCGGCCGGCACCTGCCAACACTTGGTGCCCTTCAAACATTCTGTGCTTTCTTATCACATCTCTGTACCCTCACCTTCCTGCACACACAGCCCGGGAGGGGCCTCATGGCTGGGCTCCGTCCACACCAGCAGAATGCCTGGAGTTCTCACCCAGAGCAAGCCCTGTCTTCCTCCTCCTGGACTCACCTCGACAAGTGTGACTTTGAGCCACCTTCCCTCTTCGAAGTCCACACTGTTCACAATCCAAGTAACTGCCCACACCCTCCACCTCTTTCTCCCTCCGTGTTTCTAAGGTTGACTGTGACATTTCCACCCGTCCCAAGTCCTTCGGCTCCTGACCACTGTCTGGAGGCTGGGACAGACCAAATCTCAGGCTGGCTCTTCTCCTTCCTGACCGCAAGCTTTGCCTCTAGGTTGTCCCCTATAACTGCCTGTTTGACCAGCCAAGCCCTTTGCTACTCGACGGGATTCCACATGTAGTTGGGGCCAGGACGGTTAACAGCACAGAGGGGTGTGAGCCTCCCTCCTCCATCCCCGGAAGCCACCAGCCTGTCCTGGGGCAGATCCAACATCAGGGGGTCCCCATGGGTGCCCTGGAAAGGAGGGGGAAAGATGAGCAGCAGAGGCTTAGCAGTGTGGGGGGCAGGATGACCCCCGGAGACCCTGAGCAGTGGGAGCAAACAGAGGTCAGAAAGCTCAGAAAGCGCGGAGACCCTGAGTGCCTCTCTAGACGCACCCCCCGCCCCCATTCACCCTCCTCACCAGCCGGCCAGCTTCCAGTCCTTAACCAAAACTGATGGGCCACTAAATTGACCCAGTCCATTTCCTCTCTGCTTCCATTACCAAGGCTTGGACTTGACTCTGGTCCCCCCAAACCTGTGATTTTCTGGAGGGCTTAAAAAAATAGAGAAGTGAGCTCCACTGCCAATCTGATGCAGTGACTGGAATGGGGGCAATGACTCCATATTGTGAAGCTCTCTTGGGACTCCTGACACAGGTTTGGGTGGAAAGAGTGAGAGCCACCAGCCTGGACTCCTGGTGTTCACTTCCTGGGAGGCCCGTGTGTGTCTAGGCTACACCATCTACTGGATATTTTCATCTGACTCTTGTCCCTCATTGCTCCAAGGAGCTCAATTGTCTACACCGCCCTACCGAGGAGTCCCAGACCCTTCTGCCCCGATCACTCTGGAAGATTCAGCACAGAACCCAGAGGGGGCTGTACGTAGGTGCTCCGTTGTCTGGGCAGGGGGAACCAGCTCAGCGCACCAGCACACCCCTTTGGCCTGAAGATTCCTTGGGTCCCTTGGGTCCCTTTCTCAGCTCCCTTGGCGCTCCATCCAGGTACCTGTACCTGAGACATTCCAATCTCCTGGAGGAAAAGGAGGTCACAAGACCAGCCACAGCCCTACGGAGCCTGGCCGCCAGGCTTCACCCTTAGGGCTTCCCATGGGTTACAGGACCCTGGGCGAGGATCTTGCCTCTCTGCCTCAGTTAACTCACAACTAAGTGAAGGATGTTATCAAGAGTTTGGAATGACACCTGGCTGGAAGAAAGTGCCTCATCCACCTTTGCTGTTATTATAATACTAATGCGGCCACATTTTCTCCTACCATTCCAGTGACTGAGCCCCTGGGCAGGGCAGCCCAGGGTTCCAGGCCACCTCCAGGGCTCTGGCAACAGCACAGCCCTGCTAGGAGAAGCCTGACCTTGGAAATGCGGAAGAGCAAAGTTGCTGGGCTGGACTGGTGAAGGCCCATGCAGCCCACCCATTGATATTTAAAAACTAAAAACAAATACGGAGAGGAAGGTGTTGAATGGATCTCCAGGCACCAGTGAGGACTCCCCCAGTTCTGCATGCTTGCCTTCCTAGATAACCCCAACCTCCTGCTGTGCTGGGGGCAGGGAGGCAGGCCTCACCCCTGGAAAAGCTGGAGGAAGGGAAGCTGCTCCCCAGTGACTTAGGGGAGTCTCCTCCATCACCTGGCCCAGCCTGGCTCCATGGGGGCCTGCGCCCCCAGGTTCCTGAGCCTGGGTAATCTCTGCCCACACTCCCAGCGGCCACTTGCCTTCAGGGGAGGCTGGCGACAGCCTCACTTCCTGGAGAACCTTCCCAACCTCCTGGGCTAAGTCAACAAGCCTGCTCTCACTTCGAGTTTCCTAAACACCTTGGAACTCCGCTTGGCAGCCCTTACAATTTTCCGTGATTCGGTGACCCTCTACAGCTGCCAGGACGGTGACCGTAAGGCTCAGCTCGCCCCCGGGGGGTGTCCTCATCCTAAGTCCCAGGACCACTGCCCGAGTTGGAACCCAGAGGCCGCAGTCTCAGGGCCCAGTGGTGGGTGCCACCTGCCCACCAGGTGGACCTGGGGCGGGGAACCACTAGGAGCCACTAGGATTCCTCTCCGGCGGGCCGCTGCCTGTGTCTTGGAAGAGGCATTTGGGCTTTGCAATCCTGGACCAATGCGCTGTGCCCTGGGGAGGCGCAGCCCGCTTCAGGGCGGGCTCAGGGCTCTGGGCACGCAAGGGCCCTCTGCAGAGAGGACGCACGGGCTTTGGGGTGCTTGGACTCTTCTTGTGCAGGGCCCGTGGGGCCGCGGGCAGGTCGCCCACCGCCGGGCTGGTGCGCTCGGCCGACAGGCGCCCCGGGTCCCCTTGTCCCCGCAGGGAGTGCACCCTGGGGTCAGGACAGCTCCTCCGGGGCAGCCTCCTGCGGACCCCGGTGCCCAGGACGCCTGGCTCTGATGGCCTCCGCCGGGCCCCGCGCTCCCGAGCCGATGGCGCCCTCCTGCCCAGGGTTGGGGCCAGGACGGGGTGGGGGGCCCTCCGGGATCCCATCCCCGCCGCGCCGCCCTATCGCTCCCAGAATCTCAGCGAGTTTCCAGTTTCCCGGAACCTCCGGAGGGAACCAAGGAGCAGAAGGAGTTCAGGTAACACTCCGGGGCTGCAGAGATTTTCCCGAAACAAAGAAACGGACAGGCCACTCTCTGTCCTCCTGGTCCCCCCCCCCCCGGCGCCCCCAAGATAAAGGCGCACGCGGGCTCCCCAGCTCCGGGGCGCAGAAGCAGCTGGGCCCGGAGGCGGCTTGGGCGAGAGGCCGGACCCCGAGGGGCCCCGAGCACCCCCTGCTCCCACCAGTGAGCGAGAGACTCGGGGCCGCGTGTCCCGGCCGCGCGGAGCGATCGTGGGGCCCCGGGGACCTGGGAGCTGCGCACCGAGGGGTCCCGGGGGCGCCGCGCCCTCCAGCCCCCCCAGGGCGCTGGGCCCGGCCCGGCCCGGAGGGTCCCGCCGGCGGGAGGACGCACCTGCTGCGCTGGCGCTGCTCACACCTGGCCTCGCTCACGTCCAGCCCCGCGCGCGGCTCACCTGCGGGGCTCGGCCGGCGCTCCCCGCCCCTCGCCCTTCCTCCTCCGCCTCCGCCTCCTCCGCCTCCCGCTGCGCTCGTCTTCCTCGGCCCTGCACTCCCCGGCTCTCGCTTTAATCCCGGGAGGCGGTGTCCAAGTGCCCAGGGCGACACCCCTAAACGCGGTCCCAGGTCACCTCTGGCAGAGGGAGGGGACGGGCAGGTGCGGCGGCCCCGGGCGGGGCGGGTCCCGGCTGGGGCGGGGGCGGGGGCGGGGGGGGAGGAGTTTGCCCCAGGGACTGCCCGGGGACGCGCTCCCGCCCCCCCCCCAGCGGGGGAACCCCATGGAGCTCCGGGCCCCCCCACCGCGGTGGCCGGCAGTGCCGGGCTGGGAGGAGTGTGTCCCTGCCCTTGTCCTCTGCACCGCTCCGGTTGTGAGCGCTTCGAGTTTGGATGGAGGAGCAGAGTTCTGGGGAGCACTGACTGAGCCCCGCGGGAGCCCCAGAAGCAGCTGCTCCGAGAGCTCCTGGACCCGACAAGCAGAACCCAGGCCCCCAGGACCCCCGGCCCTGGCGCCCAGGACACAGCGCCGCGCGCCAAGGCCCCTCCAGCCCGCCGGTGCCAGCCTTTCCTGGCCTTCAGGTCCCCAGCTCCTCCCACCCTCCTGACACCCCAGGGAGCGGGGACAGGTCTTCCCAGCACGGCAGGCAAGGGACGCGGTGAGATAAGCCTCAGTCCAGGAGAGGCGTGGCTCTTCCCTGTCCTGCAGACTCTTTCCAATGCAGTTTGCAGCACACTAAGTAGCACGCGTGGCTTTACAATAAAGTGGAAGCAGAAGAAAACCTAATTCATTCGAAATCACATGTCTCCTTGGCCTGGGAGCTGGGCTCTCCTAGTAAGTTCTTTCCCACCCTGCACCTTGCCCCCCGCCCTCCCCGCGCAGAAGGCAGGTGGTTCCGGAGGCAGCTCTCTGCCTTAGCTCCTTAAAGGGGACCGTCCCATGTGCGGGGAACCCACCCATCTCACATACCTCACAGGTGTCCAGGTTGCCCCAAGGAGGAGACAATCCAGGACCATGTGTGGCAGATACGCTCAGGTCAGATTCTGTCCTCCGGGCAACCCACTTACTTCTGTCCAGAGGGGTGTGTGTGAGTGACCCCGATGTGTAAACCCCTAATGTCCACCTTCACTCAGGTGGTACGGGGTCCCTATATTCAGCTCTCCTGAAGGTTATTCTCTCAACATGCATTTCTCCTCTCGACCGCTTCATGGAATTTTTGTTGCCGTATACACACCTCCCTGGGGCAGACTGTCAGCCTGCATAATCAACGTCACCTCGGTGCTAGAGGTGGGCGTGTAGCCAGCTAGTCTCTGGCTCAGCAGCTTAATCACATTCCTGCTTCAGGGATGAACACACAACATGCTTATGGCCAGCGAGATGTGGGGTTTAGGGGAAGGAGGTTGGATTTTTTTTTTTTTTCACTTTTCTAAGGAAACTTCCAGAGAACCACTTCCTTGTCCTCGGAAAAAGAAGCTAGTGGTCTCAGGAATTGCAGATCATCATCTTTCCATCACCAGGAAGGTAGAGCCCAATAAACAAAGTTCCTCCATCAAAAATAACAGCACAGAGAAGACTAGAAACCCGGTTCTTCATGGTGTCATTGAACCACTGACTCAAATCCACATTACCACTTCTTTCATGAATACAAGAGGAAAATCAGGATTGCTCACCAAGAGGAGTAGCTGTGATACAATGAAAGCAAAATACTATTATTAAATGTTAAAAATAAGCAACAGGGGATCCCTGGATGGCTCAGCGGTTTAGTGCCTGCCTTCGGCCCAGGGCGTGGTCCTGGAGTCTCGGGATCCAGTCCCACGTCGGGCTCCCTGTGTGGAGCCTGCTTGTCTCTCTGCCTATGTCTTTGCGTCTCTCTCTCTCTCTGTGTCTCTCCTGAATAAATAAATAAAACCTTTAAAAAATAAAAATAAAATAAAAATAAGCAACAGAGTTCTGTTCATATGGCAGGGTCGATATCTTGAAATAATGCTTATACTACAAAACAACCGAAGAGGCTGGCTAGGATATATGTTGTGACGTCCTTTAAAATTACAGCTGAATTTGCAAGAAAACTTAGGAAATCTCGAGGCACAAAAGTGAAGTGGGCATATGTATCTAGGGAAGTGAAGAAGGAATCTTAGTGGCAGACATCCCGAAACCATTCTCAAATACTGCAGAGTTTTGTGCACAGGGGGTGAGGGTGAGTGGTGAGTAAAGTCACAGGCCTCAGCAAGGTGGCTGTGATATCACTCCAGCAAGTGGACACCCAAAAATCTCTTCCCTCAATAAAAGAATGATTTTTAAAAATTGATATACACCCCACTGGAACGTGGAGGTATAAATTTGTCTATAGTTTACAGAAGGAATAATGGTCTCGTGAGAATTTATAATTACAGGGGAGTCCTCATATCACAATTTATATCACAATTTAGGTTTTGAACCCAAACTCCCACCTTTGTGGTCAGAAAATGTCAGGCCAAGAGTTTAATCTAAAATGGTATAGGTTGGGGGTCCCTGGGTGGCTCAGTGGTTTAGCGCTGCCTTCGGCCCAGGGCGTGATCCTGGAGTCCCGAGATCGAGTCCCACGTTGGGCTCCCTGCATGGAGCCTGCTTCTCCCTCTGCCTATGTCTCTGCCTCTTGCTTTCTGCCTCTCATGAATAAATAAATAAATAAATAAATAAATAAATAAATAAATACCTTTAAAAAATAAAAATAAATAAAATAGTGTACTTTGGTGATGCCCTAGGCACATGGCCAAAGTATACTCAGAGCCTCTCTAGTGGAATGCTGTTTGTGCTGGTTAATTTTTTTAAAACATTTTATTTATTTATTTGAGAAAGAGAGAGAGAGAGGAACAGAGCACAGAGGGAGAGGGTGAAACAGATTCCCTGCTGAGCAGGGAGCCCAATGCTGGGCTGGATCTCAGCACCCTGAGTCCATGACCTGAGAAGAAGGCAGACGCTCTACTGACTGAGCCACTCAGGCGCCCCATGTGCTAGTTAACTTTATGTGTCAACTCCACTGGGCTAAGGATTGCTGGGATAGCTGGTAAGACACCATTTCTGGGTGTGGCTGTGAGGGTGCTTCTGGAAGAGATTAGCTTTTGAATCAATACACTGAGCATTGCCCTCTCCAACGTAGATGGACATTATCTAATCACTTGAGGGACTGAGTAGAACTAAAGGCAGAGGAAGAGTTAATTTGCTTTCTCTGCCTGACCTCGGACATCCATGTTCTCCAGCCCTCCAACATTGGTGCTCCTGGTTGTCAGACCTTTTACTCAGATCAAATCATGCCACCGGTTATTCTGTCCTCCAGCTTGCAGAGAACAGATTGTGGCCTCCATTATCACATGAGCTGATTCCAATTTCAATAGGTGGGAAGGGGAGGGAGAGATGGATATAGCCTATTGGTTGTTTTCTCTGGATAACCTTGACTATTTGCTGCTCAGCCCAGGAGAAAAAGTCCCATACAGTCACAATTAAAATGAGCTTTAATTTAGTTAAAAACAACTAAAATAAGACATCATGAAAAATAAGCTATGGAATCAGACCATACATATTGGAATTATTAGACACAGATGAGACAATAAGTATGTTCATTATGTTTGAAAACAGAGAATCTAAAAATGACTAAGAAGCAAGGATTTTTTTTAAAGGATTTATTTATGTATTTGAGAGAGAAAGAGAGAAAGAGAGAGTGGAGCGAAGAGCAGAGGGAGAATCCCAAGGGATTCTGTGCTGAGCCAGGAGCCCAGGGTGGGGCTGGATCTCATGACCCTGAGATCACAACCTGAGCTGAAACCAAGTGCTGGACACAACCAACTGAGTCACCCAGGTGCCCTGGAAGCAAATATTAAAAAAAAAAAAAAACTTAGTAGAACTAGAGGGGGAAATAATAAAGAAAACTTCCAGAAGAAAAAGAATTTCAGTAGCTGAAGAGAGACTCCATGATATGGAATATAGACCTGAAGAAATTATTCAAAATTCACGCAAGAGGACAAAGTCTTTTTTTAAATATCTGAAAAATATGCTGTATGGTGTGGAGATAGAGGAAGATCTAAAATAGACCTGATTAAGGGAGTCTGGGTGGATCAGTTCATTAAGTATCTGACTCTTGGTCTCAGCTCAGGTCCTAGGCTCAAAGTCAGGAATTCAAGCCCCACATTGAGGTCCACGCTGGACATGGAGTCTACTTAAAAATAAAATAAAATAGGTCTGATTAGACTTCCAAAATGTGATAAGAGGTAGAACAAGGCAGAAGCAATAATGACTAAAAGTTTTCCAAAATTGGGGCACCTGGGTGGCTCAGTCAGTTAAGTGTCCAACTCTTGATTTTGGCTCAGGTCATGTTCTCAGGGTTGGAAGATTGAGCCCTTCATCAGGCTCAGTCTCAGCGGGGCATCTACTTGAGGTTCTCTCTCTCCCTCTGCCCCTCCCCACTCTCTAAAAGAATAAAACAAATCTTTTTTAAAAAGTTTCCCAAAATTAATAAAAGTCATGCGTCTTTAGATTATTCAAGCACAACAAATTCAAAGCAGGAAAAAGAGGAATCCATAGTTAAACATAATATAGTTAGAAGGCAGAACCCTTAAAATAAAGAGAAATTCTAAAAAAACCTCCTGGGGCAAAGAACTTAGCTCCCTAAAGGGAGGTCAGAATAAGATGGCATGAAATATTCAAAGCATCATGAAAAAGTGACTGCCAAACTAGAAGTTTATATCCTGCAAAAAATATCCTTCAAGAAAGAGGGTAAAGACATTTTCGGACAAATCAAGACAGTATTAACCACAAGAAAACCTGAAAAGGACACAGTTGAGGAAGAAGGAAAATGATCCCAGAAGGGAAGCCTGACACACAAGAGGCAGTGGTGAGTGAAGGACGTGGTAAAAATGTGGGTCAATCTAAACCAATATTGCCAGCAAAATACGGCACCTCTGATAATGTTTAATTTGCAAAGGTAGAAGAAGCAGCCGCAGCAGCAACAAGTAGAATGGAGATACCAGAAAATAAAAGCGTGAAAACTTAGTGTTACCCTTAGCATAATGAATAAGATTAAGGCATTTTGATGATTGTATTCCTCTGGAATAGAAGAAACACACTGATTAATGTTTGACATTGCTGAAATGCTTGTTAAAAGGATAATTACAAAAGAATAAGAAATAGGGGAGCCTGGGTGGCCCAGTCGGTTAAGCATCTGCCTTCAGCTCAGGTCATGATCCCGGGGTCCTGGGATCGAGCTCCCTGCTCATTGAGGAATCTACTTCTCCCTCTTCCTCTATCATTCCCCCCACCCAGCTCATGCTTTTTCTCTCTCAAATAAATAAATGCTTTTTCTCTTTTTTTTCCAAATAAATAAATGCCTTTTCTCTCTTTTTCTCTCTCAAATTAATAAATACAATCTTTAAAACAAACAAACCAACCAACCAACAAAAAATAAGGTATAAAGTATAAGAATAACAGTGTATGTTGATATGTCCAACCCGAAGAAGAAAAAAATGGAATAAGTGGGAAAGAACTCAATGAAGCCAAAGAAAATGAAACAAAGAAGGATGATGGTGAAAGGAGTAAGACTGAACCCAGAAAAAACAGGACAAAAAGAAATCACAAAATATATGTGGAGAAGTGTATGCAAAATACATGAGCAATGATAGTACATGTAAATACTCTGAACTAGGGGACACCTGGTGGCTCAGTGGTTAAGCATCTGCCTTTGGTTCAGGGTGTGATTCCAGGGTCCTGGGATCAAGTTCCACATCCGATTCCCTGCATGGATCCTGCTTTTCCCTCTGCCTATGTCTCTGCCTCTCTGTCTGTTTCTCTCATGAATAAATAAATAAAATCTTTAAAAATATACTCTGAACTGTCCAGTTACCATGAATAGATATTTTAAAAATACATAGATTATCAGATCATCTAGTTTTTTAAGACAGCCATATGCTGTGCTACTTATGAAACATATGTAGAATGGACATATATAAAAGAAAGCTGGTTTGGCTATATTAATAATGGACAAAATAGACCTGAAAACAAAAGGCTTTATTGAGAATAAGGAGAGCCACTTATAATAATAAAATAAACAAATTGCTTGGAAAGTATAGTAGTTGTGAACTTGCATATACCTAACAACATAGTTTCCAAAAATGTATAAAGGAAACATTTATAGAATTACAAAATCTTTCCAAATCTACCACCTTCTCTCTTGACCATCAGAGAGGTCAAGCAAATAAACAAATAAACATCAGTGAAAACATAAAAGATGTGAACAACACAACGAGCAGACTTTATTGATGGACATATAAAGACACTTACACCAAATAACTGGCCAGATGATTTCCCAGGTTAATTCTTAGGAGCAGTTAAGAAATTTAGTATTCTAGTTTTCCAAAAATTCTTCCAAGGAATCAAAAAAACAGAAAATATTCATTTATTTATCAATGCCTACACCAGCAAAGATAGTTAAGGGAAAATCACAAGCCAATCTAACTCATGAATATAAATGTGAAATCCTAAACAAATATTAACAAAATGAATCCAACATTCTACAAGAAAGATTACAATCAGGTTGGATTTATCCCAGGAATATAATGCTGCTTTAATGTTAGAAAACTTCTCACTACAGTTCAACATGACAATATAAATCATAAACTACCTTAATACATTTAAAAAGAGCATTCAATAAAATTCAACATGTCTCCATGATAATAAAAAAAAAGGTCCTTTACAAAGATGAAATGAAAGGAAGCTTTCTTACTTGATAAAGGAGATCTATAAAAATTTCCAAAAATATCACTCTTAGTGGTGAAAAGGAAGGGATTGTTGCTAGCACCACTTCTACTCAACTTTGTATGGGATGTTTTTTAGCAAGAATGAGAAATTAACCTGATGAAAATTACAATGGAAGAAACTAGTCTGTCCTTATTTGAGAAATTAACCTGATGAGAGTTACAATGAAAGAAATTAGTCTGTCATTATTTGAAGTTGATGTCGTTGTGTACCTACAAAACCTCAAAGATTCAAGAGAAAAACAGAATTATAAAGAAAGTTTAGTGGTCTATATTTGATGCAAGACGCAGAGACAATGCACAAAATAACTTGCTTTCTTCTATGTCACCAACTAGCCACTGGAAGTGCTTTTTAAAAATGTATCGTTTAATCATGGTAGCATGATTTTGTGAGTGAGTGTCATTTTTAGAAGAGGCATGTAGAAACATTGAGGAATGAAGTGTCATGATGTTTGCAATTTAATTTCAAATGGCTCATTAGAAAAAGCCACCTATGGGGAAATGTTAAGGGTTGTTGGCTCTAGGAGGAGTGTGGACATGTGTCTATTGTACTAATCTTTCAGATTTTCTGCATCTTTGAAATGTGTCATCAAAAAAGTTGGGGGAAAAAAAAGCCTACAAAGGTTTACCACTTAAATGGCAACAAAATTTAGTTGCCTTGAATAAATCTTACCCAAATATGTGAAAACCCTTAGAGAGAAAATTATAAGCCTTTGCTGAAAGGTATTAAAGATTAAATAAATAGAAAGAAAGAAAGAAAGAAAGAAAGAAAGAAAGAAAGAAAGAAAGAGGGACGCCTGGGTGGCTCAGCGGTTAAGTGTCTGCCTTCGGCTCAGGGCATGACCCTGGAGTCCCCGGGATCGAGTCCCACAACAAACTCCCTGCATGGAGCCTGCTTCTCCTTCTGCCTGTGTCTCTACCTCTCTCTTTGTGTCTCTCATGAATAAATAAATAACATCCTAAAAAAAAAAAAAAGAAAGAAAGAAAGAAATACATTGCATTTACAGAAGATGTAGTATTATAAGGATGTCAACTGTCCCCTCAAATTGATGTCATATATTGAGCACAGTTGCAACCAAAATTCTAATGCATGTGTCCTGGAGCTCACTGATGAGTTAAAATATATATGCAAGAGCATGGAAGAACAAAGAGCTAAGAATCACCAAAACAAGCCCGACAAAAGCAAAGACATGGCAGGATTCTTCCCAAATAAACTGTCTCAGAAGACCAATTGCAGGAGATTGAGTCTAATGACTTTGTTATAAGAAGCAGCCCAATGGTCCTGGCGTGGGGAAAAGAAGAACGGTGAAGGGGAAGAACAGAGAGCCAAGAAACAGAACCACGTGTGTACGGAGATGTGACATGTTAACAGGTGGCATACAGGTCTGTGGAGAAGTCTCACGGAAACCGAGGATCATATGGAAAAAGATGGAGTTAGAATCCTCCTTCCCATTATACGCGTAAGTCAATTCGGATGGATTAAAGACCATACGTGAAAATAAACGTGCTAGAACTTCTAGGAGATGTAGTAGCTTTGCAATGACACGACTTCACCAGAATTCCCTACTTTGTGTGTACGGGTTTAGGTTGGGCCAAAAGGGATCTTGGGGCATCTGGAGGGCAGAAGTGAAGCAGGACTGGATTTTGCTCCCGTATCGTGTTGCTGGTCAGTTGACACTCCTCCTTGCACGAGGCACAGCCAGGCCTTTCCCCACAGATCCTTCAGCTTCTCCAACTCCTTGGTTGTTGGTGTGTGTTTAGCTCTGTGATGACCAGCCCTTGCCCCAGCTTCCGTGGGACACTCTCATCAAGGTCATGGGCTACCTTCTGGCCTCATGGGCTCCAGCCCATGCATCTGGGTTCTAGCTTGCCTCTTCTGTCCCCCACTTTACATCTGTTGTGGACTGAATGATGATCCCCCACATGCCCATGTAGAAGTCCTGACCCCCAGTGTGACTGTATGTGGAGATAGGGCTTTTAGCTGGATTTAGGACTAATCCAGCAGAAATGAGGTCACAGGGTGGACTGGTGATTGACAGGGTTGATGGCCCTTATAAGAAGAGCTAGAGAGATCTCTGCAGGTGTGTCTGTCTAGGTCTCTGTCTCCGTCTCCCTCTCTTCATGTGTGCACCCCAATGAAAGGCCATGTGAAGACACATCAAGAAGGCTGCCATCTGCAAGCCAGAGAGTCCTCACCAAGAACCAAACAGGCCAGCATCTTGATCTTGGACTTTCCAGCCTCTGGAACTGTGAGAAATAAACGTTCACTGTTCAAGCTGCCCTGCCTGTGGTATTTTGCTAGAGCAGCTGGAGCCAAGACAATATCCTTCCCTGCTCTGTGGTCGTCAAGCTTCAGCATCACATGCAGAGACAAGGGACACACAGGGGCTGGTTGGCAGCTCCCTCAATTGCACCATCTCAAGTCCTCTACCCAATACCCTGGAAAATACACACACATGCCCCCTGTTATAGTACATCGAACACAAAACTGAGCAAGTGCTCCAGCGTAGAGGAACCCTTAGGATACCACGTTGAGTGCACTAAGCCAGACACGATAGCACAGATGCTGTATGATTCCACTGATATGAGGTCTCTGGAATAGTCAGATTCATAGAGTCGGGGGTGCCAGGGGCGGGGGGGGAGGGGGTTATTGTTTAAGGGGGACAGAGTTTCAACTGGACAAAGTGGAAAGTTCTAGAGATGGGTTGTGGTGATGGCTGCACGATAAAGTGAATGTATTTTAAAACCACTGAACTGTACCCCTAAAAATGGTTAAAATGGTAAATTTTATGTCAAGCATATTTTAACACAGACACACAACAGATAAGCAAAAATTAAAGTCGCTCAATACCATGTATGACCAAAACTGAGTCAGCTGGAAGGGAGGGGGCGAGAAAAGAAGAGGATTTGAATTGCTACAACCACATTGAAAACCTTTTCTGTATCACCCCACCATGTCGAAGAAACGTAAGACTTTTACCCAGAAATTCTACTGAAGTGTGCACCCTAAAGCAACTCTTGAACTGTGCCCAGAAATCCCCCCAGGAATATTCACAGAAGCACCATTTCTATTGCAGAAAGCTGGAAACCACCCAAAGATGGACAGGAAACTCCTGTCAGCTCTTGCTAATAGGAAAGGGGATACATGTGTAGTGCTCTATTCAAAAGACCGAAATTACTGTACCCATTAAGACGAAAAAAACTCCTACAAATTTTTGAGCCAAAAAGCAAGTTGTCCTAGGACACATGCAGGTGATTCCACCTACATAAATATCCATACATTCAACATTAGATGATATATTTATAGCTTTTCGGTATATGCAGCTATACATACATATAAAGCCATGAAGCATAGAACGAAATGGGCAAATATAAGATTCGATATTGTGGTTTCCCCCAGTGGGAATAGGGGCCGTGTAATGGGAAAGGATATTAAGTGAGGGGACCAACGGGCTGGTGTTGGTGACCATTGTTAACCGGGACCATGAGGACATAGGTGTTCCCTTCCTTTTCTCTTTATACCTCATTTTTTTTTGCATTATATGTATGCTGTCATATGTATGGAATATTTCATAATTTTAAAAATGAGGTGGGAAAAAATTAAAAATAAAATAAAAATGATGTGGGCATAATCATTAGACTGATTGGTTTTAAAATGTGTGTACCTAGGGATGCCTGGGTGGCTCAGTGGTTGAGCATCTACCTTTGACTCATGTCATGATCCCGGGGTCCTGGGATTGAGTCCCGTCTGGGTCTCCCTGCAGGGAGCCTGCTTCTCCCTCTGCCTGTGTATCTGCCTCTCTTTGTGCCTCTCGTGAATAAATAAAATCTTTTTTATGGGTCAAATAAATAAAATCTTTAAAAAAATAATAAATAAAATAAAATAAAATAAAATAAAATAAAATAAAATAAAATAAAATAAAATAAAATAAAATAAAATAAAATGTATGCCCTTAGAAGCAAATCTGTTGATGGGAATAATTCATGGTCAGCCGTTAATTAGACCTTCGGCTCTGCGCTATTTATGTCGGAGAAGGTAATTTTGTACTTCCGTTGTGTTAATGAGCCCCGAGAGTCCCATCGGTACCCACAGTCGGAAAGAGACCGAACACATCCCTGGGAAAGGCGGGGCACAGGATTTATTCCCAGTGAAGTGCTGCAGGAGGAGTGTCAGGGCCTTGGCCACTTGAAACCATCCCTGGGAGTGTGCAGGACCTTTGGCGAGTCCTGGAGAGATGGGTGAGGCCCCTCCGGAACCCCACCCCGTGGGCCCCTTCAGGCAGACACCACGCTCTCAGCCAGTTCTTCACACAATTCCGCATCCCAGTTGTTCAAACAAAGGAAAAAGTTTTCCGTATTTGTTCTTTTTTCGAGGTGGAAGCCAGTTGCAAGGCTTGGCTCCGAGGCTCAGCATGCACTGCGTCCCGGGCCCTGTGAAAATAACAATGGCCTTCTATTAAACAGTCACCAAGCCGGTGACCTCGTTAGGAGGTAGGCGCACAGGTATCCCCGTGTCACAGCTGAGGACACACGGTGTCCCGGAGGACACAGAGCTCCCGGGGCCACACAGGCGTGCGGAGACCAGAACTGGGTCTCTGGTCTTGGGTGTCTCTTAGGCAGCTAATTGGGAATGAGGGCCTGGGCTCCTGGCCCAGGGTTTGGGTAGAGGCCCCTGCCAGGGAGACTGTCCTGCTATTGGAGCCCCCAAATCCTAAAGTCCCCTTGACTCCAGACCCCAGAGGCGGGCAGTTCCAGGGGAAAGGGTGCCAGGGACCGGGGGGAGGACCAGCAGAAGCTGTTAGTGGAGAAAGAACACCTCTTATCTCGGGCTTCCCTTGTCAGCCTCCTCCGATGCCCTGAGTCCCACCAGCCAACCTTGGTCCTCCTTCCCAGCGGTTCTCAGCCCCAGGGGGACACCCCACGTGACGGCGGGGGCTGGCTGATGTACATTCATTGAGAGGCTAAGTTATCACTATCACTGTCCCCAACACACCTGATTCATAAGGATGGAGGAAAAATAGGGGTAATTGTGATTAAAAAAAAAAAAACTTCATTTGAGAAGGGGAAGGAGAAGCAGCAGTTGGTGGTCACATGGCTTCCTTTGGACCCTGTCCAGCAGGAAGGACCAGGATTCCTGCTCTGCTATCCCGAGGTCCTGGTAGCCCCCAGCTCTGCCCTCAGGGGACTTCCTTGGTCCAGTGGGGCAGGGGAGGGCTCCCCCCACTGCCCAGCTGCTTGAGCAACTGTCTGTTGCCCGATGAAAACACCTGGAAGCATCTGTGCCTCCGGGTGGAGGGATCATAGACTTTTCTGAGCCAGACCTGGGCTTCTCTGGCCACGGGTCTGTGCCGGGCTTTCTTGGGTGTGGTTTCCATCAACCGGAGTCCGAGTCAGACACAGTCCTTGAAGCCAGACTGGAGCCTGGTCTTCTGGTCTTTACAGCTGGTGTCTTGTCCCCAAGAGCAGAGGTGCTCAGACGAGGTCCCACTGCCTTCCTGAGACACCCCTCCAGTCCCAGGACGCCAGGGAGGGGAGGCCACATTTTGCCTTTGACATGACTTTGTGACCTTTCTCTTGCTTGATGGCTGTTTTCTCTCCTCTCCTGAGCTACTGGGCTTACTTGTGGGTGACTCTCTTTACCCTCGCACGGGGATGAAGGGACAGGGACACAGCCCATCGCTTCCAAGTGTGCAGGCTCTTCATATGCAGGCTAGTCAGCTCCCTACATGTGCCCACCACTACCTGCCTACCCCCCCACCCCCTGGGCCCCTGCTGAAGCCCATTCCTCTGATTCCTAATCTCCCCACCTCACCCCACCCCAGCCTACAAAATCCACGGCTGTCCTGCCGACAGACACCTGGCCTGTGAGCTCAGCGCTTTCTGAGGCAGCCTGCATCCAATGGCTGGTTGACTGGAGCCCCTGTCTCCAATTCGGGACAATTCAGGTGGAGCCGGAGCTGCCCAGGGTGGTGGAAGACTCCTTGGGTGACTGCCCCACAGCTTGATGCTTCCCTCTGCCTGACTCTGTCACCTTCACTCCCCGAAGGCTGACCCCAGTAACACTCCCCAGGAAACTTCCTTCCTGCCAGAGAACCTGCAACAGGACAGAATTTCCTAACCTCTTGATGCCCTAGTCTTCTCTGTAAAGTCTCATAGAGATGCAACTCTGTTCAAATGAGTTATGACGTGTTAAAGATTTTGAAGAGCACCCAGCACCTACTAAATGCCCAGTTACTGCTATTCCTACTTCTAATCCTACTTCTACTACTACTACTACTACTACTGCTGCTGCTGCTGCTGCTACTGCTACTACTACTAGAAAAGTGCTCAGGATGCCTCCCCTCCTCCTAAAACATGCCTAGCAAAACACCTACCCAGACTCAGACCCGCATCCCTATGGGGACATATTCTAGACTCTCAAGATGATACCTGTGGCTCTAAAAACCGTAAAGTAAAGGTACTCCCTTCCAACCTATGTGAATTAATCCATTTTGAATTAATCCATTCTAGAATCAACCTCTGGATGGATGAAACACCAACCTCAGCCTGGGGAGTCCTAAACTCTGCCTCTCATCAAAACACTTTGGGTCTACTTTGGAGGACCCAAGTCTGCCCTCCCCAGTGTTGTCCATCCTCCACCTACCCTCTCCCAGGGGCCCAGTGGAATATGTTCCACTCGTTATAGTGAAATAAAAACTTGTTTTCACTGTGTCAAGACTAATATTTACATGACATTGTCGAGTGCCAACATTCTGGACATAAATGACAGCATAATTGCAGGCTCCCAGGAGAGTGCAGATACGAACCGGGTATGGGTACCTGCAGTGCCCTTTAAAGCATTTTAATAAATGCAGCACTAGCCCTAACAATAACAATTCATGGTTAAACAAACTTCTTTAAAGTTCAGCCTCCAGAATTCAATTTCAAGCCCAGCTCCTGGGCTTTGAATGCAAGGTTATAGAAGTCGGGACTGGTGAGGTGTGCAGGGGCTACTCTGCAAGGTGGGGTGGCTGTCACAAAGCCTTCTCTTCCACACGTCCTGCTCTCCAGACCTGCTGCCCATCTTATCCATGAGGATTCTTCAGGGAGGGGCTGGGAATTCTCTGCACCTGTACAAAGCCAGGCTGGCAGTCTCATCAAGGTGAGGCTAGAGGGAGGCAGCGAGTGGCTCTAGTGTGGGACAGGGAATGTAAAGGGGCCAGACAGGGAGACCTGTTCCCTCACTTTACATGTGTGTGGACAAGCTACAGAGGGCAGGGCCACACCTGTACAGGCATGGAGGAGATGCCTGTGGTGGGCACCGAAGCAGGGCAGGCACCAGCAGGTCCAAATCCCCTCCTTTGTACTCTGCTTGGGTGTGTTTTGCAGAGGGTGTGCCAGATGTTGCTGGAAGGACAAACGCTGCACCTTGACAACATTTAAAAAGGGGCTGGATCAGAGCTCAAAGACTCATTCAAAGAATTTGGTTTGACCTCAGTGCGGAGGGGGGTGGGGAGGATCCTTAAGGGTTTAAGCGGGAAGGTGAGATGAATTTGCACCTCTGGTTTCTGCCCCCTTCCCTTCCCCCACCCAGGTACAGGGCAGGGAGGGGAGGTGCTTGCAGGGGATGGGGGTGGTTAGAAACCAGGAATAGCTTTCGGCTTCATTGGTATAGCAAATATTTTTCCATCTCTCTCTCTCTCTTTCTCTCTCTTTTTTTTTAGCATTTTATTAAATTTGTCTCTAAATGAGTAATGCAGGTTTTATTATTCATCTCAGAATGCACTGAAGGGGTTCAGAGTATGTCTTCCCCCAAATACACCCTTTTGGCCTGTGGACTATTTTGAGCTGAAGGCAACCAAGACCCTGTTGGCTCAAGAGAAACTTTTACCCATCCCTTAACTCCATAGAAGAATCCAAATTGAGGATCTTTCCCAGAATTGGAGTTATTAGCAGAGATGAATTTATCTGGGTGACCCATCAGGGTGGACATCTGATTACCAAACATCTGCTCTTCATCTCATCGCCCTGTGAAGTGTTCTCTTTCCCTTTGAAACCCAGACCCCTAACCCATTCCTTAGCTCAGGGGGGCAGAGACAACCTCATTTTACCTTTCTGTCTTGGAAACTTTTGCTTTTGGAATCATTTTACCTTTCATGACTTGGCTTCCATAGTCATGAAATTAAATTTTATTGTTCTCCTGTTAATCTGCATCGTGTCAATTTGGTTCTTAGACCAGATGCAGGAACTTTGGAAGGGTAAAGGAAAATTTTTCTTCCCCAACAGCACGTTACCTAGGGTCTATCAAGAGAAATTAAATGTATTAACTACCAATGCAATTCTATTTCCAGAAAGGTTGCTCTGATGAAATGGGTCTTACCGAACCCCTCATGTGACCCCTGGAGTTTTGCCCTCCTGCCAGCCCCACCTTACAAAAATAAGTCTTTTTAGGGGTATTGATCTGAATAAATATTTTTTTTGAAAGAGAAGAATTAGAAATAGTTCATTCATAGTAAGTTTTTTTTTTTTTGAGGGAGAGATAAAGGGCATGAGTGAGGGGGTGGATAGAGGCAGAGGGAGAAAGAGAATCTCCAGCAGACTCCCTGCTGAGTCAGAGCCTAACATGGGGCTCAATCTCAAGACCCTGAGGTCACAACCTGAGCCAAAACCAAGAGTCCAGAGGTTAACTGGCTGAGCTACCCAGGTGTCACCATAGTAAGTTCTTAAAGATTTTAAATTTAAGGTTTTCTTTTAAGGGTATTTCTCATCATTAAACATACCCCCCCCCCCCGCTTCTATATATTTTCTTTTTTCTGGCTAAAATGCACAACTTTAAAAAGAAGATTAAACCGGCCTGGTGATTCTATAGATGTTCTCTTCCGTATTCACACTTAAATATCCTTCAGATTTTGAGTGGACATTTGGGACTCCCAGAGCCTCCATAACCAGACCTTGGTACACCTGCTGAATTTGTCACCATTGTCCCAGTCCCTTCCTGCCTCCCCCTCCAAGCCCTACTACTCTGAGTTAGGAAGTCAGCTTGGGGAGCTATGCCAGTTCTCTGTCTCCTTCCTGGTAATGGTTGGCCCAAAGTTTCATAAAACTCTTAAATCTCTCTCCCCCGAGAAACACAATGTCCAGCCATGAGAGCCACTACAACAGGTGAAGCGGGCGACAGCTATGTTGGGTTGGGTCAATGTGCTCTGAAGCAGAACAGGAACATCTGGGGACAGCCAACAGCTTGCAGTGAGCTCTGCTCCTCCTTCCCTTTCTTCAGGCGCGAGGACGCCCCACATTGCAACTTGGTTATCACACCGACGTCCACCTAGAAAACGAGCCATAACTGATCGACAAACAGCATAGCTCATCTTGACTTGAATGCTCCTCGTTCTATTCATTTGGGGATCTCTGACATGCTGGACACAATTTAAATATGCACATACATGTGCTCATACGCACATATGTGTATATACACGTGTGTACTTTTTTTTTCTCACTGGTTTTCAGAAACCATAACTGCTTTAGTGAATCTGCCCTTTAAAGAATGAGCACAGAGACCACTTAGGCCTACACTCAAAACAGCTCACTGTCTCCGTTAACAAGATCTGACTGTCTTCAGTAGCATGACTGCACTATTCCAGGAGATCTCTGGCCCAGGGAAATGACTCGATTGTTCACTACTGAAACCTCTAGGAGGCCCCACCAATTCTTCAGTGACAAATATCATTAATTTATGCCCTGTGATTCTTCAAATCCCTGCCTCACACTCCTTGCCCAGCTGTTTCCACCAGTCCTGAATGTTGCAACAGGATCCACACCCAGTTCCCCTCAAACCATCCCCCCACCCTACCCTGAAGGCCCCACCTCAAGCTCCACTTCCAGGCCTGGGTGGGTCCTGCCCCCCCTCCCCTCTCCCAGACATCACAGGGCCTTATCATCATGACTGATAAACTGGTCTTTGTCTGGGTGTGTTGGCGGTTATCTGGGGAGCCCGCACCTGACAATAAAGGACAATTTTATGTAAATGGAGAGTGATAAGTTACTCAGCAAAGTAATAAGGAAAATATAACTGGTCTTGTTCCCAGTTGTAAAAGTCTTTCAGTCTTGGGTACAAAATGTCTGCTGTAAAACAGCAAATGATTCCACTATAAAGAAGGAAGAAAACAAAAATCGACTTCCTTCTTTACTGATTTAAAAAAGGGACTGTTGACGGTCCTTGCCCCCCACCCCCAGTATCTCCCTGGCTGTGTGCCCTGGGAAGGGCTGGAGATCACTGTTCAGTGAGCTAAAGGGCCGAGCGTGAGTGAGAGTGCCCGCCAGGATGAGGACAAGGGCAAAGCGGTCCGGACCATGCCAGGTGGAACAGCCCAGACCTCAGGGACTCCTTACGTCAAAGAATTGGGGTTTGTACTCCACTTTGCCTCTAACTACTTTCAGAATCTCACAGGCAAATTGCTGAAATCCTCTGAGAATGAATTCCTCTGTCCATAAAATAGGCATAATAACATATATCTGTATTGCAGGGGATTCAATTAGCCAATGAATGAAGAGAGACTTTGCAAACCGTGAAGAGCTGGGCAAGTAAAAGTTGCCACCTCTTCCAAGGAAGGGAGAATTCAGACAACTTTCAAGCAGTTTAGGTCTAGGATGGGCTGGACAGAGACATTCATACCTGGGGTTGGCCTGTGTGGCTGTGCATGTCATGTACTGACCAAATCCAAGGAGTGCCTTCCACATTTGTACTCATATGTATGGCAGTTTTATTTTTTTTAATTTATTTAATTATTCATGAGAGACACACAGAGAGAGAGAGGCAGAGACACAAGCAGAGGGAGAAGCAGGCTCCATGCAGGAAGCCCGACGTGGGACTCGATCCCAGGACCCCGGGATCACACTGTATGGCAGATTTAACATGGCAGGTTTCCAACAAGCCAGGAAATGTCTCATGGAAAAGACGATTTATTCCGATTCATATGAAAATTCCTCATGAGCCCCTCATGAGGCTGCCTGTCCATGCGCTGTCTCAAAGACAGGAGAAACTAACCCTCTAGCACTACTCTCCTGCACGTGGTTTGTAAAGTTGAATCATGGTTTTGTATCTTAATTGTTCTCTGACTTAAATACATAATTAGAGGCCAGAAGTAGAGGCATCAATCACTTTAAAAATGTGTCCAGCCACTTTAGATTGATTTATAACAAACCTCTTAATTGGTTGTCACGGTCCAAACCTGCTATGATGTGTCTTAGAATCAGAGTGCTAAGAATGTTTGAACTAACAGTTTAAAATCAAGAAACTTCACATAAAAATGCAGCTTTCCAGCTCCTCTTTAAAACTTGGAAGACCTGGCTGCCAGCTTGCACGGCCCATAAGGAGCAGGCTGGCCCTGCGTGGAACATGCTTAGAACTGTCATGAGCTGTTCCAGAAGTTGCTGGGTCTGGTGGACGCCCGGTGCCTTGTGGCCTGTCCCAGAGTCCTCGTCTCCCTAGAGGGCTGAGGTCAGAAGCTACTACTGAGTAGGAATCATCCTTGCCTTCTCTGCTCTCTCTCTCCTAGCCTCTTAAATTCCTCAGCTTAGAGAAACGACAGAGGAGGCCCCCCCCCCGCTCCCACATGCCTCCTTCTGCTCTGTGGGGTGGCCTCACACATTTACTGGGCACCTGCGTTGTGCCAGGCCCTGTGCTGGGGGCACAGAGGGAGCCCACTGTGAGTCATCGTGCAGTTTTCATCCCATCAGAGAAGGTAGAAACTTATAAATAATAAACACGTGGAATCAGAGGGTGCTAAGGGCTAAAAAGAAAAATAAAACTCACTGCAAGGGGACAGAGCGATGATAGGAGAGGGTTCCCGTCCAACCTGTAGGGTAGGAGAGGTAACAGGTGCATCTGCCAGAGGAAAAGCTTTCCAGGCAGAGGTCCCTCCCTCCAGGAGTTCACATGGGGCCCAGAGGAACAGCCCAAGAGACAACAACCATAAAGTATAAGAGATTGGGAGTAGGGCTGATGATGCAAGGCCTCCGAGCAACAAAAAGAATTTTCGGTTGTATTCCGAGGTGGGCGGTGGCAGAGAAATCACACGACCTGGCTCGTGTCCGGGAGGCACGATGAGACTGTGCTCTCGGCCACGATAAGACTGAATTGCTGGGGCCCCGTGCAAGTGAGGAGGGTCCTTGGAGAGGGGGCCTCCAGTGGTGCTCTGGGTGTCACGGTGCCTGGGGATGGGTGGGGGAGCAGATAAGATTCACATTAGCCGAAAGAATGTGGGCCTTGCAGTGAGAAGTCAGGGAGGCCCCCAGGGGCTTTGGTCTGAACGGCTAGAGCAATGGGGGTGCCCTTGACTGGGATGGGGAAGGCAGATTTGGGGGATGAAACCAAGAGCGCAGCCGTGGGCGTACTGAGTCTGAGACGCTGCTGTGGGCTGAATGGTCCCACACCACCCCTCCCATAGGGTGAAGCCCTAACCCCAGAGCCCCAGGGTGACCGTACTTGGAGATGGGGCCTTCAAAAGGGTGGTTCAGTTAAAATGAGGCCCTTAGGGCGGCTCTGATCCATTGGACTCACGTCCTTATAAGAAGAGGAATTTGGACATATGGAGGGATGACCGGGCGAGGGCACAGCGAGAAGACCACCACCCAAAGGCCAAGCAGAGGGGCCTCAGGAGAAACCAACCCTGAAGACACCTTGATCTTGGACTTTTGCCCTTCAGAACTCTGAGGAAGAAAATTGCTTCAGCTGCCGGGCCTGTGGTATGTAGTGACAGCAGCCCTGGGCAGTGAACAGAGATGGCCATCAGCCCTCTAGGCGGAGATGGTTGGGATGCCGTTGGAGCCGGGGGAGTGGACACGGCGGGGTTGGGGGTCAGCAGGGGGATGCTGCCGAAAGCCAGAGGCTTGGGGAGACAGAGCCCCAGGGGCACCTGCCAGGGGGTCAGAGGGAGCCCATAGAAGGAGGATGAGAAGGTGCAGCCCATCATCAGTCAGGAAGGGGGCCACCCAGCCAGGGGAGCGTCTGGGAGGCTGCGTGACAAAAGAGTCCAAGGAGAAGGAAGCAGGTGCCTGTGATGTGTGGGAGGACCAGGCTGCACCTGTCTTGATCCAGGGAGCATGGTGAGGGGGATTCTAGGATAACAATAACCTGGTTGTTGTAGAATTAGGAGAGCATGAGAGAAGGAGGTGACACCTCATGCTCTTCTCCTTTTTTTTCTTTTTTTAAGATTTTTATTTATTCATGAGAGACAGAGAGAGAGAGAGAGAGAGAGAGAGAGAGAGAGGCAGAGACACAGGCAGAGGGAGAAGCGGGCTCCATGCAGGGGACTCAATCCCAGGACTCGATCCCAGGACCCCGGGATCACGCCCTGAGCCGAGGGCAGACGCTCAACCTTTGAGGGACCCAAGCGTCCTCCTTCTGAGGCACAATCTTACAGCCAGTCCAATAATAGAGGATTTCCCTCTGTATTGTTTATAGAAGGAGCACCCAGTGTAGAGAACGGGCATTCCTACTGGCCTCCCAGGCCGCACGCAGCCCTGTCTCTGTGCCGGCAGGGGGACTGCAGTGCAGAATTTGGTCCTTCTGGAAAGGACCATCATCTGCCGAGGTGAACTGCTCCGCTTTCCCCTCCACAGGACTCAGAGCTTCCCCCCACTTCTCCGCCCTTGGTTTCCGGGAAGCTCAGAAGCACATTTCTTGTGTCCACCTCTATGGTCAGTTGCTTTTTCTTCTTCTTTGTCCTCCTGTCCTGTTTCTTTATGTTGCTCACCTTATTGTTTAGTTTTTCTTTCTTTCTATTCTATACTTGTATCCAACTCTTGAGACCAGCCGTGTATAAATCAGTCTCTGCAAACACATTCCCTGTTGGGTCCCTTCCAGCTCTTTCAGGCCGGGTACCCTCATCGTGTAGCCTCTTAAAGATTTATTTAAACTTCGGATTTATTTTTTTTTAATTTGGATTAAAATAGACATAAAACATAGACATAAAACATAAAACATGGATTTATTTTTTTTTATTTTTTTAAATTTATTTTTAAGACATGTCTCGTCATCATGACAACAGCGACGTTTAATTCTTGAATTTTCCAACCGAATGAATCTCCCCATTTCAATATAAAAATTTACAGTGAGATGCCTCGCAGTTGCTTAAAAAGGAAGCCACAAACCCAGAGCACAGCTAGAGATAAGGGGTGGCTGCCATGAGGAAGCACATCTACCCTCAATGTTTTGCTGAAAAAGATGTGAAGCCGTCACCAGCATCAGCTGCAGAAGGTTGTCCCCATGGGCCCTACAGGGCCAGGAGGAGGGCCTGCCCCGCCAAAGGGAACTTCCTCTCCCTCGAAGCAAATTGTCTTCCTCCTTTCATTTTACAGCCTTTTAAAAGGCTGCTATCTAGAACATTCTGCTAAGGCTTTAGGCTTTTGGACTAAAAGAACCAGAAAGACCCACTTCTGGCCACTTCCCTCCTTGGGCTCCAGTGCTGGCTTGGTCTGGACCAGGAGGAAAGAGAGAGGGTAAGGAAAGCAGATGAATTAGTACCTGAAACTGTCCAGCCACACATGAAACCATCAATGATACCACAACTGCATAGGATGAGGTGGCTTCAGGTGTAACAGTGAGAGTAGCAAAAACAACAGGATTTCTTTTTTTTTTTTAAGATTTTATTTATTTATTCATGAGAGACATAGGCAGAGGGAGAAGCAGGCTCCCTGCAGGGAGCCCGATGTGGGACTCGATCCAGGATCCTGGGATCACACCCTGAGCCAGAGACAGACTCTCAACCACTGAGCCACCCAGGTGACCCACAACAGGATTTTTTAAAAGCACTTTGTGTCCTGCATGGAGAAGTGGCCCAAAGGCTCAAAAATAATGAGTCGGTTGCTTCCTGATGGTAAAACAACTGTGCAAGTCAGGTCACAGGGGGTCAGGTGGCAGGCGGCCAGCTCCGCACCAGCGGGACCTCACCTTCATTCCATCCAATGTGAATCCAGCTAAAACAAGCAAACAAACAAAACAGAAGAGGGTTGATCAGACACGGAAGATGGGGAAAGTGCCGCCACGGAGGTCATCTGTATGGATATATGAGTGTGTAATGTCTCCAGTAATTCTCAGGGGTCATTCTATGTAAGAATCACCTAAAAAGCTTGATAGAAAATGCAAATTTATGAGCCTTGCCTCCAAGAGCCTTCTATGGTGGTTTCAGGGGTGAGGCTGACGCTGGTGGTCCGGGACACACTCTGTCCACCCCCTCCCAGCCGCCTCCGGGCTTCGGGGACAGGAGGCTGCCCCGAGCAGGGTTTTAGTCCTCATCAGATGGATGGGGTTTCACCTGGAAGGGCGAGGGCCAGCCTTGCACTGTGACTTCCCCGGGGGGCTCTCCTCTGGTCCTCACTGGTGACCACCTGGACCGCCATGCCCTCAGAGGTCACTCTCTTGCTGGCTTCCTTATGTTGATTTAAATTTTAAAATCATCGGAAAAGAAATGGCATATTTAAGGGGGCACATTTGCAGCTTGGCTTTTATACCGACACAAGGGTGATGGTGGGTTTAAACCTAAAAGTTAAATTAAATCACGAAGCGATGTTTTGACAAAGCTCCCCACCTCGTCGCCGGCCTGCTGTCCCTGAGATGCCCTCCCTGCGTGGAGATGAAGAGAGGTCCGGATTTACATTCTGTCCCACTGGTAAGTAGCCAGAGGGACCGCATCCACCACTGATCCTCAGTGTCGTATTTCACAAGTCATACTAAAAGCCAACTGGACTCTCCTTTTATTTTATTTTATTTTATTTTATTTTTTTATTTATTTACGATAGTCATACAGAGAGAGAGAGAGAGGCAGAGACACAGGCAGAGGGAGAAGCAGGCTCCATGCACTGGGAGCCTGACGTGGGATTCGATCCCGGGTCTCCAGGATCACGCCCTGGGCCAAAGGCAGGCGCCAAACCGCTGTGCCACCCAGGGATCCCTGGACTCTCCTTTTAAATGACACATATGAGCATTGGGAAGCATTGAGTGGAGAACCCACCTGAGAAGCCTCACCTGCGCCAGGTGCCCAGACGGCGTGTCGGGGCGAGTGGTGGCGGACTTAGGGGGCTGCTGGGTGCTGGGCAGAGGAGAGCATTTGGAGGAGGCTTTAGGAGGGGTTGGGAGCAGACTCCATTATGGAGTCTCGTTGGGGAGGCAGAGGGTCATAAATAAATAATATAGGTTATAATACCTAGATATATAGATATATATAATCTATAATATAGATTATAAAATAATAAAATTTTAATTTGTGAATGGATGGAGCTGGCTGGAACAGTGTGAGACAGACGAGAAGCAACCTGAGCAAAGTGAATGACCTCCCAGGGTGATTTCTAGTCTTCAGAAAAGCAGTTCCTTACCTGAGAGACACCTTTGCTGGAGCTAAAATCTCCATGAGGCCGCACACCATGGCCCCTCAGCCAAGTCTTGATCCCAATAATTAACTCTTGCTTGGGATGAGCAGGTGCTCCCTGGAGAGGGAGCTGAGCAGTGTGTTCTGATCAAGCTGGTTAAAGCCAGACAACTGGTTTTAAACCCTGGCACCGTCATCTGTGGAATGTAATCATGAGAAGTAGATGACATTCTCCAAGGCGGGCCCAGTGCTCCCCGTTACTGAGACGATCAAGGGACACGAGGTGTAGAAAGGCACTTGCCGGCCTCTGATGCGCCCAGCCTGTCGTTACCGCACTTGGACGGCATCTGACACCTGTTAGAACGCCCTCACAGGTGTTCTCCAGGGACCAGCCACCGAGAAGATAGAGCGGGAAGGGAAGAGTCTTTCTACCTCTACAGAATAACGGTGATGACGGCCTGACACGGAGCCACGGGCGGGAGCCAGCGGATGGCCCGTCCAGCGAAGCAAAACATCCAGGTCCTGGTCTTGAGAAAGGAGCCTGTGGCCCAATTCTCAGAACCTGGGCATTTTTGTCTGGTTGTTGACGAACTTTAAAGTCATAATCTCACCGTGGCCTTGGTGCTGTCGACATGAAGCTTGACACGTACCCAAAGGTAGCTTGACTTCTAGGTATCAAAGGTTTTCCCTCCTCCCGAAATCCAATGAAGAGGTGGTAAAAGGGGAGCCAGGTACATTCTTATTTTTACAAACTCTAGACGAATGTAATTTCTGGTTTATCAAGGAGGAGTTTGGGAGGATAAAATAATTTCCCGGTGCCATGTTGGTTCTTATTCAGGAGAACCCAAACAGGAGAAAGACTTGAGAAAGGAGAGTATATGGTCAATATTTTTATAATATAATCTGTGATGCCAGTTATTAAATCAGTACTACTTATTGCACTGATTACATTCCCATTAAAAAGAATAAAATTTTGGGACACCTGGGTGGCTCGGTGGTTGGGCGTCTGCCTTCCGGCCTAGGTGTGATGCTGGAGTCCTGGGGATCGAGTCCCACATCAGGCTCCCCGTGTGGAGCCTGCTTCTCCCTCTGCCTATGTCTGTGTTTCTCTTTCTGTGTCTCTCATGAATAAATAAATAAAATCTTTTAAAATAATAATAATAATAATTTTGTGTATTTATTCACAAATTAAAATTTTATTATTTTTAATGGGAATGTAATCAGTACAATAATGCTATGAATAAAATATTTGATTTACATGGTGAAATCCCAACCCCCAATATATTAGGAGGTGGGGCTTCTGGTAGGCCCGTAGGTCATGAGGATGAAGCCCCATGAATAGGGTCAGTGCCCTCATGGAGGGGGCCCCTGCAGAGCTCCCTGGCCTCTGGCTCCATGTGAGGACACAGGAGAACACAGGTGGCAATGACCCGGGAAGAGGTGACCTCACAGAATGTGCAGGCACCTTGATCTCAGTCTTCCGGGCATCTAGAACTGTGAGCAATGTTTGTTGTTTGAGCCACCCAGGCTGTGGTATTTTTGCTGTAGCTACCCGAATGGACTAAGGCACTAGGTTTAATCTTTTTTTTTTTTTTTTTTTTTTTTTAAGTTTTAAGAGGGTTTACCATGTGCTGGGTCCTTTGATGGCATTTGCTAAAAATGATCTCCTTAGATTCTGGGCATGATATTGGAAGTCGGGGGCTATTAGCCTACCCTACAGAAGCGACACAGAGTTTGAGCGTGTCCCTCAGAGTTGCACGGTGGTCAGGGGCCAGGCCACCATTCAGGAGATGGGACAGACCAGAGTCCGTCTGCATCTACTGCATGTCCTCCAGCTGAGTAGTTGGGCTGGGCATCATATGGTACCACCATCAAGGTGAGCGAGATACGGAGTTGGAGCTCCAGGCTGGACCAGCACCCCTACACCCAGAGTGGGTGACAGCAGAGTCACGCCCAGGCATGAGCCCCACAGACTGTGTTCCCACCCTCCCCAACTCCTAGATAGCCTCACCCGGGGAGTTGGGTTTCTCACATTTCCAAGTTTACTTCTCGGCAACAAGAGCAGAGCTGGCCGGGGTGTTAGAAGAGGCGCAGGGTCGTGGGTCCTACCTGGGAGTTGGGTGGGAGGCTGGGAGATGGGATGGAGAGCAAGGGGAATGGTAGAAATGGGAATCAGTGAGGAGAAGAGGCTGCATGAGCCCTGACCCTTCCTTGGCCGGGACGTGCAGCCAGGGTGCCCGGGGTGAGGGGCCCAGAGCCCCCCAGGACCGGTTCCACCAGTGGGAATCTGGGTGGTGTGTGTTTACTTGCTGAGTGATTCAGCTTCTTTTCTTACCTTCTTTTCTCACTACTAGCTTGAGGAAACTTCTCCTCTTCCAACTGGGCAGCCTGCAACCACCCAGGGCCTGGCCTGGTTTTTCCAGTTGGACCAGAAACGCCTGCTGAGGTACATTAACCCCTGGGGCTCATGAGCATCCTCCTTTGGGCCTGGAGGAGAGAATACTTCCTTGCATGCATCTTGGCTGCCCCTGCAAATGTCAGCCTCTGACCCTCACTGGGTATGTCCATATTCACTGGCCGTGCATCCAGGCAAGGACTGGAGTGTCTAAGTCTGGATTCCAGGCCCCTAGGTTTGAGCGGGCATTGCCAATGGCTGAGCCCCTGTTTTGGTCGGTGTTTATTTCTGTCGAGCAGGGACTTGTGACCTGCCAGTCCTGCCTCACTGCCCCAGCTATCCCAGGACATGATGGATCAGAAGGCAATTTTAAAAAGAGAAGAAAGTGCTAAACCAATGCACAGAACCAAACATAAAATCCCAACCATGACCGGAAGGACCCAGTAACTGGGCGCAGGTGGGACTGGATTTTTTTAGGTATTGACACATTCTAGTTCTTCCCTGAAGCAACGGCCTATTTACACAAGGCCTGAGCATCTTACGCTTCTGGAAGAGGGCCGTGCGTATTTGCAAGAAGCTCTACTAGAGCCGGGCCCGTATTGTACGGGGGCTGAAGTTTATCCATTGTGGGAGGACCCTCTTTAAGAAGCAAGCCATAAAATTATAAAATATGACACAAAATTATAAATACGACAGCAGCCCAGGAGCAGGTATCTATTTAAAATGAGAAAAGAACCCGCAATGAATTATAAATGCTCAAAAACCAGCAGTACTGCAGCATCAAACGACCGAAGAGTCTTATTTCTATAATATCTGAACTACATTTTCGGGGTGCATATGCTTTGCTCACTTCTTATGACAATTTATAAACAGCATTTCTAAGGAGGGGATGGATGGACCCTCTGCCGTTCCCCATCCTGGAAGCTTCTGTCTCCAGCCCTCTGGAACCCACAAACGTGGGGTGCTGGGCAGCATCGGAGAACCCGAACCAGCGCTGCGGGTGGTCGGAGCGTCCCTGGAAGCCGTTCCCACCCTTCACAGTTAACCACAAATGACCTACACATAACGGCAGACAACATCAAAATGACTCATCCCAACCGAAATGTACCCCCAACTCAGCTTCCCCTCAGCACGCGTCCAAATGTGCCCGCGGCGGCTGTAGCATCCACAAGAGCCCTGGGATGAAGCCAACGTGTGGGCAGAACGAAGCTGTGGTCCTCAGGATTGCAGCGAAAATATTTCACCTTTGCAATGTTGGCAAAATGCTGTGACCACACGGTCGCCGTCCCAGGGCTGCCAGGTGAGCCCCACTCTGCGCTCCACCGCGAGGCTCCAGGACAAAGCCTGGCCTCCCTGCAGGGGAGAATTTTACTAAGTTTTAAACATAAAATTGAAATGTTTAAGATTGTTTGCAAGTTTATAAGTCTGGGTTGTTAAAATGGAATAAATGCTCCAAAGGGTTTTGCTTGTCAGGTGCCTAGCCACCACCGACCTTCTGGTGTCTCTTCCTACAGGTGACAGGAGACAGGACTGAGCCCAGACCCCGTCCTGCGGGCACCCTCTGAGATGACCAGCCTCTGTGCCCTGATTTCTCTGCAGCCTCACTTGGTTAGTTTAGAAGAAAAGCATTCGTGGCTCATTCTCTTTCCCTAATTACTAGCGAGAAGGAGCGGCGCACTGAGGCCGTTGGGCCTGGCGTCGGGGGGATCAACGTAGGTGGGAAGGAGACTGAGTGTCTGCCGGGAGGTGACTCGTTCAGGCTTGGATAGTTCCATCTGCAGCGCAGATTCCAGGGAGGCCCGAATGGAGACAGCATTGAGGGAGGGAAACCAAGGCTTGAGTCTGGAGCTCAGAGAGACCCGGGAGAAGGTGGAAACATGGGCATCATTTGAGTTCAGAAGCAGAGACAGCCAATAAAGCCTGAGGTTGGGCCCGGTCGCCGAGCCTCAAGCTGGTGGCGACAGCTCTGATGGAGCCCTGGGGACAGCAGAGGGTGTGGAATGGGGCAGGGTGGGGCCCTGCGCTGACTTGTGCGCCACCCCCCAAGCTCATCCACGGAAGGCCTGGGCCCTGGAACTTCAGCAGGTGACTGTGTTTGGAGCCCAGCTCCTTGAAGGAAGTGCTCAGTTCAAGTGAGAGGGTTAGAGTGGCTCTGGCCTGAGCCCACTGGTGCCAGAGGGAGAGGAAATGCAGAGACGCCAGGGAGTGTGCGTCCAGAGGACGACCATGTGAGGGCACGGGAGAAGGCAGCCGTCTGCAGGCCTCGGAGAGATGCCACGGGAGACGCCAGCCCTGTCCACACCTGGCTCTTGGGCCTCCAGCGTCTGAACTGTAAGAGGATGGATCCTCAGGCTATAGGATTGCTTCAGGAGCCCCAGGAGACTCCTACAGACATCCAAGAGAATCTGTGCCCCAGGAGGTGGGGGACAATCAGTCATGAGGCTGTTGGGGGTCACGTCAGGTGAGGACTGACCGTGACCTCCCAGGTTGCATTCTGAATTTTTGTCTGGTAATAAATGGGCAGCTAAATCTTTGAAATAGTTTGAATGTTGCAGAAATACATATGTATATACATGAGAAGAAACTCGAAGCTGATACGCTGTCTGGTCCCTTGAAACATTTTCATTGTCTCGAACACAGTAATAACAAGAAGTGTGTAAAAGGAGACGCCTGGGTGGCTCAGTCAGTTAAGCGTCTGATTCTTGGTTTCAGCTCATGTCATGGTCTTCAGGTTGTGAGATCGAGTCTCGTATCAGGTTCCGTGCTCAGCTCGGGGTCTGCTCAAGATCCTCTCGCTCTCCCCCTCCCCCTGCTCTCGCTCACTCTCTCTCTCTCTCAATCAATCAATCAATACAATTTAAAAAGGAAGTATGTAAAGAGAAGACAGATGCAGGGTAAAAACTAGATCCACACCTTTTTCGGGGGCCAACACGGAGCAACAGTGCTCTGGGTGGGCTCCCGGGGGGGTGGGGGGGACGGACACCCGGGGCATTGGGAGAGATGAGGAGCCGGGATCAGACTCTGGGGTGAAGCACAGGCTGGGACAGATCTGTACCAACCTCTCCTGGGGGGCTCTTACAAACTGGGAGGTATGTGGACAAGAGAGCTGCAGCCGGAAATGGGAGAAGGCCCACTGTCGCACCCAGCTTCCCCAGTGAGGGCGGGAAGGGGCCCTGGATGCCCAGGTTAGAGCTGACTCTGGACAGGGAGCTGCAGGGCTCCAGGGCACCGGGTGGGCGAGCTCTCCTAGAAGGGGCTGCACACAGGAACCTCCTTATGAACTGGAATGCTGGGAGACACACCGGAAAACTCATCTTTAGATTGCAAAATTCTCTCTGGGCAAATTCATTTTACAGAAGAACTGATAATGGCTTTTTTTTAAAAGATTTTATTTATTTATTCATGAGAAACACAGAGAGAGGCAGAGATACAGGCAGAGGGAGAAGCAGGCTCCCTGCAGAGAACCCGATGCAGGACTTGATCCCCGGATCCTGGGATCACGCCCTGAGCCAAAGGCTGATGCTCAACCACCCGGGCATCCCTGACAAAGGCTTTATATAGGGTACATAAGTCTACTCACAGCCATACCTGGCAGAGAAGCTTCTATTTTTCGATTTGGATATTGTGATGTCCTGGAGGACATTTTTGCGTATAGAAAATATTATTTGCAACAATCTCATGTTTGCTTTATCCACAGCTGTCCATTATATTTTTATTTTTTAAAGGTTTTATTTATTTGAGAGAGACAGACAGACAGACAGACATAGCGACCGCAAGAGCACACGCAGGGAGGAGAGGGATAAGCAGGCTCCCCACTGAGCAGGAAGCCTGATGCGGGACTCGATCCCAGGACCCTGGGATCATGACCTGAGCCAAAAGCAGATGCTCAACTGACTGAGCCACCCATGTGTCCCTTTTCTTATGCTTTTACGTTTACTTTACCTTGTTGCTATAAATTTGGAGAATTTGAATAATCATTTGGGGAGGAAAGGAAGCCTCTGAACCTGTTTATTGAATTTCCGTAAATATTTTGAATGCATTTCTTATATTAAAATATTTTTATTTTGGGGGTGCCTGGGTGGCTCAGCAGTTGAGCATCTGCCTTTGGCTCAGGTCGTGATCCCAGGGTCCTGGGATCGAGTCCCACATCGGGCTCCCCATGGGCACCCTGCTTCTCCCTCTGCCTGTGTCTCTGCCTCTCTGTGTCTCTCATGAATAAATACATAAAACCTTAAAGAAATAAAATATTTTTATTTTCCCTTCAAGTACTTTAGTTGTCTAACAAACAAAACCCTTTGAAGCACTTTTTAATTTTAACAACCTAGACTTGTCCAAAGATGGACAAGGCAAAGAGTTGGATCCTCCCCTACAGCCCTTGGAAGGAACACAGCCCTTCTGGAGCCTTGGTTTTAGTTTGGTGGGATCTGTGTCTGACTCCCCATCTCCAGAACTGTAGGACAACAAATCCGTATTATTTAATGCACCAGGTTTATGGTGATTTGTTACAATAGCAATAGACAAAAAAAACTCATATAGAAAGAAGCTCACATGTACGCGCTCACACCCACCCACCCCCCACACACACATGTGCACACCTTCTTTTGGAGTTTAAAATAGGAAAAAACAGAACTGTAGGTGACAATAGCGATCATTAGAGGCCATCCATGTCTCCTGCAGAAGAATAGAAATGCTGATTTTCTTTATATTTTTAAGAAAATGTATAGTAGTGGGTCCCTGGGTGGCTCAGTAAGTTAAGTGTCTGCCTTCAACTCAGGTCATGACCTCAGGGTCCTGGGATTGAGTCTCGCATCGGGCTCCCTGCCCAGCAAGGAGTCTGCTTCTCCCTCTCCAACTGCCTACCCCTGCTCATGCTGCCTTTCTCATAAATTAATAAAATCTGTATTAAAAAAAGAAAAGGTATAGTATGACATGCATGTTAAAAAGGACGGGTACTCAAAGAATTAAAATTACAGAAGCGTGGAACCATTTGGGGACCTTTGCAGAGAGCAGAAGATGGAACAGAGCCTGATGGAGCAGCCCCGCCCTTGCTGGGGGGCCGACCCGGGCTGCAGGTGCTATGGGGGAGGGGGACAGAGGGTGTCGGGGAGAAGGATTCCTGCCCCCTTAAGGGTCCTTCTAGCTAGACTAAGAATCAAGTTGCCATGAGACAGATTGACAGGAGAAAATCAAATTTAATAGCGTGCATCAGGGAGTCCACACGGATGTGGACGTTCAGGCAGTCAGGCAGCATGAGGCACAGATGTCATCCTGAAGGAAGTACAGACAGCCAGGGGTCTGGGGCTTCGGGGGGAAGGAAGGCACTTCACAGGCCGACAAGGAGAGCAGATGTTTGGTGATGAGATGGTTGCTCCGCTATATAGACAGAATTTATCTCTGCTAAGAACCCTTATTCTGGAAAGACCCCCAATTTAGATCCTTGTATGGAGTTAAGGGAGGACCAACAGGGTCTCAGTTGCCTTTAGCTCAAAATTGTGTCAAAGCGGCATGTTCTTGGGGGAGGTGTTGTCTAACTCCTTCACCCTCAACCAAAAGAAATATCAAATAGTTCGATCGGTTAATTGTTGATAATTTATTAGGTCCAAACAACTCAATAACAGCAGGCTGTCTGGTGTCCAGCAGTACCCCTGAGAAATTTTAAATACCCCACAGTGCCCCAGTGAACTTGCTGAGGTTCCTCAGGGTGCCCTGGTGCACAGTTTGGGAACCATCGCCTTAGGATCCTGGGGCATTCCTTCTCTTCACCTGCATGTCACCCAGGGGGCTTACCTGTGACATAGGTCACCCCCTCTGGCAGAGGGGGCACTGTCTCTGTGGACTCAGCCGTGGGCGGATGAGGTCACTCGCTCAGGTCCCTCTGTCCCAGATGCTCCAGGACTAGGTGGATGGTGGACAGAGACACTGGGAAAGTCTAGTCACTGAGGGAAAGGCAAGGTCGGGATTCATTGTAATTTTGAAGTCCCGCTAGGCGTTGGTTTGATTGGAAATGGCTAGAGTCATAGGATTGTTGGAAATAGCCAGGAAGGGATTTTGAGGGGGGGGTGGGTACGGAGAGAATATTTGGGCTGTCTGTGGATACTGTCCACTGAAAGTTGATGGATCATTCAGGAATTTCCTACACTGAAAGCTCAAGCCATTTGCCTGGGAGCAGATGCCAGGAGTCAAGTCAAGTCATGCTAGTGAGCATAGTGGGATGGGTCCTTTCCTTGAACCGAGGAGCGTGTGCTGCTTCTGCTCTCAAATCAGTTCGTCTCATTAATAGATGCATTTCCGATAAACACTTCGTAAAGCCAGAAGTTACAACCACGTCAAAGTTTGTACTTCGGATCTACATCACTGCCCCCAGCTGTGCATCGATCAGAGCGACGACCGCAATTCAAGAGTCATTTTTCCATACTCAGTGCCCTACGTCCCAGATAATTTAAGAATTACATTTTACTAGGAAAGCATATCAAGGTAACTCAAAAAGCCTTAAAAGGATATTGTCAAATCAAAAACCAATCTGGGCTTTAGTAAGGAGAGACTTTGAACGAAGTCTTGAGGGAGGGAAAGCCACCTTGGCCAAGAGGAGGGGACCGTGGGCACAGTAAGATCACACTGGCTGAAGATTTGGCCCCTTCTCAAGAGCCAGGCAACGGGGGCAGGGGGTTCGTTCCAACAGAGGGGTAGACAAAACTCAAAGGGACAAGGTATGAGGAAGTGAGTTGGAGGAGAGACTGCAGGATCCCATAGTAAGCTGGAGACACCTGCTACGCTCAGGAAGGGTGGCTGTTGGCTCAGGCCAAAGCTCGGTGACCCAGAAGAGATGGTCCTTAATGAGCTCTGATAAGAAGCATTTGTTTCAGTGGATCAGTGGGAATGAGCAGTTGAGCTAATTATTGATGAGGCAAAGAATGGGAACTTGGGGGGATCTGTGCCTGAACCGGTCATAGGTAAACGAGGGGGGCATCCGTGCATCCTACCAAGTCACAGGAGGAAGGGCATTCCTTGGAGTAAACCATTTACTGGGGCACAACAGGGTCAGGGGATTTCTCAACCCTCAGGCAACATTCAACAGTGTCAGTATTTAATATACTATGTTCGGTTGACATCGGTAGACGTGGGAGGGCGGAGATCCACGTTCAGAGAGGAAAGAATCCACACAAAATTCCTGACTATCCAAGAAGAGCTGGCTCTTGTGCTTCTTCAATGGCCAGTGGCTTGGTGTCAAGTCGCTGGGTTATTTAGATTCAACTAGTTACACTTTAGAGATGATAGAAGGTTTTTTTTTTCTTTCTTTTTTTTTTTTTTGAAAAATGTCAATATTCACAAGGGGCTGGATTCCATCCTTGACTGATTACAGGCATACTGGTGTTTACCTATCAGGTTGGAAAGTGATCTTGCATGTGATCTTGCAAAAGTACTTTAGAAGTTATACAAGGGAAAATTTGAAGACTAGGAGAGGAGCCAGAGGATAGGAGGGGCCCTCCTGGGAGCCGCGGTGGATGGAAAGAAATAGAGTTTTTTTGGTGCTTCTTATCTGAAAAAGAAGCATATTTCTTAAAGATTTTCTTTATTCACAAGAGAAACAGAGACACAGGCAAAGGGAGAAGCAGGCTCCTCAAGGGGATCCCAATGCAGGACTGGATGCCGGGACCCCGGGACCACGCCCTGAGCCGAAGGCAGACACTCAACCCCTGAGCCACCCAGGGGCCCCACAAAGAAGCATAGTTATGTTGGCTTTTGTCTTTGTGCAAAACAGTGGGCTGTTTACTTGTGACCTATGAAATGAATAAGTAAGGTTACTGATGTTTTATAGGCACTAGATACAATCAGCATGTTGCTCATTTGCTGGAAATGCGTAAGCGGTGTCCAGGGCCGATGCCCGGGGTGCCTCCCACTCTGCTTCAGATCTGAAGACAAGGGACACAGGCCACCAAAGACATTCTCATATGAAAAATCCCATATAAGCTTTAATGACAGATTAATGGTCAAATCTTCACTTAAAATATAGCATTTGGGGATGCCTGAGTGGCTCAGCGGTTTAGTGCCTGCCTTCAGCCCAGGGCGTGATCCTGGAATCCTGGGATCGAGTCCCATGTTGGGCTCCGTGCATGGAGCCTGCTTCTCCCTCTGCCTGTGTCTCTGCCTCTCTCTGTCTCTCATGAATAAATAAATAAAATATTTAAAAATATATAGCATTTGTTAATTTCCTTACACACATTAAAAAAACCAGAGAGCATACAAATAAATTCCAAGTTACCGTGGGGCTGATTTTGCATATGCCCCGTTGGATGAAGAGGTGCCCCTGAGTTCTGTGAGTGCGCATGTGTGCTGCGGACCCCTCCAGGGTCCATCCTGGGGTCTTTGGTTCTAATTCCTTTGAGCTACAGCCAGTTGGCTGAGCAGGCTGTTGCCACTAGAAACCTTATCCCAAACTGTGCTACTGAGGGAACAACCCTGGTTTCTTGCCATTCCTTCCCCAGGCGAATGGGTGTAACATGGACACCCTATGGCTTTTAGTGCGGCCTTTAAAAGACAAAAACAAAAACAACTTACTTTTAGCACCCTCGTCCTTGGAGGGTGAGGTCAGACCTCCTGGACTAATTCAATCCTCACTGAATAGCTTTTCTTCTCTATCTCCTGTTAGTGATTCAACCAGGGGGCCACTCAAAGCATCCGGACTGAGCACGGACTGGGGTCACTTCAGGCCACCGTGCTTCTAGGAAAGAGAAGTTTGTCTTCTGTAAAAAAGCGGCTGATGTCGTACTTCACAATACAAACACTGTTTGAAAAGCAAGTAGGAGTGTCTTACACGATGAGGAACCCTGTACGAACTTTAACAGAGGCAGCCTCATCTTTTCTGGGGGATGACTTTTTTGGGGGGGGAACCACTCTCATGATGGATAGAAGCAGTGATTGTGATTGATGAAGACTTTGATGTCATGGCATCATTCGGTGGCTTTTATATGTAATTTATTTACTTATTTACTTATTTATTTATTTTTTATTTATTTATTGTTGGTGGCTCTTAGTTATCACTACTACACTTTTTGCTTATCAATTGCCATTGGGTTAGTTTTTTCAAATTAATGTAATGGGTTTGGGGTTATTTGGTTACAGTAATGCCTTACTAGGATTTTTGGTCTAGAATTTTCTAATAACTAAGCCCTGTGCCATTGGCATTCACGTGTGTTAACCCACCCACTTCCAGGCAGGCGTGAATGGAAGCTCACGCTCGGGGAGCTTATTGGGCCTGTGACGATGTGCTGCTTGTAAATCCACATAGATTCAAGTATTGGCAAAATTCTCTCGAGGAAAGTATAACTAAAACCATCAGATCATTTGAAGTTTTATAGAGTGTAGTTTATAATATTGGGTAGTATATTTAGGCTGATACTTTTGTCTAATGGAGGCATAATTAAATGATTCATGTACATCTGCAGGGCAAGTGGAGATCAACTTCTGTTCATCTTTGTTGTGGTCACCAAGTCCTTTTCTGCTGCAGGACAATAACGGGAAGACGATGGCAGATTTCTGGGTCCTTTGCTCTAATTAAATGCATTGAGATAAAAAAAAGATTGTAAAGTTAGCTAATCTTTAAATCCTGTTTTTCTTTTTTAATTTCTAGTAGCTGAGGAGGTCTATGGATAGTGGAGAGCACATTGTGTGCACACACACACACACACACACACACATGCATATGCGCCTTCACACCTGTATGCACGTGCCCCATTATGATCTCAGGCATGCTCACTCACACATGCATATGCATGCACATGGCCTCACACACACATATATGCTCAAACATGACAACACAGATACACACACACACACACTCCTGTCATTCTTTGTTTTCTTTTTACACAAAAACAATTTTATTTTCCAGGTCAAGATTCACCCAGAGGGAGCAGGCTGGCTTCAAATTTTACTGCTGACAAGAGAAGGGAGGAAGGAAGGAGGAAAGAGGGTGAAGAATCAGGACAAGTTTCGTACACTGGATATAGTATCACCTTTTATAGGTATATGTAGCAATTGGATGTAATTTATGGAAATTCTCATTTCTCTTCTTGTGAAGAAACTTACTTAAATGATGGATCTTGAAATAAAAACTGTCTCCAGGTCTGGTTTCACAGAAAGGGAGAGAGGGTGTGGTGTCTGACACTTGACACTCAGTTGGCATTGGACCCATCATGAACAACACTCCCCCCACCCCACCAAGCCTTTGACAAGGGCCCTCTGGAACGCTGCCATGGTCAGACTGCATCAGGATAAAAGCCAGCCCCAGAGCTATACCCGAACCTGGCTGGCTGCCTCCCCACCTGGTGTGGATGTCCTTATGGGACACAAGACCTCATTCAAGGCAATGCTCTGTGATAGTCATTCTCTTCCAGGTAAGGAAACCAAGAACATTTTTGCATCTTGGAAGTAGTCTTGGATCTGGGGACTTATTAAGGCTACAGGAGACTTTACTTTCAAATAACAAGTGTCTTCAGAAGAACTACAAAATTCTGGGCACCTGGGTGGCTCAGTTGGTTAAGCGTCTGACTTTGGTTCAGGTCATGATCTCAGAGTCCTGGGATCGAGCCCCACATTGGGAACCAATGTTCAGCAACGGGTCAGCTTGTCCCTCTCCCCCTCACTCTGTTCCTCCCCCCAGTAGTGCTCTCTCATACTCTCTCTCTCTCTCAAATAAAGTCTTAAAAAAAAAAAAAAGAAGAAGAGCCGCAAAATTCTATAGACTGCCAAGAAAAGGGAGTTGTCATGGAAATACATCTTCAGATTCAGAGTTGTTATCCTCTGTTCTCTCCAAACTTAGCAGAAATGGTGAATGTCTCCTTGTCACCCATTTCACTCCTGCCCCATCATGTAGCAACAGCCTTGGGATTGGAGGATGGATCTCAGAGCATCCTCCTAAGCCAATCATAGCAGCTTCTTTGATAGCAATGGGTCTGAACACTCCATGGAAGTCAACCAATACATGGCCTTTCTCTGGAGGCCAGGAATTGGCTCAGGCATGGACACGTGAGCACTTATGGACAACGAAACATCAAGGGAGGTTGGTAGGCAGCCCTGGGAAAGACTCCTTGATCTTTGAAGAGATGATTTCTTCTCTCTCACTGAACGTTAACATGTATGCGCAGTTATTGCTGGCACCAGCTGACAACCAACCACTATTAGGAGGAAGGTCATACTGTAGATGGCAGATTGGAGACTCAAAAAAATACCTTGATCCTTGGTGACTTTGTTTTTTAACCAGTCAAGTTCCCAGTAGATGGCACATTGGAATCAGGATAATGTGGAGAGTCTAATAAAGTAATTATTTAAAAAATTATATGGGAGGTGAGTACAGTGCCCACTTGTAGTTAGTAGCAGTGAGGGCAGCTGTTCCATCCTGCCCTCTGCACCTCAAGTCCTGAAAGGGGAGAGGATCCCTCCCAGAACTTGGAGGCAGACAGGCTGTGTGGAGATGGCCTTCTGAGAAGTTGGGTCCATCTGTGGGGGCTGAAGCCAGCTTGAGGGGTCCCTGCAAGGAGACAGCTGGGAGACAAAATGCTCAACCTCACAGCCACTTCCCACTAGGATCTTCTGTTGATGGCCATCATTAGGAAAATTCAACTGGGAGTCCATCTGGGTGGGCTTCTGGGGTAGAGAGCTCAGAGGGGACCCAGAGAGGCTGAGAGACAGTCTAGAGGGGTGAATGGAAGCTTCCTAACACATTGAAGAGCAACTGGACCAAGTAGAGCCAGATTGCAGCTGCATTTCATAGCAAAGTTCTTTAAAGTCATATTGAATTGGCTTTTCTCCTTCTAGCACCCCAAAGCATCCAAATACACATGCACACAAAATAGTTTACATACACAGCTATTCTATTCTATAGCTATGCTATAAATTGAACGAGCAAACTCTTGGAAAGGGCCAAAGCAACCTGCCTATGGGGTCTAGGCCTACAGACAGGCGGTGCCATCAGTATGTCAACTTCCAAGCAGCAAAGGACACCAATGGTGCCCCATGTGTGACAAGAGCCTGCGATTGGCTCATTCTGAGAAACAAAGAGCAAGACTGTTGCTTTCCTTTTGTAAACAAACAGCTGATTTCTTTTGATAAAGATTGTTTCCCTGGCTTTGATGAGGGGTGGATACACAGGTGGAGTTGACCATGAACCTGCCAGCCATAAAAGGAGAGAGTAGAGGCACTGAATGGACAAAACAATAGGAGACTGCAAAATAACATCCCAGAACACAGTAGAGAAATAAATGCCTTGAAAACATTTCCAATAACTACAACAAATAAGACAATGCCTCTGAGGAAATCCAAACACTAGAGCCATTATTAAAGGGCTTTAACTCACTACAGCATTCTTCAAAGACACGGAGGCAGGGGTAATAGTAGAAACAAACAGCTCTCAAAGCTGGCAATCAAGAAGCAGGTGAGAAAAATGACTGACTGGAGAGCCTGGAAATTTAAAAAAAACTGGAAATATTGAGATAAACAATTTAGTGAAACACAACTAACTCTAAAGTAGATACAGTGAAAGAGAGAGTTAGTGAAAGAGAAGATTACACCAGGGAATTAATGATAATGAGACAAAAAAGGAGAGATGTGAAAGAGAATGAAACAAACTTAGGATGAACTGAGATGCTGAAACATGCATCTGATAGAAGTTCCAGGATGACAGATGATAGGATAGGATAGGATAGGATAGGATAGGATAGGATAGGATAGGATAGATGTTGTGGCTACATCCTCCACCCCTACATGTAGTAGCTGTTGGGTTTTCAAAATTTAAGAAAGGCAGCATTTTCCAAATAGACAACACTGAAAAGCAAGCAGGATACCCACCAACAAACCTCCAGCCAGATGCACTGCAGTAAGAATGCAGAATGTCAAGGACAGAGAGACTAGGTGAGGGGTGCTGGGGAGGAAAAAAAGACAGACAACCCACACAAAGGAAAAGAGGTGACATTCACACTGACATTGAAGATGGTGAGTGAACACTTGCAAAATGCAGGGGAAAATGACTTCCAACCCAGAATTCTGCGAGTGACCAAATTACTATGAAGATCGAATGTGGAAGAAAGACGTCAGTCTTAAAAGGAATGAAGATGTTAGCACAGACTTTTGATGAAAGACAGAATCAGTGGCTCTCAACCTCTTGGGTGCCCATTAAACCACTTTGGGGAAAATTTAAAAATTCCAGGGCCCGGGCCACATCCAGGGCCACGAGTCCGCTCATTCATGTCTCCGGAGGTGGGTCTGACAGTCAGCCAGCATTGAAATCGCCGTGCTACCTAAAAAAAAAAAAATGAAGAAGAGGGAAAATGGATCCAGGAGAGTTTCCCCAAGAGCACGGGAATCAGTAAAGTATGTTAGTTAATATTACGGACTCTTGTTTTGCAGAAAAAAAAAATACTCCCCTATAATAGCTTCATTGGTTTGGGTGAGCTGGTTATTGGATAATCTAAGCTCTCTGGCTTCATTCTATCCCAACTGGATTTTTCTCACTCATTTGTGACATGATTGGCATTTGTTTGGAGGAGAAAGTTCCGTTTAGTGGCATGAGGCCATGAAGGAAGGCAGCAGATGCCATCTTGCTGCATACTGGAGACAACCGGGAAGTGTTTCACACCTTTTAATGCTTGGGGTTTATACCCTGTGGTTCTACTTTAGTGCATATGGGGTGAGGCCACAGTGACGGGACTCTCAGGTCTCCCCAGGGGTAGCCACGGTGGACACCCACTGAGTAACAGGTTCTCCAGCCAAGGACATGGGAACAAGCAGAGGAGGCTGACCCAGGTGTGGAACTGCTCTGGAAACCTGGGCTTAACGGATCACCAAGCCCTTTAAAAAATACAAATAAATACTGCTCATCTTTATTTTAAACAAAGAATTCATACATTGGCCAAATGGGCCAAATTGATGTCTTTTGGACGCACTGGGACTATCAAGAGGATCTGTGGCTAATTTAAAGAATTGCTGACTTCTAAGTCTCCTAGGTCTACTTCTGCATTTCATATCTGGAACCTCTGTTGGCTCTTGGGAACGTGATGGATTCAAAACTCTTATCTCAACTATGCTGTTACTTGGGGGACTTTGGACACATCAATTTATTGTATGTTGAGGTTACTTCCTTAACAGTGAAGTGGGAGGCCCGACCTGTCCTGAGTGTACATATGGCTGCAGTCACCTGATAGCGTGCCCTCGGGGCAAGCCTTGGGTGGTGATGGAAGATAAGGTGCTTACCTGGGGCTTCCGAGGAAGCCTCATAGCCTTTGTGCAAACATCTCTCTTTAATTCACTTCAACAGGCATTTACATGGAGCACTCCCACTGCATACGGCCTCTGGCCCTGACACATCCCAGTCGGGGATAAGTAAGGTGCCATCCCTGCCTCGAAATTTGAAAATCCGTCCCAAGTATAAGCATTCCTGGAACAAGAGTTGCAAACTTAAATGCATAAGGAGCAGACGATGGTCCTGTGCGGGTCGAGAAGATGAGCTAGTGGGGGGGCTGTTGTTTGCGTGTGCACCCAAATCAAGGTGTTGATCAACACGGCTGCCTCCATCCGGGCATTTCTGGGCTGATTTAGGTGAGACCTGTTCGCTAAAATAAAATAAAAGCCGGCCAACTTTAGCGGGGGTTCAAGGACTCCCTTTTAAAACTCAAATTCTGCTGGCTGGCTCGTCGCTGTCTTCCGCACTTTGCATGAAAACTGCTTGAGCACCTGGTGCAAAATATAGATTCCCTGGGGCTGCCCTCAGGAGATCTGAGTCGGTGGGCTCGGGGCAGGGCCCAGGAATCTGCATTTTAAGCCAGGGGGGTCACACCTGGGGAAACACGGCTCCGCTCTCTGTAGGTTTGGGCCTGCCTTCTCGCTGGCTCCGTCCTCCAATGGCCGGGGGTGTCCGCTGTGCCTCTTTTGGGGCTGAAGTCCCCAGAGTGGGGGTCACTCTTGCAACACCCTGAAATCCACCGCTCGGCTGCCTTGCTGCTGCGAGAATATGGAACTACAGTGTATGGACCTCTTTCTTTCCTGCAACACTTTACAGGTATTGGTGCGACGTCGCCACGGTGACACTGTCACTGTGAATGGCTGCCGTCAGCCTTGTTCAGGGGCCCCTCAAAGGGCATGCCTCTGTGAGAGCTGGATTATTGGTGCGTCTCCGAGAACGCTGGACTGGTTCCGTTCCCTCATCTTACACGTAGGGAAACTGAGGCTCGCGAAGGGGATTGGCTCCCCTCCACTCTGGTCCCACACTGAGACGTCTGTGATGTGTCGACCCTCTGAGACCTTTGTCTACGGCCGGGGTCTGTGACCCTACTGAGGTGGAAGTGGGGGGAGCCCTCGATTGCCCCATGGCCCACACAACCTTGCTGATTTTGAACGGCTCTACCTGGGGCAGAATCACTGTCCCCCCAGGGTCGTGAGTGGGTCCTCAATGGAACTGGCAGGTCTGCAAACCCAACTTTTATCTCAGGAGGGCAATGGGCTTACAGCCCTCTGCCCTCTGCCTCTGCCTCTGCCTCTCACACACACACACAACCTCCAAGATTATAGGCCTCCACAGGTCGACTCCGGCTAAAATCACAGTTCTGGAGGAAAGGAAGGAGCGTCATCCAGGACAGTGTCACTTCATCCCGTCGTCCCCTCACTACCCACCCAACAATGCAGACAAGGGAGGACCAGCGACTTGGATTGAGGGCCCCCACTGTGGTGGCTGGGATGCATGCGCCTTTGCTCCTTGGGTTCCCAGGGCCACTGGTCGAGGCGCTCGGGCAGCCAAACCCCCAGCGGGACCAACAGTCACAGCGAGCCAGTGACGTGAACCACCTGCTGCACTTACATGTGACACGGCATTTTGCATCTCAACCCACGTCCAAAGTTGGGAGGGTTTTGTCTTACAAGCGAGAAAACAACCTTTAAGAAAACGGCAACCGGTAAATGGAACGAGAGAATGACGAAAGGTTGCCGTCACAGCACCCCTCCACCTCCCCCAAAGCTCCTCAAGAGTTGGGCTTGTCTCTACACAAATGCTGACCTAGTAGGTCACCCACTTGGGAATGTGGTTCCTGCAGGTGGCAGGTGGTGTCTACTGTGACCCTGCTGTAGTCGGCACGTTCATGTCCCCCCAAATCCCTATGTTAAATAGCATCACCCCCACCTCCCGCCCCGCCCCCGCTCCCGATGATGGTATTAGGGGGTGGGGCCTTGAGTGATGCTCAGGTAATGAGGGTAGGGCCCTGGTGAGTGGGGTTAGTGTCCTCACAGAAGAGACCCCGGAGAGCCCCCTGCCGCCCTCTATTATGGGAAGCCACAGCAGGAAGACCCGGCCAGTGCAAACCGGGAAGCGGGGCTCACCAGACACCAGCTCTCCCGGCCCCTGTCAGACAAATGCTGTCCCTCTGTCCATAAGCCACCCAGTGTGTGGGATCCTGCCACTCACAGACCCTGTCTCACGCCGCTCCTTTCTGGCCTGTCCCGGTCGAACCTCACGGAACAGCACCTGCTACCTGCCGCTCTGTACCGGCTTGCAGGCTGGCGTCCACCTGGAGCTCCGGAAGTTGCTCTGATGTGGCTCTGGGACCTTCCCCCTGTTTCAGTCCCCCTGCCACTGTGCAGTCCTCACCCACCTCCCCTGCCAGACCCTGACTTTGCCAGCACATGTGCCTCCGTGAAATGTCTGCCTGTCTTGCACCGGGGCCCCTGCTGGCTCCTCCTCCGTGCCTCCAAAGGCGGGCACTCGAGGAGTCCCTGGTCCCATGCTCTTCATTTCCCTCCCTTGACACTGTACCAGTTGGCATCGTGTGCACCCTGCCATGGCCAGCGGACCTTCCACCTCTGTCCTAGGCTCTGTCTCTTGGGCAGCTGTGGACCAGGAAGCTCACCTACCCTGTCCTTGGAGGGGCTGCTCAGGTGCACCCAGGAGGCCAGACAGCTCCTGCAGCTCCAGGGCGATGTTGCTGAGCAGAGGCCTGAAGGACAGAGGGTAGAAAAGATGATTCTTTGCCCCTCGCAGCTCCAGCCCCGAGGGAAGCACAGAGCCACCCCTCTCCCGTCCTGCCTCCATCCTCCTTTCACTCCCGTGTACGCACAGCCAGGCCTCCCTGCTCTCCCCAACTGGGGGTGGCCTGTGGCCTGGGGGGACCCGGGAGCCCCAGCTGGTAGATCCTTAACTCCCAGATTTCAAGGGGCCTGGGAGGCATGGGGACCCTGACTGGTGGAGCAGAATCAGCTCTGGAAGGGAGGTGTCCTTTCTAGCTTCTCACTCTAGCAGTTTCCGTGGAGCTGGTACTGTGTCTAGGTGGCCGCCAGCCACAGGACGGAGCAGGGGGGGGCATGACGCGGATGCACGCTGCTCTTTCGGGAAGTTCGAGGGCAAGTAAGGAAGGGCTACCCTGAAAACCAGAGGCAAGCACGGGCTCTGAGATGGGGACAGGGAGGGGATGGTCACGGTGGGGGGAGTGGGCGCTCCAAGACGCACAGGGATGGGAAGCGGAAGGGGACAGGAAGTCTGAGACGGCCAGCAGTGACGGAGGAGACGGACGGGGGATTCTCAAGGCCCTATCTGGGGGACTCACACACCTCCTCCCTCTTTGGTCATTTTCACAGGTCATTTTTAAAGGTGATTTATTTTCGTTCTGGTAAAGTTAACGCATATTAATCGGCGTACAACAGAGTCATCCAACACGTCCGTACAGCATCTGCTGCTCATCACGACAGGTGCACTCCTTCATCCCTTCACACTTCTTCTTTTTTTTTTTAAGATTTTATTTATTTATTCATGAGCGACACACAGGCAGGGGGAGAAGCAGGGAGCCAGATGTGGGACTTGATCCCCGGACCCCGGGGTCACTCCCTGAGCAGAAGGCAGATGCTCAACCCCTGAGCCCCCCAGACTCCCCTCCAAGCTTCATTTTTATGTAGCTTCCAGAAGAGGCAGCTTTCACTATGATTCACTTTGATTTTAGACCTCCTGCATATGTACTTTCAGCTTGGGGACCATGATTTTCTGTGAAGGAAAACATTTTGGAATTCACGCAGAGGCCACCCCGGAAGGGCAGGTGGTGGCTGTCAGGGACTGGTGCAAGGCGGCCACAGCCAGACCTGACTCTGGGTCTGGCTTTTCCAATGGGGGACCCTGGTCACCGTCACCTGCCCACGGTCAATTTCTTGCTGAGACACACCAGAATAATTCTTGCAAATTCCCAGGGAATGCCTCCAACACATTTGCCACAACAGTGACATCCTCCTGCCTTTCTCCTCCTTTCGGCAAAATGGTTGACTTCCGGGGTGACTGGTGTGGTTTATGAGTCACTTGTACCTGGGAACTAAAGTTTCCCCAGTGCCCGATAGCTTCCTTGTTTCTAAATATGAACTCTTTTTAGAGCTTTTTTTATTCAAAGGGCTTCTGAGGGATGCTCAGCACAGCATGAACTTCCTCGGGGAGTCCCCTCTTTTATTCCCCGTATCTTCCTCTTTTCACATGATTTACCCTCCCCAACAGCTCAAGGGCAACGCATGACACGTTCCCATGCAGAATCATCACCTGCTGGTCAAGCCCTCATTATCCCCTTCATCTCCCCAAAACTCTGAGTAGGCGCCCTGATAATATTACTCACACGTTAAGTATCACAATTTGTAGCAAATCAGTCTGAAAAAAGAGTCAAACCAGTTTTCAGTATACAGTAGTCTTTCAAGCAACTGTCAATGTGCATTTTATTCTGCTTATTTTTTTTAAAAAAAGATGTACTTATTTATTTGAAAGAGAGAATTGGGGGGGGGGGTTGGGGAGGAGGGGCAGAGGGAGAGGGAGAGAGAACCCTAAGCAGACTCCTTGCCGAGAACGGAGCTGGAGCCGGACGTAGGGCTTGAGCTCAGAATCCAGAGATCACGATCTGAGCTGAAATCAAGAGCCAGCCACCCAGGCGTCCCTCAATATACATTTTAAATGATGTCTAAAATTTGTGTCTAAAATTGGCCGGCGGAATTGCCCGCTTGTCATCAGGATCTCCCTTCGATGACACAAAATTAAATGTTGGTTAAACCGTGCGCACTCTGGGACCCGCTTCCTCTACTTGATCTTTAGGAATCATGTCACCATAATCCAATGAAATAGAGTTTTAGGTTGTTTTTTTTTTTTTTTTTTTTTTCAGATTCCATGCACAAAGACAAAGAGTGCGAAGGGGAACTTCGAATACACTCTGCTGTCTGAGCACGTCCTCTTCTGGCACAACCCTGCTGATGGCTGAGAGTGCGGGCGGATGCCCTCCCTCAAGCTCACACCAGCTCTCATCCACTCCTCGGCGTGACGTGCAAACTCTCCCCTGCTGGCCGTCCCAGCCACACTCCCTGCCTTGGGCACCTCGCACGTCCTCTTTGCCAAAACCACCCTCAGCCCTGGCCTCGGAGCCCTCCTTCCTCCGTGAAGCTGTCCCTGACCTTCAGATGAGCTCACGCCTCCAGAATTTACGGTTTTGTCGCTCGCGCCCCTTGCAGTTGGCCTGCGGGCCTGGATGACGCGTCTGCGGTCCCGGGCACCTGCTCCTGCCCGGGAAGCAGGCACGGGTCATGCAGAGGCCACATGCGCCGAATGGACGACTCACCATCACAAGCACTTTTAAGTTTATCACCGTAAATAAATCTGTAGAGGAGGCACTGCCCCATTTTATGGGGACTCGGGGAGTGTGAACTCCAAAGCCAGCCTCTTAACCGTTGAGCTAAAGATTCCCTCAGATTTTCTTTTTTTCTTTTTTTTCTTTTTTTTCTTCAACATTTTCTTAAATTAGATCTGGCCTTGGCTGAGTTATCCCGATGACTGTCCTACAGTTGACTTCCCTCGGGGCTCCTTGAACCCTCCTTTGTAATCCAAAGGGCACAGAGGCAATGCAATCCTTTGGGGCTATTCCTAGGAGGTAAGGACAGCCCAGGAGCCGGATTCCTATTTCCTAGATGGGGCTTTCTTGGAGGGAGGGGTCAAGGGAACAGTTCCCAGGCCTCCCCCCAGCCCAGGAACCCTTGGGGAGGGTGAGGGGGATGGGCACCACTGTCCTGCATGGAAGTAAGCACAGCCTGTGTCCCGCCACAGGGCCAGGGGCCGGGGGGGCGGGTAGTTTCATCTGCTTCTCCAGTGAAATAAAATGAGTGAATGAATTCTACTAGCCTTGCCAATAATGGCCTGGGCGCCACTTTTAGGGTCTGGTTTCTGTGTTACATGGGATTCTCTCAAGAGGTCTAACTTAACACAATCCCTATCCATCTTTTACACTTTAGTGAGAATTTGTATTTACTTGCCCTCCTCCTGCCCTCTGACCACTAGCCACATAGAAAAGAGAAAGGCAGGGGAGCACCTAGGTTATAAAAAGCTTAGAGACCTAAAGTCCCAGGAGGGAACGAAAGGGCCCTGAATGTAATCTTTGTCCAAGTTATAGTCTTCGCCAGATGGGTCCTGGGTTCACTGAAAGCCCCAGAGAAGTGACCTGGTACCCAAGCACTGTAAAGAACGAGGACCGCAGAAGAAGCAAGCCTGGCTTTAGGGTCAACCCCCTCTGCCCCGCTCCCTCCTCTGTGGCAGATGGTGGCCAGCAGCCGTGATCCCAGCTCAGGAAACTTGGCACGTGTGTGGCAGGCCTGCTGGGTCCCCAGGCAGCTCCCTATACGCCCCCGACCTGCCCTGCTCGGAAGTCGTCCAGCACTCCCTCTGCTGCCTGAGGCCACCCTGGCTCCTTTGTCTTGTCCCCAAGTCCCATTTCCTCCTGCTGGATTGATTATGTGCCAAGCCCTGTTCAGGGCCAGGATGCATGGTGGGCCACCGGCAGGGGCTTGTCCCAAGGGGCTGTTGGAGCCCATGCCTGGGCAGTGCACATCCCCAAGCTGCACGGGGTCGATTGGGGATCATGCACTCGGGGCCCTGCTCCAGTGTCCTGTGTGGTGTGGCTGCCTGCTGAGGACTCCCCGTGGTGGCTCCAGCAGGTGATCCTAGGCCCTGTGGGACTCAGGGTCCTCCCCCCGCTGCTGCCACCCTGGTTGTGGGTCCCACAGCCTGGAGCCTCTGCCTTCCACACCTTCCACACCTTCCACAGCTAGGCTTTGCACAGACCCCGCTGCCAGCCAGATCTTCCTAATTTTCCTGGGAATTGCTTTGAGCTCAGCCTCAAGAGCAAACACTCCGTTAGCATGTTGACCTAATCTCCGTATGACAAGGGGTCGGGGTTCCAGATACCAAGCCGGGCCGTGACCGCCATGGGGCCAAGAGCTGATGAGAGCCCGAGGGGCCTGGCAGACAGTCACAGGAGGCAGAAGGAGGGGAGAGGGACTGGAGGGGGGCCTCTGACCCTGGGCAGCTGTGAGGGGCTCAGAGGGCACAGTGCAGGGCGTCCGGGGAGGGGAGCAGAGCAGCCCCGTGCACCCCCTGGCTGGAGACAGCCACGTGGAGGTGCAAGAGCTGTCGGGAAGGAGGTACTTCGACTTCACCAGCATTTTGTGGGTGTTTCGAGGCAGCTCATGCAGCTCGGTTACATTTAACAGCGTTTTCATTACGCCTCTGAGTTCCAGGTGATTTTACAAGGCTTTAAAACACTTGATTCGGTTTACACTGCTGCTGCAAAGCAGATTGCGGCACGATTTCCACTTTATGGAAGGGAGCTGTGCAAACAGACACCTGGTTCCTGTTTCCTGGTCACGTAGCCAGTCACCACTAAGGTAAATTCCAGAACTGTCGGCTCCCTGGAGGTTGGCAAAGTCCATAGGACGTATTTCTCTAGGCTGGGGCCTTTGGGCTTGTCTCACCCCCTTCCTATGTGCAGGACACCCTCCCCAAAGAGAAAGAATGAGCACAGAGGCCCAGGGAAGTGGGGAGACCCAGGGTAAAGGGGAGGAAGCAGAGTTGGTGAGGCAGTAGGCATAGATGCTTGCTGGCAGCCGCATGCAAAGGGCATTGAGAGGTGCCCAGACCTCAGAGAGGACGTGTCTAGGCTGCTCGCTGACCACCTGGCTCTCAGGTGCATGCCCTAAGCACAGGTGAGCTTTTCCTATACCCTGCTCATCTCCTTACAGAGCCTCCAGAGTGTCATTCAATCCCCTCTCCTAAAGCAGTCCTGCTGGTCACCCAGACAACAGAGAGGTGGCCGGGTCATTCTGGCCCTGGAGCCTGTTAGCTCATAGACACACTCCCTGGAGACATCCAGTCTAGTGGGAGATGGTGCATCTCTCCTCCAGAGGGGACTGGGAGCCCGGGTGAGCCCTATGAGCAGGGACAGGTACTCCCTGTGTTCAAGTACAGAGGGAGCTGCACTGTGCAGGGCTTCAAGGCAGGTGATAAAGCATCAGGCCCTCCAAGGGGGGAAACTGATAGCGGCCCATGCCGACAGCTGGTGTCTCCAAAGCTTATATCCAGGGCATACAGTGACAAATGAATGACAAATAAACCCACTGCCAGAAGAAGGAGCCAGCCAGTAAATGGTCCTAGAGTGAGCTTATTATTCTGAGTGGAAGGGGAAAGTCTTGTATGAAGATCCTTCACTACCATGGCCCAAGTGCACTAGTGAGAGGCAGGTAGCACAGGTGACAGCCCAGGAGCAGCACAAAGTGACACCAGTGCCTCCTGGTAAGGTGGCATTTCTGCCAAAAATGCATCACTGGAATTTAGTCATGAGGAAACACTGGGAAATGCACATGGAAGGACATTTTGCTAAATAACCAACCAGGACTCCTCCAAAGAGTCAAGATCATGAAAGTCAAAGAGAGCCCAGAATACAAGGAGACTAAAGAGGCATGGCCGTGATGACATGCAGCTTGTGACTCTGGACCAGAAAAGGGACACCCGGGGCGGGGGGGAACTTGGGGGGTCTGACTAGGTGTGCAGGCGAGACAGCGGCGTTAGACCAGTTTCACTCCCTGACTTCAGCAGTTGTGGACGGTGTCATCACCCACCTGGGGAATCGGAGTGGAGCATATTTGAGAATTCTGCATGCCTTGTTTGCAACATTCTTCGATGTCTGGAGTTATTTCAAAGCAAAAAGTTAAACAGTAAAAACATTTAATAGTAAGCTGGAAGACACATTAAAAAAAAAAAAAAAAAAAAAAAAAAAAACAACCTATCCAGAACAGAGCCCAGGGAGACAAAGGAGTGGAAAGGACATGAGAGAGACAGAGAGTTGGGAGAGATGGAAGAGACGGAGGCCTAGAAGACGGGGTGAGAAAAATCTGATGATTATCTAACCGGAATTCTGCAGGCAGATAGTAGAGACAGTGGGAAGGCTGCAGTACTCAAAAAGGTCATGGCTAGGAACTTTCCAGAACTATGATAGACATCAAGTCTTAGGAATGACTCCAAAGCACATAAGTAAAAAGGAAATTCCTATCTACACCCCTCGTGGGAAGGCTGCAGAGAGCACTGAAACAGAAAAGGGAAATCATAAACATAGAATTCGTATGTAAAACGGGGAAGGAACAGGGGTGGTGCCCACTCTCAGCTCAGCTCAGCGCTTTACCGGAAAAATGCACACAAGGGACTAAAGCTCAGAAAAGAAGAAGTCAAATGACATTTGTTCACAGGCAACATGACTGGGCGTGCCATGTGGGAAAACCCACGGAATCTACAAAATACAAACAAATGGCCGGAACAGATGAGCAAATACAGGAAGGTGGCAGGATGCAAGTTTGGTGTTTTCTTTTCTTTCTTTCTTTCTTTTTTTTTTTGAGAGAGAAAATCGGTGAAGGGAAGAAGGAGAGAGAATCTTAAAGAGACTCCAAAGTGCAAAGCCCAATACAAGGCTCGAACTCACGACCCTGAGACCATGACCTAAGCCAAAAACAAGAGTTGGATGCTTAACCCACTGAGCCACCTAGGCGCCCCTAAGGCCAGTGCTTTTAGAAGTCTAAATTTTCTGTATGCTAGAAAACTAGAAAACGAACCTTAAAAAAAAATAGTTACCATAGCATCAAAAGATCAAATACATGGAGATAAATTTAACAAAGTGTATCTATAAAGCATTTACACTGAAAACTAAAACCCAGTGCAGACAGAAATGTAAAAATGTCTAAGTAGGAGAGATAGAACATGTTTTCGGATCCAAAGATTCCATTGGAAACCACACTATGTCCGTTGTCTCCAAATTATCCTACAGATTAAATGCAATCTCAAGCAAAATCTGAGTCATTTTATTGTAAAATTTTTCAAAATTCATTCTAAACTTTACATGTCTCTCTGAAGAGACGTTAAAAAAAAAAAGAATAAAATTGGAGGACTTGCACTATTTGATGTCGAGATTTACTTTACAGCTACAGTAATCAAGATGGAGCGGTATTGGCCGAGGATAGACCAGTGCAACAGAATAGCATCCAGGGATAGACCTACATGTATCTGGTCAAGTGAGTTTTGAGAAAGGAGCCAACGCATTTCAGTGGAGAGAAGGGAGCCAGGGAGATGGATGAAGGGGATATCTGTATTAGAAAAATGAGCCTAAACCGCTTCCCTGTGTCACGCACAAAAATAAATTTGCAGTAATTATTGCCTTAAATGTAAAAACTAAAACTGCAAAGTTCGATCTTTGGGCAGGCAAATATTTCTTAGGCAGGATGCCAAAAGCCCTGGACATGAGAGAAAAAAAGTGATTTCATTTAGGATCTTCCAATAAAAACCGTGAAGCAAATGGACAGGCAACACAGAGACTGGGACACAACATTTCTAATACAAATACCGGACAAAGGACTTGTGTCCAGAATATATAAACAGCTGCTACAACTGGACAATACTCAGCATGGTTACAGTCTTCTAATTTCAGAAAACACAGTGTCCTATAAACTTGTTCGTGTTTCCATAATAAATAGAGTGCAAGCACGTGTTAGCTGGGTTCTCTCTTTCGGAGTCTTCGAGTCTTTGACAGGCTTGTAATCGAGGTGTCAGGTTGGCTGTGTTCTCCTCCCGGGTTTGAATGGAGAAGGGTCACTTCCAAGCCCACTCTTGACCTTACAGCTCCTCATGGTGGTTGGGCTGAGGCCTCAGCATGTCATTGGCTGTTGGCCAGAGGCCACCTTCAGCCCCTAGAGCCACCCCAGCTTCCTGTCACGCAGGGTTATCCACCATGACCGCTTGTTTCCTCAAAGCCAGCAAGAGAGGGAGAGCAAAGTTGGGGTGGAGGGGAGGAAGGAGAGGGAGAGGGAAGGGAAACCCAAGAGGGAGAGACTCCACCAAGAATGATGAAGCCTGGGGATCCCTGGGTGACTCAGCGGTTGAGTATCTGCCTTCGGCTCAGGATGTGATCCTGGAGACGGGGGATCGAGGCCCACATCAGGCTCCCTGCATGGAGCCTGCTTCTCCCTCTGCCTGTGCCTCTGCCTCTCTCTCTCTCTCTCTCTGTGTGTCTCTCATGAATAAATAAATAAAATCTTAAAAAAAAAAAGAATGATGAAGCCTTACATGATTGGAACCACATACATCCAGACACCATTGTGGTGTTGGGTTGGTTAGAAGCCAGGCACACATCTCTCCACGCTTGAGGCAAGGGCACTGCACAGGGTGTGAATTCCAGGACTGGGAGTGGTTGGGGGGGGGCTGCAGGGACCACTTTGTGAGTCTGCCTCTCACAAATGCAAGTGTAGATCCAAGTTTTTCTGGACTTTCCAGAGAAGCTGTAGTATACTAGTACAGCTAAAACAAATACAAAGAACTGAAAAAATGTGGAGGGCACAAATTATTCTGTGAATAGAAGAACATTTAAAGATTATCATGAATACCTTTTATTTAAAAAAAGTTTATTTATTTATTCATGAGAGACACAGAGAGAGAGGCAGGGACACAGGCAGAGGGAGACACAGGCTCCATGCAGGGAGCCTGATGTAAGACTCGATCCCAGGACCCCAGGATCACAACCTGAGCAGAAGGCAGACGCTCAACCACTGAGCCCCCCGGGCGCCCCTATCATGAATACCTTTTGTGAGATTAAAATTACTACATTCATAAAGCAAATAGCATGATTTGAAAGAGAAGCTGTAAGTGAAAAAGAAAGCATATGCGTAAAATATCAATCTAATCATCAATACAGAATTTCAAAACTTACGTTCTAAATAAAGGCAAGGAAAACACTTGGGAGGTAGAAACTCACCGTATTTCTAGTTTTTTCTTCTACGTATCTCAAATCAATAAATTCGAAAATAGAATATGTTCAGTAGTTTAAAGTTATGGTGGTAAATTACAGACATTCCAGAAGAAATGAAGTGACCATTTAATGACTGGAATGGGTAGGGGTGAGGGAGGGATAAGCTGTTTGATGATGACCCTTCATTGTGTGTAATCATAGTGGTTTCATTTTCAAAAGATACGTTTAGAAAAATAAGACCATTTTTAGCCAATAACAGCACCGGAGCTGCAACCAGAGAATGAACAACAAATCCAAGAGGACTCACAGTTTGGTATATATTTTGGCAAACATAACATGTGTCTAGATTTGGGGCCCAGCCCTATGGATTCAGATCCCTAGCTTTTGAGTCGATGCTTCTGCAGCAGTAGACTCACATCAATCAACCTAACAGTCTGAGGTATAAACCCTAACTTACAGCCTATAATAAACAATTGCCCAAGTGACAATTTTTTCACGTGGATACTCAGCTTGGAAGCCGAACTGGAACCAGAAAATTGCAATGGGAGACCTGGACCCCAAATAAAGGAATTAGTTGAATAAATGAAGAGTTCATTCCTTTTTTTTTTAAGATTTATTTATTTATTCATGAGAGACACAGAGAGAGAGGCAGAGACACAGGCAGAGGGAGAAGCAGGGTGCCCATGGGGGGAGTCCGATGGGGGACTCGATCCCAGGACTCTGGGATCCCGACCTGAGCCGAAGGCAGGTGCTCAACCGCTGAGCCACCCAGGCGTCCCTGGAAGTTCATTCCGATTCAAACATATACAAGGTGTTTTGATGGGAGAGTCTTGTCTGGAGTATGGGGGTGGTGACAGTCCTTGCCCGGAACCGTGCTTCCTGAGCCCAGTGAATATCTATTTCTGTGACCACCTTTTTTTTTTTCTGCTTCCTTTGGCTGATAAGTCTGCCCCACATCCCCACACCTAATGAGGTCAAGATAGTACATCATTCAGGTCATTGTCGGGGCACCTGGCTGGCTCAGTGAGGAGGGCATGTGACTCTTGATCTGGAGGTTGTGAGCTCAAACCCCACGTCAGGTGTAGAGCTTACTCAAGACATTACATCATCCAGGTCATTGTCAAGCCACACTTTCCGGGAGCTATTCTGTACAATTAAGAAAGTTTTGCGCATCTTTTCCCTCAGGAGCTATTTCCGAGTTTCAGTTTCACTGTCATAGGACAATCTTAGTTTCTTTTTCGTTTCAAGTGCTTGGAAAGCTGCTCATCTGTGTTCCTAAATCACCAAAACAGTCACGGATAGTGTGTTAGCTAAAATAATTCTATTTTTATCGTTCCTTTATTAGTCAGAGTAAAGAATGATAGTTGAAAAGAAGATTGTTTAGGCTTGCGTGAAGTTCTTCTGTTTCCATATCATTAAAATAGAGTCTTTTCACCCTAGTTATGTGATAGTGATGATTGGGTCTTTTTTAATGCACTTCAGCTCCCCAAGGAGAAAGTCATAAAGAACGGTGAGCCTAGTTCCCTATTAAATAAAGAGAAAAAATAAATTACCTTCTCAGCTGCCATTTCTTCAAATATCATTGTGTCCATTCTCTCCGCTTCTGAAATGTTGCACTTTCACTGTATCTTCCATATTTAGTGCCTTCTTTTCTCTTTTCCGGTTTCTTTGTCACCACTTGCTTGGATCTGGATTTTTTTTTTTTCTCTGGCTTACCTTCCAGGTTTTAATTCTCTCTTCAGCTGGGTCTAACCTGCTGTAAAACACACTCACTGTGTTCTCAACTTGTGATGTATTTTTCAGTTGTGGAATTTGTATTTTGTTCCCAAACTTTTCTCACTTTTTTCTTTAAGTTTTCTGTTTCCTGCTAAAAATTTTGAATATCGCCTTTTATGACCTTGAACACCATAAGCATGATTACTGTAGTGATTATGTTTGATAATTCTTTTACCCAGAGCGCTCATATGCCTCTTTCTATTGTCTGTTCCTTTTGCTAGTTCTGATTTATGTTGTCTTGTCTCCTTGTGTTTCTGGTTGTCTTTGATAGAGCGCCAAACATTGTATTTCAGAGATCACTTAGAAATAATTTGAGGTGCGGTGGGATATTACCTTTCTCTAGACAGGATTTTCTCTTATTTCAGCCAGGTACTGGGAGGTACCACCAACTTGGGATTGCCTTAATACAATTTCAGTGGTTGACATACTTGGGACCATGTGGGTGTCTTGAGGCTACGTGGTGGTCCACGTGGGGGCCGAGTGGCTTTTTCTTCCTCTTGACCTCTAAAGTGTCACCCATTGGGTTCCCAACTCAAGGCTTCAGGGAGTTATAAATACCTAGACTTGGCAGGCCTGGATTCCTGTCCTGGACCTCCTGCCCCACGAGGTGGCCAAAGTGCTACTCAGATGCTTGGCCTTCTCTTTGTGAATCCACAGACGCCCTCAGTACAGAGGCAGCATCCAATGCTGACCATCCCTCTCCAGATTTCCATCTTCTTCTGAATCTCTGTCCATACCATTTTACCACCTTGTTAGGGCTCCAATTGCTTTAAACTGTTTATTTATTTATTTGTTTGTTTGTTTGTTTATTTATTTTAGATTTATTTTTATTTATTTATGATAGACAGAGAGAGAGAGAGAGAGAGGCAGAGACACAGGCAGAGGGAGAAGCAGGCTCCATGCTGGGAGCCCGACGTGGGACTCGATCCCGGGACTCCAGGATCGTGCCCTGGGCCAAAGGCAGGCGCTAAACCACTGAGCCACCCAGGGATCCCCACTTTAAACTGTTTTAAAAGACAGTTTACCCAGTTGCTTTCACTGGGGTTGTTGGTCTAAACTCTCTATTCGGTCCAAATACGCAGAAGTGGAACTCACTCAAAACCCTGACGAACAAACGCAAGTTAGCATATGCTCTCTTTTCCTTAAGATAGCCTTCGGAGTCTCGGTCAAACGGTAGTTCTCCACACTCCAAATATTTATGTCTCAGTTTATTCGATCCACAGCCATTCGCTTTAATAAACTCAAAGGCCGAAGTGTTAATTTATGACTCGCACCGCAGCAGTGGCTCATTTGTGTTCTTTGGGATCCACTCAAGATTACTCTTCATAAGCTGCACTTCTTCCAACAACAGGAAGTGGGGTTATTTATTTCAAATGAGAAAAGCACACAGACAGATGGGGGGTCTGAATAAGCAGTTACGTCTGTGGAAGTGAAAATACGCCCCGATGTTTGAAGACAGGGTTCGTAACGCAAATGTAGCCGCGTACGCCTCCGCCGTAGGGTGTGGGCTACTGCAGTCACGGTGGTGGCACAGTTAACCTCCACCAAAGGTGGTGAAGAGTATGTCTCTGATGATGGGACGTGACCTCATGGCCAGAGCAAGCTTCTCCACTAGCTGCTTATTCTTTTTTTTTTCTATTTTATTTTTGCTTATTCTTTAAAAAAACAAAACAACACTCCCCCCCCCAAAAAAAAAAAAAACCCTGCTGAGACACATCTGCTCCATTGCACCACCAGCCAGGGCACCTGTTTCCCTGAAATGGGGGCCCCATAACATCAGGGACTTTGTGCATTGGATTCACTGTCATCCCGTCAGGGCTGGAAAGGAGGTCTGACGCATAATTTGCAGAATCGACCAACAGAGGCCAACATTACCGATTGTCCACTCACAGGCAATTTCTCCGGGGGTGGCCACAGGGGAGGTGGGACAGTTAGGGTGTCAAGGTTTGCAGGGACCAAGTCTGGGAGTGATGGCCTGCCTGCCACTGACTTTCCTGAGGACGTGATTTAGGGTAGCACGCTGGCAAAGATGACTGGGCTCAGCAAACCCAGCAAACGTGTGATGGAATCTGGCCGGGTGCCGCCTCAATGGCTTTTAGGCTGTCCCTCTTCACGTCAGAGGGTGCCCTTGCCTCTCCAGCTCCTGAAGGCCATCCCAACAGTAACCTAAGTCCCCAGGAGGTTTGCTCCCACGGGTGCTGGGATCTCCAGATTTCCCCAAGAGCAGACCAGTGGGTATTTGAGGTTATGGGAAGCCAGAGGACCACCTGCCTTCGACAGGGGCAGGCATTGGGGTCTTGGGGTGGGACTGCCTGGCGGGGCCGTGGAAGCAAAGAGGAGCCGGGTGTCCTCCTTGGGGACTGGGCAGAGGACTGCTGCCCCGTGGACACATTGGAGGAACAGCAGGGGAGAAGGGCTTGGCCAGAGCTGGCCTCAGTTTCTTTATCTGTGGACTGGGAGACTGCACTTGGCCGCAAAGAACTCTGGTTCCTGACAGCTGTTCCCCTGTCCCCTGGCATGCCGACAGTGACCCAGTTCCTCACCTTCCCGAGTCCTCGGCCGGTGACTCACCAGGTGCAGACCAAACAGAGCACACAGGTCGCCCCGGGGAAGGACAGAGCGACGGGCCGGGCTGCAAATGTGCTCTGCCTCCCGCAGGAGTCGGGGCTGGCCTGGGCCGGGGGCTCCGCACCGCTCCCTCCACACCCCGTCCGCAGGTGCCGCGCCCGGGGCCTCCTGGAAAGTCACCTGCGTTATTCTTCACGTTGATTTCGGATGGAAGCCAACCATCACGTCGCGCTCTGGGAGAGGCCATCCGGGCCTTCTGATCTGGAACCGAGGGAGCCTCCCCACACCCGACAGGGTCCTGCTCCCACTCAGGATAGTGGCCGGGACACAGCCCCCCATAATGAATCCCAGGGAGCATCTATATGCAGGTCCCCAAACCAGAGTGACAAGGGACAGACTCTGTACCGTCCGTGGCCTCGGGCCGAACCCCACCGGGAGATGTTTGCCATCACTGAGGAACCCTGTCTCGGAGTCTGTGCCGGGTGCTGGGGCCCTGGGCAGGAGGAGGGAGAGGCAGCCACAGAAGAGGCCGAGGAGTGACAGGCCGACGGGCAGGGGTAACTGTCCCCGTCTCTCTGCAGGGATGAGGCTCCGTCAGAGAACCGGCATGAGGGGCCAAGCCACCCGACAAAGAGCAGCGCTGGGCGGGCTGCCCAAGGGCCAGTGAGTGGCCGGTGTGTACTTTCTGGGCTGCGTGGTGCCCGCCCGTGACCCGCGCTGCCTGGCACCGTGGGGAAGTGCCAGGCTCCCCCGGGCAGGCCGCGGAGCTCTGTTTACCTGCCTACCTTGCTCCGAGGGCTCACAGGCTTGCCGGCATCCACAGTGCACAGAGATAAAGGTGGAGCCAGGGAAAGGGGCAGAGATAGCAGGAGAGGGGTGACGGGGCTGCGGTGGGGCCCAGGGGCCCACACCCCCGGAGGGGCCGCCTGTGGGCCTGAGAGGAGGCTGGGCCCCACCCAGCCTCTACTCCTTCGAGGCCAGTTCCACCCGCGGGGCCTGCACGGCCCAACGATCAGGGCTGTTTCCTGGCCTCCTCAGGGTCTTGAATCCTGCCTGACTTCCTGGGAACAGCAAGCTGTGTCTTGGTTTTGAACCCAGGCCCTCACAGAGAATGGGGGGGGGGCAGGAGCCAGAGCCCAGGATGATGGAGGAGGGGGGCCAGGGCTGGCGGTGGCGACCCCGAGGGTGGGCACGGGACAGGTGGGACCGTGGAGGTGCCAGGGTGGGAGGGGATCGGCACCAGGGCCCAGGGGCTGCTCGCTGTCTGTGTGGGTGCCAGGCTGTACCTGGGCCGCATCAGCCAGCAGGCTTGCTGGGTGGAGGGGTCCCCGGATCTGGGGCCTCCCCTCTTCCCATCCAGGACAGTGAGACAAAAGGCCCATCATCCCTGGTTTCTCTGAGTGGGGATGCCGTTCCCGGCGTGTGAGCAGGGGAGCATCCGTCTCCCCAGGGGCAGGCAGGACTCCAGGGGAAGCCGGGAGTGGGCGGCCAGACTGTGGGGTCCCCTGCGGGGATGCAGTGCCCCGGGGGCTGAGGCGCACGGAGATGGATGGGGGCAGGGACCTCAGACCCAGAGATGCCCATGGGGGGGATGCAGGTGACACCGGTCCTGGTGGGACTCTGGCCACTCGCACATCCTCTCTGGGGAACATGCGCGGGTGTGAACTGGGACTCGGGGCAGCCCACTCGACCATCCGCTGGAGATCGGGGACAACCTTGCTTTCCTCAGGGGCGTGGGGATGGTGCACGTGGGGCAGGTGCGGCCCCCTGGGCGGTGGCTGGTGCATTACCAGGCCTGTGTCAATATTTGCCATTTTTTCTTGCATTATTTTTTTCAAAAACAGTTAACACCCCTGGACTCAGGTTTACTCTTCAGGGTGAAAAAGTGGGTCAGGGAAGTTGGATCCCGAATAATGTTGCTCTGAAGGGCATTCAGGTTTCCCCACTGACCGTGGCCGGGGCGCCGAGGGTCCGAGGTGAAAATCCCACAAAGCAGGCTGGGGCTGGCACAGCGGGGCCACGGGTGCCCAGCCCCTCTGCCCTGTCCAGGGGCCTCCCGCACCGTCCAGAGCCGGCCCCTTCCTTTCCCTCAAGCTCGTCCCGGCGCGTGGGATTCTCTGCGCCGTCGGAAGGGAAGTTGGTTTGGCTGAAATGCGCCAACATCCATCTTAGTCCTTTAAGGTGAGAATTCTATTAACATGCCCCAAAAAGTAGGGAGAAATGGGCAATAGGACCCTGTGATTTTCTCAAGGGAACGTGGCCTGCTGGCATGTGCCCGCCCCTCCCCACACTTACCCCCCACCTCGTGGGGCAGGATTCTGGTTTCCTCACTCACCCCTGCCCCCCACCCCGGGGCAGACACAGGTGGCAGCCAGCCCAACATCCATCCCCCCGCCACGTCCCAACGAACAGGCCAGATAAGGCGCCCGGGGAAAAGGATTGGCAATTCAGACTCTCTCGAAGCTCGGGGTGGCCGCAGGACACTTCTGGCAAACAAGACGTCAGCAGGGACCTCCTAGGGCTTCGGGGAACACGTCCTTCCCTGAAACAGGCACCTCCTTCTCCCCTTCCTCCTTCCTCCTTGGACCACGGCAGGAGCACCTGGAGCAGCGGGCACCATCTGTGATCACAGAGCAATGGCCTGGGGAAGGACCATCATCATCGGGGATGGTAGGGGAGGGCGCTGGAAGGGGTGCGGGTCCCTGATGGCACCGTGGGGCCACTGCCCCAGAGCGGGACCTGGGTTAATCAGGGCGCATGTTATTGGCAGGTGACCCAGAGCTCCTATGAGGTTTATAATAGGATCGGGATAGACGGGGGCTGGAGTCAGGAGGACGTGTTGGCCCTCCCTGTATTGTTGCTCACAAGAACACAGGAGGCACATGGCAGGGACACCGAAGGGGACCCCCGGGATGAGCGATGACTGCTGAAGTGTTGCGGGGCCCCGCCTGCCCCCAGAGCCCCGCACACGTAGCTGGATGCGTGTCTGGGCCGCGAGTTCTACGGGGTCCACCAATAAGGTGTACGGCACAAAGGCAAAATCTCCGCTTCCCTGGACCTCAGCTTCTGTTTGCTGGATTGGCTCTATTCGTTCTTCCTATAGGTTAGAGCTTCTTCTGCAGGTGGCCTTCCCTTCACCTGGCCTCGGGGGCAAGGTGGCCAGTAGGTGGGGGTGGGGAGGGACAGAGAGAGATTTCACTGGAAGACCTTTCCTGATTCTGATAAACGACCATGTACTGTTGGGGTGTCAGCGGGAAAGTGTTTCCACATAAAACAGAACTATTTTTATCAGAGAAGTGTTTTGTTTTCCTTCCTGTTTTACAAGAATGTACACAAAGTATATAATGGGGTTGGTATGAACTCGGTCACCCCCACACCCAAATATTTACATTCCAGGTGACTTAGTGTTGCTCTCACGTCTGCTGGATCAGTGCAGGTGCCGGCATGTGTACGGGAAAGAATGCCCCGCCCGAGATGGGGGTGGCTGGGGGCTCCCGAAGGCAGCCACACAAGGCCCTTGACCCCCACTTGCTGGGTGAGCCTGCTGAGAAACCACAGAGTGTTTCTGTCCCCACGGCCCTCGCTCTGCAAACACTCCATCTCAGGCCAGACCCATCCGGCTGCATTCCGTGAACTGACGGAGCAGCAGGACAAAGGACACAGGACACAGGTCACAGGGTGAGGTGTCCCTCTGCCTCCCGCAGGAAGAGCTGCTCTGGGCTCCCCAGAGGGCCGCCCAGGGACACCAAGCCCGGTCACTGCTGTAAGACACGTGTGCTGGCTGCCCGCTCTGGGAGGCCCTCTCACCTGCCCCTCCTACTTAGCATCAGTGCTTGTTACTTCTATTACTCCTGTGCCTCGACTGTTGCTGGCACAGTCTTGCCGGGGGGGGGGGACATGGAGGAGACGCTGCCGCAGAGCACCGAGGATACACACATCCTACACAGGCCACATTTTATCGAGACTCAGATCTCGGGGCGCCCGGGTGGCTCAGCAGTTGAGCGTCTGACTTCAGCTCAAGGTGTGACCCCGGGGTCCCAGGATCGAGTCCCACGTCGGGCTCCCCGCAGGGAGCCTGCTTCTCCTCTGTCTGTGTCTCTGCCTCTCTCTCTCTCTCCGCATCTCTCAGGAATAAATAAATAAAATCTTTAAAAAAAAAAAGACTCAGATCTCATCCAATCGTAAAGATGCCTCATGATTTTACGTACCTCTCAGCAAAACATAACAGCTTCCAGCTAGACAAACTGTGCTATGTCATCACCTGAGAGACATCTCCCTGTTCGGAGGCCTGGAGTCAATGAACGTGGCCTGGAGTCCATGAAATAGTTATTTATCTTGGGCAGCCTGGGTGGCTCAGCGGTTTAGCGCCGCCTTCAGCCCAGGGTGTGATCCTGGAGACTCGGGATCGAGCCCCACGTCGGGCTCCCTGCATAGAGCCTGCTTCTCCCTCTGCCTGTGGTTCTGCCTCTCTCTCTGTCTCTCATGAATAAATAAATAAATAAAATCTTTAAAAAAATAGTTATTTATCTTGACTTGGCGTGTGCTGCCGTTTGGAGAGACCAGATTTATATGCATGAAATAAATTTAAAAACCAAGACACCTGCACCCTGATGTTTATAGCAGCACAGTAGCCAAACTGTGGAAGGAGCCTCGGTGTCCATCGACAGATGAATGGATAGAGAAGCTGTGGTCTCTGTATACGGTGGAATATTCCTCAGCCATCAGAAACGACGAAGACCCACCATTTGCTTCAATGAGGATGGACCTGGAGGGTATTATGCTGAGTGAAGTAAGTCAATTGGAGAAGGATAAATATTATATGGTCTCATTCATTCGGGGAATATAAAAATAGTGAAAGGGACCATAGGGGAAAGGAGAGAAAATGAGTGGGAAATATCAGAGAGCGAGACAGAACATGAGAGACTCCTGACTCTGGGAAACGAACTAGGGGTGGTGGAAGGGGAGGTGGGCGGGGGGTGGGAGGGACTGGGTGATGGGCACTGAGGGGGGCGCTTGATGGGATAAGCACTGGGTGATATGCTATATGTTGGCAAATTGAACTCCAATAAAAAAATATAAAAAAAAGAGAAAGAAACACAACCTGTATTTAAATGTATATGGTACTTCAAAATCTTGATTTTAAAACATACACAGGGGCAGCCCAGGTGGCTCAGCAGTTAAGCACCTGCCTTTGGCCCAGGGTGTGATCCTGGAGTCCCAGGATCGAGTCCCACATCGGGCTCCCTGCATGGAGCCTGCTTCTCCCTCTGCCTGTGTCTCTGCCTCTCTCTCTCTCTCTCTCTCTCTGTCATGAATAAATAAATAAAATCTTTTAAAAAAATAAAAAAAGAATAAACCACACACAAGAAAAGAAAAGTTTCCAGAAATAAAAGAGGATCTGATTCTTCATATTTTATAAGTCCATCAAGTACTTGGGAAAATTGAGCTTCAACAATCAACTCCAAGACATATCCTAGCAAAATTATTAGACTTTCTTAAAAAGAAAAATCCCTAAGTGAAATAATAATAAATTTATTGGATGTTGTAATAAATGTAGGATATATATGCATAATATAAAATTATTGGACATTAAAAAAATTTAAAAATAGATAAAAATAAAAACCAAGACACTTCACCATTATGAACTCCATGGTTTGGCCCAGGGGGCAGATGGCATTGGGATTCAGAAAGAAGTGCCAGCCGGTGCTAAGGGAGACGGGGGAAGGTTTGAAAAGAACATGAAGCTACTGAACCCTGAAAGGGGAAGCTCAGGGGTGAAAGGGGAGGCCGGGTAGTGGAGTCGTGGGAAGCACCCTGCTGTGGCATGGAGAGGGGGCCCAGGGTGGCGGGGACACTGCCGGCCAGACGACCGCAGCAGCAGCCACTGTGGGAGGGGTGCTCACCTGTACATGACACCCCGCAGGCACGGAGCGCTCCGCATGCTGTCACCTCTCCTCCCCATTGTGGCCCTGGGAGTGACGCAGGTCTCCCGGGAGCCGAGCCCGTGACGAGGACACGTGCACGAGCCCAGGAGCGGGGCAGGCAGCCCAGGGAACTGGAAGAAGAAGGTAGACAAGATGTGTGGCTTCAGGTCAAGTTCGTTCCAGCCTGATCCCAGGGGGAGGATCTCAGCGTAAGGAAGCTGGGGTGGGGGTGCGTGGGTGACCGTAAATCCCCAGCTGGGTGGTGACAGCAGTGCCCCGACGGAGCCCTGGGTGGGGGGGTGCTGTCAGTAGCAGACCCTCGCGGGGGCAGGTGTGGTGAGTGACAGGCCAGAGAGCATCTGGGGGCAGCACCAGTGGGATTGGCCGCAATGGACCTTATTACTCTCCTGCACCGATGGACTACCGGAAACACGCGGAGAGCGATTACGGTCCCCGGGGGCGACACTGGGAGGACCCAGAAACGGGCTCTCTGACTCTAAAGAAAGCACTTCCAGGGCACCTGGGTGGCTCAGCGGTTGAGCATCTGCCTTCAGCTCAGGGCCTGACCCAGGGGTCCTGAGATCGAGTCCCGCATTGGGGTCCCCGCAGGGAGCCTGCTTCTCCCTCTGCCTCTGTCTCTGCCTCTCTCTGTCTCTCATGAATAAATAAGATTTTTTAAAAAATAAAGCACTTGTTGCATTTATCCATTCTGTGATCGATTACTTATATTTTTCACTTGCTAACCTTAAAAATAAAACTGTTAGTTGTTTTACCAGCGAAAGATGGGTGCATTTGGGATGATGGAGAATTGCAATCCGGGACAAGTGAGAATAGAAGAGAGGAGGCTCTTTGATAGAGGAGTGGGGGCAGGCGGTGGTTTGGGGGGACTGTTGTCAACTGAAAGCCCTTTGGCGGCGTAAACTGGGAGCTGGAAGCGTCCAGGCTTTTCTCATTGGTGGGGCTGTTGCCATGAGCGGAAAAAAATGTCCTCCTCCTGGGGGAGTAAAGCTGCAAGAGCAAGAGCAGGGCGCCTCTCTTCCCGCTGGCTTTGGGATTGAAGAGGAGCTGTAGGGCCCTCAGCTCCCCGCTGCATGCCCCTCAACTCCATTTTAGCGAGGTTTCTCTTCACTAATATTCACACACTCTTTTCACTACACCCAACTACTGGGTAAAGGGTTTGGTCGTATGACGAAGAAATTGGAATTAAGATGGGAAAGACTGAACCACCAGAGAACTGTAGAATTTTTCGATTATCTGATGCTCCCTTTGTTGCTGTTGTTTTTTTTAGATTTTATTTATTTATTCTTGAGAGATACACAGAGAGAGGCAGAGACACAGGCAGAGGGAGAAGCAGGGTCCCTGTAGGGAGCCCGATGCGGGACTCGATCCCAGGACCCCAGGATCATGACTTGAGCCGAAGGCAGACGCTCAACCGCTGAGCCTCCCAGGTGTCCCTATGTTGCCTTTGTTCTATATTAAGATGTATAGACGATAGATAGATAGGGAATGAAAATGCCATAAGGAAAGTGTAAGACAAAAAAACAAGATAGGAAATAATATTCAGGGCCAGTACCATAGAAAATGTGCCATATCCCTAATATTTAAGAGCTGCCAAAAGTCAGAGAACAGAAAGACCAGTGGTTGAGCCCTTTCTCATACCATATCAAAAAAATCATCTCAAAGTGGATCAAAGACCTAAATATAAGAGCTAATGCTATCACTCACTAGAAAGAAACCGTAGGGGTGAACCTACATGACCTTAGAGTTGGCAACGGTTTCTTAGATGTGACACCAAAAGCACAGGCAACAACAACAACAAAAGTACATCAATTGGATTTCACCAAAATCTAGAAGGTTTATGTATCGAACCAAGCATGCTCTCCAGAGAGTGAACAGCCAGCCCAGAGAACGGGGGAGATACTTGCAAATCGTCACTCTGATAAGGGTCTAGTGTCCACAGCCAAGAGACAAACAACCCAATTAAAAATGGGCTAAACACTTTGAAGGACATTTCTCCAAAGAAGATACGCCGACGTCCAACAAGCACTTGAGAGGAAGCCCAATATCCACTGGGAAAATCGAAACCATGATAAAATGCCACATCAGCCCCACTAGGGTGACTGCAATTTAAAAAAGAAAAAAGAAGAAAGAAAATAGAACAGAATGAGGGCATCTGGGTGGCCCAGTGGTTGAGCGTCTGCCTTCAGCTCAGGTCATGACCCCAGGGTCCTGGGATCGAGTCCCACATTGGGGGCCCCACCGGGAGCCTGCTTCTTCCTCTGCCTGTATCCCTGCCCCTCTCTCATGAATAAATAAATAAAACCCTTTTAAAAAATTAGAAATAAAAAGAACAGAACAGAAGCAGCATCGGGGAGCATGTGGAGAAACCTTGCCGGTGGAAAGTAAAAAGGCACAAGGGCTGAGGACAGCAGTCTTCTGGAAGTTCCTCGAACGTTCACACCGAGTTACCACGGGACCCAGCAATTCCACCGCTAATTGGGAATCTGAAGGATTCGAATCTTGTATTTGATTCTTTCGTACCCTCTCCTGCCCCGGTTGTGAGGACTTTTAAAATCATACTAACCTTTCGCCCACCGCGCATCCTACCAATATTTTCCGGCCGTTCAGTATCTTCAATTTATGGGCCAAAGAGATTCCCTTTGGGCTTTGATTGAAATGACACCAGTGAAGACAGATGGGTGGGGGGTGGCAAGTAGAAGACGCCGCCGCCCCGTGTTTCTGACCCGGTGGGCACGCACTGCCTGGGGTCTTTGGTCAAGTCGTCCTGTTCTGTGCGTGTCTCACCCTCTTTACATTGCTTGGCGGCGCTTCACAGTTGGGCCTGCAGCGGTGCTGGGAGTCTCTCCCCAGTGTTCACACGCTGGCGCGGCCCGTGCGCGGGTCCCGAATGTGCAGCGAGCCCCCGCGTGAGGGTGACCTTAGAGACCACTCCGCCAACCCCGCCTCCAGTAGTTTCCACAAGGTGCATGGAGCCAAACAAAGCGCAGACGGGAAAACAGCCTCCTGCAACCCACTCGCTGGTTTAATGAGTAAAAACTAATTGTAGAAAATAAAGCGGCGCTAATGAGGGGTCCCCTGCGACCAGCGCTGGGCCAACACGGAAGGGAGGCGTGGGGAGCCCGGGCCAACACACACGCCTGGAGGGTATAAAAGCTGACAGATGGCTCAAGCTCCTCACACTCACACACTCACACCCGCACCCACACACACCCACACCCCCAGCCCCACGTCCACACCATGGCCGCCTCCACCCTGTCCGTCTGCTCCAGCGACCTGAGCTACGGCGGCCGCGTCTGCCTGCCCGGCTCTGGCGACTCCTGCCCCGACCCCTCCTGGCAGGTGGATGACTGTCCCGAGAGCTACTGCGAGCCCCCCTGCTGCGCCCCGGCCTCCTGCCTGACCCTCCTCTGCACCCCTGCGAGCTGCGGGTCCAGCCCCTGCCCACCAGCCTGCCCCGGCTCCTGCCAGCCCTCCTGTGGCAGCTGCTCCCCCTGCCAGGAGGGCTGCTGTGTGTCTGTCTGCTGCAAGCCCGTGTGCTGCACCCCTGTCTGCTGCACCCCCATCTGCTGCAAGCCCGTGTGCTGCACCCCTGTCTGCTGCAAGCCCGTCTGCTGTGAGGCATCCCCTTGCTCAGCCTCCCCCTGCTGCCAGCAGTCTAGCTGCCAGCCCTCCTGCTGCAGCTCCACCCCCTGTCAGGAAGACAGCTGTGTGTCTGTCTGCTGCAAGCCTGTGTGCTGCACCCCTGTCTGCTGCAACCCCGTGTGCTGCACCCCTGTCTGCTGCACCCCTGTCTGCTGCAAGCCTGTCTGCTGTGAGGCCTCCCCCTGCTGCCAGCAGTCTAGCTGCCAGCCCTCCTGCTGCAGCTCCTCCCCCTGCCAGGAAGACAGCTGTGTGTCTGTCTGCTGCAAGCCTGTCTGCTGCACCCCTGTCTGCTGCACCCCCATCTGCTGCAAGCCTGTCTGCTGCAAGCCCGTGTGCTGTGAGGCATCCCCTTGCTCAGCCTCCCCCTGCTGCCAGCAGTCTAGCTGCCAGCCCTCCTGCTGCAGCTCCTCCCCCTGCCAGGAAGACAGCTGTGTGTCTGTCTGCTGCAAGCCCGTGTGCTGCCAGGCCTCCCCCTGCTGCCAGCCAAGCCCCTGCAGGCCCTCCTCCTGCGTGTCCCTCCTCTGCCGCCCCGTGTGCAGGCCCGCCTGCTGCGCCCCCTCCCCTTGCCAGCCCAGCTGCTGCCGCCAGGGCTCCAGCGTGTCCCTGCTGTGCCGCCCCGGGTGCTCCCGCCAGGCCTGCTGCCGCCCCGCCTGCTGCTGAGCCGCCTGAACTACCCCGGGAGCTGCCATCTCAGCTGCTGAGCCCCCCGTCCTCCCCCGGGGCCCCTGCCCTCGGTGGACATGTGGCTGCTGCCAACTGGAACCTGAACAGGCCGCCCGCCCCTCTCTGGGGAGACGGCCCGCAGCCCTCAGCAGGGGCAACCTGCGGCCCCAGGGCCCTCGTCTGCATGAGCCGTGGCTTGTAATCTGCGTGACGAAGGCCAATCACCGTAATCAATAAAGCGTTTGTGTCATGAAGTAGAGACGGGCGTGTGTCTGTCCCTCCTCCTCCTCCGAGCCCGGAGAGCCCCGGATTGGAGCCGTGGCTGCTGTGCGGGGGTCGCAAACAGTGACGACCCAGTCTCATGTCCAAGCTCAAAGCCCCTGAGAGACGAGGTCTGAATGCAGATGTTGCCTGCACGCACCTGGCCCTTCCCCTCCCAGGACCCCCCCCCACCCACACCCACACCCACACCCACCCACACCCACCCACCCACGGTGCAGAGCCCTCCCAGCCTGGGCCCGGGAGGTGAGCAGGGCCGCAGAAGGCCCGCACCCTGAGTGGCCTTCAGGCTCTGGCCCACCCGGCCCCCTGCCCGTGCAGGTGAAGGGGGAGCTGCAGGACCCTAACTGACGGGACTCCGAGGCTCAGTACCCAGCACCGTGCTGACTCCGCTGGGGAGGGGTGCCCACACAGAGGAGCGGCCGCTTGCTGGGTGGGCACAAGGGCTGGCGCTCTGAGCCCCGCAAATCCCCGTCGGCCCCGAGAGGGGTACAGGGTGGGTCAGGCATCATCCACTCTACTCAAGGCTTCGAGGCCTGATTAAGGAGATGGGGGCAAAAAGGTGCCTTGCGGACAAACCCTCGGGACAGCGGGGGAGGACGAGCCTGCAGTCTCAGGGGACCACAGCGCTGGGGGGCCAGGTGGGCACCAGGCAGACCAACCAGGCCGGCATCAGGCCCCCCTTATGTCTTGTACCAGGAACAGGAGGAAGAGGCCCCAGGGCAGAAGAGCAGAGGTGCGGCAGGCGGGAGGAGGACAACAGGCGCCCCCTCAGAGGCTGGCTCCCCTGGCCCCAGGCGGGCTCTACCCCGGGGGAGGACCCAGAGCCAAGGGGCCTCGAAAGGGAAAGGGGCTGGGCTCTTAAACCCCTCAGTTTGCCTGAATTTATTCAAAACCTATGCCTGTTAGTTGTTCATTTAAATTTTAAGAAAACCAGACTATCTGCACAGATAAAGACCAAGACCTGGGTGGATTCCGCACCCCGAGGCGAGGGAGGCTCTACACCCCGGACCCCAGAGCCGCGAAGGGCACAGATGTTGACTCCTGAGGAAACCAGCGGCCCACAACGGCGCCAAAATAGTGCGTGGGAGAGTCTGGTGGGGCCCTGCGGGAGGCACCCCTGCCCTGGGCTGGCGGCTGGTCGCCCAGACCACCTGACGGTTCTGCAGGAGGCTCAGGTACCCTGCAAAGGCCTGGCCAGCCTGCCGGCGGCCAACGGCTCCTGGCCGGGGCGTCTACACAGTCAGCCGGACTGCTTCCAGATGGGGCGTCTACACGGCCAACCCCGCCGCTTATAGACGGTGTCTACACGGTCAGCTAGACTGCTCACAGATGGGGCGTCTACACAGCCAGCCAGACTGCTTACAGATGGGACGTGTACACCGTCAGCCCAGCTGCTCCTAGACAGGGCGTCTACACAGTCAGCCTGGTTGCTCCCAGATGGGGCATCTACAAGGTCAGCCGGACTGCTCACAGTTAGGGCATCTACACAGCCAACCAGACTGCTCTCAGATAGGATGTCTACACAGTCAGCTGGCTATTCCCAGACAGGGCATCTACACAGCCAGCCAGACTGCTCATAGACTGAGCATCTACACAGTCAGCCTGGCTGCTCACAGATGGGGTGTCTACACGGCCAGCCACGCTTCTCATAGTTGAGGCGTCTATACAGCCAGACTGCTCCCAGATGGGGCCTCTACACAGTCAGCCAGACTGCTCCCAGACAAGGCGTCTACACGGCCAGCCTGGCTGCTCCCAGAGGGGGCGACTACACGGCCAGCCAGCCCCGGTTGCCCAAGGAGAGAATGCATCGGAGGTGTCAGTGCCCGAGACGGCCTGTTCCGCAGCAGCGACGTGGCTCAGCGCTCCGGGCCCCCACCGCCCCCACCCTCCGAGCCCCCACCCCCACCCTCCGAGCCCCCATCCCCCCACCCTCCGAGCCCCCCACCCTCCGAGCCCCCCAGCCCCCACCCCGACCCCGGGGAGCCCCTCTGCGGGCGGCGGCCCGGTGCCCCGGGAGCAGCGCGGTCCCCCTCCCCCATCAAGGGCATCCCCGGGGCGGGGCCTGCGCGCTGCCTGTGGCGGGCCCGGGGGTGCCCAGGGGGAGGGACCCCGGCTGGGCACGCGGTGGGGTTCACGGGACCGGGAGGAGGGAGCCCCGGCAGGCGCCCCGACCCGACCGTCACATGCTCGCGACCCGAGGCCTGGGGGTGCCGGGCGATCCCAGAACCGTGGGTGCGCGGTCCCGGCGCGGTCAGGACCCCGCGGGCGCTCCCCGGGGACCACGTCCTGGTTCAGGCGCCCCCCGCCCCTGCCCCCCCCCGCCCGCTGTCCCCGCTCCCCTGGCGCTGCCCTGCCCTCGTGTGTCCCCGGGGGCCCCGCGCCCCCACCCGGGGAGTCAGCCCGGGGGTGTCCGCGGTCCCCCGCAGGGGGCGCAGGCGCGTCGGGGCAGGGCCGGTTGGCGGACCGGGGGTCCCCACCCCGAGCCGCGCGGGCCCCAGGCGGGAGCGCGGAGGGCGGGCGTCGAGGGGCCACAGGGACGCACGCACCGGCGCTGCGGGAGCCCCGGCCCCGGCGGACACTCAGGTCCCGGCGGCCGCGCTCTGGGGGGCCAGGTCCTTGCCGAGCGCCCGCACACCTGTCCCCTGTCCCCCCGGGCGCAGCGCCGCCCCCGCGCGGGGCTCCCTGATGCGTGCTCCCTGCACCCTGCTCGGTCGTCCCTGCGCGGGGCTCCCTGAACCCTGCTCTGTCCTCCCTGCTCGGGGGGAGGGGGGGGCGGGGTCCCTGCTCCGTGCTCTGTGCACGATGCTCCCTGCTCTGTCCTCCCTGCTCTGTGAGCGGGGCTCCCTGCTTCATGCTCCTTGTGTGGTGCTCCCTGCTTGGTGCTCCCTGCTTGGTGCTCCCTGCGCCTTGCTCAGTGCTCCCTGCTCCCTGCACAGGGCTCCCTGCACCGTGCTCAGTGCTCCAGGATCCCTGCTCCATGTGCCCTGCACGATGCTCCCTGTTTCATGCTCCTTGCTCGGTGCTCCCTGCTCCATCTCTCTGTGTGGTGCTCACTGCTCAGTGCTCCCTGCACCCTGCTGGGTGTTCCCTGCTCGGTGTTCTGTGCTCCACCACCCGCTCCATGCTCCCCACTCCATGCTCCCCACTCTGTGCTCCAAGCCCCAGCGGCATCCCGTTTCCCACGGCTTCCTCTTCCACGCCCCCCCTCCCCATCTCCCTTCTCGCGAGTCCGTGGATGACGCGGGCCCACCCGGCCCACCTCCCAGTGCACGAGCCTCAGGTCGCCCGTCTGCGGAGCCGCCTCGCCTGCAGGGCTGTATTGACCGGTCCTGGGGAGGGGGACGCGGGCGACTCCGGGCGGGGGGGGGGGGGGAGTTACCCCCAGAGCCCTGTCCCCATGGGCGAAGGAGGAGCTGTGTTCTTCCCCAGAGCATACACGTCCCGGTTTTCGACCAGGTTGGCTCCATATGTTAGTGACTGAGTGTACCTAAAAGGCAGGTGGGAAGGTTGGAGACGCGCCCTCAGTCCCTCCCAGCAGAGCAAGAACGAACCTCGGTGGTTCGAGGGACAAAGTGGGACCAAAGGAAGCCCTGGGGGCGCCTCAGGCTGAGCAGGAGGCCCACTCGCCCCCTTGCCACCTGGGCACGGCCACCTGGTAACCGGGGCTCCTCGGCAGAGGGAGCGCTCCTGGATCCTGGGGAGCCACCCGGAGAAAGCAGTTTCGAGAAAGGCGCTAAAGGAGACACGCCGCACACACTCGGGGGATTCGCACACGCTCCGGGATTTATTAGACTCGTGGGGGCGGCTGCAGAGCCTGGGCACTTGCACCAGCCAGCTGGGTGCTGTGTGGGTGACCCAGGCCGGGGCCAGGGGACCCAGTGGGCAACCCGCTCCGCCTGGTTAATGGGGATCAAGTGGCTTTGCTGGAAGATGATCCAGTTGGGTCCAGAATGTCTGAGGTGGATGATGCCTGGGCTGCCTGGTAGGAGCTCAGAGCAGCTACTTCTGATTGCAGGGAGGAGGGGGTCCTAGGAGGCCACAGCTCAACAGCAGTTAGGGGTGCCACAGGGGCCAGGGGTGCAGACCAGGGTGGGGCGGGAGGGCTGGCAGCAGCCAGAGGACTGGCAGGAGGCCACATACACGATGGGCTTGCAGCTCACAGGCAGGCACACGGCGGGCTTGCAGCTCACTGGAAAGCACACAACGGGCCTGCAGCTCACAGGCACACAGCTGGACACCTGGCAGGAGCTGGGCACGCAGCTGGACACCTGGCAGGAGTTGGGCATACAGCTGGACACCTGGCAGGAGCTTGGCACGCAGATGGACACCTGGCAAGGTCTGAGCAAGCAGCTGGACACCTGACAGGGGCTGGGCACACAGCTGGACACCTGGCAGGGGCTGGGCACACAGCTGGACACCTGGCAGGAGCTGGGCACACAGCTGGAAACCTGGCAGGAGCTGGGCACACAAAAGGTTGCCTGGCAGGGGCTGAGCACACAGCTGGACACCTGGCAGGAGGTGGGCACACAGCTGGAAACCTGGCAGGAGCTGGGCACACAAAAGGTTGCCTGGCAGGGGTTGAGCACACAGCTGGACACCTGGCATGAGCTGGGCACACAGCTGGACACCTGGCAGGAGCTGGGCACACAGCTGGACACCTGGCAAGAGCTGGGCACGCAGCTGGACACCTGGCAGGAGCTGGGCACACAGCAAGCCGGCTGGCAGCCCTCAGAACAGCTGGTGTGGCACATGGTGGAGTGGGGCTGGAGTGGAGTCGGGGACGAGGACAGGCTGGTCTGGAGGCTCCTCCCCGGTGGCCTTTATACCCAGCTGTGGCGTCCCTTCCTGCAGTTGCCTGATGATTTTCTTCCTCCTCCTCCGCGTCTCTCCCTGGAGTTCCTGGTGCAAGTGACTCGGTTCAGGAAACCCTGTGTCAGCTGCAGGCTCGCCGTGACCCAGCAGCCCCGGGAGTTCTGGATTCAGAGCCCGGTAGGATGGCTAGGGGCTATCAGCTGGGGACAGGGGACCCCCAAGTCGGGATGTTGGGGGGCCTCCCCAAGCTGATACACCATCCTCCGTCCACACAAGCACCTTCCCGCTTGCCAGACCGGGATCAATTCGGAAACTCTGTGATCCAGAATCTTCCCGACGGACCAGAGCCAAGCAGCAGGGCTCCTCGTGGCCAGCGGCCATGGCCACGTCACACATGTCACACTGTCCCAGCCCTGCGCCAGGCGCTGTGCGGAGCCTTGCACATGGATCCGCTCATCCCTGATTAGTCACCAATCCCTGTCACCATCCAAGGGGTGGGGGGGACCCCACTTACACGGAGGTGCAGTCAGAGTCCCTGACGTGTGGGCCTCCTCACCACCAGGGGAAGCAGCAGGAATCTGAAGCTGCTCGGTTGCACCCTGGAGTCCGTGGCCTCGACCTCAGTGCCAGATTATGTGGGACTTTAGGGGTTTTCTGAGACTCTTGGATCTGTAAATTAGAATTTAAATAAAAACAAATTTGTGGTGGGAGTCCTGGGTGACTCATTGGTTAAAGATCGACTCTTGATCTCAGCTCAGGTCTTGACCTCAGGGTTGTGAGCTCAAGCTCCACGTTGGGATCCACGCTGGGCATGGAGCCTACTTGAAAAACCATCAGGGACTTTTATCTACTATTTACGTCACAATATCATTCTCTGCTCCTCCTTGGGTTGGGATCGCTCATTGTTAGACTTCCTGATACGGTCCCCTAGTCACTCTTCGTGTGTCTTAATTCTGTTCTCTCTTCTTCACATTGGGTCTTTCCCACTCACGTGTCTTCCCGTGGACAGTCTTTCCCATCCCATGGACCCGGGTGTGCAAAGCCTGGACCTCAAGCGTGTGGGCTGAGCCCGGCCCCCTGCAGCCCAGCACCCCCTCTACAGGATCGCCCGCTGTTCCGGGAACGTGCCCCTTTCTGCGGCAGTGTCCTCACACCCCCACAACTGCCTCTGCTTGGAACCCCGCCCCCACCACGTCACCTGCATGCCAGCTTGGCATCGCCTCCAACCAGGGGGGCCCCAAACCACCCACCAGGGCCTTCACTCCTCTCTACCTGCTGAACCTGTTTTTCTTTCTGGGACTTGGCCTGCTCTGGAATCATTTCACGCATTAACTTTCACGCACTCGTTCATTCCTTGCCCCGCAAGGCTCACAGGGCCAGGACGTCTCTGTGGCCGGCACACAATACATATGTGTCGCACGAACAAACCAGCTGCTGCATAGATTACTAGGAGGCAGAAAGGGTCACCTCTCCATAAAGGGAGGAGAGTAACTATTTCAGGCTGGCAGTGGCGTGCTCTCTATAAGCACCCTGCATTACAGAGCAAGCCCCAGACAACACGGAAGCAAACGAGCATGACTGTTTCCAATAAAACTTTATTTACAAAACAAGTGGAGGCCCGATTTGTCCCACAGACTTCCCTGCTTCCCAGCATAGGGATCCCCACTTTAATGTTTTCTGTGCAGAACAAAAGCTCAGAATGCATCACTGCAAAGTACCCCCAGACGGCATGAGGCAAGAAGGGATGAAGGATGCAGTCCGGAGTGGAGCCAGTGGTGCTGTGTGCACAGTGTTGGCCTGGAGAGATCACCCCAACCCCACACAAAGTCAAACCAGAACAACCTGTTTACAGAAGAAGAAATTGGCCTCTACGTCAAACATATTTATGGTGGAGCCTGACACAGGAGAGCACACCTGCGACAGGAGGCGGGGGGAAGCGTGCTGGAAACAACTGAGGAAGTCAACAGGCAGTCATGCCCCAGGACGCTCCAGCCGGGGTATAAAGGCCGCCCCGGGAGCACCCTCCAGACACTTCCACCCTCCTCCCCAACACCAGCCCAGCTCCACGCCAACATGTGCCACACCAGCTGCTCCCCAGGCTGCCAGGCTTCCTGCTTCACCTCCAGCCCCTGCCAGGCGTCCTGCTACGTGCCCGTGAGCTGCCGGCCCTCCGTGTCCGTGCCCGTGAGCTGCCAGCCTGCCGTGTCCGTGCCCGTGAGCTGCCGGCCCTCCGTGTATGTCGTCCCCTCCTCCCAGTCCTCCGTGTGCCTGCCCGTGAGCTGCAAGCCTTTGGTGTTTGTGGCCTCCTCCTGCCAGTCCTCTGGGTCCTGCCAGCCCTCCCGCCCCACCCTGGTCTGCAGGCCTGTGTCCTGTAGCACTCCGACCTGCTTCTGACCATGAGCCTCCTGCCCAGCCACTCCCAGGGCACGGGGGCCACACCTGTACCCTTCCTGGAACGAGCCTTCAGTGGGTCTCCAGGTTCTGCACGGGGCAGATGAAGAACATGCCCAGCAGACTCTCTGAAGCCAGTGGCAAGGATGGAGCAGGATGATCTGGATCCTTCTTTGACCCTGGGAAGTGTGCCCCCCACCCCTGGGAAGCCCTGGTTTTCCAGGGGCTTCTGTCTCCAGCAGGGAACCAACCCTGTGTGAGCCAAATAAATTGTGCCTTCCTGATGCAGCTTGTTCCTCTAGTTTATTTTCACATATTTTGAAGTTCTTATCTCAAAGACATATATAAGTGTAAGTACAACAGCCCCTCCTCAAAGAGCCCTTTCTCCAACAGCTCAGCTGAGGGTGGGGAGGGGGGCTTGGAGGGTGCAGGGGGAAGGTGCACACCCAGCACCCGAGACTCACTTTATAGATGGGGAAGGGCAGAGGAAGAGCTACCCCCACTGAACAGGGGCTGGGAATCAGAGTGCTGCAAAAGGCAGGGGGCAGGGGAAGCTCACACAAACCCTCCCCAACTACAAAGTGGAGTCTGGACCGTTTTGCAGGGAGAAGCAGTAGGAAGTGAGAAAGCCTCACCCTCCACGACCCAGGCACATAGGCCTGCTCAAGACTGACCCTGGGCCAGGACAACAGAGCCCTCCTGGTCCCAACTCAGCCTGGCTGGTAGAGCTGCAGGAGGAGGAGCAGTCATTGGAGGGGGAGGCAGGCATGTGTAGAGGTCCCCTCCATGTGCCAGACACACGAGGGCAAGAGAAAACTTAGGGCAGAGCAAGAACACTGTGCCTCCAGCCCTTGCCCTAAGCATACGGCCCTGGGAACCCACCATAAAGGAATCCAAACTCTTAGGTACCTTGAAGGTCATCACAATAACAATAAAACCCAAACCAAGGTCAACAACTGAGCAGGTTGATCCAAACTTCCCCCCCATCACACACATAACCTGACTGGAGAGACCCACCCATTTCCAGGAGGAAACACTGTTTATGTCCATTTCAATTAGCACATGATATCTGATATTCAATCAAAAATGAGAAGACAGGGCAGCCTGGGTGGCTCAGCGGTTTAGCACCATCTTCAGTCCAGGATGTGATCCTGGAGTCCCGGGATTGAGTCCCGCATTGGGCTCCCTGTGTGGATCCTGCTTCTCCCTCTGCCTGCGTCTCTGCCTCTCTCTCTCTCGTCTCTCTGAATAAAAAAAAAATTTTTTAATCTTTAAAATCCATAAGGAAGAGAAAATACTTTTACAGTACTATGCTATATATATATATATATATATTTTTTAAATCCAGGCCATTCAAACTCATGTTGTTCAAGAGTCAACAGTGCAGGGGGATCCCTGGGTGGCGCAGCGGTTTAGCGCCTGCCTTTGGCCCAGGGCGCGATCCTGGAGACCCGGGATCGAATCCCACGTCGGGCTCCCGGTGCATGGAGCCTGCTTCTCCCTCTGCCTGTGTCTCTGCCTCTCTTTCTCTCTCACTCTCTCTCTCTCTGTGACTATCATAAATAAATAAATAAATAAATAAATAAATAAATAAATAAATAAATAAATAAATAAATAAAAGAGTCAACAGTGCTGTAGTATCTCACTTATATGTGGAATCAAAAAAAAAAAAAAAAGAGAGAGAGAGAGAATTTCAGAGGTGGGGGCAAGGGGTGAGTAAAATGGGTGAAGGCGGCCAAAGGTTACAAACTTCCAATTATAAGACAAATGAATTAGGGAATGTAATGTACAGCATCTCTATAAAAGGAAAACACCAAGTTAATATGTTTAAAGAAATAAAAGACAGAACTATAAATATGAAAACAGAGTGAGAACCTATTAAAGAAGAAGAAACAAACAGATGTGAGGGAAACAAAGACAACTTCTAGAAATAAAAAAAATCAAGTAATGAAAATTAAAAATTTAGTGAACAACCTAAACAGAATATTAGACTCAGCTGAAGAGAGAATTAGAGAAATCAGAAGGCAGATCCAAAGAAAATATTCCAAATGCAGCAAAAAGAGTTTAAAAAGTAGCAAATATGTAAGAGAGGTTAAGAGATGGGCTAAATGATTAGGGGAGATATGTGTGGTAAATTCATAAATAAAAGCATGGGAATGATAAATGTTAAATTGAGAATAACAGTTATATTCAGGATGAACTGAAGCATTGAATCGTGTGGGAGATGTAAAGCTTCAAATAAATAAGTAAAATAACTAAGATTAATATGTTAAATAATCAAGAGTAAAACATGGACTCCATATATGAACTGATGGAGAATTTTGGCAGAGAGTTGCGCACTATACGAAAGAGTCAAAAAGATTATGTAAAAATCAAAATACAATATCAAAAATAAATTCCTTCAGTGGGCTCATCAGTAGACTTGACACAGCCAAGTGTGGAATCATTAAAATTTAAAGATAAGGGATCCTCAGCAGCTTAGAACCTGCCTTGGGCCCAGGGTGTGATCCTGGGGTCCCGGGATTGAGTCCCACATCAGGCTCCCTGCATAGAGCCTGCTTCTCCCTCTGCCTGTGTCTCTGCCTCTCTCTGTGTCTCTTATGAATAAATAAATAAAATCTTTTTTAAAAAATAAAATAAAATAAAATTTAAAGATAAGTTAATAGATATTGCCAGTACTAAAACACAGGAGAAAAACAGTAGGGGAAAAAATAAGAATAAAACCTCAAAGAGCTCTAGGACAATGTTAAGTCATCACTAATGTCTGTAATTAAAGCCCTAAAAAATTAGGGGAGAGACAATAAGGCAGAAGAAATATTTAATTTCTTCAAAATTATCATTAGCTTTCTAAAAATAACGAAAGTCATAAAATTATAGATCCCAGAAGCTCAGAGCACCCCAAGTAGGATAAATATATCAGCCCTCCACTCCTACAAAAAACAATGACCTGAACCCATCATTAAAAGTCTGACTATAAAACCAAAAGAAAAGAGGAAATCTTGAAGGCATCCTCATGAAAAAGACATGCTCCATACAGAACAAACATAAGAATTTCTTCAGAGTCTAACTAGAAATGATACAGTTCAAAAGACACTGGAAAGACATCTTTAAAATACTAAAAGATGGACGCCTGGGTGGCTCAGCAGTTGAGCATCTGCCTTTGGCTCAGCACATGGTCCCAGGGTCCCGGGATCAAGTCCCCCTTCAGGCTCCCCACAGGGAGCCTGTTTCCCCCTCTGCCTGTGTCTCTGCCTCTCTCTGTGTGTCTCTCATGAATAAATAAATAAAATAAAATCTTTTTTAAAAAATAGAATACTAAAAGAAAAATCCGTCAACCCTATGAAACTTTTAAGATAACATCTTTAAAAATTAAAATGAAACAAACACTTGCTCAGATAAACAAAGCTTAGCCAAAGACACACACTGCCAGAAATATTCAGAAAATTTCTTCAAGCTAGTGATTCTGAGAGCAGAGAGAACCTGGGATGTACACAAGAGAAAAAAACAGCTCTAGAAATGATTCTAGAGAGAAATTCAACCCAAAAAGCTTTATAAGATAATTGACTGTCTGGAGCAAACACTGTAATGGGGGTTCTTCACATGTGTAGACATAAGCAAGACAAGACTCACTCAGATGATGTGATGTGAAAGGACACCGCTGTAGAGTCCCGGCTCTACAGGTGAACAGCAAAATAGCATCTGGGGGTAGATTGTGTTCTATTAAAGGTATAAATTATGAACTCTCCAAAGTGGACCAATCCACTTTAAAAAGATGTGTGACTAATGAGACCAAGAATAGAGATTAAATGGGATAATTAAAAAAGAGAAAAAAGAGCGGATGGCACAAATAGAACACGACCAGCGAGATGGCATTTTACCTTTAAATATATCAACAACTTCCACTAAATGCGAAAGGCCTAAATATCAGAATCAAAAGGCAGAGATTTTTAAATTGGATAAGAAAGCATGACCCAACTATCTGCTATCTATCAGAAATCCCTCTTTAAATATAAAACTGTAGTTAATTATTTCCTATATATATGTTTCTATATATGCTTATGTATTACATATGTAAATAAGCACGATGTGTATGCTTATGTGTACATATATAATATATGCATAAGTATACATAATCAACGATATGTTGGTATTATCCTTGTGAACAAACCCTTATGCCAAATCAATTAAAAATAGGGAAAATAAAAATTGTTCTTTTTATCTCCACTTATTCCTTCATTATGCTTCCTTACTCTATATAGACCCAAGTTTCTGACCTATATCACTTTCCTTTGCTCTAAAGATCTTCTTGCAAAGCAGGTTTACTGGCAAAAAAGAAAAAGAAAAAGAAAAAGAAAAGAAAAGAAAAGAAAAGAAAAGAAAAGAAAAGAAAAGAAAAGAAAAAAGAAAGAAAGAAAATCCTTTAATATGATTTGTCTCAGAAAGTCTTTATTTTTCCCTTCACTTTTGAGGGAGAATTTTGCAGGGTATAGGATTCTCAGGTGATGGGTTTTTTTTCCCCTCTCAACACACTTTAAATCTCTCTCTCTCTCTTCTCTTCTTGCTTACGTGGCTTCTGAGGAAAAGCCAGTGTAATCCTTGCCTGTGGCCCTGTGTAGGTAAGGTGTTTCTTTTCTTTGGCCTCATTCAGGATTTTTTCTTCATCTCTTATTTTCTGCAGTTTGGAAATGATGTGCCTGGAGGTAGCTGATTTTTGCACTGACCTGGGTGGTGCTCTCTGAGCCTCCTGGTCTGTGGTTTGGTGTCTGACAGTAGTTTAGGGGAGCCTCGGTCATTATTTCTGCTCCTCTTGCTCTTCTTCTCTGCCGTTCCCACCTCACAGAGGGTATGTCCCCCGTGTCATCCCACAGTCCTCAGGTGTCCTGTTCTGGTGTTTTGTCTTTGTTCCCTTTGCATTTCAGTTTTGTGGGTTTCTGCCAATAAATCAGAGAGCATCAGAGATACTTTCTCACCTGTGTCCAGTCTACTAGGAAGCCCATCAAAGGCATTCTTCATTATTGTCTCTTTCTGGTTCTTTCCATCTCACTGTTTACATTTTCCTGTCTGTTCTTGCCTGCTGTCTGCTTTATCCATCAGAGCCCTTGCACATGCATCAGAGTGGTTCTGAATTCCTGGTCTGATCATTCCAACATGTCGGCCATGTCTGCTTCTGTCGCTTGCTCTGGCTGCAAAAAATGTGTTTGTTTGTTTTGTTGCTTTTTGCCTTGTGATTTTTTTTTCTCGATAGCCAGACACAATGACCTGAGTTGAAGGAACTGCTGTAAATGACCTTTAGTACCGTGGTGGTGAGGTGTTGGTGGGGAGGGACATGTTCTGTAGTCCTCTGATCAGGGCTCAGGCTTCCAGTGAGCCAATGCCTCTTCTCAAGAGTTTCTCAGGACTCCCCCCTTACATGAGACAGGTTGACTAGAGGGGCTGAGTTGTGTATTTTCCTTTCCATGGGTCAGTGAGGCTGATAAAAACCTATGTGGTTAAGCCCTGGTGAATAGTTTTTTGTGAGGAAGCCTCATTAAGAATGCTCTACTGTATTTCAACGTGTTTCTTTTATCCCTTCACCCTGCCAGAAGCATGAGGGGATCTTCCTCTGCCACCAAGAGTTCTAGGAGGTAAAACTCACAAAAGTGCAGAGATCATCCCTCATGACTGGGTCCCCTGAAGTTCTCGATCTTTCAGGCTTGTCTACACTGAGCCTCCAGCAGTTTGGGAATTACAGTCGGGGTCTCCTAGCCCTGGCCACAGCCCCAGCAAACTGTAATTCTCCGTATTCATCTGTGGGTGCCTCCACTTTGAAGGGCAGTGGTTTGCCCTGTGACCTCACTTCTCTTACAGATCTAAGAAGAATGACTGACTTTTCAATTCTGCTATTTACTTGTTGTTGGGACAGAATGGTGACTTCCAAGCTTCTTCCATGCTGGACCAGACTACCAGGACTCAAAGAACAGCTCCCATGAAGAGGCGCTACACAGTCAGGTAGACAAAACTACAGGGCCAGCAGTGGCTAGCCAGTCTCTAAGGATGCGTGAGTGCAGGAGGCTATGCAACTGCAGGTACTTCCTCTTTCCTGAGACTGACCTAGCTGTCTACTGCTGCTGAGTGCCCAGCCTTCCAGCAATAGCAACCATGAGTGATCCTTGCTCGGGCACAACTCCTCAAGGAGACCAGTCAGCCACAGAGGCTAAGTTGACTGCAGTAGACACTGGGAGAGGTAATAATACATTTAACAAAAATAGGCACATATTCTGGGCCTGGGTTGGGAATTCCTGCCTGCAGAACCTCAGCCAGAACCACCATATCTGAGTTCATAGAGCACTTGATCCACCGGCATTACCTGCATTGCATTTGGACCAGGGGACTCAGCATTCAGCAAACGGGATGGATGAATGGGTACGTGGCCGTGGGACCCATTGGCCACATCACATACCACATCATCCCAAGGCTGTCCGCCCAATACCACTGGATATGACTTGTTGAAGACCATTTTGGAGGTGACATCTCATGAGGAGAGGCAGTAGGATGGTCCCTACTTACCATTTCACCCAGTGACCTGCTTGGGGAATTTGTGTGCGCCAACCCCCAACCACTGTGAGCTCTACGGATTTAGAGGTCCCGGTTCCTGAACAGGGACTGCTTCCACCAGGGGACACCACAGGAATCCCACTGAACTAGGTATTAGTTTTCCACTGTTTATAGGCTAGTGTTTCAATGCGTCTACATGCTCCCAGGATATATGTTACATAAATAGACTAGATACGCGTCTATCCACACACAGAGTTTTATACGGTGCTTATCTATCAATTTGCTCCTCTGGGTAAAACATCAAGGACCTCTTCCACACCCACACACCTAGATCTACCCTGCTCTTTTTAGTGACTGTGTAGCGTCTCCTTATTCAGAGATGCTAAAATAACATTTTGCCGCCATTAATGGTCTTCCTCTTGTCTGTTTGGCTGTTACTGTTGCCACCGCAAACACTGTGATCCTAAGCACGCATATCTTTGTGCAAGCACTCCTGCTGGGCTGATTCCTGGGAGAAATATCCACTTTTTTAAAAAGATTTTATTTATTCATGAGAGACACAGGCAGAGGGAGAGGGAGGCTCCCCACAGGGACTCGAGACTCGATCCCCAGACCCGGCTATCACGAGCTGAGCCAAAGGCAGATGCTCAACCACTGAGCCACCCAGGTGTCCCGAAATATCCACTTTTTTAAAAAAAGCATCAGCAGGCTCTTAAAGACTCGTTGCCCAAGGCGGCAGTCAGTTCCTAGCTGAGCAGGTGTCCACAACCAGAGGTGCGATCCCAAAAGCTGGTCCCCACTGGGACCTCCCACATCGCCTCCCGCTCGGAGATGGGAAATGGAGAGGGGACTGTGGTCGTGTCCCACCCTGCTGACAGCCACTGCAAACAAGTGACCGTTTGAAGCCTGCCCTCGCTGAACCTGGGGTTCGTGAGCCTTCCCATGGCTGTGCAACGCTTCTCACGCTGGCATCCAGGGAACAGATGGAGCTCGTGAGCCCCCCGCACTCGGTGCTGGCGCAGTCCTGGCCAGGCAGCCGATGAGACAGCGGGCAGGCCCAGTGCCCCCAGGGAGCCCACTTGGTAACACACACCGACCGCACCCAGGGGCTTCGAGATCATTCCATTGACTGCAGGGCTCTGGAGGAGAAGAGAACTGAGTAGGTGGCCTCGGGAGAGGCTCCTCTGTCTTGTCCCTTTCCAGCGGGCAGTGGAGCCGTGACCTGGGAGAAGGCTGCTTTTCTGGTATCTCCTCCAACCTGTTTTGTCCACCTCTGGTGAAGGAGGTGTTGCCTAGCAACCGGAGAAAGGCGATGACGTCCTTGGACACTATTGGGTCCCACTCCTGTGACACTTAACCCTGGTGGATTATTAGCACACAGACTGTGGAGGCGACAGTCCTCCTTAAAGAAAAATGAGTTCTCTAAAGCCTCCCGGGGGCGGGGGGTGGGTGGGTGGAGGTGGGCAGAAAGGGGGCCCCCCTCTGGGAAGGGGTCTGACAGGTGCCAGATTTTTATTTTTATTTTTTTAATCTCCAAAAGAACTTCTCTTCCCAAACCAGGCGAGATTCCTTGGGCCAGCGGACAATAGGTGTTAAGAAAACTCTTTGAAATATGATCCATTCCATTTGCTTTCTAATCTGTAAAGCTGCCATGCAAACGAGAGCGATTTCCTGGCCTGCCTCCCCGGACGTTTATATAGTCTTTAGGCTTTGTAAATATATTGAGCACCTACTAAATAAGATGGTGTAGGCAACCCTGACACACCACTAATGGGCATTCTGCATCTTTTTCTCCATAAGAACGTGTTAATCATTTACATCTAACTCAGGGTTACTGTTGACACAGCGCGGAGAAAGGCTTTTCGAGGAGTCACTTCGATCACCAGGCAAATAATCCTAGATAAGCGTTTGCTTATCCTGAGACTCAAGTATCTCGGAAACTTTAAGGTATGCCCTTGGGAAAGGTAGTCTGGCTGCGGCTCTCCTCCCACAGTAAACTGGCACCAAAAAAAAAAAAAAAAAAAAAAAAAAAACAAACAACCCCCCCCAAAAAAACAAATACAAAGAATACGCCCCCCCCCACTTGTCCACACAAAGGAGACAGGGTGCTTTCACAAAGCTCAAGGTCCCAGACTCGAGAGAGGGCCAGCATTGTCTTTGCTCAGTGCCACAGGACAAGCCGCCGGGTTTCCTTCCATCCTGCAGGTCAAAAACCCCCATAAAAAAGGAAAGAGAAAAGAGAAGCCATCCCACATTCCCACTCCCTAGAGAACCACTGTTCAGACTTCGGTACACTTAAAAAAGAAAAGCAAACACCTTTCTCTGCACTGTGTGCGGTGGGAGGCAGTTTGTGCTTCTGACAAAGTTCTGATCGTGCCGTTGCTCTAAATTGGTTTCCTGGTTTTGGTTTTGTTTTATTGCCCCCCCCCAAAAAAAGCCTTGTTTGCGATACAGACCTGCTGCCCCGTGGGAGTTGACTGGCCCTAGGGGCCCACATGGAGTGGAGAGGCAGCGGTCAGAGGTGCCCCGAGCCTCGTGGGACAGCCCCTCCACCCTGCGGTCACCGTCTGTGGAAGGCGGTGCTTCCCCAAGGAACCCAGCCCTATTCCTGGAACCTATGAATGTGGCCTGAAAAGGCAAATAATAATAATTAATAATAATAATAATGGCTTTGCAGGTGTGATTAAATTAAAGACGTTGAGATGGGGAGATTGTCCTGGGTCATCCAGACAGGCCCTAAATGTCATTGCATGTCCTTGTGAAAGAAAGGCAGAGGTTTCACACACCGGACAGGAGGAGGCCACGTGAACACAGCGAAGCAGCCACCAGCCAGGGATTTCTGGCTGCCACCAGAAGCTGCAAGAGGCAAGGAACAGAGCGACAGTCTGTTGACTGTCCGGTGACACAGGTCTCTGCCTTCCAGTCCCCAGAACCGTGAGAGAGTCGACTCCTGTACTTCCGAGCCACCTGCCTGTCGTGCTTTCCTCCAGCTGCCCCCGGGGGAGCTCCCCTCCGTCCCGTACCCTGCGGGTTCCGCACCAGGACACTCGGGCGCCACACACAGAGCCCCACAGAACACACAGCCCGCAAGATAAGTGCTGCGGATGTGACCACGGCCGAGGCCACCCCACAGCGCTACTGACCCCAAACACCGTCTCCTTTTTTTTTCCTGCGTGTTGATCCGGGGCCACCCGACCTGTAAGGGCACCTTCATTCACCTGCAGTGCGCAGCCCCTTCAACCTGTAACACTGGACAGACGGGCCTGCAATCCAGAAAAGGTCTCATGGATTTGGGGCCCCGTGGACCGGTGGCGCTCCCGCTCTGTGTCCGTTCCTGGAAGTGACAGGCCATCACTTCAGCGGGGCCGCTCCGGCCGAGGCGAGGGCCGGACCTCCTCCGGGGCGGGCCTGGGCTGCTGTTAGCCTCTTGCCTCCCCGTCCTTGTGCAATTATTTGTCTTGCCTTTGTGGCTCATCACGCCCGTGTGCAGAGCAGCCCGGCAAGCAGCGGGCCTCGCGCCGATGCCTCTGTGAGGCCCCACGACGAGAGGATCACTGGAGCGTTGGCACAGCAGCTTGGTCATTGTTTGGTGCTCGGTCACCTGTAAACCCAGGCCACGCGTGTCCTTTTGCCAAGAGTAAACCTTGGCTGGTGGCAACAGGGTGTTGTCAGGAATGTCAGGGCAGAAGCGCACTTCATATGGTAGCAGCTTCCAGAACATGCAGTGAAATTAGTAGCCCGAGGACATGCTTTTTTGCTTCCTCGTCCCCAGCAGCAGACTCCGGCCGCGGAGGTCGGGGGGACCTAGCCTCCGCACTTTGGCATTTCCTCCAACTGAGTCATCCAGCTACAGGCTTTTGCCTCCTTCACAATTGAACCCGGTGCCACCTCCTCCGGGAAGCCTGCTTAGAGGAGATCATTCACGGACGAGAAAGGCTGAGATGGAGACTCAGTGGGATTGAACCCTTGTAGCCAAGGCGATCCAGGATGGTGGCCGGCTCTGTCCCTCATGGATCACCGAGGGAAAGCCACTCACCACCTGAGTCCCTGTGTTATCAGATGATAGTTGAGGATACCAACACGTTGGGGCTGGAAAGTTGCAGGTGTTTCACATAAAGCCCTGGGCCGGGGGCGGGCACATAATTAGCACGAGGCGAATGTCACTTGTCCCTGCTGTTGCTGCTGCTGCTTCCAGTCGGCTCCACCCCAGTGCTCAGTGCTGGGCGGCCGGCAGGCTCCGGGCAGGTCAGCCCTCGGTGATGCCACCTTGGGGTGCTCACCTCCTGCACCGTCCCTTCCCCTGGAGCCGGGGCTGGTCCTACTGACTTGCTTCTCATGGACGGAAAACAAGAGTGATGGAGCGTCACGTCCATGATTACTTTCAGCACCGACTTGCACCCTGTGGGGCCCTCTCTCGATGGCCTGCCCTGCCTTCACGCTCTAGGGAGGCAAGCAGCCCTGTCCCAGAGGCCCGAGCCCCCATGCCAGGATCTGAGGGGAGCCTCTGACCAACAGCCCAGCTTCAAGGAGCCGAATCCCGCTGATGTCTGCTGAGTGAGTGCGCCCGGCTGAGCCTTGGGATGATCGAGGCCCCAGGCGACCTTGCTGCACAACCTTAGGAGGGGCTCTGGAGAAGGGACACTGGGCCAAGCCGTTCCTGGATTCCTGACTCATGAAAGCTGTGAGGTGATAAGTGATCCAAGCACCCTGGGTCAATTTGTTACGCAGCAATAGCTAACGCAACCATATACGGTCATGCCCTCTTCGTGCCTGCAGAGTTGTTCATTCGGTCAACAAACACATTTCTTCAACTCACCCCACGCTTATGAACCCCGACCACATACAAGGTGCATGTAGGGGATCACAGGTGAAAGCAAGAGCCAGTCCTCCTCTTAGGAAACGATAAGACCCCACAGTGTCTGCAGAAGGGGTGACGGGAAGCACAGAGAGCTGGGGGGGCAGTGTGTGCAGAGCTGAGGGTGGAGACAGTGCTCAGCTGGATGCGCCTGCAGGGCTGTGCCTCATGTCCCTGAAGCAAGTCCGGTCCTAGTCTAGCTGGTTCCCCAAGACCCTCCAAGTGGAGTCCTCTCTAAAGAGGTAAGCCCTGGCTCAGGGGGTCCCCAGGGCCCTGCTCTACACCACGGCCAGAGTCCATCTGATGGATCCGTGCCTAGTGCCATGCAGCAGTGGGGGACCGAGCTCTCTCTCCCCCTCAAGCTCTCCAGCTGGGCCCCAGAATTCAGTGGACGTAAGGCAGAGGACAGGAGCAAAGCACACACTCATTTATTGCAGGTTCCATGGGGCATGCGAGCCTTCATAAGGAAATGACCCCAAGAACGGGCACCCCCTAAGTGCATTTACAGCAAGTTGAGCCGAGAGGGGAATGCGAACGTCGCTATAATATACGGCGGGTGGGCTGGGAGGGCAGAGGTCGGAGTTATTTTAACAAGGGCTGTTTGTGTGGAACTTCCTGCCTCTGGTGACGGGAAGGCGCCCTTCTTCCCGGGACAGAGAGGGCACCATTTCTGTGGGACTTTGCTCCCCTGCTCTTAGAAAGGAAGGGGACCCAGAGAGCCTGTCTTCACAGGCTGGGTTTCAAGCACCCTAATCTCAAAAGAATCCTTATGCCAAAGCGGCAGCTTGGGGGAGGCGTACCTGCCACCGATCGCAGCGGTGGGGGATTGGGGGGGTGATCTGGCCTCAGTGGGCCGTCCAGCCACCCAGAGGTCACCCCTGTGCTAGTCGCACCCAGTTTGAGAATACACGGTGTGCAAAGGCCCGGAGTACCCTGTCCTCACCCCACCCACGGCCCTGAGAACCCTTTTATCAAATAAGAGAAGACGGCCCTGCCTGGTACAAGGTCAACTGGCCAGGGACGGACGGGGGGTGGGGGTGGGGGTGGGGGGGGTGACAGTGGGCAGGGCCCAGGCTCGGGCCTGGCGGCTCGTTACTGGAGCCTGCATGGTCTAGCTGAATATTTGAAGCAAGAAAACCCTGGTTTCCACGCCGGCTGTGCCGCACGCCCCCCAGGAGGGGGCCTCGGGAGAGGCGCGGACCCGCAGGGCTGTGTCCCTCAGCAGCGAACCAGGACAGCTCCCAGCGTGCGTCCCGCTCCTGACCGCTGGGCCCCTATTTTATTTTATTTTATTCTATTTATTTTATTTTTTAGAAGATTTTATTTATTGATTCTTGAGAGGCACAGAGAGAGAGGGAGACACACAGGCAGAGGGAGAAGCAGGCTCCCTGCAGGGACTCGATCCCGGGTCTCCAGGATCAGGCCTTGGGTTGAAGGTGATGCTAAACCTCTGAGCCACCCGGGCTGCCCCCACTTTGCCTTTCTCCCCCTCCTCACCTCCACCTCTGCTTCCAAACCCAGATAAATTTCTCTTCCACCCTGTCCTAGCTTGCCCAGCTCGCTTCCCCCCTGATTCCCTCTCTCCCTCTTTTTATGTCCTATTTAATACCCTAAAGGTGACTTCAGATGTTGGCACTTGGACTCAAAATCCTCAGAGTCACACGGCCCTGACTGTTGGGTTTCCAGTCCACTCGCTGTGGCTGCAAGTGCACTTGGACCCGGTGTCCAGTGAGGGGGCATGTCCGTGGGGGGTCGGGGGTGGCCTCCACCTGCCAGCGGCCTTTCTCATGGGAGGCACGAGGAGCTACCTCCAAAGCCACGAGGTCCCCTGCGCTGGAACAGTGATCAAAGTCCCCAACACGTGTCTCCATAGAGAGCCACTAACTAACGTCAGATGTATTCGCCGTGTAGGACGCCGGGAGGGGGCGCTAAACAGCGGTCCCCCCAGAGTTTAGCACAAAAAGGCTTCTTTGAACATTTAAACATATTGCACAATGGCCCCCACACCGAAAACAAGATGCTGTCCCCCCAGCAGCGGGGCAGGGGAGCCGGAGCGCCCCCGCCCTCCCTCGTGGGCCCAACAGCCCCCCAGTTTGGCTCCCCAGCCTCCCTGGGCTGAGCCCACAAACACCGAAGCCCTGGGGTGGCACAGGGCTGTGGGCGCTGTGCTATCAAGGCAATGAAGCAGGACCCAAAACCTTACCCTTTCAACTTCTGCTTTAGAACTGACTGGCTTGGGATCCCTGGGTGGCGCAGCGGTTTGGCACCTGCCTTTGGCCCAGGGCGCGATCCTGGAGACCCGGGATCGAATCCCACGTCGGGCTCCCGGTGCATGGAGCCTGCTTCTCCCTCTGCCTGTGTCTCTGCCTCTCTCTCTCTCTCTCTGTATGACTATCGTAAATAAATAAAAAAAAAAAAAAAAAAAAGAACTGACTGGCTCAGCCCGTTGGGGCTGTTGTACCCCAATACCACGCTCTGGGGGGCTCACGAACAATAGGAATGCGCCTCCCACACTTCTGCAGGTTGCCTGCATGGCGGGGTGAGAGTGCTCTTCCCACTGCATCCGCACAGGGGAAGGAAACAGGGAGCTCTCTGGGGTCTCTTTCATTTAAAAAAAATTTTTTTTGAAGATTTTATTTATTTATTCATGAGAGACAGAGAGAGAGGCAGAGACACAGGCAGAGGAAGAAGCAGGCTCCCTGTGGGGGGCCTGATGCAGGACTTGATCCTGGGACCCTGGGATCACGCCCTGAGCCAAATGTAGCCCCAGGGATCCCTCTGGGGTCTCTTTCACGAGCCCCACTCTCCTCACCCCAGCACCTCCTGAGGGCCCCACCCCCTAATCTCACCCCAAACATCAGGGTTTCAAGATTTGAATTTTGGGGGCACGCAAACATTCCAGCCCTAGCACTTACCTGTAGGGAGCGCTGGAAAGACCCCAACAGGTTACAAGTGATTTTTTTTTTCTTTTCTGGATGGTGAGAATACAGGTGGTTTTAAGCTTTTGTTTTTCCCCTAGAATTTGCAAAAAAAAAAAAAGAAAGAAAAGAAAAATTAGCATGAAACTATATTAATTTTGTATTGAGAACATACTCCACAAAAGTTAGTATATCACCGATCATGCGGCGATAATAGTGGCTGAAGTGGACGGATGTGGCTGAGGGGAGCGCGGGGTGAGCAGAGCACAGGCCAGGCTGCAGGGCCCCATAGGGGCGAGGACTCTGGGCTCCCCGGCAGGGGGTGGGGTGCTCAGGCAGGGAGGGATGGATGAGACCCCTTGAGCCTACTGTGGAGGACATAGGGGTTACTTATGAGCCAGGGTGGGAGGCCACTCAGAAGAACAGGATGGCTGGGAGGGATGGGCGGGATGGTGGTGGGGCCACGGGGTGCATTCCACCGTGGGGGCCTTCCTGACCCCGCCCTGCAGCGATGGTCTTCGTGCACTGTCTGGTCTGCATTTCCCTTTAAGGAGCCGCCAAAATGAGCCTGGTGACCGCCCCAGGTTCCAGCACCACCCGGTTGCACCATCCATGGAATTCGGACTCTGCAGCCTGTGCTCCTTCTAGGCTCTGGCAGGGAGGGGGCAGGACAGAAAGGGACAGGCCTGGGAAAGGGGGTCAAGGCCAGGCTTGCAGAGGTGAAGCCCGCTGAGTAGTGGGAGTTGGGGAAGGTGACCTCCTGGTGGGGGCCGGGGCGTGCTCAGGGCGGGAAGCCAAGTCCTGGAGGAAGTCCTGGGGCAGCGGGTGGAGAGGGGTGGAGGTGGCAGGGTCAGGGGGGAGAGGGGAGGGGTAAACAGATGGGAGCACGCACTGTCTTGAAAGAGAAGCAGAGCCCCGGGTGTGCCGTGCATCGCGTCCTCCCAAACCACACACTGGTCACTCTCAAGTGACCTTATTTGGAATTAGGGTTTTTGCAGGTGTGATCAAGTTCCCATGAGGTCCCCCAGGATTGGTGGGGGAACGGGGGGAGGCCCTGGGTCAATGACTGGAGTCCTTAGAAGGAGCTAGAGACACACAGATGCATGAGGAGGCCACGTGACCACTGAGGCTGGAGCGAGGAGGGAGAGCAGGGAGGAATGACCCCCCCCCCCGCAGCCCTCAGAGAGAACACAGGCCCGCTGACACCCCGGTTTCTGACTCTGGCCTCCAGACTGCGAGGGAACACGATTTGGCTATTTATGCTCCTGGTTCGTGGCCATTCCTTACGGTCACCCCAGAAAACGAATGTTGGTCCTTGGGGTCCCTGCCCATCATATGAGGGTGCAGAGCCCCTGCACCCCTCCCCTGAGACCTGCGCTCCACGGTGCAAGATCCTGAAGGCCAGGTGGGGGAGGTGGGGTGAGGTTGGGAGAAGGAGGCCTTGGGAAGAGCTGCCCGCAGCGCCCAGCCTGTGCTCGCGGGGGTGGGGGGCCCACAAGCATCCGGGCCCCCCACCTGCCTCTTTGGGCTGCCGAGATGCATGTGCTCCAGCAGGGAGGGCTCACTATCCGGTGTGCCCACGCGAGTCTCGCGCCGTCCCGTCTCCCGGGGCAGCGTCAGGAGACACTGGCTTCTCCCGGCCACACTCTTGCTCCCGGATGAGCCAACCAGGCCGGGCCTGCCAGCCGATGCCAACCAGAGAGCTTCTGGAAGAGACGCTCGGTCTCCACCTCCGCAGGCTATTTCCTATGACGGTGGGCTGGAGGCCTCCCGGGGCACACAGGCCATTCAGGGAGGCCCCAAGCCCCCAGGCCCACAGAGACACAAGGCGCCCGGCACTCCGGGGCACCTGGACACCCCCTCAGCGGCTGCCGGCCGAGGCCAAGCCTCGGTCCGGGCAAGGCCATGCTGAGCATTGCACGCTGTGACCCCTCGTCCTTCTGGCTCTCAGGTGCCCCTGCCCAGCAGCCCCGTCCCCTGTCGGGGGCTGATAGCACCTGTACCTGCAGACCCCCAGCCCCTGGCCCCGGCCCCTCGCTCCTTCCCACCCTCCTGGTAAAACCCTGCAGGCTCGCAGGCAGGAAGCACTGAGCCTTCACACTTTCTGGCTCCACCAGCCTCGACGGGCCAACATGCTGACCCCACCACCTGCCACCCTCTACTCTGGGCCAGCAGGTGTCGTGTCCCCCACGGTGGTCGCCGCCGTCTCAGTGCTGGCCCACAGCAAGAGAAGCCCTCACTCCCTGTGCAGAGAGGCCCAGCCGGTGGGGCCACCGGGCTTTCCGTCATCCAGGCTCGGCCCGGCCTCCGAGAGGAGCAGGGATATGGGGAGCTCCTCCGTTGCCCCCCACCCCCACCGTGCTTCCCCGGCCTCGCTTTGGGACTCTCTCCTCTGTCCTCCCCTCTCTGTCCTTCTGGCCCTACACATGCTCAGTCCTCCCCATCCTTAGTGGGGAACCTCCTCCCTGTCCCCAGGAGCCCCCACAGCCCAGCCCCCGGCCCCCAGCCAGGCTCCTCCGATGAGATTTCTGCCCCTTCTCTGGTGCCCACCCCCACTCAGTGAACACGGATCAGCAGCCCAGATTCTGGGGTCCGTCTAGTGTGGGGGTTTACAGCCAGGTACTCATGGCTCCCCTCTCCTGCAGGTTCAGAGGTCACATACCTGCAGCCTGAGTCTGCGAGAGGGAAGCTCAAGGGTCCCTTTAGAGGGGGCAGCAGGGCCACATGCTTTGGAGGGACCCGGGGCAACATGGACATGCAAGGCCTTTGTTCAAGTAGTAATGAGACCTTCTAAGTGGCAGGGGCATAGTACTGAGCCCAGCAAGGGGCCCTCTGAGGACAGACCCTTCTGAGCCCAGGGCTCTGAGACCCTGGGAACCCTGTGAGCTGGGGCCCCATGAGCTGGGGTCCCTGGGGCCCTGGGACCCTGTGAGCTGTGGACCCTGTGAACTGGGGACCCTATGAGCTGGAGACCCTGTGAGCTGGGGACCCTGTGAGCTGTGGACCCTGTGAACTGGGGACCCTGTGAGCTGGGACCCTGGGACCCTGGAACCCTATGAGCTGGAGACCCTGTGAGCTGGGACCCTGTGAGCTGGAGAACCTGTGGGCTGGGGACCTGTGAGCTGGGACCCTATAAGCTGGGGACCCTGTGAGCTGGAGACCCTGTGAGCTAGAGACCCTGTGAGCTGGGACCCTGGGACCTTGGAACCCTGTGACTGGGACCCTGTGAGCTGGAGACCCTGTGAGCTGGAGACCCTGTGAGCTGGGACCCTGGGACCTTGGAACCCTGTGAGCTGGGGACCCTGTTAGCTGGAGACCCTGTGAGCTGGGACCCTGGGACCTTGGAACCCTGTGAGCTGGGGACCCTGTGAGCTGAAGACCCTGTGTCCTGGGGACCCTGTGAGCTGGGATCCTGTGAGCTGGGACCCTGTGATCTGGGGACCCTGAGAGCAGGAGACCCTGTAATCTGGGACCCTGTGAGCTGGAGACCCTGTGAGCTAGAGACCCTGTGAGCTGGGACCCTGGGACCCTGGAACCCTGTGAGCCGGGACCCTGTGAGCTGGAAAACCTGTGGACTGGGGACCTATGAGCTGGGGATACTGGGGCCCTGGGACCCTGGGGCCCTGTGACCCTGGGACCCTGTGAACTGGGGTCCTGTGAGCTGCAGACCCTGTGACGTCGGGTCTTTTGACCTCAGGGCCCAGTGAGTTCCACCCTGTGAGACTGCCAAGGTCACAGCCTGTGAGGTCGGCCTGGCCAGGGGCTTGGTCTAGGGAACCCACGTGGTCCTCACCGTGCAGAAGGGGGCAGGGTTGCCTTGGGGACTGTGAATTAAGAGTGTGAATTAAGTAAACAAGGAGGCCGTCACACTGAGGTGACTCCAGTGCTGGGCGGCCTGCCTGAGCAGAACGCAAACTGAGTCTGCAGATGCCTCAAGGTCGCCAAGCCAAAGCTCTAAGGACATCCAATCACCGCAGCCACCTAGGCTCACGCTGCAGCAAGCAAACCATTTCATTTTCGTCTCCTCACTTTGCATAAATCTTTCTCCTGGCCTCTGTCGGGGGCGCGCCCCCAGCACCCCTGCTTGGCACTGCCCCAGTCAAATAAGCAAGCTCTTGGAGTTGTTACTATGTCCCCATTTATCTTTTCAGGCAGGGGCTAGAGTGTGCCTGGAGCCCACCCTGGAAGGGACCCCGGGGGTTATGTCACTCGTTATGCGAGGAAAGGAAGGCCCAGAGTGACAGGTGAGCGGGGACCCTCCGAGCGAGCGCCAGGCCCCGCGCTGCAGCATGAAGGGCACGGTGCCCGCCAACCCGCACGGCCGTGGGGCGGTGCTCACACTGGCCCACTTTACAGGAGAGCGAGCCACCCAGGGCTGAGCACCTTTGCCAAGTCCCTGAATCTGGGAGACAGGCTGATCCCGAGCCTGGGGCATGACTTCCAGCTGCGGGGACATGCCAGTCCCCCCCCCCCCGCCCCGAGTGCGCAGAGGCGGGCCAGGACCCCAACCCGCAGGCTCCTGACGCCCAGCTCAGCCCGTCCAGGGCTCAGGCTGCAGGAGCGCAGAGGCTCAGGGAGCAGGTCCCAAGGGCTTGAGAAGGACCTAGGTCAAAGCCGCTGCCAGTGGGCACAGGTGCCCCCGGCCGGGGAGGAGCTGGGCAGGTGGCTCGCAGCCCCGGAGCCCCAGCCCCTGCCTGCCTGGTGACTTCGGTGGGGAGCCCCAGGGAGCACGGCCGGGCGCACGCGGTGCTGGCTGGGGTTAAAAGCGGGTGGGAGCCTGACACGAGACACCGGGGGAAGACACCACGGGCCCAGGGCATTGTTCTGGGGATGCTTTGATCCGGGACTCTCACTGTCTCAGGTTAAGGAAGTTTGGGGCTCTGCATTCTTGAGGTTTCTCAGCTACTCCCTCACCACGCCCCGGTCCCTGGGGAGCCTTTCTCGTTGGACGGCTAGCTCCCCAGGAGCTTTGCGGCATGTGGGCTTCTCTCCCGTCGCGGGGGCTTCCCCGCGTCCCGCAGAGAGCTGGGGCTAGGTGCCAGCCCCGGGCGCCTGCGGATGCACCCTCATTCGGAATCGGGGAGACGTAACCAAGGTATGAGGCGGCCGGTCTGGACAAGGCTGGGCCCCAAATCCAACGATGGTGTCCTGGATTAAAGAGACACAGGCGGAGAGATGCACCAGGACATGAGCGGAGGCGGGGGTGACGCGTCTACAAGCCAAAGGACGCCGAGGGTCCCCAGCCACCCCAGCAGCTGGGACAGTGACCGGGAATCACTCTGCCCTGGGGCCTCTGGAGAGAGCATGGCCCTCCGCAGGCGCCTCCCTCTCTGGCTTCCAGCCTCCAGTCCCAGCGTGCGGACTTCCACAGGGGACACATGCCCCGATCTGGCCCCACCTCCTCCGGCCGTCTGCGGTGCTTCCCCCCCACCCCCATGTGGCATTGCTGCGACCCCGTGGAGGGCCGGAGCTCTCCCAGGCCACGGTGGCCATATGCCAGCTCAGAAGGAAAGTGCAATAGAGAAGGGAGAGCCACACTGGGGGGCAGGGCCTGGGCCTCCTGCAGAAAGAGCCGTGGGTGCAGGGGGAGGCAGGAAGGGCCAACCCCAGATTACCTGGACCCTGCAGGCTACGCAATCCCCCGCCAATAGGGCCGGCCAACCATGTCCACGCAGAAGGCCCTAGACTGGAAGCCGTCCTTCCACCAGCCCCTGTCCTGCCAGGGCGTCCCTAAGTCCAGGTGCCCCCAGGGCTGGGGCTCTCCAGGCTCACCCTGGCGTGGGGGCGTCTGTCCCCCAGCCCAGAATCTGCACCCTCTTCCCACACCTGCTGGAAATTTCCAGCACACTGTCCCAGAGTCTGCTCAAGCTCCACGGCTCCTGGAAGCAAGCTCCCCTCTGCTGCTCAAACCCGGCCCAGCTCTGTTCTCTGTCCTGGGCCACCTCCAAGGTCAGAGGGGTGAGATTCTCCCCTGAGGCCCCAGAGCTGCCCCCTTACTCCCATAGCCTCTCCTGGCCACACCGGGCCTTCATTCCCTGCCCCTCCTCAGCCCTACACAGCCCTGCCCGTGGCATCCAGGGTAAAGCCCTGCTCCAGCCCTCGCCCGGTGCTGCCTTGCGCCAGGCTCCCAGGGGACACCGTGCCCAGCCTGACTGATGCCCTCCTGCCCATCTGTGCCCTCCCACTCCCTTTAGCCTGCTCTCAAGGTCCGGACATCCTATTATTATATTGCTTCCCCCAGGAAGCCTCCTGGGAAGCCCCCACGTTGCAGAAGGAGCCTTGACCCTGGTGTCCGTGCACCTGTGTCCCGTGCTGCCTACAGGGACCTCCCCGCAGGCGGGGACTGTGGTTCTGCACGTGCACCCCTGCTCGGCCCGGGGCTCGTTCTGGAGGGGGCTCCGTGGGAGTGAGGTGAGCAGACCGGCCTCCGCAACCGGCTGGGGGTCCTCTTCTGCGGTCCACATCCTCCCAAGGTGGGGTCTTCTCTTGGCCTCGAGTTGCTGTGCGTCAGTGAATAATGGTGACTTTGGTCTGCAGGTCCTAAAACGGAGGGCAGAGGAAAGCAGGCTGCCACCAGAGACGGAGTCAGAAGGGCAAGGGGCAGGGGGGATGTGGGGGCCGGCATCGCCAGCTGGGGCCAGGCCTGCGGGGAAGGAGGGAGAGGGGAGGCCAGGAGTGGGACAGAGACTGGCGGGGCCAGCGGGCATCCTTCTACACTGGCCGAGAAAAGGCATTTTTTTCTATTTCATTATTATCTTTCTAAAAAACGTGTGTGTCTAAACATATATATGCACAGTTATGGGCTGAACTGTGTCCCCTTAGGAGTCACATGTTCCAGTCCTAACCTCTAGGACCTCAGAATGTGACCTTATTGGGAAAGACCCTACCTCTCAGAGATGGTCCACTTTTTGGTATATGCTCTTTTTTTTTTTTTTCCCATGAGTACCAAGCTGGGTTTAGACTGTGCACTTTTCCTTTGAAATATCATCACCATTTTTCTGTGTAATTAAATATTCTTTGAAATGGGTCTATAATATCCAATCAAACAGCTAACCGATTCTATTTAGATTGCTTCCAACTGTTTGCAATTTAAAAGTAATCCAAGGGGCAGCCCGGGTGGCTCGGCGGTTTGGCGCCTGTCTTCAGCCCAGGGCGTGATCCTGGAGACCCGGGATCGAGTGCCATGTCGGGCTCCCTGCATGGAGCCTGCTTCTCCCTCTGCCTGTGTCTCTGCCTCTCTCTCTCTGTATGTTTCTCATGAATAAATAAATAAAATATAAATAAATAAATAAATAAATAAATAAATAAATAAATAAATAAATGTAATCCAAAATGAACATCCTCATGCATAAATCACACATCCTATAGTTCCGGGGGTTTCCTTAGGATCATTTCTAGAAATAAAGTCAGGTCAGATGCCACCGCCACACAGGGTTCCTGCAGAGAGATACTTGCAGCCTCCTGAGCTCCCTCAAGTGACGTCACGGTCACAGGTTTGAGGACGGAGGCCTCGGTCGGTCGAACACAGCCAGATGAGTCTGTCTGAGAGCCCAGGGATTAGTTGGCGACCCTGACCTAAGGTTATCAGTACACAGAATTCCCATGACCAGACAGATGCTTCAGAAATGAGCCTGCAGGCGGCTTACTGCTGAGAAGATACGGGTGACATTTGTCCCCATTGAGGCCTGAGAGAACAAAAAGCTTTTTGAGACACATTCTGGAGGCAAGAGTTCTTTTCTCCTGGGTGGTACCGTATGAAGGTGGGATACTTGGAACTGCAGCAGCCTCTTTGCCACCATGAGGGAGGCCCCTTGAGGCAGAGCAGAGACTATGTCCACAAGTTCTCAATGCCACTGTTGAGCGTGTGGATCAAACCAACCTGGTATTCCCAGACTTCCCGGGAGTGAGAGCCGAGGAGTCTCATATTAAAGCCAGGTTGAGTTGATGCTCGCATCACACAGTCCCGGCAGACGCAGCCTCTGCCAGCTGCCACACACAAGGGGCAAAGCTAATAAAGGCAGGCCGGCCCTTTCCGGTCTCACTGCACGACCTGTGCTGTCAATGCTTGTCTCCACCATCCAAGTAGGTGATATTAGTAAAAGGAAAAAGCTCAGGCAGCCCGGGTTGCTCAGTGGTTAGCACCGCCTTCAGCCCGGGGTATGATCCTGGGGTCCTGGGATCCAGTCCCACGTCGGGCTCCCTGCATGGAGCCTGCTTCTCCCTCTGCCTGTGTCTCTGCCTCTCTCTCTCTCTCTGTGTGTGTGTCTCCTGTGAATAAATAAATAAAATCTTAAAAAAAAAAAAAGAAAGAAAGAGCTCTGGGCACGGCCTGTGTGCAACCCATGGATGAGCTCCTCCTGGATTAGCAGGTGGGCCCTGCCCCCCGTGACCGGTGTCCTTATTGGAGGGGGAGAGGTCACAGAGGGACAGCTGTGTGAAGGCAGGGCTGGAGGCTGGAGGGGGGACATCCGTGACTCGAGGAATCCCGGGTGTCCACAGAAGAGGGAGGAGAGACCGGACATGTGAGAACAGAGGCAGGGAGCCGAGTGCTGGGTGTGCGAGCCCAGGAGCTACCCCAGAGTTGCGGCAGCCCCAGAAGCCCGGGCCGGGGTGGGGAGGGGGAGAGGTGGAGCAGACTCTGTCTCGGGGCCTCCAGAAGGGACCAGCCCTGCCCACATGCTGAGTTCAAATTCTGGCCCCCACAGTGGTGAGAACACATTTCTGTTGCTTCCAGCATGTTGTGGCCCTTTGTGTCGCCGTCCCGGGCACCTGATATGTCCCGGTGTTGCTCTTTGGTGCTGAATCTAAATCAGCCCCCCCCAACCGAAAGCCCCATGATTACAGCTCCCCGGGTGCCGCCCCGCATCCCTCACCTGTGCCATGGTACCCAGGCTTTTTGGCAGATCTGAGTTAAATTCTCGGACAAAGGAAAGTCACACTCCTTGTCTCCAGCTCGAAGCAGAGTCGAATGCTGTGGCATGAAGTTTATTTGGCGGGGAGGGGTGGGACTGTGGCCTCTGCGGCTCCTTCTGTCTGGAGCTCTGTGCCCCCTCGGACCCAGCGGCCGGCTGCTCGGCTGCTCGGAGGAGGCGCCGTGGGGCCAAGCGCTCACTGGCCTTCGGAGACAGCGCAGACAAGGTAAAATGTGTCCTTGTTAACGTTTGTATCCTTACATGTTGAAACCATAGTATTTTGGATACGTGGGGTTAAATTGTACGATTGGAATTAATTTTACCTGTTTCTTTTAACCTTTGCCAATGCGGCTCCCGGCAAGCCTGCCACCACACCCGCGGCTCCCGATCGCGGCCAGCATTGTATTTCCGCCAGACGGAGTTTCCTGATGCGCTTGACCCAGGTAGGAAGGGAGGCCTCACCTTGGCCGCTATGCACCCCCCTGGCTCCCCGGCTTCCATGAAGGCAAGAGGTCACCTTGTTGGGGGCCTGAGACTTGCAGCGTAAGTTCCAGAAGCTTCCCGGTGCTCACAGTGGGGTGCATTGTCCAGACTGGGGCCGGGGGGCAGGGGTCGCTCATTAAAGCGCCTTAGGTCGTGATGGCCCACGGGGACAGTGGGGAGCCTTCCCCCCCCACCTTGCCAAGGAGCAAAAGGCCCACTTCCCCCCCCTCTTTCCACATTCTCTGCCTTATGGAGGGTGGCGGTAAGAGTCCACACAGTCTTTGGTAGAGAATCTGGAGGGAACATGGTGTGTTTGGCTCATTATCCCCCAGTCTCAGGATTGGTAGAAACAGGTCTTTGTCTGCGCTTGGTGCGGGGAAGGCCCAGAGCCATCCATGAGTTCTGGAAGGAGAGGGCTGAGTCCAGGCTTGGTAGGAGCCCACGTGGCCCAGCACCGGGCTGAGCCTGTGCAAGCTCACTGGCTCCCCAGAGGCCTGGGGATGGGGATGTGTCCCGGCAGTCTGTGATTACCTCCCACCCACTCATGCCCCCCCTCCAGCTGTTAGGATGCAGACAGCAAGGGGGGGGGGCTTGGTGCTCTCTGGCCAGCAGGGGGCAAGGTGGCAACGCGCCTTCTCCCCTGGGCTCCCCAGCAACCTGCACCCTGACCTGTGCCAACGATCGGCCCTTTTCTGAGAAGGGTCAGGTTGTACCTGGGGCTGTGCTTCTGCTGTTTTCTTGGAGGCCACCACAGATGGGATGGTCTGGAGGGATCTCAGGGGCTTGAGATGATGTAAATTCATTTTCTTTTAAATAAAGATTTTATTTATTTATTCACTAGAGATACACACAGAGAGAGAGGCAGAGACACAGGCAGAGGGAGAAGCAGGCTCCATGCAGGGAGCCCGACGCGGGACTCGATCCCGGGACTCCAGGATCACGCCTTGGGCCGAAGGTGGCGCTAAACCGCTGAGCCACCCGGGCTGCCCTAAATTCATTTTCTAAAAAGCCTCGATTCCCTGTTTCAAAATGAATGGAGCCCAGGTCAAATGATAGGAACGCGCTGAGGAATGGTCATGGACAGACAGTGGCAGCGGGAGCACAATGTTGGAGAGGAGAGGTGAGCCAGGAGCAGCGGGAAACCACCAGCCCGGGTCATGCGCTCGGGAGAATTAAGGTACGAGGGATAAATTGTAAATTAGACATTGATAAATATCGTGTAATTAGATATTGATAAATTAGGTCTTGATGAATTAAATGTCGATAAATTAGATATTGATAAATATTGTGCGTCTTTTCAAAGACTAAGGTCTAAGAGTGACTCCACATCTCTAGAAGGTGTCCGGGGGAAGGAAGTCAAGGCCCAGGACTGCTCCTGTTGCTCTACCGGGACATCCCAGAACCTTCTCTGGGGTTTGTCTGTTTACTTTCATTTACACCTGTTTGCCTGCTTTCAATTTCTCAAGTCAGCGTCGCAAACGTCGGCTTTGGAAGATGCCTTCCTCTCCTGGCATTTCCCTGCGGGGTTCGTGGGCCGCCCCGAGGCTCGCCTGGTCGAAACGTTCCCACCCTGGTGACCAACGAATCCCCTGGGCGCGAAGGTGCAAATGTGGGACCCCAGGTCCCGCGAGTTAAAAGATAATAAAACACCTGCCCCCCCTTTGGGTATGATTATCTCAGACACATTTCTCTCATCCTGAGCCGCTTCTTCCATTCTGGCTTCCCTTCCCACCAGGTCCGTCAATCCTGGGGTCCAGGGTTCCTGGGGTTCCTGGGGTCCCAGGGGTCCCCCTCTCCAGGGCCCGGGATCCGCTTTCCCCTGCCTAGCGGCTTCCACACTTGCCGCACGCGGGTTACATCTAGAAGACATTGTGGTTTATTGCACCGGGTTTTATATCACCTTGATTGTTCAATTGCCTCTAATTTTTATGAGAAGGGGCAATGCACTGAAAGTCTAGCATCACTGAACAGCACCCATGTGGCACAGAGACGGCAAGCTCTTGCACTAAGCCGCCGGCCAGTGAGGCGCATCTGGACCCCACACGACAGGGGCTCAGTGGAGGGTGGGCGGCCAGGCGGTCCCCGGGCCAGAAAGGCGGCGTGGCACCAGCATCAGCCTCTCAGGACCAGGGACACAGCCCAGCTTCTGGGCCTCCACCCCACACGTGTCGTGCACAGACAAGCCGGTCCTGTGCGCCGAAGGCTGTCTGGGACTCCTGTTTGCTGGACCCTGGCTGAACCTGAGCAGAGCACACACCTGGGTCCAGGAAGCTGCAGCTTCCAGACGAGGGAGCTCTAGCCCTTGCCTTGACTCAGCCAGCCTCGCCCTGACTCTCCCAGATGCCTGGGCTTACCCAGCCCCAGAAACGCAGGGTGCTGGGCGCAAAGAAGCACCCGTCCCCAGGGTGGAGAGGCAGTGGGAATCCTGAAGCCCCCCTCTTGTCCCTTTGCAAACACCTGCTCTGGATTCTGGGGCATTCCAGAAGGCGACACGAACGTTCCCTGCCCTTGTCTTGAGCACCGCAACGATGAAAGAGGCTTTGGCTCTTATTTTTTTAGCAAAACCGGTTCCTGCTAAATGCCCCGAATCCTGTTGCTGGAGTGCTAGGCTTCCCGTCATTGTTGAAACTTCGCTGAGCGTGGGCAAACCAAAGACAGCGAGCCGAGTCCTCTAGGGGTCGCGTGCCGGGGAGCGGAGGGTCTGAGTGATGGGGGCCCCCACACGCGGGCACAGGCGGGAAGGATGGAGACATCAGGTGGAACCACAGTGGGGGCGCCGTGGCAGTGTGGCCCACGGCCTTGCTCCCCCATGTGGCCCACGGCCTTGCACTTGGGCCATCCCACCAGGCCAGGCCTCAGCCTTTAGGAGAGCATCTGTGCGTCTGGGGCCAGAAAGCATCCTCGAAACAAAGGCAGAGGCTCCCGGATCCCTGCCTGCCCTCTGCCAGGACACCTCCTGCCAAGACGCAGGAATGTGCGCCCGCCTCCAGCAACTCTAGCCGGAGGGCCTGGCCGGGGCTTTGATCTGGGTCCCGGAGCGCAGTGTGGGAAGCTCTGCGGCTCGGGCTGGGAACAAGCCCCGGCATCCCAGCCCTCGCCCTCCCCTGCGGTGCTGGGAGCAGGCGCCGCGAGGACAGCCAGAGGCACCCCAATCTCACTGGGGGTGGGGGGGCTCCAGACGTCCAGGTGCAAACCCATCCTGGCTTCCGGCCTGGATGCTCTGAGAGTGCCCGTGCGTTCCCACGAGGTCACAGAACGCACGCTCCTGGCTCCCTGTCCCCTGTGGCCAATCAGCCCGTGCCTGCTGGCCGCTCATGCAGTCACCCATCCACCAAACACACCGAATCCTCCCCTCCCCGCCACCCCCCGGGGAAGCGTGCTTCATGCTGGGATGGAAAATGCATCCTTCCATCCGGGCCTCTGCCTGGATGAGTCCTCGGAGCCTCACCCGGAAGACGTGTGACAAACGGGGGCCCAGAGGGAAGACTTTGGGCAGTTGGTAGACCAGAGTGACGCAACATCCCTGGGGATGGACCTTTTTTTTTCATTTAATATTTTATATATATTTTTCGAGCCATTTTGGGGTTATGATAAAATTGAGAGCAAGCCAGAAGAATTTTCCACGGACCCTCGCCGCCGCATTTGCACAGACTCCCTGTTACCAACATCACTCACCCAACGGTGCCTTTTTCGCCAAGGACGACCCTATGTTGACGCATCATACTCACCCAGACTCCATGGTTTGCATGGTTGCCTCTTGGTGCTCTATGTTCCGTGGGTTTGTACAAGGATATGGTGACATGCGTCCACTGTGATAGCATCGTATAGGGGTTTCCACTGCCCGAAATAGCCTCTCTGCTCCGCCTGTGTCTCTTCCTCACCCTCAATCCCTGATTTTGACCGTCCCCGTGGTTTTGCCTTTCCCGTAACGTCATAAAAGGTGGAATCCTACAGCCTGCCACCTTTTCAGGTTGGCTGCTTCCACTTAGTGATAGGCACCTAAGATCCCCCCTGGCCTCCTCACAGAGTGATGGCTCATTCCCTTTTAGCGCTGCACACTCTCCCATTGACTGGATGGACCTCAATTTAGTCATCCATTCACCCACTGGAAGGGCAGCTGGGTTGCTTCCAAGTCTTGGCAGTTATGCATAAACCTGCTAGAAACGTCTGTGTGCAGGTTTTCATATGGACATAAGTCTTCAATGCCTTTGGGGGAACACCAAGAAGCATGATTATTGCTGGATCATATGGTAAGAGTGGGTTTAATTTTGGAGGAAACCACCAAACTGTCTTCCAAGGTGGCTGTCCCATTCTGCTTCCCCGCCAGCAGTGAATGAGCGCTCCCGTCGCTCTGTGTCGCCGTCTGAATTCTGGATTCGGGCTATGCTAGTAGGTGCAGAGTGGCATCTGGATTATTGTTTTAATTTGCTTTTCCCTGATAACATACGACGTGGCCGGAAAAGGACACTTGATTAGCCTACGACTAGGGTCTCCACAGGCATCAAAAAAGTCATCCCTTCAGCATATGTTGAATGTCAACTCTCTTTCTCGGTTCTATTTAAGTAACTTATGCACGTCTGTTAAATAAATAGACTACTTGATCTATACAAAATATATTTTATAAGTACAGAAATTAAAAATTTAGAAAAAAAGGTGTATCACTTCAAAAAACAGTTCAAAAAAATTTTAAAAAAAAATCAAAATGGGGGCGCCCCCCAGGTGGTAACACCATATGTATATTTTCACCCAATAATCTGACTTCTGGAATCTACTGTACATCCCTACTTGTGTGCAAAGGGATATTATGTACCAGATTATTCATCACCATGTTTTTAATAATGATGCAAGTTTGGAAAATAGCTATATATGCATTAGAACAGAGGAGTGCGGGGAGCCTGGGTGGCTCAGAAGTTGAGCGTCTGCCTTCAGCCCAGGGCATGATCCCGGGGTCCCAGGTTCGAGTCCCGCTTTGGGGTCCCCGCAGGGAGCCTGCTTCTCCCTCTGCCTGTGTCTCTGCCTCTATCTTTGTGTCTCATGAATAAATAAATAAAATCTTTAACAAGGGATCCCTGGGTGGCGCAGCGGTTTAGCGCCTGCCTTTGGCCCAGGGCGCGATCCTGGAGACCTGGGATCGAATCCCACGTCGGGCTCCCGGTGCATGGAGCCTGCTTCTCCCTCTGCCTGTGTCTCTGCCTCTCTCTCTCTCATTCTGTGTGACTATCATAAATAAATAAAAATTTAAAAAAAAATCTTTAACAAAAAAAAAGATCAAAATAGAACTTTGCATGATATATTTTCTTCAATGCACTTTGAAAGAACTACCCCTGAGTGTTCTGAAAAATTCTCTGAAACCAGTATTACAGGTCTGAATAGTGCTGCACTAGAAAACAGAAGTAAATATTGATAGAAAGCTTATAAATCTAAAGCCATTTCTGTAAAGGGACAAAGGTGTCCTGTGCGCCTCAGCAGAGGGCTCAGCCCTTCCTGCCCGGCATCATACCTCAGATACTCTCGTGGGCTTTTTTGCTGCTGTTAGTAAATTTCTTTTTCTTACTGAGGGATGGACAAACTTATTTTGGGGTGGATGGTAAGAATACAGGGGAGAAAGTATAAGGCAATGGAAAAAAAGTCTTTAAGGGAATGATGTAATTGTGAGATTATATATAAGACCCTCAGACAGCAAGGAAATCATAGAGGTCGTATGCTCTATAGCAAAACTATTTAAGAATATATTTTTATTTATTTAAATTACTTTTATAATAAAATATAATACTTTTATAATATGTTATATAAAAATACAATGTTTTTTATAAAGGTAAAGTGAGTTTTAGACAAAATTTATTATTTTGTTTACAATGTTGTCATTTTCAGTTCTGATCTCATGAGTAATAGTATAAGGGAGGGAAAGGCATGTGATTAGTTAAGTCCCGGGAAGAAGGAGTCCAAGTTGAGACAGAGGCAGGTCAGCAGGAGTGGGAGAGGGCGGGATGAAAAGCTGCCCGGCCGCCACGGTCGGAGGATACTAAGATGGCCTAATGGACTGGAAATGAGGTAGCAGGTGACACTGGGTTAAGTTCGGATGCGCCGTGTGGACGTGAGGTCTGACCAGGTGGCCTGTTCAGGGCTGGATGCGTCCGAGGCTGTGCTGGGCATGGTCCCTGCCTCTGAAGCACACGGTCCAGCAAGCGAGACGATGAACAAGTAACAGCGCCAGGAGCTGCAGCAGGAGGCTTGAAGGACAAGCAGCTGGGGGGGGACCCCCCACCCCTCGGGCTGGGCAGGGGACGGCGCCCCAGGGAGCCCAGGCCTGGCATCGCAGAAGGAGCAATGCACGGAATGGAGACGCTGTCCCGGCAGAGGACAACAGAGACCCCAAGGGGGAAGAATCTGGTTTCTTCCAGTCCCCAGAGACCCTGTGTGCAGCCAGAGGAATGACCCCCCAGAGAGCCTACGCCCAAACCCCTGTAACACGTGAAAACACCATGTCACACAGCGAGGGGGAGTTTGGGTCACAGGCAGAACTGGATTGTTGACCAACTAACTGACCCTAACACAGAGAGCTCGTCCTGGGTGATCCAGGTGGGCCCCACATCACAAGGAGCTTTAAACATATGAGGACCCGGGGCACCTGGGTGGCTCAGCCGCTGAGCATCTGCCGTCAGCTCAGGTCGTGATCCCAGGGTCCTGGGATCGAGTCCTGCATTGGGCTCCCCACAGGGATCCTGCTTCTCCCTCTGCCTGTGTCTCTGCCTCTCTCTGTGTGTCTCTCATGAATAAATAAATAAAATCTTTAAAAAAAAAAAAAAAACAGACATTCTTATTTCCCGGGCTTTTTGCACAGCCGACAGCGCACTGTTGTGGTGCCGGCTGCCAGCCTTCACGTGCTAGGCCTGGCTCTATGTGCTTTCCTGTGTAAGTAATTTAGGCTTCAAGACAACATCGGGCAGCAAATAAATTATTGATTCCGTTTTACGGATGAAGAACCCAGGCCCCGGGAGGTTGGGTTACCGGGCCCAGTCAACCGTGTACACAGAAAATGATCTGAGCCTCAGTGCTCCCTGCTACTGCCAGCAAAGCACCTGCTTTATCTCCTCCTGCTCTCTCCCTCCCTCTTTCCTTCTTTCCCTTCTTTTCTTCTTTATTCAGACCTGCTTCCAGGTCCCTCTGCCTCAGGCATCAATCAAGGACCCTCGTGATGCCACTGAGCCCACCTGGATCTGCCGGGATAATCTCATCTCCATGTCCTCAACCTGATCATATGTGCACAATCCCTTGCCGTGCAAAGTGAAACAGTCACAGGATCCAGGGATCAGGACACGCACATTTCAGGGGACCATCATTCCGCCTATGGTACCCAGAGAACCCCATTATTCCTTTTTACAGATAAGAGGGTTTCCATTGCAGAGAAATTCTGTAAATATATGTACTCACTCTTCTGGTTTTTTTAAATAGATTTTATTTATTTATTCATGAGACACACAGAAAGAGGCAGAGACACAGGCAGAGGGAGAAGAAGGCTCCCTGTGGGGAGCCCGATGCAGAACTCGATCCCAGGACCCCGGGGTCATGCCCTGAGCTGAAGGCAGTTGCTCAACCACTGAGCCACCCAGGCTCCCCTCACTCTTCTGTTCTAATGCATATATAGCTGTTTTCCAAACTTGCATCATTATTAAAAAACATGGTGATGAATAATCGGGTACATAATATCACTTTGCACACAAGTAGGGGTGTACAATAGATTCCAGAAGTCAGATTATTGGGTCAAAAGATACATATGCATTTGTAGCTCTGATGGAAAGACCGGCTTGCCTTGCACTGCGAACCCTCCCTAGCGACCCCATGCCGTCCCCGGGTGCACGTCCCCGGGGTGCACGTCCCCGGGGTGCATGCATCCTGCCTTGGGACTGCTGCCAGCCCAGGGAGGCCACATCGCATGGACCTTCACATGCAACACCATCCCTTTCTCCTCTGGTTTGGCAGGAGATGGGGAAATGCTCTTCCGCTGGCTCTGGAGCGATGCCAAGCGCCCAGCCTCACCTTATTCCTCCGTGAAGTGTTCCTTTTGGGGGGAGGGCAGAGCGAGAAGAGTCTGCTGCTTTCCTGAAGAGTCTTCACTTGAAACAGTATGAAATTTGAAAACTCAGCATGGATGGTAGGCCATCCAACCGACGTCGGACCTAGAAGTCAATCAGCCTAACCCAACGATGCCGATTCCATATTTTGTGTTGCTCTTTGAAGAGAAAACCAAATGTTCCAGTTAACAGATGAGATGACTGCATAAGAAGACCGGACGTAGAAGAGCCGGCGCAGGCCTTGCACACACGCAGGCCACCCCTCCCATGCAGCGGGCAGCTTGCCAGTGGGAAAGAACAAAAGATCCCCTCAACAGACTTGAATCTGTCTGAGTGATAGGATGGGCATTTCATTAGGAGCCCACAGGTCTGCTCCCCAGTGAGTAGAATTTTCTGGGCCTGGAGAATTCTAAGAGCTCATATATTGGGATGCCTGGGTGGTTCAGCAGTTGAGCATCTGCCTTCAGCTCAGGGAGTGACCTCAGGATCTGGGATCGGGTCCTGCATCAGGCTCCCTGCAGGGATCCTGCTTCTCCCTCTGCCTGTGTCTCTGCCTCTCTCTGTGCGTCTCTCATGAATAAATAAATAAAATATTTTTTTTAAAAAAGAGCTCCTACGTTATTCAAGGTCTTGATGAGTGGAAACAACCCACATGTCCAGCCAGGATAGCATGGCCAATGACTGTCCCACGTGGTCCTACCTCCCAGCCTCCAGGGACAGTCTGCTGTGGCCCCTATAACATACCCAGGCCTGAGCCCTGCAGTCCAAGGCAGAGAGCAATCAGCTCTGAGGGCTAGAATGGCCCCTGAGTCACTGCCCTCCTCTTTCTGAGAGCACCTTCCACCCCCCCAACCATGTGTTCTGGGGTCCTGCCTCACTTTCTCTTTATAGTCCTTCTGTGGTCAGGCAGGATCATTCCAGGAGCCCACAGTCCCCTGGCTGGCTCTAGTGAGTCCCTGGTCTCCCTGTCCCTCTTACGAGTTTTGTTTGTTAAAATTATTACTTTTTTTTTTCTTAAACAAAGAACTTGGTCTAAACTCCAATCCACATTTTGATGATCCTAAACGCGTAAGAGTCTACTCCAAAATAGAACAAAAAATTAACTTGTAATGAGAAAGTCTACACTGTGGTTTTTGTTTGTTTTTTTCTACTATACTTAGTGCTAGTGAACTGCTGGAGTTTCTGTAAAGGGAGAACCGGCCAGTCTGCCCATCCCGAGCATGAGGACAGTCCTCGATGCTAGAATGCAGGGCAGGCTCTTGGAGTGAGCATTCCTCCTTGGGTCTGCGTCAGGGTGACTTGGGCTTGCTCCATGTGGTAAGCTAGAAAGGCTCCGTTCATACACTGGGACCAGATGCCAATGTGGTTGTCATTGTAAAACCCGTGTAACTAGATGACAGGGTCATGTGGTGGCAGGCAAGTTAGTGGTCATTCAGATAATCCAGCATGTATGCAACATGCCACGTGAAAACATACAAGAACATGTGCACATGCCACAAGCACGCACACATACGGGTTTGCACACACATGCTTGTAAACATCAGAATGAAAGCACACAATTAAGATGGCACCACGAGGTCAACCTGCCTCTGAGACAGTGTGCTCAAGGTCTTGTAAATAAAGATTTGGGTCTTTTTTAAAAAATATTTTATTTATTTATTCATAAGAGACACAGAGAGAGAGGCAGAGACACAGGCAGAAGGAGAAGCAGGCTCTCTGCAGGGAGCCCGATGTGGGACTCGATCCCAAGACCTGGCGTCACACCCTGAGCCAAAGGCAGATGCTCAACCACTGAGCCACCCAGGTGCCCCATAAATAAAGATTTGAAAGCACCTCTGGTGATAACATTCCTGGTGCAGATGTGAGCGGAGTCACACTCTCGTACACACTTGGAGGGATTGTAAACCGGCGTAGCCTTCAGAAGGGCCACTGGGCAAAGTCTAACAAAATGTGAACCTTTCATACATGTTGACTCAGCTCCTGAAGTGTATCTGTCGCTTACCCAAGGCCACAAAAGTATGCATGCTCATGCTGGATATTTATTGCAACACGTGTGTTAAGAGTCAAATCTGAGAATGGCCTACATTTTTATCAGCAAAGGTTTAATTGCATAAATTATGGCACCTCTACACAATGGAAAAGGACACAACCCCTGAAACAATGAGGTTAATTTGTACACACTTATAGGACAAATGTGCCGGATCTTTCCACTCTGTGGTGGTGAGAAAGCACAATTATTTTTTTTATTAAATTTTTATTTTTTTTATTTTTTATTTTATTTTTTTTTAATAGTGCACACAGGGTGCCAGGCATTATTCCAGGGGCTGGTGACATGGGCTCTACCCCCACAGGTGGATACTTTCCTGGATACACAGATGATGAGGGGCACAGGGTGCCACATGAGCTGGGGTGGAAAGCTGTTGGCCCCCATGCTGAAGAGCAAGGTTGGGGTTGCTAGTGAAATGGGGTGAGTGGTTTCAGAATTAGCATCAGCCCTCCTCCACCCTTCCCACCCGAGAGAAGGACAGAGAAGCAGGACTCTTCCGGCAGGCGGGACAGGAGGTATAGACGCCCTGTAGCCAGCAGAGAAACAGGTGTCCTTTCTCTTGGGCCATCCACCCAACCCCTTTTGGGATGTTAGCTGCCAGTCGGGTCACAGGCCACAGGCAGGAGGGGTGGCCACGGCGAAGGCATCTCTGTCGGGGAGTACCTGGGCAAAAATCCAAAAAAGTGTGAGAGAATGAGACCTTCCAGGAGGGGACAGTTCCAGGCAGAGGGAAAAGTGAATGAGTGAATGAATGAATGAGTGCAAGCATGAATGAACCAACACATGAATGATTGGAGGCCACTCCTGAAAGTGCACCCTCGAATTACCCTGTGGTTGCTGCCATGACGTTATCCTGCATCCAGCCTCATCTCTCCCCATGTGTGTCCATGTATCCACGAAGGTCCTGGTATCTACCCTGCCTGCCCCACCCGGTGTCCTGGGTCTGGTGCCTTGAGTCCTCAGCCTGCTGTCCCATCCTGTCTGAGCCTTCACTGCTTGTACAGAGGGCAAGAATGGTGTGCACACATGCCTTTGAGGGGCTTGTGTCCCCAGGACATGTGTGACACCCAAGTTCAGTGCTCTTCCTGGAACTTGATTGAGGGGTGCTGCAAGCATGGTAGTTTCCATGGTAGTTTCCAAATCAGAGGAACACCTCTCTCCAACCTATCTGGTTGGTCCCCCCAGAGCTCCCTAACATAAGGCCAACCAGGGGAAGGGGGCAATGGGGCAATGCCCCATGAGTTTTGCTTGGAGCAGGGGGACGTCCTAGGAAATGCACCAGCTGTGGAAGTTCTAAGACAGCTCGCAGCTGCCCATTGCCGGTGACACTGACCACAGCACACGTCCCAGGAGAGGATAGGCAGAGGAGTGTCTGAACAAGGAGACATGCTCCTCTGCCTTCCTCCTGTCCTGCCAGGGGGCAGAGTCCACCCTCTCTGTCCTTCTCTGGGGAAAACCGGGAGGAAGGGTGGAGAACTGATTCTGACCTTGACACTGAGCTTCTACAAACATTATTGCAAGTGACATGATGGGAAGAGCCTTGTGTTGGGCATTCACACCCCAGGGCTGCTGTTTCTGATCTGGGGGGCTTGGAGAAAATCTCTGAGGTTCCTTGATCATCAGTTTCCAGGGCACTGAGGCTACCGATGGCTCCCTTTGCCAATATCTGGGGCCTTTCTATCTCCTTTTAGTGTTTGTGATGTCTGCAGGGCCCACTTGGGGAGATGGGGTGGTGGAAGAAGCAGCTTGAGATCAGTGGTCTGTCTACTCAGATATCCAGAATCAACAAAGAAATGTTAACCTGAGGGCCATTTCAGCAAGCGAGGAGCAACGTGACTCACTGCTCTCATCTGTGTCCTGCAGCCTTGGTTCCAAACTCCTTTAAGAAATCCACCATGAGATTAGGAAAAGGAAGATTTTAAAATTATTGCCCAAATCAGACTCTGGGCTTCTTGAAAAATCTTCTGAAAATAGTCTCTCACTCAGGGATGATCTCTAGGGTACCTGGAAGACTTACAGCCTAGGGAAAGTGGCTGTCCTTGTCCCTTGGTCATGAGAGCCGATGAACTGGGGGTGGTGGGATTGGGCCCAGGTCTCCTCCGGTGGTCAATTCATGTGTACAACCCCATCCTGTCCCTCCCCATTGGACTCTTTTCCCAGAGCTGCTGCCCCCAGGGGCTTGTTCAGACACTCGTAGAAGTCCACAGCCCAGACTCATCCCATTGAAGGGCTGAAGCTGTTTTCACAAGCACACGCGGACATTCAGAAGGAGGAATTTCTGAACATTATTGGCTGGACTTCTGTGACAGCAGATCTTTTCCCACATGGCAGCAAAGACTGTCACTTCAATTTATCCCAGGGCCAGGAGGGCTATTGGCCATTATTCATCACCACCATCGTCACCATCACCATCACCATCACCACCATCACCATCACCATCATGACCATCACCATCACTACCATCACCATCGTTGCCATCACCACCATCATCACCATCATCATCACCATCACCACCATCATCATCATCACCATCATCACCATCACCATCACCAAGATCACCATAATCATCACTACCATCATCACCATCACCACCATCACCATCATCATCACCATCACCACCATCACCATCATCACCATCACCAACATCACCATCATCACCACCACTATCACCATCATCAGGTCCCTGTTCTCTTTCACAGTCACTTGGCCAGTTGTAATGAAGTGAGAGGGAGGGAAAACGGAACCTGCAGGGTTAATTCATCACTACCTGTGACCTGGGCTCTGAGGGGAGACTGTGATATATGTTGCATTGGTGTCATGGGGCTGCTGTGCACATGACCACACCCCAGGGGGCTTGACATCACAGAAATTTCCTCTCTCACAGTCTGGAGGCGTGAATTCTGAGATCAAGGTGTGGTCAGGGCCACATTCCCTCTGAAGGCTCTGGGGAGGACCCTTCCCACTGTGCCCAGCTCCTGGCGGCTCCAGCCATGTGTGGAGAACTTTGACTTGAAACACATCCCTGGGAGTCTGACTTCTCCTTCTGCCATCACATGGGCGGTTTCCCTCTCTCTGTGTGTGTATGACATTGTGTAAGGACACTAGTCACGTTAAATGCACTATGACCTCGTTTTAATTTAACTGCTTACATCTGCAAAAACACCATTTCCCATTATGGTCATATTTGGAGCTCCTGGGTGGACATGAGTTCTTGGGGCACGCTACTCATTCCAGCGCCCAGGTGGTGGACTAGAGACAAGTGACACGGGTCCTAGACACATTTCTTCTGTGCAGCAGACAAGTGCCGAGCACCCTGTGGAGTGATGCGCTCCACATCGGGGACTGCCGTCTACTCCGCCTACCTGGGACGGGCATGGCCACCACGGGCCCGGCTCTCTCAGGGGGTGGCCGTGCGAGAGATGGCACTCATGGGCTGAACTGACACAGGTGACAATGAGCCTTCCACCATCAGCCCCTCGCCAGCACTCCCTTCCGAGCAGCCCTTCCCTGCACGTCGGGTCTGAGTCAGGCCCGGGGAAAGTCCCTCTGGTCTTCCTCGCAGCTCAGCAGGCGTGGGAGCTGAGTCAGGCCCGCCCATGGGGTGGTGACACGCACACATACATGGTAAGTCACAGCTGGCATAACACGCACGTGGACATGGGCACAGCCGCCAGGAGAGGAAGAGGAAGGAAACACAGATGGGTAGACATTCACATCACCCCTGCGGAGGCCCCCACCCCAGAATATTGCCTGGAAACATTGACCAACGCCACTCGACCTGAGCCTGACAAAACCACAAACACACCTTCCCGAGGCTGATGTGATGTGATGGGCAGACAGGCTCTCGCCGGGCTTAGGGCTCAAGGTGCTGACCTTGAGCAGGGGCCAGGGGCACAGGCTGCGTCTCCGGTCAGCTCCGGCCTGCAGCAGTTTTGAAGCAATCTTTTCTTGAAAAGTTACTCGATCTCCCTGAGCCTCGTGACCCTCTTCTGCAAAATGGAAATGCCGTCTTAATTCAGAGGGTGACTGAGGGGACTGCACAGGGTCAGTGTAGGGGTGGGGCCTTCACGGCCAGACCCATCCAACCAGAGGGGACAAATTCCCTGCATGGCCAGATCTGTTCCTGCACTGTCAGGCTCTGGGGCAGAGCTCTAGCTCGGGGCTAGACCACCCACCGTCCTCCTCCCTGCCCGCCCCCCCCCCCCATGGCCTCACCCTTTGCCAAGAGTGTTTTGTGAAATTTCTCTTGTTCATCATTCTTGTGAAATGAGAGCCATGGCTATTTTAGCCGATGCTCACGACCCCATTTCCTTCAGAAAAAGAAAGCAGGCGCCGAGCCAGGGATGTGTGGGGCCTCGGAAGCAGAGGGTGGGGCAGTTGGGGTTGGAGAAGCTCTTTTGGCTAAATGGTCACCCCTTGTCCACCCCCTTCCTGCCGTGTCTCCAGCTATGGGTGACCCTCTGCTCTTCGGGGTCTGACTGTGTGAAGCCGAACCCACATTAAATCAATCTCCAGAATCATTTTGATGCTGATAAAAGCCACGTGCAAGGGCAAGAAGAGAACCACCCTGTTTTGGGGCTTGGCCGGCCCATCCCGGGCAAGTGGGCAACTTCTCAGCTTTCTCCTCAATCTGGCCTGAGGATCCTTCTCATGCTTCTGCACCAGGGGGCTGGCAGACGCAGCTCCGGCCCCACCGCCCGCTTTTATAAGCAGTTTTACTGGAACACACCTGCTCTCTCACTCACGGAGGGCCTGTGGCCACGTTTGCATGATATTAGCAGATCTGAGTAGCCTTGATGGAGGCGGGATGGTCTTCAAAGACGGTTCACTCTTGATACTGTACCTTCTGTGAGTTGTGACCATTTGTTTCATTGCTTCACTTTAAAATGTATTATTATATGTTGGCAAATTGAATATAGATTTTAAAAGTGTAAAAAATAAAATCAAAGAAGGTGTATTATTGTTATTTCTCTTAATGCCAAAAACAATTGCCAGCTTCACCCCAAGTTGGAACAATACAGACCATATGGAGGAAGCCGTGGGAGGTCCCCCGTTGACATCCTGCTTTCCCAGGGGAAGTGAACACAGCCTCCTGGGGTTGCACATGTGCTGGTCTGGGGGTTTCTAAACAGTGTTGTCCTAGACATGATGCCTTGAAAGTGGCTTACCCCCCACCCTGAACTATGTTCCCTGGACATCGTCCCCAGATTTTTAATGGCTGCTGGATATTCTATTGGCTGTATGTACCATTGCTCTCTTGCTCATGGACGTTTAGATGATTTCCGATGCTCTGTGCTCACGATCAGCACTGGGATGCATATCCCGTCCATTTATCTTGAAGCACTTTGGGTAGCATTTCTGTAGCATCGTTTCCAGGAACGAGACTCTCCAGCCAGAGAGCATGAGCGTGTTTATTTTTGAGAGAAATAGAACAAAATGCCATCCAGAAAGCTTGAGGCAGTCACCTGCCATTCTTGCACACACAAAGGGGAGACTGAGATATGAATCTCAGGGTGCTGGGTGCACATGAGGGAGGATTCAGAGGTTTAGGGCATCCCTGGAAGGCTTCTGGGAGGAAAAAGTTTATGGGAGGGTATAAGTGGGATTCACAGGGTCTGGAGGAGTAGAAGGGGAGGGAGGCTGGTCATCTCCAGGTAAGAACCTGCCAAGCAAAGACTGGGCCCTTTATGGACCTTGAGATCATAGGCTGCACCCTACAAATTGCATAAAGCATATGCTTTCCGGGGGTGGGGATCCAGTAGCCAGGGCTGGAAATTTGGTATAAAGTATACCCTCAGGAGGTTGGAGAGAAGGCACAGAGCAAGGACCATCACCAGGGGCATTCACAAGACCGAGCAGGCTGGTCCTCGCCCTTGTCATAGTCGTACGGGGTGCCCAGAGTAGAAGGAGGGCGGAAGAGAGAGAAAAAGCTGGAGAGAGAGAAAAAAAGTGGAGGAGACGTCAAGGAAAGAAGAAAGGGAAAAGGCAGGAATGCATTGGCCTTCACGTAGCCCCCGGTATGACAAGGACAGAAGAGGACAGACTGTTCACAGCCATCTATTCGTAATAGTGCAAAACGTCAAATAGCCCAGAAGTGTGTTAGTAGAACAGACACAGTGTGATCCATGCATGCGGAGACATACTGTATGGCCACGGAAAGGGACGCAGCACTGCTGCACACAACACCACGGACAGATCGCGGGGGCACGGGGGCACAGTCCCGGCTGCCTCTGCCCTTCCCCCGCCCCGAGCTCCCCACCGCCACCGGACCCTTTCCTCCTTTCTACCACCCGTCTATCACCCGGTAACAACCTCCTGGTCATAATTACCACCTAAGCACACCTCCCTAAATAGCAGGTGTTTCCTGCTCAGGGCACTGTGGGTGGTGGGTTCCCACAGGAGCCGCTGTGTGAGGGTCACAGAGGCTTCACTCTACTTTGTGATCTTCCGGGGAGCTGAGCTTTTTTGTTTTTTGGGTTTTTTTTTTCTTTTGCATGTTCTTCTATGTAGGTCATATTTCACAATAAAGAAGTTTCTCCAGGTTTAAAAATCTGAAAACCACTGGGCTATTCCCAGTCATTATACTATGTCTATCGTATAGGCAATGAATGGAACACCCACCTATTGTGTGTGTATATATATATATATATATATATATATATAGAGAGAGAGAGAGAGAGAGAGAGAGAGATGTAGAGAGAGCCAGAGGTACACACTGATGTACACGTGCATATAGAATATCCCTATTTGGGGGCACCCAGGTGGCTCAGGGGGTGAGCATCTGCCTTTGGCCCAGGCGTGATTCTGGGGTCCTGGAATCGAGTCCCGCTTCAGGCTCCCTGCATGGAGCTTGCTTCTCCCTCTGCCTGTGTCTCTGCCTCTCTCTGTGTGTCTCTCCTGAGTAAATAAATAAAATCTTAAAAAAAATAAAAAAGAACTTCCCTATTTCTATAGGGCTTCACTTTATACAACAACAAAAAGAAATGGCCAAATGGAGAAATGCCCCCCACCCACGGAAGACAGTGGACTGGGGGTCTTCTAGGCCGTGCCAGGCTGTCTCCCTGCCTCCCCCCGCACCCCCACCATGAATCAGGGCTGCAGCGGCCCGGCCTGAGAGGCACAGCCGTGACTTACAGCTAATCTTCCTGAGAAGCCGGCTCACCAGCCATTCATCTTTAAAAACCCTCCAGTGACTCATGAAGCTCTTTACAGGACTCCTGAGAACGTGGGGAGGCAACGTGTTCGCTCCCTTCACAGACCATCTAAGAAATGATGAGCAAGCCGGGCCGCTATGATTAAAGAGAAAAAAACAAAACAAAACAAAACAAAACCTTTTCCATCATCCACGGCTGCCGGAGAAGCCAAAGCACGAAGGGCTGGAGGCTGTGTTGGCGCGATCTCAGCCATTCCCTGCTAGGGATGGGAAGGGCTGTGTCATCACGAGCCAAAAAATCGTGCCGGCCACCGTGTCCGACCGCAGCGTGAGGGTCAGAGTCATCCACCCCGCTGCTAGCGCACTGTCCGTTGTTGACAGTCTACATCATCCCCCTGCCCCCCGGACACTGGGATTTTATTTCATTTTTATAGATCCCTCATTCCCTCCCCTAAAAAGGTGGTTGATTCCTAGGGCTGCTGCAAAACTGCCCCAAACCGGTGGCTCAAAGGAGCAGAGAGGGGTGCTCCTTCAGCTCCGGGGGCCAGAAGTCAGGTGTCTGCTGAGTGGCTTCCTCCTGGCGGCTCTGAGGGCAAGTCCATCCCAGGCCTCCCCCAGCTGCTGGTGTGCGCGGCAGTCGGGGCGCTCCTTGGCTGGTCCCTGTGGCACCCCGTCCCCGCCTCTGCCCTCGCACAGCTTCTCCCTGTGTGTCTGCGCCCACATTTCCCTGTTCCTGCACGCACAGGCGCGGGTCATGGGACCTAGGCCCACCCTAACCACCCTCCAGGCTTTGTAGGGCTGAAGTCTACACAGATTGGGGGTGCCCTTTAAGGAAAAGTGTACAAAAGTAGTAAATCCGAATGAGGCGTAAATATGAGTTCGTGTTTAGAACAGCAACAAATCGCAAGAAATTGTTGGAGCTGTGGGCATTCGGATGCCTTCCCTCTGTAATCTCTTTAGGCGATTTGCAGAAGTGCCTACCTAGAATGCGCGGTGGTGTCTCTTTTGATCAGATGGCAGTGGGGGGAGAGGGCCCCCAAATGGGGGCCGATGATCGGGTGGGAGCGAGCGGGTGGTGCGGGCAGGGAAAGGATTCACCCAACGCAGGATAAAGGAGAGAGTTTATTGAATGCATCGCAAAGGGGCAGGGGCAGGACAGCAGAGGAGACACTGTCCCCCGCGAGGCTGTGGGTCGGGGCTGTATTTGAAGAGAGAAGGTGCGGAGGTTTGGGAACATAGGGAACGTTCCTATTTTCGGTTGTAAGTAGCCTGTTGGTCACTTAGGGCCTATGGATATTTCCAGGTGGGTCACCGGATGGGCTTGTCTGTGTTCAGCCAGGTGGTCGCCGTGGGCCCTTTCGCCTTGATCAAGTTTCCATTGTGCAAGCCTGTTGTCTAAAAGCGGCCTCTTCACAACGCACCCTGGACTTCCCTCCCTGCCTACAACATCCTATGGCTCCCAGGACCCCTGCACCCTCCCAGGGGCTGTGCAGATGGGAGCCCTGGGGGCCCAAGCTCATTCGATTCCAGCTAAAGCCCCTCAGCCTACAAAATGATGTTTCTCAGCCAGGCGGACAGGAAAGGGGGTGGGAGTGGGGTGAGTATCAGAGCCTCAACAGAAAGGAAGAAGCGGCACCCTGGCACCGCCTATCGTTGGAGGTCACCGTCCTGGGAGCCTGGCCTAGCTGGACAGTGGTCGCCATGCTCCCCTTGCACCTCTCAGCCTCCTGCTCCCTGTGCACCCCACAGAGAACCAACCCCCAGAAAGGGGGCTCCCCCCAGCACCAACCTGCAATTAGTACCCCCTTCGCCCCAGCTCGGAGAGCTTCACTGGCAGCTTGTAAAGTCGTGCCGCAGCTTGAAAGGCATGCTCTCAATGCTTCGGTTTTACGTCCTTCTTAAGATGGAAATGTAATAATCACAGCCCTCTGTTATGATTTAGCCAGAGGAAAGATGCCAGTATAAGGACAGGTGGAATGGGGCCACCTGAAGCCCCATCAAAGGGGCAGAGCCAGGCCCCAGGATAGACTCTCCCCAGGACGGCAAACCTGGCCTGATTTGGGGGGAAGGGTGGAGCAGAGCTTCCCCTTTCTCTCTTGGTTCTTCCTCTCCCCAGCCCTGCACCTGTCTGTCCACACCCCATGACTCCCAAAGGCACAGGTTGGCCCAAGAGTCCTGGGTGGACTGCTTGTGTGGGGCAGCAAGTGCGGCTCCTCCCTATACACCACACATTTAAACTTGGCCCTTTTATCGTACTATTGAATAGCCCGTGACAATGGGGACTTTGGCAGGATCCCACAGCTGTTCCTTATATCTCAGAATCCTGTTCATTTTTCTATCCACCCACCCACCCACCCAGCCATCTACTATCATCCATCGATCCATCCATCCACTATCCCCCAACTATCCACCCATCCATTCATCATCCATCCACCCACCCACCCACCCATCCATCCATCCACTATCACTCATCTATCCATCCACCCAACCATCTACTATCATCCATCCATCCATCCATCCATCCATCCATCCACTATCCTCCAACTGTCCACCCATCCATCCATCATCCATCCGCCCACCCACCCACCCACCCATCCACTATCACTCATCTATCCATCCACCCAACCATCTATCCATCCACCCATCCAACCATGCATCCACTAAACATTCATCATTCATCCCTCATTATCTATCATCCATTCATCATCCATCCACTTTTCATCATTCATCCATCTGTCCATCCTTCCATCCCTTATCCACCATAAATCATCTATTCATCTCCTAGGAAAGTCTTGAGCGCCTGCTAATGGGCCAGGAGCTGTGCTCGCCCTGGGAGTTACAAAGCTCTCAAGAACAGACTCCTACTGCCGTGGGGCCCTCGGTACTAAGAAAGCAGAGGGAGTGTGTGCGACTGGCAGTGTCAAAAGCAGGGCGCAGCTCTGGCCTGGTCCCCCCACCCCCCACCTCCACCTTCATTCCTGGGCTCTTAGTCGTGTTTCTCAGTAGCTCTGCATTCAAAGTAGGGCGGCCCCCTCCACCAGGGCTGCCCCCTCCCTCCTCCAAAGCCTGGGAACCTGCTGGGGGAGGACTCCCTGCCCCAGGCAACGGTGATTAGCAGCCTCACCCCTGCTGTCTGCACAGGACTTCCCCCGAGGCCACGGCAGCTCCAGAATGCTCTGCATTTTTCTCATTTCAATAAAGGTACAAAGGGTACTTCTGGAGTGAGAAAGCCAAGAAATCACGCCCTTTCGGGTACATTCTTGGCTGCTGTGCTAGAGAGTGTTTTTTGGAGGGAGAGGGCCGCTTTATTTGACAATTTCCCCGCAGTGACTCAAGCCTGAGGAATGTCGCCCTGCCCACCGCCTGACCCGCAGACCCCTGGGCCCTGCCGGGCGACAACAGGCGCTGGATTGAGCATCTGGGGCAGGGAGCACCGTGGGAAGGCAGGCTGCAGGGAGGGAAGCCCACCGCGGCAGAGGGAGGCACTGAGGGGGAGCGGGGTGGCTTGACGCCCCAGCAGTGAGCAGTGCAGGGAGGGGGTGGCAGCGAGCCCGCAGATTTTCGGGGGCCCTGCTTTGCCCCTGGTTTTCTTCTGTCCAAGGATAAAGCATGTTCTCCAAATCCTGAGAGTGTCCCCATCCCCGTACAGCCTGACGCACGGAGGGGCTCAGGAGGCACGGCTCCCTGCCTGGACACGAGGCTGGCAGCCCCTGGGACCTCCCGGTGCGTTGTGAGAGCCGGTGACTTACTACTTCTTACAGAGGCAAGTTGGGACACTCTCTGAGAGCTTGGGCAAGGCAGGGCACACCACACGCCTCGCCAGGAGGCGGCTGCAACGGAGGGAATGATGCCCTGTGTGCACCGGCCTGGCCCCGCGGGAGCTGCCCGTGACCCGGGGCCAGTGGCTCCCCTTCTCTGGGTCTCGCCCTCCTGCCTCTGAGGCGGTGAGGAAGCTAATAATAGTATCTCCCTCGATGGCATGTGTGCAGCTTCACAGTGTCAGTAAAAGTCTTTGAGATCCTAGGAGAAAGGCGCCGCGGAGCCACAAGGTGTTATTAGAAGTAATTGGGCCTGCAATTGGGTAGATCTTCAAAGCTGCCAGACTCAGTTTACTTCACCTCGTTTCTCTGTCTCCTCCCAATCTCTTCACTCTCTCCACTTGGCTATTGCTCCCCTTTCTCACCCCCACAACCCCTTTCTCATTCTTGTCTCGCCGGCAAGTTACGCTCACGCTTCCCTTTCTAGCTTAGGAGCCTCTGCGATGACTGTTCTGCCTCTGAAGTGATGGAAACCAGACAAGTAGGACTGGCAAGGCCCCTGGGGAGTATTGAATCCAAAGCTCAAGCCAGAGAAATAAAGGCTGTTTATCCATCCATCCATCCATCCATCCACCCACCCGTTCACTCATTCATCAGTCTATTCACATATCCATCCATCCACCCACTCGCCCACCAATCCATCCATCCATCCATCCATCCATTCACCCACCCATCCATCTATTCACCCACTCACCCACCAATCCATTCATCCATCCATCCATTCACCCACCCATCCATCTATTCACCCACTCACCCACCAATCCATTCATCCATCCATTCACTCACCCACCCATCCATTCACTCATCTATCCATCTATCCCCACCCAGTGCTGACTTTTCAAGGTCCGTGTTAAGTCCTGGGGTCACCCGGATGAACTCAGACCACCCTCCAGTTCCCAGCCAAGAGGCAGAGCACAGGACTCTCCTGGTAAAATAAATGTGGGACAGTGCCCTGGCTTCTCACAGGGAGCCCCCTGTCCTGCCCTACACATCCCCAAGAGGACTTTCTTCATTCTCATTGCTTTGATCTATACTCCATTTGCTCCTCTACAGGGGTGAGGATGTCGGGGAACAAGGAGATGACCCCAAGGCCGCTTTCTGCACCCCTCTGGTTTTTGGACAATCTCTGTTGGGGGGAGTGGTACAGACAGTCATGTCTGGGCCCTGGAGGAAGAATCCAAAGCTAGGATCAGTTTCATAAAAAGGGAAATCAAGCCAGTGGAGGGTGAGCAGAGGACCTGGAAGTCCTGCTGGCTCCTCACCCGCTGCAGGCTGTGGGTTCTGAAGGACTCCCTGAGCTCAAAGGGTGGTCCAGGGAACACCAGCTTCAGAGTCCCCCAGGAGTTGGAACGTCTGGGTGGCTCAGGGGTTGAGCATCTATCTGCCTTCGGCCAGAATTGTGATCCCGGGGTCTGGGATTAGGTCCTGCATCAGGCTCCGTGCAGGGAACCTGCTTCTCCCTATGTCTCTGTCTCTCTCTCAGTGTGTCTTTCATGAATAAATAAATAAAATCCTTAAAAAAATAAAATAGAATCCCTCAGGAGCTTGTGCAGTGTACACACACACCTGGGCCCAGCCCTTCTGAATGAGGACCTGAGACAGCCCAGGCGTCAGTGTGAACAAATTCTCAGGGACTCCTTGTGTCAGGTGTTTGAGAACCGCAGCTCCAGAAGTGTGTGCTTGACGCTCTCCTGGGATGTCCCGAAGCCCCTGAACCCCTGGGGCCGGGCCTTGCCTGCATGGCAGAGATCTGTGGGCTGTGAGGAAGACCTTGATCCTGCTGGCCGTGGGTTTCCTCTTCTAGCTATCAAGGGTGCACAAGCCAGTGGGATGGAGAAGGCTTGGATTTGCAAAGGACAGGGAGATGGCCTCTTCCATTATTCAGGACGAGGGCCGGGGTGTGGGGCCTGGCCACCTAGTTAGGGCCTCAGTGCTCTAGCCCCTCCTCTGGTCCTTCCTTGCTTTTCATCTGCCTCCCCGGTCAGCTCCTCTGCTGTTTGCCTTGCTTGTAGACAAGGGAATTATGGATCAGGGACTTTAAATTACGGGGCTTCCACCATAACCAGGGCAACTGGCCCAGTTGTTTCATATAACAGCCTGTGAGCTCACTCTGCCTTCCTTTCTCCCCAAAATATTTCCTTGCTGTGTGCCTACTGTGCCCTGAGAAGGGCTGCACCTCATGGAACTCACATTCTCACGCGGGAGACTGACACAGACAAGCAGGGAATCGGAGTATGTTGGACGGAGGAAGTCCTTTGAAAAAGAGGAAACTGGAGACGAGAGGGGCTGATGGGGAGGACCACACTTTTCAATCGGATTTTCGGGTGAGATTTGAGCAGAGACCTGAAGTGGTGAGGGAGGACCCCAAGCAGTTAGTAGGGGAAGAAAAATTCTGGCTGGAGACCAGCAAGTGCAAAGGTCCTGAGGCTTGAAGGTGGAGCCAGCAGGGGTCCCAGCAAAGTTGAGTTGAGTGTGTGGTGTGAGCGAGATGGAGGACCCTGAGGCAGGTGGTCCGGCTTCTGGTGTTCAAGAACAGAGAGCAGTCCGGAGTCAGTGAGATGGAGTGAACGAGCAAATGCAACATTTTTGGCTGCGGCATTTCAGGGTTGGGCTCCCCTCCGCTTCCTCTTGGCTTGAACAACCAGAGGATGGAGTTGCCACATGCTCAGGTAGAGAAGAAACAAGTTCAGGGTTTGTTGGGTAATCCGGGCTTTGGTTTGGCCCCGTTACCCTCGGGATGCTCGTGAGGCATGGGGCAGATGTGCAGGATGGGAATTCGGGGAGAGAGGTTGACCCTGGAGAGGTGAGTCTTGGGTTGCAAATAGACACATCAAGCCTGGGACTGGGGGAATCGGTGAGGGGATGAGGGCAGGTGAGAGAAGGAGGCAGGGTGGTGAGGAGCGTACGAGCCCGGATGGAGGAGGCATGGCCAGTGGGCAGGGGTGCGAGCAGAGGATGACGCCCTCGCCCTCAGTGAAGGAGGATTGTTGAGAAGTCAAAAGCATGACTCTTGGAGAGAGTGGGCACCTGTCAACGATTTATCGGTCCCAAGCATGAGGAGGCCCGGGGGGTGGTGACGCCGGTTCCAAGAGTACAGAAGAGACTCAGGACTGTAATCTGCGAAGGACGGACCACATGGTCTAGGGCCCTACACGGCGTCACACTGTCCCTGTTGGGCCGTGGTCTATCGGTGGACAAGCGATTAGCATCTCTGCAGGACAAAATCCAGTTGTGTTGCCATCAGAATTATTCAGCTCGCTGTCCATTAACATGAACCCCTCCCTGATCAATAAAAAATCACCAAAACAGTGGACCCATGCCCCTGGGGTTCCTGTGACGGCCGGCATGTCGCTGGGTAGTCCTCGGGCTGGCTTGTGAGACCCTGCTCCGCCGCCAGAGATGGGAGACGGGGACCCAGTGTGCCAATGTGGCTGAGAACCAGTCCCTGGGTGTTGGCTGTTACTGTCTCTGGTTACAGAAGAGAAATCTAGGCTGGGTAAGCTAAGCCGAGCTGAGGTCACATGGCCAGAGAGGACAAGCCAGACCCAGACTCAGCAGCTCCCTGTTGGCCTCACTCACTCCTGGGACATGCCCACAAGGAGAAAGCAAAGGTGAACCCCCAAAGGAATGATCTGGCAAAGAAGTGCCTGGGCTGGCGGGGGTGGGGAGCAGCACTTGAAACACCCTGCCCGAAAATGTAATTTTTATCCACTTTCCTTTGGACAAATTTCATCACTTCTAAAGAGCAGTTCAAGACCAACTATGCATGGAAGGTTCCAGCACTTAGCATGGCCCAGTGGCTCGCTAGAGCCAGATCTTGGCCTTCCCCCTGGGCAAGGCCAGGCTCGGGGTTGGGAAGGATGCTTCTCTGGGGGAATCTCCTCACGGCGGTGGGTGCTAATATTTGGGGCAACAGAGCAAGTCAGGCTTGCACCGGATCTGTCTTTTCAGCAGAGGTAATGAAGATGTTGAAGGAGAGAAGCCGTTGCCTCGGGAATCGGTGGTGGGGGATGCAGGAGGAAATTGCAAAAGGCAAGAGTTCCAGGGGTTTCTCCCAGCTCCATTGTAGGAGTAGAGAACACATGGGTCTTCCCAGAAACCCAAGGTGAACTGGTCGACCTCCTGTCCTCCATGGGGATGCTCGGATAGGATCAGCGGGAACACAGTATTCTCGGGTCTGGCCCCCCTCGGAGTTCGTCACTCACACACAACAAGCAAGGCAGCACACGTGTTTGTTCATTGAACTCGTGTTTGCCGCTGTCTTCTCCTTCAATACGAATAAAGACAGTCCCCACATTCTAAAACTCGACTGCAGTGGGCAATAAATAGCTCAGTAAAAAAAAAACACCCGAGTGAGTCACTTAGTGGCAAACTTTCCTGAGTTTTATTTAATAACCTCGTCAGCGTTACCCCTAGAGAGGACTTTCCCACACCTCATTCCTTGTGCTCGTGTGCAGGACAGAGTTACTAATGCTTCTCCAGGTGGCCAGACTTTCAGGTACGGATGGATGCATCAGGAACAGGTCAGATTCAGAGGAAAATGTCTATTTTCTCATAGAGCAGTCTTTTTTTTTTTTTTTAAGATTTTATTTATTTATTTGAGAGAGAGAGAGAGAGAGAGAGAGAGAGAGAGAGAGCAAACATGAGCAGGGGGAGAGGCAGAGGGAGAGGGAGAAGCAGGCTCCCCGCTGAGCAGGGAGCCCGATGTGGGACTCGGTCCCAGGACCCTGGGGTCACAATCGGAGCCAAAACCAGATGCTCAACTGACTGAGCCACCCAGGGGCCCTCTCATAGAACAGTCTTAAAGGAATCTGACCAGAAAGCCATATTTCCCACCCAAAACTGCAGGGCAACTATCCAATGCCCATGGAATTCCCTTGGGTGAGAGGTGACATGGTGGAGAGGTGGTGGGAAGGGCACGAGCAGGGTGCCCCCTGGTATGATGGGTCCTGTGGGCTGAGGTCTAACAACCACAGGCAGAGAAAAACCATCCATCAGTGAGGCGTTGGGGGTCCTTGAGAGATGATTTTGTGGCTAGAAAGACCATTTTTGTGTGTTTTTTATTTAAATTTTAGATTAATATCAAATATATTATTTCACATTTTGACATCCAGTTTTCCTTAGGTTTTGAAGTTCAATCTACAGATCCAATCATTTTACTGTAAATTCAGATTTTAATATCACCCTCGGGGGAGGGGGGCTTAATCTGATCAAATATTTGAACAACTGGGTTTGAACTCCTAAACTCCTTAACGTAATCAATTGTATTTACAAACTTAATAAATCCAATTCCCTTAAGCATTTTAATTTGCATTGTAAACATTTTTTTTTTACATTACTTCTGATGGCTTGAAGAAACTAAAGCCCCCCAAGTAGAGGCCACTCCACTAAATCTAACAGTTTGAACGAGGTGAATACCCATCCTTGACTGTCCCAATATCGGGTATAGATTTAGCAAAATGCTCTTATGCTTTTCCGATGAAATCACACACCTAAAACCAACTACTTAATGACAATCTAGGCCCAATCACAGGGCTGATCCAATGGTTACTATAATGTGCCAAATCCTCTTAATATTCCAAACTCTTTAAATACCAAAATAAATACCAAACATGCCCAGTATTTTTGTTGTGAACCTAATCCCGAAATACTAGTATTTGTGGTTGATTCACCCCATCAGTTCCACACTTAATTCTAAGTCTTCCCAGTATTAAAAAAAAGTCTCGTTAAATAAAAATAATAACTTGACCTTCCTGGACAGACTGAGGTTCTCCTCCAAGAAGACAAAGTTGATTATTAACTGCAGATTTTCAGCTTGGACTCCGGGTCTGATTTTCCCGATTTACAGGCAGCCACACTGAGCCATACAGTGGCACCCCAGCGCCCGGGGAATGGAGACCCACTTCTGTCCAGACAGAGCCCTCACCTCCCCTGTCCCTTCTCTTCTTTTTTTTTTAATATTTTATTTATTTATTCATGAGAGACATACAGAGAGAGGCAGAGACACAGGCAGAGGGAGAAGCAGGCTCCACGCAGGGAGCCCGACGTGGGACTCGATCCCGGGTCTCCAGGATCACGCCCGGGGCTGCAGGCGGCGCTAAACCACTGAGCCACCCGGGCTGCCCTGTCCCTTCTCTTCTTCCTCTGGGCATACAGCCATGTAGAGCAAAGACAGAGATGGCCCGACTCCGATTCCTGCGACCAAGGTCTGGCCGTGGATGTCAGTGGCTGGCCATGGTGCATGTGGGTGTTCACATGGTCTCCCCTTGGATCCGGCACGTTCTTATGGCTTTGTTTGGCTGAACATAAACAACACTGAGGTTATGTCGTCCACCACATCAGTGGATGAAAATTTAAGGTAAAACGATGCAAACATAGGGTGACGTCTCCATGGATGTCTGAGGCCAGGAGATGGGGAACAGCAGTAGCAATGGTGGAGCAGGAGATGAGCGTTTGCCCTTCAGGATGACAAATGAGCAGCTGAGCACTGGGGGGAAGAGGAGGGATTGAAAAGGAAGACCCCAGTGTCCAGGAGAAAGACCCCAAGTGCCAGGGTTTCCCTGTCCCTCCTCTTTTTTTTTTTTTTTTTTTTAAAGATTTCATTCACTCATTCATGAGAGACACAGATACACTCAGAGGCAGAGACACAGGTAGAGGGAGAAGCAGGCTCCATGCGGGGAGCCCGATGCAGGACTCGATCCCAGGATTCTGGGGTCACACCCTGAGCCGAAGGCAGATGGTCAACCACTGAGTCACCCAGGGATCCCTCTGTCCCTCCTTCAACTGGAGCATTTCCCAGGTGTAAGTGGAAAGGGAACCATGATGTCACAAGACCAGCCTGTACTGTCAGTACCTGAACTACTCATAGATGGGACCCTTTGTTATTATGTAATCCTATATTCAGTTCAGCCAAAATATTATCTTTTCCCCTAAAATTCCTTTATTTTGCAGAAGTTCCAAGTTAAGGAACCTCATTCAGCAATGAATTAAAATAAAACAGTTTACTCGGGAGGCCTGGGTGGCGCAGCAGTTGGGCACCTGCCTCAGGCTCTGGGCGTGATCCCTGGGTCCTGGGATCAAGTCCTGCATCGGGCTCCTTGCGTGGAGCCTGCTTCTCCTTCTGCCTGTGTCTCTGCCTGTCTCTGTGTCTCTCATGAATAAATAAATTTTTTTTTGAAAATGTAAAAAAAAAAAAAGAGACAAAAAAAACCCAGTTTATAATAAAAAAGTTATAAAGAATTGAGAACCACTAATTAGACACTGATTAAATAAATTATAAATCCATATAATACAATAGTCTGTCGCCTTTAAAAAGGATGCAGAAGAATATTTATTTATTTATTTTCTTCCCATTTTTTAAAAAATATTCTAGTTAAAAAAATGATACAGAAGGATATTTAATACGGAAAAATATTCATGGTCTGTGACAAAAAGCTTTATGTAAAGCATGATCCAAATTTTGTATAAACACTTATTGGTAGTTTTTAAAAGCTAAATTTTAAGCGACAATAACCAAAAAAGATTTACCAATGAAGATCAATCACAAGAAAATAATTAAAAAAAAAAAAACCTGGGGCACCTGGGTGGTTCAGTGTTTGAGCATCTGCCTTTGGCTCAGGTCATGACCCCGGGTCCTGGGATCGGTCCGCACTGGGCTCCCCACAGGGAGCCTGCTTCTCCCTCTGCCTGTGTCTCTACCTCTCTGTGTGTGTGTCTCTCATGAATTTAAAAAAATATATATATTTTAAAGATTTTATTTATTTATTTATTTATTTATTTATTTATTTATTTATTTATTTATTTATTAGCTGGAGAGAGGGCAGCTGGAGAGGGAGAAGAAGGCTCCCCACTGAGCAGACAGCCGGATGGTGGGGCTTGATCCCAGGCCCCTTGGGATTGTGACCTGAGCCCAAGGCAAAGGTTTAACCCACTGAGCCACCCTGGTGCCCCCCGAAAACCCTGTTTGCATCAAGGTTCACCCATTAATTTTCCCTGGACACGCTCTCAACCGAGTCTCTTAGAAACCAGCGGAGCCTGGAGAGCTTTGTTCAGCTGGACAATGAGATCTCAGCCACACGTGGGGTACGCGGTTGAAGGCTCCTGATCATGGGATTTCCAGGAAGCGTGGGGTTTCCACACCATCCGGCACTTGCAGGATGACGGCAGGACGTCTGCTGTGGATTCAGGAGACCTGGATATTCCCCCCTGCCTCGGCCACTAACTATGCACGTGACCTTGAGCACGGCCCTCGGTGTCAGTTGAGGTCAGCGGGGGTGGTGGGCCGCCCCTCCTGGCTCCGGGCCTTCTCCGCAGGCGGAAGGGCAAGCTGTGGGCGAGCGCAGCCAGCAGGTCAGGGAGCTGCGAGGGAAGCTCTCTTCTGTGGCCCCTCAGCGTCCAGGGACTGGGGCTTGGCCTGCGGCTTTTTGTTTGTGTGTTTTAACTGAAGTACAGGTGACGTGCAATATTATACTAGTTTCCGATGTACAACATGGTAATTCAACGGTCATACCCGTGACGGGACAGGCTAGTTACCACCTGTCGCCATGCCTAGTTGCCATGATGTGATTGACTCTCTTCTTGGCCCTACTCTACATCTCCACGTCTGACTTATTTTGTACCTGGAAGATCGTATTCTTAATCCCCATCCCCCTGTCTCATCGATGCCCCGACCACCCTGCCCCCTGCAACCACCAGTTTGGTCTGCGCATCTATGCGTCCACTCCTGGCTCATTTTGTTTGTGTTTATTTGCAGATTCCACATATGAATGGAATCACCCAGCGTTTGTGTTTCTCTGCCTGACTCATTGCACTTAGCACCGTACCCTCTAGGCCCACTCATGTCGCAAATGTAAGAATCCGTTATTTTTTTTAGCGGTTGAGTGATGTTCCGTTGCACGTGTTCATCTCTATAGATATCCCGCCCCTTCTTTATCCACTCGTCCATGGACGGACACTTGGGCAGCTTCCGTATCTTGACGATTATAAATAATGCTGCCATGAGCACGGGACTGCAACACCTTGATTCGTGTTTTTTTTTGTAAACACCCAGCAGTAGAATTGCTGGGTCCCCTGGGAGTTCTGTTTTTGACATTTTGAGGACCCTCCACCCTGTTCTCCCCAGCGGCTGCACCAGCTTGCACTCCCACCCACAGGGCACGAGGGCTCCCCTCTCTCTGCATCCTCACCAGCACTTGCCAGCTCTTGTCTTTTTAATACTAGCCGTTCTGTCCAGTGTGAGGGGATGGTGGCTTGGATGCGCATTTCCCTGATGATCAGTGATGCTGAGCGCCTTTTCATGCGTCTGTTGGCCACCGTCTGTCTCCTTTGGCAAGATGTCTACTCTGGCCCTCCGCTCACTTTTTAAAGATTTTATTTATTTATTTATTTACTCATGAGAGACACAGAGAGAGAGAGAGAGAGAGAGAGAGAGAGAGAGAGAGAGAGGCAGAGAAACAGGCAGAGGAAGAAGCAGGCTCCATGCAGGGAGCCCGATGTGGGACTCGATCCCGGTTCTCCAGGAACAGGCCCTGGACTGAAGGCGGCACCAAACCGCTGAGCCACGCGGGCTGCCCTCCACCCACTTTTTAATGGATTTATTCATGGAACGTGTTGGACTCACTATGTCTCCACTCCTCATATTTTGGTGTTGCATTGTCAGGGGGAAAAAAATCTGTTTTTATTGTGCTTTCTAAAACCTGCTTATCCCATTGAAGCCAAGCAGGAAGGGCTGGTGACTCGGTGTAAGACTCGTTAATAGGCTTTGAATCATGCCCCCAGCCCAGCTCCGTGCAAACTCCCAGTGAGGTTTGGCCTGCGCTCTTCTCGTGCCTGTGGCTTGGTGCCGCTCACAGGGCCCGGAGGCGTGTCCGTGTCCTCTCCAGGGGGCGACGAGCATCGGTGAGCAGGTGGACAGGAAATGCAGCACCTTCCTCCCGTGCACGAGCGCATGTCCCCAGGTAGGGGCCACACACAGACACGCACGTCCTCTGTCCTGTTCCCTCTGCTCCGAAGGCCGACAGCGCCTACAACCTGCCCCCGGGGCGCCCGCACCCAGGCCCCGCGCGCGTGGTTTAAAGCTCCGCTATGGACCTCTTGAAGTTCTTAATACGTGTTGAACAAGGAACCCCACATTTTTACTTTGCACCCCGCTCTGCAAGTTCTGTAGCTGCTCTCACCCGCCACCCCCGTCAGCCTGGCTCCCTGTGCATTAATTTTGTCATAAATTCTTCAAGGGTGAGGTGTGTTAAAAGGAAACAGCCTTGGAGTAGCTGAAGGAGGTAAGAGGGGAACAATGGAGTAGCTCGGGGAACAGGTCAGGGGCATGTAGAGGGCGTGTCCCTTCAGCCCTGCATCCTGCCTTCCGGGCTCCAGAAAGGGACGGGGCCTTGGATTCTATTAAGCAAAATGCCAAAAGAGAAACTGCTCTCAGCTCTTCCGATCCAGCTGTATTTCTGAAATGCAACAAGGGATAAACATGATCATTCTGTGTTGACTTCAAAATACTTTACAATGTCAAGCTTTCTTTTCCTCTCCCTCTGTGAGCGCTCTGGGGCCTGCAGCCGGGGAATGGGGTGAAGAGTCAGGGCTGCACCCTGCAGACCCCTCTGCAGCCCGGGGGCTCAGGCTGGAGCTGGGCAGGCTCCCCGCAGGCCCGGACACTGTCCCTCTCTGCACACTGAGGCTGTGAGAGAAGCTGTCCTGTTGGCTGCTGCTCTTGGGCACGGCTCATTTCTTCAGTGGGGTCCTCGCAAGTCACTCTCAGTCGTCGTTCAAACTTGAGAGATTGGAGTTGGTAAACATCTTATCAATTTATAAGCCAGAAATCCTAAAAGCAAAGAGCAATGGCATTTTCATAATACTTTCTCATTATTTCCTAACAGACCCACAGACAAAGCTCAGATTTATAAGTGGCTAAAGCCATAAAGTCAAATATGATGGCCTTGGACCTCGGGCACGGCCAGTAATTTATGGTGAAGAAGGACAGGACGGACCAGAAAGGCGGAGTAACTGGCCCAAAGTCACACAGCCAGCAGCCCAGGAACAGGGCTGGAATCCTGTCTTTCCAGTTCCCCTGGGTGGATGCAGAACAGTCAGTGGGATGGAGAGAAAAAGGTCGGAGGTAGACTCCGCAGGGAGAGAGGCAGCTGGGGGGTCGTTCCCAGGCCCGGGTTCCGGGCGGTGGGGAGTCCTGGCCTCCTGGCAGCGCAGAGTCAAGTCGGGAACCGGTCAAGGACAGAACACAACCCGTACCTGAGCTGCGGCATCCCTAACTATTAGCACATTAGCGTGCAGGTTTCGTGGTTGTTACTATTGTCATGTTTTCTAACACATCTTTTTAAACTCCTCGAGCTGCTATAACTCGCATTCCATACATTAACCAGGTAATATGTTTTTTTGGTATATTCACAGTATATTTTCAGTAATATTTCACGTGTGCACCTGGGCAATTTATTTTATTATTTTTTAAAGATTTTATTTATTTATTCATGAGACACAGAGAGAGAGAGAGAGAGAGAGAGAGAGAGGTAGAGACATAGGCAGAGGGAGAAGCAGGTTCCATGCAGGGAGCCCAATGCGGAACTCGATCCCAGGACCCCGGGGTCACGCCCTGAGCCGAAGGGAAGGACTCAACTGCTAAGCCACCCAGGGGTCCCATCACCTGCGCAATTTTAGAACCTTCGCATCACCTCAGAAAGAAACGTGCACCACCTTTGGCCGTCCCCTCCGCTCCCGCCTGCCTTCCCTGCAGGCTGAGGCCACCAGCAGGCTGCCTCCTCTCTGCAAAGAGTTGCACAGTCCCTATAAATGGTATGTGGCCTCTTCTAGCTGGGTTCCCTCCCTGAGCATCATGTCCTGTGGATCTTGGATGACCGTGCTGTGGCAGGTGTCAGGACTTCCTTTGCACCCCGTGCCCGGGATGGTGTCCCATGGGCATGTCCTGATTGTCCCGAGGCCCAGCTGCCTGCCCTTTGAATCACAAGCAGCTCCCTGCTGCAGCTGGAACGGCCTGGCTCTAGGACTCTGGGGGTCTGCCCTGAACCCCCCTCTGGAGGGAGGCTCGCCTGACATCCTTGGCTCCCTCACCCACCTCTAGTCACAGGGAATTTGCCGAGGCACGTGACCCTGGGACAGGACTGCTTGCACCGCCGTCTTGCCTGCATTCTTTCCTCGGGCCCCCCTCTGACCTGGCAGCGTGCACCCCAGAACCCAGAGAGGCCGACCAAGCCTTGTGCTTTTGACTTAATGGCAGGAGGGGCCTTTGCTTTGCAGGGATGAAGCTGGCAGGTCCCAGATCATCCTAAAAGATGCACCAATGGGCTGGGTTCTGGATCCTTTGTAGGGTGTGGCCCCACCCTTGAATGGCAAGGTGTCCCGAGAACCAGCCGCTTCTTGCTCCTCGGGTCCACTCAGCATGCTGCCACCTGCAACCCCAGGCCGGGTGCTCCAGCTCCACCAGCTGCGGGCGACAGGATGCCCTCCCGGGCAGCCCCCCTAAGTGACTGGGGAACAGATCTGAGGTGGTCAGTTCTCCTCCTCGAAGCTGTTGTCACCACGTGCGGGCCTTACAACGGCCACGCGTCCCTGTCCTCATTCCATCTGCCGGGGAGGCCCAGGCTGCGGGGACATGGGCCGGGCAGATGCCGCGCACACACCTCCAGGCTGCAAATTCGACCAAACACCCACCCTCTTGTCCTCCTGCCTGACGGCCCAGGAGCCCCCCTTGACTAGGCCCACACCCTGGGGTGTGAGGTGGTCATTTCTGAACCGGGTCCATCAGTAGGATCACCCCAGAAGCTCCTGCCTGTTTTGTGACTTTCAAAGACCAGAAGGGGTGCGAATTTGTTCTTAAAAGTCCGAGCTGTCAAAAAAAAAAAAAAAAAAGTCCGAGCAGTCGAGAAACACGGAAAGCCACGGAGCTGTCGGCCTTGCCCCCACTGCTGTCAGTGAGCGGTCTACAGGCACCCCCCATTCAGCACCCCCCCCATGCATGCCAGCGCCGGGGCTTCTGGGGCCCTTTCCGAACTGAGTACATCCTCGGCCGACTGCTCTGCCATTTGCTTTTCTGCTTTTCTTGCTCACGGTACGACGTCCCGATGTCGGGGTCCATGTAGCTACTGCATTCCCTTGAGCGGATGCTGGGGAAAGGGGGCTGCCGCCTGGAGCACCCCCGAGTCTGGGTCCCGGGGCTGGCCCAGCCCGCGGAGCGTCTGCAGCTGGTGATGCTCAGCATCGGCGGGTGGGGACCCCTGGAGAGCAGGACCTGGCCTCCCCGGCCCTCCCTCACCCCCAGCAGCAGATGCCAAGTGTCACAGCAGCTGGGATTTTGCCCCAGGCCCCTAGACAGGCCCAGAGAGCCCCCTACAGAGGGTGGAGCTGCCAGCAGAGGCGGGCACGGCGAGTGCTCAGGCCCCGGAGCCTCCCTGAAGCCTCCTGGCTTCAGCCTGGGGGTCGGGGCTCCCCTCAGCATGATGCTTGGTGTTGTCAGAAGAGGGGCTTAAGGAGGGAAGCCAGCCCGCAGGCGGGGAGCTGGGTCATGGCGTGAGCAGGGGGCAGGATGTGCCAGCGGAGGGACTCAGGGGAAATCTGCTCTCCCCAAGTCCCGTGACTCTCCCCAAAACCTCACCCCGCGCTTTGGGGCTCCCCCCTCAGAGCCCAGTGTGCAGATCAATGGGCTTCTTTCAAACCCGTCTCTCCTTCCAAGGAGAAAAACAAAGCACAAAGAGGGACCTGAATGTCTCCTTATCACAAGCCTGATACGGACTGGAATGTTGGCCCGAGCCAAGGAATTCAACAAAAGGAGCTTTATATGGGATGTGACATGGGCCTTAATCCCGTTCCCCTCGCTGGGTGGGCATCTCGGGAGCTCTGCTCGGTGGAGCCGCCTCTCCAGGTCAGCTCCACGTCCCTGGGGCAGCCACGTGCAGGTGGGCCCCAAGGCCAGGTGCCTGGGGGATGGGGAGCAGAGCCTGGCCGTCGGGGAAGCGGGTCCTGGTGTCCGACGGCCTGAGTTCAAGTCCAGGCGGGGATTTCGTCTCTCCAAAACTCCTTACCTGTCATTTGGAAACTGTTTAAAAAGCAGCTTTGAGAATTAGGAGAGGGGATATATGTAAAAGCAGTGAGTACAGTGACCAGAAAATAGGAGGAAGGGAGGGAGGAAAGGATGGAAGGAAGGAGGGAGGGAGGGAGGGAGGGAGGGAGGGAGGGAGGAGGGGAGGGAGGGAGGGAGGGAGGGAAGGAGGAAGAAAGGGAAGGAGGGAGGGAGGGAGGGAAGGAGGGAAGGGGTCTCATCTGAAGCCGGCTTACCGGAAGGAAGCAGCAGCTACCTGGCTGCTCTGTGGCTAAAAGCCCCCCAGGCCCGACCCCTGACATCCTGTGTCTCCATCTGTCCAAAGAGGCCCAGATGCCTCAGACATGTCACCTGGCTTCCAGGTGAGACTTGAGAGATTTGTCTGCGTTCTTGACCCTCTCTCTCCGTGCTCCCTAGTGATGACCGCTGGCCTCACCGGCCACACTGAGAGGAGGGCTGGGCCCTGCGCCTGCGCCGAGGATGAGCTGCGTCGGGAGCAGGGGTCTGGAGGAAGGGAGCCGAGCGGGCATGGGGCAGGCCGCATCCTCAGGCAGGTGGGAGGCACAGGCCCAGCTGCGGAGCAGAGGGGAGGGGAGTGGCCTGATGGGGGTCATTACATCAGCCCTTGATTGATTATTATTTCATTTTTTATTTAAATTCAACTTGCTGACATATAGTCTAACCCCCAGTGTTCATTCCATCACGTGCCCTCTCCCGTCGCCCAGTTACCCCATCCCCCCACCCGCCTCCCCTTCTGCAACCCTTTATTCCACTCCTTGTTTTTTTCTTTTTCTTTTTCTTTTTTTTTTTTTAGGATTTTATTTATTCATGAGAGACACACAGAGAGAGAGGAAGAGACACAGGCAGAGGGAGAAGCAGGCCCCATGCGGGGAGCCCGACGTGGGACTCAATCTGGGGTCCCCAGGATCACACCCTGGGCTGAAGGCGGCGCTAAACCTCCGAGCCACTCAGGCTGCCCTACTCTTTAGTTTAAAAACTCGAGGCTCCCACGGCGGGATTCCAGGTGCCACCGGTCTGGTTCATTGTGGTGACACTCAGAGCCCCGGGGGTGGTTTAGGGGTCGGTCCCCCGAGGCAGCTGCGCAGACCTTGACGTCGGACATGCAACCCATGTTCTCCGTGTCATTATCCTGCAGAATGACTGAAGTCACTGCAAGTTCCTGGGGGTGAGGTGGGGGTGGAGGAGAGGCTCCAGGGGCTGGGGGAGGCAGCGAGGTGGCTGTTATTTACTGGGCACGGAGCTCAGGTTGTGCAAGATGACGTTCTGGAGATGCACGCACAACGTGAGCACCCTTGGCTGAACTGCACCCTCAGGAGCCGTGTAGACCACCGGCTAATTGGGTGTTTGGTGAAGGCTCAGTTCTCCTTGTGTCGGCTCCTGCAGGAAGGGGCGAGGGAGCTCGCTGGGGTCTCCTCCCAGGGCACCGATCCCATGCCTGGGGCTCCACGCCCGAGACCTCACCCCTCCCAGGCCCCCGTCCTATTGCCCTTGGACTGGGGGTTTTAGGACTCCAGCACATGAATTTGGAGGCACGAAAACATTCGGATGGTAAACATTATTTGGGTGTATCGTACCACCCAGTCGGCGTCCCCCTGGACTCCTCTAAAGGGGAGGCAGCTGGAATGGCTGAAAAGGAACCAGTGGCCTCTGACTTCCCTGCGCCTCCGAGGTCCCCTGCGGACTTTCTGTGACTTTCTGCCCAAAGGGCCAGGGATGCTGCGAGCAGGACCTCGGCCATACGCTGGGGCTGGAGGCATCAACGGGGTCCCCTGTCTTTTGAGTAGGAACCCCCAAACGCCTCGCCTGGGAGCCCCTGGGGGGGTTGCGTCCCCGTCCCTCCGCAGATCAGGAACGCAGGTTGCTTCTGGGCCGCCAGGGTTCCTTCTGGTGGGTTCACGTCTGAGGAACACCTGCTTCAGGGGCCTCTTGCAACTTGACCTGCAGCCAGAGGTCCCGGGGCGGCTGCCCGAGCTGTTCTAGCAGCAAGCCTGCCCTTGTGCACCAGAGGCAGCCCCAGCTCCTCTGGGGTGGGGGCGCCCCCTCAGCCCGTCACGGGACCCCCCACCCCCCCGGCAGGCAGGTGTCTCATGTTGATGAGCATCGCCGACGACCTCAGGGACTGGTCACCAGGCAGGCTCGATCCCAGGGGCAGAGGGTTGATCGTCCCGAGTCCCGGGGGCCCCAGTGGCTGGCCTGGGCCCAGCTGGCCAGTGAGCATCAGCAGGACCAATCTGCTGGGGTCCCGGGTGTCCCAGCCCAGGCCAGCTGTGCGGGCTGGGGGCTTCCCCCACCGGAGGGCACTGCCCCCTGCTGATGTGCGCAAGGCCTGATGCTCAGCACGGCCAAGGAACTGGCCATCCCAGGCTGGGGTGGAGATCCACAGACCCCAAAGCTTTGCTTTCCAGTCTGTGGTCCATGCTGCACCCCCCCACACACACTGAAATGCCCTAGAGCACCTGTGCTCGCCTCTGACACCCCTGACATCAGACAGACCGTTGACAGGAAGGCCACCTCTGCAGAGGACCTGGAGGGCATCGCTCACTGCTGGGGCTGCCCCTGGGAATTGGAGGGGACCAATGCTCCTGGCTGCCCCTGCACCGACTTCCTGCGGGCAGTAGGGAGGTGAGACTCCTGCGCGGGGGGCGCAGGGGCGGGGGGTTCCTTCCGGCACCCCGACACAGAGGATCTGATAAGGTCATAATAGCGCCTTCTCCATCCTCTCCTTGGGGAGCTCCAAGGATGACCTCACCCCCTGCCGCTACCGGTGAGGGCTGGGCCTCCCATTCTAGAAGGGGAAAGGGAATCCCTGTGGGGAAAGAATAGGACCAGCCCACCAGCCCCTTCCAGGCACCCCCAGTCCCAACCAGCTTCTGGCTGTCGGCTGCTAAGCATTCATCAGACACCTTCGGTATGAAATATGGCTTTGCTTGGGGACAGGTACCCGCTAAGTCAGATCAGGGCGGGGTGCGGGTGGGGCGGCTCACAGAGGGTCTGGATTTCCTGGGGTGGGGGGGTAGAGAGCCAAGCTCTGTGGAAATGTGCAGCCGGAGCTGGGCCCGGGAAGACACAGGGGTCACCGGGAGCTGTGGGACGGGCTGGCCCAGAGAGGAGGGGGCCGCCTCCACCGGAAGAGGCTGTCTGCAGGGGGGTGGGGTGGGGGGAGCCCTTTCTAGGCCACAGATGCCCCTAGGAGGGCCCTGGTGAGGGGACACGCAGGATGCCAGGGGAAACCAGTGATGTCACAATAGTTATCAGAAGGGAACGCCTCTCTCCCTCCGCCCGTGTCTCTGCCTCTTTCTCTCTCTGTGTGTCTCTCATGAATAAATAAAATCTTTAAAAAAATTTTTTTTTTAAAAAAAAGAAGGGGAACAACCCACGTCGCAGATCGCGGTACCAGCCTCCCTGCGAGCTCACTTCACTGTAAGACCAGGCCTCGAGCCCTCTCACACCGTCATTTACACGCGGCGAGGCACGAGAAGGGGTTTGGAAGCGGGCAGGGGCTCGCGGGATGTGGTGTGCACCGGGCCCAGGGCCGCCGGGGACAGGGTCTCAGGCCCCGCCAGTGCCCCTGAGGAGCGCTGTTTACACTCGAATGAGAGCATTCTGAATTTCATTCGGAGGTTATCTTGTGAAAATGGGATTTCACTGATCTGTCTGGAATTTTTGTTTTCTAAAGTGAAGAGCTTGTGTACAGGGGTGGGGTCGACGGGCCTTATCAAAGGTCAGGGGCGTGAGGAGCAGCGAGGCTATCCCACACACACCCTGGAGCGTGGCCGTCGGGAGCACGGGGTGGGGGTGGCCCTAACAGAATTAGGAGACTATAGGAATCCTACTGAGTGGAAGACGGGGTGGGAGGGGGACCCCCGAGACCATTCGGTACCTTCCCCGTTGTCCCAGGGAGGAATCCAAGGCCCAGAGTGAAAAAGTGACAGTTCAGGGCCAGGATCTGGACTTGAACCCAGAACCCTTGACTCCTAGTCCCTCCCATTCTTGTCCCGAGTGGGCCCACTGGGATCACCTCCCTGCGTGAGTGCGTCCAGGGCAACGGGGAGGGTCTGGAGTGGGTCAGCCCAGCAGGTGTTCCAGACAGGGATAAACCTGGTCCACCGAAGCCAACCGAAGCCGGGCAGGGGCCGGGACGCCCCGAGCCTGAAGCTGGCTCTAAGCTGAGGGGACAACATCCAGCTTCTGAAAACGTCCTCCAAAGGCTTCGGGCTCTTTTTCATAGGAAAGCGCCCCAGGCAAGGTGTGACTGCATTTGCACTGTAAACTCTGGTGGCCAGCTGGGGGACCCCACCCAGGCCCCACTGGATCCATCCTGTTTTTGAAAGATTTTATTTATTTATTCATGAGAGAGGCGGTGACACAGGCAGAGGGAGAAGCAGGCTCTCTGCGGGACTTGATCCCAGGACCCCGGGGCCATGACCTGAGCCGAAGGCAGACGCCCTACTGCTGAGCCCCCCAGGCCTCCCCAACCTACCCCATTTCACTGTGTCTTCAAACCCCACCAACACTGACCAGTACCGCCTATAGCACCCCATGCCCCCCAGGGTGGCCCCCACGCTCCCTGCCACGTAGAGGGTCTTCAGGGCATGGCGTGAAGGGGGCGAGGAGGAGCCTGCTGGGGCCGGCGCTTGGAGCCGCTGTCACTTCTGCTGTCGCCCAGACTCCGTCCCCCACCCCCCGCGGCTTGGCCCAGGCAGGCGGCCCCGTGGTCTGGTTTATGAGGCCTCCCAGCCTGTCCTGTCTTGTTGGACCTGGAAACGGGGAGTAATAACACTTACCTCACAGGGAAGGTGTGGGGCCCCGCGCCCGCCCCCAGCCCCCCGAGGTGACCGCCCGCCCCACTGGCTCTGGCCCTGGGGGCTTTCAGACCCGCGTTCTCTGCAGCCCCGACCAGAACATTCCTGGGGAGCACTGAACTCGACGGGCCCTCCGCCCACCCGGGACAGCAGCGAGGGTCAGGACACCGCGAGGCTCTGGGGAACAGGCCGGGCACCCCGCTTTCCCAGGGGTCCACCTGCGCACCAGGGCCATGCGCAGGGCCACTCCGGCCCTCTCACCCCGAGACAGTCCTCCCATGGGGGCGTCTTTAGGGAAACAGTTGGTCCCACATCCAACATGTGAGTAGGGGTCTCAGAGGCCCCCCTGGAGACCCTGTGGGGTCACACTGCCATATCTGTCCCTCCCGGCAGGCACTTCCCGGACCCAAGGACGATGGGGGTGCTGTGAGAGGAAAACCCCAAGGTCTGGGGGACCGGCTCTCCCTCCCCCCCACCCCCACCCTCCCGGCCCAGCTGCGGGTTCCCCGGGGCACCTCCAGGCAGGCCCCGGTAGGCAGGCCCTACTGATAAGGCCCCCCCCCGGGGGGGGTACCCAGAAGGCAGCTCTGCTCTGTGTTGGGGCCGCACAACAAAAGACTCCAGGCTGGGCTTTTCCCACAGAAGTCCACTCCCCCCAGCTGGAGGCTGGAGGTCCCCCCAGGGCTGGCTCCTCCCTGCGTCCTCCCTCTGCCGCATCTGTGTCCTCACCTCCTTTTCTTCTGAGGACACCAGTCAGATTGTATCAGCCCCCTCCTCCCCGCCCCCACCAGTGACCTCATTTTACCTTGATTACCTCTGTAAAGACCCTAGGTCCACAAACGGTCACATTCTGAAGGCTGGGGCGGGGGGGGTAGGGGATGTGGGCTTCAACACAGGAATTTGGGGCAGGACACAACGCACCCCACAACAGTCCCCCAGCAGAGCACTACACATCCTTCAACGGGAGACTTCCCCCACTTCCTCCAGGAAGCCTTCCGGGCCTGCAGTCCACCAGGAGGGCCTGTGACAGCTTCAGGGCGTCTGTTGAGGCCTGCTGGGCTGACGAGTGTGGTCCTGGGGGCTGAGGCCTGGAGACCTTTCGTAACCGCCCTCTGATTGTGTCCCTCACCTGGCACCCCTGGCGTATGTGTTGGGATGTCACCGTGGGCCGGGCCCGCACTGGGTGCCGGCAGCTGATGCAGGGTCCGCAGCCCCCATGTTCCGCAGCCCACTGTCTCCCTCCTGAGCTCTCCCACCAGGGCCCCCCCTTTGTCTCCCCCATTAGCCTGCAAGTCCCCAGCACCAGCGACACTGCCACCTGCCAGATCGGGGCAGCAGCAGACAGGAGGTTCCTGTCCCTGTCCGTGCCGGCTCCGTCCCGAGCACTCGGGCTCCCGGAAACACCGCTTTCCCGGGGCAAGAGCTGTGCATTTTTCTATCATAGGCAGAGCATCTCTGAGCCCCCATACACCCCCCTCTCCCTGACATATGACAGGGAACGGTCCTTCCTACCATTTCACTAAAGGGGAAACTGAGGCTCAGACCGAGTCAGTGATTCATCCACCACAGGGGGCCAGTCTGGCCCCCAGGAGACATGAGCAGTGTCTGGTGTCTAGACATCTTTGGTTGTCACACCCTGATGGGGGGCTGCTCTCGGCATCTGGTGGATAGGACCAGGGATGTTGAGGCACAAGACGGCCCCAAACAAAGAATTTGCGACCGCACGGGGTCATGGTGTTGAACTGACAGTCTCTGGCCTGTCGCAGCGGGGCTGGGTTCGAGGCTGGGCGCCAGCCACCCTCACCCCAGCCGTGATCTCGCCCACGGAGGCTGCGGGTAACCACGGCTTCCGTAGAGGGGCTGGAATAGGTTCCTACCACAGCACGGGTATCAGTAGGGATCTGTCTCCGGGGGGGTGGGGTGGGGCACTGAGTATCCTTTACTGATGCACCAGCGCCCCTTGCATATTTGGGGACACCAGGCTGGGGCTGAGCTCCGGGTCTGTCCTCTGCTTTCACCTGCGCTTCTCAAACCAGGCCCACAGCAGTGCGCCCGAAGCCTCTGGAAGCCCAGGGACCCCGAGCATCTCTTCCTAAGGAGCCTGGAGGAAGTGCAAGTGTGTCACCGCCGTGTGGACAGGCCTCCCTTTCGGCAGCAGGAGATGGAAGGCAGAGAGGGTGAGGAAGAGCCTTTCTCTCCCTGGGTAGGGGGGACCCACGGGGTCCGGTTGTCTCATCAGCTCAGCAGGCCTGCAGGGAGCCCTCAGGACCGGGACCAAGGCGGGCTGCGAGGGAGGGGTGCAGGCAGCAATGGTGGGGGGCAGGGGCACAGCGGTGGCGCTGGCACCCTGGGAAGCCCCCGGCTGGGAGCTGGCGGTCAGCTGTGCATTTTTCCGTGTCTCTCTTCCCTTAAATTCTTTTTTCCTCTTCGCTTTTTTGAGAAAACATGATTGAAATTGCCCTTACATAAAAAAAAAAAAAAAAAAAGGAATGAAAGTGCCCTTCAATGAGAGCTGGTCATTCCCAGAAAAGTCCAGTTCCTTTTGAGACTTTTTTTAGGAAAAGAACCAGCATTTGCCCCAGGGGGAAGTCCCGTCTGAATGTCATGGTAAAGCGCAGAGCCTCGCTGCAGGGAGCCTGGGAACACCCTGGGCTGGGCCACCAGTCAGGCACAGCTGGGCAGCAGGACAGAGGAAAGCTCTGGACCCCACTCAGCAGCTGGGACATTGTCCCCACCTCCTCCCCGAGACCATCCTGGGGGACGGGAAGGCATCACATCGATCCCGCCTCCCCTAAACAGGGGGAGGCACCAGGACAGCAGGCCCAGTCTCTGGGGCACCAGGGCCTGGGATCACGAGCAAAGGGACCCGCGGTGCACCCAGCGAAGCCACAGCAAAGCCAGAAGAGCCTCAGAAGCACGTCGGGCCAGCCTGCCAGGTGACAGGGAAGCTGGCCCCGCAGGTGGCAGCCAGCAGTCTCCCAAGGTACAGACCCGCCCCTGTCTATCAACGTTCGGAGATCCTATAATTAGGCCCCCGCCGTGGAGGCCAGCGTTTTATTATAATGACGGTCTGGGTTTATAGAGCATCCGTCTGTGAGCCGCGCGAGCACCGTGCACACCTCGCCTCCGTGCTCGTGCCAAATCCTCCTGAGGTCTGGGCAGGAGCGGGGAGGGATTAATTGGCCATTAGCGTTAAGGAAACTGAGGCACGGGGAGCTCGAAAGATTTGCTCAGGGCAGGAAGGGGTTAAAGCCAAGAGCAGAGCTCAGATGTGGGGTTTGCAGCAGTCGTGACACCCACAGGGCTTTTCTACGGGAACAGCCCTGTGGACGGGGTGCTGGGGGCAGGCCCCCTACGCCCGGGGACATGGTGCTGTGGGTTCACAGCGGGTGAACCCCGTTTCCAAGGCCACCCCGGGGGCTCCTGGACCAGCCCACCTATCAGAAGGGTGTGGCTCAGGCATCCTTGTGCCCGGCCTGGTCTGCAGGGCTGCCAGCAGCGGGGCGTCCATGCACACTCACACCCTACCATCCATGCACACGCTACTACACGCGTGTGCACTCACACCCTACCATCCATGCACATGCTACTACACGCGTGTGCACTCACACCCTACCATCCATGCACACGCTACTACACGCGTGTGCACTCACACCCTACCATCCATACACACGTTACTACACACACACTCCTCCCCACCACTCAGGCACACCCTACCACACACACACACACACACAGACACACTCACACCCTGAAAATAGCACTTATTTTACTTTGCCCAGAGGAGCTGGGTGTCAGGTCAAAACGGAGCCCTCGCTGATGTGGGTAAGTTCCTCCCTGCAGGGAATTGAGGTGATAAAAGTAAAGGAGTCGAATTGTCAGAGCTTCAGGAAGTAACAGAAATGCAACAAGCCTCAGCAGGTGACACGTGAGTGGGACCTGGAAGGCTGGCCTCACCCTCATGCTCTCTGGGCCCCGTGTCCGTGCATGCTGGACGTTGCCGTGCACTTGGGCCCTGCCAGCCTCCTGTCACCTCCTGCCAGCCGGGGAGACGTGGCCACGAGTGAACACGGGGTTGGACTTGGGCAAGGACCAGCTGTGACCCATTTCCCTGCCTTCTGTAACTAAAACTTCTTTTTCAGGGACAACAGGAAGAGCTTCCTGATAAAGTGCATGCAGGATGCCGGCCCAGCTGGCCGGGTGGGAGGGGGGGACCCCTTCGAGCCTTGGGGCCTGGGTGGGCGGGAGAAGCATTTGGGCCCCTGCTGCTCCGGGTCCAGTGAGCGGCCTGAGCCAGAACAGAATGCAGAGAGCCACGGGCCCCTACGGGCAAGGTTGATGGGAAGCGGCCAGGAGTGATAGGTGGGGTGCTGGGACGGGGGTTCAGGAAATGGAGACCCAGCCTGGAGCCCCCAGGCCGTGGTCAGACGGCTGCCACGAGGGGGCTGTTGTGCATTTTACGGTGTAACTCCGCCACCAAGGATTTCATGGTTGGGCAACGTGGGTTTATATTAAAGCCCTTTGGGCCATGATGAGCTTTAAAAAAAAAAATCAAAGTGCACGTTCAATCAAAATGTTAAATTGCCCTATTTGTGTTTCTCCAGAAAGTTGATACGAATGCCCGACTCACACAAATTGTCCAAACTTAGCTGCTGTGAGGGCCGTGATACCACCGACTGTGAAAGCCCAGGACCCAGGCCTGCTAAGTAAACCAGCCCTCACCTCAAAGTCAGAAATCCGGGGGATCCCTGGGTGGCTCAGCGGTTTAGCACCTGCCTTTGGCGCAGAGCATGATCCTGGAGTCCCGGGATCGAGTCCCACGTCGGGCTCCCTGCATGGAGCCTGCTTCTCCCTCTGCCTGTGTCTCTGCCTCTCTCTGTGTGTCTCTGTCTCTCATGAATAAATAAATAAAATCTTAAAAAAAAAAGTCAGAAATCCTTTCACGGCTGGCGACACACCAAGACTCGGCACAGGCAGCCGGTGTGGCTGCTGTCTGTGAGGCACAGCTTTACTTGGTGCGAATGACAATTCTAACTAATTTTATTCCTTTTTTTTTTAAATTTTTTTTTTACTAATTTTATTCCTTTTCTGTGTTTCTTAACGTACTTACGGGAGGCAATCGCCGCGATGGCCTTGGCTCCACGGGCGGAATCTCGCAGCTAAGTGATGACGGCTTAATATACCTGTTATCAGATGCTTCAAATAGAAAAGCCAATTAAGTTCATTTGAATAATTGCTTAATTTTTATTCAAACCATTAAATAAAAGTAAAGCTCCGAACATTCATTCCGCGGAAGATGTGTCATTGGACGTCTTTAAAAGTGGAAGATGTAAAGGCAAATTCAGTTAAATACTCACTATTGATGACACCATTTGTTTGTGTTGTGCTAATATAAATGCTAATGTTGACGTCACGGAGCATTATGTAAACAGGCGCTATTATTAAATTAAGAAAGCGTGGAGCAGAGATGCAGCTGGAACTATTTGTAATGAACACATAATTCATAAATGAGTCTTACCAAGCTGCAATTTACCTTTAATTGAAATAAAACCAGCAGGTGTCAAAACTTGCAAATCTTCATACATATACAGTTTCAGTAAATGAACTCTAAACTCTCAGTGACCCAGCTAATATAGATCACAAACAAGAAGCCCTTTGTCCAGAGGTGTGTGCTTTCTCCCTGGAGACCCATCATCTGCCAGATTTTAGAAATGTGGCACCTTTGTGTGTGTGTTTATTTTATTTTATTTTATTTTATTTTATTTTATTTTATTTTATTTTATTTTTTATCGTGGCACCTTTGAAAAGCTGTTCACAAGTCACCATGGATGGCTTACAGCAATGCTAGATTTGTGTGTGCGTGTTACTGGGCCCTCTAGGCTCTGGTTGCATTTTGTTCAAAATTGGTTGGACATTTTTATTTTTTTTATTTTTTATTTTTTGGTTGGACATCTTTAATCAAAGTGTCCGACACAGAGATAACCAAAAACATCTTATTTTGAAATGTTTGGCAATTATTGAAAAAAAAAAAAAAGACAGCAAACAGAAAGACTATTTAAATTTATCACCACAAGAGAAGAAGAGGGAATGAATATGTCGCGCGACGCTTCCCTACAAGGTGTGTGAGAATGAGTTTGGGATTCTGAAATTGCTCTTTGGAACAGCACCGTCGATGAGGTGAATGTTTGATAGAGCTCATTTTAATTGGAGATATACACACACACATATATCTGTAAATGTATATATAGACTCAGAGTGGAAATAAAATTGAGCAGGTCTATGGTTGTCAGTATATACATTTGACAAGATATTTTTTTAAAAAAAGCCTTTGGCACATTTTGCCAAATGATAACATTTATGAAAGATTCTCTGGGTGGAAGCCAAAACCCAGAGCCCGTGAAAGTATCTGGGCTGAAATACTGAGACGCTGAGACGGTTCTTTGAACAGAGCTGGCTCAGACGGCACCTGCACAGACTGCTTGCCATCTGGCCACACGGGGGTTTGCAAAGAAGATTCCATGTAACTCATCAGCAAATTCAGCTATATCAGCCACAAAATGTCTTTTTGAAGAAAATCCCAGGCAATTTTATGAAAAATTAAAAGTAATGAGGCAAGGGCACCTGAGTGGTTTAGTGGGTTAAGCATCTGCCTTAGGCTCAGGTTATGATCTTGGGGTTCTGGGATCGAGCCCCTACCTGGGCTTCCTGCTCAACAAAGAATCTGCTTCTCCCTCTCCCTTTGCTCCTCCCCCTGCTCATGATTTATATAAATCAATAAGGAAATAAATAAGGAAAACTTAAAAAAAAAGTAATGAGGCAATTTTGAGATTAATAGATCCTTCTGAAAGATACCACTAACATGGTATTAAGTCACATAAAGTTAAAAACTAAAGAATGTGAACTTTTGTCAAGAATAGTTATTCAGAAAAATGATCTGTTGGGACTTCGTCAAGATAAAAAGCTTCTGCACAGTAAAGGAAACTGTCAACAAAACTAAAAGACAACCTACAGAATAGGAGAAGATATTTGAAAATGATATATCAGAAAAAGGGCTAGTATCCAAGATCTATAAAGAACTTTATCAAACGCAACACCCAAGAAACAAACAATCCAGTCAAGAAATGGGCAGAAGACATGAACAGACATTTCTCCAAAGAAGACCTGCACATGGCCAACATGCACATGAGAAAATGCTCCGCATCACTTGCCATCAGGGAAATACACATCAAAACCACAATGAGATCCCACCTCACACCAGTGAGAATGGGGAAAATTAACAAGGCAGGAAACCACAAATGTTGGAGAGGATGTGGAGAAAGGGGAACCCTCCTGCACTGTTGGTGGGAATGTGAACTGGTGCAGCCACTCTGGAAAACTGTGTGGAGGTTCCTCAAAGAGTTAAAAATAGACCTGCCCTACGACCCAGCAATTTCAGTATTGGGTATTTATTTATTATATTTAAATTCAAATTGAAAGCATAGGTGATTGCCCTTCTCCAATTAGCTTACATATGGTTTCACTCATACGAGGAATATAAGAAATAGTGAAAGGGACAATAAGGGAAAGGAGGGGAACAGAGTGGGGAAAAATTAGAGAGGGAGACAAACTATGAGAGAGACTCCTGACTCTGAGAAACAAATACATAAAATCTTTAAAAAAAATAATAGGGATCCCTGGGTGGCGCAGTGGTTTAGCGCCTGCCTTTGGCCCAGGGCGTGATCCTGGAGACCCAGGATCGAATCCCACGTCGGGCTCCCGGTGCATGGAGCCTGCTTCTCCCTCTGCCTATGTCTCTGCCTCTCTCCCTCTCTCTCTCTGTGACTATCATAAATAAATAAAAATTTAAAATTTTTTTTAAAAAAATTAAAAAATAATAAAAAATAATAAAAATAAAAATAAAAATAATAAATAATAAATAATAAAAAATACCAAAAAATAAAAAAACAAAAAATAATAAAAAATAAAATACTTCATTAGAGAAGAGAGCAAAGAAAAAAGATGACCAAAACCAAGGTGCAGAATCCTGGTAAGCACTGAATCTTTATTTATCATTTTAAATAAGATTATCTTGTTGGTTCACAAGGGTAAAATTAATGTTGCAGTCTATGTGTAAGAATTTTTTTAAAACGAAACAACTAAACTAACAAAGTTAATCAACAGAGGCAGGGGCAGGTGATCAGTTCTGGCCAATGAGAGAGACATAAAGAGAGACCTGCTGGGGGCTTCTGGGAGACTATTTTCCCTCATTCTTGAAAAGGAACACAAGAAGGGGAGTTCCTCTTCTACTCTGAACATTATGGTCTGCGTGTGATTGTCTGGGTTGGGGGGGGGGTCCCGACAAAAAAAGACAAGCCAACCACAGGGCTAGGAAGCAGAAATGGAGTGAACCTGGTCCCGTGTGGACGCTGCCGAGCCCCTGAGGTGACCGCCCTCCTGCAAAACCGAGCTGTGGAGGATGATGAGTTTTCCTACTTGTGTAAGCAAATATATTTTTCCTCTGGAGCTGGTTCTGGCTGGGTGTTTTCTTATTTGACATATCCCGTCCTTTGGCACTGAATGAACCCAGTGTGCATGCAGGTCTCCGGGGGCCTTCGTCCAACTACTTCGTAAGCGGCTAAACGGTTCTTTTTCTCATCCTTCCAGCTCCTCCGAGATGCCAAACTTTATTCATCCAACCAGCATCTATTTAGGCTTGTTTATTCAAATCTACATCCAAAGGCCTCAGGGAGGGGACAGCCCCTCCCCGGTGTGTGCTCGAGGAGTGGGGGGCCGGGGGCGTGCACACAGATGTGACCGTGGAGAACCCTGCAAACCGAGTGCTGAGGTTAGAGTCGGACAGAAGCCTTCCTGGAGGAGGCAGTCTACAGACTGGGCTTGTGCTTCAGTGGGTGGAGATAAGAATGAAGAGGCCCTTGCACAGTCCTGAGGAATTGAGGCAAAACAAAGACTTAAAAGGCAGAAATGCCGTTCCCATCAAGGCGTCTTGGACCCGGGAACAGAGCACATGGACAGAGAAGTCTGGAAATACAGACCCAGATCGTAGAGGGTCCCGGGAGCCTGGGTGGGGCGGTACCTGGTCCTCACGAGGCAGGTGGGGAAAACAACGGGGCGAATAACGGTTTCACGTCCTTCGCTTTGGGAATAAACACAGATGTAGTCCGGTCACAGATGGGACTCCCAGGCGCGGAGGTGACACCTCCCCAAACCCAGAGCTGAGGCGGGGGCGGGGATGCTCTCCGGAGGAAAGTGAGGATGCTCGCTGTCCGGTGACAGACGCCTGAGGCCCCCTTTACCTCCTGTAGAGCAGAGATACCCTCCAGCCTAAGTAGGGATTTGAAAGATTGAGTGATTAAAATTCTTTTAATGACGAATGAGCCCAGCAACATCTCCATAAATGGTCATTATTCTTTCTGCCAGATCTGACCAGCTGATCGGGGCCCCTCTTTCTGGGAAGAGGACTAATCACTCACTTACTAACTCCCACAAGAAAATCACCCACCCACCCCCTGCCCCCGATGCCTGCTGCGCACATTCACTTGCCCACTGGCTAAGCAAGTGGGTAACCCATTTGAAGGCTCTTTTAGGGGCACCTGGGTGGCGCAGTTGGTTAAGTGTCTGACTCCTTTTTTTTTTTTTTGTAAAGATTTTATTTACTTATTCAGACAGAGAGAGAGATAGAGAGAGACACAGAGACACAGGCAGAGGGAGAAGCAGGCTCCATGCAGGGAGCCTGATGTGGGACTCGATCCTGGGTCTCCAGGATCACGCCCTGGGCTGAAGGCAGGAGCTAAACCGCTGAGCCACCGGGGCTGCCCAAGTGTCCGACTCTTGATTTCGGCTCAGGTCATGATCTCGGGGTCCTGAGATTGAGCTTGGCATTGAGGCTCAGCGCTCTGCAAGGAGTCTGCTTGAGATTCTCTCCCACTCCCTCTGACACCCCCCCATTCTCTCCAATAAATAAATAAATACATCTTTTAAAGATGTTAAAATAAAATAAAATAAAATAAAGGTCATTTTATAATTTAGTATGATTAATTCACTGTGCCAACTGCAAGCCTCAACCATGCCCCCGAAGGAGCAAACATTGTTGGCAAGGCTGTGAGGCGTGGAGGGAACAAGCCCCAGACCCCGGCTGGGGCAGAGGAGGTCGCTGGGTCAGAGACAGAGTAACAGGGCTGGAACCTGGCTGGGGAGGGGGCAAGATCTGGGGCACCACCCTGTGCCAAGAATCCAGTCCCCCAGCCTGTGAGGATCCCAACAACAGGGTGAGGCGGGTGCACGGCTACACTGGCGGGCGTTGGGGTGCGTGGGGCACCCCCTTGGGGCAGCGCTGTGGGGCCTCCGCTGCCTCTTTGAGACAACAGTCAGCCTCAAAACGAGAAGTTCAAAGCGATGGCGTTTTGTCTGCAGGGATGTTTGGCTGCATCTGATGGTTTTCCAGAAGGAGCTCCACGTCTCGTGTGTCATCGGGCGGCGTAGATCCAAGCTCATCGGTCCTTCAGAGGAGGATGCGGGACCCAAACAAACTCCTGGAGTCCTCCAGGCTGGGGGTGGTGACGTGATGGGGAGGGCTGGATCAATCACCTGCAGCTCGCGGGGGGCACGGTGGAGACGGGGGGGGGGGGGTCCCTTTGATCCACAGGGGAGGGATTATGAGCCGGGTACATTAACTGTTCGAAAGCAAGCTTATCTTTGTTGCTGCTGGTTATTCTCGGGCGTCTGGCACAGATTAAAATGACTCTTCCTAATGCAGTCGGGGGACGGGAGTCTGGATGGGGGGAGCTCTGGATCAAAGGGAGTGGGTTTGCTGGCACAGGGGAGGCGTCGGACAAACACGATGCATGAGCAGACGCTGCAGCAATGAACGAATGGGGAAGCAAGGAGCGGGAGGAGGCGGTCAGGCCGCCTGGAGAGACCACGCCGACTGCGCGCCTCTCTTCTGGGCACTTCACTGAGAACCCTGCTCGCAATCAGGTGCCTGCCCCTGGAAGAGAAGAAAAACTGGTACACGTAAGAGTAATGCAGGCAGAGGACTGTGGCTGTCCCACAACGGGGCTATGACGCCTAAAAAGGAAGACGAATAGGGTTACAACAGCTGACAGTCATGGTGCCTAGACCCTGTGCCACACGAGCACACCTCCCAGCACCCCGACCAGGTAAGCACCTGCTTTAGCGATGAGGGAGCAGGTGAGTGAGGCCAGGTAACACACCCAGAGTCCCAGAGTCACACCGCATCTGCGTGGAGGCACCCTGCGCCCCTGCCCCCACTGCACCCTGAGCTCCTGGGTGACGGGGAGGGTGCCAGGTGGGCTCACAGGTACACACTGGGTGGGAGACGCTCTCAGCTCCAGCAGGTAGATCCCTGGCCAGTGGAAGAAGTTGATTCTGAATTGGGCTTGAGGATGAGAAAGGCCCACATGGAGGTTCGCACCCCATGCCCAGAGCCTTAGGGACATGCAGGTCTCTACAAAACATCATGCGTGCTGCACGGGTTGCTTGTGTGCCACACTGGAGCCCTGGTTCTCATGCAGGCGCTGCCGGCGGTCAGTGGGAGGGAGGCATTCTAGATGGCTACTTGATGGCTAACTAGGTCCCTAAAGGGGGACCCAGAGGGGACACGGCCGAGGAGATGGTGGCCAGGGCAGCTGAAGGACCAGGCCAGGACACGGCCCAGGACACGGCCCCGTCGGCACGAGCAGGGAAAGATGGGTCAGGTCCCTGCCAATCACGCCTGCTCTTGCTGCCAGTGACGGAACAAGCCGCCAGCAATGGGGCCTGTCCTCCCCCAGCACAGGAAGACTGGGGGTGTCCCCGCGAGGGGCTCGCAGGCCCAGCTGGCCAGCGTCTCGGCACTTCTTGGCTCTCTTTCCAAGTCACAGGTGGCTGCCGCAGACGTGCAGGTGCGTTCCGTCCGGCCGAGCGGAGGCTGGCGTGGGGAGGGCTAGCTTGCCATCCTCTGCGGGGACAGCGCCGGGGCAAGGGCTGGGGTGGCCGGGGCGCCCCGGGCTCCCTCAGGGTGGTCCCGAGCCCACCGGGCAGCGCTGGCCTGTTTTCGTGAACTGCTGCGGGCCTGCTCCTCGACCCGCACCCTGACGCACCCTGGCTCTTGTCGCGGCCTGCCCCGGCTGCAAGCGCGGGGGGCTTGCTTCCTCCCTGGGTGATTGCCAGCCGGAATTATTAATGAGCCTCCTGTACACGCGGATGGGGATCTGGCGAGGACCCAGGGAACAGCCTGTCGGTGGCCCCACACCCGAGCAGGACCCAGGAGGGCCGGGGACGAAGGCCACAGGAGGAGGGCTGCACGGCCGCTTCCCCGGGGCGCATCCACTCCCCCCTCCCAGCATCTTCGGGGTGCCTGAGGATGACATCGGTACCTGGGAGGTGAGGCCGGGGCCCAGAACGGGAGCTCCCCAGCACACAGCCCAGGCCCACGGCCTAGGGAGTGAGAGCCTGGGCTCTGTGCTTAAGTCCCAGCCCTGTCACTTCTGGGTGGGAACAAGGAACCTTCACTGCTCCCTGCCTCAGTTTCCCCCTCTGCCCCACCGGGCTATTCTAAATGCAACAGTTCCCCCCCGCCCCCATGCAGGAGATTGTCTGCAAAAGGGGCTGCAGTGATTCCCCTCTTAGGATCCTTGGCGGCATGACCCTGCAGCTCCACAGCCCCGGGCCAGGTCTAGGCCACATGCCGGGAATCTGTCTGGACCTGTGACTTGCCAAGGCCAGCAGAATGGCAGCAGGCCAAGCAGCGTCTGCGGGGGGCCATGAGCCCCGGGGGAGCCCTGCCAGCGAGCCCTGGTCAGCCCCGTGAGGACTTAGCAGAGGCGAGAGGACACGACCCAAAGGACAACCCGCATAGACCATCTCTTCGCACATAGGAATGTTGCCTGGAGCAGGGGCTCTGGGGGGACATGAGGGACGTCGTCAGGCTGTCTGTCCCACGGAGACAGATACCTGGGGGGGGGGTGCGGAACCCGCTGCCCCACATGTGTCCTCGGGTTACTGAGTAGAACTGGTGGGGTCTCCAGGTCCAGCCCCTGTGCCCGATGAGGCAGCAGCTAAGGAAGGCCCTGAGGACCCCCTTCCCCTCCTATGGAAAAGGGGCGGCGGGGTCTGAGAGGGCGTTGGGGGGCAGGGCTAGGAGTGGGCCTCTCTCTGGGACAAGGACAGTTGGGGTGTTTAGGGCTGTTTGCTTGGTTACATTCAACTCATCCCTACTCTTTGTGCAAAAGGTGATCGTTTTTGTAGCTGAGGGTCTGCACTTCCCTTTGGGTCTCCCGGAACCGCGTCTCAGTAGCAAGGAGGTGGGGGGCAGCCCAGCTGGCCTCAGAGACGCTGTGAGAAGCCCGTCACTGCACGAGCCCCAGGCTCTCGGCCCCATAGTGGCAGCTGGTCTGCAGCTTGCACATCAGGGCTTTGGGCCACTGGAAAAATTCTGTTTTGTTCCTAAACTTGTCCAGTAGCCAAAATGCTGAAGCAAAGACACATGGCCTCCTCCTAATTGCCTTTAAGTTTTAAAAACAAGTCCCCGGAGGGGCACCCGGAGGGCTCAGCCCGTGAAGCGTCTGCCTTCAGCTCAGATCGTGGTCCCGGGGTCCTGGGATCGAGGCCTCCTTCAGGCTCCCTGCTCAGCGAGGAACCTGCTTCTCCCTCTCCCTCTGCCCCTCCTCCTGCTTGTGATCTCTCTCTCTCTCTCTCTCTCTCTCTCTCTCTCTCTCTCTCTCTCTCTCCTCTGTCACATAAATAAAGAAAATATTAGAAACAAGTCTTCAGAAAAAAATACATAAAGGGTATTTACAGGCATGCTCAGCCAGCCAGCCGACCCCAACCTGAAGTGCCCACGTCTGTCCCTTGGATTCAGTCCCCTTGAACCGGCGGCTCCCCACCCATTTGCAGGGCTCCTGCCACTCGCTTGGATGCAGAGAACACCCCGAAACTGCCCCTGACCACAGAGGCTTTGCTGTAAGGCCAGGGCTCTTCATCGCAGGCTCCGAGAAGGCAGGGGATGCCTGTGGGGCCCATCACGGTGGCAGGTGGCTTTACGACCATCTCGTAGTGAGTAGGTGCTCAGCAAAGGTGGCAACTAAGTGAAGAAACCCCTGGGGGAGGCCCAAACCCCCAGCGGGGGGAGCATTTGAACCCAGACGGCTGAGCGCCCCTGCCCCCAGATTCATGGGTCCGGGTAGGACCTGAGAACTTGCATTTGTCACAAGTGTCCAGGTGCTGCCGCTGGCCGGGGACCCCACCTTGAGAACCACCGGCTCAGCAGAGCCGAGTACGTCTCTGGGGCCAGACGGGCCTGGCTTTGCAGTGCGGCTCTGGGTTCCCCCACCCATGCACCGAGCCTCGCCCCACCTCGGGTCCTCGTCTGTAAGGCGGCGGGAGGAATGACACCCACCTCACGCACCGAATGTCACGTAAGTGCTATTTAAAACATAAGTAAGATCTTTCGAGAATTTTGAGTGTATCCTTGCATCTGGTGTAAGAGAATGGCCCGGTTTCATTCTTCTGCATGGGGCTGTCCAGTTTCCCCAGCACCATTTGTTGGAGAGACTGTTTTTCCAGTGGAAATTCTTTCCTGCTTTGTCGGAGATGAGTTGACCATAGAGTTGAGGGCCCATTTCTGGGTTTCCTGTTCCGTTCCATTGATCTATGTCTGTTTATGTGCCAGGACCACACTGTCCTGATGATCACGGCTTTGTGATAGAGCTTGAGGTCCGGCATTGGGATGCCTCCAGCTTTGTTTTTCTTTTTCAGCATTTCCCTAGATACTCAGCGTCTTTTCTGGTTCCATACAGATCTTAGGATTATTTGCTCCAGCCTTGTGAAGAAAGCCCGTGGCATTTGGATAGGGATTGCATCGAGAGTGTACGTTGCTCTGGGGAGCACCCGTACCCCAATGTTCACAGCAGCCTGTCCACATTAGCCACACTGTGGGAAAAACCCAGATGTCCATGACTGGATATCCATGACTGGATAAAGAAGACGTGGTCTATAGACACAATGGAATATTCCTCCGCCATCAGAAAGGACAAATGTCCACCAACTGCTTCAACGTGGATGGAACTGGAGGGTATTATGCTGAGTGAAGTAAATCAGAGGAAGATAATCATCATATGGTCTCACTCATACAGGGAGTACAAGAAATAGTGAAAGGGACTATAGGGGAAAGGAGGGGAACTGAGTGGGGAAAATCAGAGAGGGAGAAAACCACAAGCGACTACTAACTCTGGGAAACAAACAAAGGACTGTGGAAGGGGAGATAGGCAGGGGGTTGACTGGGTGACAGGCATTGAGGAGGGCACGTGTTGGGATGAGCACTGGGGATTAGACTCTATGTTGGCAGGTTGAATTTAAATATAGAAATAAAAAGGTAAAATTTTAAAAATTGAACAAAAAACCATAAGTAAGTACACGGGGAAGAGAGACACAGACGGCATGAAGCTCCCACTGCCGCACATCTCCCTCCTCACCTTCTGTCCCCCTCACCCACTGAGCTGAGCCAGAGTGAGCAACCTGGGCCCGCCTGGGGGCCTCGCTGTGGGTCAGAGCTCCAGGTCTGATTTAGACTCTCCTGCTTCCATCACCTGAACTCATGGAACCAGTAGAGCCAGTTCCTCTGGGCCCAGTACAGATGGGGAGGCCAGTGTGGGTACTTTGGGGACCAGCCCAGGTCAGCTGGGAGGCCACGCAGGGTTGTAAGAGAGGCAGCCCCCCGCCCCCACAGCCATCCCCACCCCACCCTGGAAGCCTCTGCTCTCAGGCTCAGGGCCCAGCTCTAGGCTCTGCAGCCGACGAGCTCTAAGGGACATCTGCACCCACTTCCCTTCCTGGGGATTGCCCCAAGACATGAAGTCCCTTCCGTCCTGTGTACTTGCTGCTTCTCTTTATTTGTGATGGCGTAAGCCAGGGACCGAGAACTTTCCTGCCCATCTATTATCTTCACCAGCTGGAGAACACTCTGGAACATGATCAGATCCCGTGGCCACCCAGGCCATCGTTTGATGCTCACGAGAAAGCTCACAGGCTCCTCATGAGCCAGCCCCACCCTCCCCTTCACCCCACACCGCCCCATCCCCACCTCCCAGCAGGGACCACCATGCACCTAAGGCCAGGAAGGCCCCTCTGTACTCACCCACGCCCCAAACTCCCAACACCTGCTTCCCGTGGGGCTTCTGGGAAATGCTGACAGTCACTGTCTCCTGCTGACCGCCACCCTATAACCCTGCCCTGACCCCAGTTTGGAGTACGACCTGCTCACACGTCTGGCTCCTTCACTGGACTGCGAGCTCCTGAGAGCGGCAGGCCCCACAGAGAGCCTTACGCTCACCTGTCAGGCAAGCCCGGACGCGTAAGCTCGCCTGATTTGGGCAGCCGACCTGCGCCACTCGGGAGCGGGACTCGGGGCTCCGACTGCCCAGGCCCCCACTCCAGCTTCACCAACGAGCCGGGGCACGCTAACTCACTTAGAGCCTCTGATGCCTTATCTGCAAAATGGGTCTAATTCTGACTCAGATGAAGATCTTGGCCCAGACACACCCACAGAGATGGAGGAAAAGCCAGGACTCTGCTTCCTGGGGTGAGAAAACCCAACGTCGGGCAGCTCGGGCGGCCCCCCCACACTGTCTTCACCTACAGATGGGCAAGCTGTCAAGAGGAAGCAGGTGACCCCCCCCAGGGAGGGAGAACACGGGGCAGAGGGCTGTGTATCCCCACCCAGGGAGCCAGTGGTTGTGACTGCCAGGCCCCCTACCTGGCCAGTGCTCCCTGCATCTGTTCTGGAACATCCCTTGTCTTGCCTTCTCATTTGGAGGCCCCCAGACCCGCCCTCCAGGCTGGAATGACCTTTGCCCGCTGCGCTAACACCTTGGGTCTGGTGTGCAGAAGCTTGAGCTCTGCTCAGACAGGTGTGGGTTTTGTAGTCTTACCTTCTGAGGGTGACCTCAGTCTCCAGTTTGCTTGGCGGTGGCAGGGGCTGGGGTGGGGAGCACACCTCCTAGCACGCGCTTGGCCCTGTGCTGCCCTCCGAAGGCACCCAGTACTTGCCAGTGGGTTGAGTGAGAAACGGGGTCCACTGGAGGCTGGCGACAAGCTGGAAGCCATCCTCACCTGGCTGCTCACCTGAGTCAAGCGACGGCACCCTGCACCCCACGGTGTCGCCGCCCTGCTCACTCTGTCTGTCCGTCCATAAGGTGCTGGAGCCGAGCTGGGGACTGAGGGCAAGCAGCCCGAGGACACACATCTAACACACACGTGTACACACAGCACATAGGGCACACGCACCACACACACACATACACATGCACACAGGTGCACACAGGACACCATACATACATATACACATGTGCACATAGCACACAGGGTACACACATCACATACGCACATATATACACATGTGCAAAGCACACAGGCACACACACATACACATGCAGACACATATGCACAGCACACGTGCACACACACCACATACATATACACATGCACTCACACACATACACATAGCACACACATATGCACAGCACACAGGGCACACAGCTACACACACACACATGCACGTGCACACTCACGACACATACACACATGTCCACACCTGTGTGGCAAGCCCTTACAGCAGGCACACCAGGTTTTATCATATTTGCTTCAGGTTTTCACACAGCGGAGACTCTTTTGGGCTGAAGAAGATAACATTGAAGGCCCCTCACGGTCCGTATTTTAAAGCCCTGAACACACTGCATGGTCCCTAGCGCATGTATGCAGTAAGGTGAAAACGCGCCAAGTGACCAGGAGGCAGGTATTCTTTTTTTTTTTTTTAAGAATTTATTTATTTATTCATGAGAGACCCAGAGAGAGAGGCAGAGACACAGGCAGAGGGAGAAGCAGGCTCCCTGTGGGGAGCCCGATGCAGGACTCGATCCCGGGACTCCAGGGTCACGCCATGAGCCGGAGGCAGACGCTCTACTGCTGAGCCCCCCGGGGGTCCCAGGAGGCAGATATTCTGCTTGGAAAAGGAATCATCTTTGTTTGGGAAATGCACCTTTAGAAGGACCCCTGGGGGCCTGGGGCCCACAGACGGGAAGGTGGTACCTCAGGCACCGAGCAGAGCAGAGGTGGTTTGGGGAAGGGGAGGGATGGTAGGAGGGAGAGGGGGGCGGGAAGGGGGGGCGGGGACGATGTGAAATGCCCCAGGACGGAGCAAGCCTCTTACAAATACCACATTCACTAGGTGGTGGGAATCCCAGTTATTCTTTTAGCAGAGACAAGTACAAACAAGGCCATTCAAAATCTCCCCTAATGACACTTGGAAAACTAAAAATATTGGCCGAGGGCGGGGGGCAGCGCCTGGGTGGCTCAGTCATTTGAGCATCTGACTCTTGATTTTGTCTCAGGATCCTGAGATCGAGCCCTGCGTTGGGCTCCACGCTCAGCGAGGAGTCCGCTTGGGATTCTCTGTCTCTCTCCCTCTTGCCCCTCCTACTCCCCCACCCCGGCTCGTGCAGGCTCTTTTCATTCTCTCTAAAATAAATGAACATTTCTAAAAAATAAAAGCATTTGGGGATCCCTGGGTGGCCCAGTGGTTTAGCGTCTACCTTCAGCCCAGGGCGTGATCCTGGAGACCCGGGATCGAGTCCCACGTCGGGCTCCCTGCATGGAGCCTGCTTCTCCCTCTGCCTGTGTCTCTGCCTCTCTCTCTCTCTCTCTCTCTCTCTCTCTCTGTGTGTGTGTGTGTGTTTGTGTGTGTGTCTCATGAATGAATAAATAAAATCTTTTAAAAATTTTTTTAAAAATAAAATAAAATTTTTTTAATAAAATAAAAAATGAAAAAATAAAAACATTGGCAGAAGGTCCAAGCACTACAGAAGGCACACGTGGAAAGAGGGAGCCTCGCTCCACCCCACCACCTCCGCAATGTTTCCCACGCATTTTCTGTTCCTGAGATGCTGCAAGGGAGGGACTCTGGGCTGACTGTGCCCTGGTCACCTCCGACTGCCATCTGGGGTCCCCGAGGCCTGGCAGGAGCTCAGCCGTTGCCCCCACCCTGGGACTACAGGTTTCCTGGGGCTGTTATAACAAATGCCACAAATTCATTGGATTAAAACAACAGAAATGTCGCTATGTTTGCAGCAGCATTATTTAGGGTCGCCGAGATAGGGACGCAACCCAAGTGTCCATCGATAGGTGAATAGATAAGAAGGTGTAGTGTGCGCAGACACACGCATACACACACGCACACAGGAATATTACCCAGCCCTAAAAAATGATGAGAACGTGCCATTTGCCACACGGATGGACCTCCAGAGGTAGTATGCTAAGTGAAACAAGTCAGGCAGAGAAAGACAAATACCAATGACCTCACTCATATGTGGAATGAAAAAAAAAGACAAAAACAAAAACAAACAAATAAACAGAAAGCGGAATCAGACCTATCGACAGAGAACAAACTGGTGGTTGCGGGAGGGGAGAGGCATGGGCGGGATGGGCAAGATAGGTGGAGGGGGTGGGAGGTCCCCCTTCTGGGTCTGGAGGGAGTAAGTCTCGGTGTGAAAGGCACAGCACGGGGACTACAGCCGATGGCGCCCCGGTAGCCGGTTGGCCGACGGATGGTAGCTGCACTTACCTTGAGCACACATGACCTACAGGGAAGTTGAGTCACCATGTTGCACCCCTGAAACTGACGTGACATTGTATATCAGCTCCAGCCAAAAAAAAAAAAAAAAATTAACAGCAAACCCAACAACAGAAATATCTTCTCTTATTAAAGTCCCAGAGGCTGAAGGTCCAAAAGGTGTCTTAAGGGACTAAGGTCAAGGTGACTGCATGGCTGGCTCCGTCCAGAGGCTCCAGGGGAGGACCCTTCCGTTGCGGGTCCAGCTTGGGGCTGCACCTGCTCCTGGGCCTGTCTCCCCATCCATCCGGAGCCTGTGCCCCTGCCAAGGGCCCCGCTTCTCCAGGCTCGATCCCTGGCTCCCCAGTGCTCACCAGGCCTCCTGCCTGCTCCAGGCTTTTCTAGGCCATGGAGCACCCCCCACCCCCACCAGTCCCAGGTCCTTGGCATTTCCCTGCTTCCCAGCACATCTCCCAAATGACAGCTCCTCCCTCTGCACCTCCCTCTCCTTCTACATGCCCCCCCACTTACTCCTCCATCCCTTCCCCATCCCCCTCTGCACCTCCCCTCACCCTCCATGCCTCCCCCCACTTACTCTACTCCTCCACCCTCCCCCACCTCCTCCGCCATGTCTTCCTCCCACCTCCCCCTCGATGCCTCCCCCACCTCCTCCCTCCACACCTCCCCCTCCCCCTCCATGCTCCCCCACTTACTCCTTCATCCCTTCCCCATCCCCCTCCGCACCTCCCCTCCCCCTCCATGCCTCCCCCCACTTACTCTACTCCTCCACCCTCCCCCACCTCCTCCGCCATGTCTTCCTCCCACCTCTCCCTCGATGCCTCCCCCACCTCCTCCCTCATGCTCCCCCCACCTCCTATTGCCCTTGACCAGCTGGCCCCCCGCCCTGCTCTGCTCACTGCCAGGACGGTCTGGACACCTCCCTAGGACCCCACCCCCCAACAGGGGGCTGCTTCAGCACTTCCTGTCCCCTGTGCCTGGACGTCTCTCCCGTACACACACCTGGCATCTTGATACCACCCTGGACCCTCCTCACAATCTGATGCCCGTGGTCCTGACTGAGCTGGCATCGGGGCCAGGACAGGCGGCCGCGAGATAGGCATGGGCACCTGCGAGGTGGCTCCCTGGCCGGGAAGACCGTGGACTGGGGTAGGGGCTGAAGCAGAGTCTGCCCCGACCACTGCGCCCCTGTCAGGGGGGACCAGCCTCAGGACAGGTCGCATCCCTGAGGACACGGCCATCAGCTGGTGCCCAGAGGTGCCCACAACAGACCCTGGGAGCCCAGAGCACGGGGACGGGGTCCACCGTCTGGCTCCTCTGCTCCACAATAGGCCACTGGCAGGTGGGCGGAAGGGTCCGGACTCTGCGGCACAGGTGCACGGCCGCTTTTGCCTGACCCTGACCGACGCCTTGTCAGAGCCCCACCGTGACCTCTTCCCCGAAGCGGGGGCCAAGTGCGTACCTGGCCTATCGGTAGTCAGATGGATTGAGTCTGGGGGGAGTTACGCCTGCACGTCACCTCCTGCGCCCAACCACACGCCCACTCTGGGGACAACACCGGGGGGTCCCAAAGGGTCTCTGTGATTTTTCCCATTTATAGGCTGCTGAATGCCCGTGACAGGAATTCTCTCCCTGTCCGAAGTAGCCGGGCTCCTCTGAGCCCTCGTCCCCGCCAGGACTGGACCGTGGACTCGGACAAAGGCCCTTAGGCCTGAGCGCTAAGGGCCGCGGAGGGAGGGCCTGGCCCCTCACAGGGCCTGCCGGGGGAGACCTAAGGCTGCCAGGAGAATTCGCTGTTGGCTCCAGCCAGCTCCCGGGATGGGGCCCCTGTGCCAGCCGGTGAGCAAGCCTGGGAGGGGTCCCAAGGTCCAGCCCTGCCCACTATCCCGAGGTTTGCACCCCCCTGACCCACTGAGCCAGCTCGCCCCCCTCCACCTCCACACACACTGCCCCCTCCTCCTGGGGTAGCACTCTTGGGACCCTCCTCCCTGCTGCAGGAGGCGTTTCTGATTAAATCTGTCCTTCCGATTCGGCTGGTGTCCAGCACTATTTCCGACACCCACTGAAGGCAAGTCACCACGGGGGCAGTGAACATCTCGGCATAGGTCTGCCTCTAAGCCCAGTAACTCCTCTACGGGGAAGGGAAGGGGGGACGAGAGGAGGGAGGGGGAGGGAGGTGGAGGGCGGACAGAGGGGAACTTAAAACCCATGAAGAATATTATATATTAAAAAAAACAATAAGAGGGCACCTGGGTGGCTCAGTGGCTGAGAATCTGCTTTTGGCTCGGATCATGAATAAATAAAATCTTAAAAAAAATAATAAGAATTAAAACTGGCATGAGATTGATTGATTTTAGATTTTATTTATTTATTCATGAGAGACACACAGAGAGAGGCAGAGACACAGGCAGAGGGAGAAGCAGGCTCCCTGCGGGGCCCTGATGCGGGACTCGATCCCAGGACCCCAGGTCACACCCTGAGCCAAAGGCAGACGCTCAACCGCTGAGCCACCCAGGTGCCCCGAGAGGGATTGATAAGTGGCATAAATGATATTTTTATCGTCATTTCAGGTCAGAAACTCCTGCCAAATGAGTCACGTTTCAGGTCAGATTTTGCCATCAAATGAGGTACGGAAGAAGCTTTTCTGTTTATTTAGGATTTCAGATTCAAAGACAAGGGGTTTTCATCTTGTCTTAAAGAAAGAAATGCATTCATGGTCCCAGTGACAGGGCCAGTGAGTGGGGTGTGCTGGCGGGACTCTGGGGATGCTGGAGAGCCAAACGGAGAAGGTAGGTGGTATTTGACTCCAGCGAGGTGGAGACATGTGCACAAGAACATCCAGTTGCTAAATGTTTGGTTTTTTTTTTAATCTTGAGGGGTGCCTATGTGGCTCAGTTTGTTGGGCATCCAGCTCTTGATTTTAGTTCTGGTCATGATTCAGGGTCGTGAGATCGAGCCCTGCATTGGGCTCCACTCTGGGCTTGGGGCCTGCTTGAGATTCTCTCTCTCCCTCTCCATCCCCGCCTCCCCACCCTTACTTGTGCTCTCTCATTCTCTTTTGTTCTCTGTCTCAAAGAAAGGGGGGAGTCAAGCCAAGAGAAGGTGACCAGTGACATCATCTGGACCCCGGGAACTCCACCTGGGCAAAGCAAACATGGCGCCCGTGAGAGCAGGACTGACGCCTGCTGACCCCCACCTGGCCCTCCTGGAAAGTCCCTGCCCTTTCCCTGCTGCGGCCTCGCTCACTCTGCCTCCTCCCAGGGCTAATTATCTGCAGGGTGTGGCCGTGCCCAGAGCCCCGAGGAGCCCGTGGGAGAAGATGGCCCATGTCAGAGGTGCCATCCTGGCAGGCCAAATGTCCGTCTTATGGCAGATGTGATGGGTTCCTGTGACAAAGCTAATGACAGGGATCGCTATTCCTGGAATCACCCACCTGACTGCCTATGAAGTAAGTAGCTGGTGTCTTAAAAAATAACTCTACAAGGCTTCCGTTGGATGAAATCAGGGTGAATCACCCCCTCTCCCTCTCGTGGCTACCTCCCATCGGATGCCGAGGTTCTAACAGCATCTTCTGAGCAGCTGGCGTAACAGTAGTTGTTGAGGCGTCCTGCCGAGGCAGCTTTGGTCAACCCTCGCACATGTCTGCTTTCCTCTTTTATTCCTTTTCCCCTTTTACAATGAACTCTCTCTGGTATAATAAGAATAGGGCAACCTCCTAATGGACAGGTAGCGAGTACTGCCACAGCCCAGGTACTTTTTTTTTTTTTTAAGATTTTATTTATTTATTCATGAGAGACATGGAGAGGGAGGGGTGGAGGGACACAGGCAGAGGGAGATGCAGGCTCCATGCAGGGAGCCCGATGAGGGACTCGATCCCAGGACTCCAGGATCATGCCCTGGGACCGAAGGCGACGCTAAACCCTGAGCCACCAGGGCTGCCCAGCCCAGATACTTTAAATGCAGGAGAGCCATTGGATTGTTCTGGGGGGCAGGTCATCTCACACAGCGCCCACCGACCCGTTTCCTTTCCTCTCTGTTTTCTTCTGTGCTGCCTCACGCTGCACCCCATGGAGGGCATGGAGGGTCAGGTCTCCACTTCGTTTCCTGGCCAGAGATGTGTACCAACCCAGGTTGGAAGGCAGTGTCCGCTTCCTGCTACGTCAGAGTGTGACCAGACCAGGACAAGTGCACCTTTGCTATTAGAAAAACACCCACGATGACCAGTGAACTGGGGCAGCTCCCGTGCCCACCAAGAACCACATATTTCTTACCAAGCTTGAAGCAGCTGCTCCCTGCGGCCCATGAGAACACTTCTTGGAGAGACACCTCCAGCCTGCAACAATCTCAGGACAGCCCTGACACAGGTCTACCTAGGACGGCAGGTCCCAGGAGGAGACCACCGACAGTTGCCAGCAAACGTCCTCCAAATTCCGCCCCTCAGCCAGGTTGGATGTTGAGAAAGCCAACGACCCGGAGGGTGCTGCGTCACACCTGCAGAGATGCCCGCCCTCTGTGCACTCTGACCCACGCTGGGCCCGTGCTTCTGCAGCTGGGAAATGTAGACAGATGTGTGCTGTTGCTCCAGGGTGACAGATTTGTGCTTGGATTCAGTTCTAGGAAAAAGTTTGTTCCTACAATCAGACTTGGGTAGTATCTTTCATCAGATGATTCAGGTTTGAAACTCTTGTGGCCTAAGTTCCCACTTCTGAAGAGCTATTTCTGGGACCTGCGGGTGCCAGCAGATGCCATGGCTCATGGGTGCACCTCCATTCCTTTAGCTACACCCTAAAGGCAGTCCTGTTACTTTTCTCCCTACTTTATGAGTGTAGTAGAGAGAATAATGACACCCACCCCCCCAAATGTCCATGACCCTATCCCCAGACCTATGAATATGTTCCCTTACCTGGCAACAGGGACGTTACAGACTGGATTAAATTAAAGACCTTAGATGGGAGGGTTTCCTGGATTATCCAGGTGGACCCAATGTCATCTCCAGGGTCCTTGTAAGAGGAAGGGAGGTAGGAGGGCCAAGCTAGGGGGAGAGGCAATGTAACACATTCACAGTCAGAGAGGTGTGGCCAGGAGCCTGGGGAAGCTGGGAGAGGCAGCACTTCTCCCGGAGCCCCCAGGAGCCAGCCCTGCCAACACCTTCATGTGGCCCCTTGCACACTCATTTTGGACCTCTAGAACCATAAGAGAACCCATGGTGCTGTTGTAAGCCACTGGATGTGTGGTGTTTGTTACAGCCGTCACAGGAAACAGATAACAGTGGTCGTGCTCCCAACACTGAGTGTTAACAGAGGTCAAGTTTCATCTGAAGGCAAGGCTGTGGATCATCTCCACCTGGGTTTGGAACCGTATTTCCCCTTGGCTGATGATGAAGTTGTAGACAAGGTAACCTGACTCCTCACACCCGGGGACCTCACCCGTACTGCAGCGAGAGCATCACAGGACCTTCTCGGTGGCTCCTGGCTGGATACAAATTCAGATAATAGCTGGAGGGGGCCTCCCTTGTCTCTCCAAAGGGGAGTTTTGCAAAAAAAAAAAAAAACAAACAAAAAAAAAAAAAAAAAACAAGGGAGATGGGGCCAATGGGAGCCCCTCAATGCCAGCTCAGGACTCTCTGCACCCCTTAGTCTCTGATATGCTTTGTTCACATCGCTGGAGAGCAAAGGCGACCAGTCTGGACTTCAACAAGAATTTCATACCCAGGGGCATCTGGGTGGCTCAGTCAGTTAAGTATCTGACTCTTCGTTTCGGCTGAGGTGATGATCTTATGGATCTTGGGATCAAGCCCCGTGTCGAGCTCCATGCTCAGTTTGGAGTCTGCTTGGATTCTCTCCCTCTGGCCCTCTTCCCCATCACTCTCTCTAAAATAAATAAATCTTTTTTTTAAAGGAATTTCACACCCATATGCCATTTCACACTATGATTTTCCATTGCTCTATATTCTCCGGCTCACTGCAGGGCAGCAGGGCAGTGATTATCCCTTCTCTTGTGGAAGGCAAGGCTGAGATCCAGAAAAGTTCTGCATCCAGCCAGGCCGGAGGTGCAGGCCAGAGGTTTAAACCTCAGCTGCTCCAGGGAAGCCTCAAACCAACACTTGTCACCTATCCTCAAAGGACATTCCTCCTCGAGCCCTCCTGGCCCATGTAGGGCAGAGGTGAGGCTCTGCTCAGGCGTCTTGAGCCTCTCGAGGACCCTATCCTACCTCTTCCCTTATCCCATTCCTCCAGCAGTAGTTGGCAGCCTCTCTCCTTCCGCTGATGTGGGCAGGTGAGCATTCTGATCTTCACTCCCCACTCCCACCTGGCCTTTGGATGCCACTTTGGAAATGCCTTTCCCAGGCTCAGCCCTAGCCTGGAGCCATAGGCTGGCCCAGGGAGGATGCCAGATGAGGGGTTCCCCCAGACCCGGGAATAGTGAGTAGCAACTGCCTGCATGTGCACAGCCCTCCTGGTGCTGGGCCAAGCCTTCGCCTGCATTCTTCTTCAAGTCCAGACGGATCGAGAGGCAGGCACTCATCCCAAGCCTGTGTTAGTGACAAGGGAAGCACCCTGCAAAGCTATTGCTTGGCACGGCTAGGATTTGAACCCAGCTCTGGATCCAGAGTCCAAGCGTGTAAAAACCACCTCATACCTTCCTGCCAAATTACTAGCATCTTTCAACTCCCAGATGTAGTGTTTTCTTGCCCTTTTTCCTCACTGTTTTTCTGTTGAGCAGCCGCTGGGGGAAAGAGGATTTACAAGAATATTTACATCTGCCAAACCTTCTCCAGTTTGTCCAATGGGTCCAGGGGGTGGACGGGTGCCTTTGGGAAGTCTTCTTGCCCCAAAGCAGAGCAGCAGTTACTGCCACAGCCTGACATGCTGCGTGAAGTGATTATTGTTCTCATTGTAGGAATAATGAAGACTTCCCAAATGAGAACACAGAAAGGCTACATATTCAGGGCTTGCCGACGAGGGGGGTCAGTCACCATCACGTGAGTTCAGCAGAGACTCAAAGGCATACAGGGGACTGGAGCACTTTATGGTGGAAAGCAAGACAAGCTGCAGATGTGCCCTGGGTGGAAGCTGTCATCAGGGGGAAGATGAGGCAGGCTCCCTAGAAGTGGGACATCCTATATGATTGGTTAGGGGAGCATATTTGACTTTCTGTGATTGGTCCTAAATTATAAGTGAGGACCAAAGGTAGGGAAGATGACACTCGCTGACCAAGTCCTGACCATTCCAGGCTGATTGCTGCGAAGGTTGTGGCTCATTCTCTTGCCCTGTGTGGTCTGGCCATTGTCTGTGTGGGGAAGGAAAATTTTTTCTCTACCCTCTTAGGTTCTTGTATTGGGGTCTGCATATTAAATTGAATCAAGTCATCAACAGGAGAAAAAAGTTTCCTGCATATGCATGTGGGAGCCAGCACAAGAAGCAGCTGACTCATTAAATGCTTACAGTAAAAGGCGGACACATCTAACTTAGTAGGGACAAGGGAAGGGAGGAAACAGCTTCTCCAGGCTTCTTTTTCTATGGAAAAAAAAAAAAAAACACAGGTTTCTTTAGGAAAGACACATGAGTTTTTAGGAGAACAGACAGGAGAGACTTTATGACAATGTTTATTTAAACAGATACAAATGGTCTTTTGTGTCTTCTTCAGGGATGAAAATCCTCAGAGAGGGGATTTATGGCAGCCTCGTTTCTCAGAAGTTGCCATTTTTAGTCAGCGAAGGGAAGCTCCAAGGAGGTTTTGTTCCACCTCTGCTGAATCTCAAATGTCTTAGCTTAGAATAACTTTATGCCAGCTCTGGGGTCCTGAGTGGGTCCCCACATCTGTCTGTAAATACAAGCTCTCACCATTTCCAGTATGAAGAAACCAAGGCCTTTTGGTTTCCACCAAGCTGCCCATCGGTGGGTGGCAGGGCCGTTTATGGGGGGGTGGCTGGGATAGCATCAGCATGACATCACAGAAGAAAGTCCTACCCATCCATCCACCCATCCACCCATCCACCCACAGGGATCATGCCCAGTGCTTGGAATCTGAAGTTCAGCATGACACGGCTCCTAATTCTGAGTTGTCCACACTAGTCTAGGGGAAAACAGAATCATAAGGATTATTGTTGTTATTTTAAAAACCCCAGTTATTTCTTTTGTAAAATATCTGCCCATCCATCTAAGTCCTAGCACTGAATGTTCTAGGGTGGTAAGCACTTTCACCATGTATGTCAGATGAGAGCAACGTGTTTCTTCTCATTTATTACCTGCTATAGTTTCCAGATCGCCCACCTGCAGAATTTATGGGGGGGGGGGTGTGGATTTTCAAAAACTCCTCAGTGTTTCCTTTCTGCCAAAAAGCTTGGTTGGTTCCCGAGCCCCTTCTGCAGCATCCTAACCATCTCTTCTGTGACCACCACCCACCACTACCCTGGTGGCTGGCCTCCTGAAGGACCTCCATGCAACCCAGGACACCGGGCTTTCAAACCTTGCTAACCTTGAATTCTGTCTGGAGCATTCTTACCTTCACCTTTGCTTGGGAACTACCCCCCTATTCCTCAAAACTCAGTTTAAACATCTTCATTTCTGAATCTCACAGCACCATCTGTTTGCTCCCACAATTATGTTGACTCTTCCTGGGTCCTTCAAAAAATGCACTTTTGAACAGATGCATAATATTTCCCTATGGATGCACCATAATTTATTTCATCAGTCCTTGGTTTGGGAGTACTTGGGTTGTTTCCAGCATTTGTATTTAAGCGATGCTATTATAAGCCTTCTCATTCACAATCTTTAATCATATCTCTGTTTCTTTACGACAGATTTCTAGAAATAAAATCTCTAAGTCAAAGAGGAAGAACTTTTTAAAAAGATTTTATTTATTTATTTATTTACATATTTATTTATTTAAAGTGTTTGCATAAAAGTGCACAAGTGGGGTTGGGAGAAGGGCAGAGGATGAGGGCAGAAGGAGAAGGAGAAAAAGAATCTCAAGGCGACCCCACACCCAGTGCAGAGCCCGACAGAGGGCTTGATCTCATGACCCTGAGATCATGGCCTGAGATGAAACCAAGAGTCAGCCACTTAGCCCACTGAGCCACCCAGGTGCCCCTAGGCACCTAGGAAGAATATTTTTTAAGGCTCTTCATACATATTTCAGAAGTGTTCTCCAAACAGATTATACAATCCGTGCTCAGGCACCGGTGTGTAGGCTTGCCTGTCCCACCCAGAGTGGATGTCATTGTTTCAAAACCATATGTCAGTCCCGGAGCTGAAGACGCTACTTCTGTGTTTTGATTTGCTTTTCTTTGACTCTTGGTGAGATTATGTCTTTAAAAATTAGCTTATTTTTTAAATTCGTTTTTATAGCATAGTGGTTAAAGTCTTCAGAGTCCAAGATGGGTTCAATTCCTGGCTCTGCTGATTAGAACCTAGGAGCCTGGGGGATATTCTGGCCTCCATGTGCATTAACAAACCAGGGGTCAGCCTGGGCCCACCTTATGGAGCCCTTGCGAGGACCAAATCAACGCATACGCAAAACACCTAGCCAGACATCTGGGCCCGGGGTCCTCTAGAAACATTACCCATGTTATCAGCATTTTCTGAGTTCGTAGACCATAATGTTTTATGTTCAAATTGCATGCTTTTTGACCTTTTTTTTTTTTTTTTTTTTAGTGGAATGTGTTTTTCATATTAGTTGGTAAGAGTTCTGCTGTATATTAAGGAGTTCGGCCCTTTGCCATATTTATGCTGATATTTTTGCAACATTTTCCACTTATTTTGGCTATGCATCATTACATCCCAGGAGATTTTTATTTTATGTAGACAAACACGCTCACACCTTTTGTGACGATTCCTTCTGTTCATTCTATGCCAACGATTCCTCCCCAGAACTGAGGTCAGTTAAATAGTTTCTCTCCCTTCTTTTGGGAAATCATTGTGATTCTTCCACTTATCTCTTACATCCACAAGCAGACTATTTGGGTCTAAGTTATCGGAGACGATCTGACCTGATCCTGTGCAGCACTATTTAAAGAATAATTCTCTATGGATTTAAAAGCAGAAGGTGACATGATTAGCTGTGTTTTAAACAGCTTTCTGGCTCCAGCGTGGCAGGGGAAACCCCAGCGATCATAAACGGGTGCTTTCTGGGGTGCCAGGCTCTGCTCGGGGGCCCTTTGCACACACATATCCCCTCAAGCCTCATGACCACCCAGTGAGGGAAATGAGGTACACACTGGAGTTTAAGTAACTTGTCCACAGTCAGAGCCAGGGATGCAGCCCAGAGGAAGGAGTGATCGAACGCAAGATGAGTTTATCCCAAGTGATGGCCTCGATGAGAAATAGTGAGGTCAACATGGACACTAGCATAAGGAGGAGAGGTCAGGGCAGATGGGCGGATCTGGGACCTGACAAACAGCCACTAGTTGGGACACCATTAGGAGGAGGGGAGTTGACAAGTCTCACCTGGGTATGCAAGTCCTTCAAAGAAGACTGCACTCACCACAAAGGGTCCCCTTCCTCCGTCCTCTGTCCCGGCACGCCGGCTGCCCAGGGCTAAGAGGTAGGCATTCTCCATCTTCCCAAATGGCTCAAACTCAGCTGGCACTGGTGGCAATGGACAGGCTTTCCTTTCTCTTTCACCCAAATCCCCTTGTACCTTTGTCTTCCCATCTTCCGGTCACCCTCTGCTTGTGCAAAGCCTGGCTCTGGCCTTTGGCTCCTGCAGAGGAAGTGTCTACGTGGCACACCTGGGGTACTTGGATATACCGGTCACTTCCACATTAGCTCATGTCTGCACCAGTCGGGCCTCGGTTCCTGTCATTGACCAGCTCCCCGAGCCAGGTCGGCCACTACCATATCCATCGATAATGGGTATGACATGCCCACCGTTGGTGCCCCTGAACCTCTGAGCAGAACAATGAGCCCATTGCTCTGAGACTTGCAGAGGCCAGGCTGAGGGCAGAGCTCCAGGGCTTGCCTTCGCTGTGAGCATAGCAGTAGCCGAGGCTCCAAATCCAAAAGCAAATTAGAAATCACCCGTATTTCAACATCTCCCAACGGCACATGTAGTGACTTCGGCTTTAAACAGAGTGAATTTGGGGTCCCCCCTCTGCCTCTGACTGCCACACGAACAAGCTTCTTCTCTGTCCTCTGCTTCTTCTCCCTACAGAAACTCATGGCTCTGGGGATTGGAGAAGGCCCACTGAGGCAATGCACCTGCAGGACTGGGTGGGCACCAGGGCTCTAGCACTCACTCGAGGAACACTCGTTTCTTCGAGCAGTTTGCTGCATCCTCCAGGGACAGCCTGGCCGGAAACGCATCTGGAAGTGAGGCCGTGCAGCCTGGAGCTGACAAGGAGCCCCACCAGCCGGCCCCTCCCTCTACTGGCAGCTCGTCTTTGCTTGTTTAGAGAGCCTCATCTGCACAAAAGACCCTAATCTCATCTCACTTGCTGCACCAGGTGACTGAGGGGAAAGTCTGGGGTCACAGTATGTCTGCATGGTCCAAGTGTGACCGTGCTGTGACATGAAGATGGTGCTCTTGACCCTGGGAAGCTGTTCCTTTTCTGGCTCCTCACCCTCGCAACCTCGCTGCTTCTCCGAGCCAGCAGAGAAGACACCAGGAGGTTTCTCTACCCCAGACCATGGGCCTCCCTGACCTGCCTCCTTTGCTGCCCTGGAGCCCGGGGGCTGTTCTGTTAGCCTGTCTTAGCGGATTGCTCGCCAGCAATCATTCTTAAACCTCAGGCATGTCACTCATCTTGCATTTCCTGTTGAGGGAGACACTTGTTCCCTGACATCAGTTTACTTATCTGTCAACAAAGCCATGGGAAAAAAAAAAAAAAAGTCATGTATTTCTGCTCCTCCACCCTCCTCCCTTCCTGCCCCGTGTGCTGCCCAGCCTGGCTGCTGCCTGGGTGCTGGGAGCATGGCCTGCCCTGGAGAGAACCACAGAAAATGAACCGGGGCCAAGTGACAAAAATTAGGTGAGCACATTTATAAGGTTGAATCAGTCTCCGAGGAGCCAAGATGAAGGACCATGGGCTTCACAGAGGTCTCATTGTTGGGTTTGATATGTGAAGGCCGGGATCCTGGGGAACTATCTCCAGGGTCAGAGTCAGGGAGCCTCCCACGAGTCAGAGCACATCTCTCTCCAGGTTTTCAGCAGCAGGTGATCAGTGCAGAGTCAGCACGCCTGTCACCACCTCGACGCACGAAGAGTCATGGTTGGCTAGACGGCCATGTCAGGAGAGGTGATCTGCTTTCCTTGCTTCTCCAGAAAGTCGGGGATTCTGTTGTCCCCTTCTCGTGCACATCTTCAACACACCCATCCTCCGCATCCTAGAGGCCCCGATGGCATCCCACCCATCCTGAGGCCCAGTCCTGGCAATGTCACAGGGCAGCAGTGAGCCTTCCATGCCTCACCTATGACATGGGATCGGTCGTCACCCGGGGCCATAGGACAGAGAGGAGTTCCGCTTTGTCAACTCAGCAGAGACGGGCTGCGGCCGAGGGTGGCTCCAACTCCCCAAACACATCGCAGCAACAGGCCCTGTCATTTCACCATCTTTGGCCGGCTCCTGGGTGATGCTCAAGAAGGTGTGGAGACTTGTTGGGCAGGTCCCCAGGAAGCTGACCGTGTTTGCCCAGGATCACCGGGCTGGTCCACAGCCTGCTGGCACCACACCCCATGTGTCAGCCTCCAGAAGGCACTCCAGACTTCTCTACCGTGCTTCCTGTTTTCTCTACTGGGTTGTGCTGGGCGGAGGCGGTGCCCAGAGAAGACACCCCTGAGAACCTGCCTTGTGGGAAGGCACTCTCCATGTGCCTCCATGTGGGTCTTGTGCTACATCGGCCTGGACTCCGCACTGGGCGTGTTTCCCCCTCCAGCCCAGTCTCACTGTGTTCTGTGTGCAAACTCACTTTGTTCTCTCAAAACCCCAGCTGTGGGTCAGAATTCATTCAGCAAACATTTGCTGAGTGCCTGTTCTCCGCAAAGTGTGTTCTATGTGCTGGGGACACATCAATGAGCAAAGCATACAAAAATCTCTGCCCAGTGACCCTGACACTCAGCTCAGAAGACAGACTACACAGGAACCAGAAGGCATGCGCATAGGATGGACTGGAAAGAGCCAAACATGGCTGTGTTGAGCAGAGATGTGATGGAGGTAGACAGCGAGCCCTGGGGTTCAGGGCGAGGGCGCATTATCCCCACTTTACAGATGGGAAGACTGAGATGAATGGAATAATTTGGTCAAGGTCTTGAGGCTCATTGCTCAACAAAGACTGACCCTGAGCCCTGAAACCAGAGGCCGTTCTCTAAATGGGGCATCTCAAGCTTTTTCCTATACAGGTCCATGGAGTCAATATTTTAGACCTCATATGCCACATAGGGACTCTATTCCATATTCTTCATTTAAAAAAAATGTTAACAATCCTCAAAACATGTAAAAACTATTCCTAAAATAAATAAATAAATAAATTAATTAATTAATTAATTAATTAATTAATTAAAAAAAACTATTCCTGACTTTCTGTGGCACAAAAACAGGTGCCGGGGTATGGCTTTTTGACCCAGCTCTGAGCCACCAGCCTTTGGCACTTTCCTGATAAAGCTAAATATCCTCAAGACCCCACACAACACGAGCTGGATGGTGTCACTCTCATTTCACAGACGAGGAAACCGAAGCTCAGAAAAATGAAATAGTTTGGCCATGATCAAAGAGCCAGAGATCTGCCTTTCTGTCGGGTTGATGCGATCCAGACCCTTTTTGCATTGTGCCCTAAGTGTCTTACTTTTGACCCCATATTCCTAAATCTCTGCTTTGAAAGGCAACATTCACAATTTCTTAAAAGATTAAGCATAGATTGCCATATGACCAGCAATCCCACCTGGGCATACACCCGAAAGAATTGAAAGCAGGGCCTCAAAGAGGTGTCTGTAGCTCACAGACCCGAAGAAAGGAAGCAGCCCGAGCATCCCTGGATGGATGTGCAGATAAGCAAAATGTTGAACATACAGACAATGGAGTCGTAGTCAGTCTTCAAAGGCCATCCTGACACTTGCTCCATCATGGATGAACCTCGAGGGCATCACTCTCAGTGACATCAGCCAGACACGAAGGGATGGACGCTATGTGGCTCTCCTCACAGGAGCGGCCAGAGAAGTCAGACCCACAGAGACAGAGGTAGAATGAGGGGGCCTGGGGTTGGGGGGTGAGGATGCGGAATCAGTATTTACAGGGGACGGAGTTGCAGGTTGGAAAGGTGAAGCATTCTGGAGGTGGACAGTGGAGATGATCGCACCACAGCATGAGTGTGCTTAACGCCACTGACCTGGACCCTTAGAAGTGATCAAGATGGTGAATTTTATGTTATGTATATTTTACCACCATAAAAACACACAGCATTCCTAGGAGGGATCATCCATCAAACCCTGATGCCTGCGTGAATGTCCAGTCATGTATTGCCAGCGCGTCTCCCAGAGCAGAGAGAGCCAGGAGGCAGGATGGCCACAGGGACGGTGAAGGTGGGGATGGTGGCCTTGAGGCTGCCCCCATAGCACCCCGAAGTTCAGGGTTGGGAGGAGGGAGGAGGAAGAGGGAAGAGGGAGGACGGGGTCTAGGCCCCAGCGAGACCTGGCTGTTTCCACTTCCCAGTCCAATTGGCCTGCAGTTCCAATTCCAAGCTGATCTTCCATTGGACCCTGTGGCCGAAGCACCCGTAGTGGCCTTTGCGGGGGACGGGGCACAGGCACTTCTTGGAAAGCCCCGGCTGAGCCTGGCCGACAGTGTCGACTTGTTTGTCTCCATTTGGCCAGGGATCACCATTGTCACGGGCCCAGGGAGGCGCGGCCTGACCCCAGGATAGCCCCTGCAGCGGGTGAGTAATAGCAGGTGTGCCCTTCGACTCAGGAATTGACCCCAATCGCACACTGAGAAGCTCACTGGGGAGCTTTTTGGAGCCACCGCTTATAGGAAAGGTAAATTGAATGAAGAATCATAGTTACTCCATGTCGCCTTCCTGTTACACGCCATGCGCTGCACCAGAGCATTTTGCTTATCATAACTTAATCCCTAAGGTCACCCAACGGGGAATGCTCTGGACTCCCACTCCAGGTGAGGGTGCCAAGTTTTCAAAAGGACAGGTAACCTGCCCCACATGGGTCAGGCAGCTGGGAAGTCCTTCTGTGGCACCTTCTCCGTCTCTAGCACATTGGTTTGACCTCTGCCCTTTGAGAGTGCAATAGATTATGGAAGTAGACAAAACTGTTCAGAACCAAGGGAAGTGGGTGATGCAGCCAGATGATGTTGTTAGTTAAAAAGTACAACTTTTTTTTTTTTAAAGTGGCACTCTTTAGTGATGGGTACAGCAGTTACCTGTGGCGCTCTAGAAGGAAAGCTCCCGTGGAGAGCCTCCGGGCATCCTTCTGACAACGGCTGTGACATCTGACCCAGCTGGAGCCCCCGCCCCCCCGCCCAAATAATGGCTCTAGAAGTACTTGTCTGCATTGAATTGGCTAGATCAGGTTTTCTATGGTCTGCTCTGCCCTAGGTGAGTGTGCAGAGGTCATGGTGTGCCCTCGAGAGTGCCGTCAACGGGAGGCTGCTGTCACTAAGTATGTACAGTGTGCACGGGGTGCAGGGGTGTGAGCGAGGGGAAGCATGTGTTAGAGAGACAGTGCTGATGAGAAAGCGGGGATATAAAGGACTTTTTAGGGACTCCTGGGTGGCTCAGCGGGTTAAGCATCTGCCTTCAGCTCAGGTCATGGTCCCAGTGTCCTGGGGTCACACCCCGCGTCAGGATCCCTGGTCAGTGGTGAGTCTCTTCTCCTCCCTCTGCCCCTCCACCTGCTGGTGCTCTCTCGCTCTCTCTCTCTCTCTCTCAAATAAATGAATAAATAAAATCTTTTTAAAAAATAAAGAACTTTTTAAAGAAATTTGGTGACAAGGGACGAGGGACAGCAACAAGCATGTGGCTTCCAGGTCAGCATGTTCAAGATGGAGTTTTTCAGGATGGGAATGTTCTAAGTGGCCAAGAGGGTGGCACTAGCTGGGAGGGTGTTGAGATGCATCCCCTCAAATGATATATCCATTTCCTAGCCCCACCCCCCAGTATCCATGAACATGACCTTATTGGAAGTAGGGTCTTTGCAGGTGTAACCAAGTTAAGATGAGGTCGTTCAAGAGGCAGGGGGCTTGCATGACTCACATGACTGGTGCCGCTAGAAGATGAAGGGAATTTGGACACAGATACACACAGGGGAGGACGATGAAGAGACACAAAGAGGCTAATGCCATGTGAAGGTGGAGGCCGGGAGTTTGGTGAGCTGTCTACAAGCCAAGGAACACCAAGGATTGCCGGCAACTGCCAAAAGCTAATAGAGGAGCACAGAAGGATCCTCCCCCAAAGCCTTCAAACAAGGTCCTACCAGCACCTTGATTTCAAACTTCTAGCCTCCAGAACTGTGAGATATTTCATTTCTGTTGTTTAAGCCTCCAAATTTAAATCATTTGTTAGAACAGCCACAGGAAACTAATGCAGAAGGTAAACAGCTCAGCTCTGATTTCTCGGCGTTGGACACACAATCAGATGTGCTCTTGTAGTCTGAGCGAGGGATGAGCCTAACATAGGGCAGGCCACTTTCCCTTCCTCATTCTCCCCTAGGGCAGCAGGAACCTGAGGAACCTCTAGGGGCCCTGCCACGGGAGACTCCCCCATCCAGTGTCCAAAGAAGGCACATCAGAATATCTGAACAGGACAAGAAATGACAAGCAGGAAACCCATCATCTGGCTGGAGAAAGCTCCCAAGCTCCTTTGCTGCTCGAATCACTAGTATTTGGGGTCCACCAGGAGGAAAAACATGCAAACTCTGAAGAAGACAGTGAGGAAAGGAAGAACAGTGTTGGACGGACAGTTTCAATTGTCCCCACTGTCTTGTTGCTAGTAGGACACCTTGGGATTCCTCATTTATTAACTGGTGGCTGGTGGCATAACAATAAATCCAGCTGTACTGACTTATAAATCTGCCAAAGGCCAGAGATGATTCTGAAATCATCACATGAGCCTGTGCTCAGCCTGGAGCTGAGGCTCCACCCTCATTGGAGCCACTGGGCAGAGCAAAGAGGAGAATCTCAGGCCATTATGTTGCCTGCCTCAAGGTCCACACCGCTGGGCTTGGGGTTCCTAAAACCAACTCAGAGGGAGTGCCTGGTGTACTCATGCTGATTTTCTCTGGAAGGGAGTGTACACAACTTTTACCAGATTATCAGTCTTCCTTTTTAAAATTTAATAGTCTCAAAAGTCAAAGCATGTTGCCAAGCTTGTGATAATAAATAGCGGTTATCACAGCGCAACTTCCCACCTCCTGTCACTTCACCTCTGAGTCTCTCCTTTCAAGTCTTTTGACAGTTGTCTTTTAAATCTTTACCTCTGCATTTTTAACTAACTTAGCCTAACATACTTAGCCTATGATTTCTTGGTTTTTTAGTTTAAATTCACTTTCACCACCCTCCACACACACTCTCAACCTCCTTCACCCTGTCCACCATCTTCATAATTTACTTATATCACAATCTTTGACCAAATCAACAATTAGTGTCGGCATGACTATGACTCCATAAATATTGCTGTGAATCAGCCAGTTAGGACACTCAAATGGCCTTTTCCTTTTTTGTGCAACCTTTTTGTTTTTCCTGGACTTCACTATTGCTTCATTTTTTTTCATACACTTGACTATTTATGTACTACTTACCAATTATTCCCAGAAATTATTTGATAAATCTGAAAAGCTCCTCTCAACAAAGTCACACACATCAGGTAATCATTCAGTTTTGGTTTTTTGTTTTTTGTTTTTCCCATAGAGATATCCCCTCTGCCCTCCTGTATGTATCTGGACTGGTTCATCTCTTAGCTTGTGGCACACAGCTCCCCCCCTCAGAACTCCCTTCAGCTTTAGCAAGAACTTTTTTTTACTTCTCCACGTTAGCTATAGCATGTCCTGTGCCCTTTGTCTTTTTCTTTCTGGATTTACTTTCTTGCTCAAGTGGAGAATATCCTCCAGGAACTTCCTGGAAAAGGATGCATGCAGGGTAGAAATTTTAAATCTCATCTACCTCCAAACATCTTTGATTGTGTGTAGTGACACCCTATCAATGGCTCAACCAAACAGCATTTTAATTGTCTTACCAAAAATAAGCAATCCATGGCTATTACAGAGGCCCATGATGTTAGCACTGTCCTGAGCTCCTTCTATATTTCTGCTCTACCATGCTTCTTAGGTGATTCCCATCCTCAGAGTGGTTTCATGGTCACAAGACCGCCCCCTCCACTCTAGCCTCATGTCCACATTCCAAGTCAAGAGAAAGAAAGAAAGAAAAGAAAGAAAGAAAGAAAGAAAGAAAGAAAGAAAGAAAGAAAAAGGAGTGACACCCCCCCCACCCCATATCAGGAATAGGATTTTCCTAGAGTCTCCAGCAGACTTCTGTTTACACGGAGTCATGTGGACATCCTTAGGCACGAGGAGTGGAGGGAAACAAGTTAATTAGAACACTACCACCCCTATTGAAATTGGGATGCTGTAGGCAAGGAGGAAGAGGGAGTTTGGGGAGGTCATTGGTGTGGTCTATCACAGGCCGATAGTCCTGACTATAGGAATTTTCGTGGACAGCCCTTGCCTGTTGCCTCCTCTCCCTTCCCTTTGTTCTGATGAGTTGACTTCTGACTTTTCTAGTGCTGGTGTTTTACAGGAATTCTTTTGAAGGATCAGAAATCAATGTATACATTCCATCTACCATGTTTAACCTGAAGACCAGGAAAGATCAAGGGACATGGAGCTAATCTGTTTCCTCGAAAGTTGGGATACTTCATATCTTGAGTCGAAGAGAAAGAGCAATCTCACTCAGTTACTTTGGGTTTTATTCTTCTTCTCTGTTCAAGGAAGAGAGCCTCCTACCAGAGCTGAGAGTGAGTTCTCAACCCAGCTGCGCTGCTACTGAGCAACTTCTAACACGTGACATGACCTCTCTGGACCTGACTTTCCTCTTCATCTTTAAAGTGAAGAGACTGGGTGAGGAAAACATTTTCCATGGGATACTCCAGCAAAAAAAACAAAAACAAAAAAAGCAAAACAGGTGCTCCTGGAAAAGATGAACAAGCAGCAAAGAGGCTCAGGAAAAGATGCTCAATCATTAATTATTAGAGAAATTCAAATTAAAACCATGGTGAGATCCTACTACACACCCAATAGAGTGGCTAAAATAATAATAGGAAGAAGATGAAGACCAAGAAAAGAAAGAAGAAGAAGAAGAAGAAGAAGAAGAAGAAGAAGAAGAAGAAGAAGAAGAAGAAGAATCCTCTCACAAAACCAAGCACTGGTGAGGATGCAGAGCAAATGAATGACTCGCCAGTAAGAACGCAAAGTGGCACAGCCCCGTCGGACAACAGGTTGGCAGCTTCTTAACATATATTTAACTGAATGACCCAGAAATTCTAATCCTAGGCATTGACCCGAGAAATCCGAACTAATGTTTACACCAAAACGTGTAGCCAAGTGTTTATGGCAGCTATACTCATAATCGCCCCCAACAGGAGACAACCCATATACCCGTGAACCAGTAGCTGAATAAAGGGCTACGATAATTCCAGTGATGGATATTATTCAGCAGGAAGCAACAAGCTACGGGTACACACAACAGCGTGGATGAAACTCCGACGCGTGTGGCTGAATGAAAGAGGCCAGACACTATACGACTCTGTTGAGACGTCATTCTGGAAAAGGCAAAGTGGTGGAGACTGGGAACCAATCGGTGGCTGCCGGAGGCTGGGGCACAGCGGGGTGGGGGCCCTCTGGGGCTGAGAGCTGGCTTCTGTGTCTAGCCGGTGGGTGCCTCCGTCAAACCTCACAGAGCAGGACACTGAAGAGAAGGAGTCCGGCTCGGCGTGAATTACGTCTCCGTAAACCTGACTCTTAAAAATAAGTTGAAGTCAGATCCACCCGGGAAATGCTCACGGCTCACCGAGACCCTGAGCGCGTGGGCACGGCCAAGGCCCGGGGAGGTCCAGCAGACCGTTTAACCAAGACGATTCGTCCTCCAAACCCTTTTCCGAGTGACAGGCTTTGGCGAACCTCCGGGGGATGATGTGGAGCCCCTCGATGAGGTAGTCGGTGACCGGGGGCGCTTAGGGCCCACGTCCTCCCTGCGGGTGACTCCGGGAAGTGGTCTTCGGGCTGGGCATTTAGGTCTCTTTGAAGACGGCCACCTCCTCTATGTTTTCACACGCGGCCTCTCCTGCAGCCCCCCAAAGTGGGAAGCAGGGTGGGCCATTTGTGGGTCCGAGCCCTCTAGGAGAGGGGAGGGATGCTGAGGCCAGGCCTGAGGACAGTGCCTGAGGACAGTGGCCAGCCAGGGGATGGTGGCCCCATCAGAACGGCGAATGCTGGCTGGCCAGTCACACGTGGCCTAGGGCACTGGGTGCCCGCTGAGCGTGACCCCTTGAAGGACCCCCTCACCGCCTGCCTTGAGGCCTCTTCGGGGCTCAGAGCCTAGCACCAGCCAGGCCAGAACCATCTTCTCCAAGGTGTGGACCATCTGCCCTGTGGGATGACAGCAGGGCTGGCTCCAAACCTCCGTGCTCGCTTCCCATCTCCACGGCCCCCCAGGGTGTTTCCCACGCGCACGCAGGGAGGGGACTCAGTGCCCAGCAGGGAGCACTCGCACGGAATTCCAGCTGCAGAGGAGGACGCCAGCCGCAGTGTGGGTGCTCGTTCCTCCCTGGAGGGCTTCCAGGGGAAGGCCCTGCCCCCCACCCCCCACCCCGGCCTCCATGGAACCTGCCCCCCCGGGGGGGGGGTCTCCTGCCTCCTAACCCCAACTGCTAAAAATACTCCCACCCTGCAGCCAGCGTGGACACCGTCATGTTTTCCACACCAGGCATCAGCCCAGGCTGACAACGCAGACCTTTGTGCCGTCCTCGCTCGCCCCCAAGCAGCCACCCCGGGGGGCAGAAGGAAACTTTGAAAACTAGATGGTAGGCACCAGAACTCACACGGTGGCTCCCAGAGCAAGGGCGGCCAAGGCTATGGTCGCAACCAAGTCCTGGGACAGGGGCTGACCTCATGCACTTTCTTTTTTTTTTTTTAAATGCCGTAACATTTAAACAACGAACATGAGTTTGTTGTTTCTGAGCAAAGCAAGCCGGTGACAATATAGATAAAATAAGTGTATCCAGGTGATCTGCAAAGAGGTTCTTTCTTTTGCAAGACAAGTTCTTTTTTTTTTTTTTTTTTGAAAGATTTTATTTATTTATTCCTGAGAGACACTCGGAGAGAGAGGCAGAGACACAGGCAGGGGGAGAAACAGGCTCCATGCAGGGAGCCCGATGCAGGACTCGATCCCAGGACAACGGGGTCATGACCTGAGCTGAAGGCAGACGCTCAACCACCAAGCCACCCAGGAGCAATGTGGGTGATGGGACACTGCACGCAGGGTGCGTAAAAGTCGACCAGCACCCCACTCACCCCAGCCCGCTGCTCTCACTGGGTCTTCCCCCTCCACCATCTACATCTGCACCGGGGGCTCCTTCCCCTTGCACCTTGGGGTCCCTCGCCATCCTTATTGGCACCACCCAGGACAGCAGCTGGTCACTTCGGGCTGACAGCGACTGCCTCTTGCCCGCCCCTTCCTCCCAGGGGCCCCTACAGCAGCACCCCCTGCTCGCCAGTGCCCCAGATGACTCGGCTGAGTGGAATCCATCCCTCCCTGAGGTCACAGATGACCCAGGCCTGTGCCCCGGAGTCATCGACTGACCCCCTGACCTTCCATGAGGGGAGCTTCCCACTCAGCTCTCCCAAACGACCACCCACGCAGCCCGTGGTTACAAAGAATATGCACCATTATGCACCTGCTCGGGGCCCAAGACTCCTCACCCAGAATTCCACTCGTGCCCCCAGAACCCCTGCAATGTAGACATTTGCTAGCCCCAATTTTGGAGGAAGACACCGGGGCTCAGGGGGCTGGCATCTCATGAAGCCCACGGAGCTGGGCAGCGCGGGGCCGGTTCCGCACGCAGGGCTGTCTTTTTTCTCACAGCAGCAGACGGAGCCTTGACCTGGTTCTCTGTGCCCTGTCAACACCTGCCAGGACCCGCAGGGGGAATGCTCCAGATGGATGCTCGTGTGTGTGTGGACGCGTGTGCGCTCTACGTATGTGCACGTGTCCGTGCGTGTGTGAGCTCTATGTGGGTGCCCCTGGGGATGCTGTCCCTGGGCTCCTCTCCACCTCGCGTGGCCAGATTTATGGAGGGAGAATGATGCCCCCTTACATTTGAGCTTGAGTTTCAGATATTGAGTATTGAGTATTGAGTGGGATATACTTATACTAAAATACTCCTGGGGCGCCCAGGTGGCTCAGCGGATGAGCGTCTGCCTTCAGCCCAGGGCGTGATCCTGGGGTCCTGGGATCAAGTCCCACATCGGGCTCCCCGCAGGGAGCCTGCTTCTCCCTCTGCCTGTTTCTGCCTCTCCTTCTGTGTCTCTCATGAATAAATAAATAAAATCTTCCCCAAAACCCCACTCTTTGTGGTTCATCTGGAATTCACACATAACTAGATGTCCTAAGCTGCCCCTGGCGTCTTACAGCTGCTGCTTCTGCTGCTTGCTCTCGGGCCGTCAGGAAACGCATGAACCGCACCACGTGCTGAGCGTGGAGAGAGGCCTCGACGTCCTCGTGGGGACGCTGGACACACACACACGCGGAACGTTAATGGCCTTTGTCTCCCGTTAGTGGGCTTGCAGGTCGTTTTCACTTCCTCCTTGGTCCTTGCCTGCGGTGGCTAACCGGAGGTTACAGTACCAGCTGCTCCCTCCTCCTTGGCTCCGGAGTCTCAAAGGGCAGCATCTGTGGGCTTGGGGGTGGGGGCGGGGGGTGGACTTTGACAACTGTGGGTCCCAGGGCCACGTGAATAATTAACCCTCGTGGGAGGCCTCGGGGGCCCCGTGAGGATCTGGCAGCCACAGGGATCAGAGGTCAGGCCGTGCCGGCAGCCGCTCCAGGGTTCGCGGGGTCACGCTGTGCCCCGGGTCTGCGACTGGTCTGTGAGCGGGGAGCGAGCCCCACCCCCTGGTTCTGTCTGCACCCACCTTTCCAAGGCCACCTCGCAGGGCGCTGGTGGTCACGGTCACCAGGGTCACGTGCAAACCTAGCCCCTGACTGTTTCTGCAGCCAGACGCAGCCCCACCCACCCACCCACCCACCGGCCACTCTGGCGTCCCCTCCAGGACCCTCCACAGGGAGGGCCCCTGACCAGCTCCTCAAGGCCCCGCACCCCTCCCACCGGAGCTGGGGTGGGGCCTCCCGGCGGGAACTGGGGACACTTCTGATTTTCTATACTGACCCCGCTATACCCAAGGGAACAAAACGGGACAGAAGTGCACGGAACCCTCCGCAGCCCACATCTCGGGCTCCTGGGCTTAAAGGACGTTTCTGGGATGTTCACTGCAGACACTGGAGCTTCAGGGAGCCCCTGACCCTGCTCCTGTTTCTTTAAAGGGCTTGAATGTCCAGCAGGGGCTCTGGGACTAGTGGCCGGCGAGCAGGAGGGCTTCGAGTTCTGGACGGTTAGAATTTTTTAGGAAGCGCCAAACACACACGCGTGTACGCACGCACAGGCACACACACACACCATCCTCCCTTCCCGCTCCTCAACGAATGTGAAAGTTTATTATCTGAAGACCTGCTCAAAGCAGTCTGCGTGAACGTCCCCTGCCCTGGCTCTCCCCCCAGGCCCCGGCCACCTGATACCTCCGTCTGCCTGGCACCTGCCGGAAAGAAAGAGACCCGTCTCCCGCTGGGAGGTGGCCCCGCTGTGGGATTCTTTGGTGCTTTGGGGGAGAGATCTCCGGGAGGACGACTCGCTGGTTCCTCCGGCGCAGACATGTGGGAAAGTGCAATCAGGTGACCAAGTAGAGCCTCCCATAGGGTCCGAGGTGGGGACAGGACACACCTGGGCATGGGGTGGGGAGGCTTCCTGGAGAAAGTGGCTGTGCCGGTCCAGGAGGAAGGCGGGCGGGGCTGCAGGCCGGGCCGGATGCACCAGAAGGAGGAGACGGATGTGGGAGCTGCCCCCCACCCCGGGGGTTGGGATGGAGGGCTGGGCACAGTGACCAGGGGGCAGGTTAGAGGAAGGGGGCCTTCATGGGGCAAAGAGGTTTGCAGGGGCCTCGGGCCTGGGAGCAAGAGTCCAGTTCCCTTAGGGTCTGCTGGTCACTGTGGGCCGGGGGGGATGGACCCAGAGGGGCGAGACAGAGCCCGTGAACCTCTCCGAGGGACTGTCCTGACACCCTCAGGAGCCGAGTTCCCGCAGGGCCCCAAGCAGATGCCCCTGGCCAGCAGCTAACAGGAGCCGAGTGCTCGCTGCTGGCTTATGTTATCCAGCACATTTCGCGCCCAGGACCCCATGGAACCCTGCCGACACCCTGGGGGTGTCCATCCTCACCTCCTCTCGGCCTCTCCTGGCCCATCGGCCACGTGGTCAGGCTCAGCCCCGGGGTCCCTTCCCAGTGATGTCTGGCAGACTCTGCACACAGGGGCCGCGTCTCCTCAGACCCCATCACATCGACAGCACCCCCAGAGTCCTCAGCCCGGGGTGGCCAAAGACAGGAACAAGCCGCTAAGGGACTTAGCATTTTTTTAAAAAAAGATTTATTTATATTAGAGAGAGAGAGAGTGAGTGGGGACAGGGAGGGCAGGGAGAGGGAGAAGCAGGCTCCCGCTGGGCAGGATCCCAGGACCCTGGGGACCATGAGCCGAGCCACAGGCAAATGCTTAACCAACTGAGCCACCCAGGCGCCCTGAGACTTAACATTTTGGAAAGAATCCTGATCCCCTCATTTTATGCCCATTTTTGCAAGTAACGAAGAATGCATTCCTCGTAATGTAGGTAACGTAACTTCTTCGCTCACACAGTTACCCTAGGTGTGTGGGTTACAGCGAAGCCTGTAGCATAAACCTCCTTGGAAGAAATCCACATTCTGGAGCACTTAAAAACAAAGCGTTAATACTTATCAAATCACCAAGCGTTGCTGCGAACATGTTGTGTAAATAAGGTTGCCAGATAAACCACGAGGCGCCCAGTTAAATATGAATTTCGGATTAAGAAACGATTGTCAGCATAAGCATTCATAAATAATAAAGTACAGGTATAAACTCTGAATACTCATAAACTAGTTAGAAACTTTGAGAAGTCCCACGCAACATCGGGGATATACTTATGCTTAAAATTATGAATAATTTTTAGGACAAATTTCAGATAAGATGTTAGTAGAAACAAGAGTTTTCAGTTTTAATAAAAACTAACTATTTTTATGCATAACTTTCTGATATTGTCTTATGCAACATGTAGGACATACGTACAACTAAAAAATGATTCACCATTTACCCAAAATTCAAACGTAAACCGGGCACCCTGTACTCTTTCCTGTGCTGTGTTTTTATTTGCTCGGCCCCCAAGGAGCTTTACCAGGCCAGGGAGCTTGGGGACGGGCCTGCCCTTTGTAAGGACCAGGTGTGTCTTGCCACCTGCCGCTCACACATTCCCATGGGGTGTGCAAGACGATCCAGTGGCCACGCGCTGGGCGACGCCACCAGAGAGTGGTGGTCGGCTGGTGGCAGGTGGACGGAGCTCTGTCCAGGCTCTGGGCCTTGGGCTTTGGCCTCACTCTTCTCTGGCCTTGGTGTCAGCACCTCTAAGGTGGGGGCACCGGTTCCCTCCCGGGCTCGCTTCCACACTCCCATCTGCATCCCCCACATGCAGATCGGGCAGGAGCTGTCCCAATGGGAGAAGGGTATGAGGTGGAGCTGTGCGCCCCAGGGGGAGGCAGCCCCGGACGTGCCACGTCTTGATGCTGGGGAGACACCAGCGGGTCCTGTCCCTTCGGGGGGGTGGGGTGCTTCCTTCCATGACCAAATGTCTAGCATGCCGGCCACGGCTCACGGCCAGTCTGAGTCTGTTTTCCAACCCAGCACCCTTCCTCGCGATGCATGCTGTTCTTTCCAGAGGCTTCTGGAGCTCAGAATTGCTTTCCTCAGTTTCCCTAAAAGCCCGTGTTGAACTGGCCACGTCAGAGGCATCGTGGAGGACGGGGACGTCTCTAGGCCAGGGCTGCCCGGCGGCCAGGTGTCGGGGCTCCGTGGGCCTCCCTCCCTGCACAGAGCAGGGTCCTCAGCGGCCCAGCCAGGGCCTCCCCAGAGGAGTCGCTCCCCTCCCCAGGGGCAGAAGGGCCCCCACCTGAGAGCGGAGCTGGGAGACCAGCGGACCCGCCGTGATGACACGGTTACGTCCGTCCCCCCAATTCCGAGAATGAAACAGCCCTGCGCATGTGGTCCGAGCCCCATGCCTTCCCTCCCCGCTCCCCTCCCCTCTCCCTCCCTCCATCTCCCTGCCTCCCCCCCACCCTGCTTCTTCTCTTCCCTTTCCTCTGTTTCCTTTCTTTCTTTCCAAACGTAACCACGACAAGAAGCAGAGTGAGATTCTGTGCCCTAGAGAAGGCCTGGCGGAAAGCCGAGGGCTGGTGCCAGAAGTTAAGCCTCAGAGGGGCAGGAGGGCAAGGCCGAGGGAGATTGCAGGGGTCCTAGCCTGGGCGGGGAGGAAGAGGCAGGTGTGCGGGGAAAGGAGGCGGGGAGACCAGCACAGCGGACGGCCCTCCATGGGGTCCCGTGTGCCGCGTGGGAGTAGCCCCGGGGCTCCCCAGCACCCGGCCCCATGCCCTTGACCGCAGTGCTCCCTGTGTGTGAGGAGCCGAGGCACACTCAGCCTCCCAGGTGGGGTCAGACAGGGCGCCCTCCCAGGGGACGAGGGGTGGCACCGGCGTCAGGGCAAGGTGGCCCCCGGCTGGACTGCCCTGACTCTGGCGGGAGCTCAGAAGCTTCCCTCCAGGGGAGGTGGGACCCTGGGGAGCCCTCCCCCTGGGTGGACAGTGCAGAGAGGCTGGCCATGAGGACGCTGGGGAGGCCACCAGAAGGTTGAGGCTGGCCCGCCCCAGGAAAGCCTTGCTTGGGTAGGCCGGGGTGACAGCTTCCCATGACAGGTCCCAACAGGCCACTGCCAGCTTTGATAAATGACAGAAAAATGTGCCCAGATAAGTAGAAGCGGTTCTGGTGACTTGCATCCCCAGCAGCTGCGTGGTTATCGGCATCCACCCCTCCCTCCTAATGCTCCCCCGCAGGTGGCAGGTGTGGCCCAGCACCGAGTGGGGCCACCCAGTCACCCCATGTCCCCGGGGCAGCCAGCCCCCTTGGCCCCCTTGGTCCCCTTGGTCTCCTGGGCTCACCAGGATGCCAAGTGAGGACAATGACGTTCATCCAGTGGTGGGGAGGGGGATGCCCAGGAGGAGCCTGGGTGGAGTATTTAGCCATCCTGGGCCACCCTCAGCACCCAGGGCTGCTCCTGAGGGTCAGGGGAATGGGACTGTTAATCGTACGTGTCAGCTTGGCTGGGCCAGACTGCCCAAACATTTGGTCAGACGTTATTCCGGATGTTACTGCGAGGGTGCTTTGGGATGAGATAGGTGAACATTTAAACTGATGGACTTTGAGTCAAGCAGATTGCCCTCCATAACGTGGGTGGGCCTCGTCCAATCAGTGGAAGGACTTAATGACACTAAAACTGATTCCCCTGAAGAAGAGGCCACGCTGCCCGCAGAGGACCTTCAGACTCGAACTGTGGGCTCTCCCTGCAGCTGTGGGACACAGCAGCCACCACACTTGTGTGAACCAAGTCCTTAAACTGAACCTCTAAATATTTATATATCCATCTCCTCTTGTGCTGTTTCTTTGGAAATCCCCAACAAACAGGGAGTCTCAGGCCGGCTGAGCAGCTCCTTCCCCCACGACGAGGAGGGAGGCCAGGCCCTCGGCAGTGTTGGTGACAAGCATCAGAAGACCCCCTCCTTCCGCCCCCAAATTGGCCAGGGCCCTCCATCCTCAACATCTCCACGGCTGGAGTGTGGGGACCATGACTGTCGCTGCTCCTCGTCACCAAGCCCCTTGCAGCCACACTGTGCTTCCCACCTCCCCAGGGCTCCGTGCCAGTCTCCTCTGCTTCCCTGGGAGTATTTTTGTTTTTCTGTTTCAGAAGCACTCCCACAAAAGTTGTGGTTTGGGGCACAACTACCTGAGCTCACCCTTTCCCGGAGACAAAGGTCCCATCGTGGAGTTTGCCTGGGTGGAGACAGCAGGAGCGCAGGCAGGGGATGGGGAGACCTGAACAGCCACCTTGGTGGGAGCCCATCCCTCCAGCCCAGAGAAGCTGGGTCCTAGGAGCTTATTGACCCGTTGGGGAGAGTCCAGAAAGGGCCGGGAGGCTCCCTCCTCATGGACACCCCATTCACGTCCCAAAGGAGAGAATGGTGTTCTCAGCCACTGCCAGGCTGCTCCAGGAAGGGTCCAGGATCTGCTCTGGGGGTGACCCAAGGCTGCTCCCATTCCCCACCAGCAGCAAGGTGAGACCCACAGCCTGGCCCCGACACACCCCAGCATGCCGGCCTCCCAGGACCACCAGCCAGCAGCCACCCGAAGTCTCACTCTCCAGGTTGGGGACCTCCGGCTTCCTCCCTTCACTCCCCCCCACCCCCGAGGCCAGCTCTCTCCATTACCCACTGTCCTTCAGAAAGTGGACAGAGGGATGGGGAAGGCAGTGGGGCTCGGCGGCGCTGCCCTTTATAACCAAGAGGTCAGGAAATGACCCACAGTGCTCGACAGGAACACAGTCCTGTGCGACAGACACCTATCCAAGGAAGAGGACATGCATGATGAGTGAACACTCCAGTCCGGCTCCTTCCTCCTGCATAGCTGGGGTTCTGTGGCTTTAACGCGCCTGTAAAAGCAACTGGGCAAATCATAAAAACAAGAAGAAAGTCTATGCAAGAAATGGGAGCACCCGGGCTTCGTGCCTGGTGAGCTGCTTCACCACCCACTTTGTTAGTGGGCTGGCAAGAGGGACGTGAACCGAGGTGTTCAGGTTCCCGCTGTCCTCCAACTTGCCTCTGGTGAGGAGCCGATGTACATTTCTTTAATTTATCGAGGTGAAATGCACACCGCATTTCCAGGTGAACCATCGGTGGCAGCACATTCACAACATTGGGCTACCACGGCCCCATCTAGCTCCTGCATCTCCGTCCCCCAACGTGACACCCTCCACCCATCCAGTGGTTTCTCCCCCTTCCCCCTCCGCCGGTGCCTGCCAGCTGCCGGTCCATCTCACGGATCTGCCCATTCTGGACATTTCACGTGCGTCGAATCGTATAATATGTGACCTTTTAGCAGGACTCCACTTCTTTTATAGCTGATAATATGCCAGCGTACGGATGGAGCACATTTGTCTATCCCTTCACCCACGGATAGACGTCTGCTTGTTACCCCCCTGGGCTGTTGTGGGTGGTGCTACAGTGTACGGGAGCTTATTTAAGTCCCTATCTGCAATTCTTTCGAGGTACGGACCACCAGTGGTGTTTCACACTTCATCAAATTTCAGACCTGCTCAGTTTTCAGGCATCACGACTTGATCAAGGACACCGGTCAGGCATGGTGGGGCCAGGCCCAGGACTGAGCTGTCCTGACCGAGCGCCGTGCTCTCTCTGTGGCAGCCACCTTCATGATAAAGGTCCCCGTGCAAGGAAATGGGAGGTGTGTTTTACCTGCCTTAGTAGGTTGGCCTAACAGCCACCAGGTCGGCCACAGGCAATGCCATCAAATGCCAGCCCCGTGGCCTTCCACCGCCCACCAAGGCCACGTGAAGTAGCTTGGTTTGCCCACACGCCAGAGCAACTGGAAGAGCCCTGGTTGGGGCCTGAGTGCAGGATCCCATGGTCCGAGGCAAAGGCCTTTGTTTCCTTGGGAGGCTAATCCTGAGTCTGGGTGGAGGGAGGCAAGCAGGAGGAACGAGCTTATGAGGGAAGCCCCACCCGGTTACTCAGCGCCAAGTAAACATCTATTATTCCCACTCGGGGCTAAAGGGATGAGAAGGAAAGTTTCCTGGTCATGCTGCCTTCCCAAGAAGCCACTGTGAGCCTTTGAGGCTTATCTGCAGGGAGAGGGAAAGCGGGTATGGATTAATCACAAGACCAGGCGACCAGTTCTAAATCAATGGGGCAGGTCTTGGGGTCAATTGTGATGCACATCGATGAGGGCGTCATGGTTGTGCACCCTCCCTTCTCTCGCACGAGAGCGCTGAAGCTCTCCACGCCTGCCCCAGTCGTTGGCGCTGGGGGAAGTGAGAGAAAACTCGATGCGTGGATGGGGAAAGTCATGGAAACTGCCCTAAAAGGTGAAAGCAGATCCCCTTGATTCTGGTACATCAAGACCCCACAGGGAGAAGGTGTCCCCTGCTCATGTCTGGCCCACCCCACACCAGCTCTCTCACGTAGTCGGCTGCGGTCAAATCTTGCCCCCGTTTCTTCTAGCACTTGTTCATCACATGTTTACCCCTCTGTTGGTTTGCTTCTCCTGTTTGATATTTTAGGTATTAATTTCCAACTATGGAAGATGGAGATTTAGCTTGTTCACAACAACCTCGCCCATGCCCACAGCCACTCGGTGAGTCATACCGCCGCTTACAATGAAAGCAAAATTCACTGTTTGTACATCACTGTGATGGTCAATACGATGAGATCTGCCCCTTGCCCATATGGGCACAAATGAGAACTTTCCTACCACACAGTGAGGAATGTCGGATAACATGTGGGTCTCCTTTTACGTGATGCTTGGGTTGAGCATCTCAGAGGCAGGAGGTAAGCCTGGCCCATGGTTGGTGGTGAAACCCTTAAAGGGCCCCCAAGCAGCAAAGGAACAACACCCAAGAGCATATTGATCTTGGCTGGTGCTGTGGATGGAAAAAAAAAATCCCCCTTGAGAGTTGGTGGGGTTGGGCCTGGCCCCTTCCCAGCCCTGAACTCAGCACAAGGCTGATCCCAGGCTGACAGGACAACCCCAAGTCTGGCAACCACGAATCCTCAGCCCAGGCACCACAGGTTCCCACGGGCACCACTCTGCTGAACATGAGCTCACAATCCAAAATTACAGCACACAAGGAGGACAATCCCCCTGCAGATCCGGTAAAGAGAGAAATGAGATTCCTAAGAATCTCAGGAATTCAGATGATCCAGTAACAGCTTTAGGTTAAACACATCTACAGTGATCACAGATGTAAAACAGGGAGTTGGAGACAACTTTTGAGGACTTTTAGGAATTAAATACACAGGGACTGAGAGAAAAGTGCCGGTGGGCAGGCTAGCTGCAGATTAGACACAGCCTCCTCACGGCCAGGTCAGATCCACTCAGCGGCGAGAAGGTTCGGCTCCTGTGTGGCCGGCGGTGCAGACAGTAGCACGGGGAGGTAGGAGGTGGGAATGCGGCCGGGATGCTGAGATTTAAGGAGAAAATTAGAGCACTGTCCTCAGAATGTCGATGATGCCAGTGGCTGTTTGCTGGCTTGTCCTTTTCTGTCTAGAAGTCTGACACAATGGATTTATCCCCCAGCCCCCGGGGCTGTCAGGTTGGCCACTGAGCCCCAACCTGCTGTTCCGGGGCACCGTGAGTGGTAGGCGCTGTCCTGCCCGTGGCGCTCTGCACATCTGCTGCCACCTCCACTGCGGACCCCTGACCTTCAGCTCACCCTCTGTTGCTGGGACACCTGTCACGGGGATGTTGGGCCACCTGGCATGATTCTGACCTTCCTTCCTTAAGAGTTTTATTTCTCTCATCACATTTCCGAAGTTCCCCATTTCTGTTGTGTAGATGTCGATAGGCACATGTGCACATGCAAACTCCCGTTCTGCTTGCCATTTATTTAAAGTGTCCTGTTTTGGGGCACCTGGGTGGCTCAGCAGGTGGGCACCTGCCTTCGGCTCAGGGGTCCTGGGACTGAGTCCTGCATCGGGCTTCCTGTGAGGAGCCTGCTTCTCCCTCTGCCTGTGTCTCTGCCTCTCTCTGTGCGTGTCTCATGAATAAATAAATAAATCTTAAAATAAATAAAGGGTCCTGTTTTCTCGCTAAAATCATTGTAGATTTTTAAGAACTTTTCTCCTGGTCCTTCATCTGCACTTTTTTCCTCCCTGCTTGTTGGTGGGTTGGGGTGGTGTCTCTCTCCTGCTGTGAGGGAACGTTCTTTGCATCTAGTGAGCTCCCTGCCTATCTGGCAGATGCGAGTCAGTGACTGAGGCCCTGGAGACCCTGTGTCCTGGTCTCTGCAGGACGGTGGGGGTGGGGCCTCTACCTTGTCCAGGCTGAAATCACCTCCCCCTGGAGGAGCTGGGTGCTGAGACAGGGGTGAGGGCTGGAGAGCCGGCTGGAGAGCGGGCTGGTGGGTCCCCACCTTCTGGAACCGACCTGATCTCCACCGAGCCCCGTCCCCAGCCCCTCTCCAGATGTCATCGGGTCCAGGCACCTCCAGTTCGAGCTGGTCCCGTCTTAGGAGTGGGCAGGGAGAGAGTCGGCGGCGGCAGTGCAGGGAAGGGTGGGCAGAGGCCTAGTAAACCGCTCCCCGACAGCCGGTCGGCAGCCCCCACGCCCGCCCTGGGCTTCTCCTCGGCCTCCAGAAGCCGGTGCCCTCACCCCTGAAGACCCCCTACTCTTGCCGGGTGCAGCGGTCACACGACTGCTCTGTCACCCGGCTCCACGTTTCCTAAGTGCTCGTTCTCAGGCTCTGGGCCTGTCTCTGTGGACTGGGAAGGCCGAGCTTGCAGACCACGCCGCCGGCAGATGGATCGGTGCCATCTCCCACGTGGTGTCGCCTGGCCCGTGGTGTCACCTGGCCCATGGCGGGTCTGCCGGTGACAGCATCCAGGCCCTGGCTGGGATGTGCTACCCCGGGCAGAGCAGGTGGTTCTCGAGACAGACACATGGGTCTCCTTTGTGTTGAAAACACACCCGGTGCTCCGAAGCTCCTTTCTTGAGGTGTATCCATTGCTTCCCCTCCTCCCGCCCCCGATCCTACCTTCAGGAGGAACGCCTCAGCTCCCCACCCATCCCTTCCCACCCGCTGTGGAAAGTCCAGCTTGGGCTGGCTCCTGTCTCCCTCTCTGAGCTCACAGAGCCGGTGGGCTGGGGCCACACCACCTTGCACGGGGCCACACCGCCCTCCACGCCTCTCCATCCCCCTCGGGATTGCCACTGCCCTGGGGGCAGGGAGGCCCCCCCCCCGCTCTGTGCCCTTCCAAGGCCCAAGCAGGGCAGCCCCCACAGCGAGTCCCTCCTCCTCTCCTGGCTTTGAGGGAGAAGGGGAAGGGGTGGGGGAGGGTGGGAGTGGGGGGGCAGGGGCTCTCTCCTGGGGAGCTGGTTGGCCCTCATGAATTAGCAGGGCTTCCACCGTGTGCCAGCCTCTTTCCCCCAGCCACCCAGGAAAGACAGAAAAACCAAGTCCCGTGGCCCAGCCACCCTGTGATGCGCGTTCTGCCCAAGGGCCACCTCCGCACCGACCCCACTTGCAGTCCCCTCCAGGTGCCCCCTCACCTGGCCTCGTTTTCCAGTGGCACAGCTGGTCCAGGCAGGGAGGAAGAAGAGGGTCACTTGCAGGGAGACCTCAGTCTTCTTGTTTGTCACAGAGGGGACAAACTCCAGGCCCCATCCCAAGTGGCAAGGTCTGACCTAGATACTGTCATATAAAAAGTGGGGTACCCCCAGCACCCCGGGTCCCCACTCTCTGGGGCAGCACCACTCACACTTGAGGAAGAACCACACACAACTGTACCTGCGTTGTTTTAACTGTGCATAGCCCTGCGTGGGGGTGACGAGCAGAGAGCACCCCTGCCCCGCAGCCTGGTTCCTTCCCCAGCATCGAAACACTTTCTTAAAATTTGTGCTTACTTCTTTTAGTGCATTTTTAAACATTTTTTTTATTTTTATTTATTTATGATAGTCCCACAGAGAGAGAGAGAGAGAGGCAGAGACACAGGCAGAGGGAGAAGCAGGCTCCATGCACCGGGAGCCCGACGTGGGATTCGATCCCGGGTCTCCAGGATCGCGCCCTGGGCCAAAGGCAGGCGCCAAACCGCTGCGCCACCCAGGGATCCCTAGTGCATTTTTAATATAGATTTTAGCACTTTGCATTGTCCGGGGAGACAACTTACTCTGTGTTAGTCTCTTCATCGTCATGGCCCACGGCAGCTACCAACCCAGGAGGCTCCAGAATGTTCTTTCCCTCCTGCGCTCGGCAGAGTGGTTGCCCTGAGCAAGGGAACTGTTCCTACAAGCCTTTGCCCCTTATTCCGTGGCTTTGTCCCTCCAGTTAGGTGGGCGATCTTTTAGGTGCTGCTAGGGTTGGGAACACTACCCCCCACCCCCCCGCCCCCCACCCACTCATGCCCCCATTGGGCAGCCTGGCTCCTGCAGGGATGCTGGCTCTGTGCCTCCCCTTTCAGGCAGAGCTCAGTGACTAAAGAGAACTCTCTTCCCCATCTAGATGTCATTTGGGGGCTCCCCTGAGTACTGGCCCCCAGATCTCTTCCCCCATTTCTGATGCATCTAGCAGGTGATCCCAGATTCTCTCTCTCTGACCCACTTGCTGCACCTTCAAAGCCATTGGGCAGTGGCTCTGCTGCCTGGCTCCCAAATAGCTTTCCAGAACATGCACTGTCCTTCTAGCAGGGTTCTGAGGGGGAGTGCTCTGGATCGGGGAGCCTACTATCTGTTTTCCTGAGAAAATGCAAACACACACACCCCGCACAACTCCAAGCACTCATAGGTGGCTCCAGGTGTTCTGTGGACTCTCCACAGAGGGTCCCCCCATGTGGCTGTCACTCCCCAGCCCCCAGTCCACCTTTTCCAGTAAGAACATCCTGATTTTCCTTCAGGAAACTACCAATCCCACGTTCAGGGGTAAGACCAATCAGCCTGACCCACCCCACCCGGTTGACCAGAATATTCTCTTCCCCTGGCTGCCATGCTGGAGTTTAGGGGATGGGCACAGCCAGGGCAGATGGGCCACCACATTGCAAAAATTCTGAGACACCAACAAGTTGTAAAATGTACCATTATCTCAAGCATCTCCAAAGGAGAAAATACTCTGCCAAGTTCAAGTGTAAGAAGCCATCATCTCTCACAGTTGTTAAAACATGGGGGTGATGGGGGAAGGGTGGCTAAGAATCTAGGAGTTATGTTCCATCTGGGCTTTGGGAAAAACAAACTATTGGAAGAAAAAGCTTCTCTATTGGAATCCTTGAGCCAAGATTGTTCAAGCTTGGAGACGTCAGATCATGTTCTGCTCATTAATAAAGCCAACATCAAGGTAAGGTGACTCTGGGAACATCTGGATCCAGCCATTCCTGACACTGGCCTTTCATGAGGTAGTACACCGTCTGCCAGGGCGCCTAAATCAGTGACTAGTGCCATTTCATGGAAGGGACTGCTCATCTGCTGCTTCTCCTCATGTCATAATCACTGTCGGTGCCACCGTGCACCTCTTCTCAGATGTTAGTGCACAGAAAGCAGAAGGCCTAGAGCTCTCACACCTGAGAGCATCCAGTGCAGGGCCTGTGAACTCCTGACTTCACAATGATAATTAATAATCAAGGGAGGCAGGGAGACAGGGAGGGCAGGAAGCAAGGAGAAGGAGGGGAGGAAAACCCGTCCGGGGTTAGGAGCCACTGGTTCCAAGAACCGGCCACCAAAGTGTAAGCTTAGGGGCAAGGATTCTCTCTCCTCTGAATGGCATCTTCTACCATCGCCCGCTCCCTTTCCGCTGCGGTGTCAACAGGAGGCCTTCATAACACCGCCCGCCACACCCACGCTTCTGAAATAAGCAGCTAAAGCTGGGCACGGTGAAATGCCTCCGGCAATCGGAGTCCCTGAAGAACTGGATTCAGGTTCAGTGACCTGGATAAAGATGGTGACTCTTGGCTAATCAGCGCCGGGAGTGGGGCAGGCAAGTGGTGAGCCATTTGTTTGCTGAGGAAGCCAGGTGCCCAACCTCTCCGGGGCTTCAGGTGCACATCAAGAAAGGAGATCCGCTGGCAGGAAAGTCACGATGCACCTGAGCCCAGAGGCCCGCACCTCTCATCTGGCTGGAGGTGAGCAGGGGCAGGCATGGGAAGAAAGCGGTGCTTGGACTAGGGTCCTCTGTGCCCGGCTCTGCAGAGTGGGAACCATGGCAGCTCTGAACCCGAGGCTGGGGTTGAGGCCTTTGCTACCACTTGCCAGGTAGTCCCCAAGCTGGATATCTTGGCCAGTAACAAGAAAATATTTGGTGCCCTGTCCCCCTTCTCCTGGTTCTGACATCATCCCAGGGTGCTGTGGGTGGGAGTCTGTGAACCTAAATGTCAGGGCATGAGGGTGCTGCCCTGTACCTGCTCCAGCCAGGGGCGAACCACTTCTCTTCCAGAACCTACTACCAGCTCCATGTCCCAGAGCTGCTGAAGAAAGGTTGGCATGGGTTTCTGATGCTGCTCAGGGGTAGGGTGCAGGAGGGACCAGCTGGGGGTGCCCTAAGGGACCCTCGGTCCTAGAGCAATAGCAGAACACACGAAATAGAAGACTCCCCTTTGGGTCCTCCCAGGATCAAAGGGGTAGCTTCTTCTTACAGCAGAAGGTCTAAAAGATTCACGCAGTCCTCAAACAGAAAGAAGCTCCTAGATAAAAAAGCATGGAATAGGGATCAGAGGAAACAGAGGGGAAAATGCTCAAGTTCTCTGAGAAGCAAAGAAGGAAACATGTAATGTTGTTAAACTATCACTACCTCAAGGCAGGAACTGAAATGATGTGGGTACCTAGGGAGAAGAGGAAGGAAAGTTAAGCCCAGTGGCAGTCTTAGTAAGTAAGGGTTCCTAAGTCTTGATCCCTGGCATAAAACGCTTTTAAAAGAATCCTCTGCCTATGTCTCCACCCCCCTCTGTGTCTCTCACAAATGGATTTTTTTTTAAAGGGGGAATCCAGGGATCCCTGTATGGCTCAGTGGTTTTGGTGCCTGCCTTCGGCCCAGGGTGTGATCCTGGAGTCCTGGGGTCGAGTCCCACATCGGGCTCCCTGCATGGAGCCTGCTTCTCCCTCTGCCTATGTCTTTCTCTGTGTCTCTCATGAATAAATAAAATTTTTTAAAAGGGGGGAATCCTCATTTTAACCCTCATTTCTGCAGGGCCAGGGAACTTGGCTGATGCACCATCTCTGCATGGGGCTGAGTGAATCCTGGCTGGCTGAGCCCAGGGAAAGGGGCACAGGCTGAGGCAGCAGCCAGCATGGCAGGGAGGTTTGTCACACAGGCAGGGGCTGAGCACAAGTGCACATGCGTTCAGGACAATGGGAACTAACCTCACCATCACAGGAAGTAGACACAAATACAGATGAAACCCGGGGATGTTGGATTAGAATTGAAGGCACTGAGGTGAAACAACGCTCCCTAATAGGATACAGAGATCTGTGTGTGTGTATGTGTATGTGGGTTACATCCACTGTTTTCCAGATCTGTCTGCTGAAGCCCAGAGGTAATGACACCCCTGGAACAATGAGCCCATCTAAGCCCCAGATCTTGGTATCTAAATACCACTCACTGAAAGAAACCACCTTCCTTGGAGAACTGACTGCATCTGAGGCTGGGGTGGAGGAAAGACAAGAGGACTCTGAACTGCCATTGTGTCAGAAAAGAAGAGCTCAAAGGATGACAGGGACGCATGAAAGGGACACAAGAGTCAGCATGGAGGCACTGTAATTGGCCAATCTGGGAATCATTTGTACATGAAAATAAATGACCATAATGGACTAGAACCCACTGATTAAGTGGGACTCCGTGACTGCACACTGATATAAATTAAAATTAAAGAGGAAAGGAACAGCTACCCTTTATACCCCATATCATGTCTGTGTTATTTGCACCAAAAATATATAACAAAAGCAAATCGTGAGAATTAAGGCAAACCTATATTGAGGGCATTCTACAGAATAATTGACTGTGTTTCCCCCTCAAAAGGCAAAGTTATAAAAGATAAAAGAAGACCAAGGAACAGAGTCCTGAAGACTCTAGAGTCAGGACAACAAAACACAGTGGGGTCCTGAGCCAGAGAAGGGAAAGGAAGATTCGCTTGTTGGTAGTTTTTTTCTATAAAGAACATTTTTGAGACAGTCAACAAAATTTGAAAGGGATTTGTGGATTAGATGGTAGTATTTGCAGCAACGTCAATTTCCTGATTCTGATGGATACACTATGGCTATATAGACCGTCCTTATTTTTGGGAAATACATATTGAAGTATTTAGGGGTCATGGGGCATACTCTGTGCAACCTACTCAGACAGATGGATGGGTGGACAGGAGATGGGTGGATGGATGGATAGATAGATGGATGGGTGAGTGAGTGGACAGGTCAATGGAAGAATGAGTAAATGGGTGGGTGAATGGATAGGTGGATGGATGGATGGATGGATGGATGGATGGACAGACAAGTCAATGGATGGATAGGGAGATGGGTAAATGGGCAGGTGAATAGATGGGTGGATGGGCAAATGGATGGATGGATGGATGGTTGGATGGATGGATGGATGGATGGGTGAGTGAGTGGACAGGTCAATGGATGAATGAGTAAATGGGCAGGTGAATGGATAGGTGGATCGGTGGATGGATGGGCAGGTAGGTAGATGGACAGATGCATGGATGGATGGATGGACAGGTCGATGGATGAATGAGTAAATGGGGAGGTGGATGGATGGATGGATGAATGGATGGAAGGATGGATGAATAGATGGATGGATAGATGGATGGACAAGTCAATGGATGGATAGGTGGATGGGTAAACGGGCAGGTGAACAGATGGGTGGATGGGCGGATGGATGGATGGACAGACAAGTCAATGGATGGAGATAGGTGGATGGGTAAATGGGCAGGTGAATGGATGGGTGGATTGGCAGGTGGGTGGATGGGTAGATGGGTAGGTAGGTGAGTAGACAGATGGATGGATGGATAAATAGGTACTTGGGTAGGTATGAAAGAAAAGAGAATGATCAGGCTCATGAGGTAAACATAAATGAACAGGGATGCTAGGTAACAGGTACACCACAGATCTATGTATTATGACTTTCCTGTAACTATTTCAAAACCGAAGTTTAACACGTAAAATAAGAATTGTAAGCTCTTAAAAAGGCATAAAAAACACTGGTGTGAGGAGCTTCCTCTGGGAAGGTTAGGTCATCTCTGCTGGTTCACACACAGGGAAGGGCCTAGCTGAGGGGCCAGGAAACCTGGGGCCACCCCTCCCCTACCTTAGTCCCCTCCTCATGTCACAGGTTAATTCAGTGCCCCCAGACTACCCTTCCGGAAGGGCACCTCCAACCACATGACTGACCGAAATCTCTGGTTTTCAAAAAATCACAGATTATTCGCATTCTTTCATAAAAAAAAATAATAATAATAAATCTCGCTGACTCCCAAAAAGGTAGAAGGGGGTTTCGTTTTATTGACATCAAACAGAACTATTCGTCTTCCACACGTCCTATATACAACGGTGGTACAGTGTAGTGAAAGCACGAGGCATATTAAAACATAGCCAGTTCTAAGCAGTGTGGATATTTCCTGTCATAGAAAAGAAGTATCCTGTCCACAGATTCACATTAACATACACGGTACATTAATATCAATCTCTGTATTGTACACCAGGCCACGGGGTGTGTCTGCGCACAGGGTCGTGTCCCGCAGCAAACCTACTTAGAGGACCGCATCAGGGGGCGCCACGCGGGACACAGGAGCCAAGGAAGGAACGGGGATAAAAATCAGTCTTTTGTATCCAAGAGTGTGCTGCCCCGGGGGCTACACCCCAAAAGCCCAAGGCTCCCCCGCGGAGTAGGTGCTCGTCCGGCAGCTCAGAAAAGCCCCGGAACCCCAGGACGGCAGCGCCCTGCACAAATAAGCACCTCAGCAAACCTCAGGGCTGGAAGGAGACCAACAGGGAAGGTGGCCCATCTGGCTGGGAACGCGGATGGCCGTCCAAAACCGAAACGAGCAGAGTCTGAGGTTTTTAATGACTCTTAATCCATTTTGCTCTGGAGTTCAAAAACCTTCTCGGGCAAGCTAGAGGTGAGCAAGAGCTGACACCGGTGTCAGGGCACGGGTGCGGCCCCCTGCACGAGCACCAAACCAGAGGACAAACAAATTTGGGTATAAAAGAATTGGTTGGATGACCGTCCGCTTGCTTTTAAAAACCAACCTTCTTACTTTACACTCGATCTTCACAGACTACACGGCCCAATGACGTGAACGTTCTTGACAAATTTAAAGCAACTGTGGATCCCATGTTCATCCATGAAAGACACGCTGTCAAACAAGAATTCCACTAAAATGTTCCGAAACAGGCTTTTTGCAGCCTGCCGCCGGATACGAAGATAGAAGACACAGCCCATTCCGCACCTGCTGCCCCACGCGGCTGTGCTCTGGGCCATCACGGGCAGCGTGGCTCACGGCAGGGCGAACTCGCTCCCGTCCACGCCAGGAGCAAGGAGCCCAGAGAAATGATTCCAACCCATCGTCCCTCTGAGAGCGGGCATGCCGATCGGGGGAATGGGTCGACTGCCAAGTGCATCCTAACCAACTGCCTCCGGAGGGTAACACGCCCACGCAGATGCCACGCACACGAAGAGTCAGCAGCCACCTGCCTCTTGCTGGCCCTCGGTCACTGTTCTGCCAGGCCACAGACCAGGCGAGTGGAGCCGACCAGCACAGCGTCATTCTGTCCCCACAGCAGAACGCAACAACGGAACAAGAACCCCACGCGGGCCCCCCGTCCCCACGGGCAGCGGGCTAGGTCTTGCTTCGCCGGAGGAGCGCGGCATCGGGGCTGCGGCCCCCCTGGAACTTGAGGCTCTGCAGGTTGACATGTGCCCCGTGTTTGAGCAGCGTCTCCACAGTCTTGGTATGCTTGCCCTGGGCCGCCAGGTGCAGCGCGCTGAGCCCCTGCTCGTCGGACAGGTCGAGGGCATCGGCGCTGACCAACTCCTCCACCACCTCCGAGTGCCCGCGGGCAGCCGCCAGGTGCAGCGCCGTCTGGTTCCGGGGCCCCCGGGCCAGCACGTCGGCCTTCTCCTCCACAAGCAGCTTGACGGTCGCCAGGTGCCCGTTCCGGGAAGCCAGGTGCAAGGCGGTATAGCCCTCGGCCGTCACGGCCTCCTTGTCAGCGCCCCGGTGCAGGAGCAGCCTGGCAGTGCTCGTGTGGCCCGTCTCCGCGGCCACGTGCAGGGGCGTCTGCGAGAGCAGGCTGCAGACGTTGACGTCGGAGTGCAGGTCGATGAGGACGCGGGCCACGCGGTAGTGCCCCCGCTGGGCGGCCAGGTGCAGCGGCGTCCTCCCGTCCAGCGTCTGCGCATTCACACTCACCCCCGGCTGCTTGGCCAGCAGCCTGACGATGGGCAGGTGACCCTGCCAGGCCGCATAGTGCAGCGGCACCCAGGCATCCTTCCCCCGCAGGCTCACGTCGACGCCGCGGCGCAGCAGGATGCGCACGATGCCCTCCTGGCCGTGCTGGCAGGCCACGTGCATGGGCGTCCGGCCCTCGCAGTCCACCTCGCTCACGGAGGCATGCTTCTCCAGCAGCAGCCGGGTGCTGCACTCGTCCCCGTTCTGGGCCGCAAAGTGCAGGGCCGTCCACTGGTCCTCGTCCGCAGCGTTGACGCTGATCTTGCGAGCCAGCAAGAGCTCCACGACGCCCCGTACCCTCTTCTCCACGGCCACGTGCAGGGGGGTGGAGCCCTTCCTGTTGGTCAGGTTGGGGTTGGCGTTATTGAGGAGCAGCCACTTGACACACTCCTCCTGGCCGGCCTCCACGGCCAAGTGCAGCAGGCTGGCGCCGCCATCCAGGACCAGGTCGACGTCCTGCGGCTGCAGGATCTTCATCAGTCTGCTGGTGTCCCCGCTCACAATGGCGTCCACGAGCTTCTTCTTCTGGATGTCGGTTGTGCCAAGGTCTGTGGGGAGAGAGAGGCGGGGATCAGGCCACTGGCCACTCCCGAGGCCTGGCAGGCGCCCGGCATTGACCCATGCCTCCCCGGAGGCCCCCGGGGTCGCCGTGTGCCTGAAATCACTCAAGAGTCACCTGATACAGAGGACACTATAGTGTCTGGGTTCAGGCTTGCATGGAGCAGGACCCTTCTCACTCACATGAAATGCTCTCAAGGGGACTTGCATTTGGGGGGCAGGGGGTTACAGGTGGAATTCCAGAAGATACAATCCTCCCAATCTACATGAGTGTCACTACACAGGCTTCAGAGCTGAGCCAGGAACTGGTCGCCTGCAAGCACAAGGCCATCTGAGAGCATCAGACCGAGAGAGAGTTCTAGAACATGTTTCTCCCCGGAGATGGGGTTTCTCTTTCCTGTTCAATCTCATCGCCCCGTCAAGCTGTCCACGTAGACCTTCCCCACTGACGTGTCTTTTTGAGCCATCTCCTTAACCCAATATGCCCTCTTTTGCCCCAAATATTCCTCTCTAAAAATCCCAGGAGGCTCACAGCCTGTAGGAGGAGGCTTCCTTTCCAGAAGGAATTCCCTGACCCACCAGGAAAAGCCAACTTCCCGTCCTCCTGGCGTCTGCACCCTTCCCACAGCCCTCTGGCACTCACCACCCCTCTGCCACCGCTGCCCTGAGCGTGAACATCCCTATTTTCCTCATGGGACTGCAGCGAGCACCAGCCGCTGCACCCAGGGACCAGCATTTGGGGTATAGGCAGGGAAGAAGCCGCTTCCAAAGGAAAACCCATCAAAATTAACATAAAGATAGAAGGTGACCTGAGAAGGACCCCACGCCAGCAGGTGGTAGAGATGGGACCAGTGTGTTAAATTGTCTAGGGATAACTCACACTTTACAACGCATGGCTCAAATAAATGGGGGGGGGGGAAGGTTCACAAAAGGGAAAGGGGTTCGGAGAAAGGGGCTATGGGGTTGGCCTCTACAGAGAGAGAGCTCGAGGTGCGGGGTTCCATTCACCTGCTGGACTCACTTGATGAACTCAGGGTTTCAATCTGCAAACCTGAGGTCAGACCCACCACCCGGGGTTGGCACAGGTAGGACTATTCCTGCACAGCCAGGTGGCCCGGCCCGGCCCCCTTACCCTGAAGTGACACCGCACAGAGCCCCTTGGCTGGCCACTCAGCGAGTACCTCTCCGGACCTGTGCTCAGTGAGCTAGCTATGCTCTGACGCCCCAAAACAATTGGGTACACGATACAGGAATGAAGAACTGGGGCCAGAAGCTGGGTGCCTGGTCCCTTCGGGTGCACACGGACTCCCACCCACACTGCCTGCCCCCCCAGCCCTGTGATTAAGGGCCTCACTTCCCAGGGTTTGGGGGCCTCGCTTACCTCCCGTTGAAGGCTCCCGCTCAAAGGACAAAGACAGCGACCCCCTGGAGGAGAAGGCAGAGTCGACTGAGGACACCCCTGAGAGCCTCTTGCCGCTGCTGGCCGACGGCAGCCTGGATTCCGAGCAGCTGCGGCTCAGCTCCTCCGGGCCGTCCAGGGTCTGAGAGGTACCCGAGTCCAGCTGGGACAGGAGCTCCGAGAGGCTGTAGTCACTGTCGAAGGTGGGCGCGGAGGCTCGCTTGAGGGGCGTGCACACAGGCTTCTGCAAACCGAGCAGAGTGGGGTAGATGAGACCCACCCAGGGCACAGGGGGTACAGGCGGAGGGCAAAGGACAGCCACACGGGGCACTCTGTCCATCGCCATGGATACAGCACCAGGGGAGCCCAAAGCCGGGAGACACAAATGCATCATGAGCCAATGCAGACCATCATGAGCCAACGCTGACCATCATGGGCCAATGCCTACCATTGAGAGTCAACGCTGGGCATCACAAGCCAACACTGGCCATTGTGAGCCAATGCTGACCACCATGAGCCAACAGTGACCATTGTGAGCCAAGGCTGACCATGGTGAGCCAATGCCGCCATCATGAGCCAACGCTGACCATGGCAAGCCAATGCTGGCCATCGTGAGCCAACGCTGACCATCGTGAGCCAACGCTGACCATTGTGAGCCAACGCCGACCATAGTGAGCCAATGCTGGCCATTGTGAGCCAACACCAACCATAGTGAGCCAACGCTGGCCATCGTGAGCCAACACCGACCATCATGAGCAAACACTGGTCATCATGAGCCAACGTTGGCTATCATGAGCCAACGCCAACCGTGTGAGCCAATGCTGGCCAGATGAACATGGGAAGCCTGGCACCATGCTGCCCTGGCCCATTGCTAGAGTGGCACAAGCAGCATCACCTAGACAACAGGCAGGATGTGAGGGTGCCGGGAGGGTGTGAAGCCTGAGTGCTGGGCCATGCACACCCTGGCAGGCCAGTGTTGGTAAGAAACGAAGGAAGGACATGCGACTGGGACTGGGGCTGGGCCCCCTCCTGCCAACCACTTGCACCCCCTCCTCCTAGCCATGGGAGTTGGGCCGGGGGGCTGTGTGGGGGCCACACGAGGGGCGGCCCAACTACGGCGACAAAGGGGCACTCCAATATAATGTGCGCCAACGCGGCCTCTCCCAGGGCCTCCCTCATGGGCCTCCAGGAAGGCAGACTTCTGGTGAATGATTAAGCCCCAGGTGGCCTCCAACTCTCCCCGACCCAAGCCCACGTGCCCCCCATCCTCCCTTCTCCTTGGGAACTGCAGATCTGCTCTGACTCGGTGGCTCGGAGCAGAGTCACACCCGTGCACTGGGTGCCTGGCTCTTCCTCACCAGGTTCCTCACCCCGGGCACCTTTGCCCCCCAGCCTCACACACACACCCCTTTATGTTCAGACAGCGGGCACGCCTTAAACAATGACTTATCTCCTAGCCTTACGCGGCCGGCAGCCGGGGCTAAACCGCCCGATAGCAGATAACACATTGGGCTTCGCCTCGCACGTCTGCCACAGCCCCGTCACCCCGCGGACTTGGTGAGCCCCAGCCTTTGGAGTTAGTTATTGCACCTTACATAACCCATGTGGCCCTCCCAGAACAAATCATTTATGGGCAGCGGTTGGCAAGCGGCCAGATTCCCGAGTCAGGGGAGCAGAGAGCGCTGGACCAGCAGAGCCCACATGGGCCTTGCATCCCCCCAGCTCCCAGAGCATCCGGCCAGCAGGCCCACACTGTCCACTCTTAACCACAGATGGGAGGTGGGGACAGGATGCAGCTGGACAGGATAGACACCTGGCGCTGCGACAGCCGGCCACCGACCTGCCCTCCTGCTCTGGGGCACAGGACCCTGCGGCTGGCTCCGGGACACAAGGCCAACCGACCTGGGACAGGCCTCTCTCCGTGTGGGGGTGACCCCAGGGCCTGGACCAGGCTGGCAGGCCAGTCTGCAGGAGGGGAAGGGCCCCCCAAGAAATGGCCTCCAGAAAGGTCGCTCTTACTGGGCTCTTGGGCTCGGGGGGCTGCTTCGTGTCCAGATCTTGTGTCGTCTCCTTCACGTCACTGTCGGGCTTCTCACACAGGTCCTCGGTTTCACAGGTAATTTCTTTTGGGGAGAAAACAAAACAGGGCAGGTCACTCGATGACCTCCACACCCACTCCTCACACGTGTAGACCTCAGGCAGGGACAGAAGAGGCAGCAGCCGGGGCAGCTGTACCCCAGGGGACTGGCCAGCACCCGACTTCCCAGGCTGCTGGCTCGGCGGCGCTCGCAGAGGATCCCCCGTAGCCTCCACGTGGGCCACTCTGGGGCGTCCTGTTAGCCACCATTTGCAGTGTCTTGCAGACGCCAGGCAGGGCCCACAGCATTCCAGTTTCCCAGAGAAGCCCTCCCCGGGGGGAGCCCCGTGCCCACGACGGCCCCGGGTGGCTGGCACCGGGCAGGGGAGGCTCCTGTCGTCTCCTCCGTGTGTCTTCAATATAACAACAAATTCTGATTTCATCAGAATCACTTTCCTACCCCGAGGATACATCCATCCGAGGTGGACAAGACCCCAAGGGAGATGCAAAGACAGCCTCGGGCGAGCGGTCTCATCAGACCCCCAGCGAGGCACCGCCGTACCTGAACTTGCAGGACTGCAGCACATGCTCCTCCGGGGAGCAAGGCTGCCCTGGACTGGAGCTGGGGCGGGCGCTGCCACCGACCCCCGAACGCCAGCCGCCCATCCCGGCCCCAGGCACCTGTGTCTGCACCGCCTGCCCTATCTGGGCGGCTGCCCCTCCTGTCCTGCTCATCAAGCCTCCCCCATGCCCCCAGCGGCACAGTCGAGCAGCAGGTCCCCCGGGCACTCACCCTGGAAGGTGGGCCGCTCCCGGGGATCTCCGTGCCAGCACCTCTGCATGAGGCGCAGGAGGGCCCCGCAGGCCCGCGGCCGGGCTCTGCACACGGGCGGCAGCTCCGGGCGGTGGCCCTTCACCACCTTCACCATGATGTGCAGGATGTTCTTCTCATCTGCAAAGGAGAAGCGCGTAAGTCAGGGCAGCTCCGTGGGGCCGGGGTGGGTGGGGGGGCCGTGGTTTTCACCCTCCGGGGGAGGGGTGCGCGTCACCCACACCGTCCACACAGCGTCACCTGGGGGGCCACCTCGCTTCCTTTGCAAAGCCCAGAGCTCTCTCTAATCCTTATCCTTGCGGGGCACGGCCACGCTCCCTTTTCCGGGTTTTACAAACGCCCTGCGATGCACCAAATGGAACCAGCGCACCCTATCACAGGGCGGATCTTTCGGGGCCTCAAACTCAAAGGAAAACAGGGTTCAAAGAAGAAAAGGATCTGATGAGACATGTTCCCAAGTGGCCGGTGCGTGCCAAAGAGAGGCAACACGTATAAATCACAAAGTCACGTGGTGCAGCCTCCAAGTGAACCCAAATCTCCCTGTGATGACGCAAAACCCTTCCTAAATTCTGATCTGGACACTGAAGTGCAGGTCCCAGGGGGCCCCGAGTGGGGAGCGGCCACCGCAGCACCGGCCGGGACGCCTGGCCTCCTCCACACGGGCTCAGGCCTGGGCTGTGTAAACGGGGGACTTTTTTCTGGCAAATTCATAACGTGGGGCCCTGCCTTTCATCCTTGGCGACCTTCATAAGCATGACGGACCCACGACCAGCATCATCATCATCTTGCTCACAGACCAAGGGGCCCAAGGTGACCCCTGGGAGGCAGACTTGCCCCCCTCCCCCGGCTCAGCCTGACACCACAATGTCCCATTGGGCTGGACCTCGAGCTCCGTGTTCCCAGGCCCCTCGCCCCGCCCCGCAGTTCCCAACACGCCCACGGCCAGGGAGCTGTGCAGAGGCAGCCGCCACATGTTGGCAAGTGTGGAACTTTGGCCCAAAGTCCCCGCCGCCCACCAGGATGCGACTGTGTCGCTCCGACCTGCCTTCCTGTTAAGTCTTGTGCAACCGCTGTCCCAGGGAGCCACACGTGACTTCCACAGCACAGACTTCCAAACCCCAGCAGGCCCTCCCAATAAGAGGCAAGTAAACACCAGGAGGATTTTCTGCTGCCAAACAGATGGAAAAAATGCAAAAAACACCTTCCACTCCCGTACCTTGAACTCCCTACGTCCCCGGCAATAAAACACGCGGGCCTCGGCTCTTGACATTTAAGTCATGTACCTGCCTCGGGCGCCGGGACTGTGGGACAATCTCGGGTCAGAGCGACACGCTGCCACACCATGGAGGCTTCAGACCGCAGCCTCCACGGAGAAGGAGGAGGAGGAGGAGGAGGGGCCAGGGAGACCAACAACACGGACACAGACCCACGCTGGCTCCCGCTCGGAGCCTCAAGCAGAAGGGGATCCCTGACCTGGGGCCACGTGCTGACTCTGCTCTGAATTTTCAGATTTTTCTGATCAAACCACAGAATAGCGTGAATGACCCACACATGCCTGTAGAGGTCAAGGCGTTGGCACTTTGAGGACAGACGTCAGGACAGCGGGTGTGTGAAGGAGGAAGAGACGTCACAGCCCTCGAGCGGGGTGCTGGTGACCTGGGTGCCCAGAGCTGTGCCAAAATCCACCCGGATTTTGGAGAACGGTTGCACAGCTGTGTGAATGTGCGTCACACCACTGAGCTGTATGCTCTAAAATGGAGAAGATGGTCGATTTCATATTTTACCATATTTAAATTAAAAAAAAAAAAAAGAATTGGCTGGAAATATCCACAGTCGGCAAATCCAAAAAAGGGGAAAGGAGCCAGGTAGTCATCAGGGGCTGGGGTGGGGGGAAGGGGGAGGAACTGCTGCGTGGGCCTGGGGTTTCCTTGCAGGGGGATGAGAATGTGCCGGTACCAGGCAGTGGTAGCAACTACATGACGGCCGATGCACTTGATGCCACCGAATTATACACTTTAAATGGACACGAGGGTTCATTTAATGTCGTGTATAAAATCACAAACATGCAAGAATTAGCTGGCACCTAAGGAAAGAAATCCACTGAACAGACCCCGTCAGAACGCCGCTTTTCTTGTGCGTGAATGACGCTGCAAGGGGCTCCGCGGGGACCACCCGCAGGATGGTCCCGTCAGCTTCACGGCCCAGAGCCACCCCTCCCTGCCCACTGTGGGAACACAGATCGCAGGCACAGCTTGGACCCCAGATACCGCCCTCCCCTGCTCCGGGACACACGGATGCTCGACCCTCAAGGACAAGCCCACTCACCTGCAAACGGCTTCTTCTGGGTCAGCACACCCCAGATCACGATGGCAAAGCTGGAAGGAAAATGGGCCAGGTTAGTGTCTGTGAGCCTCACCCTCCAACAAAGCCGGACGCTCTCCCACACAGCAACGAGCTTGAAGAAAACCAGGGCCTTCCAAAGAAGGGGCGTGAGGGGGCGGGGGACCCCTAGATGTTTTTTGTGGATTTGTTAAACGGGCGCTGCTCGTGGGGAGCGCATCAGGGCGGTAGCTGAGATGTCACAGACATGATCCCACTGCCCGGGCTCGTGCAAGCTCAGACAGCACCGGGGGGAGTGGGGATGGGGAAGGGGAAGGATCGCCCCTCTGCTGCCGGACCCCAGCTCACGGGGAGAAGCACCTGCGTGCTGGCAGGTGCAGGGCCCCCCGCTCCGGCGGCCCGTGTGCTTGCTCGCTGAGATGCCCCAGAAGGCCGTGCAGAGGACACACGGGCCGGTCCAGCCGACCTTCCCGGGGCCCTTATAGGGTTGTTGGAAATTACACGTTCACTTTCTTTTCTCTCTCTCTTTCTCTGTAGTGTATAGAATTACTCTGGAGACACCCCGGAAAAGCACAATCTAATACATTTAAAAAAAACAAAAAACAAAACCAGGAGCCCAAACACTGAGCTGCCCCCGCACGGAGTGGAGAGCAGCTACCGACAGAGACGCAAGAGTTCTCCGTTGAAAATGTACTGAAGTCTGCAAGTTCAAAAGTGGAAGCTCTCAGCTCCAAAACAAACACGGGACCGACCTTATTCTCCTCCGCAAGCCCTACAAGCCGTGACTGGCCTCCAAAGTGCCACCCGGCAGGGACGGACAGCTCAGAGCCCGGCTGAGCACACGCACCACGGTCACCGTCAAACCAGTCTGCCAGGCCGCCAGGCGCTGCGCTTCAGGTCACAGTCATCATGCATAAGAGCCACAATGAGGGGCTTAGGTGCACACCCCCCCTACCCTCCGCCCTCCTCTCTTCTCCTCCAACAGGTCTGCGTGATTAAGACTTTTGCAATTCGTAAAAGGCAGGCACCAATGACTTGGGGATTATTCTTGAGCACAAAAATCCCGCTGACGCTCGTTTGAGAACGGCTCCTGGCGTGTCTGTGCTCCTCGGTCACACGTAAGAGACATTTGGAGGCCTAAGCGGCCAGGCTGGAGGGGCCTGGGTCAGGAGCCCACGTCCACCCACGTACAGAGACACGGAGCACTTAGAGCAGCAGGCTCCTGCAGCGGACGAGCTATGAAAATCCCAATTTCATAAAAAACCCCGGAGCCCTTCCAGCACAGGGCTGCCAGCCTGGTCCCATCACTGTGTCTGACGGGCCCCAACCACTGCCATTCTCCACCCGCGGCTGGCCGCGCTTGCAGGGGACAACTGCCTCATGCACCCGGGGTGGCCTGCACCTACCAGCTAGAGACCCCAAGCCCTTTCATCTGGACCGAACCACTCGGAGCACGGAGAAACAAGGTGCAGAGCCCCTGCGCGGCCCGCACGCACGCCTGTCACTCACACACACCTGTACACGTCGTGCTTGGTGTCGAAGAGCCGGCTCTTCTCCCGGATGCGCTCTGGAGGGAGGTAGGCGATGGTGCCAAACAGGCCGTCCATGCTGAGGTCATGGGAGTGGGACAGCCCGTTGCACTTGGCCAGCCCAAAATCGGAAATCTGCAACACAGCAAGCACACGGGGCTCAGCGGGCTTCCTGGGGCCTCGCCCGCTGATGCACAGCGAGTGAGGGCTGCCTTCCAGAAGCTGGAGCAACACCTCCCCTCTGCCGTGTTGCCCGGCTCCGTCCCAACCCTGCTGTGCAGCCACACCCGGGGACCTGCACCCGAAAGCTGGGTCCTGTGTTCCTCGGGGTGGAGGGGGGGTAGGCAGGGAGGCACAGCCGGCCTCGGAGGAGCCAAGCCCGGGCCGCGGGGAGCTTGCTGGGCAGGGGAAAGATGACGCTCCGAGGAAGGAATTTGCCGGGAGAAGTTTTACAATCTCAGTCCTGGCAGGTGGCACCTCCGCCACCACTGGGGACGGCCCGAGTCGGCCTGAAGGGGAAAAGCGATCCTCGGAGTCTACAGGTTTTCAGTGACACGTGAAAAGTGAGGCCCGGTGCTAAGGGTTATGCCGTGGCCCAGCCGGGGAGGCGGGCAAGCGGCAGCAGGTTCTTTAAAGGGAAATATGCCTTCAGACGCCCTTTAAAGCAAACAAAACACACAACCACGCAACCTCAAGGGGGATCTGCCTTCCACCTGGGACGGCGGTGATAAACAGGCACTGGCTGGCTCCTTCGCCGAACACCAGGCACCCCCGCGAGGTGTGACGCACACCTCCTCCGTGTGCGGGGCCCACCCACCTGCAGCACCTGGACCCCAGCTCCGCAGGCCCCACAGCTCTGCCTTCTGCTTGCCTCTGGCCTGAGGGGTCCGGAAAGCTCTCGAAGCTCACTGAGCCCCATGGTGAGGGAGGGAAAGGCATCACAGCACCCCCCCCCCCAGCTGCTCCCCAGCTCTGGGGTCAATTGGGATCCTCAGAAGCTGGAGGAAGGGCTGGGTGTAGGCTTAGGTCACGCTCTGGGGCCATAAGGGTCCCGGGAACCACGGGGAAAAAGTGCCCCTTTATGTTCTCTTCCAAGGCTTAGGTATCATTTTGACTCCAGGGCTGCTCCTCAAACTGAGGATGGAGGGACAGGGACCCGGGCTGAGTGGGGCTGCCTTCTGGGCTCCCTGTGCCCTCGAGGGGAGCCCACAGGCTGATGTCCTCACTGCTGACACAGGGAGACTTTATGACTGTGACCCGATCCTTGCAGGGCTCTCCGGCCACGGCTGCAGGGAGCTGGCGGGACAAAGCCCGTGGGACAGGTCCGGGCCTCCCTCGCTGCAGTGGGCCGGCCAGGACGGCACAGGTCACGCCAGGAGGGCCGGCCTGGCCATTCCCGGGCCCCCGGCTGCTCGCGCTGCCGTCTGGCATCACCCAGCCCTGCAGATCCATGAAGCGGCTCGGGGCCGGGACAGAGCCATGCGTGGCACCCCGTCAACAAGTTGATGAGGGAAAGTGTTTCTGTCCAAACTCAGCAGCTTCAAACTTTGAGGTCGAGAAGTGGAGACCGACTGGGGGACGGGGGTCTCACCCCACGCCTCCCACCCGCTCACAGCCTTTCCCTTCATGTCTGCTGTTTGCAGGTGCAGCCAGCTGGCTCAAAATGTGGGGAAAAGGGGGATCCCTGGGTGGCTCAGCAATTGAGCGTCTGCCTTTGGCCCAGGGCATGACCCCAGGGTCCTGGGATCGAGTCCCGCATTGGGCTCCCTGCAGGGAGCCTGCTTCTCCCTCTGCCTGTGTCTCTGCTCTCTGCCTCTCTCTCTCTCTCTCGTCTCTGTGTCTCTCATGAATAAATAAATAAAATCTCTAAAAAAAAAATGTGGGGAAAAAAAGAGCTTGAATTCCACATAAAAGCTACAGCATCAAAATGCAAATCCGAAATCCGAATTCTCTGGTGGCCTCTGACCCTCCGCCCCGCCGGGTTTCTCCTCCTGCCCTTTCCCACTTGTCCTGCCCTGATCTGGACACTGCGGCCCTGGCAGTCCCAGCGGATACGGCGCACACAGCAGACGTCCTAGAACCTGCAAACACACTTTCGCGTTCAGCATCCGCCTCAGTACGGTGCTCACAGGTGCCCCCGGGGTCATGGGTCCCTTCACCTTCTAGGCCCAGCTGGACAAGACCAAGGAAGGGCCCGGCCTGGCCACAGAACAGGGTCCCTATGGATCCAGCCTGGTCTGGGCGAACTGGACCAGAAGCAGCCTGAGATTTTAAACTAAGCCATTTTGAGGGAGGTTTGGGGTGGGGCTGCCTGGCTGGCTCAGCGGATGGAGTATAGGACTCTTGATCTCCATCATGAGTTCAAGCCCCAGGCTGGGTGTGGCGTCCATAAAAAAAAAAAAAAATACAGCAACAATAAACTAAGCTCCTTTTCAACTTGAAATGGGCTTTTACTCCATTGGTGTTTAACTTAGTTAATACCGACATCAAGTATTGCTTTATTATTAAGTCTCTTTGATACACTTTGCAAAGTAGGGGGTTGCTCTGAGATTCTGAGCTCCACTCACCCTTGCTGCGTACAGAGAGGGGGTCCTGAGGGGCCCCAGGGACTTAGGATCTCATTGCAAGATCCCAGATTACAGTTTCGTTGCTCCAAACAACCGCAGACTGCACAGCGGCCGGGAATCCAGAGGCCAAGCAATCAGCACGGAGCTTCCAGCCAACTTGGACCCAGCACTGCCCTCCACGCCCCGTCTCTGAGAATAAGGAAATGTGTGATGGACGTATGTTCTCTGTTTGTTTGGGGCTGAGCAGCGGTCACAGAAAAGGGCCCACCAGGGCCTTTGAGGGTGCTGGGGGGGTCACTGCGCTTCCCGTCTGCCGAGACAGGTCCCTGGGCTTCAGCACAGCCCCCTCCTCGGCCGCCCCAGGCTCCTTGAGACCCACTGGGTTCTTCACCAGGAATCTTCACCCGTTTCCTAAAACTGCCATGAGCGCCAGGGCCGCAGGGCCGGGTGTGCATAAGGAGAGGGAGCTCAGAGCCAAAGCGGCGGATGAGCCACCGAGAAAGCAAGTCCCCAGCGTGTCGCGCGGCACTCGCTTCCCTAGCGAGCAAATAGTGAGTGTCTACTGTGGATCTAGCACGTGAGATGCTCCCTGGATGGAGGGCAATGTCCCCGGTGTGCAAAACACAGCTATCTGGCCACGAAGCACCAACACCGATGGCCCCAGTGGCACTTCATCATCACCTTTGGCCCCTCCCAACAACACAGAGGTACGACGCCCCCCCCTCCAGGTGACGGAGCCGGGGGTGGGGCTGTGCCCTAATATCCACATCCCTCGTGCACACCCACCAGCGGCCCTCCCTCAGAACGGTGTGTTCCCGGCAGCCTCTAGCACTACAGCTTTCCAGCACCCCCTCCCCTAGTCTAGCTCAGCCTCCTGCTCTTCCTCCCGCTAAGAAATCTAGAATTTTCCGCGACTCTTCTGTCTGTGGCCCCCCCCCCCACCTCCTGACAGCTGCAAAGCCTGATCCTCCCCGAAGAACCCAGTCCCACCCAGCAGCACCCCCACCGGCAGCTGGAGTGACTCCTCCCCCACCCCACCCATGGGTGGCCTGCAGGACACCTGCCCCCCGATGCCTCTCCCACCCTCATGTGACACCCCTGTGCCACCCACTGTGTTTGCGAGCATCTCGTGCCCAGCACAGAACCCGGATGTCCCCTCAGCTGGGTGACCTACAGCTGGGCCACCCTGGCCGCTGGTTTCACCCCTCTGAGCCGCAGCTTAGCAGGAACCAGGCCACCACCCAGGGGCCCTCATCCGCAGGCGGGACCTCTAGCACCCACAGGGTCTGCTGTTGCCACCTCTTCCTTGTGTGTATTCAAGCCTGAGCTTAAAAGCTTCCCTCTTGGGATCCCTGGGTGGCGCAGCGGTTTGGCGCCTGCCTTTGGCCCAGGGCGCGATCCTGGAGACCCGGGATCGAATCCCACATCGGGCTCCTGGTGCATGGAGCCTGCTTCTCCCTCTGCCTGTGTCTCTGCCTCTCTCTCTCTCTGTGACTATCATAAATAAATAAAAATTAAAAAAAAAAAAAAAAGCTTCCCTCTTCACTTAGTGCCCAGAGGACCGCACACTCCTTGACAACCCTGTAGCGTCGGTGGGGGCAGCAGGTCCACGGGGGAAGCCAAACACCAGCCGGAAAAAAACCGGGGACCCCATGGCACTCATTCAAACCAGACCCGCGGTGAGGAGAGGACTCCCATCTGCCCGCTACGACCTGATTTCTGGGCGACACCCATTCAAGGGACATTTGCAGTCAGGGTCCAACGTGGAAATCGGTCTCCCCGTCGGCCTCAGGTTGGCAGCGCCTGCTGCTGAGCTGGAGCACAAGGAGCTGCCTGCAGGTGTGTGTCACCTGGTCGCACCTCTCTTTCCGGACAGAGCCCGGGGGGCTGGGGAGGGCTGAACTCAGGCCCCTCCTAACCCTCACCCAGCAGGGCAGGGGGTCCCGCGAGTGCTGTGCAACCATCCGGGAACAGCCAAGTGTCGGAGCACCAGGTGAGTCCCTTCCCGGCCCCCACGGGGGGAAGGGATTCAGGCCACTGCTTGTGGGTCCTTCTCACTCACTCCTGGGCTGTGTGGGGGGAAGGGAGGTGGCAAGGGCATCCGGCCCTGGGCCTCCCCAGCGAGCGTGTGTGTGCCTCACATGGAGAAAACCCACGACATGTGTCCCACACACACCGGTGTCAACCACGGGACCCAGGACACAAAAATATTCCAAAGGAGAGACTTATTCAAAGAAATACATACCGGACAACCTTACTATTTATAATTCCACATGGCTGGTGCTTGGTTTTTAGCTATTATTCCTCATGCTTTTCTGTTTTATAAACTTATCCAAAAAAAATAAAAAATAAAAAGGAGCAGATCTCAGAGGCCTCACGTGGTGAGGACAGAATGAGCCCCTTCGGAGCCTCTTTCCGTGGAGTCTCCAGCCCACCACCATGCCCAAGACCACCGATGGGGACGCAGCCATAACCATGGGGCCCGAGGCCCCCCAGGGACAGCCCACCCACTGCCCACCCACGCGGTCTGACTCCCAAGCGGATTTCCTGTGACATCCAGCAAGACCGGGATCCGCAAACCCGTAAGCTCTTTTGTTCCCAGGGTGCCCCGAATTTAGACTCCTGCTCCGGGATCTAGAGGAGTGAGCCGTGTGCATAAAGGTCCATGTCCCAGCGACACGCTCCGTGGGGCTTCTCCCGACCCCAACAAACCTGGGGGTCGCTGGAGCCCCTAAGCTGAAGGAGGCCTTTGCTTCGAATGCCTTCCCCCAAGAACCGTCCCCTGTCCGCCCTGCGCCACCCCGGCCGCCTGGACCCCTGCATGGGGTGCCGGGCGAGCCCCACCTTGACGTGGTAGTGGGCGTCCAGCAAGATGTTCGCGGGCTTGAGGTCCAGGTGGAGGAGAGGCGGGGCCATGCAGTGCAGGAAGTTCATGCCCACGGCCGTCTCGTGGATGATGCGGAAGCGCAGATCCCACGGCAGCGGCTCGGACGCCAGCAGCTTCTCCAGCGAGCCCGTCTCCATGTACTCCATGACCAGGCCCACGGGCTCCTGGCAAATGCCGTACACGGGCAGGATATAGCGGAACTTGGCCATCTCCATCTTCTTGGCTTCTTCCAGAAGCTCCACACGCTCCCTGAAAAAGTTGGGAGACATGAGACGTGGGCGGGGCTCAGCCAGGCAATGACACAAAGCACCACGACCAGGGGCCACCGGAGAAAACCACCCCCACGCACTCGCATGATCCCATTTGGGGCCTCTCGAGGTCAGCAGCCCTACAGGTAACCAGACACTTCTGTGCACCCTGGGTCTGTTTGTTTTTTTAAAGATTTTATTTATTTATTCATGAGAGACACACAGAGAGAGGCAGAGACACTGGCAGAGGGAGAAGCAGGCTCCCTGTAGGGACGTGGGACTCGATCCCAGATCTCCAGGATCACGCCCTGGGCTGGGGGCAGATGCTCAACCGCTGAGCCACCCAGGTGCCCCCACCCTGGGTTATCATATGCAGGGAGGAGAGAAATCCTAATCATCATCTGAAAACCCAGGAGCATCCATAAGCCACTGCCCTCTGGGGCCCCCGAGTGACGCTGGCGACCCCTTCTCCTGGGACGAGGGAGGAGAGAAGTCTCTGTGTGACGGAAGCTGTAACAAAGCATCCGTCCGAAGAACCCCGGTCACCTTCTTCGTGAAGGCCGACACTCCATCTGGTCCAGGTGTCCCTGAACCCAGCCCCACACGTATGTTGGCGAATGTCAGCCAGCGAGGCCGGAGTCTGCAGGCTGCTGCCCACCTTCTTCTAACCATTAATTTAGTTGTAGTAAAATGTACATAACCTGGGACCCCTGGGTGGCTCAGCGGTTTGGCGTCTGCCTTTGGCCCAGGGCATGATCCTGGGCTCCTGGGATCAAGTCTTGCATCGGGTTCCCTGCAGGGAGCCTGCTTCTCCACCAGCCTGTGTCTCTGCCTCTCTTTCTCTGTGTCTCTCATGAATAAATAAATAAAATCTTTAAAAAAATGTACATAACAGAGTTTTTATTTTAACCATCGGTAAGCGTAAAATTCGAAGGCATCGCGTGCACTCAAGGGGCTGTACGACCATCCCCACACTCTACACCCAAACCTCGTCCCAACAGGGACTCTGTCCCCCTCAACTGGAGCCCCTTCCTCTCACTCACTCACCCCTGGGCTACCTGCCGTCTGCATGAACGTGTCTACGCACCTCATATAGGTACAATCACCCAGTGTGTGTCCTTCCGTGACTGGCTTCTTTCTGACTCAGCATCTCAGCATAACGTGTTTGTGTTTTACCCGTGTTGAAGTGTGTGTGCAACCTCATTCCTTTTTGTGGCTGAGTGATATTCCATTGTATGAACACGTCGCGTCTTAGGTACCCAGTCATCTGAGGAGGGCCACCTGGGCTGTTGCCCCCTTTGGGCTACTGTGAATAACGCTGAACATCTGGGCACACTGGTGCACAAATATCCGTCCACGTCCCTGTTTTTGACCCTTTGGGCTGGACACCCAGGGCTAGGATGGCTGGTCACGTGCTAGTTCTATGTCCAGCGTTTTCAGAAACACCAACCACCGTGCACAGCCCACCCTTGGTTCCTTTGTTCAGGCCGCATGGCTGTGACGGCTTTCCCACTCAACACAGAGACCAGCCCCCATGGCACAGAGGCCACGGCCAGCGGGGCCGTCCACAGGTGACGCACCAGCCCTGGCCCAAGGTCACAGCCTGGTGCAGCCGCGGACTCACAGGTTAGCATCCCCGTATCCTGGTCTGTGTTAGCCTCGTGGGGCAAAAGTCCCAGCGTGCATCCAGGAAAGAGGGCTGAGTCGCATAAGGACGGGGCCTGACCAGGTGCCATTTGGGTCAGTGGTTGTCAAAACCAGACAATGTCAAAAGCACCCAGAAAGCTGGCTGAGATGAAGACTCCCGGGCCCCGTCCCCATGTGGGCAACAGGTGCTCCAGCAGGATCTCAGCCCCTCTGCCCACACATCCAACCACTGTGGTTGGGAGTCTCAGGTGAGCACAGGCCAAGTAGCTGTACAGTGGGGGTCTCGGGGAGAGGACCCCTGAGTGTGGGTCAGTGATTCTCACATAGGGGCAGCTGTGCCCCCAGGGACCCTGAGCAGCGTCTGGGATGTGTTGGGCATCACGACTCGGGGCTGCTCCTGGCATCCGGTGGGTAGAGGCCAGGGATGTTGCTCAGCATCCCACAATGCATACGAGAGCTCCCAAGGCAAAGAATTATGCAGCCCCAAATGTGAATAGCGCCAAGTCTGAGAACCCCGGGTACAGAGTGAGCTAGGTGCATCTCAGCCAAATTTAAAATAAACCACTACAGTCTGGGAATTGCCCACTTAAGTACTCCCAGCATATATTTTAAAAAGATTTTATTTATTCATGAAAGAGACACAGAGAGAGGTAGAGACACAGTCAGAGGGAAAAGCAGGCTCCCTGTGGGGAGCCCGATGCGGAACTCGATCCCAGGACCCCGGGGTCATGTCCTGAGCCAAAGGCAGAGACGTGCAACCACTGAGCCACCCAGGTGGCCCCTCCCAACATTTATATTAATTTTACTCTGTTTCTATGGTCAACTAATATTCAACAAGGAAGCCACAAGCACCCAATACGGACAGGGCAGTCTTCTTGATAAATGGCGCTCGGAAAACTGGAGAAACACAGGCAGGACAATGGTGCAACCCTGTCTCACATCGCTCACAAAAATTAACTCAAAATGGATCAAAATCTTAAAAATAAGATCTGCCACAGTAAAACTAGAAGAAAACACTGGAAGAAGCTCATTAATATCCATCTTGGTGATGGTCTTTTGGACACGATACCAAAAGCACCACCAACAACAGCCGAAATCAGCTAACGGGACCACATTCAACTGCAAAGCTTCTGCACAGCAAAGGAAACAAGGAACAAAATGAAAGCCTACAGGATGGGAGAACAATTTTGCAAACCACATAATGGATAAGAGCTTAATATCCGAGGTAGGTAACAAATGAACACAACTTGGGACCCTTGGGTGGCTCAGTGGTTGAGCATCTACCTTTGGCTCAGGTGGTGATCCCGGGGTCCTGGGATGGAGTTCCCCATCGGGCCCCCTGCAGGGAGCCTGCTTCTCTCTCTGCCTGTGTCTCTGCCTCTCTCTGCGTGTCTCTCATGAATTCAAAAAAAAAAAAAAATGAACACAACCTAAAGAAAAAAATCTGATTTAAAAATGGGCAGGAGAACTAAATAGACATTTGTCCAAAGAGGACATCATAATGGTCAACAGGCACATGAGAAGATACTAAAAATTGTGAAAATTGCCAGCCATCAGGGAACTGCAAATCCAAACCTCAATGAGCTCTCACCTCACACCTGTCGGAAGGGCTAACATCAAGAAGAAGAGAAAAACAGGGGCTGGCGAGGCCGCGGGGAGGAAAGGGCAATCCTTAATACGCTCTTGGTGGGAACGTAAACTGACTCAACCACGATGGGAAACAAAATGAGCGTTCCTCCAAAGGGTTAAAATAGAACTGTCACGCAAGGCAGCAATCCTCCATCAGGGTATAGTATACCCAAAGGCCACGGAAACAACATTTCCAGAAAATCGCTGCGCACCCGTGTTTATCACAGCGTTGTTCACAATAGCCAAGGTACGGAAACAACCCCAATGCCCATCAATGGATGAGTGGATTTAAAAAAAAAAAAAGTGTGGAACGTACACACAATGGACAATTATTCCTCCATGAGAAAGGAGGATATCCTAGCAGTGGCAACAACAGAGATGGGCCTCGAGGACACTGTGCTCAGTGAGGTAGGCCAGATGGAGAAAGTACTGTACGGTCCCATTTTTGTCTAAAAAAGAATTAAATGGTGGTGACCCGGGGAAGGAGGATGGGGGGGGGGTAAGACTGAGGTCGTTTAAGGGCACAAACTTGTAACAAGAGCTGACACAGCCACACGCAGTCGAATAAATATGTAGTTTGTTCTACACAGACAGTAAGTCCGCGATATGAGAAATATCCGCCCAATGGCACCACGTCGCAATATAGAAACAGATCAGAGTTACACACCGTAAAGGTGCACAATGTCAAACTTATCCAATGAAAAAAAAAGTGAATCTGTTTTTTCCTGGAGAATGGGTTCCAGGTGCATGCAGGGGAACATGCTTTCTAACCAACCCTAAAGGAAGGGTCCAGAACTGCAGGCCAGACATGCCCTACTGCAGTTGGGGACTGAGCTGAGATCCAGCATCTGCATGCTGCGTGCAGGCAGCAGGCTGGGGTGGCCTCAGGGACTCCCCCAAAAATGCAGGTTCCAGTACAAGCGGTCCTGCCCAGAACCCTTCTGCAGGGGCTCTTCTGGAGCTCGCATGTTCTTGCACCTGCGCTCGTTTGCTAGCCTGATGGGGAGTCAACACTGTACCAACCAAACAAGTCCATCTCTTACAGACCTCGGCTCCGAGACCTCAGGCCGCCGCGCGTCCCGTACGCGTACGGAAGCACTTCCCAGGGAGGAGGGCCCGCTGGCAAAGAGGAACCTCAGATTTCACTGTTCATCAGACTGCAGCACCCAAACTCCACCTGCATGGAGCACCTCTGCCCCAGCTCTTAGCCACAGCTCTAGGTGGGGCGGGGCGGGGGGGGGGGAGAACAGGGCAGACGCAGGGCACATTCTAAAGAAGAATCAATGAGACTTGATGATTGATAGGGATGGAGGAGAGAGAGGAGCAAGGATGCCCCCATCTCCAGTGGGAGTCAGCGGGCGGCTCCTCACCTGTGCTGGGGGCGGAACACCTCAAAGAAGGTGGAGAATTTGTTGTGGGGGTGGGTTTTTGGTTGTTTTTTTTTGTTTTGTTTTTGGTTTTTTTGAGAATTTGGTTTTGAACAAACTCAAGGAGCAAAGACTCCCAACTGGCCTCAGGAGCAAGTGAAACACGTATCAGGAATGAAGAATGAAATTATTATAAAGCAAACCTGAGGGGATCCCTGGGTGGCTCAGCGGTTTAGCACCTGCCTTTGGCCCAGGGTGCGATCCTGGAGTCCCGGGATGAAGTCCCGCATCGGGCTCCCTGCATGGAGCCTGCTTCTCCCTCTGCCTGTGTCTCTGACTCTCTCTCCCCCTAGGTCTATCATGAATAAATAAATAAAATCTTAAAAAAAAAAAAAAAGCAGCAAACCTGAGCTTGGCATGGCTTTGCTTTCTTAGCCCTCTGGTTACGTGGCCCCTGAATGGAAAGCAAAATGCCCACCAGAGTGCAATGGTGCCTGTGGGGTGGTCCCTACAGGGGCGGGGGGGGGGTTGGGGGGGTGCCGAGGAGCTGCTCCCCCCCCCCCCCCCGTGGAAACTGTAGCCACAGGTTCTGGTGCCAGCCCAGGGCAGCCAGCCCCTCCCACACAGAGGCAGACCCCAACCCCTGCGCCTGGTCTCCAGGGGCATCTAAGGGAGGGAGTGGCTGGATCGAGCCAGCATCGAGCATCATGAGAAGAGCGGTCATTTAAAAGAGAGAGAAAAACGATCCCCCTGGGCTCTTCTTGTCTTCTGTCCTCCTCCTGGGAAGACCTAATTATCTGCACTAAACCAGGACAACCAGCACTTCTGACACTCCCTACCACCACTGGCTACCGCTTCTAACAGGATTCACGCCTAAGCTCTGGCAAGTGGACGCAGCACCGGCGGCCGCTTCTGTTTCCTGTTTGGTGACGAATCAGTGTCAGAACTTGTCTGTTCCTACCCCTTTTATTTTCCTTTAATGAAGGCTTGTCGCCCCGGGCCTCCCCGTGTGCGTGCTCGGAGGGCACTGCGTCCACGGGGCCCCGTGTCCTGCCCCCGGGATGTGCAGAGGCCCACCTGCAACGGGCAAGGCTCGGGGACTACAGGCTGGACGGTGACGAGGGAGGGTCACCTTCCTGCCCGAGACCCCCTGAGATGAGGCCTCCACCCCAAGCCTGACAGATAACAAATGCGGATTCTGAGAACAAAGCCAATTACATCAAGGCGCAGTTTCTCATTAACTGGAAGCTCCGAGCTACTCAGCAAATAAAATGTTTTCTTCCATTTGCCCAAAGGGCACAATGCAGAAAACCAGGGTGACTTCTGATTGTGGAGCTCATTAGAGACTTCACAGCCTGGTTGGCAGCAGATCACTCAGTCCTGCTTCCCCACAGCCCGGGGAGTTCAGCAGGTTCGCAGCTCCCCCTGCCGCAGGCCCTTCCCACTGAATAGAGACCCCCAAGCACCTGAATTCAAAAAAAAAAAAAAAAAAAGTCAAAAAAGGGCTCCCAGTGCTGGCTTGCTCCCAAATGCTAATCACAGCTTGAATGTTCCAGGAGCCCCGAGCCCTCTGTGAAGGAACACCAGGCGGGCTTTGCACAACTGACCACACAGGTAAGGACATTTCATCAAGGAAAACCAGCTGGCCTGGAAAATAAGTCTGTTTCCAAAGACAAATGTTCTTCAGGGGACCCCAGCCGTCACCACACGTCCCCGGGGCAACGAAGGGGGTCCCGGGGCAGTCCCAGGGAGGTCTGAGGGCACAAGGAGAGGACACTCCTTGCACGGGCCTGGGGAGTGGGAGTGGGGTTGACCGGAGCCCCCTAAGCTGTAGCACTGGTTCTGCTCAGAAGCGTTGGCACAAAAATGCTTTACTATCTACTCAGCACTCAGCCCAAATCCAAACGACCCCAACCTCTCAGGTTTTCTTTATTTGCCCCAGGGACACCCCCACCCCCAAACTTAGCCCCAGCAGGAGCCATGGGCTTAGGGAAGCGACACCCCTAGCCCAGCTGGCTAACCCTGGAGGCATGTGCAATGCAACGCACCTGAAATCAGGCCTCTCAGGGAGCCACCAGACAGGGCGCTCCTCACACAGAAAGAAACCACCAGCTGTTTTTTTGTCAACAGCAATTATTTATTTTAAATACACTTTCCCTCCAAGCTGTGTTTCTGGCTTCTGTGGACGACGGAGAAACTCTAGATCCAGGGCCGGGCGCACTAGTGTTCCCGGAGGAGCCAGGCCCGTGGGACTTCAGCCTCCGCCTCCACCTCCACCCAGGTCACCGTCCGCACCAGCAAATCCCTTTCCGGGGTGTCAGGAGTCAAGTTCGAGGCCCCCCGAATCCCCTGGCACCAGCCTCTGTTAAAGCATCCCAAGAATTGTGATGCGCTAACAGTATCTAAAACCAGGCACCGTTCAGCAGGGCTGGCGTCACGCTTCCCTCCTGTGATCATTTCCAAACCGGCCCCTTTTCTTCGCCACTTGAGGCAGGAATGGACAAAGCACCCCCATCCCCAGGACCTCCTCTTGGTCCTCCGTGGAAAATCTCTGGGCATTACCAGGGCCAAGCTGGGGTTCGATGCGTCCAATCCCCTTTTTCTCAATAGAACTTATATTAACTCCATTTTTTTTTTCTCATTTAGGGCATCTGGACAGGGGGAAATACCAGAAATAGCATCAGACCATTTCTAAAAAGCCAGGGGCTCTCCTCACAGTTCAATCAGAAATTCCAAAGACAGGTCGTGGGGGAGGGACACCAAGGCTTCTCTTTCTGGAGGCATTTACTGGGGAAAAGAGGAAGGAACGGGACGAAATGGTTTTGGTCTTTTAAAAAACAAAAAAAAAATTTTTTTATTTATTTATTTATGAGAGACACAAAGAGAAAGAGGCAGAGAGGCAGAGACACAGGCAGAGGGAGAAGCAGGGTCCCCTCGGGGAGCCCGATGCGGGACTCGATCCCAAGACCCCGAGATCATGCCCTGGGGCATGATCAGACGCTCAAGGGCTGAGCCACCCAGGCGACGCGCAGTGGGATCTCTTGATGGCAGGGGAGCAGTCACTGCAGGAGGAGAGGAAGGATGGGGTGTGGTGAAAGGGGGCCAGGACCCAGGAGCCAGCTTTGGGAAAGGCAGCAGAGAAAATGGGTGCTTTAATCATGTGTTAGCTGGTGCCTCTGGGCTAGGCCTTCCCATGGCGCACGGGCCGGAGTCAGCTCCCAGGGAGCCTCCGCGGGTTCCCACACTGCTATTTTTAAAACTGACAAGAAACGGGCTTGTCAGATTGTCAGCTCTGTAGCTGCAAACCCGGGGTTTGCTCGGGCTCGTCCGGGCTAGCCGGTGCCGATGGCGCATTAGCTGCCGGGGCCGGCACCCGGGCCGGGCGCTCTGTTATTCAGGGCTTCCTCTTAGCCCAAGGGAGGGGTGCGGGCTGAAAAATGGGGCCTTTGGGGTCACTTGTGCTCATCTAAATAGTAACCTGTCCATCCCTGGATTCCACCCGAGCCCTCGTGACCCCCTAATCAAGGTGAGCCAGGGAGACCACCCATCTCCCCAAAGCCACCAGACATGCCCATAAGGAGTGGGAAACACAAATCAATAGGGTATCACTTGTGAAATCCCTGAAGACCCCCTTGGAAGCTCCTCTGGCAGGTGCTTCTCTGCCCCCGCGGACCCTGGAGGGTTGTCTGGGGCCCCTGACCTCCCCTGCACAGAAGTCCATGCACACAGGCCTGAGGCAGCCTGCTGCTCCGAGGGGCGTGGGGCGGGGGCTGGGGTGGCCCCAGCAGCAGTGAGGGCTGCACCCAGAACCCCATGAAAATCCTATTCCCCACTTCAAGGGACATCTTGCAAAAAGCGGGGTGGGGATGGGAGGCAGTTCATCAAAAGAGCAGAGGCCGACCTGCCAAAATTTGGCAGGACACGTCACACAACCACCATTTCGAGGCCTAGACGCAACTCTGCAGGCCTGAGCACACCCGGCTCCTGCAGCACCACTGCGGCTCCTGCAGCACCACTGCGGGAGGGGATGCAAATTCCTGCCCGCAACCTGGAGCTGAAGAGGGGAGCCGGCTGCTCCAAGAGCAGGCCTTAGCCATCTCCTCAGTCGGAGGAATCAGCCACTGCTGCAAATACAGAAGAACTCCAGCCTGCCCTACCGGCCGGCAGAGTGCAAGAGGTGAATCTCTTCCTGTTGGGCGATGCTGACCTCGGCCTGGCCGCCCAGGACATGCCACCACCTGCCCGCTTCGGGCCGGGCAGGAAAGGCTTCCAGTTAAAAGACAAAACACTTTTCACCCAGGCTCTGCAATATCCTCAGTGATCCGCCTCAAGTGGAGAAACCCTACCTCCAGCTGGGCCACCCAGGGAACGAGGGCCTGGTGGCTGGAAATCACAGATTCTGCGGATGCAGGCTGATGAGTCAGCCCGGGCCGGGCTTGTGTACTTTTTGTTTGCTCTCCCGACACAAGAAGCTGGTGTGAAAAGCACTGCTGATGAATAAAGCTCGCTTTCAGGAGAAGATTCCCTGTCAGTCACATGTCCCCAAGAGCACAAAAAGGCCTCTAGGGCGAGGGTCTTGCCTTTCAGGCTCTAACCCTGGGCTGCTATTCAAAGTGGTTTGGATTTTATCAAAATAACCACAGCGCCCCTCCCGGCCTGAGAAGTTCCCAGGCTCCCCAGCAAAGAAGGGAGGAGGGCCTTGCACACCACCTCATCTTTGTTGGTGCTATTTTTCCAGCACTTGTCACCACTCTACGGAGGTTTCCCAGGAACTCTGGGTTTGAGGCTTAGAGCAAGGAACCCCCACGGGCTGCACTGTCTAAGCTCCTAGGCCGGGACACATACACAGCGCAGCGAGCACCCAGGGCCCATTTGCTACCGTAGGGTGCCGCAGAAAGCACTGCAATCCTTCTGCCTTAGTCCTGGGCACCCAAACAGCCCCGAGAAAAGAGAGCATTGCCGCCAACCAGCCCACCAGTTCCGAGGCCCCAACATTCAATAGGCCAAGGATTAAAAACCAGGTGTCTGAAACAGCAAAGGCTATGTGGGGTTTAAAAGGAGGCATTTGGGATCCCTGGGTGGCTCAGTGGTTTAGCGTCTGCCTTCAGCCCAGGGCGTGATCCTGGAGTCCCGGGATCGAGTCCCAGGTCGGGCTCCCTGCATGGAGCCTGCTTCTCCCTCCTCCTGTGTCTCTGCTTCTCTCTCTCTCTCTGCGTTTCTCATAAATAAATAAAATATAATAAAGTAAGGGCAGCCCCGATGGCCCAGCGGTTTGGCGCCGCCTTTGGCCCGGGGTGTGATCCTGGAGACCCTGGGATCCAGTCCCACGTCGGGCATGGAGCCTGCATGGAGCCTGCTTCTCCCTCTGCCTGTCTCTGCCTCCTGCCTCTCTCTCTTTCTGTGTCTGTCATGAATAAATAAATAAAATCTTTAAAAATATATATATATAATAAAGTAAAAGGAGGCGTTTGGGGGTCACCTGGGTGGCTCAGTGGTTGAGCGACTACCTTCAGCTCAGGTCAGGTTTGATGGGGGGGGGAGGGGTCCTGGGCTCAAGCTCACATGCAGGGGAGAGAGCCTGCTTCTGCCTCCTGCCTCTCTCACGAATAAATAAAATCCTAAATAAATAAACAAGCTGATTTCCTTACGGCTGTGCGTTCGGGGCTGACTCTGCAAGGAAGGGCAATCTCCACACAGAATATTAACAGACACGACCTCCCCCGCCCGCCCGCGTAGAAAGCGAACTTTCACCAAATGAGCATTCGAAAGGGCTCCACGGGGGCTTACACGGAAACGACTAAAATGCAAACGTAAAAGCTGGAAACAACACAAGGGCTGCTGCTCCACACCTGCTTCTCCCACCTCCACCCCCCAAAATGATGCACAGCTCCCAATGCGGCGACTGGGTTCAAGCGGTGGTGGACGGGGGGCGGGGAGGGCTTCCCGTGCTCTCCAATCGCGATTCATTTGAGCACCCCTGTTCCGGGGCAGCCGTTCTGCTGTGGCTTTGGGACCGGGGCGCGGGGGCGCAGGGGGTCACAGTGCGGGCCCGTCCCCGGAGGCTCCGGCTGCAGCGTGTGGCCAGGGGGCGCTGGGGGCCCGCGACCCCCGGGCCCAGCCCGAGCCCCGCGGCGCCGGGGAAGCCCGGCCGAGCCAAGCCAGGGCTTCCGACCGAAATAATTACCGTCTTACACCAATTTGTGCTCCGGCGTAAATTACTAAGTGAGTCGAACGGAGCCTAACTCGCTCACAAAGCCCGGATCCCCACACGGCAATTTTTCTAAGCCGAGCGCAGACCGCAGCCCAGGGAGCAGCCCCCGGGGCGCCCCGCAAGGCTGACCCCCGACGCGACCCCTCGCGGGAGTGTGCCCGGGGGCCCCGGAGGTGGCCCGGCCTCCGCGGACCCCGCCGGGGGCGCCCCGCTCGCCCTCCGCGCGCACCTGCGGCGACCCAGGTGGCGAGGGGACCCCCCCCCGCTGCACCCCCCGCGGGACCCGCCCGCCCCAGCGCCCCAGCGCCCCAGCGCCCCAGCGCCCCCGCCCGGGCGGCTGACCTGTCGTCGACGTGCAGGCTGGGCGAGCACTTGATGGCGAGCCACGTCTTCCAGTGCACATGGCGCACCTTGTACACCTGCCCGAAGCCGCCCGAGCCCACCTTCTCCCAGCCCGCGAACTCGCCCGCCTCGAAGGTGCGCAGCAGCCCCAAGGCCCACGGGCGCCCGCTCTCGCCCTCCATCGCGCGCGTCTCGCAGCCGCCCCGCGCCGCCGCGGCCGCCCAGGTGCCCAGGTGTGCGCCCCGCCCGCTGACGCCACTTCCGCCGCCCGCCGGCCCCGCCCCCCGCGCCCAACCCACCCCCACCCCCACCCCCCACCCCCACCCCCACCCCCAACCCGGGCCGGCCCGGGGCCCCCGCGGGAGTCCCCGGGGCGCGCGTGGGGTCCTGCGCGGTGGTGAGAAGCGGGCGGCTCGGCGGCCAGCGCCACTGGGCACAGCTTTGCCAAAAAAGGGAAAAGGTAGCCACCCCCCCCACCACCGCCCCCCCCCCGGAGACTGACCTTCCCACCGGCCACGGATCCTGCTGGGAGGTCCCCGGGCTCACCTCTTCTCTCATCAGGGGGCCTTCAGCTCTGCACCTGCGGAAGCTCCCGGACCTGCCACCGCTGTCCCGATGGAGAACTGGTCCACCCCCGAAGGACCCCTCCTGCACCCCTCTTTAGAGCTGAACCCCCGAGCCCTGGCCCTCACGCGTCTTTTCCCTCTATTTCTAAAATGGTGTTATTTCGAAATATGTTACGTGTTTGCACACAGGAATCACACAGCGTGGGATCTTTTGCAACTGGATTTTTTTTTTTTTTATTAAGATTTGATTTAGGGGATCCCTGGGTGGCGCAGCGGTTTGGCGCCTGCCTTTGGCCCAGGGCGCGATCCTGGAGACCCGGAATCAAGTCCCACGTCGGGCTCCCAGTGCATGGAGCCTGCTTCTCCCTCTGCCTGTGTCTCTGCCTCTCTCTCTCTCTCTCTCTCTCTGTATGACTATCATAAATAAATAAAATAAAATAAATAAAAAGATTTGATTTATTCATGAGAGACACACAGACAGAGAGAGGCAGAGACACAGAGGGAGAAGGCTTCCCTGCGAGAAGCCTGATGCAGGACTAGATCTGGGGACGCTGGGGTCACACCCTGAGCAGAAGGCAGATAGATGCACAGCCCCTGAGCCACCCAAGTGCCCCTGGAACTCGCTTTTTTTTTTTTTTTTTTTAACGAAGCATAACTCCTGGAAATTAGTTGTCTTGCTTTTTTCTACATGGAAGGTTCCACATTGGAAGTAACTTTTTTTCTTTTTTTAATCACCCCGACAGCAAATCTAAAGCGCGCTTGAAAGACAGTAGGGTTCCTGCATCCTTTACCAGAGAACAGTATCTTTTGTACACGTGGAATAAATCGGAAGGAGAGATGTGTTTTTTTCCACCATTGGGAGAAAAAAAAAAAAAAGTCCCCAGCCCTGAATGAGCTGATATCTAAGTCAGAGGTCAAGCAGTGTGACTGCAAACTTCCAGCCTAAAAACCACTGTACATTCAGTCCTGCAGGAGTGTAGAGTGAGGCGAGGTTTGTTCTGGGCCCAATGAGGTGAAGAATGGAGGTAGGACCGGGGAGGGGGTCAAGGAGGGGGTACTCTAATGCGCTATTTTTGTGTTACCCAAAGAAGGAGAACCTAGCTGGCATGTGGAAGCCTCAAACTTATTTCTATGGGTTTTACCTTCCACGGGGCATGTTTGTCTTATTTTACAGCCAGTAATGGAACTCTGGGGCTGCAGACTGCCCCCTCCCTGACAGGGGTGCTCTTGGGAGAGTGCTGACCCCTCCAGCACACCCCCACACCCTCCCACCCACCGTGGGCCTCTTAGGAAGGAAGCCCAGGCCCACTCCTCCTTCTCCCCATAATCTTAAACTCAGGATTGATCTCCTGGAGGAGACTGGAGCTGCCAGTGGTTATGGATCGTAGCAAATGTAACTAAACATTTACACTCACATCTTAAAAATAATTGGGATTTTAAAGACACCAAGATCACGTGAAAGTAAACATAGTGGTTGTTTTGGTGGAGAAAAACAATGAATCGACAACTAGAAAATGAGTCACTTGGCGACACTGTTTCCGGAACTCAGCTAGAGGCACCTTTCTCCAGACTTCCTGTGCTCTAGAATCTTCCTGCAAGAGGTTCAGCCGCATAAGTGACTAACCGCCCACACTGTTCTAGTAATAAAATACAGCAATTTCATTTATTTAATCATCTGGTGCTTCACTTAACAAATATTTATGGAGTGGCTGCTGCAGGCCCCGTGCTGGGTCCCTGGGCCGACAACCAGAGCCCGCAGCAGCCTGGGTAGACGGTCCCCAGCAGCAAGCCCAGCAGCAAGCCGACAGGTACAAAGATCAAGGCCAGAGTTGGGTGGGCCCGGCTGGCTCCTCCTTGGACTTGGCGGTGTTCCTCACGCAGGCCACTCACCCCAGTAGGAAGTTCAGTAATTTAATCTGTAAAAGGAAAATAAAGTAGCTTGCAGGATTGTGAACAGAGCCCAGGCTCTAGAGCCTATAGTGTTGTTTATGGTAATGGTCGCTGGTCACAGGCTGGTAAGGAGGGCATTTCTAAGTATAAAAGTAACTTACAGTCTCAATAATTTAATGATTATTTTACTATTGTGTATTTTATAATGTGAGGAGACGAGCCTTGGTGGCTGCTCTGTGCCCATCGAAGAAAACCCCAAAGATAGTGGAGAAGTAGAAGATATCTTACCGTTTTTTGACAGAAAAAAAAAAAAAAACAACAACTTTGCTTTATACTGAGGTATGGTGACACTCAAGTGCTTAAAGAGAATAAATATTTAGTTTTATTTTGTTGTGCAGATACGTAACACAAACACATAGCAAGTACAAGTGACAGGTAAAAAGATCTAAAATGAACACGGCAAATCACTTAGTTGAGGTGCTCTAAATCACTGAAAGGACACAATATAAAGATCGTCATTTTCGAGTCTTCTATCACTTAGAAGCTTTAAAAAAATTAATACTAAACATATCATTTTAGGTATGAGATTGAGCATAAACACCTTGGAATTTAAAGCTTTTAACTTAGCTTTAAAATACAGCAAGTCATCAAAATATTATCGAATAAGACAAAACGTACATTGAGGTGAATTTTCCATCTTAATGAGCGGTAGCAATTTTCATCATCAAAAGAGAAAGCTTATCCATAATTCTGTAAGCACACCTATTCTCTGAAATGATTGAATCCACTACGCGGTCAATGAAAACCTTTCATCAAGGCATATAATATATTTGCCTCGCTTCTAACATATTTCAGGGAAAAATAGAAATGGACTGACAAATATGTGAGTGCGAGTCTTGCAGCCCAGACTTGGAGTGGCCGTGGGGAGGATTAGTGGCCAAGGCTGTGCACAGCCCGGTGGCCCCCGCGTCCCCAAGAACTCAACGCAGAAGTGGGACTCCCCCCCCCGGGGCTCCAGGGCGGGGTGAGGGGAGAGGGGAGCCCCCGGGGAAGTGACAGCCGACCTCCCCGGGCTCAGGTGGGTGGCCGAGGCGGGCAGGGCCCTGGGAGGGAAGGGCGAGCCCCGGGACTCAGCGGCCCTTCCCCGACCGAGTGGCGAGGCTGCGACGTCCTACCTCGGGGGCCTTGCAGCGCGAGGGGCGCCCCCCCAGCCCCGTCCAGGGCCCCGGGGTGCCCGGAGGTCCCCTTCTCCCCCTCGGGGGGAACCCGCCGACCCCGCCGCCCCGCAGCAGGCAGGTGCCGGACGGTCCTGCGACCGCGGGAGGCACTGCCGCCCTGGCCCCGCCGAGGGGGGCCCCTGCCTCCGGTGGCCGCGGGGCTGGGGGGGGGCGCAGGGCGTGGGCCGGCTGCTGGCTCCCCTCTCCCACCCCTGCCCCCGCCCGGCTCCCGGGACCCTCCCCCAGGAACCCGCCCTCTGCTCGCCTCTCCCCTCCCCTGCCCCCGCCCCTCTCCCACTCCCCGGGAGGCTCCCCCAGGTCCCACCCCTCCCCATGCTCGCCTCTCCCCTCCCCCTCCGCCGCCCCTCCCCCACTCCCTGGAGGCTCCCCCAGGTCCCGCCCCTCCCCATGCTCGCCTCTCCCCTCCCCCTCCGCCGCCCCTCCCCCACACCCCGGGAGGCTCCCCCAGGTCCCGCCCCCACCCATGCTCGCCTCTCCCCTCCCCTCCGCCGCCCCTCCCCCACTCCCTGGAGGCTCCCCCAGGTCCCGCCCCCACCATGCTCGCCTCTCCCCTCCCCCTCCGCCGCCCCTCCCCCACTCCCTGGAGGCTCCCCCAGGTCCCGCCCCCACCATGCTCGCCTCTCCCCTCCCCCTCCGCCGCCCCTCCCCCACTCCCTGGAGGCTCCCCCAGGTCCCGCCCCTACCCATGCTCGCCTCTCCCCTCCCCCTCCGCCGCCCCTCCCCCACTCCCGGGAGGCTCCCCCAGGTCCCGCCCCTACCCATGCTCGCCTCTCCCCTCCCCTGCCCCCTCCCGCGCCCCGCCCCCTCTCCCCCGCCCCTCTCCATCTCCCGGGGGGGCTCCCCTGGGTCCCACCCCTCCTGCTCCTCGCCTCTCCCCGCCCCCGCCCCGCCCCTCGCCCACTCCTCGGGAGGCTCCCCCTGGCCCCGCCCCCGCCCCGTCCCCTCCCCCGCCCCTCTCCATCTCCGGGGAGGCTCCCCCAGGTGCCTCAAGCTCGCCTCTCCCCTCCCCTCCCCCGCCCCTCCCCCGCTCCCCTCCCCCCCAGGCTCCCCCAGGTCCCGCCCCGCGCGCCCCGCAGGCTCCGCCCCAGGAAGGTGGCCTCGCTCGCCTCCTGCTGCGACTTGCTCGGCTGTGCCTGAGAATTCCCTGCAGGAGCTGGACGTTACTTGCTCTAGAGCAGGACTCGTCCCCGCCGCCTTCCGTGTTCCTAGCTTGTGAGGGCCCCGGAGCCAGATCGCGCGCCCCCGCCCCCCGCGCCCCCGTGGCCACCGCCGCCCCAGGAGGGGAGAGGGCCCGACTCCCAGCTCCCAGCTCTCACCAGGTGTTGTCCTTGCTCTTAATGGGAGCGTGGTGACACACAACGTTGCGTTCAAGGGTAGGACGCGGTGATTCACCATCTCTGCAGGTCCTGCTGGGCTCAGCACAAGTGCAGCCACCACCTGTCACCAGGCCACGCGGTGACAGTACCATTAGCTATATTCCTGTGCTGTGCGCTCAGCCCCTGACTCACCGGCCCGGGCTGGGCGCCTGGACCTCCTGCCCCCCTTCACCCATGTGTCCACCGCCTCCCCGCGCACCCCGAGCCCTGGCTGGCAACCACCAGTTTGTTCTCTATTTCAGCATCTTTTTCTGGTTTTTGTTCCCTTGCTCATTTATGTTTTACTTTTTAGATCATACAAGTGAAATCATATGGTATCCGTCTTTCTCTGTTGACCTCATACCCTCTAAGTCTGTCCACGGTGTCACACGTGGCAAGAGCTCATTCTTTGTCAGGGCTGAGTAATATTTCATCGTGTGTGCACCCCACTTCTGTATCCAATCATCGGCACTGGGCACGGGGCCTGCGTCCATACCCTCCTGTTGTAACTACTGCTGCAGTAAACACACGGGGGCGTGGATCCCTTCGAAGTAGTGTTTTGGGGTAAATACCCAGGAGTGGAGTTACTGGATCATAGGGTAATGCTCTTTTTAACTTCTTGAGGAACCTCCGTACTATTTCCCACGGTGGCTGCACCAGCTTGCAGTGCACGAGGGTTCCTTTTTCCCAACATCTTTGCCAACAGTTGTCGTTGCTTGTGCTGTTGATTTTGGTCATTGTGACAGGTGGGAGGGAGCTTCGCAGTGTAGTTTGGATTTGCATTTCCCTGATGCCACGAGATGTTGAGCATCTTTTCGTGTGTCTGTTGGCCATCTGGATGTCTTGTTCAGAGAAATGTCTGTTCGTGTCTTCTGCCCATTTTTAGTTGGATTATTTGGGCTTTTGGTGTTGAGTTATATTAGTTCTGTATATGTTTTGGATGTTCTTTTTAAGTTTTTTTAGATTTTATTTATTTATGCATGAGAGACACAGAGAGAGAGGCAGAGACACAGGCAGAGGGAGAAGCAGGCTCCCTGCAGGGAGCCCGATGCGGGACTCAATCCCACGACCCCAGGATCACGCTCTGAGCCAAAGGCAGACGCTCAACCACTGAGCCACCCAGGCGTCCCATCGTCTTAGGGTGGAAATGGCCTGCCTCTCTAGGTTCATCCTCTGGTGTCTGCTGCTCTCAGCTCTCTGGCTGTTGCCCCCACCCCAAGTGGTCTGACTCAAGCTCCACAGGGCCTTTGCACCAGCTGTCCTGCCAATCAGGAAAGTTCAGCTGATGCCTGGTTTACTCCCACTCAGCCTACCTCAGTCAGATTCCTCCGTAACAAGCTCATGGGGCACGTAGCTGGGCGTATCAGCGTGTTTATTGGGTCTGCTGATGAATACCTGGCTCCTCCACTCTGGGCCGCTCCTCGGGCAGAAGCTCTTGTATGACACCCGTCCCCTCTCCCTCCACTGCCCGCTGTCCGGGTTCAACACTGACCATCACACTTCCCAGTCCTGGCCACACCAGTCTTTTCCTTCTTCCACAAGTTGAGCACACTCCTGCAGCTCCTCTCAGAGGATATGCTGGCACTCACCCCCAGGGGGCCTCACCTGCCTTCCCCTCTTTTGTGCAATGTCACCACCTCCCCCAGGCCTTCCCAGGTGACCCATCTAAAAAGCACCCATCCAGCCCAACTGGATGCCACCCCTTGGAGCCTCTTGGAGGTTGGGAGGTTATTCTCTTTCTGTTCACAGCATCCTGAAATGCATGGCTGCTCCGTTACTCCGGGCTGGGTGCTGGGTGGTCACTGAAAGAGCGTCCCCAGGGCCTGGGCCAGCAGGATCAAGCTTTGTGCCTCTAGGATCTTTCTACAGCGGCCCTGGGGACAAAGAAATGCCCAGCACTTCCGTTTATTAGGTACTTAGGATCGAACAACTTTAGGGGCGCCTGGGTGGCTCAGCAGTTGAGCATCTGCCTGCAGCTCAGGGAGTGATCCCAGGGTCCTGGGATCGAGTCCCAGCTGCTTCTCCCTCTGCCTGTGTCTCTGCCTCTCATGAATAAATAAATAAAATCTTAAAAAAAAAAAAAAGAAAAGCATTCATGGGAAAACAGCGTGGCTGTTCCTTAACAAGTGAAATGGAGAAGGCCCACCTGACGCAGCCACCTCCCCTAGGTGCATACCCAGAAGACAGGAATTCAAACAAAACTTTGCACACAAGCGTCCCTAGCAGCATTATTCACAGGAGTTGAGACAACCCAAGTGTCCCCCGGGGGGCCGGATGGGTGAGAGGAGATAGGGAAGGCACCTGGCGGAGGAAGCGGCCTGCATCCGCGTGGTCACAGGTGTGTCCCGCAGAGCGTTTCACTTCCCAGGTTATCACCGGCCTGGAGCTGAGAGCTGGAGATGAAGCTGTCCGCTCTGGGCTGTAAAGATCGGAACCAGATCTCGTGTCAGAAATGGTGATGATCTCAGCGGCGAAGCAGCGACTGGACCCATCTTATCTACGGCTGGCGAGACGCCCTGGGTCGGGGTGGGGGTTCCAGAATCGCAGCCAAATGGTCCTTTCCAGCAGCTGGATGCCTATCTCGAGCAGTTTTGCAAAGGCCCAACTGATTTCAAAAAGCAGGTCGGCAGAGCCCAGCACCGGACTGGGACCGGAAAGTGACCCTGGTTTATTTTTACTGGACACGTGGGGGACGTCTGCACAGTTACACCACCCACTGGGGAGAGCTGGTGGGCCTCCTGCTGAGCTCACAGCCTCAGGGGCCAGGTGGTCATGGATGATGAACCGGCCTGAGCTGTGGGGAAGGGCCTACCTGCGGGGGCCAGGCCTTCAGGAGGGGGGCCCTGTGGGGAATAGGTTCAAGGCCAGCGAACACAGCCCAGAGACTGAGCAGAGCTTGGTGAGCCGGGTCCCCCGACTGATTCCCAGACCCGGGGACACAGAGCTGAAAGGAACGGGGCAGCCCCCCATGTTTCATCGGCATCGTCTTAAAGCTGCGAGCTGCCTGTGGGGTCCTCAGAGCTGTTTCCAGGACGTTGGTGGCCAAACCAGCACACAGGTCTGCAGGGACCCGACGATGGAGGCAGGGAGCATGGCCCAGACCCCAAGACTCTCCCACAAAGACCCTCTGTGCTCCTAAATGCGGAGGTGACATTATTTCTAAATAGGGTCTTTGCAGATGGTCAAGTGATGATGAGGTCATGGGGGTCGGGAGGAGGCTACTGCAGTGTGACTGGTGTCCCTACAAGGGGACATTTCGACCCATATGCACGAAGGACAGGTGACGGGAAGATGCACAAGGAGAAGGTGGCCATGTGACTGCAGTGACGCATCTGGAAGCCAACAGGAGCTGGCAAACGCCAGGAGCTGGAAGGGGCAGGAAGGATGTTCCCTAGAGCCTTCACAGGGAGCCTCGCCCTGCCGACGCCTGGACCTCACACTTCTGGGAGAGAACAACATTCTGTATGGCTAAGGCCCCGGTGCCTGGCGCTTGAGTACAGCAGCCTCGGGAGGCTGACAGAGCCAGCCCCATCCACGTGTCTAAGGATCCTTTATTTTGTCCAAAAACAAGAGATATTAAATTTCTCTGTGTTCACTCTGGGCTGACCGTAGCTGGTCAATAAGTCATCTCAGGGGGTGGGGGGGTGGGGTGGGGGGGAAATGTGTGGTTAATTCTACGTGTCACCCTACTGGCCCACAGGGTGGTCCGACATTCTGGGTGTGTCTGTGAAGTGTTTTCAATAAGACTAACTTCGGGATCGCTGGACCAGCTAGGGCAGCTTTCTGACCCCACATCTGTGGGTGAGCTTCGTCTAATCAGGCGAAGGCCTGAATAGAAAAAGGAAGTAAGAACATTCCTCTGGCCTGACGGCCTTTGAAACATCAGCCCTCCAGGGTCTGGAGCTCACCTCACGGCCTGCAGATCTCGGGGTTTGTGAACCTCCAAAATCGTGTGAGCCGGTTCCTAATGATAAATCTCTGCATCTGTAAGACTGAACCCAGGGGTTCCGCTCCCCCGAAGAGCCCCAGTTCAGGCAGGGCCTTGCAGCTTCCCGTTTAACTTCAATCCTGTTTGCTGAAGCCAGGCCAGTCTTCTTGTCGGCCCAAATGGTAGCCTCACATTTCTGCAGGCTGTTCTGTATTTTCTTTTTCTTTTTTTTTTTTTAAGATTTTTAAAATTTATTTATTTGAGAGAGAAAAAGAGAGAGAGAGAGAATTCCAGGCAGACTCTGCCTGCTGAGGAGTCTCAGGACCCTGAGATCATGACCTGAGCCAGAACCAAGAGTCAGACACGTAGCTGGTGGAGCCACCCAGGTGCCCCTATTTTGTTTTTTGTTTTTTTGAAGTCATTTCTAAGCCTCTGCAGTGAAGCTTGATGCTACCAGTAGTTCAAGGTCAGTGAAATGAGCAGTCGCAGGGCAGGAAACTTCACTTGTCTGGGCACATCCTCTGACAAAAAGAGGCAGGGAAGTCAGGGGCTGTCGTTCGGAAGCCGAACCAGCCCTACTGAAAGGATCCTAACACAAGGCGTCTGACGGTCGGCCAGCCGCCGGGCTCTGCTGAGCTTTCCCACCGCCCTGGGCCAGGATGGGGCTGCCCTCCCCGCCAACATCCACGTGAGTCACGCCCACCCCAGGGCTGTGAGCCCTGCACGCGTGTGGCTCTGCCAGCGGGGTCTCTCCTATCGCGGCTCCCCATCAGACATCACCAGCCAAGACTCTTCTCCCCAAGACATCTATTTGGAAAGGAATGCTCCTCGGGTACTATTTCTCACACACACCCTGGTGGCCGTGCCAGATTCTCAAGGGAGCGTTTCCACGAGGTGGCCATCTGCCATCTGCGGATGGAGCGTGGGAACTGCAGCCGGGCGGCCGGGGAATCCGTGGAGGAGCCACGCGGTCTTTTATTCACTTGACCAATATTTGCGGTGCACCTGCTGTAGGCCCAGGCGCTGCCCTCAGGACAAGGGATGAGGGACGAGTGATGGTGGCCTGGCTCTGCCCTCCTGGGTCTCTCCATCCAGGCTTCCGTGAAATCCCAGGCATCCAGCCCAGAGGAGGCAGGCGAAGTGGGCTCTCTTGCCTCAGTTCCTCCCTCTGTAGAATGAGAAGGTGGAACTGAGGGTCCCTACCTCACAGTGCTGTGGGGATTAATAAATGAACATGTTCCCGGCACAGTGTCTGCATGCCCTGGGCCCTAGGCCAGCATTGCCTCGACTGTCTTCCCTCTTGGGGGCGCTTTCAGGGCTGCTCTGAGGCCGTGCAATCTCCCACTAAGCCCATCAACGTGGACAAATACAATGATATCAAAATGTATTCAGTGAAAGAGCAAGTTGCAGCCATTTCCAAAATGAGACCCATTTCTGTTAAAATACCATATAATTTGCAAAAGCAGAATAGAAAAGCAGCCAGCTATCTATCATCCATCCATCTATCCATCCATCCATCATCTATCTACAATTTATCTACTCTCTATCATCTTTCTTCTATGTATTTGTCACCTCTTCATCTGCTTCTATTTTAAAAATAAGGGTGGGGGTGCCAGGGTGGCTCAGTGGTGGAGCGTCTGCCTGTGGCTCAGGGCGTGATCTGGGGTCCCGGGATCGAGTCCCGCATTGGGCTCCCCTCAGGGAGCCTGCTTCTCCCTCTGCCTGTGTCTCTGCCTCTCTGTGTGTTTCTCTCATGAATAAAAAAAAATAAAATCTTAAAAAAATAGGGAGTGGGAGAAAAATCCATAAGCGTTTTTGGAGGTTATCCATTTTTGAAGGGTGTGGGATGGAGATAAAACTTCTTTGTATGCACCTTGTCTTATAGATGGGACTTGAGGACCATGTAAATATCTCACATGCTTATAAAACAAAATTAACTTTTTAAGTTAAATAATTAATTAATTTTAAAGATTTTATTTATTCATGAGAGACACACAGAGAGAGGCAGAGACACAGGCAGAGGGAGAAGCAGGCTCCCTGCAGGGAGCCCAATGCGGGACTCGATCCCAGGACCCCGGGGTCATGCCCTGGGCCAAAGCAGATGGTCAACTGCTGAGCCACCCAGGCGCTCCCCAAAATTAACTCTTAAAAAGCAAAAACGTATCAAGTTTGTTAGAAGCATATCGAAATCTATCAGAAATAAAATAAGACGAGCCGAGTGTGTATCCACGCGCTGGGTGGCCTCACCAACCAGAGGGAGCTGCTCCAAGTGCGTTGACAATGTGGAGGTGAGAAAGTTCTTCTAGGAAAAGACATGACAAAGAGAAAAGAACCATGAAAAACCAAGAGCAACCTTGGACCTTTCCCAGTAGTTATGCTGTGGGTGTGATTATGCCGGGACTGGCATGTGTTGAGGGATAAAGCAAATGTGATGCCCAGACTCTATCATCACCTGTGTCACGGGGAACGGAGATATCTGATGTGAGAACAGAAGGTTAGGAGCCTCGAATTCGTCATGGAAATAGCACAGAATAATACGCAAAATTAATTTAAAAAACATGCCAACATGCTGTGATTCGGGCCAGTTATCCATCCAAGTGTGAATCTGCAGCAGGGGGGTCGGGTGGTTCCTCCAACAGCAGTACCTTCTCTCTTCTCCCTCTGCCCCTCCTGCCAACTGATTTTATATAAACAGGAAACTCCCATTTCTACCTAAATGAGCTGCGTTGATTTAGTGTAGTGAAACTTTAGGGCCTTCTGAGAACACAAGGTGAAAGACATCCATCTGTAAACAATGGGCAGATTGTCGGACTTTATGTTCCCTATTGATGGGGGAGCCCAGAGAAAACATATTCATTTTTCTATAATAATCTATCGTTTAAAAGTCACGAGACGACAGTAGGTCCACGTTACACACGCGACTGTGCGGAATGGGCTCTGCAGGAATTGGGATTTGCCTGCTTTCCGTGACCAGTTCCCGTTCTGAGTCCTGATGAGAAGGTCTGGGAGGTGCGGGCGGTACAATCACCCCCATCCTGTCCCAGGAGACGGGCCACGCGACGCTCGGACGCGCTCGCTCGTGGTCCTACAGCTTAGAGGGGCTCAGACGAAAGCGACTTCAGTTTTGTGATCTTTCAGTTATTTTGCAGCGCAACCCTGCTTTGCGACGACTGATTTCGTGTGTACTTTAAAGCTTAAACAAATGGTGCGCCATTTAAATGCTCGTTTTGAATTTGTTGAGAGAAAAGCCAATATTTATTTTTCCGGAAAATGACTCAAATGTGAAACCTGTGTCGTCGGAAGCAGGAAGAGATCAAAGGAACGACTGTAGAGTACATGAAAAAAGTGACTTATGCGAAACTTTATCTGTAGACGGCCTCCCTCCTGTGGTCAGATGGACTTTACCCTGTGTGTGCGTGCATGTGTACGTATGTGTATGTGTGTGCATGCATGTGCATGTGTATGCACGTATGCACATGCGTGAGTATATGCACACACCCGCATGTGTGCACGTCTAAGTGTGTGCCCATGCATAAGCACATGCATGTGTATCTGCACGTGTCCTTGTGTGTGCACACGCGTGTGTGAGTGCACGTGTGTGCACATGCATGCACCCGTGCACATTTGTACACATGTGTGCATGCCTGTGTGTGCATGCGTGCACATGTGTGTGACCCTGAGCCAGTCTCCCCACTCGGCTGCACGGGACCCCCAGGCCAGCTCACAGCCGGGAGAGCCCCACAGCCAGCAACCGCCACACGGCAGCCCCGCACGTCCCACATCCCGCATCTGGGGGTGCTCTGGGCAAGTGAGTGTGGAAGCACCTTGCTCGGCCACCTTATGTGTCCCCGAGGAACCTTCAGGACCCAGGGATTTGGGGAGCTCCTCCAGCGTGAGAGGGAGAAAGCAATCAGGAAAGCAGAGGGGGAGGACACCGTGCAGACACGGGCTGGAGGGCTGGCGTCCTGGCTCCAGAAGCCCTGTGACCCCGGGGAGGAGATGCGGCACCGGCGACACTGGGACACGGCTGTGGGAAGAGAGAGGACTCCCAAAGCAGAAAGAAGTCTCAGGAATTGCAGATGACAGCCAACCCTGAACCTGGAAAGGCCGAGGCCTCGCTGCAGACACCGCAAGAGCCAGAGGGGAGGCGCCGACGTGCGGGCCCGGCTGGGAGGGAGGGGGCCGCGGCTTGGTCCTGGGTGACGCTCCCAGCACCCCCCGGCCCATGCTGTGTGCCGCTGTCCGGAAAGCGGGACCCAACCCAGCCTGAGAAAGGCGAGGGGACAAGAAGGCGGCGCCGCACCCCTGCCTTCCCAGGCCCTTGCTGCACGTGCCTTCGGGGGGCCCCCAGTGTGCCTGCATCCCCCCCCCCACCCGGGGGAACCCGGCCGCGGGGCTCGGCTGCAGGGGGAGACATGTGGGTCACCCACAGACCCTCAGGCCACAGGCGCCTGGCCCTTCTGGCCGCCCACGGATGCTTGGCACAGACATATTCACGTCCACACACACGCTTATACACACACCCACAGGCATATACATACACGTACACGTACGCACACACAGATGCGTGCACACGTGTATGTCTGCATATATATCCATACCTTTATTATTTTTATATCCATATCTTTAAAATAATAAATTGCCTTTTAACAAAACAGCACACTTCATTTTCAGAGCAGGTTTTTGTTTTAAAAGATTTTATTTATTTACGAGAGACCCAGAGAGAGGCAGAAACACAGGCAGAGGGAGGAGCAGGGGAGCCCGATGTGGGACTCGATCCCAGGACCCCCGGGGTCACGCCCTGGGCTGAAGGTAGATGCTCAACCGCTGAGCCACCTGGGGATCCCTCTCTCAGAGCGGTTTTAAAACGGCTTTTGTTGTGATGTTTTAGAAACGTGACGCGGAAAGCACAGGATTCCCATCTACCCTCGGTCCCTGGCTCCCTCGCCGTCGCCCAGGGCCCGGCCTTACTGGCATCTGGCGTGAATGTGGTACTTCGTCCCCAGTTATGAAGCAGCACCGATTATTGACCCTTGGCTCAGAAATTTTCATTAACGTTTAAACTAACAAACCATTTTAAATACGTGAATGACGCTTCCTAAGGCTCTCCTTTCTCCGCAATTGTAGATCAGGGTTTAAAAACTTTCACTTTCTGTGGAGGGAATGTTCCCGAAACTAGCAAGCATCTGTGGGCGAGCGCAGGAAAGGGCAGAGGCGTTCTAGGGAGAAGGAGGCCGGGTGCACGCGGCCAGGGCTGGCACCTGCGGAGCTGCGTGGCCAGGTGGATGCAGGCCAGGGAGTGGGGACGCAGGCCCCAGGGAGAGGCCCAGGACGTGGAACCTGCCCTCCTGGCCCTGCTTGCAGATTCTGTGGACTCTACTTACCCTCCTGCAGGACAGTCAGAAGACTCGGGGTACAGGGTCCGTGAAACGTCCCACGTGGACATTTGGCAGCCCCGCCACCCGGGTCCCCGATCTACGGCCAAGCTGTTACCCGGTCTCCCCACCTGCCCTCGACGCTCCCCGGGTATCACAGAAACCACAGCCGAAGGCCATACGTGTCAGAGACGACACGTGCAAGCCACACCGCACGGTGGGCAACGCGCTCCGACAGCCGACGAGAAGGAAACCAAGGGAACCCTTAAACCAGGACAGGTTTTCTGACTCAAGGTTTCAACTCTCCTATTTGCAAAACAAAAGCCTCTGCAAGGAACCACCGTGAAATTTGTATGCCTTATTAAAAAGCCTGCTTTTAGGGCACAATTGCCTTCAGCTCAGGTCATGATCCTGGGGTTGTGGGATCGAGCCCTGCTGAGCGTGGAGCTTGCTTCTCCCTCTCCCTCTGCTCTCCCTGCCCCATTCTCTCTCTCAAATAAATACGTAAAAGCTTTTTTCCAAAAGCCTACTTTGGTATCAAAGATTATTAAAGGAATGTCCACTGTCTGGAATAAATGTACAGATTCTGTTTCCCATAAGCTCTAATTACTTGTGGGGGTTACTTCTGGCAACTTCTAAAGGCAGCTTAGGGAGAATGGGGCGGCCCACAGGGCAGATGGGCACAAAAGTTGCAAACAGCCATTGGGCAAACCTAGAAATTGAGAGAGATGTAGTCATTGCTGGGCAAACCAGACTGGTTTCTAGGCTATTCAGCATCAAATCACGGGCCAAGGAACAACCCCATAAAACTCCTCATTACAGGGAGACTCAGGATCTAGCGTCAACTGTCGTTATTCTAAAAAATTAAGTGTTCACTTTCTCTGGGGATTCATCTTAGTTCATTCTGTGGCTTTGGTAGACTCTAATCAATTTTTATTTATTTCTTAAAATATTTTATGTATTTATTCATGAGAGACACAGAGAGAGAGAGAGAGGCAGAGACACAGGCAGAGGGAGAAGCAGGCTCCCTGTGGGGAGCCCGATGTGGGACTTGATCCCAGGACCCCAGGATCATGCCCTGGGCCATGAAGGCAGATGCTTAACCTGCTGAGCCATCCAGGGATCCCCTTACTCATATTTAACACTTACTTGCAAAGACAAACTAAATGAATATTTAAGCCACACCGGTTTAGTGCCACCTTCGGCCCAGGGCATGATCCTGGGGACCCGGGATCAAGTCCCACGTCAGGCTCCCTGCATGGAGCCTGCTTCTCCCTCTGCCTGTGTCTCTGCCTCTCTGTGTCTCTCATGAATAAAAAAATAAAATCTTTAAAAAAAATCTGTTCTAAAATGCTAATCGAGGGGCGCCTGGCTGGCTCAGTCCATTGAGCACAAGACTCTTGATCTCGGGGTCATAAGTTTGAGCCCCACACTGAGCATGGAGATTATTTAAGTCAATGAATAAAATAAAATTTGAAAAAAAATAAAATAAAATGCTAACCGAAAATCTTAGAACTTGGATTGAATTTGTGAATCAGTGTGTGTGTGTGTGTGTGTGTGTGTGTGTGCACAGAAGAAGCTGTTTTATTTCAACTGACATTTCCCACGAGAAAAGCTACTGTGAACAGGGCCTCGAATTTGGAAAATATCATTAGTCGGACAGCAGATTTTATTTTGGGTCATGCGAGCCCAGCCACATGCTGCCCGATCTTAAAATGTGCCGACGCGTGTGCTTCCCATTCGGAAGTGGAGCAGTTGAGGACCTTCTGACCTGTTCTAATTCATCAGAGATGCTCAGGACCTAAGTGGTTTGTTTTTTGTTTTTTTTTTTTTTTTGACCTAAGTGGTTTGTAAGTGGACGAGGTGGGGACCATCAGCTCCCCACATCAATACAAAATTAAGGGGCGTTCCAGAAAAGAAGAAGAAGGCTAAATTCTCCCCTTGCTGCTGTACCCAGACAGCAGGATCACCCTGATTCCGCACAAAGTCTGAGGCCGCCCCGAATCTGTCAAGCCCGCAAAAGTCTGTGTCACCCAAAATTATAAGATTTGAAGACGGATACTGTTAAAGGCACTTCAGCTTTTTGGTAAATGGCTTTTCCTTAACCTTACATCCTGGAAGAGTTCTGCAGTAACAGAAAGATGTCAAGGAATCTCGGAGTGAGGATGAAGCGGTTCGTTGGGTGGGTATCGAAAAGTAAATGCATTTGACTCCTAGAGGAAAAAAAGACCAATTCCTTTAAACAAATAAAAACAGTACCTATAATAAAATATGCTGTTCTCCCTAAAAAATTCTAAACCCTTCTGAAACCTCCAATTTCTGAGCTTCCATCCCCCACCCCCATCTTAACAGCAAGTAATCCATTTTCTAGACCTTTCTTTTTCTTTTTTTTTAAAGATTTATTTATGTATTCATGACAGACATAGGGAGAGAGACAGAGACAGAGACAGAGACATAGGAGAAGGGAGAAGCAGGCTCCATGCCGGGAGCCCGACGTGGGACTTGATCCCGGGACTCCAGGATCACGCGCCCTGGACCAAAGGCAGGCGCTAAACCACTGAGCCACCCAGGGATCCCCTAGACCTTTCTTAATAGAATTTCAAATCAAAATATAATTAACGTCAGAAAGAACGTCCTACTAAACCCGCTGCACAGTGTTTTCCCAGGGGTAGCTTGGAGGAAGGCAAGGCTGTGAATGTGACCTAGGAGGGCTCCCCCTGCCCGCCACCCGCAGCCCATCCCAGGCCGGGCTCACTCAGCAGTCTGACACTTCCCTTAGAGGAAGGACGTGATGCTGAGGTGATGCTGACGACATGCTGATGACATGCTGACGACAGGCTGGCGTCACCGCCCTGCCAGTCCAGGTCACCTCTGGAAGACGTTACTCAAGACCTGCTGTAGGGCAATGATTAATTGGGAATTACCTGCCCATCTGTCCAGACAGCTGTGCGTCCTCTACACGCAGTCATCCTCTGCCTCCAGATTCAAAAGGAAGTGCCGATGTAAATCACAGTACACAGGTGATTCAGAAACCTTCCAAACGTCATACTTTGAACGTCCTAATTAAATCCGGACCACAGAAGACATATTTTGCAAGGGAATTTCATTTGGTAACAAGAAGGGGGAGAAAAAGCGATTGACTTTACTGTGTTCTGGAATCTGTTGTTTCTCAAGATCAAAAACTCAACCATTTTGGAAAACATTCTTGGACAAGAAGGACAAGCCAGAGCGTCCTCCTGTGGGTATGTCCCCCACCCTAAAGGCATGTCCTGTGGATTATTACAAAACCTCCTCCACCTGGGTGATTTCCTGGCTGTGACTCGGGTACCATTAGTCTTTGCAAGACATTCTAAAAGTGAAAGGAAGATTATTAACAAGAGCAACGTTTACAGCCTTCGTCTAGTAGAGCTCTCTGTGCACGTCGAGGTGAGGGGAAGACGCAAGGTAAGGCGTTTGTGAACCAGAGTACAGCGCGAGCTGCAGAACCTGGGAAGCTTCATGTCCCACCCAGTCACAATGGGACAGGAACGAACTTTAATATCTTTACACACTTACTATCTGAAGTTTGTGAAACGCATCATTCAGATTTGATGTAACCTCAATGCTTTGGATGCCGGATAGGTCAAAAATTTAAACTCCCCTGGAGAATTGAGCGGCGAAGGAATCAAGCTCAAATATGTGTGGAGCCGCAGGCCTAGAAAGAAAAGCAAAAAACCCCCAAACAAACAAACAAAAAAAGACAGAAAGAAAGAAAAGCAAGCCACGGCAATGCACAATGATGGACCAGTTCTTTGTAAGAACAAGAGATGGCGTGCAGCCTGCGGAACCGCGAGCTTATTATTTGTGCACATGAGAAAATGGAGCATATGGTGCCCCTCAGCCCCGCCGTCACACCGGGTATGGGGGCGTGGGTAAGGGCTCTGCATCTGAGCAACGCTCCTTGCACAGATGTCTCGGCCGCCGCGCCTCCTGCCCGTGCCGCACAGACTCAGCCGCCGCAGTGGTTCAAACGTGTTCAGTTTCCCTGCGTCAGCACACAGGAAGGGGGTGCGGACTCATCGTGGTTTTATCACTCCTGGGAAAGTGGGGATTTTAAAAACGTTATCATCTCAGTCATCTGTGAACTTTATTGCCAGACACAGGACCACAGTCAATATGTTCTAAGAACTCTCCGTGCACTTGTCACGTTTAAATGAAATGATTCAGTTTCTAGGTCGTCGGACCTCGACGACGCGCACAGCCCTCGTCAGGAAGACCCTCCAACTAGAACACGTGAAATGATCATTTAGACTTGACCATCAATATGTGGAACCCCTGAGGCTTCAGGGGAGAGTCAGAGAGGAGAGCACGTCTGGAGACAATGCGGAAGGACGAGGACCGGCTGGGGAGTTAGTTAGTTGGTGGGTTTACAAAGTAAGAGGTTAGGGGGATCCCTGGGTGGCGCAGCGGTTTGGCGCCTGCCTTTGGCCCAGGGCGCGATCCTGGAGACCCGGGATCGAATCCCACGTCGGGCTCCCGGTGCATGGAGCCTGCTTCTCCCTCTGCCTATGTCTCTGCCTCTCTCTCTCTCACTGTGTGTCTATCATAAATAAATAAAACAAAACAAAACAAAAAACAAAGTGAGAGGTTAGGAGACACGGACTACACTTGGCTCTCCTTGACCTTCAGTGAGGACGGAGGAGGACATACACTCCACTATCCTACATGAAGATGTCTGGGGACAAGGAACACTTAGACAGTTGCGTGACACTGTGCAATCTCTTCCAACTTACTTCGTGCATAAAATAAATCACGTCCGGGGTGGTTTAGCCACATTTCTGTTGTTGGTTGTAAATAATGGTGCCCAATTGCAGCCAAAGGCTGTAAAACTTGATTGGGTCCCAAGTTGAGGAGAAAGACGCTCGGCTCAGCCCTGAGTCACTGGAGCCAGGGATGAGCTGTCCACCAAACAGAAGTTCTCACCGCAATCTGCATTGTAAACTAGAGGTGCCGGCCAGCCCCGGAGTGTCAGAAGTCTGACTGTGGCTGGGGAGCAACCGGTTGAAATATTTAGGCTTTGACTCCACTTGGAGGCAAGGGTGGGGTCGGGGGTTAATTATAGCCAGAGTGAGAAAGCTCGTGTATGGGAGCCATCGATGACCAACAGGAGCCAGTAAAGTCATTTAATTCTTGTTGTAGCCTCTAAAATTAAAAAGGAAAAAAAAATAGGCTTCTAGTTTAAAAAAAAAAGTCTCTGTATGATCAGGTGTTGCATTCAGATGCTGGTTACTTCAGGAGCATTCTGATAAATCCCGGTGGGAGGCTCTTAATCGGGAGCCCAGAGATGTCAGCCTAGGGTGGGTTATCTCCACCGCCGTTGCTCTTTTCTTTTCTTTTTCTAAGATTTTATTTATTTATTCACGAGAGACCCACACAGAGAGGCAGAGACACAAGCAGAGGGAGAAGCAGGCTCCCTGCAGGGAGCCTGATGTGGGACTCGATCCCGGGACCCCAGGATCATGCCCTGAGCCGAAGGCCGACGCTCAACCACTGTGCGACCCAGGCGTCCCTGCTCTTTTCATAAAAGGACTTATTTGGCCCAAGGAGGGAGCTGGCAGCTCTTCTCAAACCACAGTTTCTCCAAAAGTACCGATGCTATTCTACATTCAGGGGAAGAAACCCGATTCCGCAGATACGGTAGTACAGGGACACTGAGAAAATGCTCCAATGGCATTTCACGTGCAAGGGGGTGTACCCTGTGGTTGAGAAACCCCGCGTCATCTCACGACGAGATGACGGTCATCTCAGAAGGTCACAATGTGGCGGGTGGCAGGGGGCAGGGGGTGGTTAACGGAGCTCACGTTCACAGAGCCCCTGCCCAAGCAAGAGTCCGTACCACAGACTCTTGCCCTAAACTGGTATGCTGGATAGTTAAGTTCAATTCATTTCAGTTACATATTTTTACTGGTGCTTACAGGATGTGCATAAAAACTAAAAATCTAATGACACACATTTCAGCTCTCTGCTTCTCAAGAAGTAGAAAAATCCATATCCAGGCCACTAAGAGGATAACCCTCTGCAGAGAAAAATCTTTACTTGGGATCTGGAGAGACTAAGAACAGGAGGCATGGGTATTTTTTTCACTATGGTATTTATGGGAAACTTCCACTATCTTTCCTTTCATCCATCAGGAGTCTCCAATAGCCCCTGACAGGGAAGATACTAGAAAGCTGAACAACAGTGATTGGGATGTGTGGAGGCAGTCCAAGGAACAGGACTTTTTTAAACCAAATCCTACACCAGCTTGTATATTTGAACACTGATATGTACCTCAGGGTCTTCAACAATGTACCGGAACATTAGGCATTAGAGTTACATGACTGTGTCACATAATTCTTTTTTTTTTTTTTTTTGCATTTCCATTATGTGATCATTTAACATAACATAACAAAGATCTCTTGTCCACCAGTGTCTTCCTGCTGCTTCTTTTAGGCTTGCTGTAGTTTGAGTCTGCTGTGCCTCACTCTTCATCCTCTCTGGGTTTGAAAAAGTCATTCTGTAGCCACCTCTTTTTTGGGGGGGGTATTTTTGCTGGGTATAAAATTTATGTTGACCTGGGGCACCTGGGTGGCTCCGTGGGTTAAGCGTCCAACTCTTGACTTTGGCTCAGGTCATGATCTCAGGGTTGTGAGATCAAGCCCCATGTCAGGCTCTGTGCTCAGTGGGGAGTCTGCTTGAGAGTCTCTCTCTCCCTCTGTCCCTCCCCTGCTCATGCTCTGACTCTCTCTCTCTCAAATAAATAAATAAATAAATAAATAAATAAATAAATAAAAACCAAGAATTTGACTATTTCCTTCAATACTTCAAGGATACCATTTGCCCCACTTCTGGCTGGCAATGCATTGAAGTCGTCAGTCAACATTGTCTTTGTTCCCTGTATGTCATGTGTCTTTTTCCTCTGGATGCTCTTGGGGTTTTTTTTTCCATATCACTGGTCTTAAGCAGTTGGGTTATCCTATGCCTTGAGGTGGTTTTCTTCATGATCTTGTGCTTGGGATTCATTGAGCTTCTTGAATCTGTGGGTTTATAGTTTTCCTCCAATTCGAAAAAATTAGGGTCATTGTTCTTCAGATATTTTCCCAGTCTCTCTTCACTCCCCTCCAAGGACTCTTCAGGGCCTTGAACATCACATATATTGGGCTGCTTGAAGTCACCCTACAGCTCACTGGTGCTTGCTCAGTGTCCCCAAGTGCCTTTTCTGCGGATTTCCTTTTGGATACATTTTATGGCTGAAAGTTCACTGATCCTTCCTTGTGCTGAGTCTGACCTTCTGTTAACACCATCTGGTATACTTTCCATTGTCATCACTGAAGTTTTGCCCCTAACAGGTCAATTAGGTCTGTCTTAAAAAACACATTGTCCGTGCCTCTAACATGAGCAATTCTCCTTCTAGCTTTCTGAACACATGGAAAACAGTTGAATTCACTCTTTTAATGTCTAGTAATTCTATAGCTTCTGAGCTGGGTTTTATTAGTTAATTTTGCTCCTCATCATGGGTCCTATTTTCCTAATTCTTCGTGGCCTGATAATTTCTGATCAGCTGCCCTCATGAATGTTACATTGCTGGGGACGGGGGTGGCTCCCATAAAAATATGCATCGGGGTGCCTAGGTGGCTCAGTCTACTAAGCGTCTGATGTTGGCTCAGGTCATGATCTTGGGGTCCCGGGATTGAGTCTCACGCCAGGCTCCACGCTCATCGGGGAATCTGCTTCTCCCTCTGCCTATCCTTCTCCCCACCCCCTTGGCTTTCTCTCAAATAAACAAACAAAAGCTTAAAAAATGCTTCGGCTTTGTTCAGGGAGTCCGTTAAGAATCTTGGAAACAGCTTGATTTTGTTTTTAAGCTTGGTTTTGCTTTAAGGTCTGTTAGGTGGGACCAGGGCAGAGCTGAGAGCCGAGTTCCCATGACCTTTATTCTGCCCCAAGTTCCCCAAATCATGAGGCTTCTCGCTCTGCGTGGTGGGAGTAGTGACCTTCATCACATGTGCACCCTGATAGTCCCCACTGAGGATGCAACAGGGATGGATGCTCTGCTGATCTCTGGGTTTTCTCTCTGTCCAGCTCTCCTGTCTCGGGTCCTCTGGCTGACTTGACCTTCCTGCACCTCCAGGTCCAACCCCTCGGTCCAGAGACTGCTGTCCTCTGCCTGGGTTCCCTCTCCCTGCAGCCTGGAAACCCCCGGCTAAACGCTGGGCAACCACAGGACTGGCCTCGCTGGCTTTTCATCTCTCGGAGACTGCTGTCCTTCAGTCCTGATGCCAAGGGCTTGAGTTCCTGGCATGTCGTGTGTTTCGCTTGGCTTCTTAGTTTTCATATAGGAGGGTAAAGCCAGTCCTCGGTCCCCCTCGGCCAGAAGCAGGAACGCTCAGCTCAGAGACCTGACTGCATGTGTGGGACCTCAGAGTTGTTTTTTTTCCCTTTGGCAGGACAACCAGCAACACATGACATGGTGGGGGTGAGGGGCTGTTCTCTCAGTGACCGAGGAAGGCGCCTCCAGGAGTCATAGAGCTTTAGCAGTGAGGATGTTTGCTGTTTTAAGTCGCTGAACTTTTAGGGTTGCTACTGCATCATGACACAGTCCCTGACCGAACAGGGTTTTCTTTTTTCTTTTTTTAAAATATTTTATTTATTTATTCATGAGAGACACACAGAGAGAGGCAGAGACACAGGCAGAGGGAGAAGCAGGCCCCATGCAGGGAGCCCAATGCGGGACTCGATCCCAGGACTCCAGGATCAAGCCCCGAGCCAAAGGCAGATGCCCAAACACTGAACCACCCAGGTGTCCCTGAACAGGGTTTTCTAAGTATGACGTGAGTGTATGAAGAGAACATCAGATGTGACGGGTACAGAGTGGAGGAAGAGGACGTAGCACAGCGCTCGGTCCCCAGCAAGTCCGATGAAACCACACCAACCAGACGGCAAGGGACAGCCGTTCATCCGACGGTGGTTAGGAATCTTGGCTGTGCACTGGCTTCACTGGGCTGGGCGGACTCGGGGGAAAATGACACGAAGAAGGAAACAGCCCAGGCCCTTCCTTCGGGAGCTTCACTGAGCAGCAGGGAAGCGCGAAGAGGGACAATCAAGCTCCCTGGTGTATAGTCAAGGCCACTGCCACCTGGTGAGTGCTGTGCCAAAAACATGCAGCTTGCTATCAGCGTGGGACACGTTAGCTTCTGGAGGATTCGGGAAGGCTGCTCTGAGGAAGGGACACCTGAGCCGGGATCTGAAGGACAAGCAGGCACTAACCAGGTGCAGGGACCCGGGGAGGGGAGCAGCTGGAGGGAGGCGGGGCCAGGCCCTGCAGGCCTCGAGCCACAGAGATGATCCAGTTGTGTCCAGAGAGCACTTAGAACCCATCGGAGGGCAGCCTGGGTGGCTCAGGGTTGAGCATCTGCCTTCGGCTCAGGTTGTGATCCCGGGGTCCTGGGATCGAGTCCCGCATCGGGTCCCCGCAGGGAGCCTGCTTCTCCCTCTGCCTGTGTCTCTGCCTCTCTGTGTGTCTCTCATGAATAAATAAAATAATAAAAGAAAAAGAACCAATGGAGGACATTGGATTTGGTGCATGGATGACACAATAGAAGGCATCTTTGCAAGGGCCATCGAGGTGGCCCAGAGAACAGACTCCTGGGGATGGGAGTTGGGCAGAGGGGCTGGGCGGTTCCTGAGGGGCTGTCAGCCAGACAGTTGGAGTGGGGAACAGTCATGGTTATGGGGAAACCGGACAGGTCCCTAACCGCTCAGACGTCAATGTGGAACGCAGGGACACGTCCAGGTTGGCTCTGGGTGATGAGATGCATGGCAGGGCTGTGGCTTGAGTGGGCACGGTGGGTGAGGGTCAGCTTGGGGGCCGAGGGTCATAATCCCCAAGGGTTGGACGTGCCGGGCTTGATGCTGAGATGTCCAGGTGGACAGGAGCAGCCAGCTCCCCACTCGTCGCCCTCATCGGCCCCCACGGCATCGCTGGGATAAGCACATAGTGCAGCCCTGCTAAGTTAGAGACGGTTCCCTCCCCCTCCTTCCCCCATCACGCTCCTGCTCCACTTTGTGGCTAACACTCGGGAGGGGAAAGAGGCTGGGGGGTCAGGCCAAGCTCCAGACAGTCACCCAAGCGGTGACGCGCCGGCCCTCGGGAGCTGAACGGCCCGCGCGCACGGAGGCAGGTGCATGAGCCCTGCTCACCCGCAGAACCGGCTGCTACGGAAAACATGATACAGGATGTAAGACCAGACTCTCGTGGCTCGAACCCCTGGAAGAGTGGATGGCGCTTCAGGCGCTTCGTACCTTTGAAATGACCACTCCTCACAGATGGGGACAGGTCATTAAATATTTGACCAATAAAGGAAGGGATCATTCCAGGCTCCCGGGTCAAAGACACGTGCTGCTTTGGTTTCTCCCTCTCTGGCCGCTCCTCTGTCTCGTGTCCATTCTCCCCTGATCTAAGAATTCTGCAAAAAAAACCATCGCACGCGGCCTCTTCATTGCCTTCTTAAGAAACCCCTGTGAGAGCTCCTTATGCCTCAGTATCCCCGGGACCGTCTCAAACACCCCAAACACTGTATAGGGTGTGGGCTGGGGGCAGAAATCGAGATGCAGTTGGCCGCAGGAACTACCACCGTTCTCAAACTACGCCAAGCGCGTCAACTACGTGGGAACAGGTAGTCTGAGCAGAGGGGCCAGCAATTGAAAAACACAGGTCACCGCACCTTTTATTTGTCATTACACAAACCGATGGGACAAGAAATACACGCAACTTCTCAAAAACAGTCCTAACGCCTTTCCAAATCCGACGGGAGGTCACCGATGAGCCGAGAAGCCAGGAGCTTCACACCTTCGGACACCGTGGCTGGAAGGAACGCGAAGGTGCGTGGCTCTGCCTCCCACACCCAGAATGCTCCAAGGTGGGGTCCTCTCGGACCCAGTGAGGCGGCGCCGGGCACAGGGAACACGTCCCCCGCGAGGTGCCCGTTTTGAGAGTGCAACTCCCGTCAAGCCGCTGCGGTCTGGGATCCAGCAAGATTCACGCCCCGAGCGGGGCACAGGACCACACAGCTGTACGAATCCACAGGTCATCACAGTTAAGTTCTTAGAGCAACCCACAGGGACCCCCGGGGCTCGGTGGCCACGATGGCTTGCTCTCATCTGCTCCTGTGAATACAGCCGCGCACCCGGGATCTGCGATCGGCTGGAGAATTAAACACTTCCCATCGGCACACAGCGACGTCTGCGCAGAACCGTCTATAGCCGAGGACTCTCTTGGCTGAGTGGCACCTTTGTTTTTTTTTTTCTCTCTGGTCTCTCGTATGCAAATTCATAGCAACGGTTTTGAGACGCCACGGATCTATTTTCACCTCCGACAGTGACCCTTATTAAGACCAAGTGTGTCTACGGACAACTCAGGAGTGGGTCTGATTTTCATTCCGAGGTTCTAACTGATTATTACAGGAAGGCTCATCCCACAGGTGTGTGTGTGTGTGTGTGTGTGTGTGTGTGTGTGTGAATGAGCTTGGGAGGGCACCGGGGCCACACAGCCTACGCTGGGTCCTTTAAAAACATCTGCTGCATCCTTACTCCGGGCACAAAAACAACATCTTTAAAAAAATAAAACTGATTTAAAAGGCCTTTATTTCACAGGGAGGAGGAGTAAAGAGATAAAGGCTACGAGATGGTGAATCATGTTTGTATTTTCACTTGGTCGTTTCATCCTTTATGTGCCGCAAGAGCAAAAAAACAAAACAAAACAAACAAAAAAAACCCCAAAAAACCAAAAAACTGTGACTTTTTTTTTTTTTTTTTAAATACGCTAGGAACCTTGGTGCTCTTGATCCCAGACTGTTTATGTTTGGAAAACGAAGACAATATTTTAGAAAATATATTGCTCCTAGCCCAAGTTCATTTGATGAAACTATTGTGTATAAAGCAGTTAATTATATACATAAATAACATAAAAATAATTATCATAAATTAAAAAGTCGAATAAATCTCCCACTGTGAAGTCAGCTGCCAGATGGCGGACGGGAGGGTGACTGAGCTGGGTCTGGAGACCCTCTCGCGAAGGGCGCGTGCGAAGCGTCTCCGTGGTTCTGAAGGCAAGCGTTGCCCTCCCCTCAGAATCCTGCGACTCGGAATAAAGTGAAGTGCTGAGAAACTTTGCATTTTGCAGAACTAATCGTCCTTAGCTTCACTTCCCTCCCTGCCTGTTTATCCACCACTGACTCCTCGTCTTTCTTTCTTCAGCGCGGATCTCCCGAGTAACCCAGGACGCGTGACAAAGAGTGATCGAGGCCAGAGTAAGGCAAACGTTATCACTGCAAGGTGGACGGCGCTACCAGGAGAGGAAACGCCGTGCCTCGGTTTCCCTGTCTGAGCAGCAGGTGGCGGGAGCCCGGCCCCCACCTCTGACAGGCGTGCAGGTGCGTGAAAGCGCGTGTCCCGGGGACACAGACGTGGCTCTTGCTTGGCACGTTCGTTCACGAAGGCCATTCACGCTTCTCCTCGCGAACTAACCTCTTCTGCTTTCATTGCTGCCTGGCAGGCGGCGGCAGGGTCTCCGTTATTTCAGAAAAACCTGTAGTTTTTCCACCGTGAAGAGCCAAGCTCGGTCAACACTTTTTTTTTTTTATACAACATTGGTCTTGAGACACATCAACCTTTGGAATTCAGTTGAAACAGAAAGAAATCGTGAATTTCTTCCCTGTTCTTCGGTGGGTTTGGCTGAGCCTCGGCGGTAATAAATATATTTGGCTGGCAGAGGGTCCCGAGACAGCTCTGCGGGAGCTGCCAGGAGGGACAGCCTGAGGCCGACGGGTCGCACACAGTGGCGTGTCCCTTGCGCTCGGGCAGCCGTGTGCAGAGCTGCGCCCGACGGACCGTCATTCCTACAGTGCAAACGACTTTAGCATGTTAAAAATCAACAGGACGTGGCCACGACAGTCTTGAATACATAATACAGTAAAAAAAAAAAAAAAAAAAAAAAAAGAAGAGAAAAGGAAAAAAAAAAGGAAACTGATACAAAAAATCGATCCTTGTGTTATGTTACAAAGAGGTCTCGGAGGCCCGAGTCAGGGACCCCTGGGACCCCCCCCCCACCCCTGCACCGGGGCTGATGGAGGCTGAAGGGTCATCTGCGGCCACAGGACGCCTTCTCACACGTCTTCGGCCCAAAGTCGTGGAACGCATTTGACTCGACTCAAACTTCCGAGAAGAAAATAAACGTGACTTTAACTTCTAACCACTCACTCGCCAAGAACACGCAGAAGAGAGGAGAACGTGGAGTTTCCTCGCGGTGTGCCGCCCCGTGGGAATCCTGGCTGTTTCCGCGCAGTCGCTACGCCCTGAAGGAAGCAGGCGAGTCGTCGACGTGCCTCCGGACAGAGCACTCGCCCGTCTGCTCCCGCTTGTCCCGCGTCCCCACGCCCCGAGACCCCCCAGACCGAGTTCTGCTGGGGTTGGCGGGGGCGGGGGGGTGGCCGGGCGCAGGCCGAGCGGCTCACCGGTGCGGCCACCTGCCGGGGGTGACTCGAGGCAGGCCGACAGACGACTGGCGGGGGATTCGGAGAGAATTCTGCAAAGCTAAGTCAACCTTACTTACGCTGCAATAACAATTTTTCTTTTTCCTCTGTTTGGTATCCAGCAAACAAATCTCAAAAATAAAAAAGCACAGCCGCCTGCAGGTCTCCCTCTGAGCTCTGGGCCCCGCGCCTCAGTAGCTGTACATCTGCTGCTGCTGCTCGGCCTGCACCTGCGGCGGGGGCGCCTGGGGCGGGGGCGCCTGCGGCTGGGGCGGCGGCAGGACGTCCGTCTGGGGCACCGCCCGCCACGTGAGCGGGTGCTGGTCCCCGAGCTGGCTCCCCAGGGGCGTGATCGAGTTGACCAGGGTGGTCAGGTTGATGAAGTGGGCCACGGACTGCGGGTTCGAGGCTTCCGGCTGCGGGTGGATCTGGATGTCGTTCTGGCGGTTGTGCAACATGGCCGAGCCGCTGACGGTGTCAAAGGTCACGGTCAGGATGGAGTTGTCCAGCTGCAGCTGGCGTTCCGGGGTGGTCAGGTGGCCGACGGCCACGGGCTGGAGGTTGGTGAACTGAGTCCCGGCTGCGGTGGTGATAGGGGTCACGGTGATGTTGGTCAGGCCCACGGAGCTCGACGGAGTGGTCACATTTGGGTCGCCCAGGGTCACGACCACCTGCAAGAGTCACACACAGCGTAAGACGTTACTAGTCTGCAAAGCGGCCCACGGCCGAACCCCCGGGGCAGCTTCGGACAGTCATCGAGCTGAGCTGCGGAGACACCTGGCCCCGCCTCGCCCGAAGGAAGAGAGGCAAACGCCTTTCGGTGAAGGATTAAACCAAGTGACTTCTGTCCCCAGGAAAATAATTTTAGTGAAAAAGAGCAATAAGATGCAGGGTTCCCCCGGCTAGAAAAAGACAAAGTACCAGTGAGGACGACAGAGGTGTGCTCCTCTCACACGCCTTCCTGCTGGCAAACAAAAACCCTAACTCTGAAGCTAAAAAGAACCCCCGGGGCACCTGGGTGGCTCAGTGGTTCAGCGTCTGCCTTCGGCTCAGGGCATGACCTCAGGGTCCTGGGATCGAGTCCCCCATCGGGCTCCCTGCAGGGAGCCTGCTTCTCCCTCTGCCTGTGTCTCTGCTTCTCTCTCTATGTCTCTTGTGGATAAATAAATAAAATCTTAAAAAAATAAATAAAAATTAAAAAAAAATAATAAAAAGAGCAAGCCCCAAATCTGGGGCACCAGGAGTGAGGAAACACAAAATCAGCAGAGGAAACACAAACCTCCACGGAGAGGAATGCAGCCAAATAAATGCAGAAATGTCTGCTGTTATGCTTCACGTCTAAACCCCAGTGAGGTTCGTGAGCCTCAAAACCAAATGACGATGCCGAGCCAACTGGAATCTTCCGTTAAAAGCGGCACATGGGCTGGCCACGTGCATCCCTGCCTCCGCCGACCCTCCCGGGACCTTACAGGGGGAGGCAGGTGCACCGGGCCCACTTCCACGATAAAGGGATGCACTTGGGCCATTTTTAACGTCCCAGTAACGACCCGATTCCCAAGCAGGTGGGGGCGGCTGGCCCTCACGTCTGCAACGGCCAAGCTGCTGCTCAGTGACACGTCCAAGGTCCAAGCTAGGAAGTGCACAGTGACTGGGCTTATGGGAGAAATGCCTCCGTGTGCCGCCTGCCACCGCCGGGGCCCAGGCCAGCATGGGCGTGTTCCCAGGGGCACACGCAGGGTCCCCGCGCCCCGGAGCCGGCAGGGAGGGACAACCTGCTGGATGCTCTGCACCGCAGAGTCGGTTTCGTCCCCCACGCCGGACAGCACGGGCTCCTTCTCCGAGTACTCGCTGAACGGGGCCTCCTCGGGCACCGGGGCTCCCGCCGCCTCTGCCTCTGGCTTCTGCTTCCTCTTGTGGGCCCTCCTGGCAGCTTTCACGTGCTTCCCCTCGGCCAGGTCCTCCTGCTCCAGGCTCAGCTCAGGCTGTGGGAACAGAAGTTTCGGCAACATCTGGGTCACCGGGCTGTGTCCCCATGGTGGCCACGGTGGGGGGGGGGGTCCCCGGCAGGGTCCCCAGACACGCCCCCAGGAAGCCAAGTGACCCTGGCGTGTCTGCTCGCTTGTGCTTCCAGGGACTGGGGCATGTTCTTGTTGGTTTCACTTTCTTTTAAAAAGCGAAGGGAAATTACGCGTAAGTCGTGTTTTTTAAATCACGGCTCCAAGCGCTGTTTCAGATATAGAGGTGTGACCGTGGTTTTAGAGTGATCGATATAGCGTGGCACGTTCCGCGTACAATAAAACGCCATTTTTATGAAGGCGTTGGCTTAAAGTTTCTTTAAAAAACTAAGTTCATGTGATCAAATTATTTTAGTTACAACAGTCTCATGCCAAGCTCTTACGGAAGCCATCTGGGACAGCTAGTTTTACGTGTCAGCGTGGCTGGACTACGGTGCCCACGTGTCTGGTTGCCCAGCAAAGACGCTGCAGAGGTATTTTTTGGATGAGATTAACATATCAGTGGACTCCAAGCGGAGCAGATCAGCCTCCATAATGTGGGTGGGCCTCATCCAATCAGTCGAGGGCCGTAGAGGAGAGCCCGAGGTCCCTGAGGAAGGGGAATTCTGGTTCCCGACAGCCTTTGAACTCAAGCTGCAACATCAACTCTCCCCGGGGCCTCCCGCCTTCCAGCCCCCACCGGAAGGTTTAGGATTACCAGCTGCCACCATCACGTAAACCAACTCCTAAAAATAAATCTAATTTTCTCTCTACGCAGAACACGCGCACAACCCTACTGACTGTGTTTCTCTAGAGAACTTGAATGTACCATCTGTTCTCCAAAATGAGACACGTCAGTATTCAGAAAACGGAGGTTCTAGAAATGTTTGTTACAGAGACTAGGAGATATCCCAAGAGGCCTTGGGAGAGAAAATCAACCGAAAAACCCGAGTGAGATGCCCACGGAACGCCAGGTAGAGTCGGGGGCCTGCCCAACGGCTCCGTGCAACACCTGAGCCGCCCCGCCCCAGCCCGTGGGCCTGCTCCGTGCCTACCTGGACGATGCCTATGGAGGAGGCATCGATGGTGGTGGTCTCCGGGAGGTGGTCCAGGTCATCGATCCTCACGGCCAGGACCTGCGGGCGAGTGCAGGTGTAGGTCGGGGATGCTCCGCGGCCACCGACTCCTGTCATCCCTCACCGGCATCCTCGTATCCCCGACCTGGCTCTCCCTTCCCTCATCCCATCGTCCAACCGTGTTTCACGTTTCCGTGATGCACAGGGGCGGGAGGGGGTGCTCCTGTCTGTGTCACCTCACACCCACTTCCGCCCAAGGGCGCAGACTCTGTTTTCTGCCTCTTTGCCCCTATACGACAGCGCTTTCAATAGTAGGGTTTTCTGTGAATCTTCTGTTATTTCAAACCGCGAGCAGAGCAGGATCAGACACAGAACAGTAAACCTATCCAACGAGGAATCACCAAAAATGACACGTTTCTACCTTAAACACTACTTTTTAACTCGACACAGACACAAGATCTTCACTCGTCGATTCTGTGATGAGGGGACCCCACCCCCGCCTTCCCTCCAAGGGGCCGCGCTGCGGACCCTCACACCGTCACTGGCTCCCCCGGGGCCGCCGTCGGTCCACCGTTCAGGGGTGTCCTGTCCCTGATTGTCATCCACGAGCCAGCTCACTAGCCACTGTGGTGACGTGCGGGATTAAATCGTATGTGGGGACAGCGCAGCATGAGTGCGGAGAGAACGCTGCCCCCGGGAAGGTGAGTTCTGAACAGGAACGGGCGCGGGGGGGCTACGTAAGCTCAGGGAACCATCGAAGTCCGTCTTAAGGGTTCTTCACCCAGACAGCTCTGCAAGCGTCTCTCCCCAACTACAGAAAACAGAAGCGGGAGACGGACACTCCACACGGCAGAGGTGGTTACGCAAGACAGACCGCAGGGACTTGAGTTCAAAGACCAGGGCCGGCCCTTCTCTGGAAGGACGGCAACAGAGGTGCCCGTGCGTGGGTACGTGAACGCAAACACCGACGGCGGCTCTGAGGACCAGGGGGACTCGCGTCGGCACTGCCCATAGACCTGCACAGGGATGCTCGCAGAGGACTTGGAGGGAAAGCAGCGGGTGCCACTGATGTGAGCTCGACCACTGTCACCGGCGCCTCACCTCCACCTCCATCGTCACTGTGACAACCACAACCACTACCATCACCACCCCTCCCCTCCTCCACCACCACCACCTCCATCACCACCACCATTACCACCACTACCTCCTCTACCACCACCACCACCTCCACCATCATCATCACCTCCATCACTACCACCACCACCACCACCACAAACACAACCTCCACCATCACCACCTCCACCATCACCACCTCCACCATCATCACCACCACTACCACCACCTCCTCCACCACCACCATCATCACTACCACCACCATCACTCCCATCACTACCACCACCTCCTCCTCCTCCACCACCACCACCACCTCCATCACTACCAACACCACCACCACCTCCTCCTCCACCACCAGCACCATCACCACCACCACCACCATTACCATCACCACCTCCACCATCATCACCACCTCCATCACCACCACCTCCTCCTCCACCACCACCACCACCTCCTCCACCACCACCACCATCACTCCTATCACTACCACCACCTCCTCCTCCTCCACCACCATCACCATCACTACCTCCATCATCACCACCACCTCCTCCTCCACCACTACCACCACCACCACCACCTCCTCCACTACCACCATCACTCCTATCAGTACCACCACCTCCACCCCTGCCTCCTCCTGTCACACGCACACTCATACAACCAGGCCTCAGTGGCAGCATGAACAACCACAGCAGAGCCCACCCAAGTATCCTTCCCACCCCTCCGTTTGCCACCTTCTCTGCTGTCCAGGGTCACCTCCACGACATCTAATACGTTCCTTGTAACTACTGTATCTCTTGTCTACCTCCTATTCCCCCCACCCTGGACTGTGAAGTCCAGGAGGGTGAGACGCGTCCCGTATGGCTGGCTCCCCAGGGCTCACCACCAGCAGGAGCTTAGCCTGTGTGTGTCTGAACGACACAGGATGAAACAAGGGTGAACGATCCAAAGGAACGGTCCCAGGAGAAGAGACTGAAGCCTCAAGAAACAGGAGCTGAGAGCTAAAGAGCCCCCGCCACGCTCCCTCTACCCCTTGTCCGAGAGCCTCCCCCTTCCAGCACGCTCACTCTGCCCCGCGTGGGATTCGGCGAGACTGCGTGCTTTCTGGGTTTTAACCTTGTACGTCTCCTGTCCACGCGAAAGCTCCGTCCTTCGAGCCTTCCCACGGAAGCGCTGTCGGCCTTCGTAGCTGCTGCCGACAGTAGCACCGCTCACATGCTCCCAGGCTGCCCCCTGCTACCCACTGCACCTGCACAAGTCCTGAGCGGGGTGCTTCTTCCCAGGCAGATCCACGTTTTCCTTTGCGACCTCTTGCACTGATTTTACACTTACAAAGTCTTCCCCCAAAGTGAGCTGAGAGCTACCAACCTGCATTTTCTCCTACTTTTGTTCCTCACTTTGCCTCCCTGTAAGGCACGAGAATTATTTAAGGCCCCAGACCCTCTCCGGAACGTGCAGCCAGGTGGGCCGGGTGGGCAGCGCTCAAAGGAGCCTCGGCCCCCAGCCCCCGGGAGGCCCACGGCTCTGCACCCTGCCTCGGGAAGAGCGGAGGGAGGGGCCAGGGTTGCACTTGCCTTGCTGGGATTCCGGTGAGCACATAACCTATAACCTCAGCAGAGTATGCTTGAGGCCCTCGGTTCACTAGTGCACTCACTCGTGCATTCACTGGGCGCCTCCCAGGGGCAGGGGGAGTGTCAGGCACGCAGGCCTCTAGGAGTTGTGGGCCTGCAGGGGGGGCTCCAGGAGCCAGGGAGGTGGGGGGGGCGCAGGCCCGCCCCAGGCTCACCTCCGGGTGCTTGCGCCGCATGTGTCTGCTCATGGAGGCCCGGGTGGACACCTTGGTCCCACACAGCTGGCAGCTCTGGGCCTCCACCTTGTCGTGGGTGAGCTGCACGTGCTTCTGCAGCATGTACTCGGTGACGTACTTCTTGTCGCACACGGAGCACGTCCACTGCTTGCCCACTTCTCGCACATAAGGAGGGAGGGGAGACAAGCCCGAGTCACGAGCGGGGTCACCTCACGGCTCATGGGGCAGGCGAGGGACGTCGGTCAGGTCAGGAGGGGACAGGCAGTGAGGCTGAGACGAGCAGGACAGCAGCCCTCTCCCTCCCGGAGCGTGGAGTGAGACGCTGCTCGGGCATTTGGAAATCGCGGAGTGGGTATTTGCAAGTCTGGGTGGGCTGATCTTTAAGGGGCGAGGGGCCACCGTGGAGGGAGGGCGCACCAACACTCTGAAAAAGCCTGCGCCACCGGGTAGGTGGACAGGACAGCCGTCCCAGCCCTGCACACCTGGTGCACACCTGCCCCCTCACCTCCCCGCCCCGCACACCGCCCCACTGCGGCCCCCGCCGCCCTGCTGCCCTGCCGGCCAATCCCACCCCCGCCGCCGCCCCACCCCCGCCGCCCCACTTACCTGTGTGGATGAGCTTGTGGGTCTCCATCGTGTTCCTCTCGCTGAAGGTCTTCCCGCACAGCTCACACATGAAATCTTTAATCCCTGCAGGAAGAGGGCGCGACCCTCAGCGGCTCCAGGGGGCTCTAACCTGACCCCCTGGCCGAGGGTCTCTGCGTGTGTGTGTGTGTGTGTGTGTGTGTGTGTGTGTGCGCGCGTGCGCGCAGAGTCTGCGGGGAAGGGGGCCGGCCAGCAGACCACAGACAGCAATCATTTGCTCTCACAACAACCGGGGAGTCAGTCGGTGGCTGAGTGAGCGCCTCCTGGGCGGTGGGGGTGGCGAGGCCACTGTGGGGCAGGGACGCTGAGCAACGGGCAGATCTTGCTGGATGCCCGGACAGTGAGCCACGTGGGAACCTGGGTCCTGCATGTGTGGGCAGCCGCGCGTGTGACGTGTGCTGGCAGGGAGGGGCGGTCTCTGAGAGACGGGGCCGCTTCCCCAGCCCCCGAGAACCCTGCCCAGGTGACTTTCCGGAGCTACAGAAAGTGGGAAGCCACGAGGCAGCGCCCTCTGCCCGCCTGGCCTCCGGGGCCGCGCTCTCACCCGTGTGCCGCTTGTAGTGCTTGAGCATGTTGACCTTCTGCGCGAACTTGCGGTGGCACTCCTTGCACTCGTACTCCTTGATGCCCTTGTGCAGCTTCATGTGGTGGCGCAGCGCGTGCTTCGTCTTCATGCCTGCCCACGGAGGCGCGGGGTGAGCTGGCCTGCTGCACCCTGTGCCCGCACCCACAGGGGCAGGTGTCCCAGACCCCATGGTGCCCGCCTTCAGGACCCCCAGTGTCTGCACTTAGGACCCCTCATGGTGCCCGCACCTGATACCCCACGGTGCCTGCCTCCAGGACCCCCAGTGTCTGCACTTAGGACCCCTCACGGTGCCCGCACCCCTAGATACCCCCATGATGCCCGCCTTCAGGACCCCCAGTATCTGTACCTAGGACCCCTCACGGTCCCCACACCTGATACCCCACAGTGCCTGCCTCCAGGACCTCCAGTGTCTGCACTTAGGACCCCTCACAGTGCCCACACCCCTAGATACCCCTATGATGCCCGCCTCCAGGACCCCAGTGTCTGTGCCTAGGATCCCTCATAGTGCCTGTATCCCCATTATCCCTAAAGTGCCCATTTCTCTGACCTGCAATAGTGTCTGCCCCACCCTGGGCCAGGACCCCCCCTACAATGCCCACACTCCCCATCCTATACCTGGACCCCTCACAGTGCCCACTGGATCCCCCCACTGCGGTCGTGACCTGGACCCTTGGGTGGGCACTGGTCTTACTGGGTGTAGAATAAGAGAAGGGGGAGGTCAGGGTGGGGGTGAACCTCCTAGAGGACGCCCCTCCACTAGTGGCGAGATGGGCCCTTAGCCCTCAGAGGCCCTCAGGGATTTACGGTCCCTGTCTGCACAGCTCTTGTTTTCAGGGGCCTGCCCAGACCTGAGGGTCACTGCTCCGACCTGCTGAGGGATGGGCCAGCCTGCCCGCGGGCTCCTGTGGATCTAGGAGGGGTGGATGCGGAGCCCTGTGGGCATTGGATGCTGTCTGCGGTGGGGGGTCCTGGTATGGGGTGTGAGTCAGTGGTGGGAGGTCCTGGTACAGGGTGTGAATCCGTGGTGGGGGTCCTGGTACAGGGTGTGAGTCAGAGGTGGGGGGTCCTGCACGGGGTGTGAGTCACCGGGGGGGGGGGTGTCCTGGTACAGGGCACCCACTAGGTGGGCAGGGCTGCGTGGGAAGGGCCAGCGGGGCCACGGAGGCCGTGGACAAGGGGCTGTGCTGAGCAGGTGGGTGGTGGCTCGCAAGCATGAGGCTGACTGTGTCCAAGCCTGCTGGCCATGACTGAGCCAGCCAGTGGCAAGTGACAGGTCACTGCTAACTGACCACCACACAGAAAATGGCCTGGAGGAGCTACAGAGCGGGGCAGAGGCAGACCACTGCTAGTACTGCCCTGGGTAGCGGCACTGAAAGGGTTGCCATGCCTGAGCAGAGCCCCCACTGGGTCACCTGGGAAACTCCCCATCCTGCTAATGCAGGGGTGAGCCTCAGCCAGCTCTGGCCACTATGAAACCCAGCCTGGCTGACCCGGGCCTGCATGAACCCCAGGCCTGGCTGACCTGGGCCTGCAGGAACCCCAGGCCTGGCTGACTCCGGTCTACAGGAACCCCAGGTCTAGCTATGCTGTGAGAAGCCATGAGGACAGGCCGGCCTGGGCCAGCAGAGGCACCAGGAGTCTATGAAGTGATGGGCCCCTGAAAAGGCTTCCCAGGCTATAGGGTGGGAAGACACGGGTGGGCTAGTGCTGACTTCAGAACGGTGTTTTCCCCTTAAAAAAATATTTTTAACTTTTTGATTTTAAAAAAATCCCCCAAGCTCAGTGAAAAAGAGTTTCGCCTGAGGAGGGCGCTCGCAGTCCTGCCCGGCCAGGTCACACGGACACCCAGGGACGCTGCTGAGCGCGTTGGGTCACGCAGAGCGGCCCCTCCACTGTGCGGTCACCCGTCTGTGCTGCCATTTGATGCTCGCCTCCACATCTGGCCCGGCCCGTGCAAACCGACCACCACGGGGCTCTGAGCGGCAAGTACACCCACAGCAGGTAGGTGTCCGTTACCAGACACCTGCCAGGCCAGCGCCTGCCACGGGACCAGCTCTGCTGCAGGTGCCAGACGCTGGGCTGTGAGCGGAGCCAGGTCCCCGCTCTCAGGGAGAGGGCCAAGCAAAGGCCACGTGCCGCGTGGGAAAGGGAGGAGGAAAAGCAGGATGAAGCAGGGACAGAACAGAGAGGACGGAAGTGGCCCAGAAGCTGGTCCATCACATGGGATGAAAGGGGATCCCCTCAGGGGACGCATCTGAAAAGTGATCCGAAGAAGCGTGGAAGGGGCCTAGCGCTACTTGGGGGGGGATCAGCATTTCTGGTGGAGGGAACAGCCAGCACAAGGGCCCTGAGGCCAACGGAAACAGTCGCTCAGTGTTTCAAGCTGCTCTCCGCGTTACCTGTAAGCTGCCAGTAGATCTTTGTGCCAAAATCAAACAAGATACATTTCTAAGTGCAGCTACCAGCGCCCAACAGCTCACCCCCACCCGACTCCCACTCAGAGTCCGCGGGTGTGCCTGCGGCTGCCCTTCGCCAGCACCGGCTGCTCCCCCAGGCTGTGCCGGGCACAGTGGCACCCGGGACGAGAACCAATCCTTGTTCTGTCCCACACCAGGCACTTCTCTCCCACTCGCGTCTAAAGTCAACCGACTCTATGCGCACGGTTCACAGAAGGAAAATGGACAGAAGGAAAGACATGACAAAGGTCACCTCCCCATTCTGACCTCCCGTCGCAGCCCACGTCAGTGACAATCCGTGCGTCTCTTTCCGTTTGAAAGAAGATGTGCAAACAGCTTTGACATAAACGTGACTGGGGCACCTGGGGGGGAGGCTCAGCAGTCGAGCGTCGGCCTTCAGCTCAGGACATGACCCCCCGGGGTCCCGGGATCGAGTCCCGCATTGGGCTCCCTGCAGGGAGCCTGCTTCTCCCTCTGCCTGTGTCTCTGCCTCTCTCTCTCACTCTGGGTCTCTCATGAATAAATAAAGTCCTTACGGGATCCCTGGGTGGCGCAGCGGTTTGGCGCCTGCCTTTGGCCCAGGGCGCGATCCTGGAGACCCGGGATCGAATCCCACATCGGGCTCCCGGTGCATGGAGCCTGCTTCTCCCTCTGCCTGTGTCTCTGCCTCTCTCTCTCTCTGTGACTATCATAAATAAATAAATAAATAAATAAATAAATAAATAAATAAATAAATATTAAAAAAAATAAAGTCCTTATGAATAATAATAATCATGATAATAAAAATAAAATAAATAAATACGACCTCCACACAGTGGAAATTTTAAGCCTCTCTCTATTGGGACTTGGATTCATTCTGCATCACATTCGCAACTTACTCTGGGGCCAGCTGCTATCTGCTTAAATGGACAGACTTCCCAAATCTGGAATGGGGCCGGCCCTCTTTACACCTTTTTTTAAAATTTTTAAATTTTTTACTGAAGCAGTTTGCTTATTTTTATTTTAGAGTATAATGGAGTAGAGACATTTATAAAACATTTTCTAGCTAAAACTTCTATTTGATTCCACTACATTATAACTACATCTTTATCTACGTTTCTATACGTACATATATACACACACGCAGACGTCATACGTATACTCACATAATTACCACGCATGCGGACTCCTCAGAGAGATAAGCTATCTTCAATTTTATACCGTTGACAAATGTCATTAAACCTAAATAATTAGGAGACAGACTGTTCAATTTATAGGCTTCTTGCTGCTTCTACTTCACTATCTCCCTGGAAGGTATTGTGCTGAATGAAATAGGTCAGTCGGAGAAGGACTAAGCATCATATGGTCTCACTCGTACGGGGAATATAAGAAAGAGTGAAAGGGATTATAAGGGAAAGGAGGGGAACTGAGTGGGAAAAATCAGAGAGGGAGACAAACCATCAGAGACACCTAGCCCTCTTTACATCTTTCTTTTTTTAATTTTTTTTAGATTTTTTTTTTTTCCATAAGAGACAGAGAGAGAGAGAGAGAGGCAGAGACACAGGCAGAGGGAGAAGCAGGCTCCATGCAGGGAGCCAGATGTGGGACTTGATCCCGGGGCCCCAGGATCACACCCTGGGCTGAGGGCAGGCGCTAAACCACTGAGCCACCCAGGGATCCCCCCTCTTTACATCTTTCAATGCCTGGTGGCTCTCTTGACGCAGGCCACCCAGCTGCCTCCCCGAGGCCCGTCCCAAGCATTTCACGGCACAAGGGATTCTGAACAAGGCATTTTCTGTGTATGCTGACTCCTCCCGCCGCTCACCGAAACTGCTGCGGGGCCGGGACTCACGCCACTCCTAACAGTCTCTCCCCTGAATAAATCCCAGGCAGGCCTAGGATTCTCAGGAAAAAATACAAAATAACGCTATGCCATTGTGATGATAAAAGACTACACGCCAACAAGCCCCTAATATATTAAATAACAGGGTCTGGTTACAGGAGTCTGCAGGATGGAACCCTAGCAAGGTTCTGAGAGCTAAATTAAGGCAATTTCACTTATTCCGACACGAAAAGTCTCTAAGATGAATTACCAAGTAAATAAAAAGCAAGGTACGGAAGGAAAAAGAAAAAAAAAAAGCAAACAACACAAGCATTTGCTTGTACGCGGTAATGACTGTAATCTGAACGCAGCGACCACACCAATAATTTAGTGTGTGTGAAATAACGTGTTAGCCCAGGTTCCAGCACCAGCATTTATGAACGTATTCAGGATTTGTGGCAAAAAAAAAAAAAAAAAAAAAAAAGATCACGAACCTAAATATTAAACACACCTGTACTACGTGATGAGGTACGTAACACTGTGAGATGCGGCTCGGCCCTGTGTGGTGGCGTCCCCGGGGGACCCAGGGGTGGCTTCTCTCTGCACCCCCCCCCCAGGGGGCGGGGGGACGGCCCCACAGGGTCGGCCTTGGCCCCTCCCCGTCTTTTTTCCTGCCCAATACTGTCCCTGCCAATAAGTGGGGAAGGGGGCTGGGAGAGCCAGGGCACCGCTCACGCCAGCGCAGAAACCTCTAGAATGTTCCTACAAGACGGTGACAGTGGTTCCTTTGAAGAGCGTCACAGGTCTGAGGCGGGAGCAACGACGTTGCCGTGCAGGCCGGTTGGCGTGACCGCAAGGAAGAAGTGTTTGCTGTTGGTGAGGTGCCTGCATTCCCTCTCCAACGAGGGAGTCCGCGCGCTGCCCCGGTGCACGGTTACTTTGGGGCCCAGACGGGAGACCATCTGTCCCACCTCGGGAGACTGCGGGCCACTCTCTCACACGTCGTCATCCTATTTCACGTGTGCTAACGGGGGATGGCCGGTGAGTGGCATGATGAGACGTTTATGTTCTCTTCGCACTTTTCTGTTTAATTTTTTTTTTTTTAAAACAAATAAAGCGAGAGCACGGCCTTAATAAAAATATCAAACTTTTGGGCAGCCCGGGTGGCTCAGTGGTTTAGCGCCGCCTTTGGCCCAGGATATGATCCTGGGGTCCTGGGATCGAGTCCCATGTCGGGCTCCCTGCATGGAGCCTGCTTCTCCCTCTGCCTGTGTCTCTCTCTCTCTCTCTATGTCTCTCATGAATAAATAAATAAAATCGTTAAAAAAAAAAAAAAGACTTTTAAAAGATCTGATGGGCCCCACGTCCGCATGGGGACAGTCCCTTGCCGGAGACAGCGGGCGGCCGCTGGCCACAGCCCGAGAAACTCCACGCTCGCTCCACCTCTTCTGCACGGTTTGGTTTTGTTTACACAGAAACGGGCTCAAAATTTATCGTGTACTGACTGGGATGACCTTTACTCCTCTCGTTTTAATCACGGAGATGGGATACGTTTTGTAAGATGTCTCTGATCATTCAACTAACTTTTCCCGATCGAAATGAAAGTCACAGTCGTCGCTGGCCACAATGAACCACTGTTCAAGACGTAGTTGGTTCCGGGCGGCGGGCGGGAAGCGCCGCGGACTGTGCACAGATGCGCAGATCACACGGTCGTTCTTACAACTATTTGGTGCTGCAAACAATGCTTGGTGGCGCGGCTTCCCCCACGTTAAAAGCGATTTATTTGTGCCTTGAATGCGTCATGTCCTCTCCCTTTTGGACCCAGCCTGTTCCCCTCTATCCCCTCGTTTTAGACACTCTCCTTGCACCCTGTCTGTGACACAAATGACTCAACTCTGCACCCCTGCCCCCCCCATCACCACAGGCAGGTGTTTCCAGGCTCCAACATGCCGGCTGCACCCGCAGGTGACCACCCGCAGGTGACCACCCACACCTGCCCGGCTCCAGCCTGCGTACCTTTCCCGCACTCGGCACACAGGTACTCGCGGATGTTGTCGTGCACGCGCATGTGCTCCTTCAGCATGTCTTTCCGGGCAAAGGACTTCCCACACTGCTCACAGGCGTGGCTCTTCACACCTGAACAACAAGCACGTCGGAATTTTAACCTGCGGATCCACCTCCGTGACGGAGAAGCATGGCTGGAAGCACAGCACGACGCAGCCGGCGCTCCAGCAGCCTCTGCAGCAGCAAGGTCCCCAAGGACCTGGGGCCACGGGGGCAGGGGCTCGAGCCGGGACGGAAGCGGTGGCAAGGACGGAGGGGGCGAGCGTGGGTGCTGGAGCGGGAAGCACGGGGGCCCCGGGGCTGGCCCGCCCCCGACGGCAGGCACTACCTGTGTGGATGAGTTTGTGCCGTTCCAAGTTCCCGATGCTGTTGAAGATGCGCCCGCAGACCTCGCACGGGTGAATGTACCTGCAGGCAGACGGCAGCCTCAGGACGGGCCCGGCTGCGGCGGAGTCCACCCTCCCCGGGCCCTTCCTCAGCAAAGGGGAGGCAAAAAAGAGGCTTCGTGGAGGCAAGAGGCACAGAGCTTTTCACCTCCAAGAGGCCTGAAGGGCGCCCCTCAAAATCCACAGGCTGGCGTCCCGCCTCTCAGTACCTCAGACTCTGACCGTGGTTGGAAACGGGGTCCTTACAGAGGGCTTAGGTGAACGGTCGGGTCACGGGGGTGGGTGGGGCAGTGTGACTGGTGTCCTTATAAGAAGCAGAAACCAGGACCTAGGCGCCCACAGCGGGAAGCCCACGTGAGGACACGGTGGGATGCAGCCTCTACCAGCCAGGAGGGAGGCCCAGGGCACCTGCTCCCTCCAGAAGGAACCAGCCCTGCCGACCCCTCAGTCTAGGACCTCCGGCCTCCAGAACCGAGACGATACATCTCGTTGTCGGGCTGCCCTGTGGCCTGTGTTACGGCAGCCCGAGCCAGCCACGCCGCCTCAAGGCAGGACACCTCCCTCGCTTGCTCGTGCCCAGCACGGACAGCGGGCTACAGCCAGGTGCAGGGCTGGCACCCATGCAACCTAACTACAGACAGAAAAAGGGGTCTCTGCTGGTTTTATAGGCAGGCTGAGAACCACACCATTACTCTGTGGTGCGGCCGACCTGTGCCGAGAGGCCAGGAGGGGAGGGAGGTAGGACCCCCGAAGTGCAGGATGAACGAGGCGAGCATGCTTCCCTCGGGACCCGGCCACAGGAGAGGAGAGGACTCGCCCGTCAGAGCCCCTGCCTCCCCGCAGGGGACGTGCACCCCACTGCCGAAGCATCATGCTAGACCCTGGAGCCCCCAGCCCCAGGAGGCCTCACTTCTGCACGTTGGGGTCCGGCAGGTTCTCGCGGTGGATGACCATGTGGGCGTGGTAGGTGGCCTTCAGGGCGAAGCGCCGGTTGCAGATGCTACAGCCGTAGCCCTTCTCTTTGTGCACCTCCATGATGTGCTTCAGGTACTCCTTCCCCCGGCCGAAGGTGAGCTGCCAACAGGCACACCGTTCACACGCGGCCGGCGGGCTCCCATCCCCGAGCCAGCGACGGCAGCGCTGTGCACTAGGGCACTGTGAGCACTCGCCACCCGGGCCAGACGGAAAAGGACGCCAAAGGGCAGGGCTGGCACCCGGCCAAAGTGCATATGGGGGGGGAGTGCAAGAGGTGGACGCCAGCTGACCAGCCTGCACCCAGGCCCTCTCCTGCTCCCCACCCACCTGAGCACCCCGCCTCGGTCTCTCACCCACACCTGCCGGCCCTGCTGGGTGCACGACCAGGTGCTCCGATGAGCGCATAGCCGCCAACCCTTATGCACAACGCGGGACCCTCACTCAACAGGGAGTGAACCCCGTCTTTCCCTACGGCAGGGACCACTGCTCACACGGCAAGCTGCCCGAATCGTGCAGCACGACCTCCAGCCAGGGGTCCCCCACCCGGGTCGGCCATTTGGCAGCCTGCAGACCAGTCACCAGCCTGAGACAGTGGTCGTGCAAAGGGAACCACACCACCCACCCCCTGGGCCGGCCTCCCAGGCCTCTGGGTGTGGGACGAGCCTCCCCCCAAGCCCGGGCACAGAGGCGGCTGGCGAGTACCTGGCACCGCTTGCAGCTGTACTTGTGAGGCTCCGAGTCCGCGCTCGTGTCTGAGTTGTCGTCGTTCTCTTCCGAGGAGATGCCGATCTTGCCGATAAACTCCTCCCTCTGGTGGTCGTCCATCAGCGCAATGTCCTGGGATGCAGGAAGCGTGGACGGGTTAGTCATGCCCCAGCAGTAAGGGGACCGGGCCACGTGGGGAAGCCAGCACCTGTCGGCCGCACAGAAGTCCCTCCCAGGTCCTGTGTCCTCCCTGCGCCCCTGGCAGCTCCCTCCGGCCCCCCGTGCACCCCACGGGAATCCCACCAGGCCCCCGCCTGCATTCAGACAATCCAGCAGATGCGGGGCTGGCGCCCTCGGTGGGGGAGGGCAGGGGGCAGCCAAGCCGACCAAAACTCTGCCCTGCGTCCCCGGGTTCGAGCCTGGGGCTGCCTGGACTTGGGAATGCCTAGTGTCCCTGGCCACGATGGCGGCGTCTGCCCCCGGGATGGGATCGGTGGTCCCAAGGCCTCTTTCTGTGTGACCTGCCGAGGACCGCCCTACGGTTCTGTTTACTTCTCTGAAAAAGGCTGCAAGAAACACGTCACCAGGCACGTCATGGGCTAGAAAAGCCCCCGATGAGCAGCGAGCTGGGAAGCTGCCGCAAGTCAGCGGCCAGGCGGGGGGCAGAGGAGGCCGTGCTTGGCTCTCCGTCTTGGCTGTTCCCCTGACGGCCGCAGTGGACCTGTGGCCTGCTCCCCTCGCCACTGCCCGTTGCCCCGCAGAGGCCACCACGGTGCGCACCACTGCCAGCCGAGTTTCATTTTTAAACAAAACCCAAGCTTCTGAGCAGGGTCGGCAGGTTTCCTTTGGACGGTGCGCTGCCCTATCTGCCCTCCTGCTTCTCCTGACCAGAGGGGAGGTTTTCACAAGGGCCTACTGTCCTATTTCTTACTCAAGGTCCCTCTATTTTCCTTTAGCAAAGGAACAGCAGCGCCGTCTGGAGGAGCGCTGCCTGAGCACGAGCACCTGACAGGCGCCATGCCCCGCTGGGGGGCTGACACCGGCCAGGCCCCTCACCTCCGCTGGGTCTAGCTGAATCCCCAGGAGACCCTCCTGGCACGGCAGGTCTCAGGGCCCCCAGTTCCAAGACAGAGATGTGGAGGCTCAGGCGGGTGTGGATGAGCACCCTGGGTCCCAGGGAGGTCTGAGTGCCGCCCACACCCCGGCTGAGGCTCCTGGACGCTCTCGGCCCTTCCTCCCGCCCCAGCTTGGTCCATGCAGTTCTGCACCTGCACTGGGGGGGCCTCCTGCACGCCTGCCTCACCCCCCTGCCTTGGGGTCCCACCTGCCCAGCAAAACCCCAAGCTGCACCGGGGGCTGGAGCTCCTAAGGAACAGTCACTGTGTGGCGGGCGGGCGGGTGTGTGTCTCCAGGGCACATGCTCACCATCTTCCTCTGGCCTTGGCACCACCTAGGATTTCCCTGTTGGCTCCCTGGACTGGCCGTTCTGCCCTTAATGATGACCCCTGAGGCCTCGCTGTGCCCCCGGCTCCCACCACCTCCTCACTGCTCTCATCAGAAGGTGCCCAGCATGGACGGATGTTCCTGCGAGCCCTGCGGCCGGGGCTGGAGATGCAGCAGGTCAGGGGACTCCCCCGATGCCGTGAGGAGCAGCCACGGGGCCAAGCGGACAAGCATCTCCAGGTGCCGACAGCGAGGGCCGGCCACGCCGCCACGTGAGCTCGCCGGGAAGGGCGGTACCTTAAAGTGGACATGGATGTGGTCCCTGAGCACGTCCACGCGGAAGAATTTGCGGCCGCAGATCTCACAGGTGTACTTCTTGTCACCGTGGGTCAGTAGGTGTTTGTTCATGTTGCTTCTGCAGGAGAACACCTGCGGGCAGAGGCGCGGGACCTGACAAGCCGTACCGGGCGCGAGAACACGGTACGCTGGCCCAGTCCCCGCCCGGATGGCAGGGTCACAGCGAGCGAGCATCTAAATGTGAACGTACGTCCTCACAGAGAACTAACTGTCCTCTCGTCTCCACTCCCAGTGGGACCCAGCTCAGGTTTATTCGCTCGCTTAAATATTTCACTAGGGTGGGGCCTTCCGAGGAGCCAGAGAATCACAGACAGAGCTGCGGTCTTCGGAAAACCAAAGAAGAGTGCCACCCTCGGTCTCTGCACCGGGTTTCCTGCACAATTCACGCCCATTCCCCCGTCGCGCCGTTTCTGCTCCAGCGCGATGGGTGTGGAGGCTCAAGCAGGGCCCTGTGCTCGTTCTGCTGGGGCCGGGCTGGGATGCTGTGGCCCCCCGGCCTCTGGCACGGAGCTCAGGGGACGAGGCAGCAGCAGAGGCCACCCGCAGGCCCCAGCGTCTCCGTGTGGACGGTAGTCCCGAGGGCCACGTACCCCAGACAGCAGGTCTCCTACAGCCCGACCCCACACGCTCCAGGAGGGGAACATGAGGGATGAATGAAGGGGAACGATGCACAAGGAATGGGAGGCTAACGTCTTCATGGGACATCGCTCTGCAAGATCTGCAGGTGACCCGCGGCCCGCGGCCCGCCACCCTGACCACAGCTCTGGGTGCTGGGTGGAAGCGGGCTGCACAGGTAGGGCTGGGCCTGGCTGCCGGGGCTCACGCGAACATTCCGCTGCCCCAGCTCGCCCTCCCTCGCTAGCCTGCACAGCTCCGGGGCAGAGGGGCTCACGGGCCGTACCGCCCTGCCAACCTGCCTGCTTTGTGGTTTGAAAAAGGTCAGGAAATGTCACACAGAAACACAGATTCCCATTTTCTCTCCTGGGAAAGTCAAAAGATGCGGCACTTTGCCATGTGGCCGCAGGCTGGGCTGTCAGGGCTGGCCACCTGCTGGCAGCCTTCACTTCTCCAGCGTCCAGACCCGGAGGAGGCTGGGGGATGGCGTGGCCCCGGGGCCCCAGCACCCCGTGCTCTCGGGGAGACTGTGCGCAGCTGAGACGCAGCAACAGAGCAACAGCGCCCGAGCGCGGGCTGCCGGTCACACACCGCCCCCTTGTGGCGGCACGGAGCCCCGGGGAACCCTCTGCGGCAGGTGCTGGGCATACGCGAGGGACGAGGGCGGGAGCTGTGGTCCCAGGGACCCGGGGGATCTTTGCAAACTCCTGAGTCACGGGATGGGAGTCTGAGGAACAAGCAACCACACTTCCGTCCAGACCAAGGCGCTTCCTCACAAAGAACGGCACCGTTTTACGGGCGACCTGACGTGGCCTGGGTGGCAGCGCCGGGATGGGGTCCCCAGGAGAGCTGAGGGATGGCTGCACTGCTGGATGTGGCCTGGGAGGCTCCTCCGATGGGCACGGAGGCCTAGCATCTCTGCTGGGGGGTCAGCCCTCGGGCGGCCCATGTCGGAGGCACCTGCCCCTGAGGATGGTGTCCCGCTTCACTCACTCGGGGAGCAGACGTCCACTGAGCGTGCCCCAAGCGCCCGCGGCCCTGGGGTGGGTCAGTGCTCTCACTCACAAATGCCAGAGGGGAGACCAGCTCTGACAGGGCAAAGCCAAGGCCTGGGGACTCCCTGCCTGCTGGGCGCACTGGGCTCTGGCCTGCCACCAGCGGGACGCGTGTCGGACACTAAAGAGAAGGGCTTAGGGGGGAAATCGTGCCAAGGGGAAAGCAAGCAGTGGAGGGGAGACACTTAGCTCATTCACTCGACACGCATCTCAGCAGCGCATAACACGGGCGGGCGCTGGGGCTGCCCCGAGTCCCTGCTGTCACCCTAAGGAACGTCTCCCTTGATGCCCCAGGAGGAGAGCTCTGAGCTTGCACCGCTCAGCAGGGTGGGGCTCATGCTGGGATTCCAGAAGGGAGCGCGGCGCGTTACCTTGCCGCACACAGGGCATCCCGAGGGCTCCTTCTTGTAGCGGACCAGGTTCTCGCCGCCGGTGTCCGGGTCTTCCCTCTTCACCCGCCGCACTCCTGGAATGCCCGCCCCCCCCGAGCGACAGAGTGAATACACGCGGAGTACACACACGCCGGGCCCCCGCCATCCAGCCAGCGGGGCTGCCTGGGTGGGGGTCGGGGGGGACAGGCTGGGCGGCCCCAGCGAACACATCGGGGACAACCCGGCACAGGACACAACCGTGCCAACCGCCGCTCCTCCGGGCTCCGGGAACGACGGGCTGTGCCTGCCCACGGGCAACAGTAACACGGTTCGCGCATCTGAAACGTGTGAAAACACGAGGGCAGCGGGGGTTTTGGACTTTTACGACGTAGAAGAGCTACGCTGAGCTAACGCGGAAGGAGGGAGTTTCATGCGATCCAAGGGCAAGATTCCTAGAGATGCCTTTTTTTTTTTTTTTAATTAAAAAGATACCTACGTTCACCCTTGCAAACTAAATCGGTTAATAATTAGGACCAGGGAGAAAAGCCAAAAGGCAATGAACCCCTTATGGTTTTAAGACAGAAATCTTTATAACTGGGATCCAATCACATTTTTAGAAGCCTGCATGTAACGGGGACGCTCAATGGAAGCGAGAAATTCACAGCCACAGTCCCTTTCCGCACAGCTGACCCGCTCTGGAACATTCCCGCCGCATCCCGCGGTGTGAATGCAGAGCAAGACCTGAGAACACCCAGCAAACCGGAGGTGAGGCCACATCCTTCTCCAAAAGGCTCCCGGGAGCACAAAGCGCTCCAGAGCTGAAGCAGTGGTTTAGGTTCTGCTCCGATGTGAAAGGAAAAACCACGGGACACGTTAGCTGATTCCCGCAGATGATCTGACCCGGTGTCAGCTGTAAAATGTAAGATAAGGTTGTGAAGTGCAGCCCAGGTGCCTGTCGGTCAGGAGACTCGGACGTCCGGCAGGACTGTCAGCAGCTGGCACTTTTAGGGCTTACAGCTCTACCAGCAGGGACTGGGTCAGCCCCCCCACCAGCCTAGGGGGGAAACTGAGGCACAGTGTCCTTCCTGGGGCCACGCAGTCACTAAGTGGGCCCCAGGTTTGGCGGGCGAGGCCAAGTGCACCACCCGACGGGTCACAGAGGAAAAAGTGGTGGGTTTCACGAAGCCACGTGAACAACAGCCAGGTAGAAACGTGGAGTGCAGAACCTAAATGGGATGGGACTCGTCGTATTCTGAAAAGGCAGGATGATGATCTGCGGACATGCGCGCTGCACGCACCACTTATACCTCGCATGCAGCTTCACTTTCTTTTTCAACAAGCATGTACTTTGTAATTCCTTATCAAATGATTCTTTTCGGGGCGCCTGGGAGGTTCAGTCGGTGAAGCATCCGCCTTGGGCTCAGGTCATGATCTCGGGGTCCTGGGATCGAGCTCCACATCGGGCTCCCTGCTCAGTGGGGAGTCAGCTTCTCCCCCTCTCTCTCTGCCCCTCCCCCTGCTTGTGCTCTCTCTGGGTCAAATAAATAAAATATCTTTAAGAAAAATGATTCTTTTCAAACTTTTATAAAAAGGTGCTCTCATTGGGCAGCCCGGGGGGCTCAGTGGTTTAGTGCTGCCTTCGGCCCAGGGCATGATCCTGGAGTCCCGGGATCGAGTCCCATGTCGGGCTCCCTGCATGGAGCCTGCTTCTCCCTCTGCCTGCGTCTCTGCCTCTGTCTCTGTGTGTGTCTCTCATGAATAAAAAAATAAAATCTTAAAAAAAAAAAAAGGTGCTCTGGTTTGTAATAATCGGGATTATTACAACTGAAATGCCAATTTATTTATTTATTTTTAAGATTTTATTTATTAATGAGACAGAGAGAGAGACACACAAGCAGAGGGGGAAGCAGGCTCCCTGCAGGGAGCCCGATGCGGAACTCGATCCCAGGACCCTGGGGTCACAACCTGAGCCGAAGGCAGATGCTCAGTTACTGAGCCACCAGGGTGCCCCTGAAATGCCAATTTTCAGAGGGTCTGTCTGGGCCGGTTCTTTAAGAAAGTCTGGGCGGAGGCGCTCAGCACACGCCTGCAGCCCTGGCACCTCCCTGCTCCTGGTGTCTGCACCTTCCACTTCCACTCGGGGGTCGGAGCCGCTGGGAGTCTGTGCAGCACGCCCCTCCTCCCCATTTCCCCCCACCCCGTCATGGCGCGGCCCCCTCATCCCGCTCCGTACCTGACCCCACTGACACCCGTCTTCCTCTCGCAGCTGGCTTCCTGTCAGCCCACCACACAGACGGGGAGCTCCCCGGTACCCCCCTGCAGACGGCACGGGCCATCTGAGGCATGGCGTCTGCCCAGAACATTGCACTCCGCACACAACGCTGAAAGTATTCTCCAAACCCAATCGCATGCACTTTTTTCTCCCTACTTTCTAGTCACATCAAAGGCATTTTCTCAAGATAGCAAAAGGCTTTGAGAAAAACGCGTTCCATCCTACAGTGAGTCGGGTTTCCTTAACCCCCTCCCCACCGTGGAGCATTCAGGACGCTTCCAAGGGTTCCCGCTAGCACACGACAGTGTTCAGCCCCGCCAGTATGTCTCTGTGCCTGAGCCGAACTCCATCCCAGAGTGGCATTGCCGGCACCTGCGCAGCCCCCCGCCCCCCGTCCCCTGGCTGTCCCCCGCCCAGCCCCACCGTCCCCGCTGCAGGAGCTGGTGCCCAGGGCGGCCGGCCACGCTCACCTTCCAGATGCCTCCGCTGGTGGTCCAGCATGACGTCCTTGCGGTAGAACATTTTGTTGCAGACCTCACAAGCAAACTTCTTGTCCCCGTGCTTCTTCTTGTGCTTGGAAAGGTTACTGTTGGTGGAGAAGAATCTGAAACACATCTCACATTGGAACGTCTTGTCATCTGTCCGGAGAGCAAGCAGACACACGGCAGCTTTTAGGTAAGTGACACTGAATACAGGATCGGCATCCTGGCCGTGGGAGCGGCACCCAGGCCCTGGGGAAGGCAGGGCCCGCACTGGGCAGCCCTGGGCCGGGCACCGGGGCACACAGCATACAAGGTGCCCCCGGAGCCAGCCGGTCCTCAGCGTGGGGAGCGACACCAGCCCCTCTGCTGGCAGCACCAGGCCCCACCCTGTCCCCCATGCCCCCCATGTCTGGGGATGATTCCTCGAAAGCAGACGGGCCTGAACTATCACTGGTCTGGGCCCTCACCCTGCACCCAACCTGAGTGCCGCCCCGACCCCCGGTCTCAGGAAGCTGCGGCTCCCCTCGCCCAAGGCTCCACCCCCACCTGTCACCTGTCCCTGCTCTGCCCCCGCTCCTGTCCCACATGCACAAATGCCCAGGTTCTCCCACCGTCCACATTACTGTCTCGTTCTAGGTCCCTCTTTAACAGGCACACCCCCCCATGCTCTCATACACACCCTCACCCTCACACCTCCACTCACACCCCACACCTCCATTCTCACACACACCGACACTCACACACACAGCCATACATCACACATGCACACACCCCACATGCTCCACACTCCCACACACCCCCACACTCACATGCCCCTCGAACATCTCATATACTCACACATGCACACCCGCACACCCTGCACACTCACACTCACACCCCCCCCGCTGGGCTGGTACTAAACAGCACAGGTGCGCCTCCCACCGGGCAGGTGGCCCGAGTCCCGGGGCTTCAGCCTTCTCTGTCACGAGTGCCAGCAAGTGCCTACAGAGAACCCACTTCCACCCGTTCCCAAGGGCTCAGCCATCCGGGACCAGTGGCCACACCATGGGTGGCCTCCCTGCCGTGGCTCACACGCATTTATGTTTCAATAAAATGCAGAACTAAGAGCAAACACCTGTTACTCAGGACCGGTGGAGGGGCAGGGACCCTGGGAGAGGGGATGGTGGGTTTCGGGGGGAGCTGGGCTGCATGGGAGGCTGACAGACGCTTGGCTGGAGGGCTTGGACATGAGCCTGTGCCGCTCTCCGGCACTACCTGGACGGCCATGGGCAGTACGAGGACCGCCTGAATGAGCCACCAGGACCGGTCCTGCCGAGCAAACCCCTGAGCAAAACCCATCAGTCCCCACATTTCAAAAAGCTTCTCCCTGTGTCATAGAAATCCTCAGTTTAACGGTCTAGAGGGAACAAGTTCTTAACATCAATGCTACGGAAAAGTATAACAGGATGCAAATGACACATGACACAGAGGAGCTCAGTTCCAGGTTTATTCTGTTTTCCACCTGAAACTTCTAACCTTGGAAATTAGAAAAAGTATTTTAATTCACCGTGGCCCTGTTATTTCTATATAATGAAAAGAAAACTAACGCCTGCTTTCACAGGACCATAGGCTGACGGGCAGCGGTAGCTGCTCTCTGATGTCTTTTATCACTTTGTTTCATTTGCATCCAGAGAAACTGAGGTAGGAAGACAACCGGAGTGTACCTCACCGAGCAGCTGGGGGCACAGGGTTGGCACCGGGCCGTGCACCTGCAGAACGGGGCGCCGTCCCCACTCCGGCCACGGGCACAGCCGGGGATCCAGACAGACCCTCCGCTAATGGAAATAGCAGGTGGATATCCCCCAGATTTGAGGGAGCTCTGGGGGTGCAGAGCTCAGGACGCAGGTGGTGCAGCACAGGGCCAGTTCACCTGGAAGCTTCCGAGGCCACGACTTCGTGCCAAGGCCATGGACGCTGCAGGGTGGTTAAGGCTCAGAAAAAACGAGCCTCGCCTGCCACTCAGAGGAGCCCCGTCTTGGGAGCGAGGCTCAGTGAAGAGACAAGCCATGGCTTCAAACAGGAGCCCTCCGACCCGAACACAGGGGGACGGGCAGCGGAGGGTTAGCTAATGCTGGTTAAGGGGTCTCTGAGAGATGGGGGGGCAAGAACCAACACAGACGTCCACGTGATGCACACACAAGACTCAACGGGACAGAAGCTGAGAACCAAGGGCCAACCTGGCAGGTCTCTAAGCTGACATGGGGCCCGGCCTCTCCGGCAAAGCTAGGGCTCCCTGCCCTGCCCCCTGCCAGCACTCCAGTGACTCCCTGCTGGGGGCAGTGTGACCCCAACCCCGGCTCAGAGGCGCCCCGTTGGCCACAGGTCTGCCCCAACCCACAAGGAGCTTTCTGAGACTGGTGGACAGAAGCAGGCTCAGAGCCAAACTGGTCTCTGCAGGGTGGCAGCTGCGGCCTGTCCCGGGTGCTGCCAGGACAACCGCTAACAGAGAGCTGATGGTCAAGGGGGCCCTTCCGTGCGCGACGCAGAGCTCCCCTCCCAGGTCACCACCCACCTCCACGGGCTTCTCACGTAGCCCTAGCACAATGCCACACCTCTGCTCCCCCTGCTTGACAGCAGCCTCGGACGGGGGGACACGGACAGCCTCCCCCGGACACTAAGAGGAAGTGAGATGGTACCCTCCCCACACACGGAAGCTTCCCCCTGCATCTCCTGCAGGTGACAAGTAACAGTTGCTTGGAAGCAGATCGAATGGAGGGACATGACAGCGGTGAGGCGGTCTGGTTGGAAGCGCTGCACACTCGGGGCGGCCACGGGGGTACCGACGCAGAGTGGCGTCCGCTCACCTGTCCTGCAATTGTGGAACTCCAGCGCGCTCTCGATGCGGAAGGTCTTCTCACAGGTGCCGCATCGGTACCGGTACTCGCTGTCCACCTGGCGACGGGGAGCACCGTCAGCGAGAGGCAGGACGGGCCCCGCGTCCGCCTCCCCGTGTGTGTCTGCCCCTCTCCCTCGCAATTCTGGGCACAGGAGCAAGTTTTCGCTCTGGCCACCCAGTTGCCCGGGAAGAAGGCCCCGCTCAGGGCCCGCGGGGCAAACGCCAGCCCACGGGAGCCTGCTGCCTCCTCCCTCCTCCCGCCGCCCGTCTTCGCCCAGCCCTGCACCCACACCCTCCCCTCCTCCCCTTCCTCCTCCTCCCTCGAGACAGGGTCCTCCTGCCCAGCTGCCCATCCTGTCCGTGGGCCGCGAGCCCCATGCCAGCCGAGAACCCGGGTTCCACCCACCTCGTTCCTGCTGTGCTTGTAGGAGACGTGCTGCTTCAGACTCTCCTTGCGGCTGAACAACTTGGCACATTCCTCACATTTAAAGAGCTTGTCACCTAAGAGCCAACCGATAATGAGCCGGTTCAGGGCTCCGGGCAGGTACCAGGGCTGTGCATGCCACCTCTGGACCCGTCCTGGGCCAGGGCAGCCCCTCACTGGCTCCGCGGCGGGCGGGGGGGGACTCACCGTGTGAGCGCACATGCCTGCTCAGGTTGCTGCTGTTCTGGAAGATCTTGCTGCAGATGCTGCACTGGTAGACTCGCCGGTGCTCCCCCAGCTGCCGGACGAGCTTCCTCCGGATGCCGTGCCGGCTCGACAGGATTAGGCTCCTCTTGAGGGTGATGGTGGTGCTCTGATGGTGCGGGAACCTGCCAGGGCAGACACACACCCGGTAAGACAGGGGGCGGACCGTGTCATTGGAGAGAGAGTTCAAGGTTACGGTCACCTGGGAAAGAGCTCCTTGCAAACCTTCCTGGCTCAGTGGGACAAAGAAGGGAGGGTACCGGGCATCATCCCCGCTTCGGGGGCATGTGCACGGGGCAAACACCTCGAATGCATGACGGCCTCGGTGTTTTCTGTGCCGCCACGCGCCCGACTGCATGGTCACGGGCCCCCAGGAAGCCTGCGGCTCAGGCTGTCCCGAGAATAACCCTGGTCGTGTTTCTCACTCGGTCTGGCCTCTTCTCTGCTTTATGCTTTCTCTGACCCCAAGTTTTAAAATTTCTTCTTCCTACTGAAAGTATTTCTGACAGTAAGCCACAGAAGTCCTCCCGGCAAGAAGACAGAGTAGAGTGATCAACAGGTGGCACCACCGCCTCTGACAGCACGTCAGTCCCCGTTGTCAGGATCTGCATGGTTCCAGGAGGAACAGGACCAGGTACATTGTGAGAAGTGTAAGGGGCACTCCAAAAAAGCCTCCCCCCCCCCAAATTCAACGTCACTAACCTATTCAACGTCAGAGCAAAGATTTACCCAAAAATGGTAACTGAAATACAAAATATTGGGGCGCGTGGGTGGCTCAGTGGTTGAGCAACTGCCTTCAGCTCAGGGCGTGATCCCGGGTCCTGGGATCAAGTCCCGCATCGGGCTCCCCGCATGGAGCCTGCTTCTCCCTCTGCCTGTGTCTCTGTCTCTCTCTGTGTGTCTTCTAGTGAATAAATGAAATCTTTTTTAAAAAATAAAATACAAAATATTTTCCTTGTTTGCAAAAAAAAAAAAAAAAAAAACAAAACATAGAGCAAGGTGTTAAATTTACAGAAATTCCAATACAAAATTGCTTCATAGGGATCCCTGGGTGGCGCAGCGGTTTGGCGCCTGCCTTTGGCCCATGGCGCGATCCTGGAGACCCGGGATCAAATCCCACGTCAGGCTCCCGGTGCATGGAGCCTGCTTCTCCCTCTGCCTGTGTCTCTGCCTCTCTCTCTCTCTCTCTCTGTGACTATCATAAATAAATAAAAATTTAAAAAAATTGTTTTATAATAGCAGCACTATTCACAGTAGCCAACAGGTGGAAGCCACCCAGGTGTCCACTGATGATTACACAAAATAGGGTCTCTCTCTCTCTCTCTCTCTCTCTATATATATATATATATACATATATATGTGATGGAATAATGTCCAGCCTTAATACAGAAGGTCAGTCCGGCAGCTGCTCCAACAGGGGTTGGAGGACACCACGCTAAGTGACACAGCCAGGCACCAAAGGACAAATACTGTACGGCTGTAGTCATACGAGGAAGCCAGAGACACAGCTACCTCCTAGAAGGGACCTCCGTCTTCACAGAGACAGAGATAGGGCGGGGAGTTGGGGGAGAGGGAAATGGGGAGTTAATGAGGACAGAGTTTCAATTTGGCAAGATGGAAATGCTCTGCAGATGGACGGTGGTGAAGGTCATGCAGCTACGGCAAGGTTAACATCACAAAATCGGTCACTCGATAGTGCTCAAGATAATAATAAAATTTTTTTTAAAGATTTTATTTATTTATTCATGAGAGGCACAGAGAGAGAGAGAGAGGCAGAGACACAGGCAGAGGGAGAAGCAGGCTCCATGCAGGGAGCCCGACGTGGGACTCGATCCCGGGTCTCCAGGATCAGGCCCTGGGCTGAAGGCAGTGCTAGACCAGTGGGCCACTGGGCTGCCCAGATAGCAAATTTTATGTGATGTGTGTTTCACTACAAAAAATAAATAAATAAATAAATAAATAAATAAATAAATAAATAAATAAAAATAAAAAATTTGTCTTTAACCACTTTCACACAGAACCTACTCCTCCGCTCCTGAGTTCCGGAACAGTCCTGCTGCTCCCCAAGGACACCCAAGGCCCCGCACCAGGAGTGAGCCAGTCTCCCTGCTGGGGGCACCGTCGCGCCCGGACGGAGCAGCCGTCCACACTGGCGCCCCGAGGGCTGGGGCAGGACTTACTTTGGCACTGAACTGGCGTCGCTGGTGGTGGTGGCCAGCTTCCCCAGCACCAGCTCCATGATCCGCTCATCTGGCGCCGCGGCCACGGGCTCGTCCGGCGGGACCTCGGTAATGATCTCGGCCACTTGCTCTGTGTGAAGGGGATGTGACAGGCCGTGTCATCGCCGGAGCGGGGGACAGAACACAACCGGACCGGGAGGACGCACCCAAGCGCACGGCAGCCCGGCCAAAGTCGTAGGCCTGGGTTGCAAGATACACACAGATGAAAGAAGACAGACAGACCAGGGATATTTGGAATCCACACTTTTACCTGTTTAGAAAAGCAAAATGTTATCCTTAACGCTGAAGTTAAAGTGTGTGACTCTTTCCTGAAACCACAGCAGTCAAAACACTATTTCGGTCCCTTTTCCTACCAGCCCAAACCAAAGCATTTTGATACACGGCGGGATCTTTTCACGTACTCGATTACTCCCAACGGGGAGCTGGAAATACAAACGTTTAACATCAGACGTGCCATCGTATGTTCAAAAGCAGATAATCATTCTGTATGAGAGTCAGATGCCAAATAACTGCGGTAACGGGGATCCTGGCCTGAAACATGGGAAGATAACACGAAAAACTTTAGGCGCTGGTTTCCACCACTACGCCTGCTTCCTACGTGTGTTCCTAATGCAAGTAATAATTAGGGAAAGAATCACTTCAGCTTTCGGCTCCCCTCGCCTCTTCTCTGCCTGGGTAGAGAGAAGTAGGGATGCGGCTCGGAGGGGGGGCGGTTGATGTCACTTGTCCGTCTATGGGCTCTGAGGAGAACTCGAACTCGTAGCCGGCTGCAGGAGAGGGTGAGGCCCAGAGTCGCCCAGAGTGTTACGTGAATGCTGCTCCTCTGAGCTCCTTTTCATTCCAGAAAAGAATAAACACTCGGGAAAAGAAACAAGGGCTGTGCAGGCAGCGAAGTGCCCTGTGGCCACTAGGAAGACAGTGAGGGGACCCCGCTCTCAACGTCCCACCCGGTCCTGATACCTGAGACTGGGGGAGGGCGCTGGCACCAGGCAGTGCTGGCAGAGGCCACACGAGGACCGAGCAGCCACGGGCCCCGCACACCCAAGACACTGGGTCACAGTCCCTCCAAACTCAACTGAGGATATGATTGCAATGGGCCCAGCCACGGCCTGGATGCAAGGTGATGGGGGAGCGCACGGTGGGGCATGCGCACGGTGGGGGAGGTGGGGGAACCAACGCCGCTCGCAGCAGAGGACGAACGGCCAGAACCGCAGTGTGGGGAACTCTCGCTCCACAGGCCGCGAGCAAAGTGCTGGGCCGAGCCCGGAGAGAGGGATTCACGAGAAGCCCCAGGGTGGGCAGGACTGATGCATGCAAAGGCAGGGAGGGAAGCCTGGGGCGATGGCAGTGCTCTCTGTCCTGACGGGGCGCAGGGGACACGGGGAACCTGGTCAGTGAGCACATGCTGTGTACTGCCCACTGGGTCACACGGGAACTGGGCTCTACAGTGACGTAGGGGCAAAGGGAAGGCTGGTTCCATCTCCACCTGGACGCTCTAGACTAGTTTTCCCACTGGTAAGGCTCCCAGCCCAGGACCACCCCCACCTGCCGGCCCCTCCCCCAGAACCAGCCCTCTCCCCCCACCAGCTCCTCCCCCAGGACCACCCTCTCCACCTGCCGGCCCCTCCCCCAGGACCACCCTCTCCACCTGCCGGCCCCTCCCCCAGGACCACCCTCTCCACCTGCCGGCCCCTCCCCCAGGACCACCCTCTCCACCTGCCGGCCCCTCCCCCAGGACCACCCTCTCCACCTGCCGGCCCCTCCCCCAGGACCACCCTCTCCACCTCCCGGCTCCTCCCCCAGGACCACCCTCTCCACCTGCCGGCCCCTCCCCCAGGGCCACCCTCTCTACCTCCCGGCTCCTCCCCCAGGACCACCCTCTCCACCTGCCGGCTCCTCCCCCAGGACCACCCTCTCCACCTCCCGGCTCCTCCTCCCCCAGGACCACCCTCTCCACCTGCCGGCCCCTCCCCCAGGACCACCCTCTCCACCTGCCGGCCCCTCCCCCAGGACCACCCTCTCTACCTCCCGGCTCCTCCCCCAGGACCACCCTCTCCACCTGCCGGCTCCTCCCCCAGGACCACCCTCTCCACCTCCCGGCTCCTCCTCCCCCAGGACCACCCTCTCCACCTCCCGGCTCCTCCCTCAGGACCACCCTCTCCACCTGCCGGCCCCTCCCCCAGGACCACCCTCTCCACCTGCCGGCCCCTCCCCCAGGACCACCCTCTCTACCTCCCGGCTCCTCCCCCAGGACCACCCTCTCCACCTGCCGGCTCCTCCCCCAGGACCACCCTCTCCACCTGCCGGCTCCTCCCCCAGGACCACCCTCTCCACCTCCCGGCTCCTCCTCCCCCAGGACCACCCTCTCCACCTGCCGGCCCCTCCCCCAGGACCACCCTCTCCACCTGCCGGCCCCTCCCCCAGGACCACCCTCTCTACCTCCCGGCTCCTCCCCCAGGACCACCCTCTCCACCTGCCGGCCCCTCCCCCAGGACCACCCTCTCCACCTGCCGGCTCCTCCCCCAGGACCACCCTCTCTACCTCCCGGCTCCTCCCCCAGGACCACCCTCTCCACCTCCCGGCTCCTCCTCCCCCAGGACCACCCTCTCCACCTGCCGGCCCCTCCCCCAGGGCCACCCTCTCTACCTCCCGGCTCCTCCCCCAGGACCACCCTCTCCACCTGCCGGCTCCTCCCCCAGGACCACCCTCTCCACCTCCCGGCTCCTCCTCCCCCAGGACCACCCTCTCCACCTGCCGGCCCCTCCCCCAGGACCACCCTCTCCACCTGCCGGCCCCTCCCCCAGGACCACCCTCTCTACCTCCCGGCTCCTCCCCCAGGACCACCCTCTCCACCTGCCGGCTCCTCCCCCAGGACCACCCTCTCCACCTCCCGGCTCCTCCTCCCCCAGGACCACCCTCTCCACCTCCCGGCTCCTCCCCCAGGACCACCCTCTCCACCTGCCGGCCCCTCCCCCAGGACCACCCTCTCTACCTCCCGGCCCCTCCCCCAGGACCACCCTCTCCACCTGCCGGCTCCTCCCCCAGGACCACCCTCTCCACCTCCCGGCTCCTCCTCCCCCAGGACCACCCTCTCCACCTGCCGGCCCCTCCCCCAGGGCCACCCTCTCTACCTCCCGGCTCCTCCCCCAGGACCACCCTCTCCACCTGCCGGCCCCTCCCCCAGGACCACCCTCTCCACCTGCCGGCCCCTCCCCCAGGACCACCCTCTCTACCTCCCGGCTCCTCCCCCAGGACCACCCTCTCCACCTGCCGGCTCCTCCCCCAGGACCACCCTCTCCACCTCCCGGCTCCTCCTCCCCCAGGACCACCCTCTCCACCTCCCGGCTCCTCCCCCAGGACCACCCTCTCCACCTGCCGGCCCCTCCCCCAGGACCACCCTCTCTACCTCCCGGCCCCTCCCCCAGGACCACCCTCTCCACCTGCCGGCTCCTCCCCCAGGACCACCCTCTCCACCTCCCGGCTCCTCCTCCCCCAGGACCACCCTCTCCACCTGCCGGCCCCTCCCCCAGGGCCACCCTCTCTACCTCCCGGCTCCTCCCCCAGGACCACCCTCTCCACCTGCCGGCTCCTCCCCCAGGACCACCCTCTCCACCTCCCGGCTCCTCCTCCCCCAGGACCACCCTCTCCACCTGCCGGCCCCTCCCCCAGGACCACCCTCTCCACCTGCCGGCCCCTCCCCCAGGACCACCCTCTCTACCTCCCGGCTCCTCCCCCAGGACCACCCTCTCCACCTGCCGGCTCCTCCCCCAGGACCACCCTCTCCACCTCCCGGCTCCTCCTCCCCCAGGACCACCCTCTCCACCTCCCGGCTCCTCCCTCAGGACCACCCTCTCCACCTGCCGGCCCCTCCCCCAGGACCACCCTCTCCACCTGCCGGCCCCTCCCCCAGGACCACCCTCTCTACCTCCCGGCTCCTCCCCCAGGACCACCCTCTCCACCTGCCGGCTCCTCCCCCAGGACCACCCTCTCCACCTCCCGGCTCCTCCTCCCCCAGGACCACCCTCTCCACCTCCCGGCTCCTCCCTCAGGACCACCCTCTCCACCTGCCGGCTCCTCCCCCAGGACCACCCTCTCCACCTGCCGGCCCCTCCCCCAGGACCAGCCCTCACCTGCAGGCTCCTTGCCTTCTATGATATCTAGTGGCTGCTCAGGTTTTGATGCTTTGGGTTTTCTCCCTCTTCGAGGCTTTTTCTTCTGCTCTTTGGTGGCACTGACACTCTTGGGAGCCGCAGGAGGCTCCCCTCGGGGCACTTCTGGTTCCTTCTCAGGAGCGGCTTCGTGCTGGCTGGCTGGCGGAAGGCTTTTGGCTTGTTCCAAGTGGCCCAACAGGTGCTCTGCAGCAGAGGGAAGCAAATGCACAGGGACATGAGGCAGCCCGTCCGTGTGCCCACTGCCTTCCCCATTTTGTTTGTTTTTAACTTCATTTGCCAACAATGGGACCTTCCACAGGTAAATAAACTTTATTTCCACTGCTTCTGAAAATTAAAGCACTTTCACTGCACCAAACAGGACTACTATTTAAAAAGCTAAATTAGGTGATAAAACCAGGGCTGGCTCAAAGTGCACACCGTTTTATAAAAAGTACAAGCACGTATACACGTGTCTGTGCAAGGAAAAACCGCAGAAGGGCGGGCGTCCCAACACGGCACTGGGGCTCTCTCCAGACGCTGGCACTACAACGCTCGTTTTCTTCTTCATACCTACTTATATTTTCCAACGTTCGTGATGAATTTATATCACAATTACTTAAAAAAAATGTAGCCTCTACAAAGAAATAGCAAGAAATAGCTACCTTGTGAGAAACAATATTGTCTTAAAAAAAAAATACTGCACAAAGGCAAAAACCCTCTTGTTTCACTTTCAACTGAAGAAAGCCCTCGGAGGCCCCCGCAAAGGAATGATAACTACAAAGCCACAGGAGCCAGGCAGGCAGGGATGGGTACGGAGTTCAAGAGACAAGTGCCCTTCAATGAAGGCCTGCAGGGCACCAGGAAGGAGGAGGTGGGGACGACCCACAGGACAGGTGGGGAGCAACACTCAAAGGACCGACGGCACCGGTGCACACATTGAGGCCGAGGGCCGGTCCTCCCCAATGAGAATCTTAACCGGCTCACACAAGTACTCAGCACGAAGGGGCTGTTACTTCTTCATTTGTTGCATATTTAGGGTCATTGGGGTGGGGTAAGTGCCCTCTAGGAGCTGGATCCAGGGAGGGAAAGAAAATGCAAAAGCAAACACAGCATAACGCGCCATGTGTCCTGGGAAGGGCTTGGCAGTTCGGCCACACAGCAGAACAAGCCATCGATGAGCCCACCTGCCTGACAACACCTGGAAAGGCTGGATCAGACACAGAGCCTGGCCGCCCCCACCACGGAGCCTAAAGAGAAAGAAGGTGCGCAGCGGGAAACACGTTCAAGGCCAAGTGTAAAGGCAGGAGCTGACGGAGGTCCCGGTATAGGGCCTGGGGTGCTCACACGTGAGCAGCTCTGGGGAACACGGCTGGGGTCTACACAGCGGCCCAGGAGGGGGCTGTTCACCCAAAGTCAGGGAACATCGGCCGACCGTGCGTCGCCACCTGTGCAAAGGGACGGCGTGGAAACGACAGCGCCGCTTGGAGCACACGCGGGAGTGCGCCCCGCCTGGACTTTTCAATTGCACTTGGCAACCCTGCGTGCACGCCGGCGCTTACCATTCAAGAGCTGCAGCTCCAGGAAGGTGGCGGAACACACTTTACACACCCACTGGCTGGGCTCTGACTCCACGGCGGCGCTGCTTTCTGGGGTGCCTGCAGCTTCAAAAGAGCGGAGGAAAGGGTGATGCACAGCAGCACGTCCCCCCGCCCCCCAAAGCCCAGCGCCCTGGGGCCCGTGCTATCAAGGCAGTAACCACAGCTCCCCTCTCCGTGTTGCTCCCGGGGCTTCGCACGCGTGGACACCTCGGGTCCCCAGGGACGTCCCCGTTTCACAGGTGAGGAAACTGATCACAGAGAGGTGGAGCTGGAGCAGCCCAGTGCGGGGTCTGTCCCCAGTCCCAGCTCCCCTGACTTTGCTGTGTGTTTCGAGGTCAGCTCTGCCACCTGCGTATTGGCTGATTTCTAGAACAAAGATGGATTTCGGAGCAAATGTGAAAAAGAGACGGAATGAAGGTAATTGAGCCTCCACAGTTCTGATGCTCACCAAGAAAGATTCTGAGTCATTTATGGGAAGACAGCTCCTGGTCCATCGCCACCGCTCCCCCCCCCCACACACACACAATTCTAGAACACAGTGGTGGTCCCCAAGGCCCGCCCACCTTGCCCTGTCCCCAGGCCACTGGCCCCAAGGCACGGTGATGGCCACAAGAGGGCCCCTTCCCTCCACTCATTGCTGGGGTCTCAAGGACATGCAGACCTGAGGTCTCATCACGGGGAAGGAGAGGTTAAGCCCTCTCCCGACCTGTCCTGACCTGTTGGATCCAGGTCATCAGAAGGATGCAGAGGACCAGCTTCCTGTCCAGGTAACAGTGTCAAGAACTTTCACGGCAGTTCTATGAAATACTTTTGGGCTATTTCTCCCCAAAAAGAGTGAAAAAAAAAAAAACCCTACAAAGTATTTCTAAAATTTCAGAGCACCTTATTTGCTCTCCTGATTCAAACTGTCATTTAGGGGGATGGTGCCTTCTAGCGGATGGGGACGTGATGACCAGTCGTGTCCCCCGTTCTTGGAAGGAACACACAGGACGAATGACAGTCAACTCAGGACTCCCCAGGAGGGTGGCTGGGGGAACACAAGGAGGCGGCTGTACTGGTGGACACAGTCCAGGCTAAATTCATGAAAATCTACCTTCTCACACTCAGCTTCAGGTTCGAGTTCTCCTGTAGGTAAAAGCAAGCAGAACAACAACCTTGTTCCGACGTGGCCCTGGAGTGTCGTGGGCCGTGAGACCCCGTGTAGGACCCAGCTGACAAGGTCAGCCTCTCCTACCCTGACCCCAGTGTGCAGTCTGGCCGGTCCCGGGGGCACACGCGCATCAGCTGGAGGGCCCGAAGGGATCCTGCCCGTGACAAAGCCCAGTCAGGAAGATCCAGGAGATCTTGCACGGCACCCGTGAGCACAGCCACACCACGCTCAAAAGTGAAGCCTGGCCCAGCAGGACGCGCCACTGCCTCCCTGGGGCCAGGCCAGGCACCTGCTTTCAGCAAATCCTAAAGGATGGGCTTAGGAGACTCCAGGTGTGGATCTCTCCAAATCCCTCCCGTCCCCTTCACCCCACAAAGCTCCTGGCCTCCCTCTGAGTATCCCCGCAAAGGTGGCAAGCTCCTCTGCCAGCAGAGCCACGGGGCAGGCCTTCAGGCCAGCTGGCTCCCCGCCCACATTCCCCGAGGGCACCCTCATGGCTCACACTCCACCTCTCAGCTCCCCAGCTCATAGTGGATACAAGAGGCGTCCCCCCCAAATTCACATCTGCCTGCCATCTTTGGACAGGGTCTTTGCGGATAGATATCTTTAAGATGGGGTCATATGTGTAGGGCAGACCCTTGATCCAGTGACTGGTGTCCCTATAAGAGAGAACACAGAGACACAGCAGCGAGAAAGCCACACGAGGGCAGGGCCAGGGATCGGGGTGATGCCACCTACAAGCCAAGGGCTGCTGGCAGCACCCGAAGCTGCGAGAGGCCTCTAGGAGGAACCGGCCCTGCCAACACCAGAGCCTAGACTTCAGGCTCCGCGGCTGGGAGAGCCTTCTGCTGCTCGAGCCTGCTGAAGGTCTGCTTGGTTCGGGCAGCCGCCTGGACTCGTCTCCCATCACCGGCACAGGGACGGCCAGGAGGGCTCCCCGGGGCGGCAGGCCACAAAGCTGCAACCACACGGGACAGGCCGGAGCCTTCCAGAGCTGCTTATATCACATCGGGCTCACACTAAAAAGGAAACCCATCCTCTTGTCGGAGTCCCGCAGCGTGGGCGCGTGTCAGAGAGAAAGAGGGTTATCTATGCCCCTGAGCAAGTAACTGTGGCAACAACAGGTGCGACCGCCCCTGGCGGCCTCAGGCGAGGATATGAACCACTGTGCGTGCACGCCAAAGACGTGGCCTGGCAGTGGCGGCGAGCTCATGTGGTCTCAGGTTGAGGCGCAAGGACTCACAACAGGGACGGGGCAGGATCTAAGCTCCACGGGCCCCCTTCCCACGGTGATGCCCCACACCCTGGGGTGGCAGGACACAAAGCTGGGGGTGCTTTTCCAATGGGAACGGTGGACTTGGGCAAATCACACATATGACCTTCACTGGGTCTTTCCTGGAACATGTGTGCACACACATGCACACGTGAGCACAGATGCACACACGCATGCATACACACCTGTACACACCTGAGCACATACATACGTACATCCTCACATGCACACGTGAGCATAGATGCACACACACTTGCACACACATGCATACACACCTGCACACACCTGAGCACATACATACACACACTCACATGCACAGGTGCACACACGAGCACACTTGCACACACACAGATGCACACACATGTGTCCTTGAGCACACCCCAAATCTAGAGGAGGCCGCCACAGGGTAGAGAGCCCCAGCCTGGAGCCAGATTCCGGGTTGAATCCCGACTCCTCTGTCTCCTGCTCTGTGACTCAGGGCAGGCTCCCTAACCTCTCTGCGCTCCGTGTCCTCTGCCCCAAAAACAGAGATAATCGCCCCACCTTGCAGGATGGTGGGTGCAGAGGAGTTATAGCGTAGAAAGCCCCGCAGGCAGAGCTGAGAATCAGCCTGCTGTGTCCTAGCACCCGAGTTCCCATGGGACACTTCCCACCAGCCAGTGTCGGGCTCAGGGGTGAGCCCAGACGTTTTACTAGCAGTACAACAGACCCGACCCCGGGGGGTCAAGGGCAGCTGCCCCTCCTCCCCACACCACACCGGCCTGCCAGCATCGTCCCCCCCAGACACTGGGCACAGGGGCAGCACGTACCATGGGCACTGGGGCAGGCCTGCTTCAGCATGGGCTTGTCCATCTTCTTCGCGTAGAAGGCCGCGTACCACACGCGCAGCTCAGCGCCGGGGGGGATGTCCCTCGAGGTGGTGAAGTACACGTCATTGCCGTGCTGGTAGGCTGTCAGGTTCTGGTGCTCAGGCCCCACCGCTGGCCGCACAAGCATCATCCAGTTGCAGTCGTCCTCGTTGGAGGTGTCGAAGCACACAGGGTGCCCATCCTTCTGGAACACCTGAGGGTGGGCATGGCCACCAAGGGGCCAGGGAAGGAGCTGGTTACCTGACGTCTGCAGGTCAGCGTGGGGAGGGGGCGCCAACCAGCCCAGACCGGGCTGCACCAGAGGCCAGATCAGGCTCCACACAGAACCTGATTCAGGGCTCATCGGGGGACCTGAGTTCTGTGCACAGCCCAGGTAGGAACGGAGAAGCCTTAGGTCTACCCACGGTCCAGGTACAGAGGGTGGACACTCAAGCGCTCATCAGGTTCCAAGTGGGCCCAGTGACACCTGAGTTCTACTCCTGGTCCAGGTGTCACCCGACACCTGGATGCAGTGCATGGCCCAGCTGGGAAGGAGGCTGCCTAAGGTCTGCCGTGTGGTCTGGGTGGGCACCAGGACACCCGCGCTCTTCCCTGCTCTCACAGGTGTGTCTGCTGAGTCCAGCCAGCCCTCAGAGGCTGCGCCCTTGCCTGTAACACTGCGCTGCTGCTTAATGGATGGGAGCAGCGAGGAACGTCAACATTCTGGGGTTGGGGTAACCACATGAATAGAGGGGGGCCTGGGGTTCTCTCAGCTTTTCCTGCACAGGCTCCCCACTGCCGACGAGCCAGAGGCCCCCTCTGAGGTGGGAGTGCTTGAGGGCAGCTGGTGTGGGCTGTGCTGCCAGGAGCCTCTGCGCTCACCACGGTGGGCAGAGAGCCACCCCCACCCCCCAGGGCACATGGGTGCTCAATGCTGAGGGCACTGAGAACGAGTTGGTGTCAGACCTCAAGAACCGAGTCACTGAAGGAAGCCAAAACGGGCACATAGGACTCTTCCCAAGGGGCCTCGTCCCAACCACGTACCCACAGCAACCACGTGCATTCAAGGGCCCCGGGTCCTGCGAAGGATGGCAGCCAATGGCCTTTGCGGGGCTTGGCCTCAGGCTTCTTTATTCCTTCACATAAAACAGACTTTCTTGGGACACCTAGATGGCTCAGCAGTTGAGCGTCTGCCTTCAGCTCAGGTCGTGACCCCAGGGTCCTGAGTTTGAGTCCCACATTGGGCTCCCCACAGGGACCCTGCTTCTGCCTCTGCCTGTGTCTCTTTCTGTGTCTCTCATGAATAAACAAAATGTTAAAAAAATTTTTTTTCTTTCTTTTGTTTGCAAACAAATCAAATAGCTTTCCTTCCTCCCCATTTTGCTGAAGTCTGCCCTGTGAGCTCAACTTTTCCAAGAACTGCCCGAAGCTACCCATTTCATGTCTGTCCTGGAACACGCGGGTCTCTGCCTAGGGATGCTAGGAAAAACTCTCTCTGTGGGTCACTGCAGCAGGACCAGCGCCCTGGTCCTCACTGTTCATTCACAGACGTTTCTGGAGGCATATCTGGCCCGGGCACATGCTCGGGACCGGGACAGAACCGTTGTCTCCTGGCCTCACGACGCTTCCATACGTCTTCCTTCGAGAACTCAAAGCCTTCCTGCAACTTACATCCATCCTGTTAAGCTCAATTTCACAAAAAATTTGTCTTTTCTCAGTCCAATGTGCTTTCCTAAAGCTGATAAACTTTGCACTGGTGTCTCTTCACTGCTTAAAGGAAACCCCTTCCTTTTGAAAGCACTTTGCGAAGTACCCATTGCCTGGCTCTGGTGTGAGAGTGGCTGTGCCTACACGGCCCCAGGAGGTGCAGGCAGCGGCCCCCGGAGGCTGTACCCAGCCCAGGCCGTGAGGGAAGTAAAGGCGGCGCTGTGGTCTTGCACACATTTGCCACACGCTGTCTTCGGTGGTTGGCAACGTTGCAAAGTGCAAATTGCTTGCTTAACTTTAATGCTTTTGTGATACAAAAACAAACTAAAATCAAACACGAACCAGGGGCTTGGAAGAAAGCGGAACTAAGGGTCTCTGAAGCAGCTGAAGTCACAGATCGGTCAGCTGAACGCGTGGCTCCCCCTCGCCCGGGTAGCAGGTCTCACGCATCCCCGAGCCCCCACGGGCCCTGCCTTTACCTTCAGTGGAAATGCAGATTCCTTCTCCCATTTGGCAACCCTCCTTGACTCAAATGGACCAAACTGTGTTCTCTTGACGAGCTGAGTCACGGCAAACACTCCTTCAGCCCCGTCTTCCAGTCTCCTGATCTCTAGGTTGGAAGGGAGGGATGACCTAGAAATGGAACAGGAGGCCCTCAGCTCCGAGCACTGCGGGCCGAGGACAGCCCCCCATGGCAGGGACAGTTGGTTAAGAAGGCCCCAAAGCTCATTCTTGCTGCAATGCCATCCTCGGAGGTGACCAAGAGCTTCCTACTGGGGACAGAGGTGGTGAGGGCCCAGTGGCCAGTGTGCACCCAGCTCTGGACTGGCCCCAGGGACTTCACAGGACTCATCCAGAGCACACAAGGAGGAAGGGGCCATTGACTAAAGGCTGTGTTTGAAATCCCCACCCGGGGGACCAACCACTACTTTGCCATCAGGGGTGGGCTGTGACAGCAGAGATGCATGGGACCGAGCTCTGGTCCCCGGAGCCACACAGCCTGGGGAGAGGTGGGGAGCTCCACGATGAGGCGCCACGGGCAAAGCACCACGAGAAAGGAGAAAGTGCCACGGCATTCTCAGGAGAACAGGGTTTCCAGGCAGGCTGAATGGGCCAGCGGAGGACGCTTTTACCTAAACTATGAGAGTGTCGAGGACAGGGCACTGGAGGAGGAAGGCCGGTGAGCTAGGACCCCGACATGAGCTAAGGCTGGGGACAAGCCAGTGCTTCCCTGGAAGCCGTGATGGCTCTGCCTGGCTCCCTGCACTCACCACCTTGGGTCCCACCTTTGCCCACAGTGGGCATCTGTCAGGCCCAGATCCGGGCTGCTGGGAAAACTGAATGAGCAGACTTGCAGCCTTGGCCTGCCGGCTCTTCACGGCTGCCCTGCTGTGTCTCGGCCAGCTTGGCCCCGAGGGACTCTGAACTAGAGCAAGACATTCACTCTGAAGCCTTCGAAACGTGTGTTGGCTCATGCCGGTGGCCGGCTACTCCACTCACAGTGGGCTGGAAATGACAGATGCCCTCTGGAACCTGAGGACAGGCAGGCGCCAAGCCCTGCCTTCTCCTTTTGCGGTTTCCTCCTGTGACATCATGATTTCTAAGAAATATACATTTGGTCATTCAGATGGCCAAAGACACTTCTCAGACCTAAGTGCTCCACCCACAGTTCCTGAAAACACTTCAGAGCCATAAAGAGGAAATAGGTGTCTGGTCACTAATGAAGGTGACCCCTGGCCCCCCACCCCAGGGCGGGTGCTGTGCCTGGAGGGCCGGCCACGTGGGTGCAAGGTTGGAGCTTCCGGTCCCGCCCTCACCCCAACCTCCAGGGTGGGAGAGGGGCTGGAGGCTGGGTCACCCGGTGGTCCATGACTCAGTCAGTCCTGCCTGTGTAATGAAGGCTGGGTAGGGAGCTTCTAGGTCGGTGAGCTTGTAGGGGCGGGGTGTGGGTGCAGGGGAGGGCAAGGGAGCTCCCCGTCCTTTCCTGGGACCCCCACCCCCTTCACGTCTCTCCATCTGGCTGTTCGTTCATATATATCATCGATCACATCCTTTAGCAGGCTGGTTAGTAAGCGCTGCCCAGAGTTCTGTGAGCCGCTCCAGCAACGTGAAAGCAGGAGGCCGAGGAGCTCCAATCTGTGGCGCGGGGCAGAGGCTCATGTGGGAGCCGGGGGCGTGCGGCCGGTGTCGGGAGGGGGGTGCGGGGCGGGCTTGGGGGACTGGGTCCTGCACGTGAGGTCTGATGCCGTCTCCGGGCAGACAGGGTCGGAGCTGAGCCCTGCCGGTGTCTGAGAACTGCCTGGGCTTGCAGGGGGAGCCCCCACGTCGGAACCGGACCCGGGGAACCCGAAAAGGCATAGAGCTCAACTCTGTTGGACAGGAAGGACTATAAACAAACAGCTCAAGGCAGCCACTCACCGCGCCCTGCTTAACACAAAGGAGTCTTTGACCATGACCACAGGGCCCAGCTCAGGACATTCAGAATCGTGGTACTGGCTGCAGTCCTCGCACCCTGCAACAGACACGAGAGCATCAGAGGGGACACAGTGCTGGGAGGGGGGCCCCCCAGGGACACCGCAGGCTCCCTGCCCGACAGGGGTGATCGACGGTGCCCCCCCACAAATATAACAATGGTGCAAACACAGGATGTGGCCCCCAAGGAAAAGATCTTGTCTGATGGCACATTTCAACGTATGTGGTTACTCTGTGGGGACAAAGAACTAGATCTTCCCGAGGAACGAGAATACATGGAACTTCACCTATTTAACCTGTTTACCATAAATCTCTTTTTAAACCCCTGGCACCATAAATCTCTTTTTAAACCCCTGGCATACTTTTCTGAATCAAGTGCCACCCCCCGCAAAGTCCCCTTTGCTCAGAGTTCTGAGAAAGATGATCCTTTTAACACCACACTCTGGCAGCGCATTTCTCGCGCAATAAACTTGTTTCTTTTTATTTTTAACGTTAAATTCAATTTGCCAACATAGAGTGTGACGCCCAGCGCTCATCCCATCAGGTGCCCCCCTCAATGCCCGTCACCCGGTTACCCCGTCCCCCCCACTCACCTCCCCTCCAGCCACCGTGTATTTTAAAATTGGTTTCTTAAAGCAAGCAAAGTCATTTCAATTTAAAAAGAAACAGCTTTTCTGTGATATAAAAACAAAAGGTGGATGTGGTTTTGCTGGGACAGTAAGTGGCGCAGCCATCTGTGCTCAAGGACAGGCCAGGGGCTACTTACAAATGAACATGATCTCCTCGCTCCCGTCTTCGGCCATTTCTGACACCTGCCAGGAAACAAGGGCCTGTTGTTAGTGACGAGCTTTTTTGCCAGAGCCATCTGTAAGGACAATTCCTGTGAAAGGCTCCTCGAAGGACCTTACGTGGGGTTTTAAAGGCATTGAGCAGGGGCCTCCCCTTTATTGTGATGAGGCTGGGGGCCCTGAGACGTTTTCTCACCTAAAAAATGTCGTTTTTTATTAAAAGCAAGTGATTTGAGGAGCACCTGGGTGGCTCAGTGGCTGAGCGTTGCTCTTTGGCCCAGGGCGTGACCCCGGGGTCCTGGGATCAGTCCCCATCGGGCTCCCCGCAGGGAGCCTGCTTCTCCCTCTGCCTGTGTCTCTGCCTCTCTCTGTGCGTGTCTCTCACGAATAAATAAGTCATCTTAAAAAAAAAAAAAAGAAATGATTTGAATGCCCGCTAGATTAGAAAGTCTTTATGAGCTCAGACTTTCATCTTTCTATATTAGTCACTGGGTTCCATTTGTAAAATAAACACATCACCGTGTTTAAAAGTCGGTTTCCTACTGTGACTTCCGGTTTTCTTTCCTCCGTCACTAGACTGTGAACTCCTCTCCAGGGCAATCGTGTCTAGTACAACCTCTATCCTCTTTCAGCTGCCACCCTGTGTCTGACACCCAGTACACACCCATGTCTCCTGGGAACCAGAGCAACTCACGGCATCGTGGAGCAGGGTGCTCGCCACATAAAACTCTATCAGATCAGTCACTTCTGTTTTTGACTAATTCTGTGAGGTTAGAACCCCCCACACTTATTCGAGGGGTGACCTGGACATGTTAATTCTGGGGCCTAGATTCTTTGACCTATAAAACGGAAATAAAAATGCTAATTTTTGAAAGACCTAATTGAAAGACCTATACTCTGAAAACCAGAAAACACTGGTGAAAGAAACTGAAGATGCCGCAAACAAATGGAAAGACATGTTCATGTTCATGGATCCCAATAACAAGTATCGTTCAAGTGTCTATACCACCCAAAGCATTCTACATACTTAATGTGATCCCTATCAAAGCTCCAACAGCATTTTTCACAGAACTAAAACAAACAATCGTAAAATGTGCATGGAACCACAAAACACCCCAAATTGACACTGCAGACTGGAAAAAAGGAAAAACTGGAGACATCACAATCCCAGATTTCAAGATACACTACAAAGCTGGAGTGATCAAAACAGTATGGTACTGGCACAAAAACAGACACACAGATCAGTGGAAAAGGACAGAGATCCCAGAAATAAATCCATGATTATACGGTCAATTTATCTTCAACAAATGAGGCAAGAATATGCAACAGGAAAAAGACAAATAGTGTTGGGAACACTGGTCAGCAACCTGCAGAAGAATGAAACTGGACCACTTTCTTACACCAAACACAAAATAAACTCAAAATGGATTAAAGACCTAAAAGTAAGACCTGAAACCATAGAAATCCTAGAGGAGAGCACAGGCAGTAATTTCTCTGACATGGGCCATAGCAACATGTTTCTAGGAATGTCTCCTAAAGCAAAGAAAATAAAAGCAAAAATGAACTATTGGGAAGCTTCTGCACAGTAAAGGAAAACAATCAACAAAACAAAAAGACAACTTACTGAATGGGAGAAGATATTTGTAAATGACATATCCGATAAAGAGTTATTGAAAAGAACTGCTACTACAACTCAATATCCAAAAAAACAGATAATCCAACTAAAAAATGGGCAGAAGACATGAACAGACATTTCTCTAAAGACGGCATCCAGGGGCAGCCCTGGTGGCGCAGCGGTTTAGCGCTGCCTGCAGCCCACGGTGTGATCCTGGAGACCCGGGATTGAGTCCCACATTGGGCTCCCTGCATGGAGCCTGCTTCTCTGCCTGTGTCTCTGCGCCTCTCTCTCTCTGAATAAAAAAAAGAAAGAGAAGAAGAAAGAAGAAAGAAGAAAGAAGAAGAAGAAGAAGGCATCCAGACAGCCAACAGACACGTGTGAAGATACCAGTTCACTCATCATCAACCAGGAAATCACCCCCCACCTGTCGGGATGGCTAAACACAACAACACAAGAAACAACAGGTGTTGGCGAGAATGTGGAGAAGGGGGAACCCTCGTGTGCTGTTGGTGGGAATGCAAGCTGGTGCAGCCACTGTGGAAAAGGTATGGAGGTTCCTCAAAAAGTTAAGAATAGAGCTACCCTATGATCCAGTAATTCCATTACTATTTACCCAAAGAATATGAAAATACTAATTCAAGGGAATGCATGCACTCTGTTTACAACAGCATTATCTACGATAGCCAAGATGTGGGAACAGCCTAAGTGTCCATCAACTGATGAATGGGGACGCCTGGGTGGTTCAGTGGTTGAGCGCCTGCCTTCGGCTCAGGTCGTGATCCCGGGGTCCTGGGATCGAGTCCCACATTAGGCTCCCTGCATGGAGCCTGCTTCTCCCTCTACCTCTGCCTCTCTATGTCTCTCATGAATAAATAAATAAACATCTTTATATAAAAACTTGATGAATGGATAAAGAAGATGTGATATATATGTATATATATATATATGTATGCATACACACATATATGTATATATATATACACACGTATGCACCTGTATGTAAACATATATTATATGTATATATACAAACATACAATGGAATATTACTAATGCCATAGAAAGCATGAAATCTTGCCATTTGCCATAACATGGATGGGTCAGGGTATAATGCTAAGTGAGATAAGTCAGTGAAAAACAAATACCACATGATTTCATCCATATGTGGAATTTAAGAAACAAATGAGCAAAGAAAAAAAAGAGACAAATCAAAACGCAGATTCTTAAGTACAGAGAACACAGTGCGGTCACCAGAGGGGATGTGGGCAGGAGGATGGGTGAGACAGGTGATGGGGAGTAAGAGGTACACCTGCCACGATGAGCACCGGGCGATGTGTGAAGTGCTGAATCACTACATTGCACACCTAAAACTATCATAACACTGTATGTTAACCATAGTGGAATTAAAATAGGGTTTTTTTTTTAATGCTCACTTCATATAGTTTTAGGGGGAACATAAAGTATAAAGTACCATACACCCAGCCTGCACTGAAAATAATAATTCCTCTTCTCTCTCACTTGCTCTATCGCCCAAGGAAGCTGACCCGGCACAGCCTTCCTGCACCCCACTTCTCGTCGGAGCCCCTCTGTATTGCTAGGTTCTTTTTTGGAAAAGTATGCAGGTTGGCTACCTCCTGACTGCTGATTTCACAAGGCCTCTGTCCCCATTCCATCCCCAGCAGCAGCCTGAAGAATGAAAAGCAGACAATGCAGAGTCCAAATGAAAACTCAGATTCCCCGAACACGTTTATGTGAGCAGAGAAGAGAGAGTCACAGACTACACTGTGGAAGACTTGATTTAGCAATGAGGAGACAAGGCAGAGACATGGGATTTCCAATCTGCCTTGAAAGTGCCAAGGAGAGATCCTGGGTGGCTCAGCGGTTTGGCACCTGCCTTCGGCCCAGGGCGTGATCCCGGAGTTCCGGGATTGAGTCCTGCATCGGGCTCCCTGCATGGGGCCTGCTTCTCCCTCTGCCTGTGTCTCTGCCTCTCTCTGTCTCTCATGAATGAATGAAAGAATGAATGAATGAATGAATGAATAAAATAAAATTTAAAAAAAAAGAAAGTGCCAAGGACCGGGGCATCTGGTGGCTCAGTCAGTTAGGCGTTCTACTCTTGATTTCAGCTCAGGTCATGACCTCAGGGTCCTGGGACCAAGCCCTGCATCAGGCGAGAAGCCTGCTAAGTTTCTCTCTCTCCCTCTCCCTTTGCCTTCCCCACATCCCCTTCAAAAAAAAAAAAAGTACTAAAGATCAATAACCAGGGTGTTTACTTTTCTAAACACAGCCCACTATTTTTCTGGAACATCTACTTAAGTTAAAAGGTATCTCATGTGGCTGTGAGTTGAGCTGTGGTTTAACTTAAGGCTTCCTGGCAGATGGGTACCAGGGGTGTGGTCAGGGGCCAATCTGGGATGGGGACAGGAGCAGGTCCCTGAGCAGAAGGCGAAGACGGGCAAAGAGGCAGAAGGAACATGTGGAAACCTGCTTCCATGAGTTGCTGAAGTGCCCCAAGGAGCCTGAGAACCATCTACCTGCCGGCACAAACCCTTCCACCTGCCGGCACTGCCTGCCAATGACAAGGGTCCTGCCAAGGCAAGAGCAGGCTCTGAAGAGGCTGCCCAGAGCTGCAGGCTCAGGGCAGACAGAGTGTGGTGTCCCTATAGCACCTGTGAGTGTGGGACTGTGCAGACAAGGTCAACAGCCTCAAGTATTCTTGAGGCCTGCCGAGCCCTGGGGGCTGCCTCTTTCCTGGCAGCACCTGCCTCTGCTCTGCACCCCTCGGCAAGGGGTGGGGGGCATGAAGCTGAGTCTCCTGCCCCTGGAGTGGCCCCCAAAGAAGCGGCTCCTCCAAGCACGTAGCTGGGGCAGGAAACCCAGGCGACTTAGTTTTCACTGTGGCCACGGGAAGAATATGAGAGTGGCAGGAAACAGCGGGAGGCTCAGGCTTTTTTACCACCAGTGCTGTCGGTATACTGAAATGTCAGTCCCGGGAAAGAACATCCCTTATTAGAAGCCTCCGATCCCTGAAACACGGCCTCCACAATGGTTCTCTGCAGCCCAGGAAACAGATCACAGCCACCCTGGACAGCGAGCGGGTCAGGCCTGAAGGGAGGGGGCACCTGGACCTCCGCGCCCTTCACAAAATCCCCTTCGCGCTCAGGAGGGAAGCCCTGTCTCCAGACGTTCACAGTGCGTAACAAATCCCAGGATGGGAGATTACAGGTAGCGTTTTAGGGAAAATAAGCAAAAAAGACAGTAGGTGTGAGAGCTGGCCATTTTAACCACCCATCTGGGAACATTTATGCCAGTGGTTCTCAAAGTGGGGTCCCTGGACCACCACCAGCAGCTCCTGAGAATCAATCAGAAATGCCAGGTTCTCGGGCCCCTCCCCAGACCTGCTGAAGCAGAGACTCCCTGGGATGGGTCCTGGCACTCTGTGCTCTAGAACCCCCAGGTCTGAGCACGGCTGCCGACCCGCACATCTCTCCAGCACACATATGGTCTCTGCTACAGGGAACCAGCGAACCACGGCTGGGGTCACCAGGAGACCACCCAAATGCATCAGGAAACCACATTTATCATGAACGTCAGCTGGGATCAAACGGGGACTACCTGCGTGTCAGCTGGGGGGCCATGGGGGCAAGGGCGATCCCAGACGAATGTTCTCTGTGGGAGCTCACAGGCAGGCCCCACCCATGTGGGCTGTGAAAATCAGCCTTGGAAAAGAAGACTCCCATGAGGACCCAGTCTACCCCATTTCAAGCCTCAGCCTAAGCCACAGTAAAGATGCTGCTGGTGATGGAGGGACAGACCCACAGGTCAACGGAAACCGAGAAACAGACCCAAATACGCTCAACTGGTTTTCAGTGGATGCATACATAAAGCAACTCACGAAGGAAGGGCAGAGAGACGGCCTCTCGGCAAGTGGTGTTGGGGCAAGTGGACGAGGGAAAGGGGCCGTAATGAACCGTGATGTCACATCTCATACAAAATGGATCCTAGACTCAAGACAGCATATAGCAACTTTTTTCTTTTTTTAGGAAAAATATAAGAGACAATTGTTGAGATCTAGGGTAGGCAATTTTTAGACTTGTCACCAAAAGTGCAGTCTACAAACAGAGAACTAATTAGACTATATCAAAATTTAAAATTTTGCTCAACAGAGGACACTGAGATGAGGGGAAGAAGACCAGCTACAGGCCGGGAGGCATCTCTGCAAACCGCACATCCACACCCGGAAGGTGCAAAGGACTCTCAGAACTCAACAGTCACATACAAACATCCAATCAGTACATGGGCGAAAGACACGATGGGCATTTCTCCGGTGAACATATATAGATGACAAATAAGCACAGGAAAAGGGGCCCGACCCCATTTGCCGCCAGGGAAATGCGGTCACAGCACATCACTGAGATGCGGGCACACACCTGCCGGCACACACCTGCCGGCGCGGCGCAGGATGAGCACTCGTGTGTGGCTGGCGGGAGCGGAGACCGTGTGGCAGTTTCTGATGAAACCAACATGCACTTGGCCTCTGACCCAGCCACTGCGCTCGTGGGCACTTAGCCCAGAGAAAACGGCCATCCCCACAAAAGCCTGAGCACAACTGTTCACAGCAGCCTTGTTCACGACAGCCCAGACTGGAAACAAGCTCCGAGGCCCCCCAAACGGGTGACCCAACCGTCTGGGGTCGACCCGCAGCCCGGAAGACTTATCTGCAATGAGAAGGAGCGAACCGGTGATACACACACAACGGGTGCTGGGGGATTCTCCAGGATGGTGCTGAGGGATGGACGCCAATCCCAAAAGGTCATGCGCATAGGCTGACCCCATTTATGTAACCTCCCTGAAGCGACAATTCAGAGAGGGGGGACTAGAGTCGTGGCTGGTGGGGGTTCAGGTAGGACAGTGGTGAGGCTGTGAGGGGGCGGGCGGCAGGAGGGACCCCCGTGGGGGCGGCGGGCCCCGCACCTGCACCGTGTCGCCGTCAGCATCCTGGGTGTGACCTCACGCTGGAGCTCTGCACGGTGTCACCAGCCCCGGGGACCCGGGCAGAGGGCACGGGAGATCGCGTGGCAGGCTTTCTAATGACTGCAGGAAACCTACAATGATCTCAAAGTTCAATTAAAGAAAAGACATGGAAAAAAAAGAAAAAAAGAAAAGAAAAGACATGGAGGACAGATCGACAGACACGAAGTGACTGTGAGCCCAGGGTGCGGGGGTGGAAGCCGAGCGTGCGTGGCCTTCGCTGTGCAGCGGGAAATCCCAATGCTGAGCGCCTGAGCTCGTTTAAGGAGGCGCAGAGATGCAGACACAGGAACTCAGGGCTGCGGCCAGGGCTGGCTTCCGCGCACGGCCAGCGGGGGCTCCCGGACGGGGACACATGGGGCACATCGGCCCAGGGACGGGGTGCGGCAGTAGTTGCCTGCTGTTTTCTTCCACAATAAAATTACGTGTACCCGGTGCCAACACACACTTGTCCCGTGTCTGTTCATCCATCTGCTCGTGAGTCCTTCTACCTGGCTGGCTTTGGACGCGTGTCCTTTTCTGCACCTCACCTGACTGGTCGCCCGGGACACGGCCGACCACCGTCCACTCTTGTCCCCATTCCCCAGTCGCCCTCCCGGGGGATCCGCCCTCTACCCCACCCTAGTCCCAGCTCCCCTGGGTTGTCAGCACTCCCCGGGGGACCCTCCCCCGGCAGCCACACCCACTTCCGTGCCTCTGAGATACACCTGCACTGCAGGTAATGCCCCATGGAGTCCCACACCTTCACCTGGAGGCCATGAGCCACTGAATGTGCAGGAAATGAGCACCTGACCTTTCCCGGCTTCCCTGCCCCATGGGGCCCTCCTGTGTCTCCCACATCTTGGAACGTGGGTGTCAGAGACGTGGGCTCGTCCTGCCCCGGGGTCCCTCCCCACGGCCTCCAGCACCTCCCCTGACCACACCCCACCCTCCCCCTCCTGGATGGCTGCTGGGGCCTCTGGCCTTCCTGCTCCCCACTGGCCGGGCACCCCATTTCCCACACTGCCAAGGGGGCTGCTTCTGGAAACCTGAACCCAACCGTACTAGCTGCCAGCCAGAAAGCCGACTGGCTTCCCACCGCCTCCAGGGAAGAAAACCCCAGTCCACCAGCCTCTTCTGCCCACCTGCCCCTCACTGAGCCTCTCAGGGCACAGTGGCCTCCTTTTCGTTCCCAGAAACACCAAGCGCCCTCCTGCCTCCGGGCCACCCTCACGCGGTTCCCTCTGCCTGGAACCTCCCTCGGCTCTGCCGCTGGCTAACACCTACTCGTTCTTCACATCTTGGCTTAATTGGCACATCTCTGGGGAGGGGTTTCCTGGTCCACCTGCTGAAATTAAGGCCTTGGAACACTTTCTAAAAGCACCCTGCAATTTTCCATGACCGCACTTTTGACCACTGTAATCACTTCCACATGTTATTTATCTCGTGACCCCACAGGGCCTACAGGGCAAGAGCCATCAGCCTTGCTGGGCCCGGCAAGGGCCAGGCATGTGTGTGTGTGTATGGGGGGGGGTGACATCTCCTAACAGAGCTGGCCACGTCTCTGTGTACGTCCCTGCACTCCCCCTGCTGACCCCTAGTATGGGCAGAGGTCCCCTCCTGGGGTCTGGCCTGCCTCCCACACTTTGCTTCTCTGCCCCCCCCACCACCACCCCGTCCTGCTTCCCCGGGAGTCACCCACCCCACATAGTCCTTCTCTTTCAAGACAGAGCCCAGACTCACCCTCCAGACACCTTCCTCCCTGTCAACCAGTCTCCCTCCCGAAATCCCAAAACGAGGTTGACCCTGCCTATTAAACGCGATCTCAAGCTGTCATCAATCACAGACGACGTCTGGGTTTTTCTTTTGTACTAGATTTCCAAGGGAAGATCGATCTTGATCTCTCTACTCACTCCCTTTTCAAATTCCTACGCCCTTTGTACGCCATGCTCCACAGACCGTAAGCTTGGGTATCTTTTCACTGGACTCCTCGGTACCTCCGGGTAATTAAGAGTTCGCAAGAAAGCTGGTTCAAAGGCTTCGTTTGTAAAACTTAGGCCAGGAGGTCCAGAAGTTTGCGTAGATTAGCGGTGAGACCTGCGAGAGATTCCTTACATTCCAATCAAAAGAGACTGTACGTGCTTATCTCACTTCCCCAGTATTTACAGAGCACCTGCTCCGGGCAAGGCTCCAGCACCAGGACTCGGCTCGGCACCCGCCCCAGGGAGGTCCTTGCCCCGTGTGCCTTCCACCCTCCAGGGGCGGCAGCTTGGGCCTGGCCTTGCTTTCATGCTCACCTTCCACTTCCCAGGACGGTGCTTCCGCCCCCCCAGGGAAAGCCTATACACTCCCTTCTGGGTACAAAGGGGGAAAGATCTAAGGAAGGTGCACCGGTTCCCCTGCGCTTACTGGGCAGCTGTGCCCCACTGGGGTCAATCCTAAGGTCACAGTCTGTATGGGGCCTTGGCACGGCTGTCGGAGAGCGCCGAGCCGTGCACGTGTCTCCGATGATGGCCCGTGGGTCATCCACCGCCCCCGAGCCTGGCCGCTTTGTGCAGGCGGTGAGGGGACCAGGGTTCATTTCCACAGCTACGGGTGTTTATCAGCCAGAACTCTGAGATGCGGGGAAGACGTCCCACCACCACCCTCAGCTCAGAAGGCCCAGAAACCTCAGTGGGACGGTTCTGAGCTTTGCAGGCGTGTTCTATCGAAACACAGCATGGTTCTACAGAACACCAGCCTTCGGGGCCTTCTACAACCTGCCGTGAGTCCAGTTGCGACCTGGAGAGGAAAGAAGCAGCCCTTGTGTTCCAGCACAGAGCGCACAACTCAAACATCCTCAGGAAGACACGTCGGTGTAAAGGGGCCTGGGAACGGGAAAGAAATCCAAGCAGATGAGGCGCCTGGGTGGGCTCAGGGGTTGAGCGTCCGCCTTCGGCCCAGGGTGTGATCCACAGGTCCTGGGATCGAGTCCCACATCAGGCTCCCTGTGTGGAGTCTGCTTCTCCCTCTGCCTATGTGTCTGCCTCTCTCTGTGTCTCTCTGAATAAATACATAAACCTTAAAATACACACACACACACACACACACACACACACACACACACACATCTCCAAGCACTGGGCTCCTCTCTAGACATGGAGCCTACTTAAAAAAATAAATTAAAAGAAAAAGAAACCCAAGCAGAACCTCTGCATGACCTCGACAAAAGGTGTGGATGTTTTTTATAAAGATTATTTCATGTGACTTTGACTACCGTAGGTCCCTCAGACGGGGGGATCCTACTGCATTTGTCCTTGGGCGCCTGTCTCGCCCATGTCACTAAGCATGGTGTCCGCGAGTTCCTCCATGGGCCAAGAGGCCCCTCCTCTTCAAGCCTGAACACTCCTCCCTCGGACGGCGCAGACAGGCCGTCCACCCACCAATGGACACTTGGGTTGGTCCCACCGCTTGGCTATTGTGAACGATCCTGCTGTGAACGTGGGTGTGCAAGTGTCTCTGTAAGTCCCTGCTTCCACTTCTCTGGGTGCAGACCGAGAGCTGGAATTGCCGGATCGCGTGGTGCCACGTTCCACGTTCTGAGGGGCCCCTCCCCCACGATGGTGCCCGAGGCTTCCAGCTGCTCCCCATCCTCCCAACACCCGTTGTTTCGTTCATTTGCTTTTATAGCCGCCATCCCGGTGGATATGAGGTGGAAAAAGATGATCTCTTAACGTGACCTGCAAAAGCCCTGGTTCAGAAAAAGCAACCCGTGTTGAAACATTGCACAATGAACACATCACAATCTTAAAACACAGGCGGCCAAAAATAACTCAAAGAGAGAGGCGTTTGCAGCGGAGGCCGTTGACGCAAGTGTGAAATGAAGATTATCTCTCGCCTGCTGGCCTGGCTGGGCCTTCCCTGCCCCTCCCGGGACCATCGATGTGACAGGGGGACGGGCTCGGGAGCAAGGTGACGGTGTCCTGGGGGTCTGTGACTGGCTGGGACGATGTACGAGATCCACCTCGGCAGCACAAGTCTAAGGTGAGCTGCACACGCAATATGCTGGGAGCTGTTTGTGCTACATTTTGAAATAATTATAGAATCGCAGGAAATTGCCGAAAGAGCATAGAGAGGCCCCAGTCACCCTTCACTCAGTTTTCCCCGACGGCTGGATCTTACGTAACCGTGGATAACATCACAATTCCTGGGAGCCCTCGGCGCGCTATCAACACCAGGAAGGTGACCTTGGCGCAGTGTGTGTGCGCGTCGCTCGATGTCCTTCTATCACAGGGGCAGATCTGTGCAGCCACCTCCACGGTCAAGATGCAGGAGGAATGTCCCACTCGGAGAAGACCTGGCCGCCGTGGCCCCCTCTACGGCCACACACCCTCCCGACCCCCCACTCCTAACCGCCCCCCCAGGCAACCACACATCCAGTCTCCGTCCCTGTAATGCTCTCGTTTCAAGATGTCATATAGATGGAATCGTACGCGATGGGATCTTTGGAGATAGGCTTTCATGTCACTCAGCAAGGTGCCCCTGGGGTCCCTTCAGATTGTCCCACAGATCCAGGGTAGCCCTTTGCACCGCTGAGTGATGCTCCGCAGTGTGAGCGCTATGCAGCCGGCTGAACCATTCACTCACCGAGGGACCCCTGGGCTTTCCCTCACTTGGGGCTTTTACACATAAAGCTGCAATGAACAAGTGTGCACGGGTTTCCCGTGGACGCAGCTGTCACTTCTCTGGGATGCATGCCCCCCAAGTGCAAGGGGTCCACCCGGGTCACCTACTAAGTGCATGCTAAGGAGTTGTCACGGCACAGGAGAGCCCCACGCCTCCGCGTCCTCGCCGGTATCTGGGGTTGTCACCAGGTTTGATTCCAGCCCCTCTCACAGATGGACACAGGCACCTCACCAGGGTTTCGCCTTGCACTTCCCTAATGGCTAACAACATCGGACACCTTTTCGTGTGCCGGTTTGCAAATCCTCACCAGTAGAGTGTCCCTCGTGTCCTCTGCCCATTTTCTCAGATTTGTCTTTTTTTTCCCCCCAGTGTGTTCTGAAGTTCCCTGTGTATCCCGATCCTTCATCAGAAACGTGGCTCACAAGCATTTTCTCCCTCCCTTCGGCGCTGCTTTCCAGTCCTCCCAGTGAGGTCTCCGCAGAACGAAGGTTTTTAATTTGATCAAGTCCCACCCACGGATTTTCCCCTCTACGGATTATGCTTTCGGTGTCCTGTCCTGTGACCGGTGCGTCAAGCCCTAGCTCCCCAAGTGTCCTCCTAGGTTTCATAGGAGAGTCTTGGAGTTTTACACATTGAAGTGTATTTCCCGTTTGAGTTAATGTTTGTGTAAGACGTGAGGTCATCCCTGCCTACAGATGAGCAACTGTGTCAGCACCACCGAGCTGCTTTTGTGCGTCTGCCCCCAAACCAGCTCGCCCTGAGTCTGGGTTCTCTCGGCGGGGATCCGTCCCCCATCCCCCGGCCAGCCCCACTCACAGTGGAGAGCACTCAATACCGTCTTAATTACCATAGTTTTGGAATAAGTCTTCCAACTCGGGGGAGCACTTCCCTTTACTTTATTCTTCTTCAATATGGTTTAAGCCATACTTGTTCCTTTACTCTCTACATAAATTCTAGAACAATCCCGCCTCCGTCTACATGAAATCTTGCTGGAATTCACGCATGTAAATTTTGGTTACGCTTCAGTTAATATATCCCAAATATTATCATTTCAATATGATACAAAAAAATAATTAATGAATTTTTTTCATATGTATATGCTTTCCTCACTCAGATCAGCCGTATCAAGTGCTCAGCCCTGGTCTGGAGGCTCAGGGACTTTTTTTTTTAAGCAAGAAGGACATTTTCCTACATTTGCTAATACACATGTCGTGAAAATATTAAAAGCATTATGAGAAAAAAAAATCATGAGAAGGAAAGAGCAAACAGATGAGAGCTATCTTGACAAACGTGTGCTGCAAGAAAAGTTCCTGAAAAGATGGTCTGGGCGGGACCCCAGGGAAGTAAAGTAGCAGGTGGGCAGAGCGGAATTTGTGAGATTCCCATCCTGGGGTCCTGATTCACAACGGCACAGTAAAAAGGCCCTGAGAAGTCCTGCAATTTAAAAAAAAAAATCTCCTGGAATGTGTTTTTGACGCAACTGTGCTTGAACTTACTTGGACTTGAACTTACTTGGACTTACTCGTGCACACGCTGTTTCACGTGCTGGAGAACCTCAGCCCAGGGCACAGACTGGGTGCGTCAGGGCAAGGCAAGGGCCTGGTCCTGCTGCAGGGCACCCGGGTGCGAGTCTGGCTCTGCCCTGTTCTGGATGTTAGACACCCCCGTGTTAGTTACTTCCTCTCCGTGGGCTTCCGCTGCCGTGCAATGCCCACGCCCTCTCTCCCTGAGCACTGAGGGCACCATGAGCACGGAGTTTGAGCGTGACAGGCAGCCGCGCCCGGCCTGGGCCTCAGTGACCACGTGGGGACCATCCCACGGCCTGGAGACTAGCTTCCGAGAGGCACTTCATCCACCCCACTGGTTCTCGCTCCAGACTCTGCAGGCTGATAGATGCTCGTGGAAGCAGATGTGGGAAGCCGGGTCTAAGTGGGATGGACACAGAACACGGGCCTCTGCCGCGGGCACACATGACCAGGTCAGCAGCTTCCTAACTTAGGGACGGCCTCAGCTCCCCGACAGGGACGACGTTTCCAGACCCAGGGCCCGGGGGCAGGAGGGCCCCTGGGGGACGCAGCACATACCCACATGACCTTCGGGATGGAAACTGGCCCCAGCCCCCAGCTCAAGCCACCTCTCTGGGCAGGGCCCTTGGATGACAGAGCAGCAGGACCTCTTACTCCCTCTTCTTTCTCTTTTTCATCCCAGGTCATTTCCTCTCTAATTAAAGGGAACAGCTACAGGGGCACCTGGGTGGTGCCGTCAGCTGGGCGTCTGACTCTTGACCTGGGCTCAGGTCATGATCTCAGGGTGTTGGGACTGAGCCCTGCACTGGGCTCCGTGCTTGGCAGGGAGTCTGCTAGAGATCCCCTCCCTCCCTCTGCCCTCTGCCCCTGCTCACTCTCTCTTGAATAAATAAAGAAGTCTTTAAAAAATAAAAGTGAATAGCCACAAACCAGACACGCACCGTGGAAGCCAAAAGGCAGCCCCTCCACCTCCCTGGTTTCCTACCCGGCCTCCCCGGGGGCCTCTCTCTAGTCCGCATCTTTCTGCTTCCATGACTGGTGAGCACAGGCTCCCGCTGGGACCCCCCGGTGGCTCCCCTCTGGGGGCTGCACCCTTCGTGTTTACGATGAACAGAGACGAATAGAGAGCCTGCCCACTGTCTCCCCCTGCCCGGCTTCCCCCAACGTAGATTTGGTTCAATCAGCAGATCCGATATCATGACTCTGAAAACACTACCGCCTGCTTGCTCGAACAAATTTATTATCGATACATTTCTAGTATGACCTGTTAAAGGGCAATGATTTATTTTTTCCTATTATTTCTTATTTTCTGTACATACTTTGTTGCTGGCTGTGTATATTAGATTTCGGTGTGTGATGTTGCATAGGGTAGGTCACGTTGGTTGTTGTGGCTCTGGCGCAGTGAACCACCTCCACGGAGGTGTGGGTTGTTTCGTGTAGGTCTCGTCTGGTTAGTCGACTTTTGTGTATTGTTTCACGTCGATTTGGTGCGGTGCGTAGATTCTGCTGCGTGCGTTGTTTCGTAGGTCCTGTTGCTGTTTATGTGCAGCTTTTGTCGTGGGATGTTTGCGGAGAGCTTGGGTTTGCAGATTTTGTGGACTGTTGTTTCATGGCGGTCTTACGTTGTTGTCAGTGCAGGCCTTGTGCGTGCTGGAGTGTAGATCGTGTTGTACTGTCTGTGTCTGTGTCTCTGTCGTGTGTGCATGTGCAGATGCTGTTGGTGGCGGATGTGGCAGTGCTGGGGTGACGTGCCCACAGCTACCTCTTCCCACGTCCCGTAACCGCTCCTCCTCACGGTCTGTCTGCCCCACGGCCCTCCCGAGCCTGCCCTGGAGGCCTGACCTAGGCGCCCAGACTCCTGACTCCTGAGCGCCCTGGCCTCCATCCTGGGTCCTCTCTCTCAATCAGGGGGCCCAGTGCCCTGTGGTTTCCTCGGAGGGGTGCACGGAGGCACATCTTTGGAGAAGACTTGCTGTGTTTGCAGACGTCTTTATTGGAGTCTCTGAATGGTTTGCGGGGCACATGGTCATGTTCACCCAGACCGAGAAGGCAGGACGCCATGGTCCCCCCCCAGTGTCTAGCATTGCAGGGGAGGACCGTCACCATCCTCGCTGGCGAGCCTCTGTCCGGGACTCCCTGCCTCCAGAAGCTTTCAGATCTTCTGTCTCACTCTGTGTCCTCACGCGTCCTCGACCTGCTTCGGGGTTGAGCACTGCTGGGGCCCCCCCTCCCACCTGCAGATTTTCTTGTGTTACTTCTTTTAGAGTTTCTCCTGCTTTCTCTTCCTGAACCCCTTCGTTTCACCAAAGATCACTTCCGTACCTCTGATGTTTCACGTCTGGTTCTTTAAGAGGGTTTAAGAGCGACGATGGGGGACAGTGGTCTGCAGCCTGCCACCCTGAAAATGGCGCAAACCGAGGTCGTATGGACTTCCTCGTGCCGGTGAGAGCCCCACCTGACCGCTGTCTTTCTGCACACACACATTTATACAGGGAAGGGTGAGGTCTGCTTCTTAATAATGGGCCTTTGCAGGACACTTTCAAACTGGGCCCCCTTGAGAGCTCTGGTGACGGGAAGACCCTCACGCGTTCTCAGCAGAAACAGGGGGAGCTCCGTGGCCAGAGCGCAGTCCAGGGAAGTCAGGGGTGCTGGGGGGAGGGACCCCAAGGGACGAGCAGAGACCGAGAACATAGGATCAACTAACAGGACTGAAGCGGCCGCTGGAGCCAGGATCCCGTCACCCCCTGGGCCTACGTGGTGCCAAAGTCACACCTACGTTTGTGGTCACGATCAAAGGCAAACTTCCTATGCAACTACTTGGCACATTCGTCCTCAAACTTACAAAAGGCGAACCACGCGGACGGCTCCTTCTCTAAGGTTCGGGCTCCCCTCCCCGGAGCATGGGAAGTGACAGCCCCGCCACAGCATCTCGAGCATTATCCTCGCGTGGAGCGTGACTTAAGGACACCCCGACTCTCAAAGAGTTTGCCTCCCGCGGCACCAAGGGCAGAAGGCCGTTTGGTACCGGGGTTCTGCTGATACTGGCAACCCATCAACGCTCGCAGGTCCGAGCTGGAGACGGATCCATGCCCAAGACCAAGAACAAGCCCAGTGGAGCCAGCGACACGCGGCACAGACCCGGCAAAGAAGGGCGTCATCTCGGAGAGCGCCAAGTTTCAGTCGTATGTGAGTCTGTGGAACTGCGAGCCTGCAGGCTCGGGAAGGCTCGGGGGAGGGCCCAGAGTTGGGTTTCTGTGGATTTTATTAGGATGAGAGGCCTCAGCCGGGCCCGCGCTGTGACCCCGAGCTGCCCCCTGGCACCCCTCTAAGGGCTCCTCTGCGCCCCACATCATCCACGGCCAGTTTCCAGCCTCCGTGGCCCCTTCTCCTGGCTTCCTGTTCTGGAAATGCCCTCCCTGCATCTGTCAAAGTCCTACCCAAGCCTTGACCTCATCCAACTGGCCCCTCCTGGGCAGTGCACTCCTGCCCTGCCCCACATGGGCAGGCCACGCCCACTTTCCCCTGGGGGGCCGGGTGCCACCCGCAGCCTCCTCAGTACACACCTCTAGCCTGGGAATGCTCACGTCAGCCTCAGCCCAAGCCCATGCGTTAAAGCAAACAGGAATGTTTTCCTTAACGTCACCTCCCCCGTGGCTCTAGAGCCCTGGTTCTTTCTATTGCAAAAGAAACGGCTTCCTCACCGCTTCCTCACCGCCGTTCCCTCTTGCCTGGGAGGATGGGCCCCAGGGCTCCACCCAAGCATTGTCACCTCCCATGTCACCTCCCAGGCGGTGGAGCCAACCCTCCATCAGCGCTAGGCACCAGGTGGCACTCCGCAGGAGGCCCTCTGCCCCACCCCCGGGTCTCTCTGGGGGCGCCTTCCCAGCTCCTCTCCCGTCCAAAGCCACCCCCGGGGGAGGAGTGACCCAGGCTGCCCCTGGGTCCTCTCTCCCTCTGGACATGGCACCTGCCCCCACAGTCACCTCCCATCCCCATGTCCCCAGTGCGGCCCTCGGGCCGACCTGATGCCTGGCTCCAGGCTGACATTCCCTGCACTGGGGCCGACAGCTCAGACTGCTCGTCCTTAGTCTTAACAGCTGCGAGGGACGTAATTTCCAGCATATTATAAATATTGGCTTCTTAAAATAAAACCGTTAGGTCACTCTTCTAAACACGTCTATTGGAATCGAGCACAGCAGTGTGATATCTGGTGCCATCTGTTCGCGAGGCAGAGGAGCGAGCTCCCCCTCCACGGTCAGGAAATTCGGGCGCGTCTCTGCCTGGGATCTCCCGCCCCCTCCCTGCGGACGCCCTAAACCCTCTGCTCCGTGTTCGTGCCCGAAATGACTCTACTGCCCACCCTGCAAAGATGTGCGTCCATTTACGCCCATAAATCAAATTAGTCTTGATTTTCTGTGCCCAGAGTGCGTGAGAATTCCTTCCGGGCTGGGTTAGCGCTGCGATAATTGGAACCCCACTGATCCCAACAAAACGCCAGCGCACGGTTCGATCAAGGGCCACCAAGCACAGAAGCCGCTGGCTGGGGCGGGAGGCCTCTCCCGCGCTTCACCTGTCAGCGACAGACCTCCAGCCTCTTCCCGTTCATTCCTCTGAACGTGAGCGCGGGAAGCCTCGTTCTGCAGACGAGTGACGAGATCGATCAGCAGCCTCTCCTTCGGCCACTAATCAGCGACCCCTGTGACCGCCCACGGGTCCCCACCCCCTCCGACCGCGGAAAGCCTGAGGTCTCCTACCCGCAGAGAAGCCACTCCCCCCGACACCCACCTATCTGCGGGCATTCTGAGGTTCTGCACCCCAGGGCCACCGCCCACCCCAAGCCTGGAGATGGGGGTTGCTCTCTGCTGGACCCTTCCTTGGATCGGAGTGCATAGGGAAGGCGAGGACCCAGACGCCAGGCCCCGGCGGGGAGGCAATCTGAAGATGCTGCTGCCAGCAGGGCCCTGACTCCCCCTGGTCGCCACTCCCGCCTCCCCAGTCCGCACACACCTGTCACCTGCACCTGCTGTCGCCCACTGCACATTTCCCAACCAAACCGGCAGCAGGGCCTCCTGGCTCTAGGGATATACACTTTGTCCCGGTTCCCCCTTTGCCTCTTGCCTCCACCCTGTGTGTAATGGAATCTTGTCAGGCTTGGATTCCCCATGTGGCAACCACAGGGTCATGTCCCACCCCTGCCCAAAGCCCCCTGTGGCACCCACTGGCGCTCAGGATAAACTCGGGAACGGCGGACAGTGTGTGCTGCCCTCCTGCACCCTCCCCACTGGGTCACACTCCCTTTCCCGTCCTTGGGTATGCAAAGCTTCTTTTGCCCCAGGGCCTTTGCCCTTGCCACTCCTCTGCCTGTGACAGACTCACCCCTGCGCTGGTCTCAGCCCAAAGGTCCCCGGCTCCATCCCCCGAACTAAATTGTACTGTTTCTTGTTAACGTCCCCCCTGCTCCTGCCCCACCACCCTCCCTCCAGAACATCATTAGGTCCAAGAGGCATTAGGTCTTCTCTCCTGTTCCGTGCAGCGCAAAGCACATGGTAGGCCCACACTGAATAAATATTTGCCGGACGAATGGCCAAAGGGAGGAAAACACACACCCATGAACTGCTTGAGGTGAGCTGGGCAGCCACCACCCATCCGTCACGCACGTGCAAAGGAGACCGTGTCGGTCGTTGCTTGACAAACCTGCCCTCTGAAACCACGTGGATCAGAAACGTACCTTAAATCTCCCCTAAAGTCTGCAAAATGGGAGGCGCGTTCTCTTCCTTGGCTTTCTCCCCAGATAACGATATCAAAAGAATAATAATGAGGGAGGTACTAGCGGAGGCAAACAGAGATCTTTCCCAACTCTAATGACCCAGCCTTGTAACTGGGGTTAATTTTTTTTTTTTTTAATATATGTATCTTCTAGGGGGTAAAAAAAAAAAAATCACCTTCCTTTGTGCTTCCACAACAAGACACAACCTTATACTATCAGGAACTTTTTCTCCTTTTTGCAAAAGTAGGAGCCGGAGATGTCAACAGGGGGAAAACTCCGTAAAGGAGAAATGTGGCTGGCTTTTCCCTTCCAAGCCCCAAACTATAGGTCTCCGTCTTAACCATTCGCCATAAAGGCTGGTGATGTCAGGGAGATGCGGAGGAGCCCCGTGGAGCTGGGAAAACGTGGACAATGGGAAACCCTACAGATCTGAAGCAAAGTGATAAGGGGGGGGCGGGGGGCTGCCCGGGGAGGGGGGGCGCGTTGTCCCCCCGCTGCCCTTCGAGGCGATCACAGGGCCAGTGGCTGCTTTACTTCTCCATCCTCGGCAGTACGACCTGGAACCACACCGGCTTCTCCGAACGTCTCCAGTGAATCTGGATTTTTAGGAAAGTGGCTTATGCAGACGGGGTGGTGCGCCCGCAGCTGTGCATGCACGGAGGGGGCCGCGTGCACGCGGGGTCACACCTGCTTCTACCGCCGGCAGCGCCCCGGGGGCGGGGGCGGGGGCGGGGGCGGGGGCGGGCGGGAGGTCGGGGCGCCCCGGGCCGGGGGCTCCTGCAGGGTGGGCGCGCGGAGGGGGCTCCGGGGGTGTCCGCACGGCGACCCCGCCGCGCACCTGGCGAGCACCTCCACCTGCGCGCGCCCCCCCCGTGTCACCTGCCCCCCGCCCCCCCCCGCCCCCCCGCGGGTGTGCAGACGCGGGCGCTGGGGGAGCCTCCGACGACCCGCGCCGCTGACATCCCGCCGGGCGGGCGGCGAGGGCGGCCGGGGGCGGGGACCGCGGGCCGGGGCCGGGGCCGGGGCCGGGGCCGGGGCCGGGGGCGGAGGAGCCCCGCGCCGCACCCCCGGGCGAGCGCGGCCCCGAGCCCCGGGCCCCGGGCGGGGGCGGCGGCGGCGGCGGCGGCGGGCGGAGGCCGGAGGCGGCGGGCGGAGGCCGGAGGCGGCGGGCCCGGAGCGCGGGGCGCGGGGCGCGGGGCGGCGGCGCGCAGGGCGATCCCGGAGCGGCTCCGGGAAATCCAGCCGGGTTTTGACTCCGATCGCCCACGGAGCCCGCAGCCGGCGAATGTAACAAAGAACAGTCGGCATGGCGGCTGGACCGGGGCGGGCGGCGGGCGGGCGGGGCCGGGCGCGGGGCGCGGGGCCGGGCGCGGGGCGCGGGCGCGGGCGCGGGCCGGGCGGGGCCGGGGCGGCGCGCGGGGGCGGCGGCGGGCGCGGGGCCCGGGGCTTTACCTGCCTGTGGAATGTGCAGAGCGGGCTCGGATCCGGACTCCGGGTTGCGATCCGCTCCGGAAACTGCGCAGCACCGGAAGCCGGGGGGCGGCGGCGGGGCATTCTGGGAGTCGTAGTCCGCGGGGAGAGGCGCCGGCGCGGGCGGAGCGGGCTGAGCGGGCGGAGCGGGCGGCGCGGACCCGCGGCAGCAAGCAAGGTCGCGGGCGGTGTGGACGGGGAGCGGGAGGGCGGGTGCTGTGGGCCCGGGAGCGGGCGGCGTGCGCCTGCAGCAGGCGGGTCGCAGGCGGTGTGGACGGGAAGTGAGAAAGGCCGCGCGGACGGGGGACGGAAGAGCGGGTGGTGTGGACCCGGGAGCGGGTGGCGTGGACTCGCAACAGCAAGCAAGGTCGCAGGCGGTGTGGACGGGCAGCGGGAGGGCGGGTGCTGTGGGCCCGGGAGCGGGCGGCGTGCGCCTGCAGCAAGCGGGTCGCGGGCGGTGTGGACGGGAAGTGAGAAAGGCCGCGCGGACGGGGGACGGGAGAGCGGGTGGTGTGGACCCGGGAGCGGGCGGCGAGGACTCGCAACAGCAAGCAAGGTCGCAGGTGGTGTGGACGGGGAGTGAGAAAACCCGATTGGACAGGGGACAGGAGAGCGGGTGGTGTGGACCTGGGAGCGGGAGGCATGAACCTGCAGCAAGCAGGTCGCAGTCGGTGTGGACAGGGAGTGACAAAAGCCGCACAGATGGGGGAGCAGGAGAGCGGGTGGTGTGGACCCGGGAGCCGGCAGCATGGACCTGCAGCAAGCAGGTCGCAGGAGGTGTGGACGGGGAGTGAGAAAGGCCGTGTGGATGGGAGAGCGGATGCTGGGGATCTGGGAGCGGGCGGCATGGACAGTAGATCGGCGAGGGTGGTTGGGAGAGCAGAGGGCAAGGGCAGTGTAGACGGGGTGGGAGAGTGAGCGGTGTGGAACCGGGAGCCGGTGATGTGGTTCGGATAGTGGAAGGGCAGGCGGTGTGGACAGGAGAGCAGCGGGCTGCAGATCCTGACCAGCCTGGGAGCCGCGGGGCTGGCTCTGCTGCCCCATCCTCGTGTGCCCCATCCTCGACCTCGAGGCTTGTCCGGTCCTGCGACCCCGGCAGCCAAGGCCCCAGCGGCCCCCCGGGCCCTGTAAGTCTCTTCTGGGGGCCGCTGGAGCCCTACATTCCCTTGCAAGTGGGGGCGGGGGGCGGTCACATTTTTCTTTGCAAGCAGAGCAGGCTGAGGCTTGCTGCCAGGTCATGGGTGCTTCTGAACGCTGCCTTCCTCTTAGTCCTCTGGGAACACGCACAGGTGACTTAGCCGCCCGGAGAGGCTCGGCAGCAGACAGGGGCGGGCATCTGGACCCATCTGGGCAGGTGGGCTCCTGAAATCCACACCTGGACCAGAGCGAGGCTGCCGTGTGGAAAGTTCCAGAAAAGCATTGCCCCGGTTAGGGTGGCTCTGAAGGCCAGGCTGCTCCCTGGAGGTGTCTCTGCCCCTCCCACACCCCAGGTCCTGGTGGCCTGTGTGGCCTCTTGACCCCCTGCGTCAAATGTACCTGAACCCACAAACTTACAAATAGAAGGGGCTAGAGGGGTCCTTTAGTGTGGGGGGCAGGGCCGGAGAACTGTTCTCTTTGTTCTGCTGTTCTGTTTTCTTTCCTAAGGTTCTCCAGCCGCATCTTTTCAGCACTCAGGCAGAAAGCTCCCCCACTAAAGTCCAAGAGGGGATGCACTGACGGGAAGTGATTGGAAATTGATGTCAGAAAGGACTCATTTCCTTCCTACAGGGGAAGCTCCTAGGAATCAAGAGGAAAAAGATAGAGAACCGCATAGAAAATGGAAAGTCCCCAGCAAGGGAAAGACAAGGGCTTTTAAGCATAAGCAAAGCTACTCAGCTATAAAGGGTCATGAGAGAAAAAGCAAAATTGCAGTGCAATCGTCTTTACCTGCTACATTAGCAAAGTTTTTTTTTTTTAAGCTTAATAGCATTATCTTGAAGATTGTAGAAAATAAGCTGTTTCATCCTTTCCTGGTGGGAGAATAATTGAGGATAGCCCCCATCTGGGCCATTTGTTAATATAGAAATTCTAAATGCATAGGGCCTGGGGCCCGGCAGTCCCACGATCGATCGGGACTTTATTCTACGGTCAGACTTACTTGTACGGATTGGCGTGTGTCCAAGGTCAGTAATAAGGACCCATCAAAAGGCCTCCACCATGGGTTTGAAGGTTGAGCAGGTGCAGAGGGGGCATGCTGCCCTCCCCAGGGCGACTTCCCAGCGGCACTTGCGGTAGGTCTGCTCCACGATCTCCTATGGTCTTGATCACCTCACCTTTACCCCGCTCATACCCCACCCAGCTGGGGGACCCCAGTCTCCCTCCAGCCTTCTGTCCCTCACACACGTCCTCAAGATCTTTTGCACAGATCCTCTACCTTGCAGTGCTTTCCTAAGGTTTTCCACCCGCATCTTTTCAGCATTCAGGTCTCTGCTCAATCCCCAAGAGCCCCAGACTGATTCCTACAGCTAATGTGCACCCCTCACCTACCTCCCACACACCCCCCTCCGCCCCCGCCAGTGACCACTCACAATTCTCAAAGGTGGCTGGTTCTCTGGGCCTCTGCACACCAGAGGTACTGGCACGCGTGAACAAAAGCAGATTGTTTGCAGAAAAAAATTGGCAGGTTAAACCAAGAGTGAAAACCTGTGGGATCCCTGGGTGGCGCAGCGGTTTGGCGCCTGCCTTTGGCCCAGGGCGCGATCCTGGAGACCCGGGATCGAATCCCACATCAGGCTCCCGGTGCATGGAACCTGCTTCTCCCTCTGCCTTTGTCTCTGCCTCTCTCTCTCTCTCTCTCTCTCTCTGTGACTATCATAAATAAATAAAAATTAAAAAAAAAAAAGAAAACCTGTAAAAGTGGAAGACCTGAGGCCACCTAACTCCATTTCTCATCAGTACATGCAGCACAGGGCTGGGATTCATATTCACGATGCTCTTTGCATCTTCAAAAGAATTCCCAATGTGTTTAATATATTCCTTCTATGAAGGCTGGAAATAATTTGTCTTAAGGTAGATTTATGTCCAAAATTTTATTTTTTAACTTTTTTATTAGTCTCAGAGGTAGAATATAGTGATTCATCAGTTGCATACAACACCCAGTGCTCATTGTATCAAGTGCCCTCCTTCATGCCCATCACCCAGTTACTCACCCCTCCCCGCCCCCACAGCGACCCTGTTTGTTTCCTAGAGTTCAGCGTCTCTTACGGTGTGTCTTCCTCTCAATTTTCACCTAATTTTCCCTCCCTTCCTCTATGTTCATGTTTTCTTTCTTAAATTCCACATATGAGTGAAATCATATGGTTTTTGTCTTTCTCTGACTTACCCAAACTTAAAGATTTTTTTTTAAAGAGTCTTATTTCTGAAAGTGTCCAATTTTTATTATCAACCAAAGCAATGTAGAAACCTTGCCTGAACCCGAAGCAGAAAAAGAAAAAGAAAGAAAAACCTATAAAGGATGTTCTTGGGCAGTGGGGGAGATCTGAATGGGGCCTCTGACACTGGATAGTAGTTTCGCATCTACGTCCTGCTTCCCAAGCACGATAACCATTGAGGATGTGATGTGAAGACGCCATCCTCCTTAGGAAACGCATTCTGAAGAATTCTGGGTGACACACGATGTCTCCAAACAACAATGAATCAATTGATCAATGGATGGTGGGTAGGTAAAGCAAATATACCAAAACCGGTGAATCTCGTTGAAGTCTATGTGGGTTATTCTGTAGGTTTAAAATTTTTAAAAGTTGGGGAATTAAAAATGAATAAGCAGAAGAGTTTCCATTACTGAGTGGATTTTCCTACGAGCGCTGTTCCTCCCAAGCAGCCACTAGCGGTGGCATTAAGGTGTCTTCGCGATACCGTGTGGCCCCACACCGGGGATGATGCGCTCAGCCCTGTCCCTGGTTGCCTCAGACGTGCGATTTCTAACTAACATGGCTCATCAGCTCTGGTTTTCTGTTAATTGACTCCTTTTTGTACCGGATGTCATAAAAAAATATATATTTTTTATATATATTTTATATATATTTTTTATTTTATTTATATTTTAATATATATATATATATCCGAAGCCACTTCTCTACACCACCTCTGGCTTTGTGATCTGGCTAATTTTTCTTGTCCAGATCCGAGCAACAAATAATTTCTCAAAATGTGCAAAGCATTGCATCTCGCTTTGTAACAGCATTCTCTCCCATAATGGGGGGCTGAAAGTTTAGAAAAGATGATGTCCTGGTCTCTCCATTTGATGGAAGGTAGCAGAGGCCCGTGGCTCGGAGCAGGGATTCTTCAGCAGGACAGCCTGGGGTCAACTCTGGTTGTGCTACTTACCCACTGTGTAATCTTGGGCAAGTTACTTCACCTCTGTGTGCCTCAGCTTCCTCATCTCATGGGATTATTTCATGTTCTTTTTTTTTTAGATTTTATTTATTCATGAGAGAGAGAGAGAGAGGCGGAGACACAGGCAGATGGAGAAGCAGGCTCCATGCAAAGAGCCCAGTGTGGGACTTGATCCCGGGACTCTGGGATCACGCCCTGAGCCAAAGGCAGATGCTCAACCACTGAGCCACCCAGGTGTCCCCATCATGGGATTATTTTGAAGAATGTATGAGTCAGTAGATGTAAAACTCTGAAAAAAATTCTGGCACATAGTTAAGTGCTCAGTTCGCATTCGCGACCATCCCTGCGACAATCTTTATGTAGCTTTTGTATAAAATACCAAGTAGCCCAAGGCACCTAAGCCTCCCACTTTATAAATATTGATATTCGTATAATCAGTAGTTTTGAATGCTTGGCACAGGCAGGAGGACGGTGTGGTACGATTTGCATTGTGCCAGTGGCAGTTGGAGCAGGGGGCGCAGGGGGGCAGTGTGTGAAATTGGTGCTTCTAGGGCACCGTGGGAGGAGGGTCTGGTCTGGCATCTTCCCCTTCAGCGAGGACACTGTGCTGAGTCATCCATCCTGGGATCCAGACCTCCCTGGTGAGCATCCTGCCTTTTCTACGCACGATGCACTGACATCGACACTATTTGTAGGGGCGAGCAAGGTAAACGATAGTGCGGTTGTGTCACAGGCATCCCCGCCACGGCGGGCTCTGTCCCCCGACCCCGGGCTCCGATGAGTGGGGAAAAGCGGACATCAGCGAACTTCCCGGATGTGTTCCTCTAGGGCTGTCAGCTGATACCGGTCACTATGTGCCCACTGTCCCAAGCCCGAGGGATGGATGCACCGCCTGCCTAGGAGCCAGCGTGAGAGGGACAGATACGGAGGCAAGTGACAGGGATTGAAAGAAGCGCCCTGTGCTCTGGGCCGTCCGTCCGTGGTGGCCGGAGCTACTTCCTGGAAACGGCGGGCTTGTGTTTGGTTAGGTCGTCGGACGGGGAGCGGCACGTGCTGGGGACGAGGGGTGTCCATTCGCAGTGAGGGCCACCTGGGGGGCTCTGGGGGTTGAGCGTCCGACTCTTCTTTTCTGCTCAGGTCACACACAATCTTGGGATTGTGAGCTCGAGCCCCATGTCGGGCCTCACACGGGGCGTGCAGCCTGCTTCAGATTTTCTCTCTCCCTCCCTCTGCCACTTCCCCCCACTCAATGCACTTTCTCTCTTCTCGCTCTGAAATAAAAAAAAAAATACGGACAGTGCGGTTGGGGTTGGTAAGAGTATGGTGTGTGCCTCGAGGTGACGGGCAGGAGATCCGGTTAAGACAGCTGGTAAATTGGGACAAGGCTGGCTTTGCAGCGAGCCCAGCTGGTCTCCTGCGGCCTCCACGCAGAGTGGACCCAGATCACCACTTCCACAACTGCTGTAGTGCCTGGGCTCAGAGAGGGAGGAGGGAGAAGCAGAGACACAGACCCCTGGGAAGGACCCCCCAGGAAGGAGCTGAGATGCCTGCAGGGTTTGTGCGGGACCTGTCCATCTGCCTGGCCGTGCCCAGCTCCAGAGCCAGCTGCTGCGTCCCCCCCAGGAGCCACCGCGAGCCCCGTGCTGCTGTGACACCTGCCCCACACAGGAGCCTGCTCCACACGGGGCGGGCATTGACCACGGGGAGAGAGGCCGTCAGAAGGTGCCTGGGGACCATGCAGAGTCGCCTCGTGCCAGCTTGCGCACCGCTGGAGGACCCGGGCCACGCAGACGCTGGCGGGTAGCACCCTCCACCCACCATGACCCCAGGGGTCACTGGAAACGTTGACTTTCCCCAGGCCTGCGACAGGATGCCAGCGTCGAGTCGGGACAACGATAGGAAGGGCCTCTGCCAGGAACGAGGCAAGCAGCAGCAGCCACATGGGCGGCACCCGGGCCGCCGAGCCTCACGCAGCAGACGGAAGGTGACCCAGGACCCCGGGGCTCAGCAGACACAACTCGGTGTTTCGTGTTCCACGTGCACGTTTATTTCTTTCAAAGACCGTTCCCGTGGCGGCCACATCTTCCACAGTTTAGTATAGGAGCGGGATCTGTGTTTAAAGTGCTACCAAGCAATATGATCGCTGTCCGGCACGTTCGTCACCACACCCGATCGTCAGGCCAGACCTGCCCCCATACCCAGGAAACCCTTTCCTTTTTTTTTTTTTTTTTTTTTTAAATGTAGCTTTGAAGTGACATTGGGAGGCAAGGGAGGGAAACCCTACGAGGCTAATCTGTCAGTGGGAAGCCGGGTGACCTGAGCGGGTCGAGGTTTTCCTGATGCCCCCTCCCACGTACAACAGGGATGCTGAAAGGAACGGCCCGGAGGGGACCTGAGTTTGCCTTGCAAGAACACAGCGGCGCCAGTGTGTCCATGCCACTTTGGTAGTGGGGCCTGAGCAGGTGCAAGGCAGCGGACGGAGGGCCTGGCACCGAGCCCACGCCCGCGCGAGACCGGCATCGCACCCAGCGGCCCCCAGCCTGTGCTCTGAGCTATCAAGACCGGGAGCTATGGGCCTATTCCTGGGAAAAGCCCTGCAACTGGTGGCAGCGACATAAGTTGTCACTTTCTGCTGGAGAAGAAAATCTGCAACTCTCTTCTATAGACGCAGCTGGTAAAACCCATCAAAACCCTAAACAGGCACCAAATTCGTGACTGGTGGACAAGGAGCTATGGGGCATGGGATCAAGGGCCGGCTTGCAGCTTACGCTTGAGAGTTGATTTAAATAAAGTGCTCGTCTAAACCTCCTTCTTCACAGCGGGTTTCCAACGGGACAAGGAGGGACAAGGAGATCAGTGCTTTTTATTGCTACGTTAATGACACACACACACCCTTGAAGCTCCCTCAACTTTCTCTGCAAAGAACCCAGGCACGTCCTTGAACACAGAGCTCGCGACCGCCCACGTGAGGCCCGGTCCCAGCCGCGCAGACAGACACACGCTCCTATTAGCGTTCGGGAGACCTCACTTTGCAACACTGCCCTGCAAAAATATCGTGACGGCGAAACAAAAAAAGCCCCGCGGCCACTCACACACACGGAAAGGCAAGGGAATGAGGTGATCTGCAGGCTGGCGTGCGTGGCATCTGGTGGATCGTGACGTGTCCTTGCCGCGGAGACCCCCAACCGCACAGGCACCGGTCGGGGTCAACGGCCAGGAGGGCGGCACTCGCAGGATCCGCAGGCCCGTGATCTCTCGGTGCCGCGTGCACGCACCCTTCATGCTCAGCTCGTGAGCTCCCTGCTTCGTCCCCGTCCGCTGACTTCAGAAGAGGCCCCCAGATGGAGAAAACGTGTGTGTGCATCTCGAGGAGGGGCTCCGGGGTCCTACGCAAAGGTACAGAGCTGCCGACGTGTGCCCGACAGATGCACAGAAACACGATCTCCTTGACGCCTCTGGCTCTTGCACGCGGGACACTCAGCCCACCTGCCGCTTGCACGGGACCCGGATGAGGCCTCAGGTCATCGGGAAGTTGAGATAGCAAGAGCCCTTGACCAAAGCATCCAGCAGGGAGCAAAAGGCTCACGGGGCCCGTTGGAAATGGGAATGGCGGAGACATTATTATTATTATTATTATTATTATTATTTTTGAGAGTGAGAGAGCTCCCAAGTAAAACCCTGATATCGTCACATTGAGTAAATCGAGTTGATCCAAACGTCACAGTCAAGCAAAAGACTGTGCTAAGAATTAGTCCTGCTCAGGTGCCTGAAATTCTGACGCCCCACATCCCCGTAGAATTAATTCTCCAGTGTCCCAAGGGCAGCAATCCTCCCGGTAAAATAGGAGTGACCAGATGTGTTCCAAAAAAGACTAGTAGTGACTACGAACCCGCAGGGACTGACGTGGTTATTAGATGTCGGAATGCCCGGTGCGGTGTCACACTGACGAAACTCAGGACGTCCACCGTAAAAACAGGTTTTTACGGAATTACCATCACCTGGTAATTCCGGGGACGCCAAGGGATTTCTAAACGTGTCTTGCAAAGTGAGATTCTTAATGTCGTCTGAGAATTTGTTCCCTCAAGATGAAGGGGTGAGGGGGATTCTGTTTGCATGAAGGTTTTTGTTTGGCAGTGGCTCCACGGCCCCCGAAATAGATAATTTAAGGGTCGACAAACATGCTTGTGGGAAGGAGCTCCCCGGATTCCGTGTCCGTGATAGAAGTCAGGCTTCATAACGGGCTTTCAAATCTTCCTGGGAAAAAGTGACTCTTGGTAAAGCATCAAAACTTTTCACACGAACGACCACGGCCCTCGAGGCGGGGCCTCCGGGCGGCACGGGCACACACGGAGAGGCGGGTGGACCAGGAACGTGGTGTGAAGGGCACGCGGATGGGCATGCAGCGGGCCACGTTTTTCTTTTTCCTGTCCCCACGGGCAAGCAAGGCAAGGACACCCCAAGACGTGTCAAGCCCCCTGGGACACAGCAGAATTCTCCAGAGCCCCCTAAAGGAGTGTGATGCAAAGCTTGGCCCATCCCTAAGGCTCACACCTCGTACCTGAGACCTCCAGACCTCCGCTAATTTTCTCTTTTGTCCTCAGTGTACTTTGTTTCGGCCGCTCGCAACGTTTGGCAAACCAGCCGTGTCCTAAAGGAAACCCGTGTGTGTGTGTGTGTGTGTGTGTGTGTGTGTGTGCGTGCGCATGGTCGCCGTGCTGGGCTGTCACTTACTGCTCCTAGCTGTACTTGGGAGGCCCCCTGCACACTTGAGTATGCCAGCGGGGGGTTGGGGGGGGAAGCCCCGTGTCGACGGCTCCACTGGGATCATGAGGCGCTTCTGACGCTGTAGAGAAAAATGTTAAAAGCACAGAGGAAGTGATAGAGCTCCCACTTGCAAACAGGCTCAAAGTAAACGTACAGAGCGCTCAGCGTAGTGTGCACAGCATAGATTTAGTGTTTGCATACGGTTTCAAGTTATATGGCTAATGTCGAAGGCAACCATCGTCCTACCTCAGTCACACCGTCTCCGTTACCACCATAATTTCTCCATCGACCCCAAATCCTGTGTCCCACCTCTCTGTACTCAGAGCCAGCTGCACCCCTATTCCGAGCAGCCGGTGAGGACAGGTGACCCACCCGTTGCGTTCACAGCGACAGCACAGAGGGACACCCACCCCAGCCTTGCGACGCGGTCCAGGCGCGGACCCACGGTAACAGGTGTCCGAGCACTGGGTGGGTCCCATCGAGTCCCCCAAACCTGCCCCATCACCGTCCATCACGGGATGTTCTTTAGTTCATAACGTAAATCTTTTTCTAACATTTGACTTGAGCTCTGAGATGTGAGCACAGCCCACGGGGCAGCGCCTTCGGGTCTCCTTTGGCATCGGGTGGCAAAGCGGCCTTTGTCAGTTTTCTCTGGGGGGAACCTCCTGGCCCGAGACTCAGGTTCTCATTCCCCTCTAGGAGATGAACTTGTCGGGGGAACCCCAGCTAGGGCCGGCAGGCCGGCGGGCGGCTAGGTGGGCCCGCGCCTTCCAGCATCCGGGTGCAGCAGGCCGCCGGCCTCGTGGTCCACCGGGGCCCCGTTCACGGCGCTCTTGCTTCTGTGCCTGGAGAGCAGCTTCCTGTTCAGGATCCTGGTGAGCGTCACCCCCTTCCTCCGGGCTCCCTCCGGCTGCTGCAGGAACACGAGGTCATTGTGCGACTGGCTCATGCCAGGGTCCTTCTGCTGATGCCGCCGGCGGAAGAACAGCTTCGCGCCTTTCCTTAAAATGCCTCCTGCAAGAGGAAAGTACAGGGGGGCTGGTCAGGTGGGCCGCGGAGGAAAACCCCGGGACCGTGAGGCCAAGGTGAAAAGACCCGGGGAAGTTTGGGGGCCTCTGCCAAGAGCAGTTTCTTACTTCACTGTGCTGTCACCCTGCCCACGGGCAAAAGCGGGGGGAATCGGGCCCGGACACCACACACCAGAGTTTTCAAAAGGACAAGACTTTGCCTGAGAAGCAGAGAGCTGGAGAGCATCCCCGGGCAGAGAGCTCTATGGCTGACTTCCTAGTCGAGGCAGATGGCAACAGACTGTCCCCACCTCGGGTCCCCCACCGCACCCCTTCTTTGGAAAGGGCAGAAACGCTGAAGGGCTCTGTGCCCCAGGAAAGATGGTCGTGCTCTTAACACCCCAGCAGGGTCTGGGGGCCTTTCCAGCCAGCCCGGAGGTCGTTACATTTGCGTGGAGGTGCTGCGGGCTTTGGAAGAAGGAAGTCTGACCATCTGAGTGAGGAGCTTTATGGCTATTTGACAATTCCTTATCGTCACCATAGGGCCAACGAATACTTCAGGAGCCAGGAGCTACACCAGGAGCCATCGTGTTTATTCAGAGGGGATAACGAAGAGCATCTGCTGGCTCTTCCGCACGAAACGTGTGCGGACGGTGGCGGGATTGGGCCTGGCCCTGTCTGTGTACCTCTGAACAATCAACACTGAAAAGCAGAGGCACCCGGTGGCTCAGTGGTCGAGCGTCTGCCTTCAGCTCAGGGCGTGACCCCGGGGTCCTCGGATCGAGTCCCGCATCGGGCTCCCTGCATCCAGCCTGCTTCTCCCACTGCCTGTGTCTCTGCCTCTCTCTGTGTCTCTCATGAATAAATACAATATTTTTTAAAAAACCTGAAAAGCAGCACACCCCGTGATTTTAAGAGGCTGCTCACTGGACGGGGCGCTGAGGATGAACTTCCCACGTGTTCTGTCCAGGCTCAGCTGCAGAGCAGAGCTCGAGCCCCGAGGCAGAGGCTGACTATCATCTGGTCAATGCTACTGAAAAGATCCTTTTTTTTTTTTTTTTTTAATTTTCTCTTTGGATATAATCAAACAGCCTATTCTGAAGAATCATGAGGATACGTGTACGGTTAGCTCGTGCGGAGAGGCTGTGTGCTGGGGTCTCCAGGACAGCAGGAAGGGGAGTGTAAACGTGTAGGTGGCTCTGCTCTGGCCACAGGGCTGCTGTGCCACTTCTGGGGGCCCTGACCGTTCCCGGAGCTGTTCAAATCCCCATGAGATGCGGCCTATCACGACGCCCATCACCACTAACAGCTGGATTTGACTGTGCAGTCTGGCCAGGGGGCTGGATGCAGCCGGACCCACCAGCTAAGTTCCCGGCGGATGGATGCTCTGGGCACAGTGAGGGGCCCCAGCCTGAAGGCCACCTCGGGTCACTGGGGCCAAGGAGGTGTTTCTGATCTACAGGAACCAACTTTAGGTTAAGCTTGGGGTCCCTGAAGGGCAGATAAATGTGGGCTCTCACTAGAACAGAGAAGAGGAAGGCAGGGTCTATTTGGTTAACCTGAGGTGCTCTGACCCCATGCCCCAGTGTCCCCAGGGGGCTAGAAGCCTGAGGGGGGGCAGACCGGCCTATCCCCGGGTCAGCTGGAGGCTCCAGGACCTGGAAGCCCAACAGGAACAGGTGCTGTCCTGGAAGACCCCATACCAGGTGGCCCTGCACCAAGTGTGGGTCTGGGGTCTGCGGTGTGAGCAGGGGTGGGGTGTGGGTTGGATCATGCCCCTCCAGCATTCCTACGTTGGGGTCCTGAGCCCCAGTAGCTCAGAATGTGACCTTATTTTACAGACAGGGTCTTCACTGAGGTGATTCATCTACCGTGAATTAGGGCAGGCGCTGCACCAATATGACCGTGTTCTTATATGGGGGGGTCACGCTTTTATAAGCCAAGGAAAGTCAAGGATGCCGGCAAACACCAGAAACCTGGGGAGAGCATGGAGCAGATCCTCCGTCCTCGCCGGCAGGAGGAACCAGCCCTGCCCATACCTTGACCTCAACCTTCTGGCCTCCAGAGCTGGGAGACCGTCTGTTTCCAGCACAAGGTGGTGTGCAATGGGGCAGACCAGCCCGCCCTGCGGGGCTCAGCAGCTGGCTGTTGAGAAGCATGGGCTTGCACCAGATTCAGAGGGAAGCCAGAGAGGCAGGAGGTGGCTGTGCTCAAAATTCTCTAAAAAGGAAATCTGCATGTTTGCAAGCAAGCAACCACACTTGGGGCGCCTGGGTAGCTCAGCCAGTTAAGTGTCTGACTCTTGGTTTTGGCTCAGGTCGTGATCTCAAGGTCGTGGGATCGAGCCCTGCGTCGGGCTCCATGCTCAGCAGGGCGTCTGCTGGAGAGTCTCTCTCCCTCTCTCCCTGCCCCTGCCCACTGAGTAGCATGCATGCTCTCTTTAATTAAAAATTAAAAAAAACTCTAAATGAAATTGTACTTTAAAATGACTAAAATTCAAATTCTTGCCAGATTCAGAGGAACCATCAGGGACTTGCAGCCTGTGAGTTAAATCAGTGAAGTGGAAAGAGCTGTGTACCACACTGACTTGAGACCGTCCTGCCGGCCGTGGTCTGTCCCACAGGCTAAGGTCTGCTCCTGCACCCCACATGGACGGGGCCGGTCACGGGCTGTGTTCTGTGCTTCCATCCCCACTGAGGCTCTCAGAACAGGGCTGCTGTTTTGTGAAACCTGACTGTTCAGCGTCCAAACCAGAAGCAGATGACGTCCTATGTTCCCCCGGGTACCCATCATCCCAACGTCGCTGGAGAGATTCACCAAGCCTGGCATTCCCCTAACTTGACATGACTTGTCACGGCATCTACAGGGACCGCCTGGAATGGAGGGGTCGTGGGAAAGGAGGGGCTGAGGTTTGCAAAATCTTAAAATCTTATAGATCTTAAATAGACCTTATATAGATCTTATAGATCTTAAAATCTATAGGCTGGAGCCCCGTGTACATCCCCCAGAGGCCCCTGAGGGATATCGGATCCCTGGCAGTGATGCGCTCTGCTCCAACGTGGGCGCCAGGGCAGAAGGCCTGTGTTCCCACGCCTGGCTCCCCTGGACACCTGAGGGATGCTGTGTGAGCCGGCAGGGGGTGGGGGTGGGGGTGGGGGTGGGTCCCACCCCAGACAAGTGGCCAGCAGGTGTCCGTGGGCGGTCACCAGGGAGGCCTCCTGGGAGTGTGGTGGGCCTCAGCTCTCAGAGGTGTCACAGAGCCCAGCCCTGCACCCCCACACGGACGTGGACCGGCTTCACGGAACGACATAAATCTCGAGAGGCACACTGGTAGCGAGTGTAGGAGAGGCTGCTTTAGTGACGCAAGCCCGTGCCACACCCATCGAACGTGAAGAATGACGAGCATCAACGGAGGTCATCCACTCTCGGTTTTCTAAATAAAAATGTTAAGGTCTGTTTAAACTTGGGCACGAACCACAGTTCCCTTTGGGGTAAATGGTGCCAGAAGAGCAAGGCCCCAGGGGTGACGCTGACTCCACCACCCCACGGGGGACGGACAGGCAAGCACGCTCACCCATCAGCTGGGGAGTGACAGCATCTGGAGCTTTCTCACCCCGAGACTGTGCTGCTCTGCCTTCTGTTCCATGTCAGTGTGGCCGGTGCGCCCAGCGATTCGGTCAAACGCTCCTGTGTCACGGGAAGGCACTCGGCAGGTGGCTAACACCTGCATCCGGCTCTCCCGGGCTAGAGCACGCTACCTGGATGATGTGCATGGGCTTCGGCCCATCAGCTGGACGCCCGAAGAGCCAACGCAAAGGGCTCCCTCCCTCCGGGGGAAGAAATTCAGCCTCCGGCCCACCCCGCACACTTCAGACCATCAGACCCCATAATCGCCTGAGCACCCCTTGGTTCTGTTTCCCTGGAGGACCCTGGCTAAGACAATAACCAACAGTTTGGTACGTCCCCGTTGCCTCTGGGCCCCCAGAATCGGCCACCTCTGCTGATAGGGAAGTTTGCGCAGCCTGAGCAAGAGGAGCTGGAGCGGTGTGGGCTTTATAAAGCCCAGCTCCTTTATTCCAGACCACGTCCGGCCACTCCAACAGGCAGGAGCGAGACTCAGACTTCGCCTGCAATCTTAAAGACTCCTTAAGGTAAAATCTGGAGAGGAGATATATGAGATTTGAAACAAGTGGCCAAAATCTTACATGGGGGGATGGAGAAGAGGGAAAAAAAACAAAAACAAAAACAAAAAAAACATACTTCCCTGGTTCTAGCAAGGTTAAAAATAAAAAATAAAAAAAAAAATCAGAAATGGGCCAGAGGTTAAACAAATAGAGAGAAATTCAAAAATAATTATTCCAAATTAGAGCTTTGACACAGCAAGTATTTGCAAATTTATCCTCCTTTGTCTGCACAGACCCTAACAGACGTGAGTGGCTCACCGAGGATCCATCTCAGCCTCTGAGAGGTAGGAAGGAAGGAGCAAAAGTCCCCTCGCACATCGGAGGTTGCTGCCCTCGAACAGCTTGTGAACTCCAGCTAAACCAGAGCGAGCCCGTCTGCAAAAGTGAGTACTTGGTAGAACCAGAGCACGGCTAAGGGAAGCGGTGTGTATGCACGGGGCGGCGTGCAGGGCATGTGTCCCCTGAGGTGGGGGGCAGCACCCCTGCACCCCCCGGTCGGGCGAAGGTGCTGCACTAACCCGCCCGGCACACGTCTAAGGAGGAACGTGGGGAAAACGGACACCGTGGGCCGGTCGAGCTGGGAAGTGACGGGAGAGGAAGGGAAGGGGACCAGCTTCCTGTTGTAACAGAACAGGCTTTGCTCAGGACAAGGCTGTACCCGATTTTGGGGGGAAAAAGAAAAAATAAGAAGACAGAAACGACTTACTGTGTAGGCAATTAATTCTGGTTGGCATAGCGATCCTCTTAAGCTAAAGGGAATGAGCACGATGGCGAGAAGGAAGAGGTCAGAGGTCAAAAGCAAAACACGCAGGAGCAAAACAAGAATGACAGACAGTGAGTCCCGAAGCATCACACCTGGCGCGCACGGGAGGTTACGGGGCAGGACACCTGGCAAGGCTTGGGGGTCAGGGTTTTAGTTCTGGGTTTTTTGGATTTTTTGTTTTGTCTTGTTTTACTTTTTAATATTTTGCCAAGTCTCCATCATTACTTTTGTTCTTACCAACGTAAAGTACACCTAACACAGACCTTGCCGTCCTAACCATCTCGGAACACACGGTCACGTGGAGTACGTTCCCGTTGCCCGGCAACCATGCGGACCCTCAGTGAAGCTAAAAATAAACCCGAATCTGGGGAATAGATTTCCTGCATTGGCTGCAGCATTTCCAACCAGCGAAACCCCAGGAGAACCGTAACCACGCGGGCAGTCTTGGGGACCCGTGCAAACTCCCTGCTGGGACGCAAGGTGCAGGTGGGTGGTTCTGGAGCCAGAAAACGAGCCTCGGTTTAAAAACGAGAGCGCGCTCCCTTGATCCCCAGCGTAGAACTGTTGCTGGAGCACATTTACCCTCTGGCACCCGTAACACATCATCGTCTGAGGTTCCAACAACATCTCGTGGAGATGCAGTGTCCAAATCGCTCAGAAAACACTGGAAGGGGGAAGCAAGTTGGAAAACACTGCCAGATACGCCCCTTTATGAATTCTCGGTCTGGGGCAGCCCCGATGGCCCAGCGGTTTGGCACCTGCCTTCAGCCCAGGGCGTGATCCTGGAGACCCGGGATCGAGTCCGGCGTTGGGCTCCCTGCATGGAGCCTGCTTCTCCCTCTGCCTGTGACTCTGCCTCTCTCTCTGTCTTTCATGAATAAATAATAAAATCTTAAAAAGAAAAAAATTCTCGGTCTGTGCAGCAGTGCCATCGGGGTGGACGTCCAGCGCGGTCCCTGTGCCCCAGCACAACTGGAGGCAGCCCCAGCGCACCTGTCAGCACCTCGGTCCCCAAGAGTGCCCTTTTGGAAGGGTCCCATTCGGGAAAGGAGAAGCGTGGCCATGGCACAGCAAGGATGGACGCCCATGGGAAAGAACTCTCCAGAAGGAAAAGCAGAGGAAGCAACAGATGAGGGAAGGGTGCTCTCTGGATGGACTTGGGGTCAGCGAGGCAGGGCCTCTCAGAGTGAACGCAGGAGGGGGGTGTGGGGGAGGGGACTGGGGTTCATGAGAAGAGGCAGCGGACTGTTGGCCATCGGGAGGAGGAAGGGAGAGGAGGGGGCACGCCGCCCTGCACCCCGTCTTCTACCCTGCCCAGCGCACACACTGCCTTCCATGGGGCGGTGCTGGCCCTGAGACTGGGGGCGGGGGGCGCCCTGTGGACCCACAGCCAGGCCGCCTTTCCCATCACCCGGGCTGCGCCTTCTGTACGGGAGCGAGGGAGTCCCCCCGGCCGGGGCCAGCAGGCAGACGGGGCCCGAGGTCCCATCTCCATCACGCGTCCTGGAAATCGTGCCCTCTCCCTCTCTCTTTCCTCCTCCTGGCTTCCAGCGGGTCCCCATCTGTGCCTCCTCTGCTTCCACATGGGTGTGGCTCACGGGGACACACATGAAGCCGTCAGGTAAGGGGGGGTCAGGGACGAGCACAGGCCCCTACAGCAGGGCCCTCAGCTACGGGGCCACGGGCCACCGTGTGGCACACTGTGAGCCGGTGAGCTGCACCCCGGCCTCTACTGCCTGCTGCCAGCAGCACCCCACCCCCCAGCTGTGGCAGCTGAAGCTGTCCCAGGACACTGGCAGGGTCCCCTGGGTGACATGGTAGGGGACGCAATCACCCGGTTCCAGAACCACTGGGCTGTGGTGGCAGGAACAGAGCAGGAGGGCAGCCTACCAAGGCTCCCGACCTCAGGACTGAGTGCTGAGGTTCCTAAAGTCTGCGTTCTCGGGGGACAGGGGAGGGGGGGCGAGGGGGGCCAAGGACTTAGCACTGAGCTGCACCCACGACTCCCAGCCGGGGTCAGGTGCCTGCATTCCATCTCCCATCCTGTCTCTGCACTGGGATCTCCGGGTCCCTGCCTGGAGGTGGGCGCATCCTCGCTCGTGGAGGAGCTGAGGTGTGGGAGGCTTGACGCCCCCCCGCCCCCCTTGCTCTAGAACTGACCTCGAGCCCCCAGACTTCATTCCCGCAGAACGCGGCTTTAGGTCCCGGTCATGCCAAAGCACCAAGGACAACTGCGCGCGCCGACAAAATCCACAAACTTAAGGCACTGATTCGGCGCTAACGGAAAACAAGGGATGGTTCCGACGACGCGACTACTCATCACCACACACATATTAAACTAACCGGTTCATTTTCTGGGGGAACTTCTCTGCCCTGGGGCCCCAGCGGGTCCACGCGCTGAGGTCTGGCCAAGTTTGGGGTGGAGGGAAGACTCTGAGGCAGAAGGAGCAGAGGTGCCGATCTCCACGGCTCGGGGAGGCCCGGTCTCTGCGGGTTTTGTGCAGAGTCTCTTGGGCCCCAGCATAGGTGTCATATGCCGCTCGGTGACCCCCCCTAAATGTTCTGGAGAGTTCTATTCCTGGGGCAGGTGTGGAGCACAGAAGAAGGGGTGCTCTGGGCATGACCTCAAACTGCCCTCCTGTCCGCTGGCTCCAGGGGGCCCGACCCTGCCCCACGAGTGTGTGCACTGGCTGGGGCGGGGTGCTGGGGCAGGTGGGTCTGCAGAGGAGCAGGGCAGGAAAGCAGGTGATGGGAGCTAACGTTAGCTTAGACCCTGGCAAGACAGGAGAGCTATGGGGTGGGCCGGCGCGCGGGGGGCGGGGGCGCAGGTACCTTTATGCTTCTTGGTGGCACCCGGCTCCGACACGCTCAGGGAGCTCTCAGACAGCTCGTCCCCATCAGGGTCCAGTGGGGCCTGGCTGCCCCACGCTGACGCCTGTGACTCCTTGTCCAAGTCCCAGGAGTCCAGCTCGCTCTCCTGGGGCTCCTGGGGCTCCTGGGGCTCCTGGGGCTCCGGGGCCAGCGGGGCCGAGGCCTCTTCCTCCTCGGGTGGTGCAGAGGCTGCAGCTGCGCCCAGAAGGGACGGGGTGTCCTCCTGGCGGGCGCTGTCCAGGGAGGCCGAGTAGTCCAGCATCATGGCAGCAGCATTGTCCTGAGATAGTGAGGTCTGTCCCAGGACGAGAGAACAAAGTCAGCATGAGAGACGGTGGCAAGGACATGCGGGAGGAGGAGCGGATGTGGAAAAGCCTGGAAGGCTCTGTGCAAACATCCTGACGATTCCAAAGCGTCGGAAGACGCCAGTTCATGTTTTTCCAAAGAGGCACAGCCGTTTCTCAAAGGGACTGACAGGCAGCCCGTGCTGGTCTTCCCCATCACCCACCCTCAGGGCGGAGGGTGGGGGGTCCCCTCCCTGGCTGCCAGGGGCGCCTGAGTTCACAGGTGGAGGGGCGAGACACCCCCTCCCTGCAAACACCCTTCCCCAGCAGGGGCGCTCGGCAGGGAGGGCGAGACTTCCTTCTAAGTGGTGGACGGCGCACGGGCGGGTGGGCACGGGGGGACACAGAGAACGGGCTACAGGGTCAGTTCACTTTTAACACTTTGGACAGCCCTTCCTACGGGAGTTTGCTTTCTGCAGGCGTGCGTGCTGTGGCCTAAAATCCTGCGTGTGACCTCTCTGTGCGGGTGCTACCCTTGGCCCAGCAGCTGGCTGGCTGGGGTGGGGGGGGGGGGTGGAAAGTGACCACAAGGGGCCCCCACCCCGTTCCTAGGGTGGCCTGCTTCCTGCCAATGGCACTTGGCTGGCTGAGCGCCCACGGACTCAAGACGGGGCAACCTGAGCATGCGTAAAACAGGCACCGCGGTGGGTTGGATGCATGAAATGAAAAGGTTCTCGGGTTCCTAGGGACTCCAAGATACAGCCCTAGGGAAGGCAGAGAGGACGCTGTCAGGGACCCCACCCCATGCCGTCGCCTCCCTGCTGGCCGCCGCCAGAAGTGCAGGGGCAGCACCTGGCCGCAGGTGCCTGGGAGCCCTGCCGGGACCAGAGCTTTGGCCACCGAGAACCTGGCTACCATGGCAACACCATGCCACGCCTCTGGCCCCTCCTGCCCCCCCCCCCGTGCCCCACCGAGGCATAAGCTACACGCTGCCCCCCTCTCACAGCCTCCAAGAACCAGCCTGCCCTGTGTTGAGAAAGTCGTCACCTCCTCACCCCCCCCCCAGCGACCAAATCCCTTGCTGGCATCCTCCTCTTTCATTCTGAAATGGGAATCACACCAGTTAAGGGACCAGCGTGTGGCCCCTGGGCCCTAGGGGCCGGCCTCTCCGGCAGCCTGGCCCGTGCGCGCCCACCATGGGCTCTGCACCCACATCGCAGAGCAAGAGAAGGGGACGTCTTAGAACAATCTGCGCGTCACGTCTCTGACTGCAAGAGGCACAGGCCTCCACTGCAAGAACAACTAAAAGGGTCTGGAAATGCGTAGCATGGAAAGGGAAAGCGCCCCACGGTCGTCGTGCGGGAGGGTGGATGTTCCATCCCCCAATGGGAACCTTGCATCACGCCAGTCCCTCCCTTTGCACGGCCTCCCCCCATGTGATTTCCGCAGCCCCTCAACAGCCAGAGCACCCCGGCCAGCCTGCAAGCGTCCTCCCGGACGGGGTGGGCCGCACAAACACAATGTCGTGGCGACCCGCCTGCCGGGCGGGCAAATGGCACCTGCCTTTTGCAGGGAGCTGCCGGGGCGTCACCAGGGCTTGGGAGGACCCGGACCCCCGGGACACAGGCCGTACCTTGGAGATCCCTGATATGATGATGGTGCTCTTCTTGCGCGGCGACTTGACCTTCAGCTTTGAGGACTCGCTGAGCTGGCGGATGGCGACTTCCGCCACGGGGTCCGAGCCATTGAGCACCAGCAGCTCTGCGGGAGGAAGGGGGCGCTGAGCTCGCTGCACACACTGCACGCCCCCCCCAGGGACCTCCAGGGCTGATGGGAACCATCCCCAGCTGGGGGTGGCTGCCCAGGGTGGGGGGAGGGGTGGTGTGCAAATCTCTTCCATCAAGGGCCAGAGAGCGAGTGGGTCAAGCTTTGTGGGCCTGCGGGACGAGAGTGGGCCCTGATGAGAGGTACAAATGGGAACAGGGCCAGCTCTGGCTCACAGACCACCCTCGGTCCGCCGCTGCTTCTGGATGGTTCCATGCGCTCACGGATGTATACCTGGGTTTCTGCACTTTCCTATATGCCGACATCTCCTTCATTTCCATCTACCTCCATAGAGTTGATGACAAACAACGGAAGCAGGTAGGCCAACAAGCAAAAAGGCCCCTGACCTTCTACAAGAGTTCGAACTCCGGAGGGCAGTGAGGTTATTCCTTTTCAGTCCCGACGGCAGCCCAACACCATGTGTTCAGAGGAGCCAGGTCACGAAGGTGGCTCCTTCCCATTGTCAGGGCCGCACAGCTGGCCAACATCTCAGGGAGGCTCAACCCCCAGCAGGTGCCGTGCAAAGGGCCGCGGGCGTACCGCCGCGTGCAGCCCTCCCAAGGCCCTAGGAGGCGGGTGCCCTGTTTATCCCCATCTGAGTCACGGGGAAGGTCAGGGGGCACAGCATGGCCGAGGTGCTACACCGGGTCTGTGACCCCAAGCTGATGCCTGTGACGTCACCGCGGGAGCTCCTGCCAAGGCACAGCCAAACCACGATGCTCTCAGTGGGGCAGGGGGTTAACAGGAGCGTCTCCCTTCTCGGTTTCAATGCCCGGGTTGCTCAGCGGTTAAGCACCTGCCTTCGGCTCAGTGCGTGATCCCAGGGTCCTGGGATCGAGTCCTGCATCAGGCTCCCCGCATGGAGCCTGCTTCTCCCTCTGCCTATGTCTCTGCCTCTCTCTCTCTCTCTCTGTCTCTCATGAATAAATAAATAAATAAATAAAATAAAAAGTAAAAAAATAAAGGGCGCAAGTGAAGGTGCCCCTGCAGTCCAAGGCCATGGGGCACCTGCCAGGGGCAGGTAAAGCGAGCAGGAACGCCAGCCAGAGGAGGGACACGACCTGCACCCAGGAAGCTCTACAGTTGAGGGAGCCCTGCGGTTTCCAGAGAACCTGACCACTCCCACGGGGAGAAGCAGTGTCGCCGTCACCAGGCTGAGCAAGTACGAAGCCGTCCTAAGACAGCACCTGTCAAGTGAGAGCTTCCGGCTCCCCGCTCCCCCCGCCCCACCATCCTCTCCTCCTGGTCCCGTCCTTGACACTGGCGAGATCAGAAAAGGGGCTGAGGGGACAGGGAGAGGGTGAGCCCAAAAGGAGGAGCCACCAGCCCCTTCTGGCAGCAGGTCACACGCGAGCAAAGGGAGAAAACGTAATCCCCAAATTTAGATTCTGCTCTGATTTAGGGAGGCAGGGACTCATCTCTCCAAAGATACGTGTTCCCTGGGAGCGACCATAAAAATGGGAAATGTGCAAGCAGAGCTCTGGGGGAGACCTCGTGGGAGGCACGAACGAAGCCGCCTTTAGGATCACACCCCGGAGTCCTGCTTATTTATGATATTCATAGCACTGGTATATGGAGCAGGAGAAAAATCATGCCCCAATGTTTTATAACGTGGGGGGCACCTGGGTGGCTCGGCGGTTGAACATCCACCTTCGGCTCAGGGCGTGATCCTGGGGGTCCGGGATCGAGTCTCGCATCGGGCTCCCTGCAGGGAGCCTGCTTCTCCCTCTGCCTGTGTGTCTGCCTCTCTCTCTGGGTCTCTCATGAATAAATAAATAAAATCTTTAAAAAAAGAAATTTCTTTTATAACCTGAGGTATAAACTGGGTTTTTATGTGTCTTTTGTGAAAGCATCTGCTAAAACTTACCACCACCCCGGTCTCTGCCTGGCTCCCATTCCCCCTTTCTCCTTCTAGTTCTGCTCTCATTACTCAAAAAAGCTCCCCTCAAACTCCAAAAAGGAAATGCTGACCCCTGGGCAGCCGAGAAAGACGGGAGGAGAACCCAGAAGGAGGGGAGCGGTGAGCATGCGCCCCGTTACCTGTGTCCGAAGACGAAAATGTCTTGCTGACGGGAGCGCCGTGGCAGGAGATGGCTTGGACAGAGATGTCCTTCTCAATGACCTTCACTTTGACAGGCGTCTTCACGGGAGACTCTGCCGGGAGGAAATCCAGGTCATAATGGATGACCCAAAAGCCGCCTGAACCTACAGTTCCCGGGAAGGTGAAATCACACCTCTCACGCAACCCCATCTATGCAGCTGGAAAAGGCGAGGGCAAACCTTTGGATATCTCATCTTTTTGGGGGTGGGGGTGGAGGCCAAGTACCCAGAAAGGATAATGGGAACCTGGGGTTAAGTAAAATTTCAGAAACATTTTAATTAGGCCAGAATTTCATTTTATTCCGTTTTGTATTCAGGAATGGTGCCAGGCAATCTATTCTGGGAAGATAATACGCGTATCTATCTACAAGCAGAAACATAATATAAATAAAATAGTAAGCCCTGCACTTATACAGAAGCTGTCTCTGGGGCAGAGGCTGGGGGGACAGGTAAGAATTCAGCTAGATCTAAAATGACTGCACACGGGGCACCTGGGGGGCTCAGGGGTTGAGCATCTGCCTTTGGCTCAGAGCGTGACCCCGGGGTCCCAGGATCGAGTCCCCCATCGGGCTCCCCGCATGGAGCCTGTTTCTCCCTCTGCCTGTGTCTCTGCACCTCTCTCTCTGTCTCATGAATAAATAAATCAAATCTTTTTTAAAAATTCATAAAAATAAAGAATAAAATGACTGCACATCAAGCCTTCCTAAGAACCTGCACTTGCACTGACCACTTACACGACATGGGTTGTCCCCACGTAAATGTAATAGGGTAGTTCATTTAACTAGATATTTTTCCTCTAGCATCTACATTTTTTCAGCTTCAGCGCACACTACCGGGTTGAACCCTGCTTCGGCATGCCGTGTATTTATTCGACAGCATAGAAAGGTAACTGCCTAGAACACAAAAAGCTAAGAAGTTTTGCCCTCTGCCCGGCTGTCTGTGCCACGAGACTGTCTGAACAACACTCACTACGGCATCCCGCTGTCTAGACAGGCAAGGTGCTCACGGGGCCGGGGGGCTGGAGTCTGCAGGGGCTGCTCTCACCAGAGCTCAGCGGGGACGCCCTCCCGGCGTCGAAGCGAGGCTTGGTTTTCACGGCAGTGACAGTAGTGACCACAGTCCCACACGGCATCACCGTGCGATCTTTTTCTACCTTTGCAGCGGGAGCAGGTGAAGGCGTCTGCCAGGATTTCGCTTCGCTGGGTTCTACGTAAGAAAACTGCAGAGAAGGTACAGTTACGCACCTCGTACAGCACGTAGACCAAGCCCTGGGCACGGCACGCCGCCCTCCCTGGCCGTAACCTCTGCGTCAATTGGCATCACTCGGTACGGTAACCATCTCATAGTTAATCTGGGTTGGTTTCCCCAGAACCGAGGGGGGTGACAAGACCCACGCTCAATCCCTGCCACTCCGCGCCCAGTGACAGGCCCAAAGGCTACAGCACCAAACGAAACCAAGTGGGCCTTCGTGGGTTAGGCCCACATGACACGGCCGTCGTGGAAAGTTCTCCAAACGGCAGACCACTCAACACGACCATGGGCAGGACGTGTCCCATTCAGGTCTAGAAATGCACAGCACAACACAAGGGCTCCTCTTACGTGAGGAGCTTTCTCATTTGCTGCTGAGGCAAGAATCCAAACTAACTGACAGATAAAGATGCTCCTTATCTCAAGTGCATCCAGCTGGAGCTTGGCCACGGGAGAGAAGGACGCCATACCTCCGCAGTGACCGAACCCAACACTGAGCCGCCAAAGGAGGACCCGCCGGTCAGTGTAAAGCTCTGGGGCCCAGAGGGCTGCTTCTTGAATAAATCCAAAGGAATGGCCGTCATTGCCAAGAGAGCTAAAAAGATAGGAGACAAGTAAAGATACATTTCCATGGGGTTCCACGGGAGCAGGGGTCAGAGGGAGCCACCACCACAACCAGAACAACCTCCTAATGCACATCCTGTCTGCTTGAGCGTCCTCCAGTTTTGGGACATCTCAGAACACCATAGAGACAAAGAGAGGCCGTGGACACGGTCCAGACCAAGGGAGGCATAAGAGACAGGAGACTGAAGGCGGTATCTGATGCTGTGGGGGGAGGGAAAGTAACTACTCTAAATAAAGGACGCGGGGCCAACCCATGAAGCAGAACATGGTGTCAGGTTACAGAACGTGCATGTACATTCAGGAAGCAGACAGCTGGACTGTGGACATACCAGAGAATATCCTTATTCTTAGGAAATATGCACCTAAGAAAGGCAAGGTAAAGGGCCTGATACCCTCGGACATTTACAGGTTTACCCTCCAGCATGTGTGTGTGTATGTGTGTGTGTGCGCACACTGGAACGTGTGCATGTGCACATGCGGAGACTGAGCAAGCAAAATCAAGAGCAACCACTAAGTACGAGCACAAACAATAAAGCAAATGGGGCAAACTGTCAAAACTGTGGGAGTCCGGGTAAAGGCTATATGGTTGTTCTTTGTTCTGTTTTTGGTTTTTTAATGTAAATTTTCATAGATCCCATCGGGTTGTATAGGAATGAGCCTCCAGAGGTGTGGTGCCTCAGAAACGGATTGGGACTTGCCTTCTTTCCAGGCAAACCCTGGGCCCACTCTGGGTTCAAACCACATGCCGTCTCCTGGAACGTCAGTTCTTATCTCAGGAACACCTCACTGACCTTATCCCGGGACAACGGAATCAAGGAAATTAGCTCAGAATTCTTGCTAATAAGGGGGTGCCTGGGTGGCTCAGTTGGTTAAGCAGCAGCCAACTCTTGATTTCAGCTCAGGTCACGATCTCAGGGTCCTGAGGTTAGGCTCTGTGCTCAGCGGGGAGTCTGCTTAAGGATTCTCTCTCTCCCTCTCCTTCTGCCCCTTTCTCTCTCTCTCTCTAAATAAATAAATCTTTAAAAACTTAAAATCTTAAAAGAAGAAGAAGAAGAAGAAGAAGAAGAAGAAGAAGAAGAAGAATTATTCTTGCAAATAAACAAGAAGCTTGAATTGCTTTTTCTTGGGTCTTTGTAATTTTAGGAGACAACCAAATGGCTTGGTCTCCCAGCAGGATAAGCCAGGTAAGGGGCCCCCTTCTCCCAATTTTGGTATGTTTATGGGCATTTTTTAAAACCTAATACATACTGAAACTCCTGACTTACACACACGCATATATACAGGTCCATGTTCACTTTTGTGATTTTACCTTTAACCGTAGCTTTCTTGTCTCTAAAGCATGCGTCCAGTGTAAGATGCTGTGGCTTATTTTACAAGGAAAAGCCAGTTGAAATCCATAGAGAGAAATAGCAGGATGGGGCGGGGGGGCGGTGCCAGGGGGATGGAGGGTGTGGGGAAGTTGGTGTTTCACGAGACCAGGGTCTCAGCGTGGCAAGAGGAAAAAGTCCTGGAGGTGGGTGGTGCTGATGGCTGCACAACGGTGTGGATGTACTCAACGCCACTGAATTTTACACTCAGAAACGATTAAGATGGGAGCTTCTATGTTATACGCATTTTACCCCAATTAGGAACACAACAGAACGGGTCTATTAAGGCTAAGAAGGTCGAGAAGTACTTCTTCTCTAAGCCAAAAACGGCTGAATAAAAAATTTTAGATATTTATTAAAAAAAAAAAAAAGGCAAAACCCAGTTGTGTATATTCTTTTCCAAAATGTTTCCCCTTGCTCATAACTGAAATGGACTTTCAAGCAAACATTGCCTCGGAAAGACCGGAGTGGTTTCAGGGCAGGGCTTCTCAGCTTCTCCAGGCCCCGTCGGGGCGGCTGGATGACACCTCCCCGAGAGCAGGGCCGCCCCCTCCGCACCTGCTCGACACCCACCTTCTGAGGATCGCTCATCCCCTGAAATCTGCAGGTGCAACTCCTTCGACTTGACATTCAACTCACTGCGGAAAGGAAAAAAAAGAGCTGTGAATCCTTGCAAATGCTGTATTATTTCTTAAAACAGTTTTTTTTTTCTCATTATAGAAAGAAACACAAATCACCATCAGTGTAAAGAGGACCTGCCACTTTGCTATCCCCAGGTACTGTTAATCTCTGGTTACTGGTCTCCTAGAACTCTCTGCTCCTTTCTGACTGATGACAGAGAATGTTCTATCCAGGCGCCCTCCAATACGGTGGCCGCCAGCCCCAGATGGCTACTGAGAGCCCAAAACGAGGCCCGTGCTAACTGAGGGCCTGAAGTCAATTTTGTTTCGTTTTAATTAATTCAAATTTAAAGAGCCGCGTGTGGCTAGTACTTACTGTATCAAAGAACATAGCTCTTTAAGTTTTTTAAAACCAAAAAATAGAACAGGATATATACCTTTTGTGGCCTTTTTTTTTTTTTTCCCACGTAAGATATCAGACGTCTTTCCAGGTCAGAAGCTACAGAGCAACGCCACTTTGAATAGGCATCTAGTACTCTACTATCTGCCCTTGGGAGATCTTATTTATCCAAATCCTTAATTAACCAGGCCTTAAGGGCAGCCCGGGTGGCTCAGCGGTTTAGCACTGCCTTCAGCCCAGGGCCTGATCCTGAAGACCTGGGATCGAGTCCCACGTCAGGCTCCCGCATGGAACCTGCTTCTCCCTCTGCCTGTGTCTCTGCCTTTCTCTCTCTCTCTCTGTCTCATGAATAAATAAATAAAAATCTTTAAAAAAAATTTAAAAAATAACCAGGCCTTAATAATGGCTTGATTGTTTATAATATTTCATAATCAAAAAAAAAACATTTCATAATCATAAACAAGCTACAGTAAACATCTTTGTACACGCTGTGTGATTATTTCCTTTTTTTTTTTTTTTTATTATTTCCTTAGGAAGACTATAAATGCCAGTCAAAAGGTATGTGCATTTAAGAGGTTGGTTTTTTTTTTTTTTTTGGATACATAGTGAGGACTTCCAGAATGGTTATTCCCATTTACACTTCCCCCAGCCCATCCTCACTTGCCTATTCTTTACCAACCCATAAGGTGGAAAAAAAAAAAAAAAAAAAAAAAAAAAAAAAAAAAAATATATATATATATATATATATATATATATATATATATAAAAGCTTTTTGGTTTACATTTGTTTTTCTTTAACTATTTCTGAGATCGGGGCAGCCCCGGTGGTGCAGCGGTTTAACGCCGCCTGGAGCCCAGGGTGTGATCCTGGAGACTCGGGATTGAGTCCCAGGTCGGGCTCCCTGCGTGGGGCCTGCTTCTCCCTCTGCCTGTGTGTGTGTGTGTGTCTCTCTCTCTGAATAAATAAATAAATCTTTTAAAAAAAATTTTTTTCTGAGATCGAACAACTTCTCAGAAGTTTCTGGCTATCTACGATTCTTGCTTTAATATATTTCTAGCTCAGACATCTTTTCCCAGGTTTCCAGGAGAGTGCTCCTATTTTCATTAATGATTCCTAAAAACCCTTTATTTTATACACGGGACACCTGCCGCCAGTACTTTTTCCAACTGTTCATTGCTAGACCATCAGAAAACAACTGATTTCTGTTATTTTTAGACTCAGCCACTTCACTGAAATATTATTTCTATGAGCTTCCTACTATTACTTCTATCCTATAGCCATTTTTTATTTCTGATCGTTTCAGCTGATTTTCTTGAATAGTCTAGATAGGCAATAGTATTACCTCCAGGTAATAATTCATTTTGCCTCTTCCTTTCCTGTATTTGTACACGACCTCCTTTTCTTATCCGAGTGCATTACCCTTACTTCTAGAACAAAACAGTGGGTATCTGTCTCTCGGCTTTAACAGGATGACTTCTGGTCTTTCTCATTCATATACGACTTCCTTAAGCCTATTAAACAGGTGGCCATAAATCTTATTCTAATTATGTTTTTAACATTAGGATCTCACAGGAAAGGTCACTGATGATCTTCTGGGCATGTTACCAAGCTAAGTTTGTTTTCTCCTTTGATCTAACAACACAATGAGCTCATGAGAGATCGTCGTGGGCTGTTAATAGATCCCACGAAGCCACCCGGACGTTCCGGAATGGACCTGGCTTCTGCACGTGCTGGAGGGAGGCTGCTCCCTACCCCATGACTTAGGGTTCCTACACCATTTCTTATCAACGGGCCCTACTCCTCCCTTTGCTCCCAGCCACGTTCTGGAAACCACCCAAAGTCTCCTCCGTTCCGCTCCAAGCGGCATGTATTTCAGAAGCAAAGGGAGCCCGCCCAGAGCGCTCTCTGGTTGCAGCAGGACGCGGGCGAGGAGGGGACCCGTACCCAGGGCTGCCTTCAGAGAGAAATCCATACCCAACCTACAGCCACCTGGGACGTCTAAGACACCTTTTCAAAAAAAGTTCTTAAAAAATTTTTAAGCGTGGGGTATTAGCAGCGCTACACACGGATTTCACGATCTGGCCGCCGTGAGCAGGTGCGGCTGTGCGGACGCAAGCCCCTCAACCAGGCCGTACGCACAAGGTGAATTCTTCTTCCCAGGCGAGCTCGGTCGTGGTTTTCGCGAGGGCGCTGAACTTCTGAACGGGCTCGTTCAGCCGGACCACACACTGTGGCCTAACGTTGCCTGCAATCACACAAAGGGGCATTCCTATTCTTTAGAACTGCATTGCACGCAGACGTGGTTTGCACCTGACGGGCCGACTTACGTGCCTGACGCCTCGGCTCACCCCTTCCGAGCGGCTTTTCTCGATTTCATTGGCCACTGACAAACTCTCAAAGCACTGCACTTGGGGTTTGAGGCTTCCTGTCCCCAACTGGATATCTACTGGCCCGGACGGTGGGCCCCAAACGCCCCTGCTTCCTGCCCTGGATGGTGACACTTCCCAGGGGCAACTTCACTACAGCTGATGTGACCCCCCACTTTGGGACAAGACTACCTGCTTGCAAAAGGAAAGGCCTCCGGGGTGACCCCTGAATTTGGGGATACCCTGCAGAGACCCCATCTCCCTACTCACGAAGGATGTGTTTTTATACCTGACTCAGCTCAGTCAGAGATTTAAGGATCTTTGATCCGGGTAATGGGACGTTTCCCTAGTACCCGGTGGTTTCTGCTTCAAGGCAACGTTTGTCCCAGGGCAGAGAACTGTGAACACAGCGTGGAACCAGTAACCACCGCAGTCCCTGGCCCTCTGCGGGCACCACGCAGTGTTGTTCCAAGCACATTATCTTACTGGTCTTCACAATCACCTCCGACGGGAGACACGGACCCCGACGCGGACCTGCTGGCAGAGGCGAGGAACAGGGACCCCCGCCCGGGCCGACAGCGTCCAGAGTCAGAGGTCCCCGCAGTGGTGAGCAGGGCAGGCCTCGCAGGGCCACGGGCTAGGGCCCTTACCAAGCCAGTCGCCCACAGCTGGCGTCGCACAGAGTCTCGGGTGTTACATGTGGACGGTCTGTGCTTTGGGCCCTGGAAAGAACTCCTCGCAGATACGCAACCCTCAGCGTTCTCAGGCAACAAAGAATTCATTCCCGTCCTCGGCAAAATGGAACCGTGGTGGGAAGCTGGGTCCTGTTCCAGGCTGCTGTGCACCTGGGGTCTCAGCAGCCATTCAGGACACTGAGAGTATGACCGGTTCTGCGACACTTGTCCTTGCTCAGGTAATAGCCTCTCTGGCACGGAGGGGTCCCCGATGGGCCTGAGGTCCTGCTGACCCTCCATAAATAGCCCATGTGGCACTTCAGCTTCTATGAGAGGAGGAGGTACAGGCCCCTGGGGGGCTCAGCTGCTTGAACACCTGCCCTCGGCTCAGGTCATGATCCCAGGGTCCTGGGATCGAGCCCCACATCGGGCTCCCTGCTCGGGGGGGAGTCTGCTTCTCCCTCTCCCCCTCCTCCCTGCTCATGCTCACTTGCTCGCTCTCTATCTCTCAAATAAATAAAATCTTTTTTAAAAAAAAGAAAGAACGTTCACATCACATATCAGTCAGGGATGCTCAATATGTATTTACATGTTCCATAGTTTAAAAGAACAAAAAGGTGTTCTTCAGACGAAAGGAAAGGGCAAGGTCACAGGTGCATCCCTTCCCCCCCACCTCAGCCTTCATGCACACAAAATCGGGACTGGTTTTTAATGGTCTCACGTTCCTATTATGGTTTTCAGGGGCTCTTTGCTCAAAGGCAGGGGTCACGCTGCAGACTCAAGTGAAGGATGCTGCAGGGAAGCCAGAGGCCACGGAGAACCCGCATGTCTCCCCATGCTCGCCTGGGCCCCCCACCCCCAACACACACACACCCAAGGGTGTCCCGCAGCCCCACCACCTGCCTGAAGCACCAGGATCGTTCAGCAGCGAGGCTCGGATGTTCTTCACCAATAATTTGAGTTCGTGAGCCCTTGGAGGTTTGGGAGGGCAGGATTCCTGAGGAGCAGATGAAGCGCGCTGTAGATGTAGAAAAACAAAAGGCAGTGACCAGGGTGAAGAGGAGGGGTCTCCAGGAAATCCCGTTTGACCCCCTGCAGTCGGCTCCATAATAGCTTTCCGTTCCTATAGGAAGTGAGGGTCCCAATCCAGCATCACGTCTTCCCCTGCGTGGGAATCTTTTCTGTCCAAATAAACCGGGTTCAACCAGAGAGGGCCCCCCAGAATCCGGTTGTGAGCGGAGACTGGAAGCAAGCTTGCCTTGGGGCCACACCCGACCCAGGCCGGGCGCTCAAGAGAAAGTGGGGTGCCCTCTCCAGGCTGCGGGCCCACTGCCCAGGGGCACCGAGCGGGACAGCAGCCTGACACGCACACGGCAAGGCCCGTCACGCACAGCGCCACCCAGGTGAGGACTGTCCGAGTCTCATCGGGGGGTCGGAGAGGCACTAAAGCGGCGACAGAGGCGGGTATGGCTGGGCCCAGTGTCCATCATCATGTCTTCAACGGGCATCAAGGCAATTCCAACAGAGAAAAGGCTCCTCTAACCCGGAGGACATCGCCTTAAACCTTCCCCAAACTAGCTTCCTCCCTCCCCTCACGCTGCGAGTGCTTTTTTCTTTTCTTTTTCTTTTGTTTTTAGATTTTCTTTATTTATTTGAGAGAGAGCGCACGAGCAGGGGGAGCAGAAGACGGAGAGGGAGGGGGAGAAGCAGACTCCCCACTGAGCAAGGTGCCCGACGTGGGGCTCAAACCCAGGACCCTGGGATCACGACCTGAGCTGAAGGCAGACGCTTCGCAGTCTGAGCCACTCCGGCGCCCCGTGAGTGTTCTCTGGACGGGGCCCCAGGGCGCCCGGGTAGCTCAGTTGGTTAAGCATCTGACTCTTGGTTTTGGCTTCGGTCACAATCTCACATTTGTGGGATGGAGCCCCAGGTCTGGCTTTGCACTCTGCTTCGGATTCTCTCTCCCTCTCCCTCCTGCTCTCTTGCTCTCAATCTCTCGCTCTCTGTGTCAAATAAATAAAATATTTTAAAAAGGCGGGTGGGGGGGTGGTCCCTTAAGAACAAAGGTCTGGGAATCCTGGAAAGGCTTCTCGGAGACATCACAGGTCTCTACACAAACAGAGGCTTCCAGGAAGGGATCTGGGTGCTGGGGAAGCTTGCCAACATCTCAAGGTCACTATTTAGAAAACACTACTGTGAACCAGGACTTTGCCAAGTGTGAGCTGCAAGAAGTAATTACAAAAGTCCTTAGGAGGGACGCCTGGGTGGCTCAGGGGTTGAGCGTCTGCCTTTGGCTCAGGTCATGATCCCGGGGTCCTGGGATTGAGTCCCACATTGGGCTCCCTGCATGGAGCCTGCTTCTCCCTCTGCCTGTGTCTCTCATGAATAAATAAATAAAATCTTAAAAAAAAAAAAAGTCCTTATGATCCAAGTCCATGAGCACTGGGGCCAGAGCAATCACATGTCCGGGGTGGAAATGAAATATTTCAAATATCTATGTGTGATGGTTAATTTTATGGGTCAACGTGACAGGGCCACAGGGTACACTGGTATGTGTTCAAACGTTGTTCTGGATGTTTCTGTGAGGACATTTTTGCATAACATTAACATTTAGATCAAAAGACCCAGTGAAAGAGATTGCCCTCCCTAATGTGGGTGGGCCTCATCTAATCAGTTGAAGGTCTGCTAGAACAAAGGCTGACCTCCCCTGAAAAAAAGGGGGTTCCTCAAGCCTGACCACTGGGGCTGGGATATCAGGGGTTGTTTTCCTGCCTTAAGACCTGAATGGAGACACCAGCTCTCTGTGGCTCTCAAGCCTGCTTGGCGTTCAGGCCGGGACTACAAGGTCACCCGTCCTGGGTCTCCTGCAAATCTCCAGCTTGCAGACTCACCCTGCAGATCCTGGGACTGATCAGCCTCTGTGATCATGGGAGCCAACTCCTTATAATAAGCTTTTGTGTATATGAATAAACATACATTTTTAAAAAAATTTTTTAAACATACATTTTATATATAAATATATAACTAGGACACTTGGGTGGCTCAGCGGTTGGGCACCTGCCTTCAGCTCAGGTTGTGATCCCGGGATCCAGGATCGAGTCCCGCACCAGGCTCCCTGCAAGGACCCTACTTCTCCCTCTGCCTATGTCTCTGCCTCTCTCTCTCTCAGTCTGTGTTCTCTCATGAGCAAATAAATATATTTTCAAATATATATAATTAGCTCACGCAGTTACAGAGGCTACTATATAACTAGGTATTTTATATATATAAATGCAAAGCCCCCTTGCTCTGCGGGCATGTTCTCATTGCTAATTGGGTCTCAGTCCTGGAAGGATGGAGATCTGAGACCACAGGCCCTGCGTGGACAGTGAAAAGTCAGGTTGTAGCTCCAGAAAAGCAGAGGGTCGGGGCTAATTAGGGTCGGACTGTGGGGAGCAGCCCACACACCTATTCCTTCCATCCCATGGGGCTCTGGAACCTGGGGCCCTGAACTTGAACTTGAAGCTGGTCCCTGACTCGGTGCCAGGTGCTCTCGCTCTGCCACGGGGGATAGGGGACCGCTAGAGAGATGCGCAGATTCTCCCAGAGGGGACCCTGATCCCCGATGGGCCACAAGGCACCGCCCTCGGCGGTTTTACCTGAATTTCCCTGACGTCCACAGGCTTGGTGCTCAGGACCACCGACGGGGTCACAGAAGTAACCAGGCGCTTCAGGATGTCCTTGAGGCTTTCGGACACCGCATCAGTCTCCGCCACCCGGTCCTGCCGAAAGAGGAGGAAGTCACCAAATCATTTCCTAACTGGGTGCCGGGTGGGCAGGTGACAGCTCCCCTCGCCACAGCCCAGAGACCCAGCCCGCCGGGTGCTGCCCGGGCTCCGGGGGGTCAGCTCCGGACACGCGCCGTCCTCGTCCTCGTTGGGGAGACGGGGCGCTCCCTGCCGATCGCAGGAGCCACTCACGCTCCTTATTTTTTAAAAAACGGTGACCTGGGGCAGCCCGGGTGGCTCAGCAGTTTAGCACCACCTTCAGCCCAGGCCGTGATCCTGGAGACCCGGGATCGAGTCCTGCGTCGGGCTCCCTGCATGGAGCCTGCTTCTCCCTCTGCCTGTGTCTCTGCCTCTCTCTCTGTCTGTGTCTCTCATGAATAAATAAATAAAATCATTAAAAAAATAAATAAATAAAAAATTAAAAACGGTGACCATAAAGGCTGGTGCAATATAGAAACTTGTCACTGTGGCTGTGTCGAGCCTTTCAGACAGATGTGCTTGTTCTTTCTTGCAGGACACCTGGCATTTTTTTTTTGAAATGATAAAGTAGCCAAGTAAACAAAAGGGCCCAGTAGGAAAGACGAGCTTGTAGAGGAGCAAGGAGCAAAGCGCGATGATTTATATTGTATTATACGGCAACGCCAGAAAGCTGTAACAATGAACATCCAACAGAAATGCCTTCCGGTGTTCCAGAATGTTCTCAGCACCACTATTCACAAGGCCCCAAATTGGAAAGTACCTAAGGATCCGTCAATAGCTAAACAAATACATAAACTGTGGTGCCATCACTCGGAGGGAAGCTGCACCCACTGGTATAAATGCCATCGCCATGGGGCTCCAGCCATCCCCACCCCGCGTAGGGGACTGCACGAAGCGACTTCCACCGGACCACCCGACTTGCAGGGCTGGAGGGATTTCAGGGACTGACCTGCCAGGCCCTGTGACAGCAACCTCAATCCCACTGTGCCAATTAGTGAACATCTAGTCTCTGCGAGAAACTCGACAAATTATCAAATCATTACCAAATACTCCCATCACTCTTAGGATATGTCGGGGCCACATCTGTGCAGTTACACGTAGTAATGAATTTAATCTTCGCAACCACCTTGAATATTATTATCCCCATGTTACCGATGAGGAAACTAATGCACAGAGACGTCAATTAAGACGTGTAGGGACGCCTGGGTGGCTCAGCGGTTGAGCATCTGCCTTGGGCTCAGGTTGTGACCCCGGAGTCCTGGGATCGAGTCCCGCGTCGGGCTCCCTGCATGGAGCCTGCTTCTCCCTCTGCCTGTGTCTCTGCCTCTCTTTCCGTGTCTCTCATGAATAAATAAATAAAATCTTAAAAAAAAAAAAAAGACATGTAGGGCCACACAGCTCACAGATGGCAGAGCCAAGAGTCCAGCCCAGGTATGGAGACTCTGGGGTCTACATGTATAACCACGGTGCTGTCATCTTTCTCTTCAACGGGTCCTTGGTGGCTCTATCTTTCTTTTTTAACGGAGGTGAAGTTTACATAACATAAAATGAACCGGTCTTTAGTAGACACTTCAGTGGCATTCAGCACGTCCGGAGTTGGGTAGCCACCAGCGAGGTGTGAAGGCTCACCCCATCTCTCCCCCACGAGCACCCAGCCCCGCTTGCCCCGATTGACCCCAAATCGGATGATTTGCCTGTTGGGGACATCTCCCAGCTACGGGCTCCCCCATTACGTGTCCTGTGTCGGGCTCCTGTCACACGCATGACCTTCCTTCATGCTGTAGAAAGTGTCGGGGTGCCTCAGAAGTGTTGGAGCCTTATCCTTTTTTTTTTTTTTTTTTAAGGGATGAAAAATATTCCATCACATGGATGGACCTTGTCTTGCTTATATATTCGGGTCTTTTTTTTTTCTTTAACTCCCACAATCTCCTGTCCCCTTATAGAGGAGGAAAGTGAGGATGAAGAGGTGCGTTGGGGTGCTTGGAGTCAGAGTTCATCCCAGGATGGGCAGCTGGCTCGGGCCATCCACCCACTCCACCCCCAGGGCCATCACATCCACAACGGGAGGGGAGGAGGGCTGGAGGCTCGGGTCCTGCACCCACAGGACCGGCTCCCAGGGGGGCGCAGCTTAACGCCGCACTTGGAAAGTCTCACTTTGCATTCACCAGAGGAGCACGGGATGGTCAGAGAAGCCGCAGGATGCTGGGGGGCAAGGTGCAAACAGCAGACACAGCGTGCCACTGTTTGGGTGAGTATTGGGGGAGTAAGATCATTTTTGCAGAAACAAACCTGGATCAGGTGAACAGGAACTAATGAACAAAGCAATAGCATGCGGGGGGCAGGTGGGGTCCAAGGGACGAGCAAACACTGGACGTCTGGGTAGGATGTCTCATGGGATTGTGACTTCTGAACCATGTGTTGTACATGTTAAAATATATATATATATGTTTGTACATTTACAAAGATGAGGGACAAAACCCAAGCCGAACTGCCAGCAGGAGCAGTGCCCTCAACTTCCACCACGCTGGTCACGTGGCCACACAAGGATGGGGTTGACTGGAGGGGCCCCGAACAGAGGTCTGCCCTCCTCAAAGGGCTTGAATTCGGACGCCAGGGCAGGTGCATGGCCGTGGTGGTGCTGGGACAGCCGGCCAGGGGACCCCTCTGCACACAGGTGGGCCCAGCCACTCCGCCAGTGGGGCCAAGGAGACAGATGCAAACGTGGGAAGGAAGGGGGACAGGGCAGGAAGCGGGCCTCCAGGGACACGGTCTGCATGCCGGCTGTAACCCCGACGGCTGGGAAAAGTGACAGTTCCAATGGGTGCCCCTCAGAGGAGCAGCAATTCAAGCTTACCTGTCTTAAAAATAAATTAATTAATTAAAAAACACCTGCACGCATTTGTATCAAGTCCTGAAAGGTAAAACCGCATAGGAACGAAGGATCAAATTCACTTAATGCTGTTGGGGATCTCTCAGGGCTTGAACCAGAGGGTGAAACGGGGCGAGACTGCAAACGACGATCATCAAAACCCTGCAGAGGAATGACCTCACCTCCTAATGAGCCTTTGGTGCACATGATTGTCATGGTCCTTCCAGCCACCGCAAGGGACCCCAGTATGACGTCGTGTGCCCACCCCCTGCTTCCAGATTCATTTCTTCAAACACCTAAGACCCTGGGCAGCAGGGAGATTGCCTTCCGACCTTAAATGCACCTCTGCAAAAACCGCGGGGACAGACGCCTGCCCCTGGGAGCCGGCCGGGGGCCACAACTGAGCCTGAGCCCTGAGCGGAGAGCCTCAGGGCAGGAAGGAGGGTCTGCTGAATCAGGCAGGCGACCCAGTCCAGGCATCCCCCAGGTGACAGACATGACGCCAGTGCTTCTCCACCTCGGCTGCACGGGAGCGCCAGAAACTATTCCAGGCCCAAGGAACCCCATGAGGGGGATGATGGGGTGCGGGGGGCAGGCCCAGGATTCCCTGCAGCTCCCAGCTGACTGCAGGTGCAGCTGGGTCAGGACCCCGAGCATCAGGTCCAGTAAGGCCATCACCCCTGCTGCCCTGACCGGGCGGCCCCATGCTCTGGGAGGAGAGGAGAAGCCTGCACGGCACAAGGGCGCTGGTCTGAGCCTCTGTTCGGCAGGTGGTGGCGACATGCAAGTGTTCCCATGCACACCTGTAGTGGGGGGGGGGGGGGGGCGGTCCTCACAACGGAGGCACTGACCTGCACCGGGGCTCTGGACTGGACGGTGACGGCCGTTTCCGCAGCGTGGATGAAGGACCACTTGATCTGGATGTCCTCCTTCTTCTCTTTCATGTGGAGCTCCAGCTAGCAGAACACAGAGTTACTGGAGAGCCCCACCTGCCAGCAAAGGCCCAACGCATCGGGGCACCAGTCTGTGTGCACCTGTGTGTGCGTGTGTTCATTTACTTCCCCAGACACCTGCTTGGCCTCCCCTTGCCTTTCCAAATGCTAAAGAAAGCTCTAACCCCCCTGGACCTCCCCTTCACCCCACCCCTCAGCCCCCCAGCGTCTTCCTCGGCCTCAACCTATCACTCCTAGATGATTCTCAGCAGTGGCGGCCGAACGGGCCACACGTCATTAGAACTCTGTAGTCTCTCAGGTGAGTAATGCTCTGTGCTTTGCATGCTCTCCTGGAGTGTCACCAAGGCACGCGGGAGAGGAGGGCACGGACGGGACGTGGGATGCTTAGCCCAGCCCCATGCTCACACGTTCCCCAAGGGCTGTGCACACAGCACACGGGTGTTCTCACCCCCTCTTGCCTGGGCCAACACGCACACCCTCTATCTGGACTCTGATCTCTTGCAACAACCCGTCGTAGCGTCACGTTCCCCCCCCCCCAAAGATGTCCACACCCAGAGTCTTGGAACCTGCAGGTATGTGACCAGATATAGCAAAGGGGACTTTGCAGGAGTGACCAGGGCAAGGCCCGTGAATGGAGAGAGAATGCTGGGTTATCCCAGCGAGCCCAGTGGAACCAATCAGAGGAGCCCTCAGGACGAAGGAGGGGGGCAGGCCAGCGAGAGGTGCCTTATAGATAGAGGATGCCAAGAGCGCAGGAAAGAGGTGGCCTCTAGAAGCTGCCACCGGCCCTGAGCGGACAGCTGGTGAGAAAATCGGCCTTACAGCCGCCAGGAACACAATCCTGCCAACACCCAGTGAGCACGGAAGCAGATCCTCGCAGGGCTCCAGACAGGAAGGCGGCCCGCCGATGCCAGCCCGAGCTGGACATCAGACCCCCAGAACGGCAACATAATACATTTATGCTGGGTTTTTTTTTTAAGACTTTATTTATTTTATTTATTTGAGAGAGCATGAGCAGGGGGAGAGAGGGAGGCAGGCTCCTCACTGAGCAGGGGGCCCAACACGGGGCTCGATCCCAGGACCCCAAGATCGTGACCTGAGCAGAAGGCAGATGCTTCGCCGACTGAGCCACCCAGGTGCCCCTATGCTGGTTTTTCTTTTCTTTCTTTCTTTCTTTTTTTTTTTTTTAAGATTTATTTATTTTTGAAAGAGGATGATGAGTGGGGTCAGGGGGCAGCAGAGAGAAACCATCTGTGCTGAGCGCAAAGCCCAACCCAGGGCTCGATCTCATGAGCCCGAGATCACGACCTGAGCCAAAACCAGGAGTCAGACACTCCACCAACTGGGCCACCCACCCAGGCGCCCCTATATTTGGGTCTTAAGCTTAGGTTTGTGGTGATTTGTTTCAGCAGCCACAGCAAACTAATACACCTTCCTTCATCTTTCAACCGGAGCCTCTTTCTAAAGCACAGATCCTAGCTCTTCGCCTCATGGTGCCTTCCGGACCCTCCGCAGAGGAGGAGAGGGCAGCTTTAGACGGCACTGCCCACTACTCAGGACCCTCACCCAACACCAGCAATCCTGGTAATTCCAGGGAAGGTGCACTTTGATCATGTTGCTGCAGGTCTGTCCCTCTCCCCAGCAGGTAGGGGTCCAGGGGGGGCGGGTGTGAGACCACCGCAGCCCCTTTCTGCACCTTTAATCTAAAGGCCAGCAGAGCAGCAGGAGCATCTTCTGTCTGGGGCGTTCATCACTGACCGATCGATCTCCAGCAGCTGCCTCTGCCCTGAGAGCAGGTGTCAACTGGGTTAAGAGATCAGAGACACGACTGGGTTACTTCTGCCGAGCTGCATGAAATGGCACGCGAGCAGCATCTCAGAAACCCCACGTCCTTCACGGCGGCCCTACGGGCCTGGCTGGACTCGCTCTATCCCGAACCAGGCGTCTGGTGTCGGCTACATGTGTCCCAGGCTTTGGGCTGGTTTTCCAGTTACATTGTCCAAAGTTTTAGGGCGAGCGGGAGGGTGTTAGCACCTGGCAGGTGTGACATGAAGTCACACTCATTCTCCTGAACTCTCAGAAAGGACGTGCTAGCGGGGAGGCCGGGGAGGGCTGGCCCTCAGAAGGAGGCCGGGTAGATAGGTGCCCAGTGGCTCAGCGGTTGAGCATCTGCCTTTGGCTCAGGGTGTGACCCCGGGATCCTGGGATCAAGTCCCACATGGGGCTCCCTGCATGGAGCCTGCTTCTCCCTCTGCCTGGGTCTCTGCCTCTCTGTGTGTCTCTCATGAATAAATATAAAAAATCTTAAAGAAAAAAAAAAGAAAGAAAGAAGGACAGAAAGAGAAAAAGGCTATGTAGGGAGCCAGAAAATCTTGTTTGCTCCGGTTATTCAAAACCACATCTGTGTAAGAAAAGCATACAGGATATCATCCTCCCTTGTGGTCGAGGGAGCTGTACGACTTGGGCTCATCCCCCAAATTAGCAGCCAAGCCCCGGGACGGAGGGGAGGAAACACGGGGTTGAATCGGCAGTGACCCCTCAAACAGACCCAGAAATTCACAATAGTCACACGGTTATCTGATGCTTCGGGCATCCAGAAATTCCATGAATACACCTCTTATGGTGATCACATATGACTCTATATAATTACTAGATAGATCGTTATGAATATTCTGTAAAATAGGGACCCCTGGGTGGCACAGCGGTTTGGCGCCTGCCTTTGGCCCAGGGCGCGATCCTGGAGACCCGGGATCGAATCCCACGTCAGGCTCCATGGAGCCTGCTTCTCCCTCTGCCTGTGTCTCTGCCTCTCTCTCTCTCTCTGTGACTATCATAAATAAAAAAAAAATTCTGTAAAATATACACAAGCACACCTCGGAGAGGCTGCAGGTCTGCTTCCAGGCCACTGCAATATAGCAAGTACCACAATAAAGCAAGCCAAGTGCATTTTTTGGCTTCCCCGGTGCATAGAAGTTATATTTAGGGGCGCCTGGGTGGCTCAGCGGCTCAGCATCTGCCTTTGGCTCAGATTGTGACCCCGGGGTCCCGGGATCGAGTCCCACGTCGGGCTCCCCGCAGGGAGCCTGTTTCTCCCTCTGCCTGTGTCTCTGCCTCTCTCTCTCTCTCTCTCTCTCTCTCTCTCTCTCTGGGTCTCTCGTGAATAAATAAATAAAATCTTTAAGAAAAAAAAATGGTGACCATCACGTGAGCTTCCAGCAAGTCGTCATCACTGACCACAGATCACCGTGACAAATATAATAAGGAAAAAGGAGGATATGCACCTGGATCACCGCAATGTGACACAGAGACTCAGCACGCAAAGGCAGCTGGAGTGGCACCCGCAGACGTGCTCTTAAAAAAAAGCCTCATCTCCAAAGTGAAGTGAAACAAGGTGTGCCGGTAGGAGTCTCTTATTACCGTAATAGTAAGTGTGTTATGAAAAATACGATAGTAATACTCATCTTTTAGGCTTATAAAACGTAGTACGAGTCTTCCAAGGTTGACTTTCTCCAAAAACTAAAAAGAGTAACACGACCCCTGGCCCCTAGGCTGGTCTCCCGCTGCAGGGGACTGCTGGGGCCTGGCACGAGGTCCCAAGACAGAACCCCGTCCTCGCCTCCGATGCCACGCACCTTACTCTGCCTGCCGGCAACACCCCTGGTCTGTTTGAACACCTTGAAAAATCCCGTATCTCCTGATTTTGGTAAATGGGCAACCTCTGAATTCACTATGCGCACCCATATGTAGTCGTATGCATATACGTAGGTGTGGGTGTGTATGCATGTGTGTGTGGAAGCGTACACAGTATGTGCACGTACATAACACGTAACACACCACACACCACGCACACTTTATCTCCTACAGATACAACATGATACAGAAGGTTACAGGTGGAAAATTATGAAATAAACCATTAGCAAGCGCGAAAGCAGGGGGAGTCCCGGCCGGCGATCACGCCAGGCTTGCCCTGCAGGTTGACGAGCACCGTCTGCGCAAACTCACCTGCAGATGAAATGGGGAGAGCCGCGCGCCATACAGCTGGCGCCCCGTGTCTTCAGGGGACGCGGGCCCCGCGCCGACCAGGAACTGAATGGCCTCACCCACCACGTGACAAGACACGATCTGGATGGAGGAGGCACGAGATATGAGAGAAGGAACAAAGAATTCATGCCGCCTACCCCCTTTGTTTCACTGCCCAAAACCATCGGGACCTTAACGGTTAGCCAGGACGAGACTTTAGCGCTCCAAACTTGATAAACACCCAGATCCGCAGATCTTCTGGAAACAATGTTCCAAAGCTTGTCTCCCTCTGATGCATTTCTCAAGAGCTAAACTCTAGGGCAGCCCCGGTGGCGCAGTGGTTTAGCGCCGCCTGCAGCCCACGGCATGATCCTGGAGTCCTGGGATCGAGTCCCGCGTTGGGCTCTCTGCATGGAGCCTGCTTCTCCCTCTGCCTGTGTCTCTGCCTCTCTCTCTCTCTCTGCATCTCTATAAATAAATAAAATCTTTAAAAAAAATTAAAAAAAAAAGAGCTAAACTCTGTGTTGCCCCAATCTAGCTGTTATATTCTTTCCACATAAAGAGTTTTTGCAGGATACTGGGTTCTAGTTCTCCCCACCAGCGGATTTATTTTTTTTTATTTTATTTATTCATGAGAGACACAGGAGAGGCAGAGACCCAGGCAGAGGAAGAAGCAGGCTCCATGCAGGGAGCCCGATGCGGGACTCGATCCCAGGACCCCGGGGTCACGCCCTGAGCCACCCAGGCGTCCTCCAACCAGCGGATTTAAAATTCCCCAGATATGTCCACCTTCGTAGGGAGTGAGAGTCATTAGCATCTCCTCTCTCTAAAAATGAGCTTTAGAGGGACACCTGGGTGACTCAGTGGTTGAGCATCTGCCTTGGGCCCAGGGCTTGACCCCGGGGTCCTGGGATCGAGTTCTGCATCGGGTCCCCACATGGAGCCTGCTTCTCCCTCTCCCTGTGTCTCTGCCCCTCTCTCTATGTGTCTGTCATGAATAAATAAATAAAATCTTTAAAAAAAAAAAAAGAGCCTTAGAAAGAAAACAAGTGATAGATTTTTATAAGCAAAAAAAAAAAAAAAATTAAAAATATACGCGGTAGCGGCAGCCTGGGTGGCTCAGTGGTTTAGCGCCGCCTTCAGCCCAGGGTGTGATCCTGGAGACCCGGGATCAAGCCTCACGTCGGGCTCCCTGCGTGGAGCCTGCTTCTCCCTCTGCCTGTGTCTGTGCCTCTCTGTGTCTCTCATGTATAAAAAAAAAATAAAATCTTTTAATAAACAAACAAACAAATAAATAAAATAAAAAATAATGATACACGCGGGACACAATAGGTCGTTTCCATCTATATAATTTTCAGCCCACTGCGGTTTCCGAAGATGTGGGGATAATTCAGAGAACATATCAAATATTAAAACATTTAGGAAATTACACAGCCTGAACAAAAATAGCATTATAAAGTGAGTTCGCTTAAGGACCTGTACGACCAAGGCAAGTAATTACACCAGGAATAAAACCAGACCATATTCCCGATAAAAATCACAAAGCGTTTTAGAGAGAGCTGTTGCCGAACAGAGGAATATCAAGTTTCTGCCACAGAATCCGTCTGTAGGAGAGCATCTTGTAGAATGAGGGGTCACCCCTGCCCTGGCAGGAGGCCGAGCAAGCCCCCGGGGACGACAATGAGCCAGGTGCCAGGTGCGCTCAGGCTGGAAGGGTACTAGGGTGTGGGGCTGGCGGGTGGCCAGCAGGTGGCCAGTGTGCCTGGCCAGAGCCAAGTCATCATGAGGCGAAGCCTAAGACAGAAGGGACCCCCCGGGGAACACTGCCGGCTGTCACTTGGGTAGGAAAAGAACATTCTTTAATTCTCTGGTGGATTTATCAGAATCTAAAATAAAAGACCAAGTGGAAAGATGATCCAAATAGTTCTTTTGTCGGGCCTGCCATTCCTCCAAGTTCAGGCTAGGACATCTGCCCCCTTCCTCTTTCTCATCCCCAGCTAACTCCGTCCTCCCCGCCCCCAACGGCCCCGCGGCCAGAGCCTCTGCACCCCGGGCCCATCTGCACACCCACCACCCCCGGGAAGACCTGACCCAGATGCTGCGGGCCCCCAGCATGGTGGGGGGGGGCAGGGTCCGTTTCCAGCATCCACCGTGGGATGCCTCACTGGCACAGGAGAAAAAGTGTCGCCTTCTCTGCACACCGGCAGACACTGCACCACGCTGGCCTCACCCGTCCTGGCAAGGGCGCTCGCAGAAGCCTGAGCTACGTGCATGCGTTTACATATCTTCATGTTATTGCCTTTCCCGAGTTCACAAAAGGTTGGAACAAAAAAAAAAAATGTTTGTATAAGAAATGTCGTCTATTCATTTTAAAAATAAATGCTCCATAAACAACCCTTTCTGGAGGAACATATTTTCGTGCCAGACGAGCTACAAACACAAACGACAGGACACGGAGAACGTTCGCTGTCCAAGGCTTGGCTGCGCAGGCCCGAGTGAAGCAGCGGAGGATGACCCCTTTAGTTCTGGTTCGTCTTCGGAACCTTCCCTGCTGAGCTACTTAATTTTTACCAATAAAATCCCACGGCTTCAAAAAAAAAAAAAAAAGTCCCACGGCTTCAGCAGTGTTCTTGAGCAAGGAGGAGTTGGTTGTCCTTTATATCGAGCTCCACAAAAAGCTTCCCTCCTACCCCACCCCTGGAATGTGCAGTTAGACTAAGCACTTGACTAAGAGCAAATAAACAAACAAGCAGATTTTGACTTAAAAGACTTTAAAACTTGTAGAACCCGAGACTCCCGAAGGTCACAACTCCCGTTCAAGTCACATCGAGAAAGTCTAAGTGCAACAGTAAAAACGGAGCATCTATGGGTCCCAATGTCCTCTCCCCGAGACCCGCTGGAGGGTCTTCCCGGCCCTAGGGGTCCCGACCCCCTACATAAAGCCTGTCACACAGACCACCTGTTCCTTGGTCTCCTGCAGCACTCCAGGAAAGGTTAACTACCACCTGCCCTAACGTTACAGCACGGCCCAATGAAACCCTGCCAAGGCTGTTGCTGGGAGCCCCACTGGAGGGATGACAACTGGGGGCCCAATCCTCGTCCAGGCTGGCCCCCGCCCTGGCCACCCTGGGAATAATAATGCTTCATCTGCCAAATGGACAAGAACAAAATGGAAAGGCTTTAAAAATAAGTAATCTTCTTTTAGTGCATTAAGGTGTTATCCACGAGGGAGATTAAATTCTCTCAACCCTGGTAAATGGTGGCGAGCCGTCACCACCACACAGGGGACCCCCTCCTAGGGCAGCAGAGGCACCCGATGCAAGGCTCAGCAGACCCTTTCCGCTGGCCCGCCTTCCCAAGGGGCTGACATCGGCCTAAGTACGATGAACGGATAGAGACCCTGACCTTGACCCAGAGTCACCCCCTTTCCAAAACACACCTGTTTATGAGGGTCCCTTCCGAGGTTTTCCAGTGAGCTCCTCAGAGCATCCCGATCACACTGAGCTGGTGAAGTAGGGGCTATTCAATCCTCAGTGCTCGGGCTCCCTGCTGATCTACTCTGATACCGAGGCCGGATTTTTAAAGTTAAGCAGAAACAAGATCTAGTATCTGCAGTAGGACTGAGCACTTCTCTGAGAACAGACGTGAATGTGTGGCCCCAGGGCAGGACCCCACAAAGCCAGCATCTGGGAGCATAAGAAAGGGCTCCCATGAAGACAGCCAGCCATGAACCCACCTGCTTTATGCACTTTCTTCCAAAGTGAGCAGACAAGTCTGCAGCTACATAACCCATTTCAAAATCGTGCCAACAGAAAGCTGAACTGTGCGTATTCCAGATAAATCCCCCTCCTCTCTACAGAAGACAGCGTTTACGGAGAATGGACTTCATGGAGTGAGGGCCCCTAAGGTGGAGACCTGGCCCACACCCTCGGATCAAGAGAGAAGGCCAGGAGGGAAGCATCATGGGAATGCGAAGACAAGCACCCGTCACCGTCACCATAACCTGCGCAGGCAGATCAGTGAAGGGTGGGGGAGGCCTCATTCACCTTCCTGTGCTTTCTCCAGCTTCAAGACCAAAGCTCAAATAGTCACATATTTATGCAAATAGGTCTTATCTTGAAACAGTTTTCCTTTGTTTAGACCTGGGGGCAAAGAAGGCCAGGCCTAGGGAGTCCTGAATTTCGCTAATGGTCGCCAGGGAAAGGCCTGTAATATCTTGAAATCTCACTGCATTTCCACGTTCCTTTTCGAGCCAGCTTCTCATATGGCTGCCTCAGCTCCTTCTCCTCTTGGAACACTCCAGAGACCTGGAAATAATTTAATTACTCCTGTCCCCAAAAGAACTAGGAACGCAGCCATGAAAATGCATCTAAAGGGCTGATGTCACTGAATCGCTCTCCCCGTAACCAAGCTTTATAACAATCCTGGAGAAAGAAGTCCAAAATGAAAGGGCAGTAAAGCCCCCTTCTTCAAAGCTCCCAACGCTGCTATCTAGACTCAGCCTCTGTAAATATTCTTGCAGACAGCGCCAAGCTGATGTAAACGATTGTGTCTACTCTGGAGTAGAGGCTCAGTTTTTTTAAGATTGTATTTATTGTCTGTGTAGAGGGCATGAGCAGGGGGAGGGGCAGATGGAGAGAGAGAATCTCCAGCAGACTCCGTGATGAGCACGGAGCCTGACGTGGGGCTCAGTCTCATGACCCTGAGATCATGACCTGAGCCAGAATCAAGAGTCGGAAGCTTAACCGACTGAGCCACTCGGGCGCCCCGAGACTCAGTTTAAAAGGTAAAATCCATTACACCTAATTATGATCAGAACATCTATGAAGTTAATCCTGTTTGCACAGGGAAAGATGAAAAATACGGGAAACAAGGTGGGTCGATGCTCTACTTTATCGCATCGAGAGGTTTGCCGTGGACCACACGGGCTCTGACGTTCCATTCCAGCAACACCCCCCAGCCATCCTCTTTCCAGGACATTTTAAAATGAACAATAAGGGGCACCCGGGTGGCTCAGCGGTTGAGCATCTGCCTTTGGCTCTGGTCATGACCCCGGGGTCCTGGGATCGAGTCCTGCATCGGGCTCCCCAGAGGGAGCCTGCTTCTCCCTCTGCCTGTGTGTGTGTGTGTGCGTGTGTCTTTCTCTCTCTCTCTCATCAATAAATAAAATCTTCTTTAAAAATGTAAAATAAAAAAATAAAATGAACAATAAGGCTTCCCAGTACTATCACCCTCCCAGGAGTATGGTTATCAGGGAATGTGGATTACTGAGGACACTCCTTGGCTTAAAAATCTGTTTGTGAACATGCCATTCTCTTTCATCAACTCCATGTATGAAAAGACATACACATGCCATTCCCTCTGGAATGAAGGCAGGAGGGAACTGGGTGTTTCCCTGTTAGTGCTCCCCGTCTGGGGCTGGGTCACTGTCACGCCAACACACAGACAAAACTCCAGCTTGTCTGTGGGTCCTCTACCCTGTCTTCTCCAGGCGAAGTCAGGCTGCACCCCGGGGATGACTCAGCCCCAGAACTCAGCACAGCAACCCAAACAGGTGGAGTTCCAGGGAGGCACGGCTCCCATCCCACGGTGGCATCCACGCTGGGTCTCAGAGGGCAGGGCGCCTCCAATGAGACATCTCCATAGCTGTCTTCGGAAAGACCAGGGACAAAACAATTTCACAACCTGTTAGCATTTTAGCATAAATACCAGGCTAATGTGACACCTGGAATTTCAAGTCATGCAAAGCAAAAAAAAAAAAAAAAATCAACCATACTTCCTATTTGCCAGACAACCCAGAATCAAGCCACCTCTGCAAACCAGTGCGTGGGGGGGGGGGGGACCCCCGAGGTCTGGACAGAGCACAGGGGATGCCAGACACTCACAGGCTGTTAACCAGCCTTAGTTAGAAAAAAAAAAAAAAGATACAGTACACGTTGCACACCCAGTATCAGCGGCGGGGTTCGCGGATTCTGGGGGAGATTCCATGCAATCACATCGGAGTTTGGTTGGTTGCTGTGGTTCTACAGAAGCAAAGGTGGGTTCATGTCTCTGGTGCTCGGTCCTCTTCCCCTATTGTGTTTTTCACCGTCAGGCGGAGGTGGGAGGGAGCACAGGCGATACAATGGTAGAAATGTGACGAGGCATCGCAGTGCTGATGATGGTGTCACAGGGGTCAGCTTGTCTCCGGAGGCCGACTGGGTTCCACTCTAGCCTCTACCACTTGGTAGCTTCTAGCCACCTGGGCCAATGACCGAGCCTCTGTTCACCTCCGTTTCTTCCTCTGTACAATGGGCGTGATACTGGTTCCAGCAGAGGAGTATGAGCAGCAGCGACAAGAAAGGGACAGGGCCCGTGGCTGCTCGCACCTGACAGCCTCAGGACCCGTGTCCCCGGCGGGCCCTCGTTGTCCCCACCAGGCGGCCAGGGAGGGAAGCACCCTCTGCAGACGCCCAACCTTCGGCTCAGAGACAGACGGAAGTGCCCAAACAAGCCCAGATCCAGCCAGCGTCTCCCTGGCCTCCGAGCTGGGCCTTTCTCCGCGCTGGGTGGGTTATTACGTCTATGTAAACCCGTAACCTAAGGACGATCATTATACCATTGGAAGCCTCTACTTATTTACGAATGGCACAGCAGACAGAGATAATGAATGCTTTTCCCAGGACACCTGGCCTCACCCCAAGAAAGCCAACATCACTCCTAGTCTCCAAAGACTGCTTCCAGCGCCAAGTGGGACCCTTGTTCTCCGCAGCAAGCCTTCGCAATAAACACCGTGTCGCCCAGAGAGACACACCGCGCTCCCTAAGGGACAGGCACGCGTGGCTTTCTCGGTGGGTGCCTGTCGCGGCACGACTCCCAAACCCCGGTTCATCCCGCGTGAGTCCCCACATGGCCCTCGTACGACCTCCGGCCTCCACGGAATCGCTTCTGATGAGTCCACGGACATGCCGCGGAAGAGCCGTTGTGACATCCCGCGGGACAAGCGCTGGCTCGCAGGCCACTTGCGATGTAGAAATAAAGGTTTTCCTTTTCTGGGTCAGACAGACATTCTGGAGCTAACCTCTCCCAGGACGGGCGGAAAGAGAACGTAGGTAGAAACTCGTTGGCTCTTGTGTAAGAGGGTAATTACAGTCTGGGAGAAATAAATCTATTCAGAGCATGTTGAGACTGGACGAGAAGGCAGAGGGGCCCCTGGAGGAGAGTGTAAAGGTGATGCCTTCGGTGCAGAGTGCCCCGCCGGGACGGCCTGGGTCCTGCCTCCCGCCCACACCAGCTGCGCCCGCCTGCAGCGAGCCAAGTGATGGGGATGCTTCCAGTCACCGCCAGGAGAGATGCCCCCCCAAGGCCAGCACAGGCGCCCTGTGGGAAAACCCACGACCCACAACACCTGCAGGGCTTGCCGTCAGGGATAAACGTCTGGGTTTCTTCCCAGATAAATAAATAATAAATAAATAAAATCTAAAAAAACCCTGAACAATGGGGTCAGAGAGCTTCCGGGTCGGTGTGCACGAGGAGGTGCTGGGAGGGTGGCGTGCCCGCAGCTCAGGGCCCCTCCCCTACACCTCGCCTCTCTCCCCTCTGGCTCTTCTTGAGTTGTTTCCCATATTACGAGCCATTAATAGGAAGTAAACTGTTTTCCTGAGTTCCATGAGCAAACTCAAAGCTGAGGCAGGGTGGGGATCCCCTGACTGCGGCTGCTTGGCCATAAGTACAAGGGACTGGCATTTGAAGGGGGCAGTCGCATGGGGCTGCGCCCTTAGCCTGCGGGGCCTGGCTGACCCTAGGGGGTCAGTGAGAGGATGGAATTGAGTTACTGAGCACCCATGGGTGTCCAGAGAGTCGGTTATGGCGTGGAAGAGAAAGCCGACAGTGTCGGCATCAGAGCACGACAAGTCACGCTGCTCCGGCCAGCCAAGCGTGGGCAGGGCGTGCACTCGGCACCCATCACGGGCTCTGCGAGGCGCCCCATGCTGCTTCCGGCCATACAAGTCCTCATACCCCATGTAGGACACGGGGGCAGGAGGTGCCGATGAACCAGATCTCTGCCAAGGCGTGGCTTTGGCATATGGGAGTCTTCAGGCTCTGCAGTAAAAAGTCAAGGACGGGGCACCCAGGGGACAGGGCAGGCCCGGCTCTATCCCTTGGTGGCCCGCAGAGAGACTCACGACCCCACGGGAAGCAGGGGGTCCCAGAGGGAGAATGGGACCCTCGCTCCCATCCAGATGGCCAAAGACGGGATTACATACTCCAAGCCCGTGGTCCAGGCTGGACGTGTCCCTGTCACTGGCTCAGGTGCCATCCACACGTCCCTTGTCAGGGCTGAATCAGGGAGATGAGAAAGATACGGGCTGATCGTATGGAGTGAGCCGAGGAAGGGGAGGGTGACTCCCTGGAAACCACGCATCTGTATTTCTTTCCGACCTTGGTTTGCAGGCCCCATGTGGGTGGCATTATCGACTTCCCTCCTCGAGAACTCTGCGGAGCACAGAAAAAGCATGACGGGGTGGACGGAGGGTTCAAGATGCCTGAAACCCCGATGTGGGGGTAGAGGTTGGGGAGGGGGGTAGATCCTAAATGAAGGAGGGTGACTCGGTTGCTGGAAGCGTCCTGCCCGATGCAGCGGTCCGAGAACACGAGGGCCTGGAGCCGTAGGAGAGGCCGTGGCTTGTCCCCATCTTCCGCTGACGCACAGGTGTTAAGAAACCTCCCTCCGGGGACACGTTGCAGGAGAAACTCTGGCTCGATGCCTCCCCAGAACGGCGCCCTCAACCATGCCGTGGTCAGCCAAGATGCTGGGCCCACGGCCTCGGCGGCGACCTCCGCCCAAGTTCCCAGGAGCCCGACAGCAGGCAGATCCCATCAGGGAGGCCGCCCACTGTGGGGGGGTGCGCGGGCTGCGGGCTGGAAGGCCACCGTGGCACTCGGCCCCCCACCCGGACCCACTCGGGGAGGCCGGGGCATGACACCCGACTGGCCGTAGGCTTGCCCCAAGGACAGCTCAACCCACAGCCGTGACAAGGCCATGACGCGCTCCCGCGTCCTCATTTGGCCAAGAAAACCCAACACGTAAGAGTCAAGCACTCTGAAGAAACTCGTAAAATGAAACAAGATCCTGAGTGTGCATTGCCACTTACCTGCAGGAGGTAGGCAGCTTCCGAGAACACGCTGCGGGCAGCGGGCAGGGGAAGGAGGACGAGGGGGGCGGGCGGCTACGCTGCATTTAGCTTTCTAATGAGCATGCACCATTTCTGCGATGGTCTTAAAATAAACACAGTTAGGGGCACCTGGGTGGTTCCGCCGGTGGGACGCCCGGCTCTTGATTTCAGCTCAGGTCAGGATCTCAGGGTCGTGGGTTCGAGCCCCACATGGGGCTCTGCGCTCAGCACAGAGTCTGCTTGAGATTTTCTCTCTCCCCCCTCTGCCCCTCGACCCCACCCCCGTGCTCTTTCTCTCGCTCACTCATGCACGCACTCTCTCTCTCTCTCTCAAATAAATAAATTAATCTTTAAAATATAAGAAAGATCTTAAAAAGATAAATAAACACAGCTTCACCATCCCCTTTCTAAACTTGCTTTTCTGGCAACTAAACATCAAGGCCTCTAAAAATGGCCAAGTGCTAAGTCCGCCTCCCAGCTTCCCCTCTAGGCCTCGGGGCCAGCCCTGGGGGCTCCGCGCCTCCTCCCCAGGGGCACTGTCAAAGGGACTCAGTCCCCATCTGCCAGTAACAGAGAGGATGCCCGCGGCCCCCAGCCAGCTGCCCCCAGCACCCTCCCACCCACCCCCACCCCCCACCACCGCCCTGTTTCACAAAAGCACTGGGCACCTGCTCTCTGACCCAGCCCCTTCCAGCCCTCGTGGGCCATTCTGGTCTCGACATCCTGCGTCGCTGCCGTCGGCTTCCTCTCGTATCCCAATATCTTCTAAAGACTTCCCCACGCTCGTCACAGGGATAATATAGCAGGTGACTCCTCCGGCATTGGCAAGGGGGGACAGGAGCGTCCTCCGAGGCTGCCGGGGAGCAGCGCTCTGGTGACGGATCCTGGAATACCTGGTCATACCTGCCACCTGGCAGCCCTGGGTGCACCCCCGACCGACTCCCCTGCTCGTGCCTGAGGTCACGCAGCAAGTGGCACACCTGCCACCTGGCAGCCCCAGGTGCACCCCTGATCGACTCTCCTGCTCGCACCTGCAGAGTCAGGGAGGGGAGGCCACCACGCAAGTTCACTGCAGCTTCGCATTATGGTGGGAGAGAGCAGATGACTCCATTATCCGTCAGTGGAAGATGAAGAGAGAGGCCCTGGTCCACCCAGAGCCCTGAACTGTAGTGAAGCAAACGAAGCAGAGCCGCAACCTGTCCTCCAGTGGGGGCAGGAGCAGAATCCCGGGGCGGGGGTTGTGGGACTGACAATCCCTCCCCCTCCAGCAGGGCCCACACGCTGTGCCCCACTGTCTGCTCAACGGCACGCGTGAGACCTGGCAGTAAAACGTAGAAGCAAGGGCAAGCCTGGTATTTCAGAGGAAGTTTCTTAGGTTTTTTGTTTTTTTTTTTACAGATACTTTTCATTTATTTATTTTTTATTTATTTATTTATTTATTCATGATAGAGAGAGAGAGGGAGAGAGGCAGAGACACAGGCAGAGGGAGAAACAGGCTCCATCCATGCCAGGAGCCCGACATGGGACTTGATCCCAGGACTCTAGGACCACACCCTGGGCCAAAGGCAGGCACCAAAACACTGAGCCACCCAGGGATCCCCAATACTTTTCATTAAAAAAAAAAGTCTTGGGAAGCCCCAATGGCACAGCAGTTTAGCGCCGCCTGCAGCCCAGGGCGTGATCCTGGAGACCCTGGATTGAGTCCCACGTCGGGCTCCCTGCATGGAGCCTGCTTCTCCCTCTGCCTGTGTCTCTGCCTCTCTCTCTCTCTCTTTCTCTCTCTCTCTCTCTCTCTCTCTGTCTCTATGAATAAATAAATAAAATCTTTAAAAAAATTTAAAAATTTTTAAAAAATCTTTTAAATTATTTATGGAAAAATAAATAAATAAAAAATAAAATAAAATGAATTATTTATGGCATTTGACCAGTCTAATAAGTCATTTCAGCCCAGGAGCAACCCCTGACTATAAAATGAACTCTAATCCCAGGGTGGCGCAGCGGTTTGGCGCCTGCCTTTGGCCCAGGGTGTGATCCTGGAGTCCCGGGATCGAGTCCCACGTCAGGCTCCCTGCATGGAGCCTGCTTCTCCCTCCTCCTGTGTGTCTCTCTCTATATATCATGAATAAATAAAAAACATTTAAAAAAAAAAGAACTCTACGTAGTATCCAGATGGCTCAAATCTAGGTGTCATACGTACACATGTACAGATACATACACAAAAATGTAAGCATTTTATTGAGATGTGATTCACGTAGCATTTATTTTGCCCATTTAAACTGTACAGTTCGGGCCACCTGGGGGGCCTAGTCAGTGAAGCATCTGCCTTCGGCTCAGGTCATGATCCCAGGGTCCTGGGATCCAGTCCCACATCAAGCTCCCTGCTCAGTGGGGTGTCTGCTTCTCCCTCTCTCTGGCCCTCCTCCCTGCTTGTTCTCTCTCTCTCTGTCTCAAATAAATTAGTAAAATCTTTCTAAAAAAATAAACTGTAAAATTAAATGGTTTTTCCTTTAAGATTCATTTATTTATCTAAGAGAGAGAGAGAATGAGAGAGAACAGAGGGAGGGGCAGAGGGAAAGAATCTCCAGCAGACTCCCCGCTGAGCATGGAGACCGACGTGGGGCTCGAGTCCAGGACCCTGAGATCATGACCTGAGTCGAAATCAAGAGTCGGATGCTTAACCGACCCTCCGAGCCACCCAGGCGCCCCCAATTCAATGGCTTTTAACATATTTTGCAGACTTGTCCGACACCACCGCCATCACTTTGAGGCCATTATCATCACCCCACAAAGTCACCCTGCACCCAGGGGCAGTCACTCTGCATTCCACCACCCACCCCCAATGCCCGGCGACCCCGAACCTTCTTCCCATCTCTATGGATCCAGCCATCCTGGATAGGCCACATAAATGAAGCCATTTGAGACACGCCTTCTGTGACTAGCTGCTCCCACTCCACACTGTGTCTCCAAGGCCCGTGCATGTGGCAGGTACCAGAACCCCCTTCCTTTTTCAAGGCTAAATAATAGTCCACCGTGCAGCGCTACTATGTTTCATTTATCCATTTGTCAGTTGATAGATCACTCTTTTTTTTAAGGTCCTTAAGGTGTCCATATTTTCAATAATCTGAAAACCAAATAACTTCCCTCCCCCACTCCCACACCACCCCAGCTCTAAATTTGCTCCCTTGGCAGGGAAAGCTCCGTGGCGGGCGACCATGCTCCAGCTCACCTTTTCGCGGGCTGACCTGGCCACACTGGAGACTTGCTGCACCGCCAGCTCCAGGGGCTGCTGCAGCGGGTCCTCCTGGAAAGACAGGAGCAGCGGGCCCTGGAACAGAAGGAGAGGCACGATGAGGGCAGGTCAGCACGGGGCAGCCCTCCTCCACCGTCGTATACTCCCCACAAAGCTCTGCAAACCTGGGCACAGGTAACCTGACTCCTTCCAGTTAAATCTCCTAAACGGCAGCCGTGGGCAGCTATCGCTAAGTCCACGCGCCCGAGGACCTGCTCGCGGTAGAATGTGCTCGGCGCTGGCGTCAGTTACCAGAGCGGGATGGGGGGCAAGAAGCACAGTGACAAAGCCAGAGATGGGGCGATGGAGATGGCAAGGGGGGTTCTGAATGCTCACATGTTCAGGAAAGAGCAGGGTGCTGGGTGGCTCTGCAGGTCCAGCACACTATCTAGCCAAGGGTTCGAGGGCTCTGTCCTCCGCTTCCTTTGCCAAAAGCTGGTGCTCTCTCTGGTTTTAGAGAATCACCTCTCCCCGCCTCACATGGGGACACCCCTTCTCCTCTCCCACCACCCAAGTGGTGAGGGGGCAAGAACCCCCAGGGGCCAGCCACCTCTCCCGGGAATTTGAGATTCCTGAGCTAAAAATGAACCAGCCTGCTGGCCATGCCCAAGGAGCAGGTTCCCGATACCCTGCTTCTTGGACCTTTGGGGCTGCTGGGCTCCTGCCCTCTCTCCAGAGTCTCCCAGTTCAGCTCTGCCTTCAGCTCTGTGCCCCCACCCACACCCCACGAGTAAACTCTTCCATGGCTTGTCCACCGTGTGCATCTCGGTTCTTGCAACCAAAATTCTCCAAATGAGGGAGGTGCAATTAAATTAACAGGAACACCAGGCAACAAGGCTGATGTCTGATAAAAGAATAAATCAGGGCTAAAGCTGGGATAGTCAACCAAGCCTTGGCCTTTTTACTTTTATTCTAAGATTTTTTATTTTAGTTATTCATGGAGACCCAGAGAGAGGCAGAGACACAGGCAGAGGGAGAAGCAGGCTCTCTGTGGGGAGCCTGATGCAGGACTCGATCCCAGGACCCCAGGGTCACGCCCTGAGCCAGAGGCGGACACTCAACCGCTGAGCCACCCAGGGGCCCCTCAGCCTTTTTAAAAATAAGTTCTGGTGGGAGGCCAAACGCTTACGCCGACAACACAGCCCTGGGATAAAACCCTTCCTGATGCTGTAAGAAGTGCCTCACGGTCTTGTAAGCTCCGACTGGGCGGTCAAAAAACATATACTCAACCTCACAACTTCCCACCATATGTCATCTGTGTCAGACTCTCCACTGGAGTGAGCTGTTTGCAACCACGAGCCGCGATAGAGGGCAGAGGAATAAAATGGTACCAAATGGCACCAAAGTTCTTCTGGCAAGCGCGGCGCAAATGAGCGAGCAGTGAAGTTATCCTGGGACTATTTCTTAAGACCTTCAGATGACCACGAGTGAACCTAAAGACCCAGAACGTTCTCACTTAGGCGCTTCCAACCCCGCCCTGCTTTAGCAACATCGATCTCACCCCCTACAAGTCATCAGGGGAGAATGAGATCCTCTTCTCAACAGCGATGAAGTCACCCGGCTGCTCCGCAGACATTCTCCGCGGCTGGAGCCTGACTGGGGCCGGGTGAGGGCTGGGGTGGCCGGGCCGGCAGGCTGAGTGCATCCCGAGCCCGGCAGGGCTGGTCGTGGCCACCTATGCTACAGGTGCAGCACCCTGGGGCCCCGGGATCCGTGGATGCAGCCCACACCCTTCCAACCTCTGCCACCTTCTGGACTGAAACCCAGAAAAGATTCTGCTGGGAAATGTCATGTCAAGGGGCACGCTCACAAAGGAAACGAATTACTGAGTTAAAATAAAGACCCAGGGGTTCCCTTTCCCTTCCAAAGGGCCCAATCCTTGGGTTGCAGGAAGCCCAGTGTGCAGTGGGAGACGACCCCGAGCTCCCACACCACTCACGACTCTGGCCCTGTGCAGACGCCACCCCACTTGGGCTAGAGCAGGACTTTTCGTTCACGGGGAAGAAAGTGACACGCAGGAGTCCCCAGGAAAACAAGCAGGAAAGCGCGAGGAGGACTGGCCCCACGCGAGGTGAAAACACGCCACAGAACCTGCGCAGCTCAGGGGACGCCTGGGGGCCTCAGCGGTTGAGCATCTACCTTTGGCCCAGGTCATGATCCCGGAGTCCCGGGGTCGAGTCCCGCATCGGGCTCCCTGCATGGAGCCTGCTTCTCCCTCTGCCTGTGTCTCTGCCTCTCTCTCTCTGCGTCTCTCCGAATAAATAAATAAAATCTTCTAAAAGAACAAGGAAAAGAAACTGCGCAGCTCAAACTGTGGGGTGCAGGTGCGTGACGGCACCGATGGCCCAGTGCACCAGAACAGCGTGTCCAGAGCACCCCCGAACGCACGTAGAAACTTCGCGTATGACAAACATGGCATCCCAAATCATGGGTTAAAAAAAAAAAAAGGATTAAAAAAAAAAACAAAAAAATCAGGATGTGGGAGGAACCCCCAACGGAGTACACACGCTAACGAACGAAGCTAACCGCATTACCGATGGATGCCATCATCCCCCCCGCGCCCCAAAGGGGTGGGAAAACACAGATCTAGCCCAAGAAACTGTGGGGGGGGGCAACATCCTGACGGCACAGAGGCGTAACCTGGTCAGAACGTGTGTCTCTCACGGGGGTGCGGGTTAGTAACGCAGAGACCACTTATCTGTACACAAGAAGCGACCAAATAAGCAAATCTGTTAGAGGCAGGAAGGCCAGACGCCTCCCTCTGGGAGAGGACAGACACAGGCGAGAAAAGGAGTTGACACCGAGCTCCGCTGTCGAACTGGAAGTTGACGCATCAGCACAGACACACAGAGCGGTACAGAACCACGGACTCACACTCACTTCCTAGCTCTGCCCACTCGAGGGGTCTAGAAGCCAGGAGAGCCCAGCAGCAATGAGCACGTCCGATGCCCAGGCCTCGGCTTCTAAACCCTCCTCCAATAGAGGCATCATCGGCGCTGCTTGGAGAAGGGGCTGAACCCAGGGCTGGGAGAGCGGAAGATCAAAAAAAAAAAAATTACAAGATGATTCTAGAACAAACATGCCGTGAATCGTGAAGAATGGAAGCGCTACGTCGATATACGTTTGTGCGTCTCGATGGCAAAACGCAAGAGGCCAACACGAGAGCAGTTCGGGACACAGAGGCAGCAGCCACGGCGTCGGATTAGAAGCCGGAGGATAAAATAAAGATCCGTGAGGCCACACGGACGGACGCAAGCCACCGACTCCGTGGAGGAGAGGCGGCCGCTCGTTGTCGCAGGGGAACTGCAGGGAGTCCACGGAGACGAAGTGGGGGAGCAGAGAACCGTCACCGAGCAGCACAGACGCGCGGCCGATGCCGAACCGGGGAGCAGGAGGTCGAGGAGTAACAGCCTCGGAGCGGCTCCCCGAGGTTACCTGCCCAGCACCAAGAGGGTGACGACGGGGTGGCTCCCCGAGCTTGCCTGGCTCAGCACCAAGGGGGCGACGATGGGGTGGCTCCCCAAGGTTAACTGCTCAGCACCAAGAGGGTGATGACGGGGTGGCTCCCCGAGCTTGCCTGGCTCAGCACCAAGAGGGCGATGATGGGGTGGCTCCCCGAGGTTACCTGCCCAGCACCAAAGGGGCGATGACAGAAGAAGAGGCGCATGGTGCAGGGAAGAAACCCAGGCAGGAACCGCCCACGCCAAGGGATCAAGGCCAATGCCCCGGCGCTAAGTCCCCTGATGTCACAGACCCACGATCCAGGACATTTAATAGGGGCACATCACTTCCGGGGTTTGGCGAACCTCATCCCAGGCCCGCGAAAGCACCACATTGAGGGACGTTTGGCAAAAATAATAACCATCGATTCCCGGCCCCTCGCTCGGAGTTGTCAAGGTGGGGACAAACACCCCCTTGGGGACTGCGGAACCCTCACAGACTTTGCGAGGCGGGGGGAGAAGGCGTGGCTCAGTGCCATGTGGCACCTGACGGGATTCTGGGACAATGCGAGGATAATGAAAGGATGCGGTAGACGGGCTGCAATTCCAGTAGGGCCTCCAGTTCGGGGCTCTGTGCCAGCGGTAATTTCCTCCATGTCACGTTATCAGTATCACGGCACCAAGGAATTACGGTAACATGGTGCCAGTGTTAACTTCTGGGTTCTGATGGTGCAAGGTGGTTATGTAAGGCCGGGTGAGGAATAGATGGGAACTCTGAATTCTTTTTGCAACTTTTCTATGTATCTAAAAGCAGGAAAAAAATTAAAAGTTTTTTTTTAAGATTTTATTTATTTATTCATCACAGATACACAGAGTGAGAGAGAGGCAGAGACACAGGCAGAGGGAGAAGCAGGCTCCAGGCAGGGAGCCCGACGTGGGACTCGATCCTGGGTCTCTGGGATCATGCCCTGGGCTGAAGGCAGGCGCTAAACCACTGAGCCACCCAGGGATCCCAAGTTTTTTTGTTTTTTTTTTTTTTAAAGGGAGACTTTACAAGATAACAGCCCACCTTCGCTGGTATGTGCTAGACACCTCACACAGAACCGCACCCCACCCGGAGAGGATCTGCTTTCCAGGCTGAGCCCACCGCCGTCCGCTTTTACAGACGAGGCACAGAGAGGGCACTGGGCTGGCCCTGAGGTCACACAGCCCCAGAGCTGCCTTCCAGCTTCCTCCGAGCCGCTCAAGGAGCCCCCCCCCCCAAGCAACCCACGACCTGGCCGATGGGAATGGAAGTTAGCTTTGGCTGCCTTCTAGTTGACGTTAACACTACACCCACTCTTCCTTCTCCTCAATTCCTGTCTCTTTGGGAGAATGGGCGAGGGCAAAGAACAGCCGGAACTGGCGCCTATTCCCGGGTTTCATATTGACAATTTGCAAAGTCATCAGTGCGCCTCCTTTACTGTTGATTCTTCCGAAGTGAAAAACAAAGCACATTAAACAGCTTGTTTTGCCCGGGCTTGGCCGGCTCCCAAGCAGGGGAAGGCCTGCGTCCAGACCGGGTGAAGCACGTCGCCACGGTTCCTCCCCGGCCAGAGACAGGTTTCTGCTGGGGCCTGTCATTCATCGACCCCCACCCGCAGCCACCACCCGCTCCCAGCCAGCCCTGGAGCCAGCCTTGTGCAGGGCACCGAGGTGGCTGTGTCTGCACACACAAGGCTCCGGGCTGGCTCACCATCCCCGGAGCTCACAGGGTGCAGGGGACAAGAGCAGGTGGCCTGGGTGGGGGCGGGGACAGCATCCTCTCGGAAGGGGAGGATCGGATCGGGGACCTGAGCGTCCCCGAGACCTGCAGGTTCACACAAGTTCAAGAAGGAGAAAGGTTGATGAAGTGCTCAAGAGGAAAGCAACGACCCATGGGAGGGCCCCACACGGGAGAGAACCCCGGATGTCTGAGCAGCCCAACAGCGACGGGTTAGGTCCATGGCCCAGGCCCAAAGTCACCTTCACGGTCTCCCCAGCCCAGCTGGCCTCCTACGCTGTGGCCACAGACGCCGCTCAAGGAGTTCAGATTTTTGTGAGCGCCACTCAAAGCTCGTGGGGAAATCGGAAAGCTGTAAAGTCCTGTCGCTTTGTTTACTTTTTAAAATGTCAAAGCTCATATACGAGTCAGAGCTATTAATAACACGTTGTAAGTTCACGCGGCGGCGTCTTTTTTATTTTTTTAGATAACACAAAGACCACAAATTGTCCCACAGTCTCGGTCGTTTGCATGGAGAACATTCTTCCGGAAAAAAAAAAAGAAAAATCCTCAGCAAACGACTAAAGCAACAAACGGCTTGGGTGACCCTCCTAACTCAGGGCCCTCAGCCAAGCTGGGCGGGCCCGTTTCTAGACAAGTCCACAACACCAGCCACAGGACATGGCCCTCGCTCGGGAACCACTGCTCCCCACGTGTGGTCCAGCGGCGGCAACAGCAGCAGCCTTGGGAGGCAGGGCCACCCTGGCTTCGAGAGCCCCTGGGGGGGGGGGGTTGGGGGTGCGCACCACCACGGCTGGGGTCCCTGATGAGCGCCACAAACCACCCTGTGAACATTCACAGGCGCACAGGGGGTCTGGAGGGAGAACCTCTGCTGCTGCCTTTGGATAACGGGGTATTAGTTTCCAGTCTGGTGACTGAGCCGGCTTCCTGTGCTCCGTGACTGAACTGTCACCAGATCAACGGGAATCCGGTGTTGGCGGCACCAGAGAGGACACGTGTCGCCGGGGGGGGGGGGGGGGGGGGGGGGGCCTGACCGGCGGCTGGCGCAGGGACAGGTGTGCCTCTGCGGGCTCCTCACTGGGGAGAAGCGACCTGGGGAGCCTGTGGAAACCTACGGCGTCTGCACTGGGGGTGGGTGGGGGCACGCAGACTTTCTCGAAGCTCTCGGGGCAGCTCGGCTGTGCTCCCTAGGCACCTGGCATCTGTCAGACCAGCTGGCGCAGCAGCGAGCGCTTGCCCCCGTGTCCCCCCCAAGTCACCATCCTGCCTGATTTACAAATGCTTCTGGAGCGAGGGCTGGAATGCCAGGGGCCCATCTGCCACGGTCGCTGGTGGTCCAGGGTGCAAGGAGAGGGAGGCCGCAGGTTCCCCATCGGCCCTCGGCTGCCTAGAGATACAAGCCCCATGGTTAGGGCAGCAGGTGAAACAACATCGCCCTTTCACCCTTTGCATCTGTGCCTCAATTAAGGGAGCATTTGGGTCGCCAAGTCGAACTTGCTGCCCATGGCAGAATGTGACAACGGATGAGGGCGGACCACACGGACCCCTGCCCAGGAGCCAGGGCAGCCCGGGCAAGCCTCCGCAGCAGACAGGAGGTGCTCTGCTACCCGGGTTTAGGGTCCCTTCCAGTCTTTTTTTTTTTTTTTTTTTTAAGATTTCATCCATTCATTCATGAGAGACACACAGAGAGGCAGAGACACAGGCAGAGGGAGAAGCAGGCTCCCTGCGAGGACTCGATCCCAGGACCCCGGGACCATGCCCTGAGCCAAAGGCAGATGCTCAACCGCTGAGCCACCCAGGCGTCCCCCTCTTTCCAGGCTTAAAATTCAAAACTGGAGCAGAGCTTCAATTGGGAGGAGCTCCTGCCTCCATCCACAGGGAATCCCATCTGCGTGGAAGGTGCCAGGCTCGATTAACTCCCATCCAGCGCGTCCTCAAGCCCCAGGGACGGGTCGAGAAGTGGTCTCCCTCGGCAGGCAGGGGCGGAAGAGCGCCACTAAGCTGTTGCTCTCCAGAGGCCAGTGGGCTGGGAGTGTCAACCCTATTCGGGGATTAGTGGGAATGGAGCCGGAGGAGGACTCGGAGAAACTCCCGCAGGCAGGTCAGGACACCCACTCCGGCAACACCAGTTCCTGCTCCCCCAGGCTGCCGTCTATGCAGCAAGAGAGGTGGCCCGAGACAGGGCAGGGTATGACAAGTCACTTACCCAGATCCTATCTGTCTGCCAAGCCTGTCATTTGGATTCAAATCAAGCAACACTTACTTGCAGGCATCGGGGAGGGCAGAGGGACACCACACACACACACACACACACACAAAACCAATCCACCCCTGACAACACAATCACAACCAACCCACGTCTTCGCAAAACCACCAGAGAAGACTCTGCACAATTTCGTCTTGAGCTCGGTGCCTGTCACTTCCAGGCAGGAGCCTGGAAAAACTGACTTCTAAGGCTCTGTCTGCAGTGCATGGCCAGTAGCAGGTGGAGGACAGAGAGCAGACAAGCCGAATCTTGGCCTCCCAGAACACAGAGCCCCTCCAGCTCCCACGCAAAAATGCAGGTGATTTGGGCAAAACCCTCAGGGCTTTTTTTTTTTTTTTTTTGGTGTTCTCCGCTTTACCAGACTGGCCAAAGACAAATTCCAGAGCAGAGCGCTCCTCCTTTCTTCCTCAACACTCCAGGCACGTGGGTAATCTGGAAGCATCATATCCTATTTCCCGAAGCCAAACGAGAAACGTCAGGACACGAAGCAACACGATTTAAGCAGGACTATCCCAAATCTGCAGGAGGCAGGGTCAGGCCTCCGCACCAGAAGCTCCATCAGGAGGCCCACGGTGAGAAGTGAAGGGTTCTCATCATTCAGCCCACACGTGCTCAAATTCCAGGGAGACCTGGGACAAGGCTCCCACCTGTTCACACAACCAGCCCAAAGTAAACTCCACCACAGAGCCCAGGCCTGTGATGCCAGGTCAGTTAGGGGGTTAAAGACAACAGCTTCCTGGGGAAACAAATCTGTGTTTGCAGGCACTTGGGTGGCTCCGTGGTTGAGCATCTGCCTTCAGCCCAGGGAGTGACCCCGGGGTCCTGGGATCGAGTCCTGCATCAGGCTTCCCACAGGGAGCCTGCTTCTCCCTCTGCCTGTGTCCCTGCCTCTCTCTCTGGGTCTCTCATGAATAAATAAAATCTTTTTAAAAAAAATCTGTGTTTGCTCACACATGTGGCTTTAGGTCTCCCACAAGAGATGGGGTGGTTCCGGGGCACCTGGCTGGCTCAGTCAGTAGGGCATGTGATTTTTGATCTCAAGGTTGTGAGTTCAAGCCCCATGTCGGGTGCAGAGTCTGCTTAAGAGACAGGAGAGAGGAAGAGACAGGGCAGTTCCCCTGAATAGGACGAGTCCAGCTCGGGACAGCAGGGCACAGATTCTAGCCATCCAGACACACGGAGCCAACTGACCTTGAAGGCTTTTTTCATCTAAAAGGTACAGTATAATTTTTTCAATAGTTCAGAACATGGTCTTTTGAGTTGATGAATTTATACTCATCTACGCTCAAAGATTATTGTTTTTTTAAAAAGCCATGGCCAGGGATCCCTGGGTGGCTCAGCGGTTTAGCGCCTGCCTTTGGCCCAAGGCATGATCCTGGAGTCCCGGGATCGAGTCCCGCGTCGGGCTCCTGGCATGGAGCCTGCTTCTCCCTCCTCCTGTGTGTGTCTCTCTCTATCATAAATAAATAAATAAATCTTAAAAAAAAAAAAAAAAAAAAAAGCCATGGCCGTGTGAGTCAGGGCCATGGCGCAAAGACCAGCCAGCGGGCCCCGCTGTGGAAATATTTTAGAGGGTGAGCGATCCAGACCCGAAGCCCTCACTATTTTTAAAGCGAATGGCCACAGGCTTCCCAAGCAGGTGTAGGAACGCGAAAGCACGGGTAATGAATGAGCAGAGGCTGGGAGGCACTTCCCCAAACACACCAGGCCCTAATTCCTCTTCGGGAAAGCCTCGAAATAGTAGACGGCAGCAGCCTGTCGGGGAAACGAAGACGCCTTAAAAGTAAAAATAAGTCAGCAAGGAAATAACCACGGGGGAAACACCACCTCTGGAGAGCCTGGCCCAGAGCGAAGCAGTAAGCCCCGAGCTTTGAGGCGGGAGGGAGCCGAGTTCAACTCCCGGCTCTGCTCCCCACAGGCCGTGTGACCTTGGGCAGGTCACCTCACCTGTGCGGGCCTCAGTTTCCCCGCCTGTAAAATGCGGGCGACACGACCGTCCCAGGAGCCGTGAGGGTCTAAAGAAGAGATACAGGCACTGCAAGTTCCCCAGGACCATGTCTGGCAAGTGGCTGGCCCTCAACACGCGGCCAACTCCCTCTGCAAGCCAAAGGGCGCTAACCTTTTGGAAACCTCTTGGACACCTCTTGGACACCTTTTGGAAAGACGTGCTCGGAAAAAAGAAATTCATGTCTGCAGACGGAGTCATATTTGGGTCACAGTTATTCATCTGCCAGGTGCGAAAGCAGTGAGCATCCAGCGGGTGCCGGAGCCCACCTGGGACTCCAAGGAAGGGCAGGGGGCCCCTCTGGAGAGTCCCTCCAGGGTGGGCGCGCGCTCGGGGCAGGGGGCGGGGGGGGGGCGCCCAGCCTGGCGCACCTGACCGGTGGGGACTCACGCCCCAGGGCTTTGTCTCGGCTCCCCATCAGGGTCCCCCCCGCCCCCACCCCCGCCCCGCGCTCCTGGGTCTGCCTCCTAACTTTCAGGAATGCTCTGCCGCGGGGGAGGCTGGCTTCCTCCGGTGCGGGGCCGCGGCGGGGCTTCGGGGGACGCGCGCCGCGCCACCGCCCGCGCAGACACTCACCCCTTTCCGTCTGGCCTCATCATTCAGGGCGGTCACCCAGGCGGCCTGCCACTGGCTCCTCCAGCTGTGCAGCGTCAGGATCCAGGCGAGCAGCGCGTCGCCCTCGGGGCGCCGGCCCTCGCCAGGCTCTGCAGCCCGCCGCGGGGCCCGGGGTCGCGCCCTGGCCCGCGCCCACTGCGCCAGGTACAGGCCCACGGTGCCCAGGGCCGCGACGAAGAGCGACACCAAGACCAGCCACTGGACCTCACCGAGCCACGAGCTCAGGCGGGACATGGCGATGGCGCATCGCCCGCGCGCCTCGCCCCAAGTTGCCAGGGCGGCCCCGGCCGGGGCGCAGAGCCCGCGGGCGGCGAGCTCAGGGCATGAGCGCGCGGCCGGCGGGGCTCGCGGGGGGCGTGGAGGGGGCGCGGCGGGGCCCCCGGGGCGGGGTGGGGGCCGAGCGGGAGGAGCCGCGCGGCTCGGGATGCGCCCCGGCCCCGCACACCTGGGAAATGGGGCCGCGGCGCTCGGCGGGCCCGCCCGGCGTCTGGGCAGGTCCCGGGCCGCGGAGGGCGCGCTTCCTCCTCCGCGCGCCGCCCCGGGCGTCCCGCCCGCGGCCCAGCAGTGGCCGGAGGAGGCTCGGGCCGGGGCGGGCCGGGGGCGGGGCCTGCGGGGCCAGCACCGCCCCTGCGCCCGGGGCCCCCTCCCCCCGCCCGGCCCCTTAAAGGCCCCGCGGCCCCGCGCGCGCCTCCCCGCCCCCCTCTCCGCGCCCCTCCACGTGCGCGCGCGCCGCTCGGGCCTCGGGTGACGGTGACCGGGGCCGCGGGGCGGGGGGGGCGGGGCTTTCCGCTTAGCCCGACCCCAGGGCTGCGCTGGGCCGGGCGGGCTGGGCTCCCGCGCGCGCATGGGGGGGCGCGCCTGGGCGCGCGCGCAAGGGTGGTTTCTAGGAGCACCCTCTGCCCCGCGGCCAGACACTGCCTGCTTTTCACACACTTGGAAAGTCCCTAGGAACCCACAACTCGCACCCCGAAGTCTGCGGGGCCTGGAGCCTCGCCCCTGGGCTGCACGCCCACGCCCAACGTGGGGGGGGCTCCGGGAAACGCCCCAACTTGGCAGGGGAGTGTGCAAGGGTGCGTGCGCGACCTGCCCCTGCGCTCCTCGCCGCCGTGCACGCTCAGCCCCCAATGGTAGGAACGGCCGCGGAACGCTAGCCCGGGAGCCTCCCAGGCCAGATGACAGGCCTGAGTCACAACCTAGTGAAGCGCAGGTATGTTCCGCAGCTCCCAGGACGAGGAGGACCTGACCTTGAGTTGGGTTGGGTGCGCCCAAGCGCTCGGCCTCGGCCTCCTCTCACCTGGCGTTCCCCGGGGCTCCAGCCCGCCTGGCGACATCAGTGGGGGTTCTGGCTCTGCTGTGGCAGCGGGGGGGGGGGGGGGTCGTCCCTTGTCCCCCCTCGACCCCTCCCTGCCACGGTGCTGGCAGAGAGAAGCCTTAGAAGCTGGCCCCAGTGGGGGAGTTTGCTAAGGACGCCCGCTGGTTTGGCAGATCCAGGATTGGGAACCTCCATCCGGTTCGCAGGCTAATGCCACTTTTGACACTTATTAGGCAAAAGCCCCGGAAACAGTAGAGCAAAGAGAAACACAGATGGTGGGATGCACCTGCGCTGGATACCAAGTGTTAAAGACAGGGGTGAGGTGCCTCCTGGAAGGGGGGAGGTCAGTACAAGGGCATGTGAGGAAGCATGCCTGTGTGTGTATTCCCAAGCCAGAGAGGGCAAGGGGGTGTGAGAGCTGGAGGCAGTCAGGAGGCGAGCAGAAGCTGCACCTGGAGCCCCCAAATTATGCATCGTGGATCATGCCATGGAAAGGGAGAGGCAACAAGCTGTTCTAAACACAGAGTGAACAAATGGGATTTTACAAATATCACTCCCAGCAGACGGTGGAGACCAGGTCGGAAGGAAGTAGAAGGGGGCAGAGAGGCCAGCTAGAAGGTGACCCCGAGGACGCAAGAAAAGGGGTTTAAACTAGGCCTAGCGCCCGCACAGGAGATACTTCTTGCTTAGAGGTTGGAGGTCAGGGAGAGAGGAAGGCGAGTCCCAAGTGGTGGGCAGGGAGTGGCAGGACAAAGGAGTTTATACCCAAGGGGCCTGACTTTCTTTGAAAAAGAGGAAGGGATTAGGAGGCCAGCCAGTCTGAGAGCCCTTGTGGGAAACCGAACAGGAAGCTGGCAGGGAGTGCCCAGGTGAGCTGGATCAGGGTTGGGGGGGGCGAGGGGGAATGAGGCTATAAGGCTCCCTTGGCAGGTCTGAGATTAGAAAGTGGAAGCAGGGGGATCCCTGGGTGGCTCAGCGGTTTAGCACCTGCCTTCAGCCCAGGACGTGATCCTGGAGACCCCGGATTGAGTCCCACGTCGGGCTCCCTGCATGGAGCCTGCTTCTCCCTCTGCCTGTGTCTCTGCCCCCCCCCCTCTCTCATTCTATGTCTCTCATGAATAATAATAAATAAATAAAATCTTAAAAAAAAAAAGAAAGTGGAAGCAGAATGATCCTCTGAGCTTTCTGCGAGCTGCCTGGCCATTCAACACTAGCTCCCCATTCTGCCCACAGGCTCCTGGGGGGGTGAGGGGAAGAGCTCTCCTGCTTCTCAGAAATCTCTTCTTATTTGGAGGAAACGCCTGATTCTTGTCGGCTCTGCAGCCAGAACCCTGCAGCTGAGTAACTCGAGTACCGCTGCCCCCTTGCCAGCATGACAGGGATAGCTAGATGCCTGGAGCTCCCCATCGCCTCATTCCAGCGAGGTGACACATGTGCTCGAGCGCGCTGGCTGTGGCCCTGCGTCGGTGGTCACCAGATAGCCCGTCCCGTGTGACTGGTGGAACCAGTCTCATTCCTCCAGCGCCGTGTCTCCGAGGCACACTCCCCCACTGTCTCAGTTAGAGGCTTGTAACCAACTGTAAAGTAAGCACCTCCCCTGGCTTGGAATTCGTCACGCTGCTGTAAGTGCTTACAAAGGGAATGTAAACTGAATTACTTCTGCGGAGAAGCAAAATGAGGGAAAACAAGGCATGGCCCTGGGCTCATAGGAAAAGGCGGGAGGGCCAGAACGTGTGATGCAAACTGGAACATCGGGGCGCCCAGGTGGCTCAGCGGTTTAGCGCCGCCTTCAGCCCAGGGCGTGACCCTGGAGTCCCAGGATCGAGTCCCCCTTCGGGCTCCCCGCAGGGAGCCTGCTTCTCCCTCTGTCTGTGTCTCTGCCTCTCTCTCTCTCTGGGTCTCTCATGAATAAATAAATAAAATCTTTTTTAAAGAAAAGAAACTGAAACATCTTGTGAATCTAGGAAAAGACCAGGCTCCTTCTGCTTCTGCTCCCAGCCACTGCTCCTTAGGCCCAGGCCCGTTCATCCCCGGCTCGGAGGACCTGGGTCCTTCACCTCCCCAGCTGGTGACACTCCCTGCTCCCAGCACAGGGCCCCCTCCTGCACCCCAAATCCCTTCTGCCCAGGGAGCCAGACCGCTGCTCTGCACAGAAAGGACTCTCCTGGCCACCAAACCGTCGAAGATATGGTGGGTTCCAACACGCTCACCTCACGGCAGCTGCTTGCTGTTTTTAACCACTCCCAAAAGGGAACCACGCTGCTTTGAATTGAGCTTCTGTGAGCAGGTGGGGGGTGGGGGGGGTCTCAGTGCAGGGGTGGGGCCCATGGGAACAGTGGGAGCTCACACTGCCAGCCTGCCTGGAATTCCCTAGAAGGCATGGCTCTGAACCTCGGACCCTGTGAGTCCCACGGCGGCAGGGAAGAAACAGCAAAAGCTGCATTTCCAAACTTCTCTTCGGAATGTTCTATAATAACTGGTTGTGAGAGCTCAGGACGCTCCACTGTTCTGGGTTTTATTTTCATGTAAAAATCATTTCCAAAATGCTTCTCAGTGCTTCACCATTGCTTGCTGGGTGATCCCACCGAGTCACGCAATCTCCGGGTGCCTCATCCGTGCAACCAGGATGCAAGTATTTCGACGTCTCTCCCTACCAACCCAGGACGTGCCGTGACGACATTAATGTTTTTAAAAATCCATACAAAAATAAAATAAAATTAAATTAAAAATCCATACATATGTCGAGTGTCCTAGGTTTCTTATCTCTAAACAAACATATTAATGCTAGAAGTTGTTCGTCACCACTGAGCCAGCTCTTCTTCTGGATTTTTAAGAATGCTTAACAACGACAAAAATCGGGATAGATACTTCCAACGCTTATTTCCCAGTAATTATCTTAAATTTGTAGAAGAGGAAAGGAGGAGGTTCCGAACGTTTATCGTTTGTCTCTGACCTGGTGGAGCAGCTCCTCCTTCACTTTGCGTGGTTACTGGTATTGCTTGAGTCATCACGTTGTGCTCCGATTGCCCGATTGCCCGCAGCCTGGGGCGTGGTGGCCGGCTGGGGCGAGGGCCCTGGACTTGGTTGGATGACAACCGGGATGACAAATGTGCGGCACTCCAGGGGAGACATTCCGAGAATTCCCTCTCGGCAAAATGCTTTTAAGACTTGGCTCTGTGCCCTGGGCAGTGGGGTCCGTGGGGACATTTGAGCATCTCCTTGGCAACGATCACAGGGCGTTTGTCATTTCCACAATAGGTGAGCTCCCGGCTGGTTTCCTGTCCCCGTTGCGGGGCCGGGTGCCCCCCCCCCAGCAGGAGTGACGCTGAGGGGCGGCCAGCCCTGGGGGTGGGGCCGTGCCACATGCCTCCCTGTGGCGCGGGTCGGGCACCTGGCAGGCTGGGTGCCAGCAGGTGCTCGGCGGCGGGAGGGCCTCACTTCGTCTTCAGGGCACCACACAGAGGATGGCATCACCCCGTTTTCAGAGTGAGGGGCCTGAGTTCAGAGGCTGAGTCACGTGTCCGAGGCCACACAGGAAGGAAGTGGCAGGGCCAGAGTCTGACCCCAGGGGGCATCGGCCCCAAAGCCCGTGTTGTTTCCACCACCTCTTATAAAGCAAACAAATTCCCCTCAAAAGAGAAAACCGTTAGAGGCTGGAAAGGAAGGGGTCCCGTTTCTCAAGTGCGTGGGCAAAGATCTGTCCCAAGAAGATGAATTGCCTTTTGTGTTCTGCGGCCCGGGAGACGCGGACTCTTTCAGACCCACAGGGGGAGGAAGTTCACTCAGGGTTCACTCGAGGAACTTCTGTGGAGCCTCTGCTCCATCCCAGGCCCTTTCTGGGGCAGACATGGGGTCCTGTCCCAGTGGCTGCTGCAGTGGCCGGGGAATCAGATCACCGTCCCGCAGACGCCCGCCAAGGAGGGCCCAAGGGGCCATCTCCATCCCCCCAGCCCCAAGCTCCAGGCTCCCCACCTCCCAACCAACCTGTCAGCAGGATGTGCCCTCGAATCCCACCTGGTGATGGCCCGTCCAGGGCCCTGAGTCATGCCGCCATGCAGGGAGGGGAGGCCTTGGGTCTGAGGCAGGGCTTGGCAGCCTGCTGGGGACCAGCCAGCCTGCCAGGAGCCTGGCCTGGGCCACCCTAATGATGCCGTCCTGCAGCACCGCGCCCACGCCGGGCAGATGGAGGAAGCCGCCCCGGATGGCAGGCTCCATCCCGGCCAGGTGGTTCGGGGAAGCCTCCTGCGTGGCTGCCCAAAAGGGAGGTGATAGGGCAATTCTGCTGGCACCCAAGGCTGGCACCTAACTTCGGAATGAAATAGCTAACCTTGTATTTTTCTTTTTCCTATTCTCTATGCTGAAGAGGTCCTTCCAAGGAGGCAGGTGCCTAAAATGCATGTTCTCCTTCACTCAGAAGGATGCTGGTAGCACACCTGTCCCCTGACAGGTGAGATCATGCTGTTGGAGAGTCAGATAGGTCTGCCCTACAGATGCCCGCTTCGAGGGGTTCCTCGGGGCGGTGGGGGCCCTGCAAGAGGGCCAGCTGGGGAGGCAGAGATGAAGGCGCCGGAGACAGATGCCTACCCACGCCCTTGTCGGGACTTTGCTGTGGCCTGCCTGCATCAAAGGCCCCAGCGGGGGAGGGGGGCTGCCATGGGCCCTTCTGGCTGGGCTCCGTCCCCTGGGGCTCACAAAGGGGTGCTGCTCCTAGCTCCTCGCCGAATGTGCTAGATCCACCTCTACAGTCCCATTGATTCCCCTATTCCCAGTGCTGACTTTGGAAGAACATGGGCTTCACCTAGGGGATGGCTCGGCTAGAGAAGGGCGCGCTCACGGCTCAGACGCCCCATGTGGGACTCGGGATGTCTCTTCCTGCGAGTGTAACCAAGTTTTCTCTTTGTGCACTGTGTGTGTGTGTTATGTTTAAGCCTCTCTGGGCATAAGGATAGAATCCAATAAATTTCTAGAGGGATAGTTTGCCTCTTTGAGAGTTAAAGGAAAACACCATCAAAGGGCTTCCCAACCCTCCCCGGGAGCAGCTGTTCGCCTATGACGTCATCCATGTGCTCATGACGGAGGACTGCTGTCCATTTCGGTGGCGCACCAAATAATCCAAGAAGACAAAGTGGATGATTTTGCTGCCCTGGAAAAATACTCAAGTGTGGAAATAGCCAATTCAGTGATTAAAAGAGGAAAACATGAATGACTTCTGCTGGCCCGCCGCCTTACAGTGATTCCCGCCATCAGTAACTCACCAGGGATAATGTGGCCCGAGGATGGCGGGGACAGACCTGGAACCCCCTAGTGTTCCCTGCGGGATCCTTCGTGCCACCCCGGGGCGGGGGGTGGCGGGGGGAGCAGCAAGTCTGCACCAGGAACCTGCAGAATCAGAGAGCAAGTCTTCAGAGGATTGACTGCGATGTCTGACATTTCCGTGGATTCTGACCCAGTCATCGCGGCCCCTCCCACCATAAGTGCCAAGTGTAGCTGTCCCTATGTGCCCCTGGGGCCACCACCCCCGTTCTCTCGGTGCACTGCTTCCTGGACGGGTCCAGCGCCCTCTCAGGGACCTGGGGGGCTGAGCAGGGGAGGGAGGAGCCCTCGGAGCAGGGGGCTGGCACCTGCGGCTACCGTGTCCCAGCTCTGCTTCCCCATCTGGCAATCTGACCCCCACCCCCCCACACCCCGGGTCAGGAGGGCCACAAAGGTGAAGACAGCTCCGGGGAGGGAAGCAGCCTGGCCTGCACCCTGGGAGCTCTTCCCCAGGTGACAGAAAGAAGGTGGCTGATGGGCCCCTGTCCCTGCGGGAGAAAGAGGTCCCGCTTCAGCCCTACATTTTGTGTGTTTAAGCACATACGGATCCCGCCCCGGATGTGCTCCTGATTATTCCTCTAACCTGCTTCTGTGTCGGGTGAGATGGGGGACGAGCGGCCTGGCGACTGTGCGGCCGTCACAGCAGCAGCCAGCCTTTCAGAACGCAGGGCCGGGCTGGACTGGCGACCAGCAGTGGGCCCAGGCTTCCCCGGAGGAGCAGGAAAAAGAAGATCGAGGTGATTTCCGGGGGTGCCTGTGTCCCATTTCTCCAGGGCAGGACTGGGGCAGTGCAGGCTTGGCGATCTTTGTCACCAAGGAGCAGGATGTTAAAGCCCCGGGGCCGCAGGTAAATACCACGCAGGTGGAAATGAGCATCACACAAACCCCCTCCCAGGCGCCGCCGACCTTAAACAGACCCCTTCGAAAGGCGCTGGAAAAAGAAATGTTCCGGGGGGTAGACAAGATGTCAAGGAAGCTGGTCCTCATGTACACTAACGTCTGCATCTGCGCGAGCTCAGAGAGTCCACACAACCCCACCCCCACCCCCCTACACACACACAGAAGCCCCTCTGCAGGGCAGGATCATTCGTTGTTGACTTAACTGCATCATAGAAAACACGGATTCCGAGTGACAATCTCTGGGGCAAGTCGGCAGACAGAGCGCCTGGGTCCTGTCAAAAAGAACAGCACTGCCCCCCCCCCCCGTCGTGTCACCAGGCCAGCGCTGCACCCCTACTAACTGCAGTCCCAATCTCCGCTCCCCCCAAAAAAATGTAGTCATAACCAGCCAGTGAGGAATCTTCCGGTGGCATTAAGGAGATCATCTGTCCCGTGGGTCCTCCTCCCTCCCCCAAAGGAAGAGGAGGCAATCTGCAGGATCAGACCCCAGCTCTTCCCCCCCAGGGAAGGTGACCTTGCCCAAAACAATCCTTTCCTTTGCTAGTAACTTCCTCGTCCCACCCTCCTTCCTGTAAGAACCTTCCCTGCTCTACAGCTCAGAGCTCCCCCGCCCCGGCTGGTTGGGAGGGCTGCCCAGTTCGTGGATCGATGAAGAAAACCAGTTAGATCTTCTAATTTACTCAGTTGAATCTTGTTTTTATTTTTACTTATTCATTTCTTTATTTAAGGTTTTATTTATTTATTCATGGGAGACACAAAGAGAGAGGCAGAGACGCAGGAGAGGGGAGAGCAGGCTCCCTGCGGGAAGCCCGATGCGGGACTCGATCCCGGGACCCCAGGGTCACGCCCTAAGCCGAAGGCAGACGCTCCACCGCTGAGCCCTCCAGGCGCCCCCAAAATCATTTTTTCAAAGACCATTTTCTCTGCCTCTCTGTGTATCTCTCATGAATAAACAAATAACATATTTTTAAATAAATAAATAAATAAATAAATAAATAAATAAATAAATAAATAAATAGTTAATTTTGCCTTAAAATAAATTTGACCTAAGAAGTGATGCAAAATTGAAGGAACAGGACAAAGATGGTCAACGTGAAGTTCCGTGGATGCCAGGGATGAGCTCCGTGCGGGCAATGTGCGGAGGGGCGGACGGATGGGACGGCAGGGTTGTCCTGCACCCACCACCCCCATCAGCTGGCGGCCGCCTCCTGGGGCTCCCCAGCCTGGGGCATCAAGGGATGGGGACAAGGAGGACACAGAACGCACGTCCCCCACCACATCGCCATGAGGATGTCCTCTGGGAGGTCCAGACACCCATGGGGGGTGAGCCGCCTGGGTGTCATCGCCCCATCAAAGCCGCCCACCCTCCCTGACTGCGTGGAGAGCCAGAGTGGGCGAGACACTTCCTGCCAGCAGGTTCCTGAGGCCCAGCGAAGTCCAGTGAGAGCCGGTCGGGGGGCGGGGGCGGGCAGACTGGCTTTACTGCGTGTGATACCTGAGGATGTCCTAGACAGGGGACGTCCAGGAGGCCCTTGGAGGGACCAAGCCTGTGCCCCAGGCCACTGCTCTTATTGGACTGTCCTCGCTACTTGACAAGCTCTGTTCTGGGGAGACGGGGAAGCAGAAGCACGGCAGGAAAGGGGGTGCACACGACCCTGGGAGGTGTCCTCTCCTCCAGCCTGCAGCCTGGCCCGAGACCGCAAGACTCCGCTTCCAGGAAACGTCCAGATCCCTGGAGGCAGCAAGCAGATCGGTGGGGGCCAGTGGCTGGGGCGCAGGTGCAGGGGGGGTAGAGGGCCTTCTTTCTGGGGTGAAGAAAAATGTTCTGGAACAGATGGTGGTGATGGTTGCACAACACTTCTGAGTGGACCAAATGCCACTGGCCACTTTGAAAATGGGGAACGTGGTCAACTTTATGTTAGGTGTGCCTTAGCACAGTTGTTGTTTTTTTTTTTTTAAATAGGAATTGACCAATGGATTTAACCAACACTGGGAAGGGTTCCCCCGGTTTCGTATTCGTGGTGTAGCTTCAGCTTTTAATAAGGTCCAATATAAAGACGATTCATTTGAAGAACGCTCATGGTTTTTTTTGAAAAACACAGGAGGATCCCTGGGTGGCGCAGCGGTTTGGCGCCTGCCTTTGGCCCAGGGCGCGATCCTGGAGACCCGGGATCAAATCCCACATCGGGCTCCCGGTGCATGGAGCCTGCTTCTCCCTCTGCCTGTGTCTCTGCCTCTCTCTCTCTCTCTGTGTGTGACTATCATAAATAAATAAAAATTAAAAAAAAAAAAAAAGAAAAACACAGGAGACTCTGTTATTTCTTTCTTTTGTGTGTGTGTGTGATTTTATATATTTATTTGACAGAGAGACAGAGCACAAGCAGGGGGAGCAGCAGGCAGAGGGAGAGGGAGAAGCAGGGAGCCCGATGCGGGACTCGAACCCAGGACCCCGAGATCGCGACCTGAGCACCCCCCAGGTGCCCCAGACCTTGTTATTTCACAAGGAGGCTCCTGTTATGTGTGTAATACCACCTCCCACGCACACACACTCACAGCCAGGTGGGCTTGAGGAGGACCCTGAGCCGTGACCGCGTCAGGCAACCCCCCGCTGCTCCCAGCTGCCCCTGGACTCAGGAGCTGAACCACTGCCCATCTCAAGGGCCTGCTCGCCGCTGGTCTCCCGTCCGTCCGTGGGTTTCCCAGCATTCTGGTCTGTACTCCTTGGACTTGGCTAAGCTCCCTGAGAAGAAGGGACTCCACCGAGGGCTTTACCTGTTAGCCAAAGCGTTCAGATTATCACGAAAGATAAAATTCAGGTGAGAGCAGACCTTTGCAGATAAAGGGGGTGCCTGGGACCCATGTCGCTTGACCCACACTGTCCCAGAGTCTCAGCGATCACACTGGGCCGACGACCTTCTCGGCACCGTCGCCGGGCAGAGGAGGGGGGTGCATGGCCAGGGGCCGGGGCTGAGAGGACCGCGATCTCCAAAACAAGACCTCCTGCCAGTCCGTTTTAATTTTGATTTCCTTTTCCATTTCGTGTATTCGTATTTCCAGCTTTTCAAGAGGACAGAAGTCAGGGTTTGCTCTCCTTTCTCTCTCTCTCTCTCTCTCTTTTTTTTTTTTTTCCAGCAGCATCTGTTCCAGCGCGGACCCCACGGCTTCCCTGTGCTCGTGCCGCCTCCCGGCCCCGGCCCACCCGAGGCGCACACACCCGAGGCCCACGCCGGGGCGCACCTCCTCGCACGGGGCCGCAGCGGTCCAGAGTCCCAGCGAGCCTGTTCCCTGTTCCTCCCCAACGCACGCAGTAGTGTCACGGAGTCCCTTCCCTGTCCCGCTCCCCGCGAAGTCACTAAGCGTGCCTTCCTCTTCTGCTGTGGCCACGCTCGTGACCCACCTGACGGCCTTGCAGCTCTGACTTTATCCGCAGCTCTGATCATCGGGCTGACGGGTGTCAAGCCCCAGTTGAGGCAGGGAGAGGCGGTGCAGGGGAGCCCGCCGGGGATGGCCCGGGACTCCTGGGCCTTGGTCCTCGAGGCTGGTTCACCAAACGCCCGTGGGGTTGGGAGGTCCGTGCTCGGTGTGCACTTCTTCGTCGGGCCCGTGGGTGCTCCAGGAGAAGGCACGGCGGCAGACTCCTCGTGCTCATCATCGATTCTTTCCCGGGTTATCCATCTGACAACCAGATGAATGAAGCAAACGAGGCCATTGGTACCCCTTCATGCCTTCGTTCCTTCATTCCTGCAGTACCCTGTGGGTCCGCCACCGTCCGCCAGCACCGGGCCCGGGACGCACCCGAGAGCTGCCTGCCGGCCTGGTGTCGGCTGCTGCACACTCCACCTCCTCTCCTTGTGACCTGCTTCTTGCCTCGGCCCCGCCCTGGAGCCCAGCTGTACCCAGGGAGAGCCCCACAGCACTGTGCCTTGATGGTACCAAGGGTACCTGGGTGTCCCTGTCATTTCCAGAAGGCACTGGCACAAACATCTGCAACATGTGCACATCTCAATACAACAGAACACGAATGAATCTGCTCTGGGCCGGAAGATAGACCGTCAACACTTCCTTCTCGGTGTGCTCCTCCTCGGAGGGTCCCCAGCAGCCGGGACGCCCCCCTGCCCGCACCCCGGAGTCCACAGCATAACATGCTCCATGCTGTCCCCCTCTGGCCTGTCCCCTTCCTCCCTGCTTTGCTCCCCCCGGCCCCCACCTGTTCCCTGGAATCCTTCCCCAGAGCAAAATGTCGGGGAGTGAGCTCTTGCTCGCTGGGGAGACCCAGCTAAAGCCTGCAGAGGAGAAAGGAGGGGCTCACAGTCTGGAGGGATGAACAAAGGTAGCCTCAGGCCGTGCGGTGAGTGCCCACGGGGCTATTGCACACGGTGATGGGGGGGCAGGCAAGAGGCAGCTCCCACAGGGCTGCAGGGGCGCCCCGGGACTGGGATGGGAGTGTGAGTGGAGATGGACAGCAAATGGACAAGTGAGGCACATTCAGAGGCCAGGGGACCCGCACCAGCTGTGCTCTTGCCTCTGGCTGGATCCCGCCAGATGTTAGCGGCGTCCCAGTGCACTTGACAGAGATCAGTTTGGAAACGAGGCTGGACCTGCTCAAAAGTGGCCTGTGGAGAGGTCAGTTTTATCCAGGGGGGAGGGGGAATGATCCAAGGGCTGAGCAGGGACAGGGCATCAAGTTCCGGTGTCACCTAGGGGCTCGCAATGCAAAGCGTGGTCCCAGTCCAGTGGCTTTGGTGTGTCTGGTTAGCAACGCAGACTCTCAGCCGCCAGCCAGATCCCTGGAATCAAAGCCTGCGTTTGAATGAAATTCGAGAAGTCCTGTCCTAGGACCTGGGGTGGTGGGGGTGAGGCACCCGGGCAGTGGAAGGGGAGCCGTCTGGGGGATCAGGGGCCCAGGGAGCAGGGGCGGCTGCCAGGTGTCCCCCTGGGTGGGGGTGAGATGCCTCCCGGAATGTGGGCTGTGAGCGGGCTGGGGGAGCAGGCGCGGAGGAGGAGTGTGCTTGGGGCACGCTGCATCTCCCGGCCTCAGCGGATGGGGCCTGGAACTCGGAAAGCACAGACGTCCATTCGCGGCGGATTTTAGGGAACTGGCTGGTCTTGAGTCTTGGCGGTTTTGTCGACTTTTGCAGACCATCCGTTTGATGATCCTGCCTCCAGTGCTGTCAGGACTCCACGTCGACGTTACCAGATGGCCTTACGTCAGCATCTCCGGGTGGGACCCCGAATGTAGCACCCTCTTCCTCCCTGGGTGCTAAATCCCTTGGGAAGGAAGTGATGAGCGAACACTGGCCCCGGGAGCTAAGTGGAGGACAGGGCTGGAGGGTCCTGAGCCCAGGGGGTGGGTTAATGCCGAGCCCCCAGATCAGGAAGGTCCCGGCACCAGGACCCAGGCAGGGCTGCAGGGCAGCCCCGTTTCCTACAGGAAGCTTCTTCTAATAGAGCCACGTGTTCCTTCAAATTTGCCAATCAGACAGCCGCACCCCTTCCTGGAGGCCAGGGGTCACAGAAAGGGGTGGGGGGAGCTGCTTCCCACCACACACCTGTCTCTGCTGGCTCAGCTGGGGACAGGGAGTCCGGGGTCACACCCACAAGCTCTGCGGCACCTTTGTGCTGACCTGGGACCTGAGGCGCTGACCCAGATAATGCCTGGGGGCGGCCTTGTGCTCCCGGACATCACCCCATCCAGCCCTACGGAATGTTTTCACTCTGCAAACAGTCTTTAATGAGGAAATGAGAAACAGGGGCAGGGGGACCTTAGCAGCGGTGAGAGGTGCTCCCTTGAGTGGTCCCAGGGGCGGCCCCAAGCTTCTGGCCCTGCGTGGGGACGGTCCTAGAAGGCCCGCTCTGTCCCCAGCTGCCCAGCTGACCTCGGGCTCCACTGAGCCATCCTTGGGGGGTGGGCGTCTGGGGGGCGTCCGGAGGTCCCTCCCCATCCCCCTCTGCCTCTGCCCTACAGGTAGGGGTGAGCTGCGCCCACGGAGCTCACCTGCCCTGAGCCGAATATGCTCCTCCTCTCTTCTCAAGATCTTTTTTTTTTTTTTCCAAGTACCTTCTGAAAGCCCTAGAGCCAACTTTCCTATTTGAAGAAAAGCAGGGAGTTCTCCAGAATTTCTCCTGGTCGGATGAGGCTACTGGGAAGTGAGTGGAGAATCAGGGGTGGGGGTGGGGGGTGCTGGTTAAACAGCAGGTGTCCGGGGCCCTCCTGGAGAATGACAGCGAGTGGCCCACAGCCCCGTGGCCGCCCCCGGCCTCGCCTGGGAGCTTGTTCCGACAAGAACGCGGAAACCTGCACTTGAACGCGGTGCCCCGGGATGTGCGTTCACGCGAAAGTGGGCGAGCCACTGCCCAACCCCCCCCAGCTGTCCGCGGCCTCGGCCGCGCACTCGAATCCACTGGAGTCAGGGCTCAGCCAGAGAAACTCTGCGGTGGGGCCTCGGGCTTGTAGGTGTTATGTTCACTTTTTTTTTTTTTAGGTTTTTATTTATTCATGAGAGACACACAGAGAGAGGCAGAGACACGGGCAGAGGGAGAAGCAGGCTCCCAGTGGGGAACCCGACGCGGGACTCGATCCCAGGACCCCAGGATCACGCCCTGAGCCTAAAGCAGATGCTCAACCCCTGGACCACCCAGGCGTCCCCATATTCACTTTTTGAACATTCGCTACGTCTGACATAAAGAAAAGTGCCTGTGTCACGTGCTCAGATCAGTGAGTTTCCACCAGCGGGCTACACCCGTGGGACCCAGATCAAGAATCAAGAGGTGACCTGTAGATGACCTTGGGGTCACTACCCCCCCAACAGATACAGCCAGGTAATGACGTCTAGCGCGTAGCTTCAGGTCGTGCGGTCTGCTATCTTCTGTGTCCCTCCCTGTTGACACTGAGGTGTGCAGCTGGGGCTGCTGTGTCCTCGGGGCCATGCACGCTCCTTTGTGGGAACACGTCACGCTTTCCCTCCTGCTGCCCAGGGGCATCGGGTGGCTTCCGGGTTGGGCCTATTATACACAGAGCACCTGTGTTTGTTCACGGTTCCCACGATTTTGATGTAGAGCCAGGTGTGACGGCCACTGACCCGGGTGATGCCTCGTCCCCCCTGGCCTCCTGGCCCTGAGAGGCCACCCCAGCTGTCCGGAAGGAGCGCGCACCTTTGCGATGACGCGGCCTGCCCCATTCCCACCAGCAGCACCTTCAGAGCCCATTGAGTCACGGCTGGCAGCTGTCCTTTTTTTGTTTGCTTCATCTTTGTGTACAGCTGCCTCAGGATGACAAACGGCCACTTCTAGAAGCTTCTGTGTTCTTCCAGGACAGCAGGCTCCATGATGTCCTTTAAAGTCCAACCTTGGGATCCCTGGGTGGCGCAGCGGTTTGGCGCCTGCCTTTGGCCCAGGGCACGATCCTGGAGACCCTGGATCGAATCCCACGTCGGGCTCCCGGTGCATGGAGCCTGCTTCTCCCTCTGCCTGTGTCTCTGCCTCTCTCTCTCATTCTGTGTGACTATCATAAATACATTAAAAAAAAAATTTAAAAAAAAAATAATAAAGTCCAACCTTATTTCCTTTCAGTTGAAGGCTCTGATGAACACCCGTGCGTCTTCAAGCATCTGGCGAGAGAAAAGGTGGCAGGGGGACTTCCTTCCGCTCCTGGCTCCTGGCAGGTGGATGGTTCAGAAAGGAGGTTAGGCCAAGGACGGGAGTGAGAGGGGGAGTCACTGGTCAGGGGCCCAGAATTTAAGAGGATACCAAATACTCTGCAATCAAGACAAATACAATTTTATTTATTTAATATTTTTTTAAGATTTTTTATTTTATTTATTCATAGAGACAGAGAGAGAGAGAGAGAGGCAGAGACACAGGCAGAGGGAGAAGCAGGCTCCATGCAGGGAGCCCGACGTGGGACTCGATCCCAGGTCTCCAGGATCATGTCCTGGACTGCAGGCGGCGCTAAACCGCTGAGCCACCGGGGCTGCCCAACAAATACAATTTTAAAGATCTAAATCAATGCAAAAAATCCTTAATGAAAAAAACATCAACCTGTTTAAGATTTTATTTATTTGTTCATGAGAGACTGGGGAGGCAGAAACACAGGCAGAGGGAGAAGCAGGCTCCCTGCAGGGACCTGATACGGGACTCGATCCCAGGACCCCGGGGTCACGTCCTGAGCCGAAGGCAGATGCTCAACCACTGAGCCACCCAGGTGCCCCTGACAAACACAATTTTAATGCGATATTTTAAAGATCTAAATTAATGCAAAAAACCCTTCAGGTTTAAATGCTTAAAAATCAACATTTTTAAATAAAGACCCATGTAAGCTAAACCGTATTGGACCATGAACCAAAACTGAAACAAAAACAAAATCAAAAAACCCTCCAAAACCTCTCGAAAAACATTGAGACCCTGTATACATGTTCTTATGTATTTTTTTTAATGGTTTGGATTTTTTCCAGGCCGTTAAAGTAACTGAAAAATATTCAAGAATGGAAGAGTTAAGTGTATACAACTCGTAACATTATTTTGAGTTTAAATCTTCACTAATACCATCAACAGAATTTATTAGACTTTTCCTTTCCAGGCTTTAATGGAAACGAACGCATCATTGGCACTTTCAAGATCTACTTCTTTGCTTCTCCTATTTTCAGTTCCGACAGCCGCTGTGTCTGACCATTTCTTTTGACCAAGTGGTGATTGCAAATCATTTTAAATTAAGGCCAAATATTTCCTTCAGTATTCAGTAACATTAGGCATCAGGTATTTTAATGACATTAAAATCATCTAAAACTGTCACTTGGGAGCACCTGGGTGGCTCCGTCCGTGAAGCACCTGCCTTTGGCTCAGGTCATGAGCCCGGGGTCCTGGGATCGAGTCCTGCATCGGGCTCCCTGCTCGGCGGGGCGTCTGCTTCTCCCTCTCCCTCTGCCCTTCCCCCTCGCTCCTGCTCTCTCTGTCAAATAAATAAAATATTTAAAGAAAAAAAATAAAAAAATGAAGTCACTTGATCAAGGGAAATTATTACACGGGGCAACTCTCACATTGAATATTTCCTTGCTATCAAATATTAATATTAAGTAGTTATTAGACATTTAGTGTTTTCATGACATTAAATTATTTAAGAAGTGTCGCTTCATTGCCTGGGGTCCGATGTCTCGAGGACTCCCACGTTTTGCCGGGTGTTTTAGGGGCGAAGGTCCCTACTACACCATCGGGGCTGGAGTGGGAAACCTCCGCGTCTTTGAGTTTTTCCTTTGTGTTTTCAATCTCCCAGTTTCTCTTGGCGCTGACTCTGTGTAATTTCTTTCTGACGGGCCCGCTAGCTCCTTAATTCTGTTCGGTCACATGAGCCCTGTTCTTTGACCCGCTGGCTGGCTCCGCTCGGGCGGCTGTAACAAAATGCCACAGGCTGGGTGGCTCATACGCGGCAGACGTTCACTCCTCGCCCTTCCGGAGGCTGGGTGTCCAGGATCGCGGCGGCGGCAGAAGCGTGGCCTGGTTCGCACATGGCTGAGGCCTCTTTTGTGGGGTCCCTGACCCCAGTTCCTGAGGGCCCCACTCCCGACCTACTCGCCTTCCCAAGTCTCCACCTCCAAACATATCACAACAGGGATCAGATCTCAACACGAGGATTTGGGGGAGGACACATATACTCAGTCCCTGGCGCCCGCCGTGCACTGAGTTCATTTCAAATCATTCATTTTTTTTTAAAGATTTTATTTATTTATTGATGAGAGACACACAGGGAGAGGCAGAGACACAGGCAGAGGGAAAAGCAGGCTCCACGCGGGGAGCCCGATGCAGGACTCGATCCCAGGACTTGGGATCACACTCTGGGCCAAAGGCAGATGCTCAGCTGCTGAGCCACCCAGGTGTCCCTCAAATCATTCATTCTTTTCCAGAAGTTCCAACTGTCTCTTTCTCAGATCTGCTTGTGCATTCATTCCTCATTAGGTCGAGTTATTCCTCATCTTATTATTTCACCTTTTATTTATTTAACTATTGCATAAACATCTACCGTGCACCTGCACGCAACAGCTGTGACACCTGCCGCTTCCGGGGTCTTGCTCTTTGCTGGCTGTCTCTGCCATGCTCACGCGTCCGGCTGCCTCTTGGCACGGTGCCTGTGACCTCTGGCTTGATCTGCTAGAATCACGAACGCCGGAATTTGGGGTGATGGGTCTGATTCAGTTGTGAGCCGACGGTGACGTGGACTTGAAATGGTGGCCCCCGAGGCCACCCCAAGTCTTGGTGATTTACTGGGACTCGCGGGACTCGGGATATGGTCGTACGCATGGGTAGGATTCATCGTGGTGAAGGGACACGAAGCAAAGTCACCTCAGGACAAAGGGTGCATGCGGTGCAATGTGGAGGAGGCCAGGACGACGCCTCCAGGAGCGCCCCCCGCGGAGTCACACGGGTGTGCTAGGTCCTGCAGCGCCAATCTGCGACCACACGTGCGCTGCTGGCTACCAGGGAAGCTCACCAGGTCCCTGGCGCCTTACCGGGGGCTCTTACGGGCCTGGTCATGTGAGCACCTGCTGCCTGGCCTGCCTCAAAACCCCAGAGTCCCAGGAGGAGGGCAGGTGTTGAGTATAAACCCCATTGTCTGTCCACGCAGCTTGGAATGGTGAGAACTCTCCCGAGGTCCATGTTCCCAGACTCCAGCCAAGGGCCGGCCTTGCCCACTTTCCAGGGCCGGCGGTCTTGTTTGGAGAATACTTGTCCGCACGCCCCGCCAGCCCGTCACTGCCCTCGTGATGGACCCGCTCCTGGACGGGAGGCTGGGAGCGTCCACTCTCAGGCAACCCGATCCTCACCCAGCTTCTCGGAGGTGGGCTGGGAAGGGGCCTTGGAAAATCCTCCTCCTCCTCGTGGGTCCGGGAAGTGGCCAGAAAATGTGTCTTGCCGAGATTCCAACGCCTCCCAAGTGGGAAGCTCCCCAGAGCACCTAATCCATCATGTGTCAGAGATAAAAAATACTTTGCCTTTGTTTTCAAAAATCATGTTTAAAAATTCCAATAAGAATTCCTAAGTTTAGGGACGCCTGGGTGGCTCAGCGGTTTAGAGCCTGCCTTCGGCCCAGGGCGTGATCCTGGGGTCCCCGGATCGAGTCCCACGTCGGGCTCCCTGCCTTGAGCCTGCTTCTCCCTCTGGCCATGTCTCTGCTTCTCTCTGTGTCTCTCATGAATAAATAAATAAATCTTAAACAAAAAAAAAAAAGAATTCCTAAGTTTGGTTATCAGGCTAAATATAAACACAAATGCCTGGAGGTGGTCACCCACTGAATAATATGCCCATGGAAACCCTGCAAACCCCTTTGCATTTCTCCCCTTGGGGACCTGCTCTCCCAGCTGGCCTCCCACAGTGGCTCGTGTTGTTTGTTCCTTTAACCAGGGCGGACTCTCCCATTAGCCACAAGGTTTAGGGCTCAAGGTACTTTCAGGGAACTGCAAAAATGTTTTTTTTAGGGACCGTGAGAAGAAAAAGGTTTCCAAGTTGTGTGAATGGTAAGACTGTTCCCGAGCTCTGGTAACCTTCAACTGGAACTCTTTGGATCAATCAAAATAAGTTTCCCGGGAAAGAGCTTCAGCCCCTGCGCCGTGCAAGGCTGTTCCTTAGCGGTAGGCTATGGTCATTTCCAACTGTTCAGTCTGACGAATCAGGAAATGCTTCCTGGATGTTTCTAGAATTACGTAGGTAGACAGGGGGCTAGAAGCAGAGTCCAGGCCTTCTCACAGACCCAACAGCACTTGATATAAATTAATTTTAAGATCTTATTTATTTATTCAGGAGAGAGGCAGAGACATAGGCGGAGGGAGAAGCAGGCTCCCTGCAGTGAGCCCAGTGTGGGACTCGATCCCGGGACCCCAGGATCATAACCTGAGCCAAAGGGCAAATGCTCAGCCACTGAGTCACCCAGGTGCCCCCTTGATAAAAATTATTTTGCGTGAAAGCACTAGTAAGGTATCTTGCACTTTGTTCCTTTCATTTACTGAGGAATCAGACAAATCTCAAACATTACATACTATTCAATAATCTATCTTTGGTCTTTGCTTTTGGGAACAGCACTGGTTCTTAATAAGCTCCATGATGTCAGATTAGAGATCTAACTTGAGTGCCTCTGAAAATCTCCTTTTTGTCACTGAGATCATTAGGACCAAATCTCTGCTTTTCCTACACACAAAATTTCTATTTCTAGTGGTACAAATTAAGGTTTCTTCCTGACTTTCCAAAGTCTTTATCACATGACAGAGAAAAGTAGGTCAAGTGTGTCTGCCATTTTCACTACATATCACATTTGCCATCAAAAACATTGCGAATCAAAAGGGATGGTTCTTAGAGCGCCTGGGTGGTTCAGTGTGTTAAGGTCTGCTTTTGGCTAGGGTCATGATCCCAGGGTCGTGGGATCGAGCCCCATGTCAGGCTCTCTGCTCAGGGGGAGTCTGATTCTCCCTCTGGACCTCCCCTGCTCATGCTCTCATGCTCTCTCTCTCAAATAATTTTTTTTCTTTTCTTTTCTTTTTTTTTTAAGGGATGGCTCTTCCTTCAGCCTCTTCCTATGGAGTACATCCTTGTTACCCAGGCCATCAGGAGACCTGGACAAAGCAAAGGGCTGTCTCACAGCAGCTTGTGACTCGTGATCAGATTATAACATTCACATCATGGGTTGTGGCTGTAAGTGCATAAAACAGACAGAGGTAGATTTGCTTAAAGCTAATGAAGCTCAGATTATGGGGCCCCTCACTTTACAGGCTACTTCCACGCCATGATAATTACTACGGCAAATTCTATATAAAAACCTGACCACACATCTACTGAGCATGAGAGAGGGACAGGTCTATTTCTTTCCACTCTGACATTCTGTCCACCATTATTTCTTTCACAATAGTTGGTATTGAGGTGAAACCTGGGCTTTTGGGACCTGACAAAGGCTGAGTTGAGGAGGGGATACATTTGGTTTTCATTTAGTGAGATCTGTTATGTGATTTTTTTGGTCAGGTTTGAGAAAGTCTCGAGTTCTTTCATGCTCAGAATTTGGAAAAAAATTGCTCAGGGGCAAGTTTTTGGTGTACATACATGGACACCCAGTGCTAGATGCTTTAGGACATGTTAGCAAAACTGTCGATAATAAAATAATGAACTTCAGTTCCACTTCTGACCAAGGTGGAGTAGAGTGGCTGGATTTATTGTCCTACTTGAAACAACTAAACTCCAGACAAAATACATGAGAGAATGATTTTGAAAACATTGCATGTCAGACAACAAAGAATGGTGATGAGAAAGATGATGAGAAAGAACTGAAGCAATCAGGTAGTCCCCTCACTGAGAAGCTAGAGCTGGGAATCCAAGGAAGACAGTGGCCAGGGCTCTGAGAGAAGAGTATCTGAAAGGAAAGAGCTGCAGAGAGAGAGGCCTCTTGACTCCTTGGTCAAGTAGTGATGAACACACATATGTGAAAGAACTTCCTGGGGCTGAGAGAAGGACCACCTGAAAGGACTGCAGGGAGGAATCCCTGGAGCTCACACAGTGCTTGAAATAATCCATGGGACACTGGGGAGAAGGCATGTGTTTGCCTCAGTAGTGGGGCAAAGTTAGCCCTCTATTAAATGCTGTTCTAATCCAACCTAACAGAGTTTAAAAGCAAAACCTAAAAGGATAGGACTGTTTCCAAGTAAGTTAATTATGTCCCCTAAACAAAGCTCGAGAACAGTTATAGGAATACAAAAATACCCATCACCCAACAAGTTAAAATCCACAATGCCTGCCATCCAAAAAAAAATTACCAGATATGCCAAGAAGCAAGAAAACATTACCCAGAGTCAGGAGGAAGAGAAACAAATTTAAGCCAACCCAGAAATGGAACACATGATAGAATTAGTATATAAGGACATTAAAAAAAGTTGTCATAACTGTATTCCATATGTTCAAGGAGTTAGAGGAAAGATGGAACATGTTAACTATAGACATGGAAGATATAAAGGAGACCCAAATCAAACTTCTAGGGATGAAAACTACATCAGCTGGTTAATTGTAGATTAGACTTTGCAGAAACAAAGGTTAGTCAATTAGAAGCATAGCAAGAGAAAATATCCAAAATGAAACACAGAGCAGTGGGGAAAACGGAAAGAATTCCGTAAAACAAGTGATTTATGGGACAATTTCAAATGGCCCTAATAAATGTGTGATTGGAGACCATGTAGGAGAGGAAAGAGAGGGTAGGAAAGAAAAAAAATTGAGGAAATAATGGCTGAAAAATTCCAAACCTGATAAAAGTTATAAAATTCAAACATCCAAGAAACTAAATCAACTCAAGTGTGTTTGAGCACACACAAACCCCCCAAAAATTACACCATGGTACATCCTAATCAGATTGTATAAAACTGGTAATAAGGAGAAAATTTTAAAAACAGCCAGAGTAAAAATGATACCCTCTGTGTACGGTAACAAAGACAACGACTACAGATTTCTCGCTGGAAAAAATTCAAGCTGGGCACAGTGAAGCAACATCTTCAAAGTTCTGAAAGAAAAAAATAAATATACATCTAGAATTCTATATCCAGTGAAACTATCTCTCAGGATTGGCAAAATCAAGACTTTTACAGCACACACAGGCTGAAAGAATTTGGTATCAGTGGACACACAGTTCAGGGAAATACTGATGTTCGTGTGCTTCAAGCAGAGGACAATGATAGCATATGGAACCTGGACCTGCGGGTGAAAGAGCATCAGAAATGAACACTTACATGGGTAAATATAAGTACTGTTTCCTTGTTACTTTGCTTGGATTGCTTTAAAATTTAGTTGGCTATTTATTTTTTAATTGCATTTATTTATTCATGAGAGACACAGAGAGAGAGGCAGAGACACAGGTGGAGGGAGAAGCAGGCTCCATGCAGGGAACCTGATGTGGGAGTTGATCCGGGACCCCGGGGTCACGCCCTGAGCCAAAGGCAGACACTCAACCACTGAGCCACCCAGGTGTCCCCTTAGTTGACTAAAGTGAAAACAAGGGGATCCCTGGGTGGCTCAGTGGTTGAGCGCCTGCCTTCAGCCCAGGGCATGGTCCCAGGGTCCCAGGATCAAGTCCCGCGTCGGGCTCCCTACATGGAGCCTGCTTCTCTCTCTCTGTGTCTCTCATGAATAAATAAATAAAATCTTTTAAAAAAATTAAAGTGAAAACAATAACGATGTACTGTAGGGCTTATACTATACACAGAAATGAGTGTCTGACAATCGTAGCACAAAGACTGGAAAGGGAGAAAAGGACACTATGCCATCTGTTCTTGCATCACACGTAAGGTTGTGTGACATTCCTGGAGGGTGGACTATGATAAGGCAAAGATGTATACTATAACCTGTAACATAACTACTGAAATAATAAAACAAAGTAATAGCTAATAATCCAACAAAAGAGAGAAATGGAATCATTAAAAAGAAAAACAAGGGGTAAAAAAAAAAAAAGAAAAACAAGGGGTGCCTGTGGGGCTTGGTCAGTTAAGTGGCCGGCTCTTGATTTTGGCTCAGGTCATGATCTCAGGGTCATGAGATAGAGCCCTGGGCTGGGCTCTCTGCTGAGCAGGGATCCTGCTTGACGATTCTTTCTCTCCCTCTGTTCCTCCCAACTCATGTGCTCTCTCTCTCTCTCTCTAAAAGAAGTATATCTTGAAAGAAAAGAAAAGAAAAAACAAAACTCAGTCCAAAAGAAGGAAGAAAAAAGGAAACAGGTAACCCAGAATGGACAGGATGAGTAGAAAATGAATAATAAGATGTTAAATGTAAATGGTCTAAATACTTTGATTAAAAGGCAGAGGATGGGGATGCCCGGGTGGCTCAATGGTTGAGCATCTGCCTCTGGCTCACGGTGTGATCCTGGAGTCCCAGGATCAAGTCCGGCACCAGGCTTCCTGCATGGAGCCTGCTTCTCCCTCTGCCTGTGTCTCTGCCTCTCTGTGTGTCTCTCATGAATAAATAAAATCTTAAAAAGGCAGAGGATGTAGATTGGATTTAAAAATCAGTACCCAAATATATGCTGCTTGCAAGAAACACACTCAATAAAGTGACACAAATAGGTAAAAGAATAGAAAAAATATACCATGCTGAAACTTGTCAAGAAGGAGGTGAAGTAGTTGTATTAATACAAAGTAGGTTTCGCAGTAGATAAAGAAGCTCACTTAAAAACCAATAGGGGCACCTGGGTGGCTCAGTGGCTGAGCATCAGCCTTTGGCTCAGGTCATGACCCGGGGGTCCTGGGATCGAGTCCTGCATTGGGCTCCCTGCGAGAAGCCTGCTTCTCCCTCTGCCTGTGTCTCTGCCTCTGTGTGTGTGTCTCTCTCATGAATAAATACATGAATAAAAATCTTTTAGAAAACCAAAATAATGGGGTCAGTTAATCAATCCTATACATGTATTCAGTTAATATTAGAGTGAGAGACTATATCAAGCAAAAACTGGTAGAACTGACAGGGAAAAAGAGACAAATAGTCCTTCCTCCTTCCCTCCGTGTCTTCTTTCCTTTCTCCTTATGTTAAAAAGCCAACTGGTAGATCCCCTTGAGGCTGGCAGTCAGCCTGCCTGTGCAAGGCAGGTGCAAGGGGGTCTGGAGGTTGGCTACACACAGGGGAGGCTGAGGCTGTGGGAGCCTGATGTCACCATCAGAGAGGGAAGGTGTAAACCTGGAAGGGAGGAAGCCACGGAGCAAACCATCCGGCAGTGGGTTGGAATCTAAGCTATTGGTGGTGTGGACGCACAGATTTGCCCGTATCCAGATAGATCTAGAAGATTCTGGGATACATCCAGATGTCAGTGTGTGTGTGAATCTTCCCTGTAAGCCCGTCCACTGAAGGACCTGGCACATCCACACCTTGCATCAGATCCTGGTCTCCAAACAACATTCTCCACTTACAGGAACCAGCGTCCTTAGAGAAATGCCTGATTTGGGGGCTCTGGCAGGAAAAGGACAGGGTGAGTCTGGAACACTTGGGTGAGAAAGTAGGAAGATACTCCAGGCACGAGAGGGGGATGCATCACGGGTCAGAGAAGCCCGAAGCTCCCACTGGCTAGACCTGGGGTAACTAAGCACCGAAGCAACGGTGACTGATTGCAACCCCTTGAACAGATGAGGCATCCCAGGGTCCGCAGCACAGACACAGCGAACAAATTAGTGGGAATAACAGACGTGTTCTTCTTCTTCTTGCAGTGGAGAGCATGCAGGTAAGTGAAGAAGGCACGAAGGTATGAGAAAAATCGCCATTTGGCAACGATTGTAATAATAAGGAATTCAGGCAAAACCCATCAACAGATGCTAACATTAGTGGGTAAAAATTGAGATGAAAAACGAGATTCCACACAGCCTGAAAATACGTCCCCACAGAGTGTTCATTAGCTGCAGAGGGGGATCGCATAGTGGAGAAACGCGCAGGAATGCTACCGAGTGCCCCCAGTGACAGGGCACGCGGGTACCGCACGCCTCGTGCATGACCAAGGGGCAAGGACATAGCTTCCGTGGTTTTCTGGTGCAGAAATGCATACCGGGGGGCTCCCTGGGAGGGAACACCAAGCCCCGGGTAAGGGGTGCTCTGCAAGACGACCGGTCCGTGATCCTCGAGAATGATCGAGGCTATGCACGTCGAGGAAACGGCGAGCAATACTCCAAACCGAGGGAGACGAGGGCTGGGTGACGCGAGCGCAGGGGACAGTGAGACCCAGCGTGGGAGGGACACAGGCCTGCTGCTGCTTTACAAATACCTCCACACACCCGTGCAGCAAGTACTACCACCGCCTCCTAGTAGTAGTCATCAGCTGCTACTGTTCTCGGGTCGACAGGTGAGTGTATCCCGACAACCTGCCAGGCCGGGGGAGCTCAGGGGCAGTGTGGCCGGGCCCGTGACACTCACACAGCCCGCCACACACCCGGAGCGATTACAGCGCCACCAGAGTACGTGGCGTTGACAAAGGGCAAGGGACGCGTCGATCTGAGGCCGGACGTTTGAGCGTTTCCGTCCTTTCTCTTGGGCTTCGTGGGATCTGTAGAAGAATGAAAATAGGCTCTGGGCGTGTGAGCAGCTGAGTGAGAATCTGGGGGACGTATGCAGGGACACCCAGCGAGCGAGCGCCTTCTAGTACAGCTGAGAATAAATGGGCGCTGTCTGCAGCGTCTGGCAGGACTCCTCTATCAGACCTCGACCCGCCCCTTCCCCTGGCCCAGCGCGGCCCTAGCACACGGGCAGCTAAGACAGAAGGTGGCAAGGCCGGAGCTCTCGGGTGGCGATGCGTACACCAGGCGCCTACGTTGAGCTGCGGCGAGATGCGGGGCAAAGGGGTCAGGAAGCGTGTCCTGGAAATGACCGAACCCAAACGGGACCTCAGGCATTCCGTTGGGCAAAACGCAGGTGACACAGGTGCTGCGGGGACAACGCACTGAGGGGCCCGACCCTGGAGGATGGGGCGGACAGCCCATCGCGGGACGCTACGGCAGGGCTGCGCCAGGCGTGACCGTGCTCCTGTGACAGCGCGCAGTGTCCCTCTCCAGACACACGCCCTGAAGGAGGACTTCCCGCCACTCAACCGTCGCAGCTCACGGAGCTCACCGTGCTCGACGGAGCCGAGACAGAGCCTCTGGCTGGGGAACACGTTGCACGGTGGCAACGTGGTTTGGCCACCACAGGCATTTACTGTCCGGAGCGTGTGCCCAAGACCGGGGAGGACGCCACAGGACCGCGACAGCCCCAGACCCCAAAGGGCCTGTAATCACTATGAAGAAAAGGCCACAGGAAACATTTTAAACAAAACAGTGTTTGGTGGCCAATTGGGTAGCAGAGCTAAAGCGGATTAAGACAAAAATTCATGGGATCCCTGGGTGGCGCAGCGGTTTGGCGCCTGCCTTTGGCCCAGGGCGCGATCCTGGAGACCCGGGATCGAATCCCACGTCGGGCTCCCGGTGCATGGAGCCTGCTTCTCCCTCTGCCTGTGTCTCTGCCTCTCTCTCTCTCATTCTATGTGACTATCATAAATAAATAAAAAATTAAAAAAAAAAAGACAAAAATTCATAAGGATGCCTGGATGGCACAGCTGATTGAGCGTCTGACGCTTGGTTTCCGCTCAGCTCCTGATCTTGGGGTCGTGAGATCGAGCCCCGCATTGGGCTGTACACTGGCTGCAGAGTCTGCCTGCGAGTCTTCCTCCCTCTTCCCCTGCCCCTCCCACTTGTGCTCTCAAATACATAAATAAAACTTTAAAAAATTTATATCGTTTGTTCAGGGGCAGTGTGATCACGAAACTGCTGTCCGGAGGCCCCCAAGTCTGCTGTCCTCGGTCTTAGGGGATCCGGTGAGCAAGAGTGCCCGGGACGTGCTCCTTCCGTGCCTGCCGTCAGCCTGCTGGTGGTCATCGGAGATGCCCGCGGCGTGGCTCCCCCTCTCGGGGGAAGCCGGGGTCACGGAAGGGAGGGCCTGGTTCGGATGACCTGGGGGCCGTGAAGATTATGCAATGAAGCTGGATTATCAACCACTATGCTGAGATGTCGATGTTTATGCACCCACCCCCACGATCCTTTCAAAGACTAACGTGAACGGTAAAGAAAAAGGTGGATAGGCAAACGTGATTGCTGACGTAAGGTTTTAATGCGCACGTATTTGTGGCGCCCCCGGACCTAGCTCTCCAAGCAGGCTGCGGGCGCTGCGGAAGCACCTGCTCAGGCGGCCACTCCCGGGACTCGCCCGGAAGGGCCTTCGTCTGTACTTTCAGAAATGTATATGCTACTAATCGTCATCAACGTCCCAAACAGACCAGTGAGACCAGGACTCAAAACAAAATACAGTACAAATTTATTGACTCCAATCATTCTTAGTCAAGATTTAAGCAAAGGAAACAGACAACAGAATTGGATACAAATAAGCGATGGATTAACATTAGATAGAAATCCTATTTTACCGTGAGTTTTTCAGTTCCAAAAAGCTCATTCCTAAATAAAATTGAACAATGATTTAGTCCGCTAAGGCATCTGACAACAAAATATACACAATTTGCTTATAACCACGTTTGTTTCATAATAAGGGTTATTCAATGAAAACTTTGAAAGTATTGGATTAATGTCAATTAAGAAATTATCCCTTTTTGGAAATGAACATTAACCAAGTATAACTTTGTGGAGAATTTGAGAACAGCACTAATAAATGACTAGAGAGCACTCAATTGAGTTATTTTCAAGATTTACAGTAAAATACTTTGGTTCCCAAACAACGGTCTCTGAAAGGAATTCCTTTAAAAACCTGACACTAACCATGCTTCCTCCTCTGGAACGTAAACACGAGCGTTCAGTCTCCCCCCAGCCGCGCGAGGAAGTGGCCCCCCCCCCCCGTGAGGGGACACACGGGAGAAGCACTGAACAAGCACATTAACAATTATGGAAACATAAAACTTCTTAAAGTGCTAAAGCCACAAAAGAAAACCCTATTTTTTAAACTTTTTTTTTTAAAAAAAAAAGGCCAGTGTTAAAGAACTTATTCAATGTATTAGCATTATTTAAATAATGACGCTTTTCACAATTATTACAAAAAAAACATCAAGGAGAGATCAGAAATGGGACAAAAAACAGACTTGTAATATTCCAATATGAATTAGTGCAATTTATAAAGAAACCGGCTATGCGTGACATCTAATTATTTTCATGGTAAGAAAATTCAGATACCTTTAATTCTGGATTCTGGTTGTACACACACGTCCGTACACACACACACACACACACACACACACACACACACACACACACACAGACAGAGACAGAGGCCGACTCCAGGCCCGTGGCTCTTGTCTCTCCCCGCCCAGGGCCGGCCGCTGGCTGGTCTGCAGAGAGAGATGCCCCCTGCCTGCAAGAAAGGGCTCGCTTTGCTCGGGTCTGACAGCCTCCACCCTCATCAGCGCCAATGGGTGCTGCGTGTGGATAAGACTGATTAGTAAGGGCTGGAGCCTTTTTTTTTTTTTTTTTTTAAAGGCTGTTAACGATCCCCTCCGAAACAGAAAACCGAGAACCACGCACGTGTCCCCGGCAAATGCAAAACCACGTCATGGTCGAACTCGTGGTTGTGTATTTTGATAAAACAGGAAATGCACACTAGCCGTAACTGGTTTTAAAGGTGAATATTCTGCTAAGTTGAAAGATTACTATAAAAGAAAATGCACACTATCTGCAACCTCCATTGCCTACCTTGATAAAAAGGCGTTTTAGGGCGTTCCTCTTTCCCTCTCCCACATCGAGAAAATGATTCGAGAGCAAGTTCTCAGATTAACAAAGAATATATTAAAACATCTTAACATTCTTTCCACGACTGCATTAAAAAAAAAAAAAAGGCATCCTGAATCCTTACAAAGAACACTGAGCTTTCTATATTTTCAAACATTAATTCTCCTCAGAAAAAAAACATTTTTAGGAATACCTTTACCAGCTGGAGTCCTAGCAACGAAAAGACCAACCTGTCCCAGACTGCTCGCCCGCTGTCTGAGATTCATTCTTAAACGAAGCGATTCACGTGTCTTTCGTTATTTTACTTCCTAACATTTAAAATAGTCACAGGAGTTTGGAAGCGTATTTTATTTTTCTGACCACCAAAATAAACTCTCTCAGCCTGACGCTTTGAAGGTAACAGTATAAAAAGTAATAGAAAAACCAGAACTGCATTATAAATGTTTTTGGTTCAAAATTTTATTCGAAATCTTATGTTCCTTGCCTAGACAAAAATGTGAATGAGACAAAACACTGGCAATTTTCAAAGTCTAACAGATACGCTGAGCCTATATTTAGATCAAAAATATTTTTTTTTTTTTTACTGATTAACATCATTAAAAAATCTTCAAAAACGTAGCATAAAGGTTCAAGTCCTGGGATACTGAATTTACAATGCCAAGGTAAGGTGTGGCGTGGAATTACCGCACACACTCTAACAGCCAGAAGCAAGGATTACTCTGAGGGAGACTGTCTTTCGAGGAAGCGACAGCTGCCAAGGTGTTCAGAGTAAGAAACAGCACATTATACAGGGAATTAATTCAATGAGCAATATATCCACGCTGATGTTTCAGGTAACATCATACACCTTAGTTCTATCTTTAAAATGCATAGATTTCTTCAAGAAAATATAAAGATGGCCAATAACTGGTTACTGCAACTTCATTTTATTTTCCTTTCTGCATCAGATTTAAGTAAGAACAAAAACAGGAAGGGACCACTCAAATGTTTTGGGACTTGTGATAGTTTTCAAATAGAAAAATAAAAGGCAAAATTTCACATGCAGTTTCTGTAATCCACAAAGCCAATTAGTATTTTATGAAAATGCTTGTGTTTCAATAAAAAGTTAGTATGTCTTTCCTACCACTGGCACGGAATGTAGGTGACGAGATCGATGAGCACCGAGCTCTTTTCTGCTGCAGCGGTACACTTAAGTACTCAGCAAATTATTTCTCAGTCACAGTAATTTTCTTTTTTATTTGAGAGAATAGCTTGTAAAAAAAAAAAATCAACAAAGTTGGGAATCTTCATCCATAGCACTACCTTAAAAGGATTCTGTAGTTTCAACCGTTATTTCCACTTGTTCACACCTAACCCCTCGTTTGCACAAGTGAAATAGAAGTTTTCCCTTTAGAAACACCCGCTGAGCTTCGGGTGACACCTACAAAAGCCTTTTTATTATAACTTATACAAAATAGAAAGAAAGAAAAAAAAAAAAAAAAAGCAGCCCAAACCCCGTGGGCCAAAATAGGTAGCAAAAATGAACTCTGGACCCTTGATAGTGCTTTAATACAGGTTTTTGAAACGTTAAAGCAGTGACTTAAAGCAGAATGATTGCACTAAGGACATTTTACCACAATAAACTCCAAGAGATTCTAACAGAAACAGAGGCAGGAAATGGTACGCTGCGAATACTGTTCTTGAGGGCGCGTGGGGACCGCGGCGCGATGTTTTTCCCCTGCTTCCCATCCTGGGAAGTCCACGCCAACCCGGGGCTTACAGCGGCTGTACTGACCGGGAGCGTGGGACCTGGGTACCTAAGTGTCTGTCCCAACCTTACTTGTTCCACTAATGCCACCTTTGTGTCCTGTCCCAAATGCACTCGGATTTCCCACCGGTGACAGCATAAATCGGAGGAGACCAAACACGTCCAGTCCTTCCAACGGTGGGGAGGGCTGGGACCTGAGGCACGCGTGCACAGCACAGCAGTTTCGATTACGATGCCTGTCGCCACGGAAACTTTTGTAAATGGGCTCGGAGGCCTTCCAGAAACCCTCACGTTATTTCCCAAATCTTCCATCATTAATTATATTAAATGACCCAAGAGCAAGCTTTTGTTATTTTATAAAAATCTAAGTATTACTATTGCTGATTTAAATTTCTCACAATTTTCATACAAAAAAATTTCTACAAGACCACAAAATACCAAATATTTATTGTTATCAAGTGTCAGGATAACTTATTAAAGTTGAGGCTTATCATTGTTTTATTGCTAAAGTATCCTAAGATCTAACTCAATGTTGCAAACTACTCCACTTCCTCTGGGTACGCTGTGGACTTCAGAACGTGGCCGAGATTGAACTAGAACTTAGGTGTCTGATGTAATCAAAAGAAATACTTGAAGAGTATTTCACTGATTGCAAATCAGTATATTAAAAAACAAAAAGAAAAACAAAACAAAAAAAAACCCCAAAACAAACCAAAACCCAAAACCACCTCTGGGTAAAGATTATACTGACACCGTGGAATGAGGAACCATGCAAACAACCAAAATCGGTCCAATTTCAACATGAATGAAGTCAAATCATCCTAGGACTGTAGGCCCAAAGCACAACCAATTTTAGGTTTCCTAAGCTGAGTGAGGACGTTACTAATTAGTATCAATTTACCTCAAGCTCCTATTCAAGTGGAACAATCTCCAACCTTTATTATTCTCTTTGAAAAAATATTTTGTTTCTTATGGACGTTTCACAACTGAGGCTGAACTCTGGAGACCACCTCCCCTTCCGTGGCGGGTGAAGAGGGACGGTCGGTCTCTCAGTTGTGGCTCTGTTCGTGACTCCAAAGGCTGAAGGCTGTCTTGAATGTCCTGTGGCACAGTTTGCACATGAACTGTCTCTTAAATGTGATTGCAGAGAGCGGGGGGGCATGGTAAAAAAGCGTGTCGGATTCCTGGGGTACAAAGAGCTTCTCCGTGGCGGGAGCGGGGTGCTCGGCCAACCCCGTGGGGCTGTCGGGCTCCAGGGGCTGGATCTTGGGCAGCGGCGGGGGCGGGGGCAGCGGGGGCGGGGACGGAGAGTTTGTGGGCGCGGGGCAGGCCTCTGAGTCTTTATGCGCCGGCTCCTCCGTAGCCTGAGACATGTGGGACTGGAAGTGACTCCAGAGGCGGAAGTTGGTGCGAAAAGCTTTGTTGCACACATGGCAGATGAAAGGTTTCACGGAGCACAGGAGCTCCTGGTGCCGCTCCAGCTGCTTGTGCGCCGTGAACGTCTTGCCACATTTCTCGCAGGGCCACAGGCTGCTATCCTTGCTGGAGCCTGCCTCCTTGGGGGCGGCACGGGCCTCGGGCGCCTCTTCCTCGGCCTCCTCCGCGGGCTCCTCCTTGACGTGGATCTTCAGCTGCTTAGAGAGGCTCAGGTCTTCGGGCAGACAGGAGGAATCTTCCGAGTCAAAGTTCACGTGCTCCGAACAGTCACTGAACGCGGTGTCGTCTTTCGCAGTCACCGCGTGGTTGGCTTTGCCAGGCTCAGGCTGGGCCTGGGGCCGGGAGGCGGCTGCCACGTCACCGTTGTGGTCCAGGACGGGGAGGGAGAAGTTCTCAGCCGGCGCCATGGTGTTCTGATTGTGGACTTCCACCTGGTGCCGCCAGATGCTGAAGGAGGACTTGAAGGTGCGCATGCAATCCAGACACGTCAGCTTCTTGTACTCACACTTACTCTCGTGCTCCTGCTTGAGCTCCGGCGAGAAAAACCTAAGGCTGCAGTAGGGGCAAACGGTTGCGTTCCTGCATAAGCGCTCGTGGTTTCCTTGCTCTAGAAGAGAAGAGAGCTTAGCATTACAGAGGCGGCACTGGTAAACCTCCTTGTTCTCTACCGGACTCTCGAGAGCGACATGCTCTTTGGGCTTGGCGGCTCTATGGACGCCAATGGGCTTTTCTCCCGGGTGCATTTTTATGTGCTGCTTGAACTGCGAGAGAAAGCGATAGGCTTTTCCACAGTAAGTACAAATGTATGCTCCTTTGGCTCGCGACCGCAAGTTCCTCTTGATGGCCTGGGCCTGGGAGCTACTCTGCCCCTGGAACCCAGGCTTGCTGCGCCGCAGCTTAATGATCAGGGCCTTCTTAATCTCTCTCTCTCGCACTATGTCAATCAGCTTTCTTTGGAATTTCTCATCCAAAACGGCATGTGAACTAGAGGCCGGTGACGGGTTCTTCACGATGCCGTGCTGGGTCTGACAGTGTGTCCACACTTTGAAGTTTGTGTGAAACCGCTTGTGACAGATGTCGCAAGCGTAGGGCTTCTCGGGGTTATGGTACATGTTAACGTGCCGGTGAAGACCTGCTGTCGATCTAAAGATCTTAAGGCAATGTTTGCATTTAAATTTTTTGTTTGGTCTTGTTCCCTCCAACTCACCAAATTCATCTTTATTCAAGTCAGAATCGGGAAACTCGCCGTCGGGGAGCGGGGGGCTCGGGCCCCCCTGGAAGCTCTCTGCGGACACTGGGGACCCGGGCTCGTCCTCCCTCACCTTCTTCAGCGGCGGCCTGCGGTCCGTCCGGAGCCTCCGTTTGGCCGGGAGCCTGCTCGCGTCTTTCTGGTCGTCTTCGGTTTTCAAGGGGAGGTCCCTGGTGGCGGCCGCCGGGTCCCCCACAGTGACACGGATGATGTCGGAGGGGTCGGCCAGGGGGCTGCGGGGCTCCGTCTTGATGCGAACCTCGGTCACAGCCGGCTCCCCCTCCCTCTCCGTGGACTGCGAGGCACTGAAGGATCTCAGGCGGTGTGGCTGGGGTGCAGGGCTCCGCTCCTCGGGGGCCGCCTTCTCCCCGCAATCCTTCACAGGTGCCTTCTGAGCCACAGCGCAGAACGCAGCCCCTGGCACGTCGCTCGCCGCCGAAGGGGGCCCCGGGGACGGCTTCAGATCTATGGAGGGCGAGTAGACAGGCACCTGGCTGTCCATGGACAGCGACCGTCTGAGCAGGCTCTTGACGAGCGGGCCGCTCCTGTCGATGCCCGGCTTCCCGGAGCTGGAGCCGCTGGACGGGACCACCAGCCCCAGCTTCGAGTAGTACAGCAAGTTCCTGTCCTCGCCTGGCCCGCCGCCTCGGTGAGTTTCCTTCAGCACGTAGGGGGTCTCCGTCGAGCCTCCGAGGGACAGGACCGGGGGCCGGGGTCTCTTCAAAGCCAGCTCTATGGCTTTGCCTTTGGGGAGCTGGCCGCTCAGACCCGCTTTCTCGTCCATCGGCTCTCTGTCCTGCGGAGGCTTGGAAGGCGGCGGCGCGCTCCTTTTCACCAAACTGCTTCGGGAAGGGTCATCCAGAGGCCCAGAGTGCTCCAGAGGCTTGGCATAGCCCACCGAACCATCTTTCGGCCAACTCTTGTCAGCTAGTGGCAGACTGTGGAGCGGCTCGGCTGCTTTGGGGACATGGGGCTTACTGGTGCTGGTCTTGACCGCGGCGCTAGGTGAGGGCCGGGAAGTATGGCTTAGGTCGGGTTGATTCTGACTCACAGTTTTTCCCTGTGCTTCGTTTCTACTTTGACAAACAATGACGCTTCTCTTCTGAGAACTGCTTTCATCATCTTCTATGAATATTTTTTTTCTGTTGGGACACGTTGGAAAGGGGGCCTGAGGTGTTTTAGAGACGATGTTAGTCAGGAAGGAAATCCCAAGGCTGTAGCCCAGTTCTTGCACGGCAGCGAGACTGCTCTTCTCGACAAATAAAGAAGAAGAGTAAATGTAGTTCAAAACGTTATCAAAAGCATCGGGTTCACAAAAGTCAAGCTGAAAGACAGTCTGTGACTCATTCTCCTTGTTTGTGAATAAACTCTGGAAGTATTCACTGCTGGCGGCCAAGACATTTTTATGAGCTCGAAACTTCTGGTCTCCAACAATCAGAAGCACGTCACACAGCTGTCCTTTGAGGCGCTCCTCATTGAGCGCACTCAGCAGAGAGATGGCATGTGCCGGGTTGATGTAATGCAGCAGCCCCTCCATCGCGAGGGCTTACCTGAAAGACAAAGCGTACGATTGTTACCAAAGGTGTGGTGAAAAGCTCTCCACGGGACGGAGCACTCCTCAAGGGCAGGGAACACTCGCTGCCTTTTCTCGGGTGCCAGTCCTGAGCAGACCATAGGCAGACACAAGCTCTGTGGGCGAACAACCTTATTTGAACATGGCAAACAGCAGCCAGCCGGTCCTGGGGCTCTTGGAGAGCACTGGTCCCCACCGCGGCGGAGGGGGGGGGTCTCAGGACCGAAGACCGTGACCCAGGTATTCTCACACCAGCAGAGAGCCGCTGGAACTCAGCAGCTGTGGAGAAGAGCATGATTTGAAACAAAAGGTTTGCTATCTAGGGCTCTTATCCGTTTGATGCTTGGTTCTATCTCTCTTGGTTCAGAGAGGAAGCATGAAGAATCGAAGCTCCTGAGTCTGTAATTCTGAAAGGAAGTCAATCTTATCACTGGACAAACTTATCCACAACATGAACTGTTACCACTGGGTTGCAAAGAGGGTGTGTGTGTTGGGGGGGGGTGTCTCACTAGACCTTTAAAAAATAGGGAAGCATCTGGAAAGAGAAAAATTTCACTGATCACTACTGTGTCACAGTGTTTAGCGAAAGTTAGAAAGCTCAACAACAGCAGAGCTTGGTTTCTTTCTTATGCTAACCACCTTATAATCTCCTGAATACTATTTTCTTACCAAATCATGTTTTCAACAATAGCACAGAGGAAACTGTGTCCCGATCTAAACTCACTTATTACTAACTGTAAATTAAGGGGTTTGCATTGAGATCTCACTGCGATTCTGTTCCAATCTGAGGTTGAGATATGAAGGCCTGGTGGCTGGGTGCAGGCTCTGGCAGAGACCCCGGGGTGAGAGGCTGCTTCCCGTCCTGTCCTGGCTCAGTGCCGCGGCCCTCGCCTGAAACGGGTGGGATGACTGCACCTCCCTTTTGCGGTTGTTGCAAGGGCTGGACGAGCCAGCGTCTCATACCCGGCAAACGTGTAATTCGGTATCAAAGAAAAGGGTCCATATTAATGCCATCCATGCTCTCAGTGAGGAGAAAGCCACTTCACACAGAGACAACGGGGGACTCTTCAAAGCTGACCCTTCCCTGGGGCTTCCATTACTGTAACACCTCATCCCTTTAAAACAGTTACAACATTTAGGGGCACCTGGGTGGCTCAGTTGATTTAAGCGTCCGACTCTTGATTTCGGCTCAGGTCATGATCTCAGGGTCGTGGGTTCCTGTCAGGTTCCGCACAGGGTGGGAGCCTGCTTGAGATTCTCTCTCTCTTCCTCTGCCTCTCCCTCCCTCTAGAAAAATAATAAAACAGTTATGACGTTTATTTTTGAATGGATTCAAAGTAACTAAGACTATCGGTGACAGTTTTATCTTTCTCTAGAGGGCAGGTTGTAAATGCACTCAACTTGATACCCAGGACACTGGCAAGGTCTCCTCTGGTTTCAAAGGAGCAGCCTCTGCTGGTCAACCAGCAGGCGGGCTCTTCAGAACAGCCCACAAAGGAGGGTTTGCTAGGCCACCAACCTGGAATAATCAAGCACGGTACACAGACTTCTTTCCTATTATTGATTCCCCGCTATGGTGCCGATTCAATTTAATGGGCTCAAAAAAAAAAAAAAAAAAAAAAACACAATTTACAATTTAATGGGCTCAGAGACATGACTGCTTCCAGGGATGACGCCCCAAGCACATGCCCCGAGGTTCTGCTCATTGCTGCCCACTGTCATTTCGTATCAGCGGCAAATTCTAATTCCTCTCTTTGCAGTTGCTTAATAGAGACTTTTCCCCTTCCTTTTCTGTTAGCCATTTTAATTTTCCCCTTAATTCTACTACATCTCAACAATCATGCATTTATTTATGCACCCTCTTGCCATCTTCCACAAAGATCAGCAGAGAAAGAAATGACTCGTTATGCCACATTTACAACTCAGCTGTGTACTGAACACTGTTTTTAGTCCTAATAATTTTGAGAAACCTAGTTCAGATGTTGCCACAGGGAAAAGCGACAGATGCAAAATTAAAAGCATGGACAAGTATTTTTAAAAGGGGTCTGACAATCAACTTAGTGGTTTGAAACTAGTAATTAAAATAATAAAATGGGGCAGCCAAGGTGGCTCAGTGGTTCGGTGCCACCTTCAGCCCGGGGCGTGATCCTGGAGACCCAGTATCAAGTCCCACGTCGGGCTTCCTGCATGGGGCCTGCTTCTCCCTCTGCCTGTGTCTCTGCCTCCCTCTCTGTGTGTCTCTCATGAATAAATAAATAAATCTTAAAAAAAAAAAGTCAGAATGCCTCAAACACAGGAAGGCTGAGACCTCATGAAACAGCAGTCTCAGTTACATGCGCACACGTCCACGCGCATGAGCACGCATGATGCACTCCTTCCTGCAACCCAGGGTCAGCACAGCACACATCCAGACGTGTGAGCATGCACAATGCACTCGTCCTGGAGTCTGGGTCAAGATGGTCAAAGTCAGTGCTGTAGGCTAGTCAACTTCTGAGGCTCAGTTTCTGTCGCTGGAAGACAGGGACCACAGCAGCTACCACACAATGCTACCAGAGACTTTAAGTGAGAACACAGAAATTGCTGCCATTTACTGAGCACCTATGACACACTACAAACTGTACCAGAATTTCACAAGTCACTCATTCATTCACTCATTCAACAAACTGCCACTTGAGAAGGTCTGAAGAAGGCAAGGAGCCCTGCAAGCAGAGGGAGGAGCCCAAGTCACAGCAGGGCTAGAGCAGGGAGCTGCGGGGGAGATGGGGGGAGATGACAGGGGAAGAGGCAGGAGACGCCGAACCACAGGAGCTTTCCACCAGAAGCAGAATGGACGGTCAGATTCATTCTGTCTCCAAAGGATCACTCTGGCTATGCTGCCGAGAATGGCCCTAGGAGGCAGGGAAGGTGGAAGCCGGGAGGCCAGCTAGGGCCTACAGCAATGATCCGGGTGAGACATGATGAGAGGCAATGGTGCCTGGACCAAGGTGGTAGTGGGGGTAGAGGTAGTTACTGGGATTTCTAATGGGCTGGCCAGAGGGGACAGGAAGGGGAGGAGTTAAAGAGAGCTCCAAGAATTGTGCGAACCACTGGAAAGACAGAAAAATTGGTTTAGATTTTTTTTTAGGAATTCGATATTCTGTGTGCAGACACCTACCCGTTAACATGCCCTTCACGGGCATCTCTTCTTGCTTCCTTCTCCCTACAACCTTTCCTGTGTTTCCTGGGATCACGTCCCAAATAAACAGCTACTCTGAATCCTAGGCTCAGGATCTGCTCTTGGGGGAATCCAAACCAAGGCACCAGGCACCTGGAAGCACAGGTGTGGGCTATCGGACTGTGTGAGGACCAAACCAAGTGAGAATCTCCGAGTCCCTGGACATGAAGCAAGGCGACTGCACACCGTCTGCACCTTACTGCTGTATACCAAAAACATGGTTCAGAAAAGCTTCCTTCTTTTGCGGTCTTCAAATTACCACGCTGCCTGCTTTTCTTCCAAGTCACCACTTCTACCCCCAGGCTCCTTTACTCTTTGAATGAAGACATTTGGGAATTAGGAAAAATAAGTCACTCAGATGTGGGTTGTAGGAGATATAGTCACTGTCCCTGAAAACTGCTTAAATGCTACTCATTTGGCTAGGCCCTCCATTTAGTCATCAGCGAGACTACCTATGTGAAAAAAGTGGGCACGCATACCAAATTCCTGACACACGGGTGTGGGCGATGCTAGGGAATCACCAGTTCCACTCACTCCAGGGCCAACTGGACACCTAGTGACAGTTACTGTTTGAGGGCTTCCTCGACCACATACTACCATCAACACTTTTACACCTTGACTAAGTATTTACAGCAACCCTAGCAGGCAGGTAGCATGATTATTTTAGGGATGAGAAACCCAGGCACAGAGAGTCAAGTAACCTGCTCAAGGTCCCACAAACAGCGGCACAGCAGGATTTACACTGGGGGCTGTGGCACCGGAGGCCACACTCTTTAACCCTCACGCCATGCTTTCTCCAGCCTCCTCCTCTAATCCACACAAAGATATCTGAGCTCGGTGCTGTCCACAAGCCTGTTTTACACACAAGGAGATGGAGGCGACTAGGAGGGTGTGCACCGGTGAGTGACCGGTAGCGGGATGGCGGTGGGACAAGCTGGGAGGTGGCTCCCGGGGACACAGAGGATGGAAGCTTGCCAAGCAGGGGCCTGGCTTACAGCTCTCAGAGACTCGTACAGTGAGAATAGGACAGGTTGGTCAGCACACGCCAGGGTATGGAGGCCCAGATGGGACATGTGCAGAGGGACAAGTGCAGCACAGGTGATGGCATCAGGTGTGGCTCCGAGGCAGGTCAGGCGAGGCTTTCTACAGAAGACACGGCCTGAACAAGCAGGAGTCAGGAAGGAAGGGTGAAGGGCATTCCAAGGGGAGGGGCAGGGTCCAACAGCACAGAGCGGAGGAGGAGTAGCTGGCTGGAGCACGGACTGGTTGGCTGGAGCACAGGTTGCACGGAGGGGAGGGCAGGCCATGGGGCTGCGGGAGGGCAGACACCAGGAGGGCCCTGAGGGGTGAACTAAGGCCACCCCAAGACCCTCAGAGGAGACGGACCTCCTCTGTCCTCTTGGGCAGCCCGGGACAAAGTCTGGAGACGGCTGGAGTGATAGGAAAGTGAGCGCAAGGCATGCAGGCTCCTCACCCTTCTCCGCCTAAGCCCTTGCTTTTACCTTTTTCATTATTAAAACTCAAAAACCCTGGGCCCTTTCTTGGTCTGGCTGCAAACAACACGTTTTTGGAGTTTTGTGTTTTAAGGACGGTAGGTGTATTTATTGAGTTTAACAATTTAACTAAAAAATATAAAATGTTCCATTAAAGATGCAGGCCCTTGGGCGGCCCGGGTGGCTCAGCGGTTTAGCGCCGCCTTCAGCCCAGGGCATGATCCTGGGGACCCGGGATTGAGTCTCACGTCGGGCTCCCTGGGTGGAGCCTGCTTCTCCCTCTGCCTGTGTCTCTGCCTCTCTCTCTCTCTGTGTGTGTCTATCACGAATGAATAAATAAAATCCTTAAAAAATAAAAGAAATAAAAAGAAAAGATGCAGGCCCAAAGAGGGGTGGAAATCACAACCACTGCATTTCACAAGCTAATTCAGCAGAAGCCTTGGGCCGGCGGGGTGTGTGGACTCAACGCCCAGGCCCTTTGCTTTTTCTGCTCCTCAGCCCTCAGGTAAGGCCGACCCTGTGGCCCAGTGTACCTCCTCCTCCACAAATCCGCTGGCTCATCAAACTCCAGCTTCTCATGAATGTTTCAATGGTGAATAACCAGGAGCTCTGACTTACAGAAGACAGCGCGTCACAAATTGCAAAGCCCTTACATGTAAATGCACACTGCCACGGAGTCCACCCCCCCACTCCTTTTCCCCTGCTCGTCTCCACCTGACTCATCACTGCAGAGTTCCTGCTATCACTGTAGTCATAGTGAAAAGCCTTGGCGCTCTTAAAAGGAAAGTGGGTGAAATGTGGACCGAAGAGTCATTTACGATGGACAGAAAGAGCTGAGCGGAAACCCCCTGGGAAAGCCAGACTCTGAAACAGGGCTGGCGTGCTATGGCTTGGATACTTGCACATGCAAATCTTCCAGAACTCTGCCTGAATTGTTCCTATTTCATGTTGTTTCCTGGAATTTCAAAATGAGAATCTTTACAGTTAACAGTTCATGGAACTTACAGCTCCATGGAAAAGACCTTCAAATCAATATTTGTCTCCAGTCCTGGCTCTGTCCCCTATCAGGTACGGGATCTGCTAAAGGTCACTCGGCCTCTCTGAGTGTAGTGCCCTTCCCTGTTAAATGGGGCTAGCCCTACCTACCGATCGGACCTTTATGAAGAACAAAGGCGCAGGCTGTCCGCCAGGTCCTCGTGTATGTAGTGCTTCGTATATGGCAAGCACACGTTTTATGTCCTTGCGGCCTTCCTCTCCTCAATGTTTATAGTTCCGGATGCTATAAATCCTAAGAGAGGCTGGTGACGGGAGAGGAGTGAGCTGGCCGGCTGCCTGTTGTCCAGTCGCACACATTCCCGTGACAGGGCAGAGACACATAAAACCCCAATAGGATGAAGGATACAAACGATGCTATGAGAATACTGATTTCGGGAAGCAGTGAATTCGGCTGGGCGGTGGGAGGGTGGATGAGTGCACCGTGGGGACCTCAGGGAGGACTTGGGACTCCCCGCTCACTGGACTATTTAACAACAGCGAAGGCTCCAATCTTCACATTTCTACTGCACAGAGTCTTCAGACCAACATCCGATTGTGCCGGGACTTAAAAACTCCCGAAGGCTTGCCCTGGCCTCAAGTTCCAATTCCCCAGCACGGCTACAAAGCCCTTCACAACTGAACCACAGAAAATTATTGTATACCCACAGCTCAAATTCCTCAGGTACTAAATGCCAAGAGAAGCAGGGATCCGTGTCTTATAGAAACCAATTCCACGCAAATTTCCTCTTTATAAAAATATTACATCAAGGAGTTAAGATTTTTAAGGGGAACAGAGGGAAGGCAGACAATCCTGGAATACGGAGCATTCTGGTGACATGCACAGAAGAAAGCAAAGCATGGCTAAGCACTAGGATAAAAGGGCCCCAGCGGGTGAATGGGGGGCCCAGAGAGGGAGATGGGAGGGACCAAGATAACCTCAGGGCCTCTCTGGTTCTGGAGACTGACAGTCGGGTGGTGTCAGAGCTAAGGTACATTCTACACCAAACCTGCTCCAAGACTAGCCCATGCAAGGTACCACTTGCATAGGAAAGTGTCTGTTTACAACCAAAACATCAACCTGAAACTGAACTCGGCCCACACGACCCTTTGGAATGTTGGGGACTGCGCACATAGTCCCAACCACGCCACCAGAAAAAAGAACACGTCAGGAAGCAAACAGCCAGTCAGGAAAACAAAGAACCTACATGTGACTTTGGAGCGTAAACATACATGCAGCTCAGCCCCAATCCCTCACGTCTGGAGGGAGGCCGGACTCCCCACTTGATTTTACTATGCAAAGGAGACAAGAAGTGCTGAGCTGGCTTTTCACTCACTTGGTGACAATGCAGATATGCAGAAATTGTCTAAAGCTTCTCAGATTTCAAAGCTAGCTTTCCTCGGCGCATCCTTCCTGGGCAGGAGGGGCAGGAGGGGCAGGAGTGTCTGTCCCTCCCGAAGGTCCCATCTCACCCAGGGTTTCAGTCTCGCACACTTCGGGGTGTGCCCCTCACGTGCACGGGGATTAGCAGCGCGGCCTCTCTAGTCCTGCTCTGGAGTCCTGCTGGAGGAGGCCTGGGTTTGGCTGGGGAAGAAGCACCCCGTCCCAGGAGTCTGATGAGCGGCTCTCCCCAGGCGAACGGGCAGGCACACAACCAAAGCCACGCAGACCACAAACTTTCTCCCCGGAAGACGGGCCTGGAAATGCAGTGGGCCAGTGCCCACCACACCGATTCCTGCCAGTTACCTTGGTTTCCGAACTTCCCGGCCCAATTCTTTAGCTCTTCCTTAAACCTCGGGAGCAGCCCTGGGTCTTTACAATAAATTCCTTGTTCTAGTCAAGCTAGCCTGTTTCTGGTCTCGTTATTAAAGGACCCTAACTGATACATTTCCAAGTGTTACTCATTCTTCCTGCCCCGCTCTCCAAGTCCATCCTTTACAATCCTGCTGCTAGATGGGGCTTCCTAAAACAAAGCTTCAAACACTCACTGGACATACACACTAGGGAATACTATCATGATTTCAACTTCTTTATTGAGCTCATTATGTGCAAGGCATGGTTAGACACACCTGAAATGCAGGGGTGCCCAACACAGACAAAGCCCTCAAATTCTAGTGGGGTAAATCAGATAATGAACAAGGAAACAAGTGAAAAAGGTAGCTTCAGATCACACTATAATGGAAATAAACAGGGTGCTATAACCGGGTGGAGGAACTAGGGGGTTTGAAAGAAGGGTTAGGAAATGCCTCAATGTGACATTTTAGCTGAGCGAAAAGAAATAATAAAATAATGAAAACATGGTTCTCGGGGCACCTGGGTGGCTCAGTGGTCGAGCTGCTGCCTTTGATCCCAGCGTCCGTCCTGGGATGGTCCTGGGATGGAGTCCCGCGTAGGCCTCCCCGCAGGGAGCCTGCTTCTCCCTCTGCCTGTGTCTCTGCCCCTCTCTGTGTCTCTCATGAGTAAATAAAGTCTTAAAAAAAAAAAAAGAATACATGGTTCTCCCTTGCATTAAATGTATAATTTTAAAAACACAGACTCTGTGGCTCTGTGAATCTGGTGACAAACTACTTTTTAAATTTACTTTCCCTTTGTTATTCCCTTGTGATAACTTCCTGCTTCAGATGCTCTGTCTCTGGGACATAACCCAAGCGTCCCACTTCTCCCACCACCAGACTTTGAACCTCTAAGATCTCATCTACCCTTCCCCAGCACTCTACTCTCCTGGATGCTGATCATCTTTCAAAGCTCAGCTCAAATCCAATCCCTCTGTTAAGCCTGCTGCCATGGGCTGGACTGTGACCCCCTCCCGGGGGCTCCACCACACACTGAAGCCCTGACCCCGCCCATGCACCTCAGAATGCAAGCATATTTAGGGGCGTCTGGGTAGCTAAGCCAGTGAAGCGTCTGCCTTCGACTCAGCTCATGATCTTAGGGTCCTGGGATTCAGCCCGGTGTCAGGCTCCCTGCTCAACAGTCTGCATCTCCCTCTCCCTCTGCACCTCCCTCCTGCTCCTGTTCACTCTCTTGCTCTATCTCAAATAAATAAAATCTTGGGGCGGGGGGGTAAAAAAAAAAAAAAAAAGGACACAAGCATATTTAGACAGTCTTTAAAGAGATCAAGTTTTAATGAGGACTTTAAAGTGGGCCCTAGGGATCCCTGGGTGGCGCAGCGGTTTGGCGCCTGCCTTTGGCCCAGGGCGCGATCCTGGAGACCCGGGATCGAATCCCACGTCGGGCTCCCGGTGCATGGAGCCTGCTTCTCCCTCTGCCTGTGTCTCTGCCTCTCTCTCTCTCTCTCTCTGTGTGTGTGTGTGTGACTATCATAAATAAATAAATAAATAAATAAATAAATAAATAAATAAATAAATAAATAATAATAAATAAATAAATAAATTCGAAAAATAAAAAATAAAAATAAAAATAAAGTGGGCCCTAATCCAATCTGACTGGTGTCCCTACAGCAGGAGGAGATAAGGACACACACACAGAGGGACAAGCACATGAAGACAGAAAAGACAGTTGCCTACACGCCAAGGAAGGAGGCCTCAGGAGAAATCAACCCTTCCACACCCTGATCCTGGGCTTCCAGGCTCCAGAACTGTGAGAAAATACATCCCTGTTTAGCTCCCCCGCCCCCCGCCCCCCACCCCGTCCGTGGTGCTCTGTTTTGGCAGCCCTCAGCTAACCAACACACTTTCCTTAGCTACTTCAATTCATAATGAGGAAAAGCACCTTTCAACTCCTGTGTTACAGAGTGGGACCATTCACATAACGTGTATACGGTGCCAGATATTGTTAGTTGTGTGTCTTCTCGACAGAACTGTGAGCTGTTTAAGGATGAAAAATCTATTTAGTATGTTTTGACACTCTTCACAATGTCCAACATGGCTACCTTGCACGACAATAAGTATTTGTGGATTCTTCTGCACTCTGGTAACCCAATTTAACGCAGGAGTGGAAATTGTGCCTTTCACTTGTTTTCCTAAAGTAAAGCTGGTCCCATCACTGCCTTTTGGAATACTAACTGATCTTCCTATTACTTCCTAGATAAAATCCAAACTCTCCAGACTGAACACTTCTGGTCATAATTTATCTTTCCGCCCTCTCTGGACGCTCCTTGCCATCTACCCTACAAACCTGTACACCCCATGCCCACCACCTAACTAACATACCTTTCTTACCCTCCCTTGGCCAACTTTGTCAGCCAGATCCAGCTCAAATGTCACTGTATCTACAAAGCTTTAGTTACTGTGCCCCCAGCCAATGGCTCAGTCCGATCTGAACTAGCGCAACACCCCATCTACCTGTCCGTAGTAACAGCACAAGTATTCTGAGTGACCTGCTTTTCTACTTCCCTCACGAGAGACCATAAAAGGAAGACCGCTTATTTCCGTCTGTGTATCCCCAGTGCTTAGCACAGGCCTGGAAAGTATCTGCTGGGTAAAGAGAAATCGTCACACCCAAGGTCCAAGACCTGCACCTGCTCACCCTCACTGCTCCAACATCTGTCTCAAGAGCTTAGCATGTGGCAGCTGCGCTTTCTGTAGGAGCTCTTGGGGCTCAGTTACGGGGACGCGGACTCCCAAGTCCGTACCTCTGCTCAGACTTCTCCCGGGGACCGCAGGTGCCTGCTCAACACTACCGGCACAGCATACTCCGCATGCCCAGGACAGCACTTGCGGCCCACTTCCCTCGCCCCTACTCCACATCTGCTTGTCCTCACACATTCCTTATTTGGTTAGGTGTGCTGCCAACCAGCAGCTCTCCCAACCCGGAAACCTCTTTCCTCTCTAGCCCATCACCACAACCTGGCAAACCTCGCTTGTAAACAGCCCTAGAATCAGCTCTTCTCATCCCTGTTGGCTGTGGGGACAGCTGTCCCTTCAGGGATCTGCTCACCCAGAGACTCCCAATAACTCCTCTTTGTTTACGCACGGGGTGGGGGTGGGGGGCATCGTCTGCCATAAAACCCTGGTAAGTTCCTTGAAGACTGGGGTTCTCTCCTTTCACCCCACGTTCAATAAACAGCGTTGAATGAATGAACAGAATGTTCCTTTTTTTTTTTCTACGCAAACCTACCTCCCAAATTTCTACTTTCTTTTTTAACACCGGCATTTAGGAATACTTAAATTTAAAAGGAGTGACAATGAGACATTAGAGGTGGAAAGTGGGGGGGGGGCAGTTTACTCCAAGCGTCAGAAGGGAGAGCGGACTTAAGAGTTACTGCCAACAAGAAACCCCAAACCGACGAACCCACTTGGTCCTCTTGAGCAAGGTGCACAGAGCATAACGCAGGCTCCTTGGGGATGACTCAGGGTCACGGTGATGAACAATCACTGGTCTATGCTGTAATACGCTGATGCCCCCATGCCAGAGGTGGGGGGGGGGAGCCCCGGGCTCCCGCACTAAAAGGACCCCAGGATGCAGCACTGTATGGGGTCTGGGGGACGCCTGCCGGCAGCCCCCAGAGAGAGCCACAGCCTCTGCAAACACCCCACCTCCAAGCGTGCTGCTGAAGCGCACGGTCCACGCGCACGCAGCCCGGGGCTTGCAGGGAGGGCATGGCCACCGGGGTGCAGCGCTAGTGCCGAGGGCTCCCCTGCGCTGCGATCCTTCACAGGACGCTGCTCAACTCCTTCGCCAGCCGCAGAACAGACCTCGGCGGCCCCGGCCGGCGGGGGTCCCTGCGGGGAGCGCCCAGGGCCGCTGCTCCCGCCCCGCCCCGTCCCCCTGCCCTCCGGCCGCGGAATCCCGGCAAGGAGCCCTCTGCAGCCCCGAGGCCTGCGGCCAGGGCCGGGAGGGCCGGGAGCGCCGGGAGCGCCGGGAGCCCCGGGAGCCGGGTCCTGCAGGGGTCCTGGAGGGGCAGGGGCGCGCCCCGGGCTCCACGCGTCCGGCAGCGGGCCGGCCAGGGAGGCGGGCTGGGGCGGCCCCCGAGCGGGACCGACGGGCCGCGGGGCGCAGGCCGCTGCAGGTGCGGGGCCCCCCGCGCGGGCACCCGACGGGCGCACGCGCCCTCGGCCGGAAGGCGTCCCAACCGCTGGGCGCAGGTGCGCGCGCCGAGGCCGGGCACGTCCGGCCCAGGGGGGCACCTGGCCGCGCGAGGAAGAGCCGCCGGGGCCCGAGCATGCGCACTGGCGAGGGCGAGGCCAAGTGCGGGCAAGGAGCATGCGCAGTGCGAAGGCACAATCGGCTACGTGGGAGCCCGGGGCATGCGCGGTGAGCGCCGGGACCCCGCGCACGCGCAGAAGCGCCCGGAGCCCGCAACCCGCTGGTGGAGAGAAAAAAGAGGAGAGAAATCACCTCAGAGTTACGTCAGGAAAGGCCGCGCTCTGCGAGGAGGCTGTGGCCTCCCACGGGGCCCCGCAGTTCTCCCGGGGCGAGGGGCGTGACAGTTACTCACCGGTCTCCAGCCCCGAGGCAGACGCCGGGCCCCTTTCCGCTCACACTCGGCTCGCGCGCGCCGCAGCCGCCGCTGCCGCTGTGATTCCATCCATCTTGAATTTGACGTCATCCCACACCAGGGATGAGGTCATCGCAGGCAGCGCTCGTCACGTGCGCGGCGCTGTGATTGGGCGCCGGGCGCCGGGGGGCGGGGCGAGGGAGGCGCGCCGCGCCCGGGGGGCGGGCGGGGGCGGGGCTGCGGGGAGCGCGGCGGCCGCCCGCGCCCTTCCGCGCCCCGCGCGCCCCCGGCCGGCCCGAGGCGGGGCTCCGGCTGCCGGCGGGCGGCGCGGCTGCTGCGGAGCGGACCTGGCGCGCGCACCTGTGCTCCCGCCGCGGGGCCGAGCCTCGGGATGGGGCTCGCGGCCTCGCGCGCTCTGCACCCCCGGCCTCCTCCGGTGGCCCCCGGTCCCTAACTTTGTTGCTGCGATGGCCCGCGGGCTGCCGGAGCTCCTGCACCACCAGCGCCAGCCCTCTGCACCCTGCGGGCCGGCCCGGGACCGCCGCTGGGCGTGTGCCCGGAGCCGGGGCGCTGCAGGGGCGCCAGGTCGCCCCCTAAAGCGAGGGTTTTGGGACACGCCTTGGCGCAGGCGGCGGGAGAAGCAGGCGCCCTGCAGGGAGCCCCTTGAGGCTCTCCATCCCCGACCCCCAGGATCACGACCTGAGCGCACTGCAGACGCTCAACCGCTGAGCCACCCCAGGCGTCCCTAAATTCAGGGTTTTAAGCCATGGTTGATACTTTCCAAATGCCCTTATTAATTTTTGTAGTGTGATCTTAAAAAGAGAAAAAATTAAAAAAAAAAAAAAGGTTTTATTCTTAACCAGTGTCTACACCCAACCGGGAGCTGGGACTCAAGAGCCTTGAGATGGAGTCACAGGCTCTGCAGACTGAGCCAGCCAGGTGGCCCCTAATTGAATCTTTTAAACCTGAGTTGATGCACATGACCCCGGTTAAGAGAATTGATGAAATGTTTGGGGAATGTGTGTGTGTGTGTGTGTGTGTTTAATCACTTGATTTTTTTTTAAGATTTTATTTACTTATTCATGAGAGACACAGGCAGAGGGAGAAGCAGGCTCCGTGCAGGGAGGTGGGACTCGATTCCGGGACTCCAGGGTCACGCCCTGGGCCGAAGGCAGGCAGGTGCTCAACCGTTGAGCCCCCCAGGCATCCCTGGGGAGTGTGTTTAACAAATAATCTTGCAATAGATTTAGGGTGTCTGGGTGGCCCAGGTCATGGTCCTGGGGTCTGCGATGGAGCCCCATGTCAGGTTCTCTGCTCAGGGGAGAATCTGCTTCTCCCTCTCCCTTGGCTACTCCCCCTGCTTGTGCTCACTCACCTTCTCTCTTTCTCTGTCAAATAAAGAAATAAAATCTTTAAAAAAAAAAAAAAAATCTTGGGCAGCCTGGGTGGCTTAGTGGTTTAGTGCAGCCTTCAGCCCAGCTGGGGATCCTGGAGACCCGGGATCCTGTCCCATATCGGGCTCCCTGCATGGAGCCTGCTTCTCCCTCTGCCTGTGTCTCTCATGAATAAATACAATCTTTAAAAAAAAAAATGCATTAGATTGATAAGAATTGACTTGTTCCAATATAACAGCCTTACTGCCAGTTGTTTTCGTTTCACTAATTTTAGGAGGACTCCTAATCTCTAAGGAAGAATCTCGCACCTAAAAATTTCCTTCTACCCCTGAGGAAGAACTTTAAGAAAGGTCTTGGCATTTTGGACTGAGTGGTAGGAGAGCGAAAAGTGGTTTTGTACTTAAAAGAAGGCAGGATCCAATGGGATTGCAAGACTTTCCCAGGGCCTTGAGGTTTAGGTCCCCCCCCCCCATTAGTCTGGGCCAGTGCACATTGTTATTCCTACTTTACAGGTGGGAAGCCAGGAAGGGTGTGGCAGGAGCCAGGTTTTCTTCGTTACTGTTCTACAGCCAAGGGCTGTGTCAGCTGACTCGGGAAGATGCGCGTTGGTGTCTCCACTTCCAGCCAGGCCATCAGGCTTTTGTCCTCACACGTCCCTGCCCCGGACGTGACCCACAGGTCCAGGAGAAACCTCAGGCTTTCAGTTGACCTGTTGGGTTTGTGGTCTCTACCAATTCCTTCTTCGAACCCGCTTGTTTCACGGATGCCTCGTTGCCCTGGCTCCTCTAGCTCTGGTCTGACCTCCCCTCCTCCGCCGCCTTTGCTCAAGGCCTGGGTCAGCCTCACACGTGGGGTCTCCTGAGGCTCGGAACTTAGCCCTTAGTTACACTCCCCCACTGTAGTCCCCTCCGTCCCCGAGACATGAGCTCGGGTGGCTGAGCTCAGAACTTGGGCACCATGTCTGCTCCTTCCTCGGGTGCAGCCTATCACCAAATCCGGTCTGTCCACCCCCTGAACGTGCCTCTGAGACTATAACCACTTTTCACCCCAAAAGCTTCCTGATGGCTCTCTCAGTTTCCCGATTTTTCCCTTTTAATCCACCCTCACTTTGCAATCCAGGAGATCTTTTTTAAAAGCCAAAGGTCGGGGCACCAGGGTGGCTCAGCGGTTGAGCATCTGCCTTCAGCCCAGGGTGTGATCCCGCGGTCCTGGGATGGAGTCCCGCATCGGGCTCCTTGCCTGGAGCCTGCTTCTCCCTCTGCCTGTGTCTCAGCCTCTCTCTGTGTCTTTCATGAATAAGTAAATAAAGTCTTTAAAAATAAAAAGCCAAAGGTATCATGCCACTCCCGTGCTTAAGTTTTTGATGGCCCTCACTTGCTCTAAGGCTAACATTCAAACCACATATGTGATGTGACCCACCAGACTGACGACCTGGCCCACCTAGAATACCCCTCTGCCCCCCAACCCACCCCCAAACAAGTCACGCTCTGTCTCTTGCCTCTGGGTGTCTTGTGTGTTGTCCTCTCCCCTCCCACACCACCAGCACCACCACCACCATTGATGTTTCATCCTGCTGGCTCATGTTAGTCTCCCCTCCCCCCTGTTCCCCCACCCCAGGATTCCACTCCTTCATCCCTCACCTCTTCAGCCTCATTTGGGGTTTGGTTCTCCCCCACTGTCCTCCCATAGTGCCTCATGCAGCTTGTTATACCACTTGGGCATACTCTCTTGGATTTGCCTGCCGGGACCCTCTCAGCCCCCAGTGGGTCCCTCACCTCTTCCTGCCTGGAGCCTAGCACTGTGCCTGGCCTATAGAGGAAGCACAACCTTTTTTTTTTTTTGTATTACCCATGCCCTGATGCAACCTAACAGGATTTCTTGTACCACATGCATGTGTATTTATTAATACAGAGTTCACACTGTCTATATAGCCAGCCTCTTGTCAGACATCTCCATCTGGGTGACCCACAGCTACGCCACCCTGCAAGCTTGTAGCTGAACTTCCTATTTGCTTCCTCCCTTCCCAGGCCAGTCCGTGTCAGTCCCACATCTCTAACTGCAGAGCAGCTGGGTGCGGCCCCAGGGTGGGCATGGCCTACAAAATGGTACAGAGGTGGCTGCCCTCTGTTCCTCCACTTGGCACATCCACAGCCATGCACAGCTGGTTAAAGAACTTTGGGGGACGTCTCTTTCCTTCTCTGTCTGCTGGCAGATCCCATTTCTCCTCTGAGAGCCAGCTGCCCGCCTCTGTGCTCCCGTCGCTCTGCTGTAACGTCTAGTCATCCCTTAGTTACCAGCTGCTTGCAGGCCAGCTTCTCCCCGAGTTTGTGGGCTCCTTTGATGCAGAGACGGCATCTGTTAACCTGTGTATTCCCAGAGTTCGGGGCCTGTTGCTAGGGCTGTGTCCCAGGACATCCGCTCCCATTGGCCAGAAACTGTGTTCTGGTGGTGTCTGCTTCTGGGGCTTTAGTAATTAGCAATATAACTTGGTGTCGTTGCATTTCTTGCACCAAATGAACACAATCCTTTCGTAAACTGGGGGAGGAAGGTCTGTATGGTTTGATAGCAGAAGGCTCTACATATTTAGAAGTGGGAAGTTTCAATCAGCTGTGATTTTCTTAACCATTTCATTTTGAGCATGCATCCAGATGTCCAAATCTGCCCCAACTGCAGGTTGAGGAGTTGTCCCTTCGTAAAATTAGGTTGGGGGCGCCTGGGTGACTCAGCTGGTTAAGTGTCTGCCTTCAGCTCAGGTCATGATCCCGGGGTCCTGGGATGGGGCCCCACATTTGGCTCTCTGCTCAGCAGGGAGCCTGCTTCTCTCTCTCTCTCTCTGTCTCTCCCCTTGCTCGTGCTCTCTCTCTCTCTCACAAATAGATAAATGAAATCTTTTAAATAAATAAATGAAGAATAAAAAATTAGATTGGAGTAGAGAACAATATACTCTTTTCCTATTGCCGCTGTAATAAATTACCACAATCTTGGTGGCTCAAGAGAGCTGCCATTTATTGTTGCACGGTTCTGGAAGCCACCAAGTCCCAAATCTGTACCACTGGGCTGAAATCAAAGACCACGCTCCCTCTGGAGGGTACAGGGGAGAATCATTTCCTTGCCCCTCCTAGCTGCTGGTGGCTACTGATGTCATTGGCTGTGGTCACATCCCTCCACCCTCTGTCCCTGCAGTCACGTGGCCTTCTCTGTGTGTCACATCTCCCTCTTATAAGGACACTCTCAATGGCGTCGAGGGCCCACTCAGATAATCAGGATTTATCTCCCCATCTCAGGATCTTTAATGTAATCATAACTTCAAAGACCCTTTTTCCAGAAAAGCCCGAATTACAGATTTCAGAGATTAGGACCTGCACTGATACCTTTGGAGGAGACCTCTGGAGATCCTCAATCTACTACAGGTGAGGATTCCTGGATACATGTTGGCAACAGGGGGAAGGTTTTGAAGAGCACATGACAGAGAAAGAGAATGGGACTGGGAAACAGAGAGGAGTCCGATGGCGGTGTAAATGGTGTATGACAGCCCCTTCCCTGCCGACACCGCGCCACAGGCTCAAGTAGGGCCAGAACTGGAGTGGGCCATCGCTGTCTTATCAACAGGGTGGAAATTGCATCAGGCTAAGTGCCAATCCCACTGGGTACTCACAATCGAGAAGTCTTGTCTTTAAACATTATTGTGTACAATGAGAAAACTGATTTGGGTGGGATTTCTTTTTTTTTTTTAAGATTTTATTTATTTATTCATTCATGAGAGACACACACAGAGAGAGAGGCAGAGATACAGGCAGAGGGAGAAGCAGGATCCCTGCGGGGAGTCTGATGTGGGACTCGATCCCGAGACTCCAGGATCACACTCTGAGCCAAAGACAGATGCTCAACCCCTGAGCCACCCAGGCATCCCTGGGGGGGGATTTCTTCTGTGCTGCTCCATAAATTGCCATCATGAAAGGAGGTGAGGAATACAGATGCTTTAACATCTGCACCATGGGATTCTTTGGGTAAATAAAGATGGATCTGTACCCCCAAAGCCTCACACTGAGGTGAAGAATGACAACCTCTGTTGAACCAGTGTCTGCCCTCGGCTGTGATCTGATCTGCACAGCCACCCTCCTCTGGAGGAATGATAAAACCCTCCCCACCAGGAAAGGGAGGTTCATGAGGCCAGGAGGTAGAGGAAGGGGGTTGGATCCAGGTTTGACGGCGAAGTCCAAGACCTTTCATAAGCAGCTCCGAATAAATACTACAGATGTTTAGGGTGGAACTCGACAGCTGGACAGCCCTATATCCTCTTTTTCTAGTAATGAGAAGAGGTGAATCCAGAGATCCAGAGCCCAGGGCTTCTGATAGATGATTTGGTCCGGGGGTGGGGGGCGGGGAGAAGCCGTGTGTGGATGGGGATAAGCTGGCAGGTGGCAGAGGCAGAGGGATTCATACTCCGTGGCCTGTGTTTGATGACCTACATACTCTATGAAGAGTGGAGGTACATGGGGTGTGGATGAGGTCTGAGTCTCAGCCAGCCCTCCTTTCCTCCTGCCCTGCCCTCAGCATTACGATGAATGTGCCTGTCGTGGCCCACGCTTTGGCACCGCGAAGATGAATGCTGGATGGTCCCCGCCCTCAAGGAACTGGCATCCTGTCTGGGGAAACAGGAACCATCAATCCAAGTGGTTCAACGCTACAAGACTCATGCATGCTCAGGACTGTGAGGGGAGGCGGTTCCGCCCTCTTCCAGGGACCCAGACGTGGGGCAGGCCCAAGGGTGGAGGTGGCTGTGCCAGCCTCTGTCCTCCCGGTGCCATGAAGTTGAGCCTTGGGATCAAGCTGTAACCCCCTCTCATACAAGGGCCACACAGCAAGAGGACCCGGCTTTACCCCTGACGTTGACTGTGCTGATTCTGGGACAGGCAAGAGGGAGCTGACGGTCATTCCAGATTTCTAGATGGAGCCATTGCATTGTGAGAGCTAACAATGAACTCACCAAAAGGGCATTAGGCTGGGTGGCCCTTTCCAAACAGCAGCTTATTCTGTGTATCTACAAGCAAAACGGCGCTGTTTCTTATGACGTTCCAAGACAGCTGAGCACATTTGTCCTACTTGACATCAAGCTTCATGTGGTCCTGTGCACATGATGAATAGCCAGTTGACTCCATTAATCTGACCCCGAAACTCCTTTTAAACGACTAGAGATCTGACTGGGTTTTTGATTTGTTTTTTTGTTTTTTAAATCTTGGACACGTTAGAGCTTCGCCCCTTCTCCTTTGGTAAGAGTCAGCCTTGTTGACCTTGGTCCAGAACATGAATCACCCTACTGAGGAAAAAGAAATATGAACGTGCACTTAAACTTGATTTGAAAAGTACTCGCCTGGTTAAAATCATCTCCAAGATTCGCTTGGATATTTGGCATGTTTTGTGCTAGAAATCGGACACATTTGAACGTCCAGATAAATATTTCCACCCCAATTTATGTTGAAATATCGATCTTAGAACCAGACTTGATAAAACATTCTAGAACTAGAAGTTTGCTTATGAAGCACTCTCATAAAAACTGGGTCAAGTGTTTTAATCTGTTTTCTCCATTAGGGAGCAGTCTCCCCCCCCACCCCCCCACCCCCCTGTGCCTTAAATGTGACTCAATTGATTTGGTACACTGTCTGGTTCCCTGATATCTGTGAAATTGCTACTTCTAAAAATAGATGCCCTGTTCTTCTTAAACGTTCTTTCTTTCTAAGGTAGACAAATTATTGTCAGGGTTCTAACACTTTGAAAATCAAAATCATCATCAGCGACCAAGAACCATCATGATGTCATCTGAGCTTTTGCCAAGTCTGTGTATTTAACCCTTCTGACATATCATTGGCTATTATAAGTCTAAAATTTTCAAATATTGCTTGAAAATATTCCCAAGGATTTTGACTCATAAAAATCAACTAGGGGCAACTGGGTGGCAGTCAATTAACCATCCAACTGTTGGTTTTAGCTCAGGTCGTGAACCTAGGGTCATGAGATTGAGCCCCGTGTCAGGCTCCATGCTGAGCATGGGGTCTCCTTTGGATTCTTTCTTCCTCTCCCTCTATCGGTCCTGCTCATGCTTTTTTTCTCTCTCAAATAAACAAGTAAATCTTTTTTATTTATTTAAAATTTTTTTAAAAATATTTATTTATTTATGATAGACATAGAGGAGAGAGAGAGAGAGAGGCAGAGACACAGGAGGAGGGACAAGCAGGCTCCATGCCGGGAGCCCGACGTGGGACTCAATCCCGGGTCTCCAGGATCGCGTCCTGGGCCAAAGGCAGGTGCTAAATCACTGAGCCACGCAGGGATCCCCAGTAAGTCCTTTTAAAATTTTTTTAAATTAATTAATTTATTTATTTATGATAGTCACAGAGAGAGAGAGAGAGAGAGAGAGAGAGAGAGAGAGGCAGAGACACAGGCAGAGGGAGAAGCAGGCTCCATGCACCGGGAGCCCGACGTGGGATTCGATCCCGGGTCTCCAGGATCGCGCCCTGGGCCAAAGGCAGGCGCCAAACCGCTCGGCCCCCAGGGATCCCGTCCTTTTTAAAAATTAAAAAAATAAAATATCAACTGAATTTAGAAACTAAGATGTTTGGAATATGTGACAGGGAGGCAATGGTGGGAAAAAAAAAAAAAGTTTGGGCCTCCCTCTGAAATCTGATTTCCTTTCCAGCTCTTCCCTTGAGATCAATGGACTGGAGTGATTGGTTTCATCAGAAAGGTATGGGCTTTCAAGGTCATGTGACACTACCACTGTGTTGTCAGCAGGGTAATTATCCTCAAATTAAGTGTTGCGCTCCTGCTTCTGGGATTGAAGTTAGCTCATCAGAATCCTGTTTTAAAAGGAAGCAGGAAAAGGGGGGGCGCCTGGCTGGCTCAGTCAGAGGAGCATGCGACTCTTGATCTTGATCTCCGGGTGACTTACTTCAAGCCCCACACTGGGTGTAGAGATTGCTCAATAATAAAATCTTAAAGCAAATAAATAAAAGGAAGCAGGAAAGGGACTGTCATGAGCACACGGTGAAGCCACCCCCGAGTTGTATCTTTCCACAATTCCTGCTTCATTCAATCATAAAGCAAAGTTAATCATAATTATGAAGCAGATTCAGGATTCCAAACTCGATGACATTTCACCACATGATTAACTTGGCTTCTTACACGGTACACAGAGCAGAACATGAGACGAGCCACACAGCAAACAAGATAACAGAAGGGTGTAGGAAGTTAAGGAACCAAGCACAAAGCCAGTCTGTGGGCGCACAGTGGAGATAAGGCCTCTGGCCCGTCTGGGTCCGCTCTTGCCACTCACCGCTTTTTACGTTCCAGCGGGGAAGGATCTCTTTTGCTCCTGGCCCTCATTCGGGCAGGGCTTTCCGCAGCAGGTGCCTTTTTGAAGTGGTCAGACGTGGAGGGGTCAGCGTCTGGGAAGTCTGATGGTTTGCTGCAAAAATCCTCCCCCACCCTCTGTTTTGGTGGTGGAGGGGAGCGGGAGAAGGAGAAAGTCTTAGGCAGGCTCCACACTCAGTTGTGGAGTCTGTCTTGGGGTTCCATCCCATGACCCTGAGATCATAACCTGAGCCAAAACCAAGAGCCGGTCGCTTAACCGACTGAGCCACCCGGGTGCTCCAAATCTTCCCCCTTTAAAAAGGGATTTAATTAAAAAAAAAAAAAACACCAATAAAAATTAATTTATATATATAAAAAAAGGGGGGGATTTAATTGAATTGATCTCGGGCCCCTGCAGACCTCCTGTGTTTTGCTGGTTATCAGTTCTGGGGGTGTCAGCTGATGCTGGTCCTGGTGATATCTCGTAGCTGCTGGACCCTCACTGCTTGACATGAGACACTCCATCTTGCTCTCTACAGGGACCCTCACTGCTTTCACTGTCTTTTACTGGCCTGTAGCTGAGTGGCCTACCTTAGGCTCAAGCACTAAAAAAAATCTAAGTGGCCACCGAGACAGTGACATGTTAATAAAAGCCAATCGTTTGGGGCCTCTGGGTGGCTCAGTGGGGGAGGCATCTGCCTGCCTTCAGTTTAGGTCATGATCTCTGGGTCCTGGAATTGAGCCCTGCATTGGGCTCCCTGCTCAGTGGGGAGCTTGCTTCTCCCTCTCTTGATCCCCCTGCTTGTGCTCTCTCTGTCAAATAAATAAATAAAATCTTAAAAAAAAAAAAGCCAAACACAAAAAAGTCAATTGTTTCGGCAGGTATAAACTAACATTTGAGATAGCATTGCTCAGATAATTTTTTTTTTAAGATTTTATTTATTTATTCATGAGAGACACAGAGAGAGAGGCAGAGACACAGGCAGAGGGAGAAGCAGGCTCCATGCAGGGAGCCCGATGTGGGACTGGATCCCAGGGCCCCGGGATCATGCCCTGAGCCCAAGGGAGATGCTCAACCACTGAGCCACCCAGGCGTCCCCCAGATAATGTTTTAAATGAGGCCAAATACGTACAACGCTGTAAAGAGACAATAAGCAGAAATTATACCAGCGATTTGTCACCAAATATAAGAACAAAATATCACAAAGTTGGGCTATTATTGGAGAATGTTAATCGAAATGGAAATGCCTTCAAGTCTGAGAATCGATGCGAACCGTGCAGTAAATGAAGAAGCATCACTCAGTGCCTGAGAAACCATGGTCTGATTCCGAAGTTAAGAAAGATAAACCGAGAAAGCGCCTTAGCGGCAGTGACCGCGACCGTGGGACGCAACCACAAAAATGCACGTGGTGTTCACTTTTGTCATTTTGTGAAGGTGCATTTTGTGCGATGCAGAAGATTCGATGGTGAGAGCAGGACGGTGGGGACTGCCAGTCCCGGGTTCAAGTGCCAGACCTTCAGCTTAGTGACTGGGCGACCTCAGCCAAGTTGTATCACCTCCACTGCCTGCAGTTTCCTCACCCAGAATGGGAACCCCGGGAATTTCCACCCCGTAGGGCCCGCGTGGGGAGCAAGTGAGGTAAAGGCCGATCGCCTAGCAGTACCTGGCACAGAGTAGGCATTCAATGAGAGCTGGAGGGTATTGTTATTTCTACCCCTTGCTTAAATAACCACTTTGCAATGGAAAGCCATCCCAGAGGAAAATAATCAGGTCGGGAATAAGTGCAGCCAGCAGTGGTCCTGGAGTGTAACCGCATCCAGTGTGCGGAGATGCTGTCTGGACGATCCTGAGTACGAGCTGAAAATATCATGCGGATGCACAGAAGAGGGCATAACATTAAGACCGAATCCTTCACGCGATATGACTTATGTGATGACACGCTGGGAGAAAGAACTTGCTCAAAAATCTCATGGGGTGGGGGCACCTGGGTGGCTCAGTGATTGAGCGTCTGCCTTCAGCTCAGGACGTGATCCCGGGGTCCTGGGATCGAGTCCCACATCGGGCTCCCCTCGGGGAGCCTGCTTCTCCCTCTGCCTGTGTCTCTCATGAATAGATAAATAAAATTATAGAAGAAAAAAACCCTCATCGGATCACATTGTGAATAGAATTTGGCAGTATGGAAACCGGGGAAAGTGACTATTGGTTCTGTTTAAACAGCAAGATGCAAAGAAATTCCATACACATCTACGAGAGTTTAAAAATAGGCTGTTGGGAAAGGTTGCTAATTAAGGAGATGCTAAATTTGGGCAAGATGGAAAGTTTCAAAACGTGTTCTGAGCAAAGCTGTACCAGGGAGCCAGTTGCAGAATCCGGATGCCAGGTGGGTGGCGCGGGTCGGCTCGAGGGGCATCTCGGTGCAGGCTCGGCGGCAGGTGGACATGCTCCTCTAATGCCTCGCCGAGTCCACCCTGACGCTGGCTCGCCAAACATCACCTCAATGTTATTTTTGGTAGAGAACGTCTTACTGATGTGGGAATTATCACATTGACCATGGGAGAAATACAGATTTATTGATCACCCGAATATTCTAAATTAACCTGTAGAGTCTGGCAGCACACCAGTGACTCAGATGTTTTTAGGTGGGAGAAGGAGAGCTCTGTGAACAATCTCCTGGTGCCTGGGACTGGCCTTCCCGTCAGGCTCTGTGAGGACAGCGTCGACTTCTCCCGAAAAGCCTAGCTGGAGGACTCTAGTCCGTCTTTCAAAGGCCAGGTTGGGTGTTGCTTTGCAGCTGGTGCGAAGGGACCCACCAGCACCTGGCCCCGGGGGTCCCAAACAGACCATGAGCCGCAGACAAAACCCAAAGGCAGAGACACGAGTGGCCGGGAAAGAAGAAAGGGATTTATTTCAGGGAGGCCGACGCTGGGAAGACAGCGGACAGGTGTCCCAAGGCCTGTCTCCGGAGTGCTGGAAAGACTCCCAGGTTTATGGCAGGAAAAGTGGGACAAAGGTGGAGGGGTCCTTGCAGGTGAGCAGTGCAGGTCGGGTTGATCACTGTCATGGGGTCAGTCTTGGGAGGGTCTCCAGGACACAGGGCCGTCCTTATTGCTTCAGGGGATAGTTTCGATTCCCAGCAGGGGATGCTTTGCCCTCAGGGTCTTTTGCCTAAGCCTGGAGACCTCCTGGAAAGAAGAACCCATCCAGAAAGTTTGAGGTCAGAGTGGAAGCAGCCAAACCCTCTTTCAGTTTCTCTGGTCCTTCCCATGGAGCAGCCCCTGGGGGCTGGGACATGCATCTCCCAAAGGTCAGATGGGAGTGTTGGTTTATACATCCGACTCCACCCTGCAGGGACGGAGCCCACACTCGGGTCACCGACCTCATTTCTCAACTGGAAGACGCCAGGCAGGTGGGCCCTTGGCCCCGGGCAGGGCTCCACTGGTGTTTGCGGATCGAGTTGGATTCTCCTTTTATAGAGTAGCAGCTCTGTGCTTCCTTCTGAGTCTCCTTCCCTTCCACCTGTTGAAGAGGAAGAAATTTTCTCTGCCTTTCAAGGTCCTTGTAGCTGGACGAAGAATCAAACAGACATGAGACAGAGTAACTGGAGAAAATCAGATTTAATTTGCTGCATACGGGGAATCCAGGCAGACACGGAGCTGCCAAGGACTGTCAGGCAACAGGAGGCCAATGGGAACAAAGGAACATGGGAAACAAAGTCAAAAGAAAAAAATTAAATCCCCTTACTACTTAGAGCCCACTGACAAGTCCGTGAAACAGGCAGAGTGACTTTCCTCTAGGGAGTCACCTGCCTCGATGCCAAGACTTTGCTAAGAGCAAAAGGCAATCTTAGCTTAACGTTATCCCGACCCCCAGGACCCTGTGAGTCTACCTTAACATACAAACATTCCTTTGGAAACTTCCTTTATCTCTGCCCCCCCAAGATCTAGGCTAAGCAATCGTCTCCCAAGCATATGACCCGCTGATATACATCTGGAGGTTCTCATAACTGGGTTTTCAGTAAACAGTAATAAATGAGCTTTTCCCAACAACAGGGAACCCCCTCGAGGTCCTGGAAACCTTGCTTCCAAAATCCCTTAGAGACTTACGAGCGCCCTCACCCCCTGCCAACTTGAAACTATATCAAGGGCCACTCCTCATGACCCCAGGACAGCTTCTCCTGCCCACGGGTCAGCTCTGAATCCCAACATCTTTCCTACATCAATGGGACTTCCGGAGCTCAGGACAGGGGTTGGGTGTGGGGGCCCTGGGGGGAGGAAGACCTTTAGCAGGCAGGGAGAGGAGGTGTTTGGGAAACAAATGCTGCCCTGTAATGCAGATGAGCTCCCGAAGTACAGGGGAATCTCTGCGAACAGCTGCCTGGTTGCCGCCGCCTCCGGCTCTCCTTTCTGATGTAAATCTAGGCGGGGGAGGGGAGGTGAAGAGCTTTTCCTGAAGCTGCTGGGTTTTGAGCTCTTTCAACTAAAAATAATCTTCAGGCCCAAGTGGCCCCTCTTGGGGCGGCCTGTGCTGGGCCCCTATATGCCCCTGGTGCTCCAAGAACTGCAGGTCTTGCCTGTCCTACCCCCAGGGCCTCATGATTAGGTGACACCTGTGACTCAGTGATAGATGGTGGGTTCTGAGCAAAGGTGATGTTTGTCACCTTCTGCTTGGTCAGCAACTTTATTCAACAACTGAGCATTTATCTTGTACTTGTGCCAAGTGGCGGGGGGGGGCGCTGTGCTGGGGGTGACATTGTGCTGGGGGACACTGTTCTGGGGGACAGATGCTGGGGACACAGTGTTGGGATACTGTGCCGAGGGACACAGTGCTGAGGGGACACTGTTCTGGGGGATGTGGTGCTGGGGACACTGTGCTGGGGGACACTGTGCTGGGGACACAGTGATGGAGATGCTGTGCTGGGAGACACTGTGCTGGGGACACTGCTGGGGACACAGTGCTGGGGGGTATGGTGCTGGGGACACTGCTGGTGGGCACGGTGCTGGGGACGCTGAGCTGGGAGATACTGTGCTGGGGACACTGCTGGGGAACATGGTACTGGAGATGCTGTGCTAGGGGACACAGTGCTGGAGAAATTGGTGCTGGAGATGCTGTGCTGGGGACACTGTGCTGGGGACACTGTTGGGAGACACTGCTGGGGACACTGTGCTGGGGGACATGGTGCTGGGGGAGGGGACACTGTGCTGGGGGAGGGGACACGTCCTGTGGGAGCACTGTGACAGGGGAGCGGAGGGGAGGGGGGGCTGCCGGCGTCTGCAGGGCGGGCGGTGGGAAATGAGAGCGCGGCGTGGCGGGGGCGCGGGTGGCGCAGGGCCCGGCAGGGAGATTCTAGGTCAAGGCTCGGTGGATTGGGACCTTCTGCGGTGTGGCCTGAGGCCTCCCTGAGCGCACAGCCCCTCACCTCTTGTCGCTGCAGCCCGATCCTCCATCCTCCGGGGCATAGCCTGCCACCCCACTGGGTCTCCTGGGGGCTCCAGAGGCCTCGGAGGCACCTGTCAGGGGAGGTAGCACCGCCAGGACGCACTTCTGACCACGGGTCCCCTTAACCGCCACGTCTTGTCAAGCTGGACCCGTGGGGTCTTTTTCTTGGGTCTCTCGGTCCTTTGTCTCCAGAGGTTCTCACGGCGCCCCACTGTTGCGGGTCAGAGAGTGACAGGGGAGCCGGGACCCCTCAGGCCTGGAGCAGGTGTGCCTGGGGCCCGGGCCCAGCTGTCCGCTGCCTGCACGCGCCCCACCCCTTGGTCCCCGCCGGCGGGTCCTGGCTGCGGGCCTGGCTCGGCCTCGCGTCAGCCGTGGAAGGAACACTCCCCTCGGAACACTCCCCGGAGGGCCTGGCGCGCTCCGGCCCTATGCGGCTCTGTCTGGGGGCCGGGGGGGGGGGGGGAGCGGGTTTTATTACACACGCTGAGGAGGGCTTCTTCATCCTTGGCCACGCGAGGTCCGGGGTGGGGGGCAGCGTCCCTGCAAACAGGAGGCCGGGAGATGCATTTTGGGGAATGTGACATTTAAAAGCGCAGGGTGGCCCTGTGAAGGCCTGAGCATTCTGGGAAGCCAGGGCCGTGTGTGCAGGCTCCTGCATCCGGGGAAGGCCCCGGGTTAGAGACCTCGTGCAGTCGGAGAATGAGATGGCCACGCTGAGCCGGCAAAAGGGGAGCAGCAGCAAGGCTGGTGACCGGGAAGATGGGATTTAGGGCCATGTACGAGGCAGCGTGGCAGGCAGGAGTCAGGGTCCAGGACCCTGGGATGGGGAACTGGCTCTCAAAGGATGGAGAAGACCCTCTAGGGTCATGGGCCATGGTGGGGAAGGGGACCCAGGGCCAGGGCAGGGTTACAACCAAGTGCATTTGTCCCTCAGGAGGCAGGAGTGAAGGATAGGTCACAATGGGCTGGGGCGGCCTGGTGTTGCCAGGCAACCTGTCCCCAGTGGGGGGGTGTGGCTGACTCAGGCTTGAGCTGTGGGATTCAGCCTGCATGTAAGGGGTCCACCCTGTGGTAACCCCATGAGGACTTGGGGAAGTGGATCCCAGCGGGGAGCTGTGGGGGGAGGCACCGAGGTGGTTGGGGAAGCACCCGGGAACCATCAGCCTCAACAAGTGGCCTTGGAGCAGAGCCTAAAGGGGGTGCATTGGGAACGTCCCAGCGCCCCCAGATCACTCTGCCTTAGTGGGACACGCAGGGGGGCTGAGGCACTCAGGCCTGACCCCAGGCTCCCTCCAGGGAGGCCAGCTTGCCGCCGGGTAGAGCTGCCCGCAGCTAGGTAACTGGCACATTCTACCGGCCAGGCCCTCTTCCACTGACGCTCAGCTAGCTCCTCCTCTTCCTTCAATGCAGCCTGGGCCTCACCTCCTCTAGGGAGCCCTCCTTGCCCTCTGCAGACAGCGCGACAGCGTTTTCCCCTGCTGTTCCCTTGGGACGTTCGTGCTTTCCTGGCACAGCCTTTACGTCGACTCCTACTTGTAGGCAGCTTTCTCAGGTCCCCCCGCCAGGGAGCCCCAGCTTGGTCCTGGGGCGGGGGGCCCTGGAGGGGCCTGGAGGACACAGCACTCCCAGGGACAGATCTGAGCCTCGTAGTGGGTTGAATTGTGTTCCCAAATAGGTCTACTTCCTATCCCTCTGAACCTGTGCCTGTGGCCTGATTTGGAAATGGGGTCATCGCAGCTTAGGTTACAGTGGGGTCACGCTGCGACGGGGTGGGCCTGCAATCCGGTGACTGGTGTCCCTGGAAGGGGACAACACAGAGACACAGGGGCCAGGAGGCCACGTGATGGGGTGAGTTGGCCACGACCCAAGGTGTGCAGCAGCTGGGAGGCTCGTGGGCAGCTGGTGTGAAGTGGTGCAGCCACAGGGAAGGCAGCGGCCTGTTTCCTGTGCAAACGGACAGATTTCCTCTGCCGCCCGGCAGTGTCGCTCCCAGGGATTCACCCAAGAGGAGAGAAAATGTCTAGCAGCTTTGTCACCCAAACCGGAAACAACCCAAATGGCTGTCGGCAGGTGCTTGGGTGACGGGGCCCCATCCGCAGAGGGGAACACTGCCCGCTAGGCCCGAGAAGCCCGACGCCGAACGCTGTAGACTGTATGATGCTACTCGTACGACATCCTGGAAAAGGCGACATGAAAGGGACATGAAAGGGATGGAAGTCAGGGGTGCTGGGGGCGGGACGAGGTGATTGACAGCAGGGGCCACGCGGGGCTTTTGGGGAGATGGGGTGCTCTGCCTGCTTTGCCAACACCTGGGAGCCGCACACCTGAAAAGGGTGACATTTTTGAAGGTATAATCAGCACATCACAGTGTGTTGATTTTAGGTGGACAGCGACGATGTGACAAGTGTTTGTATTGTGAAATGAGAGTGAATTTCATCCTATGTACGCGTTCTCTTAATAAATCTGTCTTTTTTTGAAAAAGATTTTTTGAAATTTATTCATGAAAGACACAGGCAGAGACACAGGCAGAGGGAGAAGCAGGGTCCCCACCGGGAACCCGATGTGGTACTCGATCCCAGGACCCCGGAATCATGCCCTGGGCTGAAGGCTGACACTCAACCGTTGAGCCACCCGGGCGTCCCTTCAAAAAATCCGTCTTAAAGAGAAACCCAGACAAGGGAAAACAATCCCTCCTTGTAAATGGTTGAAAGCTGAAGTTCGCAGACCTGAAGTCTCTGAAACCTTGCTATGCTTCCCAGGAAAATGCAAAGAAGGACAGAACTTCAGAGCAATTGGGGCCCCTGGGTGGCTCAGCGGTTAGCGCCGCCTTCAGCCCGGGGTGTGATCCTGGGGTCCTGGGATCGAGTCCCACGTCGGGCTCCCTGCAGGAAGCCTGCTTCTCCCTCTGCTTGTGTCTCTCTGCCTCTCTCTCTCTGTCTCTCACGAATGAATGGATGAAATCTTAAAAAAAAAAAAAGAATTTCATTTCAGAGCAATCCCCTCTGAATCTTTTTATTTCTGGATTTTAGGCTTGGGGCATAGCCCACGCGCTCTCTTTAAAAATAAGAGGCCATAAGGCTTGCCGTGCCCAGCTGGCTTCCTTCATGCAAGGATTATTCCGGCCCTTTGCTGAACCTGTCGTGCAGGACACTTTATTTTCCTCCAAACAAAGATATTAGGAAACAATATTTTGGGCAAGCATTGCTTATGGAGACTTGTTTTCTTTGGAACATCTCTTTTTTTTAAAATCTCTTTTCTTTTTCATTTTTTTTTAAAAGATTTTATTTATTTATTCATGAGAATACACAGAGAGGAGAAAGAGAGGCAGAGACACAGGCAGAGGGAGAAGCAGGCTCCATGCAGGGAGCCCGACGTGGGACTCGATCCCAGGGCCCCAGGATCACGCCCCGGGCTGAAGACGGCACTAAACCGCTGAGCCCCCCACTCTTTGGAACGTCTCTAAGCAGGAGTGTGAATGGTGAAATCAGTCAGTGGTTTGGGTGTGTTTGGAGTGAAGAGTCCAGACTTGGGCCGAGGCCGTGATATTTATACACCTTGAAATAAAACATCAGTCGGAGAACCGTATCTTTTGGGAGCCCCCTAACGGGGTGCGAGGTGGCTGTGGTTGTATGGGGGGCAGGGCGGGCGCTGTGCCTCTTGCTCCCCACCCCCGTGGGTTTGCCCCTTTGCCAGCGCTCCTCGCGGCTGCCCAGGCCCCCCATCACGTGACAGGAATGGCCCACTGGGGTCACCAGTGCAGCCTTCAAGGGGACGGGGTGCTGGCTCTGAAGGGCCATCCGGGAGCCTCGAGCCTGCTTCTGAGCAGAGTTCACATTGCAGGGCTTGCCCCTTGCACTGACCCAGACACTGCCCCTGCCGCCTTCTGGATCTCTCTTTGGGGGGCTGGAGTCAGGCTGTCCTCCTTGCTCGGGTCAGGAGATGCCGTCCTAGGGGCTGGTGGGCTCCCTTTACTTGCAGAAGCTCTCGAAAGAGCACGTCTGAGGTTCGAGTCTGGGAGGGGATGGGGGTGGGATCTCAGCCCCAGCTCGAACCCGGTTTCTCCGGAGCACCCTGCATGCAGCAGCACCTTTCCTCAAGTGGATGACGCTGGCACAGCACCACAGGGAGCTTTGGGTCCCTGCACACAGCTCCCACCCCCCGGGAGGGGGGGGTCCTGCCCATCAGAGCGCCTCCCCACCACACGACCTCAGGCCGAGGCTGGGGCAGGCCCGCAGGGGTTTGCAGGGAGCACCCCGAGAGGCTGAGGTGCTGGTGCAGAACCGACCGAGGGAGACGGCGAGTGCTGGACCGCTGGACCGCCCGCCCCGGGCTGGCTGCGCGGAGGGGGGCTCCTCAGACTGTCAGCTTGCGGTGGCACACGCTCAGCCGCTGCTCCTCTTTTTTGTTTTAAAGACTTTCTTACTCTTATTATTTTTTTAGAACAGTTTTAGGTTCACAGTGAAATCGAGGGGAACGTTCGGGGAGCTCCCCCACCCGCCCCCCCACTGCCTTGCCGCTGCTCTCAGCATCCCCTCCCAGCGGCGCACCTGTCACCGTGCCTGAACCTGCGCTGTGGCACCATCGGCACCCAGAGCCCACGGCAGATGGCGGGGTGCCCTCGGCGCTGCTCACTCTGTGGGTCTGGGCGAGTGTGAAATGCGGGCACCCAGCGCGGCAGCATCCCACAGGGTGGCTTCAGGGCCTTAGAAGGCCTCTGTGCTTCACTCTTCATCCCTCCCTCCCCCCCAAACCCTAGCAACCACTGATCTTTCTACCGTCTCCATGGTTTTGCCTCTAGCTCCCACTCTAAAATAGCACTGGAGATGGGAATCGCTTGAACCTAAGAGGAAGGTTGCGCGTAGCAGGAAGCACACGGCGCCACCCACGTAGCTCCGAGGCCGGACCACCTGCCGTCAGGTGTGCCCTGTTGTGAGCCTTCCCTCCCCTGCTCTGCACGTATACACCTATGTGCATCGGAACCATACGAGAGTAAATCACCCACATCATGGGCCTCGTGAGGGTTTCCTAAAAATAACAGTATGCTCTCCCGTAAGCCCTGGGTGAGCTTCTCACGGACAGGTCAGTGGAACGCTCCAAACCCGTTGGAGGACACGTCCCTCTCCTCGTTCTGCTACTTGCCTCCAGGAACCCCATCTCATTCCCAGCTACCTTTTCTGGGATCTATCCCGGTCCCCGTTCTGTGCGTCTGCGTCCTCACAACTGGATGGCTCCTCAGCCTGTAGCCCTGCAGAACTGCCCGGTGCTGTTCAGCAGTCTGTGCACTGCATAAAGGCTCCGGATGAAGGGGGCTGCCGCACTCTGCTCGGGGGCTCATGGAGCCGCCTCTGCCCAGAGCGGTGGGTTTCCCTCACAATAAGTCATCACATGGGCCAGAAGTGATCCGTAATATTGTTCTCTGGAAGGTGGGGGTGATCCACAGTGTCCGGTGCTGGAGAGTCAAAAAGAGGCCAGCTGGGGCGCCAGGATGGCTCAGTCAGTAGAATACACAACTCTTTTTTTTTTTTTTTAATAAATTAATTTTTATTGGTGTTCGATTTACCAACATACAGAATAACACCCAGTGCTCATCCCGTCAAGTGTACCCCTCATTGCCCGTCACCCATTCACCCCCACCCCCCACCCTCCTCCCCCTCCACCACCCCTAGTTCATTTCCCAGAGTTAGAAGTCTTTATGTTCTGTCTCCCTTTCTGATATTTCTCACACATTTCTTCTCCCTTCCCTTATATTCCCTTTCACTATTAGAATACACAACTCTTGATCTCGGGGTTGTCGTGGGTGATCTGAAGATTTGTTTTGGGGGCGTGATGGAGGTGGCAGTCTCATTACAATTGGTTCAAGAATTCCAGGAAAGAAAGTAGGATGCTAAGACTGTGTGTGCGTGTGCACGTGAGCACGCTCATGTACACACACGTGCTTGTGCGCATGTGTGCATGTGGGGGTGTGGCTGGGGAGCAGAGAAGGCAGGATGGTGTCCAGGTGATATGAAAAGGTCAAGGATTTGGTGGTTTCACATGGGGGCAAGAGTCTAACTGTTGGGTGATTATTTTTATTTTTTAAAATATTTTATTTATTTACTTAATTTTATTTTAAGAAAGACTTTATTTATTTATTCATGAGAGAGGCAGAGATACAGGCAGAGGGAAAAGCAGGCTCCATGCAGGGAGCCCGATGGGGGGCTTGATCCCAGGACCCTGGGATCACACCCTGAGCCGAAGGCAGTCGCTCAACCGCTGAGCCACACAGGCGTCCTAGATTTTATTTATTTATTTATTTGAGAGAGAGTGAGGGAGACAGCAAAGAGGGGGAGCGGCAGAGAGAGAGGGACGAGCACACTCCCCGCTGAGGGAGGAGCCCGACGTGGGGCTCCATTCGAGGATTCTGAGATCATGACCTGAGCCGAAGTCAGACACTTCACAGACTAAGCCACCCAGGTGCTCCGGGTGATTATTTTTAATATTTTTACAACACATGGAAAAGCACTTGGCCCCGTGCTTGGCACGTGTGAAGGCTTTGTTGACGTGAGCTGCTATTATTACAACCACAGCAACAGAAATGTTGGTGGCGTCCTCCTGGCCTATGTGCCACAGCCATCAAGGCGATCCCCGACGCTCCCCCCGTCTCTGGCTCATTAACGACGGGTGGCATGGCCGGTGGCCAGGCGGTCTTCCCTTTGGCCGACAGCCATGGCATGTGGCTTTTAGCTTTGAGGAGAGAAACCTTTGTTCGTGCGGAGCTGGCCTAGGACGGGTTGAGGGAGGCACAGGTCCCAGAACTGTCAGGTGGGTGGCCTGAGGACTCGGGCTGTCTGACAGCAGGCCATCTCCCAGAAAGACTAAACCATGGGGCTCAGGAGACGCGGGTGCCTGCCACGGATGCTTGCTGGTTTGAGTTGAGAATTCAAATATCTTGAGAAAGCGCCCAAAGTTTGTAGAGCATGGACTTCCTCCCCACGTCCACCCCCAGCCCCAGCTCTTCAGCTGCTGAGCGGCCGGGGTGACCTTAATCTCTGGGCACCCAGGTGATCCTGTTTTATCCTTTTACAGGTGGACGGTGTCCTTGGCGACATCCTCTCTTCTCATTCCCTGTTTCCAGACGTGACGCGCGCCCTGTGCGCAAGGGCGTGGAGTGCATGACTACTTGGGTTATTTCTGTCTCCTTATTCATTGTTAAACATCTTTTACCATTTTAACTGTGTGCAGACTTAAAATCCTTTTTCATGTAATAATTGTCTGAGCTCAGAAGAGCCAGTGGTGTTACTCATTGCCACCGAAACCCAGATGGTATTTTTATTCTGTGCTCAAATTGGCTTCTGCATCTCTTTCCAGGCCCTGTAAACGCCTTAAAATTTCCATGGATCGGGTCAAGCTGTTCTTTAATCAACCAGCAAGTGTAGGACACACGTATGTCTTAGCCTCTTCCAAAGAAAGATAGATGAAGACTTTTTCTAAGCCGTATGTACTTTAAAAAAAAAGATTTTATTTATTTACTCATGAGAGACACATAGAGAGAGAGGCAGAGATACAGGCACAGGGAGAAGCAGGCTCCCTGCGGGGAACCCGATGCGGGACTCAATCCCAGGACCCCGGGATCACTACCTGAGCCAAAGGCAGACACTCAACCACTGAGGCACCTGGGCACCCCAAAAGTGTACGTATTTATATACATTTTAAGAAGAGGCAGGAAAAGAGTCCTCCCCTCTCACTCTCACTGTGGCTCACATTTGGCTACCTAAGGGTCTACAGATGGCTAAGGAAGATGATGCACGGTGCTGCCTCCACTTGCTTTGGTCAAGGCCAGAGCTGTGTGTGTCTTGGCTTTCTTCGCTGCCATGGGTGTACTGGGGACAGGGTGCGCTGGGTGGAGCACCGTGGCTTTGGGACTCCAGGGTCAAAGGGCACCACTGCGCCCTGCAAGGCTGGTTAGCAAATCTGGTTCTCAGGGGAAAAAAAGGTCATGGGACTTTGGAGATGGAGAGGACTTGAGAGCTCCTGGTGCAATTTGCTCACGTTTCAGATGGGGAGCTGGGGGGAGCCGAATGCAGGAGTGTGGCCTCCCAGGGCAGCTGTGAGAATCAGCCGTCAGGCCTTCGGTTCCAGGGCTCTCTCTCTGCTCCAAGGGTCAGAAGAGAGCGCTGCCCATGCCTCCCATCTTCTGGGAAGAGCCCTCTCCTGCCCTGCGGTGAGGCCGTCAGTGACAGGTCTGAAGCAGGGCCTTCTCGTGGGAAGGTGACTCAGAGTGAGAGGTCGCGATGCCAGGTCTGAGGGCGTGGGCTAGCACCTTCTCAACCTGGCTTCTCCTTCCCCTGCTCCGGATGTCTCTGCAGACACTGGTCTCTGTGCCACGTGGCCCCAAGTATTTGACTTCAATGAAAATCCTGCCAACGCCGTGACCTTCTAGCCCAGGGCTGCGCGCACCAAGTAGGCACTGCAGAACACCTGCTCGATTGCCAACTGGTCCGCAGATGGGGCTGTGGAGGCAGAAACTGAAAAGTCACTTGTCCCAAAGCTCCTCCCCACCTACTCTTGGTCTTACGAGTGCCCTCATCTCCCTCAGAATCGGCGCTGCCGTCATGGGCTCTCCTCCTCGGTTAGCTCTGCCAATAGAGGGGGGAACGCTGATGACTACCTAGAAAGACCTTCCTTTCTAGAGGACAGTGGGTGCCTATGAGAGAGAATGCTGGGACCCACCTCGACATCCACCCTTGCCTTCCTTCTGAGTAACGGAAGTCTGATTTTTTTTTTTTAAGATTTTATGTATTTATTCATGAGAGGCACAGAGAGGCAGAGACAGAGGCAGGAGGAGAAGTAGGCTCCCTGCGGGGAGCCTGATGTGAGACTTGATCCCAGGACCCCGGGGTCATGCAGACGCTCAACCGCTGAGACACCCAGGCATCCCCGGAAGTCTGATTTCATTTGGGGTACCCAGTTAAGGGACCACCTTTTCCGGCCTCTTGACTCTCCAGCTCTCACATGAGGACCTGCCAAGAGAAATCCATGCAAATAGGTGTCAGGAATTCTGAGAAGTCTCCGCTGAAGGGAGGGGGTGCTTGTCTCATGTTCCCCTGCCTCTTTCTTTCCATCTGCAATGTGGATGTCAGGGGCTGGAGCACTGGCAGCCATCGTGCTCCCAGAGTTGACTCTGAGAAGAGAAGCCACATGTGGCAGAAGAGGAAAACAGAAGCAGGGTGGCGTTCAGGTGACATTCAGGTGACCTCATGAAGCTGCCATCTCTGCCCCAGAATGCTTGCGTTCAGACTTCTTTTATGCAGAAGAATTAGACTTTTCTGTTGTTGGATCTTTGTTACCGTCATCTGAACCTGATGCTAATGTCTTCTGGGGTTCAAGATCAAATGAAGACACCCTGATGGAGAGGTTGGAAAGGGCACCTGAGTATACACTTGGTGACTCGAAATACCTCCTCCTTTTCTGCTAGCTCCGTGGGACCTGAGAACCATTGGATCATACGGGTCCGGTGAGCTCAGATCGGTGGGGTGCCCTTCGTGTCGCGTGTTCATGACTGGACTTTTTCTTGGTCCCTGGTGGACAGAGAAGCCCTCAGGATCCCAGGCAGCCCCAAGTCCCACCGGCGCAGTAAGAGCTGCTGTTCTCGGGGACACGACAAGTAACTTTTCTTTTCCTTGTGTTCTCTTTTCTTGGCTTTCATCTCCATCCTAATCCATGTTGGCGTTTCCATGTGTTTTCTCTGCAAAATGAGTGACTTTGGAAGTTGGTTGCAGCTGGGCAGTTTGGAGGAATGGGAAGAAGGAGGGGGTGAGCCGGGGCTCACACCAGCCAGACCTGTGAGGGGTCCAGGGCTGGCCTCTTGGGTGCTGGCTCCTGCCCCTAGGCACATGCAAGCCCGGGGGTGGGGGGTAGAGAGACCCCAGGAGCATCCAGAGGGTTGGCAGTGCCACTTCTGGGCCACTGTACAGAGGCTCGCTGGTGGTAAAAATGAGAAATCTGGCCCACTTACAAGTAGGAGGGGCTACTTGGCTACAAATAATAGTGGGGACGGAGCCTGGAGCCCAGTGGGCACTCAGTGAAGCACTGTTGATTGACTGATGGTGTTTCTGGGCAAATTGGATGACTTTTTTTTTTTTTTTTTTTTTAGATTTTAGTTATTTATTTGAGAGAGAGAGAGAGAAAGAGCGCGCACAAGCAGGGTGAGTGGAAGGCAGAGGGAGAAGTAGGCTCCCTGACAAGCAGAGGGCCTGAAGTGGGGCTCCATCCCAGGGCCCTGAGCCGAAGGCAGAGGCTTCCCGACTGAGCCCCCCAGGTGCCCCTGGATGACCATGCCAACAGGAATCTGACCAGATCCAGCTGGTCTTTTCATCCTCAGAAAGGCTCTGCTTTGCACCCTCTGAGGCATTAAAATTCTCACGGATCCTAGGGACTCTCCTAGGGACTCGGAGGCTGAGTGAATCGGGGGATTTCCAGGGGCTGCTCTGGTCTGGCCATGCCCCAGGGGCCGGGGTTTGAGAGATGAGGTCCAGAGCCGTGGCCCCTGGCCTCAGGCTTTCCTCTGGGGATCCCTGTCCTGGTTGCGGCTTAGCGCTGGGGGGCTGGCTCCATCTCCCACCATCCCATTCAGCCCATAACAAATTAGACCTCAGAGCTGGCCCAGCAGGCCCCGGGGGAGGAGCTCTCGGCTCTTGGGCATTCCCAGGACTGGCATAACCTGACAGGCAGGTGCCGTGCCTTCGAGGGAGTGGCTCACTTGAACCTGCCCGGTCTCCAGCAGGGTGGCTGGCGGGGGGCCCTTCCTCCGGGCCTGGCCTCCTCTCTTCTGTGTACTCACCTACCCTGCTTCAGACTAACCACCTGGGCCTTCGGTTTCAAAGCTCACTTTAAAACACAGAGTCCTATAAATGGCCAGATGTCACTGGTTTGCAGAGGTCAAACATTTAAAGAAAATGAATGCACAGCTGGCCAGCAGCCTGCGGAGCAGCGTCCAGAACCCGCCCTGCCCTGAGAATGTGGGAGCGGCGCCCTCAAGACAGCAGTTCTCAGCCCCGTGGGGGCGGCGGACAGGATGGCCTGGGGAGCTTTCCCAGAACCCGATGCCCAGACCTCACTGGAGACCAGTCTTCACTGTGGGCTGCAGCTCCCTGTGACCCCAGGGCTGGGTCCCCTGCTGGATGGTGGGACATGGTCCAGCTGGGGGCAGGTGGGTTGGTGGGGGGGCCGCCTCACTGGCAGCTCCCAGCAGACCGCAATGGTCTGGGGGCTGCAATCAGGAGACCCCGGGCCAATCTGGGGTCTCCGCTTATGAGCAAACCTGGGCAAATCCTCGTTCTGAGCCGGGGTCCTCACCTGTCCCCCGGGTGATAGGACAGGCCCCCTCGCAGGCTTACTGTGAAGGGGAAGCTGGTGGACCCTCGGACGGCGAGGGAGGCCTGCTCTGGCTTCTGGGTGAATAGTAGGTGCCCCCGGAGGGTGAAGGCCCCAAGGCCCCCTCCCCCTTTTATCTTCGGGTCTTTCCGTGGACTCCTGGCTCCTGGCAGTACCGTTTGTGCTCCCTCGGGTCGCTGTCTCTGAGGGCTGTGCTCCTCCCTGCGGGCACGGCCACCTCCCTGGGCGCCCCTGAGACGTGGCGGCAGGTGTCTCCGCTCTCTCCTTCTCTGCCTTTTCTCCCCCTGACATTTCACATTTTGTGAACTTGGATTTTCTGCTTTCTTGCAGGGGTTTTCCCTAGTCTGTGCTCCTGTCCTGCTGCAGCGGCCAGCTCGTTTCAATTACCTGCTTCTTCACTGTTTCCTTCCAGACTATGCTCTCTAGACCCTGGCCTCCCCCCACTTCCAAACTTCTGGCTTATGTGACTTTGGTTTTTTTCCCTGCGTGGTTCCATCATGGGGCTAAATATGCTCGTGGCCGTGACCTGGTGGGTCACTTCCCAGAATGGTCCTGGCCACCCGCCGTCCCTTCCTTCCGTCATCACCCCAGGGGATCTTAGGGGGACCGGCTGGCATGGGGACAAGCCTGTGCCATGCATGTGTGCACCTGTGTGCATGTGTGTACGCACATGTATGCTGCAGTCTGTAATGTGCACACCAGGACCTGCTTCTCCCCTTTCACCTGCCAGTGTTCATTCCCAATGGGCTGGATATGGCTCGGTTTTAGGTTAAGACTCCCACTGATTTCCCAGCAAGTGAACAGAAGAAGTAATACATTGATTTCATTGGATTTGGCCCAAGTCAAGAAAACACGAGTGAGAATTTTACATCACTCTGCTCCAAGGGAGGGGGAGATTTCCTCCAAGAATTTTATAACGATAGCATTTGGGTGTGGGCATTGCACTCAGCAACATAAATCATGACGTTTTGATGGGGGTTACAAAACCAGTTTTGAGCTTACAGACGCTAACACTCCATCCTGCAGGCCCCTGGGCTGGGAGCTGGTGGTGAGGTGAGCTGGGTGCACTTACCCGAGGACCCTCAGGGCCAGCGAGACAGGGTTCACGGTTAGGCCCCCTAGGAAGAGTGGGCCTGCCCAGGATATGGGCTGATGTGCAGGCCCGCCTGTCCTCCGACCACACACTGAGCAGGGCAATGATGACCTGCTTTTCCAAGAAGTGCAAGACTTGGGGCGCTTCACGGGGAACCAGGGTGCTCCCTGCAGCTCTGGCCGAGGGAGACAGAGAAGGGAGCAACTGGCATCGCCCTGGAGCTGGTTGTAGGGGGCAGACGTGCTTTCCCTGCTGCCAAACCGAACACCACTCCTTTGTGAGAAAGCACAACTGAAGGAATATGGACTGTAGCACTCTGCACAACAGCCAAGGGACGGAGACACCCACATGGCCGTGTGCAGAGGGCTGGGAGGCACAGTGTGCTGTTTCCTACAGTGGAATGGTGTCAGCCATAAAGGGAACGAATACACACCTACCACAACACAAACGAGCCTTGGAAGCTTCTGTTAGGTCAAAGAAGCCAGACACAAAAGGCCACAGGGTGTGAGATCTTTGCACAAAATGTCCAGAAGTGGCAAATCCATGGAGACAAGAAGTGGATTAGTGATGGCCCAGGGCTGGAGGGCACGGGGGAGACTGGGAGGAGTGGGCAGCCGATGGTGGAAAGGGGTGTCCTTCAGGGTGATGAGCATGTTCTAGACACGACCGTGGCGAGGGTTGCACAGCTCTGTTAGTGCACTAGGAAGGACTGAACGTCACGCTCCAGGCGGGTGAATTGTACGGCATGGGGCTGGCATCCCAGCAAAGCTTTTACAACAACAACAACAAAAGTGGGCTGGCTCAGGTGGCCTGGCCAGGTGTCACCAAGGTCGCCGGGCTTCCTGGACCTACCAGTGTGGCCCTCTCTCCCCATCCACCTGTCCTACTGTGGAACCCCTTACCCCACTGGTTAAATTCTTGCACTGTCCTTTGGTCCTGGGGCCATGGTTGTGATGCCCTGTTGCAACAGTTCTTACTGGAAGTGGTGGGAAAAGAGGTCCCGGGGGGCAGGGGGCAGACCGAAGGTCGGTGCCAGGTCCTGCGTCCTGCCCAGTGGAATAAGCAAGGAACGGGAGTGTAAGCAGGTGCCCCATCTCAGCACCAGGGCTGCTCAGGAGTGTGGATCCCTGTGCCAAGGAGCTCATCCCGAACAGACGTTCGGCTTCACTGATCGTGGCAACGCTCGGCACGAATCGCGTTCTTTTTGTTCGGAGCCACGGGTCCTGGATCTCGGAGAGTGGAAACAGGCGTGATGGCGCTCGACCCTGGAAGGATTCTAACCACCCCCTCAAACAGGGTGTCAATCCTTTCACGATGACGTTTGGAGAGACGATGGGCCAGTAGGTTGAGACGACCTTCCAGAATGTGCCTCCAAAATCCTGGCCCAAATCCAGGATGGAAAACGGAGGCTACTTGCTGGCTGAACGCTGAGCCATCGCTCAGTTCTGCGGAGCTCCCCACCCGTTGTCCCCTCCCCTGTGTCCGAGGCCTGACGCTTCCCCCTGCTTGGGGCTCTGCTCTGGCCGTGATGACTGCGTCCCCTTGGGTTTGCCCGCCACGCCTGCCCTCAGCTCCCGGGTCCTGGGGCTCATGCAAGCTCCCGCTGCTTTCTCTGTTTTGCTCTCTCGACAACGGGGACATCAACCCCTTTTCATGCTGAACGGCTAAGGTAGACAGACTCATGTCCCCCCCAGAGAGGCCCACCTCCCCATCCCCGGAGCCTGTGAATACGTTCCCTTACGTGGCAAAAGGGACTTTGTTTGCATCGCATGATTCGGTTAAGGATCTTCAGAGGAGGAGAGGATCCTGGATCATCCAGGTGAGCCCTAAATGTGATCACGAGGGTCCGTTCAAGGAAAGAGGATCAGAGGAAGGAGGATCAGAGGAGAGGTGGTGACAGAGCAGAGGTCGGAGAGGAGGGAAGGTCCTGTGCCATAGGCCTTGAGGATGGATGGACAGGCCGTGAGCCTCAGAGGGCAGCTGCCCCCAGATGCTGGAGGGGGCGAGGAAACAGCTTGTCCCCTAGAGCTTCTGGAACGAACGCGTCCCCTCCGACACTCTGATTTTAAACTTCAGACCTCCAGAACTCTGAGCTAGCCCATTGGCGCAGTTTGAATCCACCAAGTTTGTGGGAATTGCTGAAGAAGCGACAGGAAACCAATGCCCGGTGTTACCATCGGCCAAGGCAGGAAGCAGGCAAGGAGGGGCGCTGTAAGAAATCCTGAGGTACAGCTTCTAGTAACACTAGGCCTCGCCCAGTGTCAGCAGGCCCAGGGCTGCCTTCCACGGCCCCTTCTCCGACTCTGTGGTACAGGCCAACCGGGCCGGGCGTTCCCAATTCCTGCAGAGGGGCCAGCCGCGCCGAACCCCGGTGACCCCGACTCGACTGCACTGCAGCCGGAGCTGGGGTGGCCTCACCGCTTCCTCTGAAGGGATTCTCACACTTTGCAGGTAGCTGGCCTGAGCATGACCCCCCCCCACCGGCCGAGCCCCATCCTGAGACCCTGGCGTCCCCCCACACCTTCCCGGGGCCCCTGGATTTCCTCCTCTGTTGGTTTCAGGCTGCTCTGCTGTGACCTGCGGCTCTGGCCTCTGAGAGGGTCCCTTCCTCCCCACGCTTCAGTCTGCCTGGGTTTCCTTATCAGCCGTGTGCATAAGGAGGGGGGCCATTTCCTTAGCTGAGGCTCAGCTCTGTCATTTGTCCTAAGCCGTTGTCTTGGCAAAGCCACCCTCCCTGGCCCGTAGGTGACAGAGCAGGAACCAAGAGAGTTGCAAGTTGAGTGTCAGCAAAGAGCTGTGAGTGTGTGTGTGCGCTCATGCGTGCGTGAGCACATGCACCCAGTCTCTGCACGGTGGACCCCAGATGTGTTTGAAAGGAATGGCATTCATTCCCTTGCTCATTTATTTATTCACTTGGAAAACAGAGAGCGCGTGCCTATGGACTGGAGGGTAGGGTGTCTGCTGCATGGATCGCCATGTGCGTCATGGACCATAGGGGCTGCAGACGCAGACAATGGGCCGCTCGCGTCCAGACTGGAGGGAAGGCAGTAACTTGGGCCAGAGGCAGTAAGAGGAACAGAGGCTGGCCAGAGGAGGATTCAGGAGGCTGCATTCCAAGGACTGATGGAAGATGAGGGATGAGGGCCTGGGGAGGGTCACAGTGACCCCTGCTGCTGGCATGAACATCCGCTGGATGGCAGGGTGGGCACAGAGAGGAAGTTGTAAGGGGTGGGCAACCTGTCTGTGCACACGGCTGCAGAGGTGGGATGAGGGTACCTGGGGAGGGAGGGGAGGCAGCAGAGAGAAGGCAAGCCTTCCTGGAGAACCCTGATGGGATCGTTTGGCAGCAGCAATGCGCTTTTTTTTTTTTTTTAAGATTTGATTTATTTATTCATAAGAGACACAGAGAGAGAGGCAGAGACACAGGCAGAGGGAGAAGTGGGCTCCCTGCGGGGAGCCCGATGCAGGACTCAATCCCAGGACCCCGGGATCATGCTCTGAGCCGAAGGCAGACGCTCAACTGCTGAGCCACCCGGGTGCCCCAGCAGCAATGTTCTTAAACCCACACACAGATGAAAGCTCTGGAGTCTGCAGAGGACGGAACCAGGCGTGCTCCAACCTTGGAGGCTGTGGGGGCCCAGCCAGACCCTGGGGCCCCTCCTCCCCCAGAGGAGCCCGGCTGCTGCTGGTGGGCGGGGGGTGGGGGAGGTTCAGGTGCAGCCTGCAGGGTCCTGCTGGTGTCTCTCTGCTGACAAGCACATTCTCTGCTCTCAGGCGTGAGTCTGTCCTGCTCACAGGATGGGTTGAGGATGATGAGTTGAGGCTCCCAGGAGGAGTGACCCCTCCACCCAGTGGGGACAGGGGTCGGTGGAGAAATGCTTCAGCTCCCTCTTGCCTGGTTGGGACAACTCCCAGGTGTGTCCTGCTTGGTGTCCCAGTGGGACCCCGGAGGACTGACCTCCCACAAGAGTCCCTGTCCTCCCTCCTCCCCTGCGCTTCCTGGGCCCTCCACCCAAACCACCTGTTTGCATGCAGATCCTTGTCTCGGGGTCTGTTCCGAGGAAAACAAACCTCAGCTGTTACGGAAAGTTCTCCTTGCATATTAGAGTCACTTATTTCCAATGGATAAGGACACATTATCATATGTTTTATGTCCATTTACCTGAAAAATTAACAAGGGCACATTATTTTTTTGGAATGAGAAAATGTTATTGCAGCAGCAAGGCCGTGTGACGTATTTCATTCCATCGCAGAGTCCAGCGTACTCGTTGTGGTCTTTGGATGACAGCAATATGTCTGGAGCAAGGTTTTCCTGACACTTGAAAACTCTGTTTCCGAGCTAATCTGCCCCCATGCAATCGACGCAAAGCTCATATTGCCATCCTGCTCTGACGGAGGGTGAGGGGAAGGAGGGGCTCAGCCCAGCCCCATGTGTTTGAGGTGGGGTGACCTCCCTAATGTGTTTGAATCCCAGTGAGGGGGAGCCGGCCGGCTGTACTTGCCCCAGAGCAGCTCTGGTCCTGGGCATGCACATGACCCTTCCCTCTGTTACACCCGGCTGGCATCTCCCGCAGGGTGAGATCTGAAACGGGTTAAAACACGCAGGGAGCTGCGGGTGGGGGAAAGCAGGTGCCTGCAAGTCCCCTGTTCCCTGGGGCCCGAGGCTGGCAGTGCATGCATGTCGGGCCTCGGAGATTTTCACATCCACAGCGGCGGTGAAGCAAGAAGGCAGATGCTTTGCTGTGACCCAGCTCAGAGCCAAGGGCGGGCAGAGGCTCTATTCTTAGCTCTGAGCCAGGCTTCCCGTTGATGTTCCAAGTTGTGACGCGATGGCAGCCAAGAGCAGGATTAACTGTGGGCCCTGGGACACGACATAATTCATTAGGCTTTGCCTGACGTACCTGTTGATCGGTGCTGGCTTGTGTGGCTGCTCCGGCAGGCGGCAGGTGGGGCCCTGCTGGTCATCTCGTCCTCGTTGATGAGGACAGAGGACCTCCCCACCCTCTCCACCCCGCCGTGGAGTTCTGCATGGGGCGCAAGGGGTGGCACTAGAGTGAGGGGACTGCAGGGCCTCCAGAGTGACATAGTATCTCAGAGTGTCTGTCTGTCCCTTTGTTAGAGACTGACCACCCGCCCCCCCCCCCCGCCCCGCTCCGGGACAGATCCCTCCCCTCGGATGCCCCTAACCTGCCACGGTCCTTGGTGTCGGAAGAGCACGGTCGTGACCAGTGTGCGCTGGAAAGTGTGCATCGTGTGGTCTCTGCAGGAAACCTTGCATGGGGGGCATGAGGCCTAAGGGGTGGTCTCACCCCTGGCGACCGGTTGGCACCGAGGTATCTAGTTATATCATGAGTAGCATACCCGAGAACATTGAGAACGATGGTAATCATTAAAGCACTTATATTTTATTTTATTTTTTTCAAATATTTTATTTATTTGAGAAAGAGCTCATGTGAGAGCACAAGCGGGCAGAGGGGCAGAGGGAGAGGGAGAAGCGGACGCCCTCTGAGCAGGCAGCTCGGTGCGGAGCTCGATCCCAGGACCCTGAGATCATGACCCAAGCCGAAGGCAGGTGCTTCACCGCCTGAGCCACCCAGGTGCCCGGCACTTGCATTTTATAAAGTCTTCTCACGTCCTGGATGCTGACAATGACATCGTGGCAGCGAGGTATCACCCTGCAGCCTCATCTTGCCTGCGATGCAGCTGAGGGCCCTGGAAGCGAACCAGGTGGTAAACCATGAAGCTGGGCTCAGTTGGACCTCCGAGCCTCCAGGCCTTGGCGCAGCTCAGTGCGGTGACAGTGGCTCTTCTCCCTACTGTCCTGCATGCAAGGCAGTGGGAGGCGGCTATGGACACACCCAGGAAGCAGGCCCCTCCGTCCTCTGGTCCCGGGGACTGGTCCACCGGACACACACCCATCACCTTCAGCTCCTGTAGCTTCTCCAGAAGCAGGTGACCCTACATGATGTGTGTGTGTGTACCCAGGGGAAATTCCATGAATTTTCCCACCTTTAGACTTTCAAGAGCCATGGATCCTAGGTGTCCTGGACATGACCGCCCAACCCGCTCCAACGCCCCCGGGCCCACCTTGGCAAACTCCTCTTTTCCAAATGCTGGCTTCAAACATCGAAATCCCTGTGGTCCCTGGTGTCCGCCCACAAGTGCTGGCACCTGTCAGGGAGTAGAAAGAGCCTTAGGCTTGGTGGAAACACAGGCCCAGACAAGGAGAATGGCCGAGAAGGCAAAATCAGCTTAGTGGGAGTTGAAAATGGAATTCTAATCCAGCCAGAGCTTTTCCATTATTGAGGTTGACGGCAGAGAGTAGTGCACAGTGAGGGGACAGTCCATGAGTGCGTGCAGCGATCGTCCCCAGTGGCTGCGCATGGCCGACTGCATCTGCCCTGGGTAGGACGGGCCCGTCCGGCCTCCGGAACACCCCTGAGAGGATCCGGTCGGCAGACAGAGGCGTGATTAGGGAGACGGAGGCAGGGAGGCCGTCAGTTCAGCATGGGACACGGGGACACAGGGCGGCGTGAGCGGGCTTGGCAGTGGACGGGGCGAGAGCTACCTCCCACAGCTTATGAGTGAGCGAATGTGACAACCACCGGCTTCCCGGAGCATCGGGAGTGGCCCTTCCCACGAGGGAAGAAGTAGGGGAGCTGGTGGGTATAAGTGAGTTAAAACACACCAAAGAGGATTGGGGGCGTGTGTGTTCCGCGTAGAACCTGATGACACTCAGTGCACCGTCCCTGCTCCCGCCCTAGTTTTCCAGAGGATTCGGGGCGACCCCATTTGCAAGGCCAGCAGCTGTAGGAGGTGACCTTGGGGAGGTGCGGGGCCCCTTTCCTCATCCCCGACTGCGGCCTCCAGATCCACCTTCACCCGAACCACATGGAGGCCGGCTGCCCAGCCGGCCCGAGATGCAGTCTTGTGAGGCCCCTGCCCATCCTCCTAGAACCGAGTGTGGACCTCGGCTCGGCGTCCACCCCTTCTCCCCGCCGGGGGCCGGACGGGTGACTCAGGAAGACGCAGCGCTTCCTTGATTTCATCACCGTTTTAGGGCAAAGATCATCATCTACGACTCTTCCTCTCTCTGTGTCTCAAAGTGCAAAGGAAAAGGGACCGGGCATTTCGGCCGATTCTGGGCAAAGGCGGGGGGTAGGGGTGGGGGTGGAAATCACAGTCTTGAACACTTGTTTTTCTTTTCTTGTCTTATTTTTTTAAAGATGTTATTTATTTGACAAGAAAGAGAGAAAGAGCACAGGCGGGGGGAGCAGCAGGAGATGGAGAGAGAGAAGCAGGCTCCTCTCTGAGCAGGACCCCGGGATCCTGTCCCGAGCCAAAGGCAGACGCTTCACGGGCTGAGCCACCCAGGCGCCCCAGAACATTTGTTTTTCAAACACTGAGGCAGGATTTGGGAATTGGCAGCTCACCATTCCCTGTTGATTTGCGGCATGGCGGGATTTTTAATGCAGAACTTATTCAAAACCTGTTTTGGTGCAAAAAAAATTTTTTTTTTTTGGTTTACCAGGGACTGTGCTGCGAGAGGGGAAAATTCTGGGAAACCAAAGTTGGGTTGAGGCATCTCCAGTCCAAACAGCTGGGGAGCCATTGGTTTGGGCGTCTGTCGGGGACTGCGTGACCTCACCGTGTGACCGTGCAGCAGGGGGACCAAAGGTCACCATTCCCTTGTCCGCAGGGAAGATACCCGCTGTGCATCTTGGAATTTAGAAGGTAAAGAAAGCAATATTGAGATGCAATACTAGACCTTGGGAAATTTATTGTGGTCGAATGGAATTTATTTTAAGCCTCTGAATTCATCAGCGTTGTCCTTTGCTTTCTGAGCAGCGTGTCCCGACTTGGAGACAGAGGACACCTCGCTGCAGCTCCGGCCACCACCACAAAGCCCAGACGAAAGCCAGGTGTGAGGTCATTGGCTGGCGGCTGCCAGAGGTGGATTTATAGCCCCCGAGGGGGCCCCTTGATGCAGATCTGTCACCCGTTGGCATTGCCGTGCTCCTGGGTCTCGCGAGGATGCTCTCAGCGCAGCAGGTGCTGGGCTGTGAGGAGGTGACGTCGGGGGACAGAGCTGTGAAAACCGCCACACAGAGTCCTGGGGGTTCAGGAAAACCACCTCATTGCTTTCTTTCTTCCACAGTGACCCCGGGGGTCCAGCTGCTCTGGTGACCTGCTTGAGGGCACCCAGGGCACCAGCTGGCTGCTTGTCAGGGCTCCCATGTCCGAGGGGCAGCGGTGGAAGTTTGCAAAGGAACCCCGGCGTTGGGACTTGTGGCTGCCCCCCTGCTTGCTCCCTGGCTGTCATCCTCCATTGAAACTCTCATTGTCTCGCTGCCCTGTAGCACACATGCCCTGAACCTATTTCTCCTCCAGCACTCACTGTGCATGAGACACCTGGAGGTCCTGCACAACCACAGCAGGCCCAGGAGTCCGAGCCACCGATGCGCTCCCAGTGCTGCTGCTGCCACGACCATGCTTTAGGTAGCCAGGCCCCAAACCTCCTTTGACTGCAGGAAACTTCTAGAACTGGCTCCTGGCATTATTCCCATCGTGCTGAGCCCATCCTGCATGCTGGGAAGCACTTCCCACGACCTGACAGGTCAGCGTATAGACATGACCACCTGGCCCAGGTAACAGCAGTGATGCAGGAGGGCCAGATCCGAGGACCCAGTGGGGGCCCCACAGGACCAGCCAAGAGGGTCCCTGGCTCTGTGCAGGGTAGAAATCAAGCTGAAGCCGGGAGGGAATGAGCGTAGAGGTTCTTGAAGCTACAGACAGAGAGCACTCACAGATAGATGGTCTGGGAGACTCGGAAAGGAAAAGGAGAGAGAGAGTCTCCCCTTTGCTGGGGGTCTGGGGTTTTTATTGCGTGTCCTCTCAGGCATCCTGGGTAGAACAGGGGCAAGGGTCCAGGTGTCTTTCCTAAGTCACTTATTCCTTGGAGCCAGGGGTCTTGGCATAGGGACGTGTCACACTGGTGGTCTGCAAGAAGGATACGATGGCTTCGTCCGGTCATTCTCCCCTGACCCTTCCTTAGATGTCTACTGCGTTAGAAGACCCTAAAGAATTCATTCAGTCCTGGTCCCTTGCAAGGAGGACATTATTTATATTATGAGGCATGTGTAAAGTGGGGCTGCAGGTCCTTGCAAGGGTAAAGCAGGAAAAGGAGCAAAAGCAGATTTTTACGGAGTCCCTCTGTTTCCCTGTCTCAGCAGAGACATGGATGGACAGCAAGGTCCTATTTGCAAGAAGGGAAGGAAAGATCAACTGACCCATCAGCTGGGAAGGTGGGATAGGAAGCTGTGACATCTGGAGGAGAGAAGCCACGAAGGGAAACTGAGCCTCAGAAGGCAGAGCGAGGAGCGCTGTGCACGGAGGGTGGAGGAGGAAGGATGCTCGGGGTGCTGCGTGGGGCCTGGACCGACTCAAGGCTGAGCCCTGGAGAACCAGGCAGGGAGGACCCTGCTTCCCCGGGGACTCTGGGAGTCCCAATGTGAGCGCTCGGCGCTGTGACCCAGGGGCTGGTGGTGCACGGAAGGTTCTCAGTCGAGGCGTCTTGAACGAGCGGAGAGGAGGCAGGGCAGGACTAGGACACGAGCAGTGCCCATCAGTGCACGAAGCTCAGGCCACCGGGGTGGCGAGCGGGCGCCCGTGCCTGGTGGAGGGCCTCGTGGCTTTCCTCACGCTGCAGTTCTGCTCCCGAGCGGGGCATTTGTAGGATACCTGCTGGGGAGGAGTGTGGAAGGTGGGCTCAGAGTCTGGGTCTCTGGGGGAGCAATGGGGGGGCTGGCGCAGGTGCTGGGGGTTCTCAGCTGCGGAACCCAGGAGCTTACCACGGTTTTGGGGGGTTGGGCTGCGCTGGGCTCTGACTCGGGTGCCGGGCCCCGCCTGGGCGTGCGACTCCAGATGCTTGGTCTGAGCAGCTGCTGGGGTGAGCCAGGGCACTGCGTCCCCCGGAAACTTCATAAACGCAGGCACCATCAGGAGGACGCGGAACCGTCTTATTGCGGTGTCTGATTTCAGCCTCGGGGAAAAGTGCAAGGAAGAGCACAAAGGGATCCCGTGCCCTTCACGTGACTCGCACTCGCCAGTGGTCAGAGTTTCGTCCATTTGCTTAACATCTTTTTCTCTCTGGCATCATCTCTCTCTCCATAATCTCTGTGTAGACACTTTTTCATACATATTTCGTAGGATCCCTCCCTACCTTCGTATGTATCTTATAGATACGGAATAACCTTTGTCTCTCTGTATGTCTTTTCAGATATATACACACATACACACATACATACACACACACATATACACATGAACATATGCACGCACACATACACACATATATACACACACATACACACGCATACACACATGCACATATATATTCACTCACATATATACACACATGCATATATACACGCACACACATATACACACATATGCCATATACACATATATACACACACATGTACACACACATATAGTATAATCTCCATCTATGCATATATGTCTATATATGTCTTTTTTTTTAAATTTTTATTTATTTTATGATAGTCACACAGAGAGAGAAAGAGGCAGAGACATAGGCAGAGGGAGAAGCAGGCTCCATGCACCGGGAGCCCGACGTGGGATTCGATCTGGGGTCTCCAGAATCGCGCCCTGGGCCAAAGGCAGGCGCCAAACCGCTGCGCCACCCAGGGATCCCCCTATATATGTCTTTTCTTAGATATGCTGTATAATGTGTGTGTGTCTCTCTGTTTCTACATGTATTATACACTTACAGTATAATCTCTATGTATATAACCACATACATAGGGAGTAATATGTCTTTATATATTTTCATGTGTATGTATAGTATGCACAGCATGTACACACATAGACAGTATGTATAGAATGTATATGTATGTGTAGTATGTCTAGTATGACCTCTATGTATAATGTGTATATGTATGGTATGTATAGCATATATATATATGAATAGCATGACCTCTATGTACAGTATGTATATATAGTATGTATGTCATATACATATGTATATTGTATGTATATTATATTGTATGTATATAACATATTATATGTATATTATATACTATATATACTGTATAGTATATGTTTGTATATTATATTATATATGTATATTATATACTACATATAGTATATTATATGTATGTATATTATATGTATGTATATTATATATTGTATATTGTATATGTATATTATATACCATATATATAGTATATATACTACATGTATGGTATGGCCCCTTGCAATATGTCTAGTATGTGTGCATGCATGTATCCACATGTATGGTATGGCCTCTTGCTGTGGTTTGAATATTTCTAACCTCCCCAAATTCCTATGTTGAAACCTAATGCCGGGCAGCCCCGGTGGCTCAGCGGTTTAGCACCACCTTCAGTCTGGGGCGTGATCCTGGAGACCTGGGATTGAGTCCCATGTCAGGCTCCCTGCATCGAGCCTGTTTCTCCCTCTGCCTGTGTCTCTGCCTTTCTCTCTCTCTCCCTCTCTCTCTGTGTCTCTCATGAATAAATAAATAAAATTTATTTAAAAAAAAAAGAAACCTAATGCCCCACGTGATGGTGTTTGGAGGCGGGGCTGTTGGGAGGTGAGTAGGTTGGATGGGTGGAGCCCCTCTGCCCGGGATTAGCGCCCTAGTGAAAGAGATCTCATGTTGCGACCTGGCCCCACGTGAGGACACAGGGAGGGGGCGGCTTCCTATGGAGCAGGAAGCGGGCTCTCAGTGGACACCCATCCTGCCGGCACCTTGATCCGGAGGCTCCAGAACAGTGAGAGATGCATTTCTATTGTTTATGAGCCAGTCTGTGGCATTCTGTTACATCAGCCTACATACAGCCTTTGTATATCTATCTGTGTACACACACGTCTCTTTCTGTGTAGACATCTTCAATATGTGATATGTCTATGTATCTCTATGTCCTCATTCTCTTACTTCACCATTGCACGTTCATCAAAATCAAGAGGCTTAAATTATTATGTTAGTCTCTAATCCACCATCCAAATGCAAAGTTCACACCTTTTGAAATTTTTTTAAAATTTTTTAAAGATTTTAATTATTCATTTGAGAGACAGAGTGTCAGTCAGGGTGGACGGGCAGAGGGAGAGGGAGAAGCAGACTCCCCACTGAGCAGGGAACCCAATGCGGGACTCGATTCCAGGACCCTGGGATCATGACCTGAGTCCAAGGTAGACACTCACCTGACTGAGCCACCTGGGCGCCCCTTCACTCCCCTTTATAAAGCAGGGAGATGTGGTTGACATCTAGCATGTCTCTGACACATTTCAGTTACCACTTTCACCATCAGTGAATTTGCTCAAATAAAAATGATGGTGGAGAGTCCGGAGAACAGGAGGACATGAAGTGGGCCAGGTTCGCCACCACCCTGCCTGGCACGTCAGTGCTGCCGGGTGTTGGGCCCACTGTCACTGTCCTCACGAATTCCCTTCCCAAGACAAATGTGGGAGGCTCTTCGCCTGTGTCTCCTCCATTGAAAAGCTCTGGAAGGTCTGGAAAACTTTGAAATAATTACTCGTCCAGAGATGACTTCCTTTGGGGAACAAAAGGACATTTTGGGGGGTGGGGGAAGGAGGACGCAGCCCCTGATGATGAGTCAAAATAAAGCCTACAAATGAGCAGGACTTTCTTGTTGATTATGAAATCATGCCCTTTACGGTTGCCTCGTTTCCCAGCCCAGGACCCTTTCCAGGAACACGGCACTCAGTTGTCACGACCGTCATGATATGCAGAGAAGGCGTTTTTTCACTTTTCTTAGTAAAGTATAAAACTAGAACCAACCACTGGCATGAACATTTACAGACTTGGAATCTGCAGCTTCTTTCCATTAGCGAACAGAATCCAAACCCAAGTGACTTGGGGTGAACGGCGCGTGGCTGGGGGCCGGGGCCGGGCTGCCAGGGGCTGCTTTTGGGGCCGCATGTAGGAAGTGTATGTGGTTATGAACTACTGCTGTCCTGACCCCAGCCTGCACCCTCGCCGGGTGCTCTGCTCCCCCATCGGGGTTCAGGCCCTGTGCACGTGTGTTAAAAGGCAGATTTTTGGCCGTGCTCTTCGACTGTGAATTCAATTACAAATCTTGCCCTAGCTGAGGAGGAGTGAAAGCTTCCCAGCTAAATTAAAGTCAGGTTTGACTGGGCCAGCTTCCCTTCCCACAACTGGATAGTAATTCTTTGTGCAGAGCCATACCGGTCACCCCCAACCTTGGCACCATTTGTGGGGGGCTCCTGCAGACCAGCGTGGGGCGGACAGGGCCCGTGAGGTAGGGATGTCCTGGCCACACTCTCTGGGCCCCGAGCCAGGGGGGGATTTAGACCAGAGCGCCCTGTTTGACCTCAGGCTAAGAGCTCCTGTGTCAGGTCCTCTAGCTAAGGACCACCAGCAAAATGGAGATGTGTTTTATCTGGAAAAAAACCAAACCAAACCAAAACAAACCCATTTTTAACATTTATTATACTTTTATCTCACAGCAAAAGGGCCCAGGGGCTTTATAGGTAACTAGGAAACACTTGTAAGTTAATTAAGCCTGGTTTGGGTCACCTACTCGTTTTTTTTGATGGGTTGCCTTAGAGGTGGACTCAGCTCCCCTTTTTTAAAAAATATTTTATTTATTCATTCATGAGAGACACACAGAGAGAGACAGAGACGCAGGCAGAGGGAGAAGCAGGCTCCCTGCGGGAGCCCGATGCAGAACTAGATCTCGGGACCCCGGGGTCACACCCTGAGCTGAAGGCAGACGCTCCACCACTGAGCCACCCAGGCACCCTGCAGATGGAGTGGAGGGTGAGGGTGGTGGGAGTCGTAGGACAGGCAGGAGGGTGCTGGAGAGTTCAGGATTGAGGAGAGGACCCCCAAGATAGCCAGAGTGAAGCCTTACTGGCTGTTTCTTTGTCCCAGCACCACCCTGGACGGGCCACAGTTGCAGGTGGAATCACGAGGACAGGAAGTCCTACTACTCGGGACTTTCTGTGTGGGGAACAGAGGGCCGAGGGGGCCGGATGCAGCCCCTCTGCACCTCTCCTTCATCTCCAGGGCTCCGGGGGCCCAGGGGGAGGGAGTTCTCCTTGCAGTTCCTCCCTGTAGACGGAGATGGCACTGGGGCAGCCACCGACCTTCTCCTCTGAGCACCTCAGAGTCTGTGACGTGCCTGCAGGTCCAAGGCCAGAGCTAGACCCCCTCCCAGGGCCCAGTGGAGGAAGAAGACTCTGACTGTGAGGAAATGACCGACTCTCTGGGGGATCCCCCCTCTGCTTCCTCCCTTCCATTCGTCTAAGAGGGGGCATTTCCAGAAGGCTTAATTGGATGACCCAAAGGCCATCTGATTCGATTGTATAAAATCTGAGAAAAGAACTTTGAAATTACTGTGCATTGCTGGGTGTCCGCTCTGGGAGGAAGACCCCGGGGGCTGCGGCCCAATCCCTGGCCTGATGGGTGGACAGGAGGTGGCCCCACTGTGGTTGTGTCGCTGGCAGAAGTCCCCTTGGTGTGGCACGACGAGGCCTGGCCTGGGCTGGACCTGGTCCCAGGCCACCTGGCCCTTCCTGGGCGCGTCTCGAGCGAATGCCACCTTCCCCGTGTGACTGGGAGGCTCGCGGGCCTACCCCACAGCCTCTGCATCTAATCTTTTCAAATAGTTTGGAAATCTTGGTGGCAAATCACTTAAATAATCTGCACCGGTTCTCACATCCAGAGGCATCCTCTTTGGTGAGCAAACAGATCTGAGGATGGGGATAATTCTCTGCTCTGCAGTTGGCCCCTGAGCAAACATTAAACCAAGTGAACTATGCTATGCTAGGACGTCTGCAGGGGCCCCTGGGCGGCTGGGTGGGCTGAGTGTCCGACTCTTGGTCTGGGCTCAGATCATGATCTCGGGGTCGTGGGATCGAGCCTAGTGTCTGGCTCCACGCTCAGCGGGGCATCTGCTGGTTCAGGATTCTCGCTCTCCCTCTGCCTCTCCCCGACTTGTGCTCATGCTCTCTCTCCCAAAATAAATAAATAAAAAAAAAATTAAAAAGACGTCAGCAGATCAAGAAGAAGCAGACTTGGGCAAGGAGCCTGTCTGAAGCCCATGTGATCCTTTCCTTTCCATTCGTAACAGTGTCCTGTGGCTGCTGCAACAAATTACCACCAAATTTGTGGCTTAAAACAACAGACATTTATTGTCTCGTAGTCTGGAGGCCACAAGTCTGAGATGAAGATGAGAGCAGGGCTGGCTCTCTCGGGGGGGGGGGGGGACTCCCGGGGCATCGGCGGGGGGGGGGGGGGCGGGGGTGTTGTTCCTGCCCTTTCTGGCGGCTGGTGAACCAGGCTGTCCCTGGTGTTTTTTGGCTTGTAGACACCTCTGTTCAGTCTCTGCCTCCTCCGTGTGTTAGGGGGCTGGCGCTGGATTCGGGGCTCACCCCGACGCAGGATGGTCTCATACTGGAGCTTCACCTTCATTACATCTGCCAAGACCCCATGTCCAAAAAGTGACGTTATAAGCTTCTTCTTCTTCTTCTTTTTTTTTTTTTAGATCTTATTTATTTATTCATGAGAGAGACAGAGAGAGGCAGAGACAGGCAGAGGGAGAAGCAGGCTCCATGCAGGGAGCCCGATGCAGGACTCGATCCCAGGACCCCGGGGTCATGACCTGAGCCGAATGCAGATGCTCAACCGCTGAGCCACCCGGGCGTCCCACATTCTAAGCTTCTGCGTGGGCATGAATTTGGGGGGTACTGCCCAGCCACGACATCTCCTTTCCTTGGTTGTCATCCCTGCCTTCTCAGGGGACCCCGACTTGCCCAAACCCTCCGCGGAGATGCTTACAGGAGGCAGGCGCCGCTTCAGCAGAGGCGCTGGGGGCCGTGCTGGGAAGGCGGCGAATCTTGCTCCTTCTGGGATGGAAAGCTGCCCTCCGCGGCCCGCCGCCCGCCAGGGGGACATTCCAAGCTGGTCTTTCCATTTGGACTTTCTCATCTGTCTATCTTTTATTTATACAAGCCCCAAGCCACGGAACACTGCTCGGTAAACACTGGGTTATTTGCTGTGCAAATGCTGGGATTGGAACCCCAGGCCCTCCCTCCCCTGGAAAAGTCCCGGCAAAGCGCTGGAGCGCTGGAGCCCTCGGAAAATACACGAGGACTTAGTCATCTGGAAGGAAGTTCCCAGTTTTGAGGGCCCGTTACCAAATCCTTCAGGGGCGACTGCGGCCGCCTTGCTTTCCCATCCCCGGGAAGGCGTCGCCCTGCTGCGGGGCTGAGTCTCCAGTGATTTCTGCGCGGCTTGCCTGTCCACCCCCGGCTTTCCGGGGGGTCTTCTCGCTCGCCAGAGAGCGCTGCCTTGTGGTGCCAACCCTGAGTCAGGTCCTCCCCGGGCTGGCCCGCCGCGCTCGGCTGAGCCCAGCAGCCGGGGTGATGGAGGGGAGCGGCCCTGGCTTCCGGGCTGCACCCTGCATTTGTCCCAGGTCAGGGATCGCCACGTGGTGGAGGGGACTGCAAGGTGGTGTAGCGGGAACGCCCCGTCAGAATGGAAAATAAATAATAATATTCAATTTAAGTATCTTTCTTTTATTCTTTAATTAATTTATTTGTTCATGAGAGACACAGAGAGAGAGGCAGAGACACAGGCAGAGGGAGAAGCAGGCTCCCTGCAGGGAGTCCGATGCGGGACTCGATCCCAGGACCCCGGGATCAGGACCTGAGCTAAAGGCAGATGCTCAACCGCTGAGCCACCGAGGCGTCCCTCGATTTTAGTATATTTCTAAGACGGGTACAGCACGGAGGCTCGGTATCTCAGCTGGGAGTGACTTCCCCTCACTCCAGGACCCCTTGGGCAGGAAGTGGGTGAAGAACACTGCTGAGAAGGGGACTTTCCCCCTCCGGGATCTCCCGGGAAGAAGGGGGCACCCTGCGAGCCAGAGCAACGCATTTTCCTGACGGCCTGCGCATCAGGGTGGTCGGGTTTCTCCTGGGAAGCGTGGCCGTGGCTCTGCGAGGCTGTCCGTGCATCCGAAAACAAGGTGTCCTCGGAACAGAGGGTGGGGGAAGGCCATGACTCTCCTGGTGGGTCCCCTAATGCTCAGGAGGGCTGACCCAAGGCCGCTCGCTGGACCAGCTCTTACGGGGTGCCTACTCTCTGCTAGATGCCCGGCTGGGCGCCAGGAGGAGGTGGTCTTGCATGACCTCCCCGTGGTGTTGGCCCCCGTCTCTCAGGGCAGATATAAGAATCCTCCCATGGACACAAGGTTAAACGGGAGAGGGACGCTTGGGGGCAGGGCAGGAAGGAGCAGCAGGAATTAGGATTTGAGCCGGGGCCAGTTGGACCCATGTTTGTTTCCTTGTTGGTCCGACGCTGACCTGATGGCCCCGGTGTCCTCACAAGCATTAGCCCCAACTGTGACACCTGACCTTGGCCTCTGACCTCGGGTTGGGTTGGCCCTGGACGTGGTTCCTGCTGCCCAGTGCCGCCTCTGTCTGTGCTCTGGTTGAGATGACCCGCTTGAGGGCCCTGTGCTGTCCCGCGACAGCCATTGCCATTTCCCTTCCAGGATCAGCAGTTTCTGGGCCCAGGGCCAGCCCTGACACCCCAGCGGGCCTCCCTGGGGCCGGCCCCCTGCCCCCCTGCCCTGGGTTCCTGCCAGTGTCCCCTCCATGTGCTCATGATTCACACCGTCCTGGCTGCCGCACTGTCACCCGATTGCGTCCGCCCCAACCAGCTGCTGCTGGAACCCCCACTGGCACCCCTTGTGGGGACGGCTTCCTAGCACCCGCCAGCCCACATCTGGGTCCTTGCTGCCTGCCTGCCTGTCCCCAGATGACCTGTGGCAAGGAGTCCATTTGGCCGGCGGGTCCCCCACACGGACAGTGACTATAGTTGACATTGCATGTACAGCGTCACCTCACGGTCACTCCTGTCCCTAACCTTCATAAGGGGGGAGCAAGGACAGCAGCCTTGACAGCACCGATGGCATGCCCAGGGCCACCTGCGAGGGGGCAGCGCTCCTTGCATGCAGACGGACAGACGAGGACGCAGCCTAGGGGCCTCTTGAGCTGCCAGAAAGCAAGCGGAGGGTCAGGGCTGGAGCTGGACCCGTGAGGCCCGAAGGACCGCAGCAGCGTCTCCCCCCTTTTCTTCCCGGGTGGCCCCTGGCCCCTCTGGCTCTGGATCCTGCTGCCCGGAGCTGAAGCCACTGCCTGCTGAGGCCATAATCTCAGACACGGGGGCTGGAGGGGTGCCATGGGGCCCCATGGGTGCACCCCTGGCAGGGCCGCAGGGGCGAGGCGGGGGGCACCCCGGCTGCTCGGGCAGGCTCACCCCGTGCCAGCTGTTCATCGTCACAGCGCTCTAGATAAGGCATTCCAGGGCTTAACAGGCCTCATTATCTGACCCAAATACCTCCTGAAACAGACCCGGCCCTGAGGGACGCCGAGGCCCCGTCTCGTACCCCCGAGGGTCACAGGTGCAGGAGGTGATGCTCACTTCAAGGGAGGTCCTGGGAGGCGGCTGGCAGGACGGGGCGGGGATGCACCTGCCCCCCTGGGCCTCAGGGACCGCCCCCCCCCCCCCCGGCAGGTTCCTCGCAGGCAGCCGGTGCCAGCCTTTGAAGGCCGTGCCCCTCCCCGCAGGTCTGAGCTCTCGCCTGGCGTCCTGGCGACATAACTGCCTTCTTCATGGTGACAGGACTGGTTGTGAGCTTGCTCAGCCCCTATGCTCTGCCCTGCGCTCCGCGGTAGATCCCCAGGGCTGCCCCGGAAGGCGCCACGGGCTCGGCGCTCTAAACCGACAGCAATGCCTTGTGTCCCCGCCCCAGATCCAGGTGTCCCCGGGCCCGCCGCCGTCACCATTGCAGCCTGTGCCTCGGTGGTGACACGGCCTTCCCTCTCTGTGTCCATTTCATGAGTACTTGGTCCCTCCAGACTGAGGTCCCCTCTACACCAGCATCACCTCACCTGAACCCAAGGACGTCTGCAGAGACCTTATGTCACCTGTACCCGGGGATGTCTGAACGTTTCTTCTTGGGGACACACCAAAACCCACAGGGCAGACTGGAAGGCTTTCCGGGTCCGGGTCAGCCCCGGGCCACCCAGGACAGGGCGATTTGTGCTGTCGACTTCCTTCTCTTGTCCTCCCCTTTCTTGTCGCTTTGATCCTTCTCCAACGTGGCTTCACCGTATGGACCGCAGGGCCCCCCACCCCGCCCTGTCCTCATTCTGGAAGCCCACCTGTCGGGGCTGGACGTGCCCATGGGAGAAGGCACACGTCTGTCCCAGGAAGAGCAGTGACCGTGCTTCCTCCTGACCCCGGCCCCCACTGTGTCCCTGCAGAGCCTCCAGGGACGTGGCCCTGAGGTGCTCGCAGGGAGAGCGAGAGTGGGGTGGACCCGCGGAGCCGGGCAGTGCATGCTCACGGCCCCTCCGAGGCTGGCTCTGGCTTTGACCTCGAGAACATTCTCCTCCTCCCCAGAGGCTCTGAGCCCACCTCTGGCGGCATCTCGCAGAACCAGAGAGTTGTTGGCTGTGCCCGTCACCACTGTCCCTAGCCCCATCTCACTCAGCTGCCGTGACACAAGGCCACAGACTTCGGGACTCAAGCAATAGAAAAGTGCCGTCTCACGGGTCTGGAGCCTGGACGCCGGAGATCAGGGTCCAGCAGGCTGGGTTTGTGGTGAGGACTCCTCTTGGCTGGCAGATGGCCGCCTTCTGGCTGTGTCCCGATGTGACAGAGAGAGGGGGAGACAGCAAGCGAGCTCTGGTGTCCCCTCTCATGAGGACACCACTCCTGTGGGGTCAGGGCCCTGCCTTGCGACCTCACAACTTCTTTACTGCAAATACACACTAGGGGCTTAGGGCTTCCGCTTGTGTGTGCATTTAAAGGACACAGACATCCAGCCCTGCACGTGCACACTAGTTTTTTCCAAATCTTTTGAAAGAAATGCTGTCGCACGCAACCCTCGGAGGCTGCGGCAGGTGGGGAGGCGGGGAGGGCTGGGGCCGGGTTGGGGCCAATGCTGGGAGTTCTGGTACCTTCCCCTCGGCCCTGCTCAGGCTGCAAAGCTGAACCAGGTGCCGCCAGCTGGGATTAGGGTGCAGGACACAGCATTCTAGAAAACCGCTCACCCTAGACGGTGCAAGAACCAGAGAAAGTGAGAGGTCTTGTCGGTGAAAGTGGGGAGGGTTTGCAGAGGAGCCTTGTGGGCAGGCCCAGTGCCCATGACCCCGTGGGAAGAAGCCTCCCAGACGTGGCTGAGATAACGCAGCCTAACCCCAGCCTGATGCCCTCGTGCCAGAGGAGGGGGGCAAAGCCACCGACCCGGGGGATGAAGGCCTTATGACCCATTAGACCGGGGGCAGCGGCTTCTCCTGGTGTGGCTGGCACAGAAGGCGGGCGGGCTGGGCAGTCAGCGGGAGGCACCAAGGGATCCGAATTAGCAATCCCCCTGGAGGTGTTTCCCGAAGGTTCTCCTGGGGCCCCGCAGAGGGTGGAGACCCCCTCACCCCGAGTGTGGAAGGCAGAAACCTGGCCGTATTATTTCAGAGCGATGGACACACTTCTCGAAGTGCTGATGTGATTATCCACCCACAGATCCACATGTACCGTGTCTTACTGTTCACCCCCAAAAATCTCTGCCGGAACTTGGAGGGGGGAGGCTGGAGGGGGTGAGGAAGAGGGGGGATGGGGCCGAGGGCAAAGGGGGTCGTCTGGGGGTGCGATGAGGGGTGGGTGAAGCTCTGCCTCTGCCCAGGGGGGCGGACGAGCATCTGCAAGCTGCTAGGACCAAGCCCTATGGACTGGGGACCTAACCCCGCAGACGGCTGTTCTCCCGAAGTCTGGGGGCAGAAGCCTGAAACCAGGATGGGTGCAGGGGCGGTTCCTCCTGGAGGTTTTGGTGGGGGGGAGCGTCCTTCCTCGCCTCGTCCAGTCCCTGACGTTGCCGCCAACCTTGGCCTGCAGACGCATCCCTCCGTCCTCCGCCGCCGTCCTCCCGCGGCCTGCCCCGACCCCCGTGCATCTCCAGTTCGCCGCCCTTCTCTTCGGAGGACGCCAGGCACCAGATTAGGACTCACCCTGAACCCAGGGTGACCTCGTCCCAAGAGCCCGATGCGGACCACATCTGCAAAGACTCTCTCTCTCCACGTGCACATTCATAGGCGCCAGAGGTTAGAACTTGGACACACCTGCCATGTCTCGATACGAAGGGCACCTCACGTCTGTCTCATTATTGGCAAAGTGTCCGGAGTCTGGGCTGACTCAGGGGCTGTCACCCTTGCTGCCCCTTGAAATTCCCCCAAGGGAATTCCCTAAAGAAAGGGGGTCCCATCCCTCCTCCAGAGATTCTGAGCCCCTTTCCTGGGTTGGGGGTGGATGCCGGTTCTTTTCTTTCTTTCTTTCTTTCTTTCTTTCTTTCTTTCTTTCTTTCTTTCTTTCTTTCTTTCTTTCTTTCCTTCTTTTTCGTTCTCTCCTTTCTTTCCTTTTCTTTCTTTCTTTCCTTTTCTTTTTTCTTTTTTGTGTCCAAATCTGGGAACGAAGATGCTGGTATTGCTTTTTTTTTTTTTTTAAGATTTTATTTATTCATGAGACAGAGAGAGCGTGGGGAGGGCAGAGACACAGGCAGAGGGAGAAGCAGGCTCCATGCAGGGAACCCGACGTGGGACTCGATCCTGGGTCTCCAGGATCACGCCCTGGGCTGAAGGCGGCCCTAAACCGCTGAGCCAATGCAGCAATATCAATGCTGGTATTTCTTAAAGAGCTTCCCAGTACTCGACACTCTCATCCTGGTTTTCATGGGCGCCCCGGTGTCTCTCGTGACATCCTATGTCCCGAGAAGTGCCTCAGCCCCAGGGGAACTGGGCATGTTGGTCACACTATCCGTGGGACAAGGTGAGGTGAAAGCCATAGACCTGACCCCCCTGGTGGGGCCCCTTTGCTTCTGAGACTCAGTCTCTCCGACCCCGGTGGCGGCTTTGCCCCAGGTGGGAGATACGTGTGTGCAGCGCTGTAATGGGAGCTGAAGTCTTTGAGAAGCAGACTCTACCCCCGGGCACAGGACACCTGCTACCCAGGCCATCCTTTATCCGGCATCCCCTCCTCTTGCTGGGTTTCTGGGTCCCTTGTTCTAATTCTGCAGAGTCCCCTTCTTTCTGAGTGGGATCTGAGGATGGCTCAGACTCTTCCCCATGGAGCATCTTTAGAGCTCAGCCAAGGGCAGCTGCCAGACACAGCCTGTCAAGCCAGGCACAGCAGCGAGGTCACATCCGTCAGGCTGCCCAAAGCTGTGGTCTCTGGGCCTCGCTCCCCCCAGCACCTACCCCGGAGGGGGACAAGGAGTGGGAGGGGGGTAAGGTGTCACATGGCCTGGTCACAGCTCACGGGAGGAAGGGAACACCCAGGAGCACTCCAGAGCGATGCAACAAGGGTGATGAAGGCCGGCACGTCTGGGATGCGGGGTCAGCCTGTGCACCTGGCTGGGATGTGCTGTGCGGAAGCAGCGTCCTCACCTGCCTCCCCACGTGACCTCTGCGGCACCAGAGCCCAGCGGGGCAGCCTTATTCCCTGGGCCGCAGGGGTCTTCCCAAGGCCACCGCGGGGCCAGCCCGGCTTGATTCAGGCCTGAACCAGAAGGGCGTCCTGAGCAGCACTTGCTTCTCGCTGCGGGAGTGGAGGCCGCCCTTCCCACCCTCGGGCGCGTGGGGCGTGGGGCGTGGGGAGGGAGGCACCGCCTCTAGGCCAGACCTCTGGGTGTTCATCTGCTTCACAACCTCTTCCTTCAAGATCTCAGCATCCCGGAGCCGCCATCCCTGCCCGGAGCCGAGCAGCCCTAACAGACCATCCCGCAGGTAGAGTGGATTAGAGATCATGCCTGTGGCCATATCTCTATCGGGAGCGGGGCACACCCCTATTTCCCATCCTCTGACACTACAGATGGGGTCAATGATAAGGTTAGTTCCCTGGGAAAATCAGATTTAGGGACGCCTGGGTGGCTCAGGGGTTGAGCATCTGCCCTCAGCTCAGGGTGTAATTCTGGAGCCCTGGGACGGAGTCCGACGTCAGGCTCCCTGCAAGGAGCCTGCTTCTCCCTCTGCCTGTGTCTCTGACTCTCTCTGTGTGTCTCTCATGAAAAAATAAATAAAATCTTAAACAAACAAAAAAAGAAAGAAAGAAAGAAAGAAAGAAAGAAAGAAAGAAAGAAAGAAAGAAAGAAAAGAAAGTCAGATTTAACCAATAGAATTGTGACCCTGGGCCTTGCTGTCCCTACAGCAGCCCCAGCAAGAGGACTGGCAGCAGGGACAAGAAGCCAGTGGACTTGGGAGAGGCAGGACCCTCGCCCCATCTGATGCAGCGCCCCCCCCCACCCCCCGCCCCCGGCTCTCTAGATTTCCAACATCTATTTTCAACTCTCCTTCCTAGGACCTGTATGCTTATCAATTATTTTTCGAACAATTTTTGGTTCAGAAAAGAACCATGACCCAAAACTCATACTGCTTTTCCCTTCATTTAAATTTCAGCATGTTTTCTAAAAGTTTCTACGAGCTGCTCAAAGCTAAAATGAAGAAATGCAAATGGGCACCTGTGGGATGGGTAATTGTATGTCAACCTGACTGGGTCAGGGGGTGCTCAGATAATTGGTCAAACATTATCTTGGTGTGTCTGTGAGGAGGCCTTGGGGTGAGATTAACATTGGAAGCAGTAGCCTGAGTAAAGCAGATCGTCCTTCCGTCCTTCCGCGTGGGGGTGGGCCTCATCCAATCAGTTGAAGGTTGGAATCGGAACAAAGGCTGACACCACCTCACCCCCCACCGCTTGACTACGTTTGGACTTAGACATTGGTTTCTCCTGTCTCTGGAGTCAAACCAAGAAGTTGGCTTTTCCTGGGTCTGGAGCTTGCAGGGCTTTGGATCGAAATTCCATCCTTGTCTCTCCCAGTGTCAGACCTTCAGAATCACATTGGGGTTCTAGAATGCCTTTCTATGCATTGTTTTTCTGTGCGCTGCTTTCCCATATGTGGGTACTCACAAAATCAGCAGGTGTGAACGCCCTCCTAAATTGGAAGGCACAGTGATTCCCGTTCTGTAGGTTGGGGAAGCTGAGGCACAGAAGGTATGGCGATGGTAAGCCGTCTGGCTGTTGGGAAAACAAGGACAGACCGAGGACGTCCAGCCGCCGGTGCGGGCCTTCCCTCAGCAGGTCACTGCAGGTGGTGCCGCCTGTAGAACCCGTGCGTGGCCATCGGCCTTCCCGGTCTTCTGTGCGCCCCTGACAGCGGGCACCTGGGCCCTCGCAGCCCTGCCCCCAGGGACCCCAGCTTGTGGTAGCAGGTGCGCCTCTGGCGCCCGGGGCACCTTAGGGGAGGGCCCCTGCTTCTCCTCAGTCCAACCTGCTCTGGCTCGGAGCCGAGGACGCCGAATGTCCAGCACGTTCCCTGGGGCTTGGAGACGACGTCCGCATATGCGCTGTACCCTCACTTTCCAACCAACCCAACTCTGCAGGCAACAGTTGCCAACGTGGAAGGTCCCAAGCACCCACCACCGCCCGTGTTCCCTGGATGCAGCTCCCGCCCAGCGCCCCTTAGAGATGAAGCACCTCCCAACCCACCCTAGCAATGAACATCACAGACCCCATGCCGCCCTTGCCCAGAGCCCCCCCTTCCCACAGGGACCTGCCCCTGCAGCTGGGACCCCGGCTAGAGGTCTTACCCCAGGTCTTCAGGCCCCTAGGATGGCCCTGCCACCTATGCCTCTCCCTGCGCTCACCACCCTCACCCCCAACCTGAGCCCAGGTGAGGCGGGGAACCACTCCCGGCCCGCTCCACCCGGTTGATGGATGGTCATGGCCAGGGCTGCATGTGGAGCAGGACTCCAGGAAGGGGGCAGTGAGCAGTGAGCGACGCCCCCCGTGTCATCCCTGCCCTAGGCCACCGTTGCGAGCCTCTCAGCCCTGATCGCCACATCCCAGGACAGTGCTGGAGGCACTTACCTTTTGACCTGTAGGGTCCTAATGGGTTTTGTGGTGGAGTCTGCTGTGTGCAGGACCCCAGAACTCAGAGCCCTGCTGAGGTCAGCTTACTCCCCCCCTGCAGGCGGACGGGGCGCACAGAGCCCAGCTCGGACACCGACACTGAAACCAGACACGCAGTTCATGTCCTCGGACACATGTTCCAGGGACAGGATGCCCATCCTCATCCTGTGTGTGTGCGTGTGAGTGTGTGGGCATGGGTCTGCACACGCACGTGAGCGTGTGAGCCAGCCAACAGCTGAGCATGTCTGTACTTGCACACGTTAGACTGTGAGCTACAAACACTCCTGAGTGTGTGCATGCACACAGGCAAAAATGTGAGTGTGTAAGCACGTGAGCATCTGCACCACGCATGCACACTCGAGCGTGAGCCAGCGTGCATGTATACAGGTGAGCATGTGCATGTGAGATCGGGTGTGCATGTGTGTGCACGGAGTGTGACCGTTTGTGCACACGACTGTGTGTTTGTATGCACACGTGGGTGAGTGTGTGCGTGTGAGTAGCATTGCACGCTGGCAGTTTTTCCCAGATTCCAGGATCTCGGACACCGTGTTGGGCGAGACGCTGTTTTCTGCACGGAGGTGCTGCCCAAGGAGAGGGAGCTTGGGGCGGAGGCGGGGGGGGGGTGTTCCTGGCCGGATGGACATGTGACCGGACACTTCTTGGAAGTGACGAACGTGACATCCTAGACAGACGCCCCTCTCGCTGCTGGGTGCTGGGTGCAGGGCTGTTTGCTCCTCAGAGCGTTCACATGGAAGAGAAACGTGGAAAAACGCCGCGGCCGCCGTACGGAAGACTTTGCCCGCGTGGTGACGGGAGGGGACTACCTCACCGCGGGTGGAAGGAGAACGACACAGCTGGGTGACTTTCGGGGCTTGGAAGAGAAGGAGGTGGAGGGAGCACAAAGCTAGCGACAGACGGTCAATCTTGAGAGTTTTTCTTTTTAAAAATATGAGCTTTACTATAAAGGGAAAGCGCGTCATGACAACATTTTATGGACAGTTGCAAGTTAGCATGAAGTGCTCGGCTGGAAGGATGCCTTGACCTGGCTCTGCTCTCCTGGGCTGTCTGGCTGGACGTTCCCTGGCTGTGTCCAACCAGACAGCGGGTCCAACCAGACAGGGGAGCGCAAAGAATCTGGGCTTCAGGATCGAATCTCCCAGGTCACCGGCTACGCGGCCTCTCTGACCCTCAGCATCTTTATCTGTGCAATGGGGATAAGGGATCGGCTTCCTCCAGTGGCTCTAAAGAGGAGAGAAAGCGCGCGGACCAGCTTCAACCGAGGGTGGTATTATCCTCGGCTGCACCTTCATGCTTTATAGAAGCACTCGTACCTTGTAGGAGCAAAGGTTCCAAGACAGAATAGAATAGAATGTTGCAATTCAGATTCAACTCACATTTTAAAAAAAATTATTTTTAATTTTTAAAAAAGATTTTATTTATTTATTCTGAGACACACACACACACACACACACACACACACACACAGAGGTGGAGACACAGGCAGAGGGAGAAGCAGGCTCCCCGCGGGGCCCTGATGCGGGACTCGATCCCAGGACCTCGGGGTCACATCCTGAGCCGAAGGCAGATGCTCCACCGCTGAGCCCCGCCAGGCACCCCTCACCTCACATCTTTAAATGTCCAGACTTCCCTAAATTACAATACTTTTTCTATTTATTGTTAGTGCCCATTAAAGTCTCCTTTGTTGAAGACTGTTACAGCTTTAAAATGTATTTTCTTATTGAACCTTTTTTTTTTTTAAACCTCAGCACAGCTCCCCAGTCCATCCTGCGCTACTGGCTTTCCCCCAGGGGTGCTGCCCTCCGGGACCCTGGCCCCGAGCCCCTCGGCGGCGGCGGGATTGTTTCCACTCCTTTGTTTATGCCTCGTGCCCTGGCATCTGCCCGCAGGTGCAGCCGCTAATCGTCCCACAGGTTCATCTGCTGAGGATAAACGACGTAGCAACGTCGGTGCGCGGCGAGGCTGAAGGTCCCTTGTGGAGGAGCCCTTCTGGGGTTGGGGCGCGAGCGAATAGCCCCCGTGAGCCCCACAGCCAACATGGATCTTCGTTACCTCGTCTGAACGTTTCCTCGGTAGGACCAGGGAGCTCTGGCGTTAAAAATGCGCTTCCAGCTTTCGGTTCCAGCAGAGGAGCCGGACGGCAGCGCCGGCTAGAAAGCATCTGCTGCAAAATGTCCAAATCCACGCCACCCGGGACAGCCACGGGGGGGACCACATGCCCCAGCTGTCGTCCCATCACCCACACCATTCCTCTTGAAGCTCTGGGGCTCTCTCTGGATTGTGCCCGTGTTTGCAGAAGTGCGCACGGAGATGGGTCTTCCCAAGAGATTTTTTTTTTTTTGGTTGTTGTGTTTTTTGTTTTTATATATATATATATATATAAATTTATTTTTGTATGTTTTATATATATATTTTCTACGTTTTTATGTATATTTATATATATGAATATATATATTTTCTACATATATATATATTTTTTTATTGGAGTTCAATGTTCAATGGACTGTTTTGGCTTTATTTCGTTCCCCTGTCTGCACGGCGAGCAGCAGCGTCTGCGTGATGTTGCATCTGGGTGCTCTGTGCTGATTTACGCTCCCATTCTCCCGCGGTGGCTCCCTTCGACGCCTTGCCATCGTAGGCGCTGACGAGGAGCGGGCATCTCTGGGGCAGTAGCTCCACGCGGCCCTCACGCCACCCTCCCCGCCCCCAGCCCCCGAGGAAAAGGTCGCGGGGCCGAGGGCTGCGAACATTTTAATGGCTTTGATCTGCATTGTCCGACTGTGTGAAGGACGCTTTTCTGAACCCGATGTACCACTTTGATGTGGTGCTGTTTTCGCGCCGATAAGGTAAGAGAATACTTTGCGCTGATGGAGGGAGTCAGATTTGGGCCTGAAATGGGTTTTCTGCGTAACAGCGAGATGGGACCTAGCGATGCCGCCTGGTGGTCGGGTACTCACCTTTCCTGAAAGATGCCATCTGTCTGGAGCGAGAATGGGCTGGGCCACGCGGGTTCCCCGAGGGACGCGGCCGTGGTGGTGGCAGGTGTTAACGAGCTGGCATAAGGGACTTGGTCCCTCGGAGCGCGCTCGCTGAAGCCATCGCCACCGCCGGCGGTGGCACTGGGAACAGAAGGGACCTTTCTTCAGGCTCGGCGGCCCAGGCCCCTCGGTGCAGCTGCTCAGGAGAGGCCCAGAGCCTCGCCGCCTCCGCTGACCATGCTCAGGACGCTGAGGCTGGCGCTGCTGGCTCTGGTCAGCGTGGCGGGCCCGAGCCAGGCCAGCGGCTTCACAGGTGAGGGCTCGGGGCTCACGTGGGTGATGCTGGAGGAGCAGGGATCTCCCGGGGAGCAGGTCTCCGGAGGACGGTGGGCCTGCAAAGGAGCGTCTGCTTTGAGAGGCGACATCTGTTCCGTCTTGCCAGACCTTCTGGCAGCCACCAAAGAGGTGGTGTGTGTGCGCCTCTGGGTCAGCTGGGGGCCGGGGGAGTTCGCGTGCAGGTTCTGAGGCGGAGGGGCCTGCAACTCTGAATTTCTGCCCGTGGTGTGGGTGCGGCAGGCCCGCAGGCCCTGCAGACTGCTCCGAGTCTCAGAGCCTTGGAGGGGGACCCAGAGCGGTCAGGGAGGCCCCCCTCTGGCCACACGGCCGGCAGCAGCCCGAATTTCCACCCTGATGATCCTTGCCAGGGCCCCTGGCTCGAACCTGCTTCCCCTGCCAGGCAGGCTGGGGATGGTGAAGTGGGCTCTCACGGCCAGCTACCCTCCCCCCCTTGGGGTCCACCAGCCCCAGCATCCTCCTCGGTAAATGAAGGTGAAAAGTGGCCGGCAGGGCAGTGAGGGACCCAGTGAGGGCGCCTGCCCAGAGCCTTTGCCGGGCACCTGTTCCTGCAGAGAGCATGTCTGGTTTCCGAAGCCCCGGGTTGCGGAGAATGGAGGTTGCAAACTTTCACAAACAATCATTTCCCTCTGAACTCTGTCTTACTCAGTTGAGAATTCAAACACATCCACTCCGTTTCTACGCTCGACTTCGTTTTGGCACTGTTTTTTTTTTTTTTTAATTTAATTTAATTTTTTAAAATAAATTAATTTTTATTTTTGTTCGATTTACCAACATACAGAATAACACCCAGTGCTCATCCCGTCAAGTGTCTCCTTCAGTGCCCGTCACCCATTCACCCCCACCCCCCGCCCTCCTCCCCTTCCACCACCCCTAGTTCGTTTCCCAGAGTTAGGAGTCTTTATGTTCTGTCTCCCTTTCTGATATCTCCCACACATTTCTTCTCCCTTCCCTTCTATTCCCTTTCACTATTATTCATATTCCCCAAATGAATGAGAACATACACTGTTTGTCCTTCTCCGATTGACTTACTTCACTCAGCATAATACCCTCCAGTTCCATCCACGTTGAAGCAAATGGTGGGTATTTGTCGTTTCTAATGGCTCAGTAATATTCGTTTTGGCACTGGTTTAAAGTTTTTTCACCCGCTGCCAAATTTTGGTTCGTGATTTCTTTTGCTCGATTTTCCCTGCAAGATGGGTAACGTGTGAACCCCAGAGCTCAGTGGCAGAGAGGACGGGAGCATCGAGAAGCTGGAGCTGTCAGGAACCCCTCGCCGTGCCGTGGGGACTCGGGGGCAGAGGGTCGGGGTTGTGTCAGGGTTACACAGCTCCTTGGCCTCGTGGACCAGGTGTTGCTTTTGCAGGCAGAGCTTCATTTCCTTAATTCCAGGGCATAGTTAGTATTTGACAGATGACAACTCTCTCTCTCTCTGTGTCTCTCATGAATAAATAAAATCTTAAAAAAAAAAAAAAAAGAAAGAAAAGGGGATCCCTGGGTGGCTCAGTGGTTTAGCACAATCTTCAGCCCAGAGCGTGATCCTAGAGTCCCGGGATCGAGTCCCACATTGGGCTCCCTGCATGGAGCCTGCTTTTCCCTCTGCCTGTGTCTCTGCCTCTCTCTCTCTCTGTGTCCCTCATGAATAAATAAATACAATCTTAGAAAAAAGAAAGACAGATGACAAAATGGGGTCACCAGGAGGGCATGAAACATGCTCAGAGTCACAGAGCTGGGATTAGGGGAAGCTGGTGTGAATGAGGATCTTCTGACCCCAGGACCACGCTCACTGCAGGGCTTTCTCTCCCGTGTCTGAGACCAGAACCCAGGAGCCCCGGCTCCCGCGCTGATGGGTCTTGGAAGGATTTGCAGGATGGGAGGTTCTGCTGTAAGGTTTCTCCTCTGGGCTCTGCTAAGAAGCCAGGCGTGGAGAGGACCCGGTGGCTTCTGGAGGAACGCAAAAATCAAAATGAGACAAACATCCCAGAGTTTCAGAGGAAGAGTGTGTGTGTGTGTGTGTGTGTGTGTGTGTGTGTGTGTGTGTGTAGCGTGCACGCACTTTTGATGCAAGAGGGCTCTGCTGATGCTCCGCTGGGACCTCGTCATGATCGGTTGGAGACAGCGGCTCTCTGGAGCCTGGGAAATGTACCTTCGCTAGTGGTTAGCATCTCCTCTTAGGATACGATGCAAAACAAACTCTGGAGCCACCTTGCCAAATTCTCAGTGCGGGAAGCCTTGGCTTGGACAAGGCTGTTGGACGCTGTCACACGTCACGTCTCCTGTCCCTCACCCAAGGGATATCCAAGCTCCAGGCCGTTTCCCTGGGCTGGGAAGCTGGTTTCTGCTGCCCCACCCCAAGCACAAGGGCCTCCCCACTCCTCGCCCCAGCTCCCCTTTGGGGAGAGGGGGCAGCAGGCTGCTGCGTGGCTGCCTCCCAGTCAGCACCGTGGGTGTAGCTCTGGGCTGGGCTTGCTCTGGTGCTGGGGTTCGGCCCCGGGTTCTGCCCAGAGCAAGGCTGCGGGCCCCCTCCTCAACCTGGGCTGGAGGGCTGGCTCGGCTCCGCTTCTCCCTGGGGGTCATCAGCCCCCAGAGTCTCGCTTTCTGCACCCTCGTGGGATGCCGTGAAGCCCAGGGAGGGAGTCTGGGGGCGCCGTCCTGGTGCTGGCGATGCCGACGATTTCTGCTGCCAACACAAAGCTCCTGTCCCCGAGGGGTACACGCTCGGGACAGTTTCCTAAAGCCTCGGCTCACAGGTCAGGCATCTGAGAGCGTAAAGGGCAGTCAGGCCGCCCCTTCATCCTGCCCCGAGAGCCCACAGTGCGGGGCCCAAGGCCGGTGCGGAGTCTTGGCTCCCTGGGGCTGCCTTGACGAGGCTCCAAGCCCTGGAGATTTTCCTCCCAGCTCTGGGACCAGGAGCCGGAGGTCAGGGTGTGAGCAGGGCTGGCTCCCCCCACTCTGTGACGGGGCATCTGCTCCATCCTCTGCCCTGGCGTCTGGGGGTCTGCAGACAGGCTCGGCGCTCCTTGGCTAGTAGACGTATCTCTCCAATGTCCGCCTGCGTCTTCCCGTGACCTCCTCCACGTGTGTGCATGTCTGTCTCTGTGTCCAGATTCCCCCTTTTGTAAGGACACCTGTCATGATGGATTGGAGCCACCCAGTGCGGCGTAGCCCCATCTTAACCAATTAGGTCTGCAGACACCCCTTCCCAGGACTTGAGCACATGGATTTTGGAGGGGTGGGTGGGGACACGATTCGGCCCATAGCAGTCCCTGCTACACGAGGCAACAGAGGCTCCACGGGCAGATGGGACGCCCCAGGACCCAGGCTGGTGAAGGGAGGGGGTGCCCGGGGGTCCTGAGAACCCAGTGATCGTATAACGAAGGGACAGGGGCCGTGGGCGTCTGTGCACAGCAACCGGGCTCCAGGTGAGAGACGCAGAGACGGAGCGGGCAGGTGGGTGTCACACGCTGAGCTTCACCACCTGGGAACGTCTCCTGTGTGCTTGGGCCGCTGCTTATTTATGTTGAACCTCATTCCGAAAAAGGCCGCCCTTGCCATCTGAGCCTGGCACGCAGCAGCCCTTATTGAGGGGACGGTGGCGTACTCGTTTCACATGTGAGGCCCTCGAGGCTCGTGGAGATTCAGAGGCAAGCACAGGATTCTCCAGCCTGCAGAATTGGGGGACACAGGTCAGGGAATGGGGACCTGAGCCCCAGATGTCTAGTCCCTACTGTTTGTGTCTGCAGAGAGCACTTTTGAGCGTGCAGGGTCCCCATTTACACCTGACTTGCCTGAGTTCACGCAATCACCTGACTTCTCTGTGGGCTGGTGGGAAGACTCCCGGGGTGCAGGGGGTGCAGGGGGTGCAGGGGCAGGAGGTCTTGTCTCCCCTGCTCTTGCAGAAGTGGAGGACTGGTCCAGAACCCCTTCTATCCATTTGATTTCGGCTTTTTCTCCTTGGTTGTTTCCTCCATCTCTCCTCCCCACACCCCCAACCACCCCGTAGAAAAAGGCCTTTCCTTGCTGAGCTTCCAACTGTGCAACTACAGCGTGACCCAAACCGTCCAGAAGGTGGAGGCTGTCCAGACGTCGCACGTGACCCACGCTCCCTGCGGCGGGTGGATCCCGTGGAGGCGATGCCCCAAGACCGTGTACAGAACCCAGTACCTGGCCGTGGAGGTCCCCGTGTCCAGGAACGTGACCGACTGCTGTGCGGGTTACGAGCAGCTGGGCCTCTACTGCGTCCTGCGTGAGTCCGGGGCGGCCGGCGGGTAGGTGGGGGGGCCCCTCCCCTGCCCTCTCCCCAGGACCCCTGAAGGGACTCAGCACAGGCCCTGTTCGCACCCCTTAGCCCTCCTGCAACAGGCTAGAGCGTGCACGAGGAAGGCCAGGAGGGCCTGTCCAAGCACAGGCCACCGGCCTACCCCCAGGTCTCGGAACCAGCGGGTCCGGGGGGAGTACAAGTTCCCCCCTGGTGCTGATGCTCTGGGGGCCCCCCTTTGAGAACTTCCACTCTCGAGCAGCCGCTCTCAGGCCTGCCTGCATCCTCAAGGTCCCTGGGCAGCTTTAAAAATGCTAATGCCTGGATCCCATCCTCAGAGAAGGTGATAGAATTGGTCTGGGGCACAGCTGGGGCATTGGGACTTTTTTTTTTTTTTTAAACTCTTGAGTGATTTGAACGTGTAGCTGAGGTTGAGAACCAGCATTGCAACCTCTCCTATATTGGCAGCCGACCGTTTCCTTTTAAAGCTGTAGTGGAATGAGTGTTTCCTTCACCCGAAATCCTAATCTGAGCCCCCACTGTGTGAAAGGAAGGGAAATCCTCCTCTCGGCACCCCCTAACTGCCCAGGGGCCCCCAGGTCCCCTTCCTTCCTCGGGGCTGTTTGGAGGATGCTTGAGGCAGTTCCCCGGGCGGCCAGGGTGGCTGTGCCCGGGGAAGCGTGAGAGGCCAGGGGGGCTGGGCTTTGGGACATTCAGGGCTCAGCCTCTTGACCTAGAGAGAACTTTCCAGAAGACCTCTTCTAGGGGAAAGGATGCATGTGTGTGCGTGTGGGTGGGGCGGTGGTGGTTAAAGTTGAGTCAACTCCAGATCTAAAATGAGTTTCGGAGCTGTCAGAAGGTGTCCCTGACCCCACCCTGCCGTGCAGGGGAAGTGGGGAGGGTGTGGCTCCCCTGAGTTTCCAGGGGCCGCCCCTAGACAGGAGGGTGCTATCTCCAGAGTGCACAGAGCAGCAATCTGGGGGTCTGGGGGGAGGCATCCCCGGGGCCCAAGGCCAGGATGCTGCACACCTGGGGGGTTGGCGCCCACCCCTCCCAGAGTTTGGTGCAGACTCTGCAGAAAGGCCATGTGGGCTTGGCACACAGAGTCATCCTGAGCGTGTCCTTCTCAGGGCCCCAAAGCCACCTCACAGGGGACAGGGATGGCTGACCCTTCCCATTGACCCCGTTGGGACGGCCACACATGGAGATGACGGGTGAAACGACACCACTATAGCCAAGGCCATCGCCGCCACCGATAAAAACCAGGTAGCTCTGGCTGACCTCAGGGCCTGGTCTCAGCTCGGGGTGGGGGGGGTCCCCACTGGTGCCCTTGGGGGCTCTTGCAGGGTGGGGCTGTGCTAGGGGCTGGGTCTGGGGAGCCCCTTCCTGTGCTGACACTGGTCCCCCCGTCTCTAAGGGCCACATGTGCACAGGAAGCCCTGCCTGGCAGCAGCAGCACATCTCTTCCTGGGGAGTGTGGGGGTCCCCGTGTCAGGGAGGCCTCAGGCCGTAGCATCTTGGTCTGGGGGTTCAGGATTTGGTGGCAGAGGTGGGCGCCACCCTGTCGCATCCATCCTCTCTTCCTACCTGCTTGCTGCTCCTGTGACATCACTTGACCAGGGAGGACCAGAGCGTCCGAGGAGCGCCCCCCCAGGGTCTGAGCCCCACCAGCCCCACCCGCCCCACCGGTGCTGACTGGTGCTTTTCTGTCGGGCGGCTGCCCTGCGGGCTCAACAAGCTAATTCTCCCGGGAGACGGAGGGCTGACGTCCCCTCCTTGTCACCCGCTCCTCATCTTTCTTGCCCTCCACAAGCCAGCTCCCAGGAAGTGCCTCCTGTGGGACCTCAGCCCCACCTCTGAAGCGTTGGCACCTTTAATTAGGGACTCAGCAGGTGTGGGGAGGCCCAGAATGTTCTAGATCCGAGAGTCCCATGGGCAGGGCTTTCTGGGGGACCTGCAGGGAATGGTGAGGCTGTGGAAGGGGGACACACCGGGAGCGAGAAAGGGAGGAGTCCCCTGGAGCTCTCATCAGAGGCCCCTCCGAGGCGGCTGAGCGGGGCAGGGGTCCCCCCTGGGTCTTGGGGGGTCGTTCTAGCAGCTGTGTGGGAGCCCGGCAGGAAGGAGAAGAGGAGGCAGTGGGTCTTCATTGCCCACGTCCTTTATGACAGGCCAGCCGGGCAGGTGCCTGGTCGCCGCCGGCCGGCCCGGAGCATCGCCCTAATGCAGATGGGGTCACAGACGGCAGCGCGGAGTGGGGGGCAGGGGTGTCAGGTGCCTCGACCAATGTGGCACTGACTTGGGCCGCGTCTCTGCCACCCCCGGCCGGATTCAGTTTGTGGCATCTGAGGAAGGGGCGGGGGCGGGGGGGAGGAGCAGCGGTGCAGCGGCAGGGGCACAGAGCCCGGGCCTCTTCCCCAGGAGGGCCCCTGCCCGATGCCAGGGCTGGGGTGACACGCAGCTGCCACCGGGCCGAGCAGGTGGCAGCACCGCCCTCTTCATGCTTGCTCGCCTCCTTTGATCAGAGCTCGAGCGTCTGATCAGAGCCCTTTCAGAGGTGCCTGGTGACAGGCTGGAAGGGAAGTGGGAAGTCTCGGGGGTGCCCCGCGACACCCGCGGGTCGATTTGCGCAGAACGAGGCAGGGCTGGGACCCTGCAGTAGCGGCGGGGACAAGCCTAGGAATGTGGGGGGCGGGCAGGAGGGCAGCAGGTACCCTTCCCTCCGAGTGTGGGGTGACCTGCATCTCGGCGACGGGTTTTCTGGGCCGGGGCCACCGCGAACCCCTCAGACGGGCTGGCTTCTGTCCCCGCCCACTCAGCAACGGGCCTTCTGAAAAAGGGAAGGCAGTTATGGGTACCCATGTGATGTCCTCTGCGCTCTAGATGACTTTTTCCATTTATTTTTTTTTTCAAGTCCAGCGTGGGGGAAACAATGATAAGTCACCCACGACTTTATTTAAATGTATCGTCAACATAATCACAGAAGTGAACGCGCGAGCCTTGCCGAACAGCTGGAAACCTAGAAGAGAACGAAGAGAAATTAGCCGGTCGCCCACTGCCCGCGTATACCCGCGGTCCATATTTTCCCGTGGCCCCTGCTCATGGCAGGCTAGAAAGCCTAGAAAAGGCTTTTTTCTAGAAAAGCCCGGTCGCCCCGGTTGGGATTCTTTGTACCATCCTCTTACCACTTAGCAATTCCCCTGGAACATCCTTCCCGTCAATAGATATGACTTAGCGGCCACATGGCGCCGTGTCGTGGGCATGGAGGTAGTGGCATTTATGAAGCAAGCCCCCCCACCCCCGCAGTGCATCTAGTTGCTCCCAATGTCTCAGGTGGCACAAACACGGCTGTGCATGGTTGGATGATTCACTGGCGATGGATTCTCTGGGTGGGGAGAGTCTTGGCTGATGCCCACCTGCAGGGGTGACACCCCTGGTTTCTGCGGGCTCATCATTCTGGGCAAGCACGAGACCCCTTGGGGCCGGGAGGCTCCCCCCCTCCCCTCCCCTCCCCTCCTACAGATGACCAGGACCCCTATGGGGGGAAGGAGGCAGGGTGGAAACGATTATTCCAGGGCCCCGTCAGATTCCCAGCCCCGGGGACACTTCGGTGCCACGGTCGCGATGGAAACCTCCCTGCTGTCTGGTTGGCCTGTGACCAATCGTGGGTTGCCAGGCACTGGGCAGGCCTGTTGCACTGTTGGTGCCGAGTTCATGGAAGGAGCAGCGGCTTTTTGACTTTCCACCCGGTTGGAACTGTTGACTGCTCCCCTGGGCCCTCGGAGAGTAAGTAGCGGGGTGAGGAGGACGGAGGGGGAGCGCGGGCAGCAGCCGCACTCAGGTGAACGTGACCTTGAGACGTGACCTGTTGCGATTGAGCAATTGTTTCTCGAGGAGCCACTTTTTCTCCATGGCCTGGTTTTTCTTCGCATCTAAGTGCACCTCTCGGTTTGGCCTGGCTGTAGATTTGTAGAGAGGTGGTTCCCATTCTCCCTCCCCGGCTCCCCCGAGGGGAGCGCCTTCGGTTACCCTGGCGCCTTGGTCCCCACGGAGGAACCGACTTTATGCTTCATTTAGAGTTCACTATTTTTTCCCCCCAAGTGTCATTTTTTCCCCCCAAGTGTCATTTTGTTCTGTCCCGGGAGCCCAGGTGACATCTGGTCTCATGTCTCCTTAGCCTCGGGACCCTTGATTTTTAGGATGGGAGGGAAGGAAACGAGCCAGAGGTCGTTGAGCGGTGGCCCTGCAGGGATGCTGGTGTCTGCACCCCAGCGACGGTCTCGGGCTACACCACAGGCCCATGCTCCATGTCCCCAGAGCCAGGCCCAGCGTGGCAACGTCGCTGGGACCTCAGACTCCAGAATGGGCACCTGCATGTCTGGGACGTGGCGGGGGAGCCACAGACAGCGTGGAAAGGACAGCGGTACCCAGGGGGACTTTCAAGCCCTCGCTCAGCAGTGTGGGTCAGGCAGCGAGCGGTTGGTGGCCTGGCTCCCCCAGAAGAGCGATGCAGACTCTCCCCCTCGGGGCACTTCCGGCTTTCTCTTCCCCTCCTTGGCTGGCACAGCTACCCTGGGTGATGTGCTCCCGCACAAGGACCTCCCCCCCTTCTTTCTGTCTGTGGAGCATTCTGTGGAGACCGTGGGGGGACCCAGACTGTCCCCAGGACTGCAGCCCCTCCACTTCCCTTCCACATGGGACCCCACGCATCTCCCTCCCCACTCTCGAGGGACGTTTGCAGAGGGTGGTCACCTGCTGGCCTCTTCTGCATTCCCTGGAGTCTGGAGGGCCCGGAACTGCACTTCCAGAGGTCCTGGGGGGGGGGGGGCTTTAGATGAATCTAGACAGAGCTGTGCCCGGGCTTGCCTGACACCCAAGGTAGCTGGAGTGCTCGTCTCCGGGGTGGGTGACAGGAAGGCTGCGGATGACACAGGCCCTTCCTCGGACACCTGCACTGGGGCCTCACCTTCCTTGGGCCCCTCCCTGCTGCCCCCAGTTGCCTCGAGCTCTCAGCTGCGGGGCTCCCTTTGTCCCCGGCTGCCCTGAGCCCAGCTGCACCTCTGGGCGTGTAACCGCTCAGGCTGCCACAGGTCCTGCTGCAGGAGCACCCCCAGCAGAGCGCCCCTGCCTTGAGGGCAGCATCCTGGCCTCCCCAGGGTCAAGTTCTCCCTGCTTTCGAGCTTTCCATCACCCTAAGCGCCAGCACCGAGACTCCTGGCCAGGTCCCCCTGAGGGCACGTATTCTTCTGGTAGCTTTGCTGCATCTCAGTCTCCAAAAAGCCGTTTTCTTCAAAAGCCCCCCATGTCTCTCCCACTCCTGGGGTAGTTCTGTAGGTCTATGTGCATACTGGCTCTGCCCCCTGGAATCTAAGTGTCCTGAAGGCAGGGACTTTGCCTCTGGCCTGCTGCTGAATCCTGGGCGCCTGGCACTTGCCTGATGCACAGTAGGTTCTCTGTAAATATTGAATGAGTGAGTGAATGAATGAGTGAGACACGGAGCAGCAAGGGGGTCTCTGGGGGGTGGAGCCCCTGCACCTGGCCTAGAAAGAAGGGGACACCCAGCCCCCCAGCTCACACTGTCTCCTCCCAGGAAAGATGGTCAGACTATATTAAAGTCAGAGCAAATGGCTCTGGATGGTTGCTCTGTAGGACGTGGTGAGGCGATGTCCAGCCCGGACACGGCCCTTGGGCAGGTCATGCTGCGTGTCTCCAGGAACCACAGGTGGCATCCAGTGTCGGGAGTGCCCGAAGCAGTGCTTGTGGCCGGCATCTCTGACTGTTGATCTCTTTCCCCCCAGCCCTGAATCGGTCCAGGGAGTTTGCCTCGAGACCTGGAGTCTGCCCGGAGGTGGGGTCAGAAGCACCTGTGTCACCATGCATGCTGGACATCGACTGCCCCGGGCTTTGGAAGTGCTGCCCCTCATCCCGGGGCCACCACTGCGTGGCTCCTGCTCCCCGAGGTAGGGTTGAAGCCCCGGTCTGAGTGAAGGTTGGGGCGGAGTGGGTTTCCAGAAGCAGCAGCAGCTCCGACTCACAGAGAGCCTGCAGCCGTGTGCATGGGCACGTTCCACTCCTGGGCAATGTCTTTGTCCGAATCTGGCCCCTGAAATCTCAGGGGGGCGGAGAGCTCCCAGGTGCCCTGAGGAAGGAAGAGAGTCTTGGAAGAGCAGGGACTCCAACCTCCCAAGTGTGCCCGGGGAAGCCCAGGGGCTCTGGCTGGTGCTGGTTGGAAGCCGAGCTGCGTCACAGCAGGGAGATGTGAAGTTGGTGACTGGTGGCCCTGCAGGACCACAGGGACCAAGGTCATTCTCAGGGCACGGGTTTGGCAGGTCTGTGGCCTGGCCCTCACGACATACCTGATAGGTCTGAAAAGTTCTGCTCTTTTTTTTTTTTTTAAAGATTTTATTTATTTATTCATGAGAGACAGAGAGAGAGGCAGAGACCCAGGCAGAGGGAGAAGCAGGCTCCATGCAGGGAGCCTGATTGATGTGGGACTCCGTCCCGGGACCCCAGGGTCACGCCCTGGGCCAAAAGCAGATGCTCAACCACTGAGCCACCCAGGTGCCCCTGAAAAGTTCTGCTCTTGACCGTGGGCTGCCCCCAGGAGAACGGGTCGGTCAAGGTTCAGAACTAGGGAAATATATGATAAATAATGTGTATATATCATATGGGATCTATGTCACAACGTTACAGCATCCGTAGAGTATATATCGTATTAATACAGGATGAAGTAACAGGATACACGGTGTAAAATATCACATTACGTATAATGTGAATCAATTATACTCCTACACTATATACATTATCGTCTAAGTTATTTATAACGTATCCAGTATTATCTAGGGATGGTATACACGGTAATATGCTGTACAGTGTATGTAGGGTTATATACTTTGGGGTGTAAGAGAAATGAGGGGTGTCCCATGCTGTCCCTGGTGGCAGATTTATGTGGGCCTCCGTGGGCCCCAGCCTGTCCTGGGCCTGTAGCTCATCAGGATGTGCCCTCGTGCAGCTCCAGAGAGGAACCCGGTGACCTTCTGGTACAATGTGACTGTCCTGGTGAAAATGGACTTCAAGTTGCTTAAGGAAGTGGACCCCCGACTCCTGGATCACATGCGGCTTCTGCACTCCATGGTAGGTGAGGCAGGGGGTGGCGGATGCGGGGAGCCTGGTCCGGCCTCCTTTCCAGGGCAGGTCCCCCAGGGCTGGTATAGGTGCAGACCCTGGGTGGGGATCCAGGGTGGGGGAAGTTCCACAAGTGACCCCAAAATGCCTGACTCTGAACCAAATGTGAATTCTTTTTTTTTTTTTTAATGATTTTTATTTATTCATGAGAGATGCAGAGAGAGGCAGAGACACAGGCAGAGGGAGAAGCAGGCTCCATGCAGGGAGCCCGATGTGGGACTCGATCCCAGGACCCCGGGGTCACAGCCTGAGCCAGTCAGACACTCAACCACCAAGCCACTGGTGTCCCCCAAATGTGAATTCTTAATTAAAAAAAAAAGACAGCTCTAAAGAGGTGTGATTTATGTGCAATAAAATGCACACCCGGCAGTATGCAGCTTGTTCTGAGGCAGAGGCGATGTCAGCTACCCCCTCACCGCTTAGAGCACGGAACCCTCGATCTTTTAGCTTAAATCAAAGCGTGCCCCAGTGTAGACGCCTCAGCTCCAGAGCTGTGCCCTCACTAACCTCACTCAAGGTCGCTGAGGTCCTCGCTCCCGCTCGGTGGAATTCTGCAGGCATCCTGGTAAGCGCTGGGCGGGGACGCGTCCATGAGGGTCCTCGGCCTGTCATCACAGGGTTCCCCCAGGGTCCTGCTTTCCACGCACATGAAGCCAGGAACACGTCCCACTGTGATAACCAAAAATGTGTCTAGATGTGGCTGCGCGTCCCCTGAGGGGTGACCCGGGTCCTGGTGAAGAGGCCCCCGTGGGGGGCACAGCTCGTCCTTGCTGCCACTTGCGGAGCCTCCTCACCGGGAACCCTCGCCCGCAGCTGCTGGCGCCACCGTCCTGGGAGCCTTGGGGTGGCCCGGGCACGGCTCCTGGTCACCGCAGGGCGGCTTTCCCAGGGTGACAGTCCCAGGTCAGGGTCACTTCCTGGGCGAGCGACCCGTGCAGCCGCCCTATGGATACAAGGGCCTCACCCTCGGCTTAATGCTCAGTTGCTGCCTCTTGAAATGTGCAATAATTTTTGAACAAGGGGCCCCACGTCTCCCTTCTGCATCGAGCCAGGCCCATGACGTGGCCGGTCCCACCTGACCTTTAGGGCCCATCGACACTCCCCATCTGTAGCTGGGGATCACGGTGTCGGTCACCGAATGGGGTCCCTTGCTGGTGTTTGGACCAGCCGGCAGGGGCAGCCCCAGGACGGATGGCACTCCCACTCACCTTGCTCTGGGCTGCCCACCTAGACAGCTATTCCAAGGCGTCACCTCCACCAGGAAGCCTCCTTAACTGTCCCAACTGCAAGTGATTTTTGTCTCTTTGTGGCTTCTTGAGGGGCTGGGGCAGCCCAGTTGGCCAGGGGAAGCCAGGCTGCTTGGCAAATCCCGACACTGCCACTCATCCCCGTGTGACCCTGGGCGAGTCACCTCTCTGTGCCTCAGTTACCTCCGGTAAATAGGAGTAATCCTCGTCTCACCTGGGACAGGGCTTTGAGGGCTCGGCAGTTCACGTCGCGAGCTTACAGCCGTGCTGACAATGCAGGTTCCCAGAGGCGGTCGTTGGTGTTTTATTTATTTATTTTTTTTTTTAAATTTTTTTTAATTTATGATAGTCACACACACACACACAGAGAGAGAGAGAGAGGCAGAGACACAGGCAGAGGGAGAAGCAGGCTCCATGCACTGGGAGCCCGACGTGGGATTCGATCCCGGGTCTCCAGGATCGCACCCTGGGCCAAAGGCAGGCGCCAAACCGCTGCGCCACCCAGGGATCCCGGTCGTTGGTGTTTTAAATATTACTGTCCCGGGTCACCCCTTTCCCTGTCGGGTGCTCCAGGCAGACTGTTACCACCCACAGGGGTCCTGTCTCCCATGGGTGACTCAGGGATCCCCACGTGGTGCCCTGTTCTGGCTCCCGCCTGACGAGCCCTGTGTCCCCCGTGAGGGCGTGTCAGGGCTGCTGGGGCGCCCCCCCCAAACCGCCCTTCTGCGCCCCCAGGGAGGCTTGGCTGGCAGGGCCTGCTCCCGTGCCACCCATCTTCCCGGCGATCGTGTGACCAACGTGGTCCTGGGGTCTGGAGGCCGGAGGACTGGGAAAGCAAACGTGCAGGAAATGAGGAAAGGGATCTTTAAGCCTCAAAAGCATGATGGGAAGCAAACCCAGGCGTGCCCAATAGGAGACTGTGCCTGACCCCATCTACGTCTACCTCCGGGTGAGGGGGACCCGGGGTCCTGGGGCGGCCCTGACGCAGCCCCACAGGCGGGAGGCTCGCACGGCGGCCCCTTCTGGAGGCCGCGAGTCTGGACGCAAGTGCAGGCAGGGCCACCCCAGCCGACAGCCGCAAGGGAAGGGTCCGTCCCAGGCCCCTGTCCCGGGCCTGTCATGTCTGTGTGTCCAGAGTTCTTTGTGGAAGGACAACGGTCGTCCCGGTCCCGGGCCCACCCCAGTGACCGCATCATAACTAACGACGTCTACAACGACCCTATGTCCAAACAAGGTCACATTCCGGCGTTCTGGGGTTAGGACTTCGACACGGGTTTTTTTTTTTTTTTTTTTTTTTTTTTGAGGGACCCCCGTTTAACACCCGACACCTGTCTGCAAAAGTATTTAGGATCTGGTTGGCAGGGCTTTTACCGGGATGATGACAGATAGAGAACCATTGCAGAAGGTCTTTTCTGCGGAGCGGGGCGGTGTGTGTGTGCACGCGCGTGTGCGCACAGTCTTTACTCCTCTGGGCTGCAGTCTCCCCGTCCGTGTGACGGGTGTCCGTCCACCGAGGGACGCTCTGACTCTGGCTTCGCAGGTCACCAGCGCCTTGCAGCCGCTGCGCCCCGCCGTCCACCCCGTGCAGTCAGCCAGCGGGGACGCCGCCACCACCGTGTCATGGCTGCTGCTGGGCCTGCCGCGGCTGGTGCCCGTGGCCACCGTCTCCGTCATGCTGGACGAGGTCGTGAAGCGCGTCTATGAAGTGATCAACATCCAGGTGCAAGGTACTGCTCCTTCCCTCCGTCCTCCCCTGTGTGGGGGGAATGGGGGGGGCTGCAGGACGGACGGTCCAGCGGGTGAGGGGAGGCCTGACCTTTCTTTAGCTCATTCTGGCCCAAACCAAGTTTAAACTCTGAGCTCCAAGGTGAAGGATTTTTTTTAATTTTTTTTATTTTTTAATTTTTTTAAATTTTTATTTATTTATGATAGTCACAGAGAGAGAGAGAGGCAGAGACACAGGCAGAGGGAGAAGCAGGCTCCATGCACCGGGAGCCCGACGTGGGATTCGATCCCGGGTCTCCAGGATCGCGCCCTGGGCCAAAGGCAGGCGCCAAACCGCTGCGCCACCCAGGGATCCCTGAAGGATTTTTTTTTAAAAAGAGATTTTATTTATTTATCTTAAAGCGAGCAGGTGCACGAGTGGGGGGAAGGGCAGAGGAGAGATTCTTTAGGCCGACTCCCCGCTGAGCGTGCAGCCTGACCTGGGGCTCGATCTCACGACCCCAAGATCATGACCTGAGCTGAAACCAAGAGTCGGACGCTTACGTGCCCCCAGAAGGGTTTGCACCGACATCGCCCTTCCCTTCGCTGGCCCCCTCGTGTCTCCTCCACACCCTTCCACCCAAGTGCTGGTGAGCAGGTCCCAGAACAACTGAACCGCAGCCTGTTTCTTCAGTTCTTGGCTCCCTGACCTTCCCTCTTGCCATTTCCCACCTTTGCCAAGGACACCCTTGGCCCTAGGAGGCCCGGTTAGTAGCACAGCCACAAAATTGTGCTAAACACACAGAAGTAGTCTTGTTTCTAGAAGAAATCACCTGGTCTCCTTCTTAGGGGTGGGAGTGGGGGGGTCTTTGCCGGGGGTCAGCAAACGTTTTCTGAAATGGGCCACACAGTAAATATTTTTGGCTGTGGGCTGCACGGCCTCTGTCTCAACAGCTCGGCTGTGCCCTTGTGGCCTGAGAGCAGCCGTGGATGGCGTGGGAGCGGAAGGCTGGGCTCCATCCGTGGAACGTTCTTGCCCATGGCGGGAGGCACCTGCTGCCTCCTGGGCTGAGGGACAGTCGGTCTCTCTTGCTGCTGGAGAGTCTGTGACCGCAAAGGTCATGCATAAAAAAAGGGTGTGCCAGGGTCTGGAGACCAGCTAAAGCTCTGGGGATTGCATGCCACTGCCTTCAAATCCGCAGCTGTTCCTGAAGACCAGACTGAGCCGTGCCAACAACCGAAGGGGCTGTCCTGTCTGTTCTGATGAGGCTCCCCCCCACCCCCACCCCGGTCAGAGACCATGAGAATGCACCAGTAGTGAGCAAGTCCAGTTTATGACTCAAGGCCATGAGAGAGACAGAGGGGGGGGGGGGAGAATGGACCAGCAGGGGAGCCCGGGCCATCTGGTGGGGGGTGTTGGAGAGTCTTACTGCAGGACTGTGTGGGGAGTCTAAGGAAGGGGGCCTCTATTCCAGGTTAGACACCCCAGTGAGCATGTGCAATGCTGAGACTGGGTGTCTCGGTAATCTCGTCTAGAAGGAGGGGGAGGCTAGCACGAGGAGAAGCCATAGCTGGTGAAGAGCTAAGTCTCTCATTTCAGCCAGGACGGGGGGTGCTGCTTTGCAGGTGACTCGGTGTCTGTGTTTCCTGCCTGGCCTGGGTAGGTTTGTGACGTGGCCTTGCTTTGTCCCCCTTCATCCCGGTTGCGGAGCAGCCTTGTCTGGGCTGGGGTTCTGCTAGACCATCCGGCTGGCGGGAGAGTGACAGGTCTCTTCTGAACGCCAAGGGGCGGCTCCATTCTCTTTCTGGTCCAGAAGACTGCCCGTCCACAGGCTCTATTCCTAGGCAGGAGTTTCGGACCTCCTCATTTCATGACCCTTCAGACTCGGCACAGCCCCTAAGCAGTTCTTGCTGGTAGCAGCAGCCAACCCCTGCCACTGCTGCCAGGTGCCCATGGTGCGGCAAGGTGAGCACGCCACGTGTCTGGGACTTGGGCCATCTGCGTGGATGAAGGCGCCCGGCCGGCCCAGGGGCTCTCTGAGACAGAAGTTACCCTGGGATCACTGCCCAAGCCACTTCTTCAGCCCTTGGGACACCAGCCTGGAGGTTAATGGGAATGACCAGGTGCTTAGGGCTGTGACGAGTGTCTCACCCACTCCTCTTGTCAATAGATGTTGGCGAATGCTTCCTGGATGATCTCAGTGCCTGCTCCGGAGGGGAGCAGTGTTTGCACATGGAGGGCTCATCCCAGTGCACCTGCCACCCCGAGCTGCCGGCCTTGACTCCCCAGAAGCTGAACCGCACATGTGGAGGTGAGTGATTGGGGCCCCCCTGGTGGGGGAGGCATGGCTGAGGGAACCTTCTCAGCCTAAATGGTCCACAGGCCATCGTGTCTTGCAAAGAGGGTGTTACAGGCTCATGTTCAGAGGAGAGTCATTTCCAGCATCCTGGATCCCCTAGTGGGCTGTTCTTGGGTTCGTCCTTGGGGTTAGTGAATATTTATGTGCCGTCCACCGTGCTGGATGCAGGTAATAGAAACACGTGCAAATAGGTTACAACTTTTGCTCTTGGGAAACTCAGTAGAGAACACAACAGACGCTTGCCAGGCGTGACGTGCAAGGAAGATGCCTGTATAGCTCACTGCTTATGTCTGGACCCTTCCGAGAGTGAAGGGGATGTGATCAATACTTACACCAGGACCACAGTAGTGACCTGGTCTGTCCCTGTGATCCCACAGTCAACCTAGACGACACCGACGAGCAAGAGCCTGGCTCTGGCCCAGGTGGGTCAGGGGAGGTGACAGGTGTATACCGGGTGTGGGGGGTGTGCGTGTGATGGGCTTCTACTGAGCAGTGGCTGCGTTGTGAAAGTGCTGCAGCGTGGGTCTGCGGGGGGCTGGAGTCTGGGGGCCGGAGGGCGGTGTGGAGGGGTGGAATCAAGGCATCCGTTGGAGATGAGAGCCCTGGGGACTTACTGATCAATTCGATGCAGGAGAGGAAGAGGGGGAAGGGGCAGCTCGCCCCCGTCCTGGTTGAACCGCGAATATGTGGTGATTCGCGGGTGAGTCAGGGCTGGTGAGGGTGGTTAGCCTCGTCTTGGATGATAGTAGTTTAAACTGAGGTGGAGGTGGAATCGAGGGTCCGTGCCAGGTGCAGACCAAGTTGGACATTTGGTGCTGGAGCCCCGAGAGGGCTGCGCTACACGCCTAACTCGGGGGGTGTCTGCATCCCAGGGTGGCACTTGGACTACGGGCTTGACTGGGAGAAGGGCGGGGGCCTTGGCTGGGACTCCGTGCAGGTTGGGGTGCTGACGAATTGCCGGGCGAGGCAGGAAGCATGGCAGGAAAGAGCATCCAGCGGTCAAGGAGGAACCATCCTTCTCAGACGTGAACCCCAAGGAGGCTCAGGAGAATGAGGCTGAGCCCCAGGAGGCCTGGACCCCCGGGAGGGCCTTTTGCAAAGACGGGAGTTGCCAAAGCACATTCGTGTGCTGGCGGTCCTCCGAGAGGCTGCCCTTGGAAAGTCCTCTCCGCCTCCCCCATGTCCCCCCCGCCCCAGCTGGGGATGATGGTCGCCTGCAGTTGTTGGGGTGTACGGCTCAGCCTGCAGGGCTGCCTGTCTGTAGGCAGCCGGGCCGCGGGTGCAGCTGGGATGCTGAGTGGAAGATGAGCAGTTGATGGAGGGAGCAGTGAGGGTCAGGTTAGCCTTCATTCATTCATTCATTCATTCGTGCATCCATTCCCATATACAACACACTTTAATGAGTATCTGCTATGTTCCTCGGTGTCCAGGAGCCCTTGCTCCCTTGGTTCCCATTTCAGTGAGGAAGAGGACGCACATGTGGGCAAACACCAAATGTGGGGCAGCGGTTCAGGTGCAAGACAAAGGAGAGTGATGGGCTGGGGGTGTGGCCTCAGAGGTGGTGACTAGGGGAGGCCCCGGGACATGGTGACCTTTGGGTGGAGACCAGAGTACAGTCTTGTCTGAATAACACGCCCCGCAGCGGCCCACCTGCTAACCCAGGGCCTGTGGTTGTCCCTCACGAGGCAGAAGGCACTTTGCGGATGGGATTAGCCAAGGGGCCTGAGCTGGGGGGACAGTGGTGGCTTATTTGAGGGGAGCGGAGGGGGCACAGGCTCTGGGCAGGGCTTTGAAGGTGAAGGGACCACCGGCCACAGAGACTGTGCAGGGCAGAGCCTGAATTCTCCCCAGAAGTCTCCAGAAGGAGCACAGGCCTGCCCACACCTGCATCTTCAACCTCTCACATCCAGAGCCCTAAGAGTGAATTTCTCTTGTTTTGGGGTCATTGGTTACAGAAGCTTCGGAAACTCGCACACAGAGTGAGGTCAGGCCCCAGCAGAGGCGCGTGCGTGATGGGGTCCAGAAGCCAGGAGGCGGTGGGGACGGCATGGCGAGGAGGGGGTTGGGGGTTGGGGACAGGGGGCAGGGCCAGACACAACCCGCCCGGCGCAGGGGGGATAAGGCCACGGGGATTCTTAAGTCTTTATTCCGGAAACTTGTAGACAGATCGAAGCCTAGAGAGGAGTGTGATAAAGGTCCGCTGACCCCCTGGGGACCCCTTTTGCTCCATCTCTGTCCCTATCTGCTGCCCGCCCCCTGCCCCATCCTTCTGAACCCCCTTCAATGTATCACCCCATCTGTCACACTCCAGGATGTGACTCTAGGAGATGAGAGAGAGAGATTTTAAAAAACCCGAGTATCAGATCATATCATCCCTTAAAAACCCCAAACCACAGTTCCTTAAACTCATCAAACATCCAGTCATTTGAAATCTCTCATTTTCCCATCATCATCCTAAGTTTTTGACAGTTTGTTTGAGTTGAAATCTGGGGTTTCCCTACACCTCTCTGGTTCTCCTTGTAATGGCTGGAGGAGTTGGTGCCCCTTCGCCCAGTGGGGTTTCCCATAAGCTGGGATCTGCCTATGGGCATCCAGGGGCCCTAATACCTGCATCCAGGGGCCCTAATACCTGTCCCCATTCTCTGGATTTTCTAACCCACAGTTAGCTCTTCCTTTAATGGGGCTGGATCCTACGCATCTGATGAAGCCAATGGATCCCTTCACAAAATGTTCCCAAGTGCATCAAGTATATGGGACGACAGAGCAATTTGACCATATCAAGACACAGTTATCAAAATCTCATGGCCCCAAATGGTGACACAACCATCCAAAGCCACACTGTCCCCTCCCATCCCTTCGGTCAACTGTCCATTGCTGACATGGCTGCTCTGTCTGCCTGTCAGAAGCCTTCAGAGAAGGGCATGCAGGTGGCATCATGTCCCAGAGACTCCTGCTGGAACCAGGTCCAGTTGCCTACTCCGGCACCATCTTCATAGAAGGTCTTTCCCTGTCACCTTCCTTTCCCTGTGCGCCTCCCGTTAGTGGCCCCAATTTCCCAGAGTACCTGCTTGCAAGCCCTCGTCTCAGTCCTCGCCTGTTTCTGGAGAGCCCAACCTGAGTTTGTACACTATGCACATCTTCACGCATTGATTAAATCATGCAGTTCAGCAGTTGGAGTGATGAGCACAGATGATGCTCAGAGGGGTGCCACATCGTCCTGTGATACGGGACTTCTGTGGTTTCCGCCGGTACCCGGGTCACGAATGAAGCAAAGGTTACATTATATTAGATGTGCATGAAAATAAAGATTCTTCTTCTCATCTATATGCGTGGACCCCTGACGTCTGCCTCTGGTCTCCATCCAGGTTAATAACCCCTAACGCAGAGGCACCTTCAGATTCAGATTCAGATCTGGCCTTTTTTTTTTTGTCAAGGCTCCTTCGTACGCCATAGGTTGCACGTCCTATTTTTCCACAATACGGTGTTGTCTCTGCTCCTGTGGCCTTCGTGGCAGGAGATGAGCAAGCAGGGCTTTGGTGGGACTGCGCTCTGAGTAAGACAGGGCTCTGGAGGGCACACGGGATGACCTGACGCACCTGTGCTCAGGTGTGCTCTGCTGCTGGGTGGAGAACGGACCAGAGGACCAAATCCCATCTCTCCTTCCTTGGTGATGGAATGTGGAGTTTTCTGTGAAGATGTGCCCAGCTGCAAAGGTTATGTTTCTCTCCCTCTTTGCAGGTAGGGTGGCCGTGGGACTCACCTTAGCCGGTGAGATATAGTGGACGCTTCCATGGGAGGTGAGAAGACTGCGTGAGGGTGCTGGCCCTGCTGAGATCAGGGTGGGCACGGCGCTACGATGGCCAAGGCCCGATCACCATCCAAGCCCCATGGTGGCCTTGAGGTTAGACCCTAGGGATGGAGGAACAAAGAGCAGAGAAGGAGCTAGGCCCCAGGTGCCATAGATGTTCTCCATGTGAGGGGTTCACGTGTGGGGTCCGGCCTGCTCCATGTGCAGCAGCTGATCCCACTCTGAGTTGGGGCAGGGCACAAAGCAGGGAGGCAGCAGTTCAGGCAGGGTGCCCGGAGCAGTGGCTGGTGATGGGACAGTGGGCGTGGTGGGGACAGGCACCGGCAGGACAGCAGGGCATGAACATGTTGGGCAGGAGAGGAGGCGTGGACGGCCTCGGCACCTGCTCTCCAGTGGCCCGGCCGAGATGCAGAGACAGCCCACTCCTTGTGGCCACGAAAACTTGGTCTTGTCATTCTGGAACCTGGTTTATTACTCTAACAACTTCTACCGACAGAGGAAGGTGAATGCCCGTCCTAGTGCCCCCAGAAGACTGTTTTTATTTTTGCTAAGTATTTATTTATTTATTTATTTATTTATTTATTTATTTATTTATGCTAGGTTTTTTTTTAATATGCTAGGTTTTTAAATGTTATTTAAATCCTGCTACCAATACAACTTTGCATCCTGCTTTCTTTACTCGCCATTATGTCACATAAAGTTTTCTGTGGGAGCGAATTGGGCTTCATGATAAGGATTTCCGATGGTTGAGTCATAGAGTGGCCCCCCTCAGAGGCAGGCTTGCTTTTCGTGGGGTCACTCACCTGCGGTCAACCGCGTCCTGGAAGCAGATGATCCTGCTTCTGATGTGCGGTCCGGATGTCGACAGTAGCCTAACGCTGTGTCACAGCGGCGCCTCACCTTGTCACATCGGTATTTTTGTTATCTCCTGTCATCATAAGAAGGGTGAGGACAGCGCAATAAGATATTTTGGAGAGAGAGAGAGAGAGAGAGAGACCACATTCACGTAACTTGCATTACAGTGTATTGTTAGAATTGTTCTTTTATTATCAGTTGCCGTTGCTAATCTCTTACTGTGCCTGGTTTAGAAGTTAAATTTTATCTTAGGAATCTATGTGGGGAAACACATGATGTATGAGGGTGTGGTGCTCTCCGTGGCTCGGGCATCTGCTGGGGGCCTTGCGATGTATCCCCCCACGGGTAAGGGCGACCTCTGTCATGACCGGCTACGGCAATGATACGATGCTCTTAGCTACTTTTCTCAAGGGATGGGGGCAGTTAGCTTGCTCCCAACATTTTGCCATGAAAACTAGAACTTTCACTAACATTGTGAAGTGGTTATAGAGCTTATTGTTTTTTTTAATTTTTTTAAAAAATTTATTCATGATAGACATAGAGAGAGAGAGAGGCAGACACACAGGAGGAGGGAGAAGCAGGCTCCATGCCAGGAGCCCGACGTGGGATGCGATCCTGGGACTCCAGGATCGCACCCTGGGCCAAAGGCAGGCGCCAAACCGCTGAGCCACCCAGGGATCCCTATAGAGCTTATTGTTATCACTGAGTGTGAACTAGATGTTTATAAGGGGACAGACCGGCGAGGACCCTCCCTTTGTTCGTAACAATAACACAGCCAAGAGCCGCTCAGCACTTAACTCTCCTGGGCTTTGAATGAGCAGTTTACAGTCTCACCTTATTTAACCCTTAGAACACCCCCAGGATGGGGAGCCCCTGGGTGGCTCAGTGGTTGAGCATCTGCCTTCGAGCCCAGGGTCCCACCCGCATCGGGCTCCCCACAGGGAGCTTGCCTCTCCCTCGGCCTGTGTCTCTGCCTGTGAATAATAAATAAAATCTCAAAATCTCAAAAAAAGAAAAAAACCAAAACAAAACAAAACGCCCCCAGGAGGCATCTGCCCTTACTGTGCTCATTTTCAAAAGAGAAAGTCCCAAGTAAAGGAAGGTCACCAGTCGGTACGAGGTCCCCAAGCTGATTCTATGAGACAGCCCGGTCCCTGTCCATCACCGGAGGTGACCTTTCCCAGCCTCCTCTGGCTGGAGGGCGCCTCCGATTCTGGATTATCTGTTCCTGATCCAGAGCTGGCGCGGGGCCTCCTGCGGGGACTCCCCTGTGGCCATGCCCCTTCTTTCCCACATCCGTGTGCCGGGCTGGGGGTTGACCAGTGCTCTGGAGCAGTGGGGCTTTCTCTTTGCTGGTGCAGAGCGTGACGGGGGTGACGATATCAGGTTCTTATTCGCTGCCTCTTCCCGCTGATGGGGTGGAGGCTGTGAGCTGATGCTGGGACGTGCGGGCTGATCCCCAGCGTCCCTTGAGGAATGGGAGGTGTCCAGGGTCCGTCCTCTCCCACTGGAATCTTCCATCTCACAGCAGATGAAGCTCCTTGGAGGAAGGAGGCTTGTCTCCTGGTCTCTGCCAATGAGTCTCTGTACTTGGCAAACAGCAGGCACTCAAAACGGTATCTATTGTCAATGCATGAAAAGGCATGTTTGAGGGTCCCTGAATGTTGAAGAAATGCACCTGCCAGCCCAACTTCTGGTAACAAAACACTCCTCTGTTGTGCTTCATGACACTGGAGTCGGACCAGACACCAGCACCACCCTCCACGCACAAATGTGCCCACAGAGCTTCGCAGAGAACCCCCCGCCAACCATCCTACCTCTCCTGTCCCGTGGCCTCCGGGGGAGAGTCCTGTCCCATCAGCGAGCGTGGAAAGTGGGAATACAGTACTTGAGAACACTCAGGCGAGCAATCTGATATGCTATCAGGCTCTATTTACAGTTAGGGACGTTGCCAGCCACACCGCGCCATGCTACTCGAAGTCACGAGTTGCAAGTTTCCTTCAAGATAAAGGGTCTCTCGAGGGCGAAACATCACTAGGAAAAGCTGCACCCTGTCCTCCCCCACCGCCCTCACTTCTCTTAGGCAGAAAAGACCAGCGAAGTTTCCAGATCAGAATGTCAGAGAGGATACCAGCCGCGCCGCGCTAAGGGGAGCAGCATGTGTTTTACATTTAGAGGCTAATGTACATGAGCAATCTGCTGGAACGGTCGAGAGGTACAGAACCCGTGGAAAATACAGCGCAAGTTTCAGATGCTTTTCTTGTGAAATTAGTCATCCGCTTAGCGACATGCAGGGCAGCTGGATTCTTGCACAAAACAAAAGCCGTCAGAAATACCTCACGGTTCCCGCTTGCTCTTCCAGGAACACGGTCTGCTTTTAGCATCAGGTGGAACTGTATTCGAGGTCACCCTCTCTCCCTCCGACGCGGTCTCCCTCCCAGCTGGGACCTAATAGCCACTGGCCTCATCTCCTGAGCCTGGGGGTGGGCGAGGGCAGGGCCGTGGGCGGTCGGGGCGGTCGGGGTGGGTGAGACGCGGCCGTGCAGCTTTGCCCATGCTGGCGCTCCTCACCCGCCGTCAGGCTTCTGAACACGGGGTGCTCCGGATCTATGGCGGGAGTCCTCGGCATCTCTACCTTTATAAGGTTCAGGTGCCACGCTGACGGGTCCGGAGCAGAGGCTGAGCTGAGAGATCATGGGAGAGGCAGGACGCCCAGGAGCACCCGAACTGCTTCGCCAGAGACGGGTCAGGGTTGCCCGGAGCAAACGAGGGCCCAGACCCGTGGACACAGGGAATGTGATGCGTGTCACCCAGACCAGTGTCAGGTCCTGGATCTGGTTCACGGCCACAGGATGGGGGAAGGCCTCAGGCAGCGGTGCCCTCAGATCATGCAGGCGTCCTGCATCCCGAACATTCTTTTCCGGGACCACATTTTAAGAGGAGTGTCCTAGCGGGCAACGAGAAGGCGTCCTGCAACCGGAGGATGCAAATCAGCGTCACAGGAGGACAGAGGGAAGGAGTAGAAGGGCGATTTGCATTGAAAACGTCTCCGGGCCTGTCCCGCAGAGGTGGATCCGCCTTGGAACGTTAGAGGGCGGCTGATGGGCAGCATCGGAAAGACCTCGCGACATGTGGCACCGTCCCACAAGTAGCTGCCCCGAAAACTAGTTGGAGAAGGGCCCAGTTCCCGGAGCGCAGACCAGGCGCCGAGAAGCACAGCACCTGACCCTGTCACAGCTCTGCAGGGCACACATCCCGAGTGAGGGGTCCCGGGCCCACGGAGGCGGCGGCAGGTGTCCCTCCGGAGGTCCCGGGGGAATCCGTGTCGCGCAGGTGCATCCTTGACGGTGTGATCTCGATTCCCGTGGACACACGTCCAGTGGTGGGATTGCTGGATGCGACGGTCACCCTAGTTTTAACATTTGGAGGAGCCTCCACACTGTTTCGAGAGCGGCTGCACCGCATTCCCGCCAGCGCCTTATCTCCCGTGGTGTTGATGTCAGCCGTTCCGACAGGTGTGCGGGGACACCTCCCTGATGACCAGTGACGGCGAGTGCCTTTTCGTGTGTCTGCTGGCCACCTGGATGTCTTCTTCAGAGAAATGTCTGTTCAGATCCTTTGCCCATATTCTAATTGGATCGTGTGTGTGTGTGTGTGTGTGTGTGTGCGCGCGCGCACGCGTGTGATTGCTATGGAGTCGGATGAGCTCTTTACACATCTTGAATATTAGCCCCTTACCAGATATTTGATTTGTGACTATTTTCTCCCGTTCCGCAGCTTGTCCTTTCCTTTTGCGGATGGTTTCCCTCGACGCCGAAGTGTTTTTGTTTGAGTTTGCTGTGGGCCCACGGAGGGATGTTGCTTTGGTTGCTTGTCTCTGGTGTCTCCGACCTCATTCACCCTGTGCCTCCACAGACTGCCCTCCCATCCTGGACTATGTGACCCTCAACGTCACCAGCAGCAGCTTTCGGGTGTCCTGGCGTTTGAATTCTTCCCGGCTCCGGACTTTCCACGTGCAGGTCTACAAGGGGGAGGAGCTCCTCCAGAGCGCCAGCACCGCGGGGAGGACGCTGGAGGTGGCGGGGCTGGAGGCCGGAGAGCTGTATGGGGTGAAGACCAGCTACCAGGCATGCGGGGGCAATGTCACCGCCACGCTGACCGTCAGAACAGGTAAGGGCACCCACACACGCCCTGCGTCTTACCTGAGGGTCTGCGGCTCCACCTCTGCTGGCCCCGAGATTCCCATCCTCTTTCACCCTCTTCTCAGGGCAGGGGCAGTCCTTCCCGGAGGGGCTGTGGGGGCTCCGTGTCCTCTGAGCGGTGCCACGGTGGCCGTCTGTGGTCTCCACGGCTCCTTTCACGCCGATACATCTCGTCCTGTTCCGCGGGGGGTGCGGGGGCCCATGCTCACACCTGAGGTGACGAGGTGAGGAGCCCACCTTCCCAGTTTGAAGGCCTTTGCAGTCTGAGAGGGCAGAGCAAACAGTGTGATTAAGCAAAAACGGCAGCGATGGGCATGCCCTGAAAGGCCTTTTTGCAGCACCGAATTCACAGGACTGCGTCTATGTGTTCCCCGAACCGGAGCCGAGCATCACGGGGCATCCTCCCGGACCTGCTTCATTTCCCGCATGAGGCCCTTAAAAAGCTAACGCGGTGCCCCCTAGATCGGCCTGTGAAGATGCTTTCTTTCACCCAAACAGGTTGTAGGTGTGAACCAGGGATTCAGCTCTGGAGAGGGTGGCTAGTGTGGCCGGGCGGTGGGGGGGTGGGGATGGGGCTCCGCAGGTGGCCGACCTCACCGCCCCTCCCCATGACTGCATCTCCTCCCTGCCTGGCCCTGTTGTACCTGGGTGGGGACAGAGGAGCTCCCAGGCCGGTCTGGGGACAGAGCACAGAAATCGCTGCGTGGGAGGCCTTGTGCGGAGATGAGGGCCAGTGCCAGGGACCGGGGCAGTGAACGAATGAGGGATGGAATGAACAGGCCTTTGAGGACACGGTCCTGCAGCCTTTGGGCGCCAATTTGGGGCCGGCCCTTGCTGAATTGTCACAACACATAGAATGGGCACGCAGCGGCCCCCCCCTCACCCCCGGAGCCGCAGCCACGAAATGGGCCCACCTTGGCACACGAGGCTTCCGACTTCAGAGCAGGACCCACGTCATCTTCTCATTCTAGGGTCCAAGTACTGCCGGGAGTAAGTGAGGGAGCACTCGGTTCCCTAGGTCCTCGGGGAGTGAGGGCAGACCCCAGCTCTCCCCATCCCCTGCTTCTGCTGACCCTCCCTCTGCTCCCTCCCCAACTCCTCTCCCATGGGACATTCTGAGCATGTCTAGATGGGCACGGGGGGTGGGGGGTGGGGGGGGGCTCAGCAACCCGTGCCCTCAGGAAAGTTCCAGAAGACTCCTGAACCACCAGCCTCTTCTCTCCTTCTCCATGTTGTAAAAATGCCTGTTGTGAGCACGCTGCTCTCTTAAGGAGCTTGGTTCACGTTAAAGGCTCTATCGAGGTAATTCGGCGTTAGGAGGCGGTGGGCCTTCCGGTCACAGTGGCTGCAGAGCCTCACAGAGAGTCTGGATTTCAGAGGCGCAGGTGGACACTGACCCCCCCTTCCCAGGAGGCTCTCGTTGTGGGCGGGGTCGAGGCTGACATCACAGGGACACTTGGTGCCCCGAAGACGGGAGAAGGGCCAGAGAGGCCCTGATCTAGAAATGCACGGGGTACAACCCGGTGACTGTTCCGCAGCCCTCGTGGCGCGTGCACCCAGCAGGGATAAAGGGCACATCTGGCCCACGGCCGTTAGGTCGTCAGAGAAGCACACGGAGACGCAGCAGGGCCTGCTTGGATGTTGGTTTTACACTCGGCGATGAAAGAGACACGCGCTCCCCGTCCCATCCTACCTCTCCCGGCTTTGCTTATGGCCAAAGAGAAGGGGTGCCTCCCTTGCCGGGCGACCGCCCCTCCCGATTTGCCGGGGACAGTCGGTTCCTGGGATGGGACTCTGGGTGCCCACGCTTGGAAAGTCCTGGGCGGACAGGTGCATTGGGTACCGGGGCCTGGTGGCATCTGGCGTGAGGACCCGTCCGGCTGTGTGCATGGACGACGCGGGAAAGCCGCAGCCACGCGGGGTGAGGGATGGCATGAGGGGCCTGCGGACCATACATGTGCCGGCTGAGTCCCGGTTCCCGCCGGCGGGGGCCACGTGTGACATCTGCTCCTGTCCCGCCCGTCCCTGCCCTGGCGGTAGAAGCGTGTGTGTGTGTGTGTGTGTGTGTGTGTGTGTGTGGCCGCTCCTTCCTCCGGCGCGGAGGTAAAGCGCCCTCCTATCTGCGTCCCCCGCCGCAGCTCCCCGATCCAGGACTCCTCCCTCCATCTATCAGCAAACACACGTCCCCTCAGAAGAGGAGACTTTCTGGGGAACAGTGACAGCAAGGCGTGTGTGACGGTTCATCACCGATTTTGGCCAATTTGCGTTATCGCTGTTGCAGATGCCCGCGTGTTCGGAGTCACTGTCAGGGTCCTGGACCACAACGTGACGGAGGAGCTGCTCAACCCCGGCAGCCCCGAGTACCAGGACTTTTCCCGACTGCTGCTCCACGAGGTAAAGCCGAAGCGCAGACACGGTGCCCGGGGCGGGGGGGGGGGGGCAGGTGGAGGGGTGTCCAAGCCAGACACCCGTGCGCGCCAGCCCCTTCTCTGCGACTGTGCACGAGCACGCGTCACCCCAGTCCAGATCCTGGGCACTGATTACCCAAGCGCTGCCCCTTAGGGGGGCTCCCCTTAAATCTGGATACAGGGCCAAACGGTCTGTGAAAACCACACTCTGGTTCAAGCGCGCCCCTCATGGTGCAGCCAGGTTTTCTGCGGAACTTTCCATCCAGGTAGCCTGGGGCATCTGTCTCCCTGCTTTAGTGCTGGGGCTTCACTGCGGGGGGGGGGGGCATTTACCAGGGGTCACGGCATCCACCCTCCCCGTGGCTAATGAGGGGGCAGCAGTATGCAGCCCAGGGGAACCAGGCCAGCGGCCAGGGCTGTCTCCCCTTGGGTGACAGATGAACCTGGAACCCAAGTGACTTGCTAAACCACCGAGAACCATGAATGGCCTAAGATTTTATCCTGCCCTCAAACTGATAAGTTCACCTGTTCCTGTCATGGGGCGCTGGCGGGAGATGTGGGATTCTGGGGTCAGTGACGGAGGACTGTCTGCTGCACAGCTGACAGGCAGCATGGGCACCATTGCTGACAGTTCCCTCTGGCCTGCAAGTCCCACAAGGGAGGGGGGAGTGGGGGGCCCGGGTGGGTGGGACACACACACACAGTGCGTCTGTGTCACGGCCGAGGAGCCCCGAACTTAGGGAAACCGGATCTTGCAAAGGGCCAAAAGCAAATCAGCCTAGATGTGGTTCCAGAAAGGGACACTATCTTCATGCTGGGAGACGGGGACAAATCTGCCCTCTCCTGAGGCTGTTCACCCTATAAATGTCTTGGAAGGAGGTTCTGGAGCAAAAGGGCTGTTAGTGCTTCTGGTTGCAAAATGTATAGACACGGGACAGATGGAATGTCCACACCAGGGGTGTTGACACGGGACAGGTCGAAGCAGAGGTATAGACATGGGACAAGTTGAAGGGGGGGTGTAGACATGGGACAGGTCGAAGGTGAGGTGTAGACACGGGACAGGTCGAAGGAGGGTTGTAGGCACGGGATAGGTCGAAGGAGGGGTGTAGACATGGGACAGGTCGAAGGGGGGGTGTAGACACGGGACAGGTCGAAGGAGGGGTGTAGACATGGGACAGGTCGAAGGGGGGGTGTAGGCACGGGACAGGTCAAAGGTAGGGTATAGCCACGGGACAGGTAGAAGGCGGGGTGTCGGGGTGTAGACATAGGAAAAGTCGAAGGAGGGGTGTAGACACGGGACAGGTCGATGGGGGGTGTAGACACGGGACAGGTAGAAGGCGGGGTGTAGATATGGGAAAAGTCAAAGGTGAGGTGTAGCCACGGGACAGGTCGAAGGAGGGTGTAGGCACGGGATAGGTTGAAGGAGGGGTGTAGACACGGGACAGGTCGAAGGAGGGGTGTAGACACGGGACAGGTCGAAGGGGGGGTGTAGGCACGGGACAGGTCAAGGAGGCGTGTAGACAGGGACAGGTCGAAGGGGGGGTGTAGGCACGGGACAGGTCAAAGGAAGGTGTAGACATGGGACCGGTCGAAGGGGGGGTGTAGGCACGGGACAGGTCAAAGGAGGGTGTAGACACGGGACCGGTCGAAGGGGGGGTGTAGACATGGGACAGGTAGAAGGCAGGGTGTAGACATGGGACAGATCGAAGGAGGGGTGTAGACATGAGACAGGTCGAAGGAGGGTGTAGACACGGGACAGGTCGAAGGCAGGGTGTAGACACAGGACAGGTAGAAGGCGGGGTGTAGACACGGGACAGGTAAAAGGCGGGGTGTAGACACGGGACAGGTCGAAGGAGGGGTGTAGACATGGGACAGGTAGAAGGAGGGGTGTAGACATGGGACAGATGGAAGGAAGGAGGGTGTCCGTGCTCATTCACGTGCCCGGTGATTCTCGCGTGTGTGCGGGGCATGGTGTGTGGGGGGGCGTGGTGTGTGTGGCCTCCCTCTCTCGGCATGCTGGCCCTGCACACCGGTGGCCCCGGTGTTTCCGGGGGGGATACAGCCCGTGAGGGGCGCAGCTGCAAGTAGCCACTACATCTCTCCATCTGTCTCACACACTCGTCGCCTGCACACCGATTTCCAGGGCACACAGTGTTTTGTGCGTCTTGTGCTCCGTGACGGGGAGCCCAACTGTCGTGGTGCCCGTGGATTCTCACAATTGTAGTGGGGACCGTGGCTGTCCCTGGGGAGGCCCTGGGAGAGGTGCGGGGGGCCAGGTGCTCCTGTCTCTTCTTGGCCCCTAGAGGCTGGTCGCTGGACACCTCCTCTTGGTCACCAAGGGGACACATTCTGTGCACCATTTTGGGGGGTCACACGGGCCCTGCCCCATGGTTTTGAAGCATCTGCTCTGAGTGGCCGTTGCCTCTTCTCCGCTAGGTTGCAAACGCCTTCCCGCCAGCGCTGTCCGACCTGTACAGGAGAGGCAAGCTGAAGGTGCGCATCGTGTCTCTCCAGGCCGGAAGCGTGGTGGTGACGCTCAGGCTGCTGCTTCAGGACCCTGAGTTCCCAGTGGGACTCTCCACGCTGGCGCCCATGCTCCCGCCTCTGTGGGCGAGCCGGGTGTTCCGGATCGACCCGCGGGGCACACGCGTGCAAGGTCGGTTCTCCTCTATACCCGAGCCCACTGCCGCCAGGCCCCTCAGCGGCCGGGCCACGCGATTTCAGGTCCACGCGTATTTATCGTGAAAGATCGATCAAGCGCATGAAATTCGAATCCTTATTCTGTGTTCCTGCGTGGGGGCCCACCTGCATCCCACGCTTCTTGCTCCAGTGGGAGAGGGACCCCAGAGCCCGGGGAGCTCACTCCTGCAGGTGGCCCAGAACACGAGGTGGGACGGGGCTGGAGGACCCGGGAGGGGAAGGGCCCTGGGGGCCGCTGTCCCCTGCGCCACCTGCCAACCGGCCTCTAGTTCCTTGGCCTGAATGTTATGTAATTTCACTTCATGTTGCCTTGAGGCAGGAAGTCGTAGATCAGGGGAGGGGGAGACACCTCGGGACAGACGAGGAGGGTGGTGGGGAGACGGAGAGGAGAGAGACTGTCAGATGTAGAGGTAGAGAAGAGAGAGACAGAGACACAGAGATAAAGAAACGGGGATACAGACGTAGGGAGAGACAGAGCTAGACAGGGAGACAGGAAGACAGAGATAGAGACAGAGATAGGGAGAGAGCAGAGAACAGGCTGATGTGTGAGGCAGGTTTTGCCGCTCAAGCCGGGGGGGGGGGGGGGGATGACATTCCCCGGCGGGGGGTCCTCAGTTGCTCCCTCAGTTCCACCCAAGGCCAGACCCGAGCATCCCTCAGGGGAGCCAGCGGCCCCGAGTGCTGCTTCCCGGTCCCGGCCCTGTGCACCAGGCGTTGGGTTACTCTTGCTCCTTGCCCGCGGGTTGAAGGGGTGACCTCCCCACCCCCCCGAAGAAATGTCCACCTAGACCTGCAGATTTAGTTTGGAGGAAGCGTCTTTGTAGACAAAATTAAGGTCAGGATCGGAGATGGCCCCGGATCGGGGGAGGGCCCTACAGGAGAAGACGCAGAGGAGGAGAGACCCAGACACACAGGGAGGACGGCCGCAGGGAGACCGAGCCGAGGCTGGGGGCCACGAGCCCAGGAGCACCGGGAGCCCCAGAGGCCGGAGGAGGCAGGGAGGACGCTCCCCCCTCCGCCCTGAGCCCCAGATGGGGCCCCGCCGCCCCTGGATCCTGGACTTCGGCCTGTGCAAGTGTGAGAATGAACCCTGTTGTTTCGAGCCAGCTTGGGAGCTTGTGAGGATCTGGGGGGGGGGGGGGGAAGAAGAGGCAGAGGAAGAAGAGGCGCCTTCGTCGCTCATGTTCTCAGGGTGTCAGCAGGTCCCGTCAAGCGTCCCCATGAGGTCCCAGAAGCCCCTTCTCGCCCTGCAGGCTCCTGGAGGCCTCCTGGTGCCGGCACCCCCTTCCTGCCCGGCGACTGGGGTGGGGGCGCCCAGCCCCATGCAGGGTCTTGTGACCCAGCGACCGCTGGCTTGTGTCACCAGAGCCCCGGGCCCAGCCCCCCTCGGGCAGGCAGCCCAGGCCCCGGGCGGGGCACCCGAGAAGCGCACGCGTGGCCGTCCTGCGGAACGCCAGCAAACCGCGCTCGGAGGCTGCTCTGCTCGCGGCTGCACAGAAATGCTATTGTTGGCGCCCTCGGAGCATTCCTGGGTGGCTCGGGGGCTCTCGCCTCCGTGAGTCAACATGTCCCAGCAGCGCGGGGGGTCACGTTGTCATGACCTCAGCTTCTCCCTGGGCCCATCTGTCGTGGGGGGGTCAGTGGGTGGCCACATGTCCTTGGTCTGCCTCCAGGAGGGCGTGCCCCTCGCTGAGCAGCACCCTGTTGCTCCGCGGCTCGGCTCGCCCTCCCGCAGCTGCAGGGCCCCCAGGAGCGAGCCCTCCCCCCTGCACCCCCGAGGCGTCTGGTGGATCCAGAAGGTGCCGAGGCCCCCTGGGCACTCTCACTCCAGACCTGCCTCCTCCCTCTGGACTGGAGAACCACCTGGCCTGGGGCTCTAACGCAAGACGAGACAAAGTGTCCTGCCTCACTCGGGCTTGCTCCAGCTGCCCCGGCGGGGGAGGCCGCTGAATCACCGTGGCTAAAAATAGCCTCCAGGTGTTCAGGGGTGGGAGCCCCGTTCTGGACTGCGGGGCTCTGCTCTCTCATCCCAGGTCCCCAGCCCCCTCCACCCCCCAAAACCCCTCGAGCAGCCTGCAGGCTGTGGAGGAAGTGGGGCAGGGCTCCAGGAAGACCCGGGGGCGGGGACACAGGGCCCTGTCTGGGGGGTGGGCAGGGAGGAGAGGGGGCGGTGGGAGGTGACTGTTGCATCTGCTGATGAGCCCTCGGGTCTCAGGGAGCTGTTCCGTGAGCTTCCGTGAAGATCACATGAAGCGAAATTGAAAACCACAGCACGAGAACAGCCCTTGGCTGCAGAGTTTTCTCCGCATAAAACCGAGCGTGCGTCCTGTGTCATGACTTAAATATGGGCGAGTCTGGGCTCCTCTGGCCCAGCGAGCATGGTGGATCCAGGGGAGCCTGTGACCGGCCCGGACACAGGTTGTCGCCCAGCCCAGCCCAGCACCCCCAGGTGGGCCCCTGGCTCGGTCCCCCAGCAGAGGCCACTCCGTTCTGAGCCACCTTCTCCCCTGGGGTGGGAGGGACAGGCAGGCAGTGATCTGAAGGATGGATTCGGGGTGTGGGGAAAGCTGTCCCCCCTCCCCTAGCCTGGCTCCTCCTCACCTGGGATGCAGCTTGAGATATTTACTCCTTCAGGTTTATCATGCGTGTCACATGTAGCACTTTATCAGTCACATGTCAAAGTGCACGAGACCATCAGATGTTTCCTTGCAAGAGTGGGGGTGGCAGTACCCCGGAGGGGGCGGGAAGAGGGGGTTGGAGAGGGCAGTGGGGGCCCCAGGAGCCTTGTTTCACAGGTTGGCTAGTGCGGGTCCAGGCTGCCGCTGTGTCGGGTGTGGTGGGTGAGCAGGTGCGGGGGGCCCCTTACCTGATGCTCTTCCTTCGGCCCACAAGGGTCAGCGCTGCCCAGTGACAGGGGGTCTTTGGGCTTCTTAGTCTCCCAGGCCGGGGAGGAGGTGTTCAGGACCGTTCCTCCGTGCGTCTCTAAGAGTTCCGGTTAGATTTACCCAGATGCCTCCAGGCTTGGCTAGTTTTCTTTGCTGAAGGGCTAAATATTGGGGGGATGTTGGCCCATTGGTGAGGAGGGGAAGCATCCTGGTTTTGGGGTCTGGAAACAAAGAATACACAGGAGAAGAACATATTCACACCAGTGGGTGCCAAGGGCTCCAAAGGGAACGGACAGTCGCTAATCTTTGCCCCCAAAGCAGCCAGCCGGCGGTGAAGATTGTCACAGGGAGATGCGGGGCCTGCGGTCTTGGGTCAAGGACAGGCTTCCGGGGGGCTGGGGGCCCACTGGGTGTCGAGGGCACACCACCGGCCCCGGCCTTCGCCCCTCGACTGCTGGCTGCAGAGGTGCTGGCGGAGAACTCTGCTCCGTTGCTGTTTTGCCTTGTGAGCAGCCTCCGGCCGTTTCTCAGCAGCTCCGTCCCGTTTCTCTCCCGCCCCGCAGACTGGGACGAGTGTGCAGACAGTCTGGGGCACGACTGCTCCCCCGCTGCCCAGTGCATCAACCTCGAGGGCTCCTACACCTGTCGGTGCCGGACGGCCAGGGACGCCAACCCCTCCCGAGCGGGCCGGGCCTGTGAGGGTGCGCCCCCCACCCCCACCCCCGGGACCTCCTATCCCATAGCCTCTCTAGCACCCACAGGCCACTGTCCTGCATCCTTCCCTTATTCATGTAACGTAGGGCACACTGACGCCGGTCATCAGCACCGAGCCCTGCGCTGAGCCCAGATCTAGAGAAGTTGCCCCATTTCCGCAAGGGCCGGGTGGATTCAGCTGCAAGAACGGGGCCCTGTGCTTATGTCCTGGCTCTGCAGCCCCCCAGCTGGAGCTCCACTCGTGGCACCTGAGAGCTCCCATTTATCCAGTGGAGAGGCCCTGCCGCCCCCTTGGAGAGCTGCAGACACGAGCCCCACTAAACATTCGTGATCCCGTCGCCCCCAATGAGACAGCCTTTGTCCCCACTTTTGGGGGCCCCCCGGGAGGCTCTCGCTCATGGGTGGCATCTGGTGGGTTTTGCTTAGTGTCTTTGGACCAGGTGTCCCCTCTGAGAGTGGATGTGTGTCTTGGTAGGTGACGCGGTGAGCCCCACGGGAGGTGTCCTGCCTCCGGCAACAGGAGTAACAGCCCCAGTTCTCGGCACAGAAACAGCAGCCCTTGACCGGGAGACTCCTGCCTTGTGGCCCAGCCCTGGGCACCCATGGGGCACGCCCGCAGCAGGCCAGGCCCAGACCCCAGGCCTGCCACCCAGGAGAGGGGGCAGCGACGTGGCCAAGCAGGACGGGAGTGGCACAGGCCAGGGCATGAAGGAGGAGGTGCCCAGCATGGCCCCAGGCTTGGTGACAGGCCCAGCGACAGCCAGCAGGGCTCCCGGGAACCCCCATGGCTCCCCTCCTGGGGCCATGAATGTCCTGCTGGACACCCCTGGATGGTTGTCAAGAAACTCCAGCATGGAGCCGCCCGTCTGGCCCACACCTACTGAGGGCCCCGCAGACCACATCGAGTGGCACGCCAGTCTCCCCACTTGGAGAACACCACCAGCGCCCCTGGACCCCACAAGGCCACAGAACATGCACCCTGGGCCCTCCAGCTCCCCGGACCTGCCCTCAGCCCTCACCCCTGAGTCTCTGAAGCTTCCGTCCTGTGGTGAGTGCCTCGGATGGCATGTGCTAGGGGGCCTGTGCCCCGAGACCCCGGGCACACCAGGGAACCCTTGCGTTCCAGTTGGTAAAGGCTCACACGGTCATTGAATCAAAGACCTTTGAGAAAAGTCAGGTGTCTTGCTCATCGTATGGCTGCGCCAAGTGGGGCACAGCACAGCCCTGTCCCTGGGGGTGGCCTCTGTCTTGTTAGGACTGAAACCTGGTCCCTGTGCTTTCTCCAGTCCTCCCCTGCCTGTCCCCAAGCCTTCTGGTTGCCCATCAGGAGCAGGAGGTCGGGCCCAGGAGGAGCCTGTGGGGTGCATGTGTCCCCTTAAGCACTGCAGAGCCCCCCCCCACCCAGGAGTGCTGGGCACCCCAGCATTTCCACGCCTCCCCAGCAGTGCAGAAGCCCTGAGCCCTAGTGCAGTCCCTGGCACCGTGCAGACCCCCTGGCAGTTCTACTGACAGCACACAGAGGACTTGGCCATTGCCAAGGTCCTGGGGCAGCACCGTAGATGGGCGGCAGCCCCGGCCGTGAAGCTCCCACGCGGCATCCCTGTGAGCTCACTGTGCTAGCCCGACCCCGGCTTGCCGCCAAACAGAACCTAAACGTATCTCCATCGGTGCATCTCCTCTGCTGAGTGTTGCACGTTCCAAGACTACACGGCAGGCCCCGTAAGTCAGTACCGTCGAGCGCCCCCCGGGATCACCCTGCGGGAATGGCTCCGAAGCCAGCCATGGCCACCTGTGCTGGCCCCTCTATGAGTCCGCTCAGGGGTGGTGGGGTAACCCCTCTGGAGGAGCCACCCAGCATCTGCTCAAGAGGTTTGCTTTAGGGAAGACCAGGGACCTCAGTGGCAGAGAGAAAACCAAACCGGAAGGGGCGGGAGTGCTGTCCGAGGGAGCCTGGGGCTCAGGGGGCTGTCCAGGGACCCTGTACCACATACAGGGCTAGTGGGGCGGGGGGGGGGGACTTCGAACGACTTCCTTGGGCTGGTGTCCGCCGATGCCCTCTCCTGTCCCCAATCAGTGTATTCGATTTTAGGGTTTGGTGAGGCTTCTCCGGTCCTCTCTCCTTGGATCACTGGATTGCTTTTCATTTGCTCGATGCTTATGCCCACTTGCCAGATCCCGTCCCCATTGAGAGGGTCACCGTCTCCAATGTGACCAGCACCAGCTTCCACGTGGCGTGGGCGGCGGACCTCGCCCGGCACCCCACCTTCCAGCTCACCGTCACCTCCACGCGGAGCCCCGCGGTGCACCTGGAGACCCGGAACGCGAGCCTGACGCTGTCGGGCCTGGAGCCCGGCGTCCTGCACCTGGTGGAGATAGCGGCCGGAGCGTGCGGGGAAGGAGGTGCGGGGGCCCGCCTCAGAGTGAGGACAGGTAATGAATGGGCTTCAGGGACGCTCGTGGCCACTTGTGCTCAAAGGGAGGGAACAAGTACGTGAGAGATTTTCAGCGCGTTCAGGTTCAAAAGAGCCAGAATCATTTGCGAGCAGCTGCGTTTCTGCCTCTCGCGGGCCCAGGAATGCAGCAGGGGGCAGACCGCGGGCCACGCGGAGGCGCAAAGTGCTCAGGACTCTGCCCGCAGAGGTGGTGGCCGCTGGCTGCCCCGTGTCCTCGAGGGTACGTGGCAGGAAAACACGTGTGGTGCTGGTGTGCTGAGCGTCACGCCCTCCCTCTGATTGCTCCCGCTCTCAGCGGACCTGGACTTGGCTTCTAGGAAGGACGGATAGACAGGGGACATGAGACAGTTGGACAGCTTGTCTGTCTGTCTCCTCCCGGCCGGGGCCTGGTGAGGTGGCGTTGGTGCTGGTGATAGTTATGTGTTCGGACAAATCTTGTTTCTCCCCCTTTGCACCTGTCGTCCAGATACTTCCCTGAATGCGTAAGTTGCTCAAACAGCCAAGGGCTGGCTGACGTTGCAGATGGGTCCTCAGGTCTTGGGCAGCTGTGTAAGGGCTGACGGCAGAGTGCTCCAAGGTGGGGTGCACAGCCCTTGGGGGTGCCAGTAAGAGGAGCTTTCAGCTTCCGTGTGCGTCCTTTAGGGTACCGATGAGCTGTGGACTGGGAAATCAGAGGGAAGTCGGTGTGCAAGGGTGTCCTCCAGCAGGTTCATGGTGGGCTGGAGGAGGGACGGTCACTGCCGGAAGGCCTCACCTGCTGGAAGGAGGAGCCCCCACCACAGGCATGTGACCTGTGCCGGGGCGGGTCCCTGTCCCTTCTCACCTGTGCACCTGTCCTGCTCCTGAGGCTTTTAGATCAAGCTGTGGCGTCTGGACCCATGGTCCTCTGGTGCAGCGATAGCCGTGACCCCAAGGACATGGGTGTGGGGGTCATCAGGCCATGCGTCCTGGGATGGCTTGGTGGTTTGTGCTAGGCCTGGGCAGTAAGCCGTGGGGGCAGCACTCTCAGCCCCGCCGGGAGAACCTTGGCCTTTCCTCCAGCGCCCTGAACAGCAGGCACCTGGCAGGTGCATCACAGATGTCTAGTGAAGGACCGAACGAGGTGGCTGCTGTGCTGGATGCCACCTGCCAGACGCCAGGGTGTGGCCAGGCGATGTTCCTGGACCGCGTTTTTGTACCAAGGCCTCCTGGAAGCCCCACGTGGAGGGAACAGATTCCCATGGAACAGACCTGGTGCAAAAGCAGGGACCACCCTTAAGCCACGGGGAGACAGTGCTCTAGGGGGAGGGAGAAGAGAGTCAGGACCCCTGGGCGCTGTGCCGTGGGCTGTGGGCTCTGGCAGGGGTGGGGCAAAGCCACCCCACGACTTGATTTGCCCAGGACATCCAGGTGGGCCCCTGCGGCCTGGGCATAATTAACTGAGAGCGCCTCCTTTCCTTCTCGAAGTTGTCCCTGCTGGTAAACCACCTGGGCAGCGTGTGCGTGGAGAGCCACACGGGGGCGGGGAAGAGGGGGGCAGGGGGCCCAGAAGCTTCTCCGTCTGTGCCCCGGCTGCACGCCGGCGTCCTCTGGGGTGGCTGGGCTGTGTGTGCATGTGCGGGGCACCACCAGCCTCCGGTGCCGTTCTTTCTGGCCGACGTGAAGCCACCGAGCTGCGCAGTCACCGTTCCCAATGCTCCAGACGGGTTTGTTCTCTGTCCGCAGCGGCCCAGAAACTCAGAGGCAAAGTCAGAATAGCCAACGTCAGGTACGTAGAGTCCTTGGGCAATGCAAGCAGCGAGGAGTATCAGGACTTCCGGGAGCGGTTCCTTACGATGGTGAGTTGGGGGGGACCGTCCCTTCCTTTTCGGGACGTGCACAGGGGGGTGGACAGAAGCCCAGGCACAGCCTCGCGGGATGCGGACGTGTAGGTGCCAGGACCCCCCACCTCCGAGGGAAGCTCCGTCCGGCGCGGTGCCTGGTGTCCCTGCCGCTAGACCCATCGGCAGGTGGGGGACACACCTGGGTCCCTGCTGCGTCCTCGCTCGGCGCTGTTAGCTGTTGGGCCAGCTCCTTTATGGCAGTGGGACCCCGTGGAGCAGGAAGCCTGGCGAAGAAAACCTTTTATAAAAAATTGAGATCTAATTTCACGGTCCCTAAAATCCACACTTTACAAGGGCTCCGTGCAGCGCTCTGGGCTTTTTCTGCGAAACTGCACAACAGCCACCGCCAGTTCCAGAACATTCCCATCATCCCCCCGAAAGAGGCCCCGCCTGTGCCCATTTGCGACAACTCCCCCAGCGCCCCGGCCCTGCCACCCCTGCCACCCACTAACCTGCCTGCCCTGGATGTCGCGTGTGCACAGAATCATTACACGCGTGGCCTGTGGCGTCTGGCTTGCTCCCCGGAGCCCCGGGCGGCCACACGGAGAGACCACGGTCCGCGCGCCCCTTCATCCGCTGATGCGCGTGGTGGTGCTTGCACTTTCTGGCGAGCGTGAACGAAGCTGCTGTTCCTTTTTCCTGATCTCGCCGGCGCCTCCCCCGCCGCCCCATTCACACTCCCAGGGACGGTGGTGGCCGGGATTTGCTGCAGCTTGATTCCCCTTTGACGAAGAGAGGATGCGCTGGTCCCGATCCCGCGGTCTCCTGGATGCGGTGGACGTCGGGTCCCCGTTAGCTTTCCCTCCCCGCCGGGTTTAAGACCCAGGAGAGAGGGTTTGGAAGCGCCACCTCGAGGCGGAGGGTGCTCGCCCCGTAGCCCGATGACTTGGTTCTGTTCTCCCCTCCAGGGTGGAGGAAATGGGGCCCGCTGGGGCTCCTCGGGGATCTGGGATCCTGCCTTATTTGTCCTGGGTCCCCAGCACCCAGCCCAGTGCCCCTGTGCATGGATTCAAGAGTTGTCAATGGTCTTCTGTAGGTTCCGTGATGTTTGCACGTAATACTAAGCAACAGCGCTGACCATCGGGCCACAGGGCCGCGGGGACCATGTGCAGCAGCCCCAGATCCACACACATGTCTGCACGCATCCTTCGTCCCCCAACCATGTCTTCGCTCGCCTCTTTCTGGGGACCGTTGTTGGTTTGTCTAGAGTTTCAGGATAGCAGATGATTGTGCAGCTTGTCACTCATGTAGGACAGCTTTTGGGAGGTTGTGGGTTAACGTGGCACCTTGTTCCCGTCACTGCCTAGCGTGGAGGCTGGAACTTTGCTTTGAGAAGGATTTGAAAGGCAGCCCCGAGGGCCTTTAATCCAACCGCATCTCTGGAAGTCCCAGATGAGAGAGAGAGAGAGAGAGAGAGAGAAAGAGACAAGAGCTAGCTCTTCCAGTGGTAGTGATGGTGGCCCGGTGACCGGAGGTGACAGCAGATTTGTCACCTTGGATGTCCCAATGCTGAGAAGTGAATCCATGAGCCCCTGCCTTGAGCCACCACCCCTCACGGGGTCCAGATGAAGACGAGGTTTTCTGGGAGGCCAGACCCCAGAAGCACACGTTCCCATAGAAGTCTAGTTCTGTATGGAGCACTTAGAGCCCCTACTCGGTGGCGTTTTGGCTGTGAGGTGCCAGGATGGCCTGCGAGGAAGGATTCCCTCCAAGGTGGTAGAGGGAAAAGCGAGGCAGGAGCTGTGTGTCCTGGTGGGAAGGCTTGCAGGGAAGCGGTTTTGGGGAAGGTGGGAAGAATGGCAGGGGAGCTGGTCTACAGCATCAGTAGAGGGAGTGTTCTAGAAAATGAACAGTGAGAGAGAGATGACCCCCCCCCATGTCCACCCATCCAGCCCCCACCCTCCACAGCTCTGCGCCGAGAGCAGTAGGTTCTAAACGCCGTCACGTGCGCCCCCTTGGGTGACGTGTCCCCCCCTCCCGCCAGGCAGGGCCCTTGCATGTCACCCACACCGGCCCGCGGATGTGCTCTGGGGGAACAGGGCTCTTCTTGGGACTTGGGGTTGGGACACGGCACACGGGACCTTGGCCTTTGGCTGCTGGCCCGAATCCCAGGAGGTGACCCCTTGGTCGGATATCCTGCTTTCTCTCATTCTTTTCATGTGCCATCTCTTCAAAGGTGCGGGGTTCCTTGCCAGCCGCCATGCTTCGGCTCGTGGACTCCGGTGGGGTCCAGGTGGAGGTGACCCGCATCGCCAACGGCAGCGTCGTGGTGGAGTTTAACCTGCTGATCACCGCAGACGTGGGTGTCCGCGAGGTGTCCGCTGCGTTCCTCGTGGCCTTTCAGAACGCGTCTCTGCTGGAGGTGGTCGGAGAGGACACGGTCATCCAGGGTAGGTGGAGGCCGGGCTCCCCCCCCGCCCCGAGGCTCACTGTGTCTGCAAGAGAAGTGGGGAGACCCCAGCTTCTGCCCTTGTTTGGAAGATGTCACCCTATGTGTCTCCTCCTAGGGGCTCCCAGGCAGGAGGTCAACATGGGGAACAGATAGGACCCTCATCTTTTTTAATTTTTTGTTTTATCATTATTTTTTTAATTTAATTTATTTCTTTTTCTTTCTTTTTTTTAAAAGATTTTATTTATTTATTTTAAAGAGAGAGAGAAAACATGAGAGAGAACACAAGCAGGGGCAGAGGGAGAGGGAGAAGCAGACTCCTCGCTGAGCGGGGAGGCCGATGCGGAACTCGATCCCAGGACCCCGGGATCATGACCTGAGCCCAAGGCAGACGCTTCACCGACTGAGCCCCCCGCCCAGCGCCCCATCTCTCTTATTGCTACTGTGTTGGTTTCTGAAGGTTTAGGGGCCGGAACCATCCTGGTGTGAAGCTGCGCAGATGCCCAGAGATGCTGCTCCCTTTCCGGGGACCGCCCTGGGCCTCCTCTGCCACCCACGTAACCGGGCTGGGGGTGCACCTGCCCCTCTCTGCAGCCCACGCTTCCTCCCAAGCAAGGTTTCCAAGGAGATCCTGGTAAAAATAATTGAAAAGAAAAGCAGGGAGAAAAAGCCATTTAGATTCTTCTTTCAAGTCCTATTTGTCATCGCGAGCTGTCGTAACCAAATACCACGGACGGGGCGGCTTCAACAACACAACAGCACGTTCTCACAGTTCTGGAGGCTGGACGGCCCAGATCCAGGGGCCCGCTGGTTCGTTTTCTGGGGCTGACCCTCTCCCCGCCGTGTGGACAGAGCTTCCAAGGCCTTTCTTTCCCCGTGTGTGTGCCGAGCTCTGGCGCCACTTCTTATAAGGACGCCAGCCCTCTTGGGTGACAGTCCCACCTTTATGGGCTCCATTAGCCTTAATTACCTCCTAAACGCCCCCTCTGCAGACACAGTCCCACGAGGGGTTGGGGCTTCAACGTATGTATTTTGGGGGCACATTTCGGTTCACAGCGCGTGTCACATCAAATAAATGATGAAAAAATTTCATGTATGACGTCACTCAGAGGCCATACAAGCATTTTTCCGGTTTTTGGAAAGAGGAGCGTTTTCTAATTTGAAAATTGAAGGCAAAGGAGCCCCCAGAGGCAAAGGCTGAAGTATTTGACTCTATAAAAGTGTAAGCTTTTTATATTAAACAAAATAAAGGCGCCCTGCTGAAGAAGGCAACACCCCGAAACATAGTTTCAATCATCTTTTTAAAAAAGGTTTTATTTATTTATTTGAGAGGGAGAGAGCGAGAGAGAGCGAGTACAAGCGGGGGGAGTGGCAGGCAGAGGCAGAGGGAGAAGCAGGCTTCTCACTCAGCGGGGACCCCGATGCGGGACTCGATCCCAGGACCCCGGGATCATGACCTGAGCCAAAGGCAGACGCCCGACTGATGGAGCCACCCCCAGGCGTCCCACCATCCGTGTTTGAAAGGACCAGGGGGACATGTCACCGAGCAAACTGTGCTATGCGGGAGGCGGCCTTAGGTGTGGACATGCTCTCTGCTCAGATGGCCTGATTTTTACCCATTTCCTGCAGTAAACCCCCTTCTGTGAGTAAGAGTGACTGGGCGCAGAGACCAAGGCAGGCAAGTGCGCCGAGGGCCTTCTACGGGGACGGGCTTGCGGGGTGCATGGGCCTGAGGCCAATGGCCGGGGCCGGGGTCCTGTTGGCGCCCCGATGAGCTGCTCCTCCCCAGCCCCCCGGGACCAGGAACCCTCCCCCCTAGCAGCCCCCGCAGACGTCCGGACACCGGCTCTTGCCCCCATCCCGGCCGAGAAGCAGGTGCCGCCCTGTCCCCTCAACTCCCCAGAACTGGCCAGCTTTGTCGTCCCTCCGTATTCAACTCCGCGGCCCGAGAAGCACGCCAGCTCCCCACCCCACAAGGCCGTGTGAACAGCCGGAGCGGGAGCACCTCTCACCCGCAGCCCTCGGGGGCCCGGTGACCGTGACCGTGTCCCGTCTTGTTTCCGATGTCGCGCAGATTACGACGAGTGTGAGAGCCAGGAGCATGACTGCGAGCCGGGCGCGTCCTGCCGCAACACTCTGGGCTCCTTCACCTGCAGCTGCGTGGGCGGCGCCCCCCACGTCCCTCTGGAATATTCTGGAAGACCCTGTGAAGGTGAGATTTCCCTAATCCCTTCTCTGAGATACTGTCAGGTCATCTGTTCTTTTAAGGACGTCCGTTCACAAAGTCCTTCTTTTCCAAACGGGGTCAGCATATTTTTACGTCCTGGATGCGTTTTCCTACGTGTGTGTGCACATGCATGTGTGTCTGTGCACACGTACGTGCCCCTTCACACTGTGCCATGCATCTCCAGCCTCCTGGGGGCACTTCGCGTCTCTCAAGTGCCCCCGATGAGAGACTATGCACGTTAAGGTCTGCGTCCTCTCGGATTCTAGAAGTGACCTCCGGAGCCTACGGCCCGTGTGATAAGCAGCACGCGGGAGATGTTTCTGCTCGGCCCCTCCTTCCACCCCATACTTTAACCATTAAATGGGGCCTCAGTGGATTCAGCGTTGGCCCTGAGGTGACCCCTGTCATGCAGGGATCTGTGGTCAGGTGGAGCGAGACGGACACTTATGCAAGTAAACACTTGTCACCGGGAGTATGGAGTGTGTTCTTGCTTGCAGTAGAAGCAGGAGGCTCAGAGGGGCTAGGCTGTTGCAGCTCCATGAGCAGGGTCAGGGAGGGCTTCCTGGAAGAGGTGGTCTTAAAGGCCCGCTAGGACAGCACTGGGCAGAGGGGCTCCAGCGGAGCAGGGTGCCCTGGGTCAGTGCAGCAGTGAGCACAGAGCTCCTGACGGGCGCACGGTGCCGGCGCAGTTGGGCCCGGCTGAAATGTGGAGGGGGCCGGGAGCGAGCGGGGGAGGCCAGTGGAGAAGGCGGTGAGCGCCACGAGCGGGTTTGGGCTGCATCTTGGGAGCTAGGTGAGGGGTCGGAGCGGCGGGTGAGCCCCACCCTGACAGAAGAGAAGATGGGTGCTAGGGTGGCAGGTGATGGAGCCGGGCCCAGGGAGCGGGCTGACACGTGTCCTGGGTCGGGTTGGCGCAGACGAGGCCTGGAGCCCTGGGGGGACCCTGGACGTCTCTGCAGAGCCTTTGTGTCCCCATGGAGGTTGAGGCTGTGCTTTGGGGGAAGCGGGAAGTGGGGGGAGGAGCTGGGGACTCAGGATGCTGAGACTAAACACCCACCTTAGAGATTAGGGGGGTGTCACAGCCAGCCCTCGGGCTCAGCCCGCACCCAGCGTCAGCCCGGGAGAGTCTGGGGGGTGGGGGGCAGAGGGCACCATGGTCCCCTGGCCCACAGGAGCCCCCGGCCCACCAGGCCAGGCCCCGCCGTTGGGCAGGAACGTGCAACAGGTGCATGTGTGTGATCGTGGCCAGAATGTGCAGCCCGGGTGTGTGCGGGACTCAGCCCCTGCCCCCTCCACGCGGGCTCGCAGGCCAGGCTCAGGGGACCCTCCCGAAACACAGACCCAGTCTTGGTTTCATCTCCTTGTGCCTTGCAGGTGACCCTCCTGGCCACGTGGCCCAGGCTCCCGGGGCCCCTGGGGGCCTCCCCACCCCTGCAGGAACCAGGGCTGCCTCGGTGCCAGCAGCCAGCCAGGGGCCCCAGGACCCGCCCCCGCGGCTGAGCCTGACGGAGGCGGTCAGGGTGCTCTGCGAGATCGAGAAGGTGGCCATCGCCATCCAGAGGCGCTTCCTGCGGCAGGAGTCCATCCCCGAGTCTTCCCTGTACCTGGGACACCCCTCCTGCAACGTGAGCTACCACAACAGCACCCACGTTCTCCTGGTGGCCGGGTGGAGCGAGTGCGGAACCGTCGTGCAAAGTGTAAGGGCTGGGGGGCCAGACGCGGGAGGCACACAGGGAAGACTGCACCCCAAGGTCTCCGACTTGAAGTGGGGGCCCCAAGAAAGGGGGACACGTTAGAGCAGTTTCTCACCGGGGACCAGACTGCGTCCTACATTCAGGAGGGAGTTTCAGGCTCTGCCCTGCGGGATCCTGTGCAAAGGGACTGGGGTCGGCCTCGGGATTTAAAGATACTTCCAGGGATTCTGAAGCATAGGCAGGATGGGCGGCGGCTAGCGAGGAAACAGGCAGGAGAGCTCAGTGTGTTACCGTGAGCGTCCAGACGTGCACGTGTGTGGGAACATGCGTGTGTGACTGCGTGAGTGTGCACACATTTGTGCACGCTGGGCAAGGGGGCTGGTGTGATCACAAGGACCTGGCCAGAGGGACTGAGGTCTACTTCACTGCAGAGTCGTTGACAGGGTGACAGGCAGCACAGACGGGAGCCCGGCCCATGGGAGCTCCTCTGGGGGTAGCACCCCTGCACCCCGGGTGCCAGGCTGACCGGCTCCAGGCCCTGGTTCTTCCCAGGTTGGCTCTGGGTCACAGTTAAGGCTCCCGTGTCCCTCTCACCTCCCTCCTCCCAGCACTGAGCAGCCTAGAGGCCACCAGCGTCCTCTGTGAGGCCCCCTCACTGGCCACGGGGGGACAGGGTGGCCCCCTGAGAAATGTGCTACCCTGGGACAGGACCTGTGGACACTGACATGGTCCCCAGATGCGTGCGGGGAGGACTGTGTGTGCAGCCAGGGGACATGTGGCAGAGGCTGGGTGAGGGGGGCGGAGAGCAGGGGGTGGTGGGCGGGACTGACCAGGTGGAAGGTGCTGGAAGGAGCGGTTCTGGGAGGCAGGGCAGCTGGGCCCTGGGTTGAGCGTGGACGTGGAAGGGTCTGGTGGTGGCCGTGCCCCAGGAGATGGTCTCAGCCGGGGGCCGCGTGGCAGTGGAGATGGGGAGGTTGTCCTCAGTCGGGAGGTTGGTCCACATGGCAGGGGCCCAGGGGCCTGGACTTCTGCCTCTAAGAACCTCCTGAGGGCAATTCGAGGCCTTGTTTCCCAGAATGGGGTGGGGAAAGGTGGCGGGGCCATGGGCTGGGTGCCCTACCTGCATGGTGATGGTTAGGTCCCCGTGTCTAGGTTTCTTTTTTTTTTTTTAATTTTTTTAAAATTTATTTATGATAGTCACACAGAATGAGAGAGAGAGGCAGAGACATAGGCAGAGGGAGAAGCAGGCTCCATGCACTGGGAGCCTGACGTGGGATTCGATCCCGGGTCTCCAGGATCGTGCCCTGGGCCAAAGGCAGGCGCTAAACCGCTGCACCACCCAGGGATCCCTGTGTCTAGGTTTCAATGGGACCTCGTGGTCAAGGGGTCAAGGATGCCCTGCCTGCAAGGACCAGCCCTAAGGCCCCTGTGACTCTGCCTTTCCAGGGGCCCTCAGGGGTACAAGGGGGGCAAAGGCCTCGTACTCAGAGGCTTCTGATTGGGGCCCAGTCCGTGCACCCCAGTGGGGACACGTGGGCTCCGGGCACGGGCTGGGCTCAGTCAATAGGTGATGCTGGGGCCACAGGCACAGGGAGGCAAGATCAGGGGTTGAGAGGAGCAGAGCTGGGTGGGTGCCCCGAGCAGGAGGCCTGGACGTGGACAGTGGGCCCACGCGGGGAGCAGCCCCGCCGAGAGGAGGCAGGGGCTCCAAAGGCTGGCGAGGGACTTGGTGGGAGGCTTCTGGGGAAGAGTCTCTGCCCGAGGAGAGATGGGACATGGGGGCAAAGATGGCCCTCAGGTGCAGGCGTGCTGGGGGCCAGGCGCTGGCGCTGCAGGGTCAGGTGCAAGAGGACGTGGGGGGGCAGGCCGCTGCGGGGTGCACGTGTGCGTGCACGTGGGCGTGCGGGGGATCATGGCCGAGCAGTGCACTTGCACAGTCGGCCTGCTTGCCTCTCTCGAGTGTGACTCCAGCCTCCTTGGGGGCTGTGGGTGGGAGGAGCCACCAGGATGTCCCCAGGGACCCAGAGCCTTCATCAGCCCCCCTCCCACCGTCCAACCAGCACAGCTTAAACATGACCCTGGGGACTTGCTTCTCTTTCTTAAGGATTACTCGGGCTCCCTGGAGGCGGGCCGCACTGATGGGGGGGTGGGGGGGTTGGGGGGGTGGTAGCAGCTTCTCAGCAGCCGCGGTTCTGAGCCCCAGGGCCTGCGGGCCCCGGGCTGGACGGTGGGCCCGGGCAGAGCTGCCCCCGAGGGTCTCAGGTCCAAGGTAGCAGCCTGCAGGCTTGCAGAAGCGAACTGAACGATGCAGGAGATGATGTGGGCAGCTGTTGGGGGGGAGCCTCATACGGGTGGGGGGGCCCCGGGGGCCAGCCGGCGCACTGGCTCGCTGCCTTTGTTTCCCTGAGCCACACACACACCTGGTACAGCTGTCACGTTCAGTAGGGTTCAGAGCCCTTTCAGAGCAGAGGGAAATGCGTCTCTAACGAGCCATCCCAGCCCTGGAATCCACAGAAGTTCTCCATCTTTTTTTTTTTTTTTTTTAGTTTCTTTTTTTAAGGATTTTATTTATTCATGAGAGACATAGAGAGAGGCAGAAACACAGGGAGAGGGAAAAGCAGGCTCCATGCAAGGAGCCTGATACAGGACTCGATCCCAGGACCCTGGGATCACGCCCTGAGCCACAGGCAGATGCTCAGCCCCTGAGCCACCCAGGCATCCCGGAAGTTCTTGATCTTTTTTGACATTTGCCAAAACCTAAGATTTCCCAAAGACTATTTATACAAATACAACGGAATAGATAGAGTTAGCAGGATCTGCTTCCTCCTTTTTTCTTTTCTTTTCTTTTCTTTTCTTTTCTTTTCTTTTCTTTTCTTTTCTTTTCTTTTCTTTTCTTTTCTTTTCTCTTTTTTCCTTTTTTGGTTCAGCACTTTCAATGTTATTGACCCCTTAATGTCTTAGATGTTAAATCTAAGGCTTTAAGGCTCCCCCATAAGCCGGATAGGCCGCATACAGATTGTGCAGAGGATGCTCTAAGAGACCCAAAGTGATGCACACACCCCAGGAGATTCGCCAGCGTATGGAATCATCTTCACAAACACTTCCAAAATTCTTGTGGGGGCGGCAGGGGTCTGTCCAGTTTGTCTGAGACACTTTTCAAAGCGATTTTCAAAGGCACCAAATGTGCACCATGGTGAGCATGCGCTCTGGACGGGGGGGGGGGGAGAGGGGGGACATCAGAGATTTGACGCCCTGTCTGTTATGACCCTACGTGTACAGGAGCCTCTGCTCCTCAGCTGGCAGAAGCCACCGGACCCCCAAACATCACATAGATAAGTATTGCAATGTAGGGAGATGCCCATACAAGCAGACGCAGAGACAGGTGCACGTTCAAAAGTGTTTCAGTGCTTCCATTTTCGGGTAATTCGGTGAGGAACCTGGGCAGGTGTGTTCCCAGAAGCTAAAGCATCACCAGTCTCTACTAAGGCAAACGAATTCCAAGAATTAACCGGGTTTTCCAAAATCCGAATTTCACCATGTATATAAAAACCTAGAGACACCCCCCCCCCCCCCCGGTCAAATCCAGTAGCTTCCAATATACGCTAATGACTCTCTGATGTAGTCAACTCACCCGTGCTTACCGGGTCTGTTTCACGGACGCACGAGGAGAAAATACACTTGCCGTAATTTCTCGTAAGCGAGTGGCCAGTAAGGAGTAGGTGTGGGAGCTGGAGAGGCAGAGGAGCTTTCAAAACGTCTTCCCCGCGGCGACTCTTCAGTCCAGACCGTCCAAAAGCAGCCGCTCCCCGTCACGCTCCTGCAAGCGTTGCACCACCTGTGACCCATTCGTGCCAGAACCTGGTTGGCCGCTGGATTCCGCGTCTCTATCAGACTCGGGGGTGCCATCAGGGCTGCTGGTCTCCAGATCTCTAGTTTCAGCCATCGCTGCCTGGCAGGCTCACCGTGACCAGGCCCTCCGCTGTGCCGCCGTTGTGGGTGCCACCCTGCTGCCCATCACATCCTGCTTCGGTGGTTGAGTTTCCATGGACGCTCCCGATGGGTCCCCACCGGCTTACTTTTCAGCCAGGCCCCCGGCTTCCTCCTCCTCGTAGGTGGTCTGGGTCGTCCGTTTCTCACAGTTTCCCCTGCCTCGTGTCGACTCCTAAGCTGGTTAGGCCGTGCCTTCAGCCGAAGAGGTGCCACACTCGCCACTAGGCGTCCACCAACAATCCGCAGGCGTCCTTGGCTGGCGCTGTGCCCTGTTCTGGTGACAGCGTAGCAGGTGTCCGTAAAGGGGCGCTGGTCTTGGGAAGCCCACCCCCATGATGGTCAGACTCCAAGCCACGAGCACCGCAAACGAACGAAACTTCAGGCATCTTGTCAAACAGAAGACTTGGTTCGGCTCCAGTATGACGATGGAGATTTTCACAGAAATATCCGTCTCCTCCTATATGCTCGCCACTGAAGCACATCGTGCAACTGCCCGCCTCGGGCTCTCCGTCCCCGTGGTGGGCTCTGGAGAAATTCCAGAACCCTCGTGCGCTTCGGAAGGAGCATCATCCTGCACAGCTGTCTGGAGAGCCTCTCCTGCTAAACGTTCACACCGCAAGCAACCAGTCCTCAATCCCGGTTGACTCTAACGTGGTTTCTGTAGGTCCAAACCAGTCTGCTCTGCCCCTGGCTCTAGGGGGCTTCACTCCATGACGGGCAGGCTCAGCATTGTTCCCTGGGGGCTCAGGTGAAGGTCACGATGACCTCTGCTCTCTGGAGGTTGTCCTCTGGGTCCCTGGGCTCCTGCTTTGCCCCCCAAGACGATGGCGCCTGGAGAGAATGCCGGTGGTCTAGTGTAGACTTCAATCAATTGATTTTACCTCGATTTCTTTGTGGGCGGGTATTGTGCTCTCGTCTCTCGTTTTTTTTTTTTTTAATAATAAATTTATTTTTTATTGGTGTTCAATTTGCCAACATACAGAATAACACCCAGTGCTCATCCCGTCAAGTGCCCCCCTCAGTGCCTGTCACCCAGTCACCCCACCCCCCGCCCTCCTCCCCTTCCACCACCCCTAGGTCGTTTTCCAGTCGTCTCTCGTTTTCAAAAACGTTCTGGGGGATGATTTGGGGAGGAATCGGATCTATTATCTGGGGGGTGTCAGCCGATGATCCAGTTTGTCTCCGGTTCTCTTCCAATGAGGAAAATGGGCAGACAACACAGGCTACATAAACCAGGGGTCAGGACTTCACGCTCTCTTTGGCATTTGATGTTAGGAAAAGCTCATCAGGGTTTTGGTATTTGGGGGACAAGCTTTAGAGAAGAGCCATCCCTCCCCCGCCCCGGGCACCCAGAAGCACAGTCCGCACGTGTGCCGAGGGGCCCGGGAGCACGCTGACGCCCTGTTTGTGTCCAGAATGTGACAAATACGGTGGTGAGGACCACGTTGAGGAATGACCTGTCCCCCGAGGGCATCATCCACCACCTGAAGATCCTAAGCCCCATCCACTGTGCCTTCCAGAACGACCTCCTGACGTCGTCGGGCTACACCCCAGAGTGGGGGTGAGTGGAGCCGTCTCTGCCCATCCCTCCCCAGCTCACTCTCCTCTCTCGTGCCTTCACATTGGATTTCTTGAGGGCTCAACCACTCGAGGACCCTTTTGTGAGGCGCACAGTGGCCAGGGCTTGGTTGGTAACTGCCGGCTCCCCTAATTTTTGTCTTCCCTTCCAAAATAGGAGCAACCAAAGAAAGCCAGATATGCACCCCCAGCCAACCACATAGGATGCCCTTGGCTTCCCCATGATGAGGCCTCCATCGGGGCTGCCTGGGGCCGCCCAGTCCCACTGTGAAGCTGACCCCCGCCCCCGCCTGTCCCTGAGTCCCCTCCAAACCCCAGTGGTGGTGCTAACACACCACTCCAGCCAGCTCAGAATAGGTGGACTTTCTTTGCCTCCTCTCCTTCGAGTGGTCTTCCTTTACTTCCGTACTTCTTTGGAGTTGCTTCTCGGGGAGGAACGGGCAGGGGGTGGGTCACAGAAGCGCAGCCCCCGAAACCACTCACTCTTGCAGGGTCTACACCATCATCGAGGACCTCCACGGCGCTGGCAATTTTGTCACCGAAATGCAGTTATTTATCGGGGACTCCCCAATACCTCGAAATTATAGCGTGTCTGCCAGTGACGACGTCAAGATTGAAGTGGGGCTCTATAAGCAGAAGAGCAACCTCAAGGTGGTGCTGACCGAGTGCTGGGCGACGCCGTCCAGCAACGCCAGGGACCCGGTCACGTTCGGCTTCATCAACAACAGGTAGGGCTCGCGGGTAGCCCGCTTGGCGGGGCCTCTGGGTTCCCAGACGCCATGGATCTACGGGCTTGGGTTTGCAGCAACGCCCGAGTCTCTGAGGAATGGGAGAGCTGGCGGGCCTTGCGTCCCACGGGCAGCAGGTGGACGTGGTGTGTGCAGACAGAGGCGCTGCCGGGAAGCCCACCCGGCCAGGGGACAGGCGGCCGGCTCCCGACTAATGAGTCACCGTCCCTTCCTTCCCAGCTGCCCCATCCCCAACACGTACACGAACGTGATCGAGAATGGGGATTCCAGCAAGGCCCAGTTCAAGCTGAAAATCTTCTCTTTCATCAACAACTCCATCGTCTATCTGCACTGCAGACTTCGCATTTGCATGGACTCCCCCGGAACCACGTGCAAAATAGTAGGTGTTTCGCTTTTCTGAATGCGTGTCTGGACTCGTGCACCTTATTGCTCTGAGGAGGGTTGCTCCGTTGTCTGAAGCCCAGGGCTTGAGCAGCTCTGGGGGCCCGACTCCTGGAGGAGACACGGGGCCCCACACACTGAGCCCCCAAAAAGGGGCAACGTGAGGTGTGGACGGTGGGCAGCCCACGGGGTTGGCGACCCTTGTGGTTGGATGGCTAAGCTGCGTCCTGGATGACTAAGTCGCATCCCATCCCTGGCCGCGACACTGCGGTGCTCCTCCAGGTGCTTTAATGCATATTCAGGTGTAAAAACATTACTTGAATTTCGTGTTATTTTTAGCAACATTGATGGAACGCTCCTGAATCCCACCACTGTGATATTTAATAAGACGGGGGTTCCCCCCCCATGTTCATCCTTCGTGTTGGGATCTTGAATAATTTTACATTCTCATTTCCTGAGACCTTTGAATGTGAGATATGCTTTGCAGTCCTAGGGGCTGAAAGCTGTTCTTCATACCAGACAGGTGCGTGAGCTGTCACGCGCTGTCTGCGCCAAGGACGGTGTACAGAGCTCTGCTGGCCTCGGGCCCAGCTCCTGCGTGTTTGTCTCTCCTCTGCGCTGCTCACAGACCTGTGGGCTCCCTGGGTGACCCGCCCCCGGCACCCCCAGAACGTGCATAGGAGATGAACTGATTTTGTTGATGGCACTTTTTCTCACACAGTAGATCTTCCAGAAAAAAAAAAAAAAAGGATTGAGAGGAACACAGCCTCCCCTCCACCCCCCTGCCCGATGACTGGAAGCTAAGGGTGCACATGCGCCTGCACCTGTTCCAAAAGCCCCTCAGAAATACAGAGTATTTGTAGCCCCAACCACCTTGGCAAGGAGCTGCCAATTCCCGGATTCTTTATAATATGGCTTTACAGATTCCTCTCCAGGTTCTCTTAGGGCTGGTGTTGTTTTGGTGTCCTGTGGCTGCAAGGACCACAGGGCACCCGAGATAGCAGGCACGCGTCCTCTGAGGGGCTGAAGGCTGGATGTCCACGCTCAGGGCGTGGGCAGGGCTGGCTCCCCCTGGGGCTGTGCGGGAGATGCATCCAGGCTCTGTCCTTGGCCTGTAGACACGGCTTCTCTCGGTGTCTTCACTGCTCTCCCCTGTGCCTGTCTGTGTCCAACGTCCCCTTTTCATAAGGACACAGTCATGTAGGATGCACCTGAGTGACCTCACCTTACCTTCATCCACAAAGACCTTGTCTGTAGATAAGGTCCCATCCATAGGTCCTGGGGAGGCTAGGGCGTCAACATCTCTTAGGGGGAATAATGCAGCCGGTGGCAGGTACATAGCGAGCAGTTCCCACCTCGTCCCCAAGACTTTCCGCAAGGCGGAGGCGTGGAAAGGAACAAGTGGCCGCTGCCTCCGGCCGTAGAGAACTGCCAAGGCGACTCAGAGCCAACAGAGGGGCCCAGGGGCCGAGGGGCCAGGGCTTGGAGATGGCTCAGCAGGTGCTCTCTCGAACCCCCTCTCCCCCTCCCTCCTGTCACCCTGGCAAAGCCCCGAGGCCCAGGTGGTCATTCCCTCGTCCCACTCCCCTATCTCAGCTCATCCTCCTGTGACTGGCCGCCTCCAGCCGGTTTGCAACATACGGATCAGAGTCTCACCGCGACAGTGACCCCACTTCCCGGCTCTGATTAGTTTCCGTCCAACTCATCTGAATGTTTCTTTCATTCCGAAAACAACAGAATTGCGATGGCATCCGGTCCCCCAGGAGCGGTGAAGCATCTGCGACACACCAGACATCCTGGGGACCCCTCATTCGGTCTGAAGGTGAGTTGGTGACTTGGATTAGTCAGCTGAGGAACAGATGCCGCTGGTTCCGTCTCCCCAGTGCGTGAACCAGGGTGCTGCCACCGGGAACCGGGGGACCCGGGACGGTCCTGCAGCCTTGCCACAGGGGACGCAGCAGCTGGTGAGCGTGGAGACCATTGATTCCAGCCTGCAGTTAAATCCTTCTGGTGCAGAGTGGGGCTGCCCCCCACCCCACCCGGCAGGCCTGGGGGTAGGAGCCCTGCCGTCCCCATGGTGTAGAAGAGAAGGCTGGGGCTTCGGGAAGTCAGCACACGCTTAGTTAGATAAAGCAGTATGTTGGGCTGCGTCACCGAGACCAGTCAAGTTTCCTGACCCAGAATAAATATACCACGTGGGTTGGTTGCTGGGAGGGAGGAACTCAGGCTACGCCAGGTCGGAGTCCGTGTGGGCACACGTGTGTGCATGCATGTGTCAGTGCGTGCACACATGAGAATGCTGTTTATTCTGGGCTTGGCTAAATTAGAAGATGCAAAAAAAAAAAAAAAGGCATGGCTTCCTCCATGGTATAATATTCCACCAGCTGATTACATTCCATGTGATTTCAAGGGCCGCCGTCACTTCTCCAGAAAAACATTTTATTCCTTTTGAGATCGATTTTATTGTTATTGTTGTTGTTTTTAAATTGGTTGGGGGAAATTGTGTGATTTGAGTATTGAGACTGAAACCTCGGGGCGCCTGGGTGGCTCATGGGTTGAGCATCTGACTCGTGGTCTCGGCTCGGGTCATGATCTCGGGATCAGGAGATCGAGCCCCACGTCGGGCTCCGCACTGCGCCGAGAGTCTGCTGGAGGTTCCCTCTGCCCCTCCCCACCCTTGCGTGCACTCACGCTCTCTCTCCCTCTCTCTCTAAAATAAATAAATTTGAAAAAAGACAGAAATCGCTAGCTGTCCCCCAGGAGCTGTTCTCTTCCCCTTCATAGTTGTAGAATCCCCAGTGTTTTGCTGGCACGTGGCTCCTGGGAATAAGAACTGTGATTTCCGGCCGACCTGGCAGCTACGTGTGGCCATAGGAGTAAGTTCTGGCCAATGAGATGCAAATGAGAGGTCGAGTGACAGCTCTCGAAGGGGTGCCCATCGTGCGTCCCTCTCTTCTTGATCATGTCTCTTCCGGCTGCCTGGCAGGGGAGGTGGGGGGTGCGGCCAGCTGCCTGGTGGACCCTGCGGGCCTTGAGGACAGGAGCTGGAGGGAGTCCCATTCCCAAGGACACCGCAGAGCGAGTGTGCCAGGCCAGGCTTGGCCTCTGACCTCTGAGTTTTGTGCCAGAAAGAAAGGAACTTCCACGTTTCTTGGTCACTGCTATTTTGGCTTTTTCTCCTTCTGTAGCTAAACGTAATCCTAGTTAGTTTTCCTTTTTTGTTGTTTTTTCCCCCAACTTTGAGGGCCTTCCTGGCCTCTCTGTATCTTCCTGCACAAGAACTTTGGGGTTTTGGTTGTGGGGTGTGAGCCAGGGTCCGAGTGCTGATCAGGGCTTGGGAAGGAAGCTGAGGGAGCAGGAGGAGGAGGGAGGGCCTCCTGCCCCGTGATCCTCAACTGCTGGTTCTCATCCAATGTGCTTGTGAAGTTAAAAGGTTCCAGATTTGGGGGGTGCACCCCAGCTGGTCTCCAGGCTCCGGTGTCTGCACTGGTCATCAGGCAGTTGCAGGACCCACCCAAGGACCACATACTTCTCCTACATTTTCACTTTCTCAGATTGCTTAGGAGAACTGGCTGACCAGGGGCCCTAATATACATTTTCATTTATAGAAATAGAACTTATATTTATTTATGGATATTCCAGGTAATGTCAAAATTACTAGAGTGGAAAAAGCACTAGGCTTTGAGTTGGGGGCCTGAATTTGAATATAGACTCTCATGCTTCTAGTTGTGTCGTCTTCTTACTGAGTCTTCTGGATTCAATCTGTCCTTCCATCATTCCTCTATCCATCCACCCATCCACCCATCCATTCACTTATTTATCTATTCATCCACACACTTACATCCACCCATGCATCATTTCTCCATCCACCCATCCATTCATCTGTCTATCCATCCATCCATCCATCCATCCACTTACCCTTCCACCAACCCATCCATCATTCCTTTATCCATCCATCCATCCATCCATCCATCCATCTATCCACCTACCCTTCCATTCACCCATCCATCATTCCTCCATCCACCCATCCAATAATTTATCTATCTATCCACCCATCCATTCACCCATCCAGCATTCCCTTATCCATCCATCCATCTATCCATGCATCCATTCATCTATCCATCCATCTATCCACTTACCCTTCCACCAACCCATCCATTATTCCTCTATCCATCCACCCATCCATCCACCCATCCATTCATCTATCTATCCATCCATCCATCACTCATCCATCATTCCTTCATCCATCCATCCACTGATGCAGCATTCATCCATCCATCTATCCATCCATCCATCCATCCATCCATCCATCCATCCACTCAGCTTCCATCCATCTCTCCATTCACCCACCCACTCATTCATTATTTCATCTGTCTACATGGTAGACATACATCTCTACTAAGTGTCCAGCACTCTCCTTTATCTCTGCAACATGGGTGACTACATTGTCCTCATTTCCTTCATCTATAAAATGGGAACAATGATAACTTCTAGTTCATACAGTGCCTTGTCCATAGAAATTACTGAATAAGAGTTAGTTGTCATCATTTGAAATCAGTAGAACACACACTAACAACCATTCCAGGCAACACCAAGTGTAATAAGGGTATAAATTGTCGGGCTCAAAACCAAGGATTATAATTATTCATTTTGTTCATCATTCTTTCTCAGGGTTTTATTAGCTTTTCTTTGCTCCATGACTGTGCCACATGGATATGCACTTAGAACAAGCATTTAGAAACATGACATCTCCCAGTTGGGGGAAACTTGACGTTTTGATTGTGTACGTGAACAGAAATATTGCTGGAGAGTGCAGGGGTGAGATAGACTGGCAGACACATCCCTTCAGGATTGCCCCCCTCCCTTCCTGTGCCCACACTCTGTTCCCGTATTCACCCACGCCCTGCCCCCCATGTGTGTCCATGCTCTGACCCCGCAACGTGCACCCATAGTCTGCCCCCTCAATGCGCGCCCATGCTCTGGCCCTGCAATCACCATCACTTCCACTGTTGGGAAGAAAGAGAGTATTTGGAGAGTTCAGGGAACGTGGCCAAGCTCACAGGCTTGTAGCTGGACAGGTGAGCCCTCTGAGAGCGGTTCCTGGCTTCTCCTAGACCCCTTGCCTTCCTTTCCTGGGGCTTCCTTCTCCACATTCCCCTCCCGCGCTCCAGCCCTCACACCACCTGTGTTAGTTTTCTGGGGCTGTTGCTCCAGGAAACTAACTGCACAGACTGAGGAGGTGCTTAAAATGGGAGAAAATATTCTCTCACCGTTCAGGAGGCCAGAAATTCAAGAGCAACGTGTCAGCCGGGCTGATTCCCACCAGGGCAGTGAAGGAGAATCATTCCAGGCTCTCTCAGCTTCTGGCATTTGCTGCTCTGGCTCCCCTTGCCTTGTGGGATCTCGTCACCGGATCTCTGCCTCTGTCCTCACATGGCGTTGTCCCTGTCCTCTGTGTCTTCAAACGGCCGTCTTCTTCTAAGGGCGTGAGCCATACTGGATCAGGGGCTTCTCCTGCTGAGCGTGACCGCATCTGAACCTGCACCGACTCTATTACATCTGCAGTGACCCTGGCTCCAAATAACATCACATGCTGTGGTACTAGGGGCTGGGACCCCAACACATCTCTATGGAGGACACACACAGCACCACATGTTGCACGTCGTGCAATATATATATATATATATATATATATATATATATATATATATTTAAAGATTTCATTTATCTATTCATGAGAGACACAGAGAGGGGCAGAGACACAGGCAGAGGGAGAAGCAGGCCCCATGCAGGGAGTCTGATGTGGGACTTGATTCCGGGACTCCAGGATCATGATCTGAGCTGAAGGCAGATGCTTAACCGCTGAGCTACCTGGGCATCCCGCACGTCGTGCAATATTAAGGGAGAATCCATTTGGACATCGTCCCTGAATGTGTGCTGCCAACATATCTTATATCAGCATCACAATTTTCTGATTTAATTTTTGGAACTCTTCCATGGCCATTTGCTTCGCTAGATGACTCGTGACTTCTCACTCACTAGAGTTTCTTCGTACCGAGAGGAAGGGAACGCTTAGGTGATGTCTGCCAGAGGCTCACATGTCCCAGCAGGAAGGGCCTAGAGCCGTCATTGAGGCTACTCCAAAGTGAGGAGATGGGGGTCCCCAATTGGCTGAGTTGGAACGCACACCTTTGGAAGGGGCTGTTTTCCCTGGGGTCATACCTGTGCTAGAAGATTCTCCATCACATCCCTCACAGGGCGTGTGTCTCCTTCACCAAAGCTCTGACAGCTCAGTGTCTTTGCAAAATGACTGATTGTGTGAGCTACGCCCAGTGACCATGGCGACCGTCCTGCAGACGGGTGCGGGCTGCTTGAGCTATCCGGGTGGAGGACCAGTTTTTTTTTTTTTTTTTTTAAAAGACAGGCAGGTGATCCAACTGTGTGACCCTCATGGAGCTCACCCCACATGACTGGTCTCACCTGGATGGGTGGTCACCTCCCCGCTCCCCGATGGTGAGGGTCATGCTGCAGGATGCACTCACTCCCCATTCCTAGCTATCTCACGTGGACTGGTAACCATCCTGGGCCACAGAAACCAGTGGATAGTGCAGGCTTGTGGACCCCACCTGGCGCTGCTCTGGGTGAGGGGGTCAGTTAGGAGCATTTGGCAGCAGGTAACAGAAACACAGAGGGGCAGGCAGCAACCAAACCAGCTCATTTGTCCCCGGAGCCGGCAGTATGGGGCTGGCACTTGGCTCCACTGTGGATCCTATGTCCCTGGGGTGGTCCACCCTGCTTGTCCTAGCAAGATGGCCTGCACCCGAGCCCCGGGAGGAGGGCAGCGGCCCATTATTGCACCCCCACCCCCTAGAGGCTGGGTCTAGGGACCAGCCATGCCAATGTTGGCGGGGAAGCAGGCTGCCCAGAGTCTGGATGACTTGGGAGGGTTAGCTGCTTGAGCAACTGTCCCCAGGGCCTTCCTCCCTCTGGAGGAGGGGATGACCAGTGTTCCAGGCAGCCGGGGGGGAGGGGTGGTGGTGGTGGTGTTCTTAGTGCTGTTGTCGGACCACTTTGCCGACTGTGCACACCTGTGCCATGCCCTGGGAGACCTGGCGCAGCGTCTACTTGGAGCAAGTATGCTCCCTGTCACCTGGGTGGACACCCCACGATGTAGGAGGATGGATGGAGGTGAGCGTGATGCTGGGGTGGCTCTGGCACCTGCTGCAGATGCCCTGTCAGGGCTCATAGCCACTTGCACTGTGCTTCAGGGCACCCCGACTTCCTCACAGGGGGGTGGGTCTCTCCTCGGGGGTTGGGGGGGGCCTGCTTCCTTCTCTGGCCCTTCGGTTTTCACCTGCCGTGAAACCAGGGGAAATTCACACACCAAACAGGGAACCAATCAACAACCCAAGGGGCCCTTCACACACTCACCACGACGTACAACCACCACCTCTCCCCGGTTACAAAACGTTTTCATTGCCCCCAAAGGCGTCTCTACACCAGTTGGGGGTCCCTCCCGGCCCCCTTCCCTCAGAACCTGACACCAGTGTGCTTTCTGCCTCTGGTTTTGCCCATTCTGGATAGTTCTACAAGCAGGGTCATACTGTGTGTGGTCCTTTGAGACCGGGCCCTCTCACTGGGCCGGATGTTCTGGAGGTTCCTCCGTGCTGTAGCACACATCAGGACTCTGCTCCTTTTTGCGGCCCGACGACATTCCGCTGTGTGGACGGAACACAACTTGCCCATCTGAGCATCCTTTGGTGGACACTTGGGCTGTTGGGATACTATGAACGTGGGCGTCTGGGTGTTCGAGTCCCAATTTCCAGCTTGTTTGGGTCTGTGCTTTCCTGGATGGTCACTGGGCCTCTGGGTCTGGGGAAGGCCTCGTGGCCACGTGCAAAGTCCAACCGAGGCCCTGGCAGCCCCTGCTGCTCCCACATGGCCTGACCCCCTGGCTAGTGATAATCTAGAACGTGGGGCAGGCTGATGCGCTGCTCTCTCGGGGTCAGGACACCTGCTCGGTCACCTTTGGGAACCCACATGTACTCCAGGCCCATCAGATACAGATAATAATGTCACAAGGCAGTGGACACCGGTGGACAGCTTGGTCCCCTTCTGTCCTAAACCCTCCGCTCCACCCGCACTGGCAAGGTCAGAGTGCTGGGGTCACAGGAGACGCATCCCTCCTGGTTCAGGCGGGCCTCCCACTTGTGCCCGTCTCGTTCCCTGCAGGTGAGCATCCAGGTGCCCAGGCAGGCCTGGCAGCCGGCTACCTCGTCCTCATCGCGGTGGCCGTCTTTGCCTCGGTGGCAGGGGCAGCTGCGCTTGTCATCGTGCAGTACCAGAGAATGACAGGCAAATACGACTTCAGAGCCCGCCCGGATGACTTCAGCTACCAGGTGTTCTCTGAGTAGGAGGTCGCAGCTGGCACGAAGGTGGGTGAGGAATAAGACGCCTCCGGCGCACGCGCGTCCTACCCTCGCCACTGGGGGAGACCTGACAGTGTGTCCTGGTGGCTTTGGGAGAGGGTAGGTGGGGGCTGTCAGGTTTGACGTCCGTCAGTGGGAAGCCACAGGAGCAGTCGCAGGAGGGGAAATGGACCATCCGTCGTTAGGGACGATGAGGTGACTCATCCACTGTGCACAGCTTAACTCATCCACTGTGCACGGGTTAACTCACCCACTGAGCATGAGTTAACTCATCTACTGCATATGAGGTAACTCATCCACTGTGCACGGGTTAACTCATCCAGGTTCCCCACAACCGTGTGGGGTTGTGTTATTACCACTTCTTCAGATGAGGACCTGGGGCGGGGAGGTGAAGGGGTGCCCTGGAACACAGCTAGGAAGGGCCAGAGCTGGGATTCAGGTCTGGCGTCCGTTGTCCTAGCTGCTGAGCCACAGTGCCTTAGACTGGACGCGACCAGCTGGCCCTCCCTAGACCAGCGTGCGCCTGACTGGCATTTAGAATGAGGCTCCCAGGCTCTTCCTTTCACTGGAGACCCGGAGAAGTTGCATGTTAGCAATGATGTAAGAAACCCACAATTCTCTCGGTGGGGCACAGGCACCCAGCAGTGTGGGCAGCAGCTCCTGGGTCAGAAGTGAGGCCCCTCCTGGGACCCTGAAGCCCCTGGGGAGGCAGGTGCTGTTCCCACTGCTCAGGGTTCTCTGCCAGCCTGAGGGCCCCAGACAGGTGGGGGACTGGCAGTAAGTTCCCGTTCAACTTAACACTAACTATACATAAGACTCCTGAGCGTGGTGCCTTCTGGTCTCTGGTTTGGGGCCCATGAGGTCTGAGTCATGGAGGCCTTCCTATTTACCGACCTGTTGCATCCTATTGCCCAGGAGGGGACACTGTCCTGTAGACAGGCCTCCGTCTCAGGGTCTTCCCCTCGTCAAGGCTGCCTTCCCCACATTCAGCTCTTTATTTTCTTGAGTTAACAGAGCTTCGAAACAACCCAGCAAAGTGTGGTCGATATAAGTCCCATCCTTAAATCAGGAAATGGGGCCCAGAGAGCTCAAGTGAATCCTCCGAGTCACACAGCAGAGGCCAGATCAGCACACTTGTCCACAAGACGATGTCCTTCTCGTCGTTAGAGAAGCTCCAGGAGCTGGTTCTGCAGACACCCGGGGGCCATGCCTTTGCTTTGTCTCAGCCCCCTTGGCTCCCGGGACACCTGATAGCTTAGGTACCCATTTCCTGGGTTCTTAGAACTGTCACAGTTCAGATGGGAAAGACTAGGAGAGGGCCAGCACTGAAGGCCAGTCACCGCCCTGGACAGAGTTACAAGGAGGAATTTAGTGAATTTTACTTAATACTTGCAACATGAACCCCAATGATGATGTCAATGCATGTCTTGCTAACTTTATGAAGAAATCTGGTATGTTGGTGCCAAGGTCACCCTGAGTGTCCTCCCTCCTGAAAATGAAAACACTGGGGGGAAAATTGGCCTCTCGTCTTTTTCATCTTCTCCAGTGGCTTCCGTTTCCAAAGTGAAAAACATCTGCAACTGGTTCACAAGTTCCTGCAAAAATCTGTTCTTTGGCAAACACCACACCATCCCCACCAGGGTGGCACTCAGCTCAGCCCTGCTGCCCTGCAAGCCCTGTGTCTCGGTGTGTTCTCTGTGGATAGTACAAAGGCCAAGGCCCCGAGGGTGTGGTCGCCTGGCTCAGGTGTCCGAGCCAGACACACCTGTCTGCTGGTGGGAAGCTAGAGCTTCATTCACTGGAGACCGGGCCTCAGCCACCGTGGTTCCTATTCCTCTGTGCCTCCTGGGAGCCCTTTTGTTTGGGCCCAGTCTCTCTCTGTCCAGGAAGCGTAGAAGTCCTGTTCTTGGGGTGATGGGACCCCTTCACTACCCACGCTCTGGGAGTATTCCTGCATGAACCTCTCCTTTCCTGCATGCACACTGACCCTGGTGACCTCCTCCTTCTCCATGCAGGTACCTGTGATTCCAACTCAGTTCTTAATTCATCGAGCATTGACGGAAGCCTGCTCTGTCCCACGTCCAGAGCTTGGATGAGTCCCAGAGGTGAAAACAGCCTCTGACTGACCCAGGAGACCCGTCATCTATATAGGTCCCAGATAAGCAGTGCCCTCTAGGAGGCTGAGCGGAGCTGTTGGAGAGGGAGGCAGGGTGAGGGGGATGCCCAGACACGGGGATATTCAAACCAAGCATGAATGCAGCTCTGCCATCACACAGATCACTCCCACTGGCCCCCAGTTCCCAGACTCTTTTTTTTTTACCCTCCTAACTGGTCCAAGTGGCCCTTTTTGGTTTTGCTCACCACTGATATCTGTCACTTGTTACCCATCCATCCACCCACCATCCATCCATCCATCCATCCATCCATCCATCCATCCATCCAACCATCCATCCATCCATTCCATCCAACTGTCCACTCATCCATCCATCCATCCATCCATCCATCATTCACCTTTCTATTCATCCATACATTTACAGACCTACCCATCCATCCACCTTTCCATCCACTCATCCAACGCTGTTAAATATTTAATATTTCACATTTCTAAATATATTTGACTATATCCTTGAAGTTCTTTTAATAATAGATCCATCATAAATATATTGCTAATATTATTTATAGCAGGTATATATGCTCTTTACCTTTTCTCCTGCATTACCAGGATATCATTTTCACACACAGTGACTCAAAAGATACTCTATTAATATGAAAAAAGTAGAAACAGCATATATATATATATATATATATATATATATATACTCATTATTTTAATATTTTTCCAAGTATTTTCACAGCCATTTAAAAATACAATTTTACCCCAGGGAAGGTACTATTTACCCATTACACAATGGGAAACCAGAGAAGAAATAGGTGAGTCACTTACATAAAGTCACAAAATGAATTAAAGAGGAATCGGGTGTAGAATCTAAACTTCTATTTTAAAATGTTTTCCATGACACCCTACTGACAAGTAGTGCTTTTTACTTTATTTAAAGTAAGTTGAATTGTATCTGATAGCAAACGCCTGAAAGTATAGTGTTTTTCCTTGACGAACTTAGAATTGGAACGCGGTCATAGCTTTTAATTAATGAGATTAATTTTGTTGAATGTAACTAACTGCCATGAATACGGGACAGTTGGAGAATGTGACTATTTTGATTTAGCGGATATTCTCAGAGTCAGTAAAGAATTACAATATGTAACGTGTGTGGCTAAACTGGTTTTGGGCAAGTAGAATAAATCTCATGTGATGCTGAAATGTGGCTGGGCTGGCTGCTCTGTTTGGTTCAGGCACATCCCATGCCTTCCTGCGTCCACGGAGGGCAGGTAACATGTGTTTCTGGCTCTTCATGAGCTGCATCCATGTGTTTATTTGTTTGCTTTGGGTGTGTGTGTGTGTGTGTGTGTGTGTGTGTGTGTGTGTGTGTTTTGCTTCCATCTGTTCTGATAATTGGCTCAGTACCTGTCACTCACCTTTCTTGAAAGAAGGCAACATGTTCAGTAAATCCAGGTTTCAAGACCCATGACCGTGTGGGTCCCACATGATTATCCTCACTTTACCGCCGCAGGAATGGAGATACCGTGCAACGTTCCCACAGGGGGACAACGAATCAGTGGACAGAGCTGGACTTAGACCCAAGCCTGGCTGGTTGTAAGGTCCGTGCTCCCGCGGCAGGCTGGGGTGGGACGTAAGCACGAGCACGAACGTCCTCCCAGTGCTCATCTAACTGTTACAACAGCCCTATGAGTTAGAAGTCACTGGTCCCATTTCACAGATGAGCAAACTTGAGGCTAAAACTCTAAGTTACTGCAGTCGGCAGCTCACCACGGACACCCTGATCTTGTCCCTCCTAGTGCAGGCTCTTCCTGCGATTCTGGAGAAGACCTGATTGGCTCACTGGTGAGGAATGGGAGCCTTCCAGGGCTCTAAGGAGAACCCAGAGTCCCCCGGAGCTGTGGAGAGGCCACCCAGGAGGTCTCCGCCAGGTGGTGGGCTTCGATTGGTTGAGGCTCTGGGTCGCTAGCGGTTCTCACGTCCAGACGCCACCGGGAGCCCAGCGTCCTTCCCGGCCCAGGATTTTTCGGGCTGATTCCCTCTGAGCTGGAGGGTCCGGTGGAGGTGAAGGTGGAGGCGAGAGTCGTCCCCGCTCCGGGTGCGCCCTCCACCCGGACTGCACTGGGTGGCTCGGCCAGTAGATGGCGATGCAGACCAGGGCTGGAGGTCCTCGTTCCCGCCGCAGCCACAGCCCTGCTTCTCTGGTTGGTTCTTTTTTTGCTCCCTTTGAGCCATTTGCCTGCAAACGAGGGGAATCTGGGAATTTGCCTGCAAACGAGGGGAATCTCTCAGGGCACCAGTCTGCTGGGGTGCAGCCCTAGGGGTCCTGGAAACTGCTCAGGAAAGGATGCCCGTCTTCCAGGGTGGCTGTGGCGCCTGGAGAAGTGAGTTATTTCCATGCAGCGACCCGAGTGGACCCTGCCTTCCCGCCAGGACTGCCCAAGGGAGGGAGACGCCTCCTCACCCCTTCCTCTCACCCCGTGTCTGGGGCGGGAAGGGCAGCCCCACCGGGAGACAGTCTCTATGTGCCGCAGAGCTGCTGGGGATGAGCCAGCATCCTGCATCCCTAAAGGGGGACACCCCAGGGGGGGACCTCCGATGCCCGCTTGCCCCGGGGACCTGGGGCCTCCAGCAAAGCCTGAGAGCCGGCGGGCTGGAGGAGGACAGCGTGTGTGCCACAGGGTAGAAGTGCTTCCAGCCTGGACACTGTGTGGGCATCTTTCTGGGTTTAAGTTCCCTGGGGGCAGGTTATGGTCAGGCAGGGCAGGGGGGTGCCCAGCGTGGAGGAAAACCAGGGTGCCCCGGGCTGGTCCCAGCGCTCAGGACGCTGCATCTCGGCCACATGGGGAGGGATCCTTTCCGGCACCAGGGACTGGACAGTCTTGCTTGTTGAGGCCCGGGAGCCACAGTGATTCTGATGGAAAGAAATTGATGGTAAGGACTTAGCGGGGGAGTTCCTGAGAGTTGGCACCCCACAGGGTAGCGTGGAATTATGGGAGTCAGGGTGGCATGGGGGCTACGGGCACTGACTCTCCTACATGTCACCTAATCTCTCTGAGCCTGCTTCTTCACCTGAGAAGTGGGGATGGTGGTAGCAAGGGTCAGGGAGCTTTGGGCTACAGGCAGTGGAGACCTCTACCCAACAGGCTTTAACGATAAAGACGATTCAAGGCCTCCTGCAGATTAAAAGTCCAGGGCAGGGTGGGCTTCAGGTGAGGCTCGCTCCTGCAGCCCTCAAGGACGGACCTTTTTTGCTCTCCTTCCATGGCTTCAGCCTCAACCAATGGTTCCCTCTTAGGCCCTCGATAACTATGAGAAGTGATCAGGACTAGGTGTGCCTTTGTTCACGGGTGGCCAAAGAAAGACCGTGTCTCCCCCAACTACGGATCGAAGGGGCTGAAGTTATGTCTTGGTTGAAACATCCTGGATCGTGTCCCCAATCCTGAGCCAGTCACTCAGGCCAGGCTCCAATGATGACTCCAGAACACTCACCAAGAGGCACCGATGGCTGGTGCTGGACACACACACGCCCCGTTTCTTGCTGCTGCTAACTTGGGAGGCCAGCGCTGGCACCCCGAAGCTGTGGGAAGAGAACAGAGGTGCCCCCAAGGCATCGGTGACCTACCCCCAAACAAGAAGCAGGTGCAGGAGCTGGGCCAGACCTCCCAGAGTGTGGACTGCCACACATGGGTCCCACCCAGGACCCAGGGCCCAGGGTCAGCGCCCAGGAGCACCCTTGGAAGGAGGAGGGTTTATGTTCCAATAAACATCGGGAAGCCTGGCTGCACGAGGCCATGCTGCCGGTTTGGGGCAGGATCTCTTAGCTGCCTGAGTGCATGGGGGCCGCAGTCTCCATCCCAGCCCTGGCCAGGCCCTGACCTTGACCTTCACTCTCCGTCCAGCAGAGGAGAATATTTAAGACGATGCAGGGGCGAGCACAAGAGCCTGGTCCCCCGAGGAGGGGTTGGGTAAACATCAGCCCCACCCCAAACCTCCCTTTGTTCCAGAACCTTCCTCCCTTAGGGGAACCTGGGCAGAGTGGGAGGCTCACCACCTGGCATGACCCACAGGGGCTGGGCCTGGGAGGCAGGACCCACAAAACAACAATCCCCGGCCTCCCTCTGAGCGGGGCCCGTGAGACTTCATCCTCCTGGCCCCCCTGCCCCGTCACCTGGCCACAGTGGGGAGCCCTGGTCTGGGAAGGGGGCGGCCCGGCGAGGAACCTGGCAGTGGAGCCCTGGGGACAGGCGAAGGGGGCACCTCGCTGCTCACGCCGTGCAGGAAGCTGCATCCACGTGGCCTCTGTGGCCTCCTACTCCCGTGGACTGGCCGGCTCGGCCTCCCCCTGGGGAGGAATTGGCTCACCCAACACCCAGGAGTGTGAGGGCCTCACTCGGAGCTGTCAGCTCCTTGCCTGAGGCGGCCTCCCTCACGCTCTTGCCTGCACTTGAGCAGGGCCATGGTGACCAGATGTCCCCAGTAGGTCCCCGTGCCCGCTGGCCATGCTCAGACCCACATAAACTGGCCTCTCCGGGGCCCTGGCTGCTCAGGACAGGGGGACAGCCCCCCGGCACCCTTTGTCCTTCCCGGGGAGCCTGGTGTGATCCTTCAGCCCCTCAAGGGCAGGACCCACACCCCGCAGGAGCCTTCTCAGCAGCCTGTCCCTTCACAGAGGCTGCTGACCCATAAGCTGGTCCCTCTGTGTCCTCCTCGGGGCAGCAGGACCAGGACTCTCTCTGGGCAGCCCCGGGTGCTGGGGTGGCCCAGCTTTTCAGGTTTGCAAAGAGCTCCCCCACTTGCTACCCCACGCCTGGAAGGAGGTGATGCCGAAGGTCGCTGTCCCGGGACGTGTCCACTGTCCTGCTCTGTGCAGCGTCTTGGCCCTCAGCTCCCAGGGCTTCCCAGTCTGCACCAGCTTGCAGGGACCAGTCCCCATCGGGGGGCTCCTGTGCACCGCAACAAGAAGGTCGGGGAGACAGGACCCTGTGGGTCATTCCCCTCCCACCCATCCCGGCCCTGTTGTGGGAAGGCTGAAAAGCAAATCCCTTTCTCCCATAAAGGGCAGGAATCGTCTCAATCCTGTTTCAGTGGAGGCTCCAGTCGGGGACATTTCTGGGGGGAGGAGGATGTGCCAGGGGCCCCCAAGACCATCTTTAGGCTCAGTGAGCTATTAGAAAGACTAAAGAGGTTTAATATCTCATAACACAAGGATGCAGAGGGCAATCGGCAGAGGAGAGGCCCAGGAGGCGTCCCGGAGAGACCAGAGCGGGGGGGATCGCCCCAAACCCGGGCAGAGCTGGACCACGGGGGTGAGTGTGGGGCTCGGCCCGGGGCCCCTGCCCAGCCGCGGAAGACAGCGGGCGCCGGCTGAGGAGTCGGGAAGAGCTTCCCTCGGGCGTTTTGGCTGCCTCGTGCTTTACACGTCCCCGGAAGTGTCTATGGATCCTCTCTGGGCAGTAGCACAAGTTGCCATCAGCTCAGCAAAATAAACACGTGGGTAGCCATGGCGATGGGAGTCCTCCCGCAGCGGCAGAAAGGACTCGGGGCGGACGCTCGCGCGGTGTGATCCGTTTGCCCAGGGGCTTTGATTCAGGGCGGCATCGACCCCACTGAAAACCTTTGGTCTCCGGGGACCAGTGGTTCCCCCCTTCCTGTGGGTGTCCGTCTCCCTTTCGGAGCCTTCGGAGCTCATCGGAGCTGCCGGAGGCCAGGCCTGGCTCCTGATGCCCCATGTGGTGCCCTGGCCTTGCGGGCTTTCACCGCACCCGGGGCATGGGGCTGGGGCCCCACAAATAGTGCTCCCGGCTCCCCGCCCCGTGGCCTGGACCTACCCGGGGTTGGGTTTCTCACGAAGCTGGTGCCAAGAAGCACGAGTATTGCGAAATTCACCGGCGAACTCCAGGCTTATCTCTGTGGATTTTGTGATTAAAGGATAGAGAGAGAGAGAGAGCGAGAGAGAAACAAAACCCCAAGCAAAACCCCAAGGAACCAAGAGTGAGACAAAACATAATGAGCTTGTGGAGTTTTTAGTGGAAAATGATCCTTGGGATCCCTGGGGGGCTCAGCGGTTTAGCACCTGCCTTCGGCCCAGGGCGTGATCCTGAAGACCCGGGATCGAGTCCCGTGTCGGGCTCCCTGAGTGGGGCCTGCTTCTCCCTCTGCCTGGGTCTCTGCCTCTCTCTCTCTCTGTGTCTCTCATGAATAAATGAATAAAATCTTTAAAAAAAAAAAAAGAAAATGATCCTCAAACCACCGACAACACACATCTCAGGTTTGGAGCTGTGTTTACAACCACCTGTGAGTGTTATGAATAGATCCCGCCACGTGGCATCCACGAGAGTTCGGGCAAGGGACCCTCCCGTGGAGCTACTCCAAGCGTGGGGCCGTATCTATAATCAGATGTGAGGGAAAAAGAGGCAAGTTGGAGTTTTCCAACTTGGAGGGAGGGGGCTGCAGAGAAGCCATGGGACAGGCACCAGGACCGGGAGCTGGGAGGAGCCTCCTGACCCCTAGGGGTCCAGAGACCTCGTATCCCGCATCCTGGGAGGAGAGGTGGTCAGGGCACGGCCAGGGCTGGTCCCAGGGTTCCGGGCCCTGCGTGCACGCGTTGCTGCTGTGGGCTCTGCTGGGGTGGGTAGCATTGGAAGTGTTTGGTGAAAACCATAATAGAATATTTAGAAAATCCAGAAAAGACCCCGTAGCTTCCTTCCTGTGGCTCTTCCCTCCTCGTTCACTGGAATCCAGAAGGTTCTGTGGCCTCTGATGGACACACGAGGCCGAGACGGGAGGTGAAGGCATCCGGAGGCTGGATGCAAATGCACCGGGGCCAGACTGGTGGGTGCTCCTGGTGGTGGACCAGCCCTCTGCTGGTCACGGGGAGCTGGGACGAGGGTGGGCCTGAGGGCGACAGGCCTGGAGAGAAATCCCAGGGCAGCAGTGTCCCCTGCTGCTGTGAAGCCTGCTCACAGGCACCTCAGTGCCCAGCAGACCCTGGGCAGGAAGACTTCGCGGGGTCTGGGTCTGGGTCTAGGTCTGGGTGGGTGTCCAGGGGCTCCTTGGGGCCGGCCTCAGTTGCCTGTAAGGCGGCTGCAATGCGCCGTCACACGTCTGAGCTCAGAGCACACCCTGACCCCAGAAGGCTTTCCCACAGTCCTGCAAGCGCCAGCACCTGGGAGTGGGGGTCTGTCCTGCGGGTTCCCAGGCCCCGCGGCGGGGGCTCTGACTCAGTAACCCGGAGGTAGCCTCATCTCTCGTGCTTGTTTTCACAAAGCTTCAGCTCGTCCTCCTCCTGCCGTAGGCCGGGCTCCCCCGACGGCCGCCCCTCTGCTGGGCCAGACCCTCCCTGGCCACCTGACCCTGGAGCCCTGGAGCCCCTGGACCGCCTCCCCCCATGACCCCCACGCACGCAGGGCCCCCTGAGAAGCGGCAGCTTCAGGCCTCCCCCACTGCCTGTGACTCCGGTCCTGCAGCAGAGGACATCACCTTCTCCATGGAGGGGCGACAGGGACCCCATCTCTTCTCTCCAGCACCAAGCTTCTGTGCCCTCGGCAGGGCTGGAGACACAAGCAGCTGCCGGTGTCGCCATGATCCTGGAGGACTTGGGTGCTGCGTGGGGTCCCGTGAGTGCACCTCACACCCTGTCCTCAGTGGCACACAGTGCAGTGCTCTGGTGGTGCCACCGGGTCCTTGGCCACCAGGGCCTGGCTTCCACGGGAGCCATCACGCAGCCCAACCCTCCCTGGGCGCAGGTCCTAGCCCCTTGTAAGGCTTGTAAGCCCAGGTCTCAAGGTTTGTCCTCGCCCGGGGGCCCAATCTGGGATGCTGAGGGGACAGGGAGAGATAGCAGCAGGGGACCCCAGGCCATGGCAGGAGGAGGACGGCTGGGGGCCCCAGCAGAAAGGGGGGGCTGGCACCCCAATGGCGCCCTCGCCCCTCACTGTGCTCTTGCTCTGCTCCCCAGGCAATGAGTCCATCGTGTGGATTTTTCCAGACTTGGGGACCAACACCCTTAAATCTGGAAGGGCTTGGGGACCTGTGGCTCGTCCAGGATGAGACAGTGGAGGCCTAGTTCTGCTGAGCCCAGGGGTGCCAGGGGAACCTCTGCGACAGGGAGCGGTCCCGGAGCCTGACCCGTTCCCCTCCTGCCAGCAGCTGCTTTGGGAAAAAAGCCGCCCGCTCGTCCACGTCCCGGCCTCTGGCGGCACCTGCCTGCCTCCCTGCCTCCCTGCCCTCAGGTGAGACACCCGGAGCTCCGGAGTCAGGGGGCCAGGGGCCTGCTCCCCCAGTCCAGCTGCGCCCGAGAAAAGAGGCATATTCTGATCTGCCTGAAGGACACAGCGCGAAGATGGCTCTCTCCCAAGGCACCAAGGGACAAAGGCAAACAAAAGCACCACTGGCCGTGCTGGCGGGGGGCCACGCGGCGTCGGGAATCGGCATGTGCTGCAGCTGCATCTGCGGGGGACAATGCACAGCGGCCCTTGTCCTGAGCACGTGGGTTCACGTTCCGCCCGCGGCTGCTTCTGGGAAAAGAGAACCCCGGACCCCCCAGAGAAGCTGCTCGGATGAGGACCCGGTCCTCCTCGGCTTCCCATTGCTGCCGTGGTCAGGGGTGGTCACGCGGGGGGCACCAGCCTAAGCCCTTCACGTTCAGGATCCGAATTAATCCTCACAGAGACCCGATGAGATCAATACTGCTGCCCTCCTTCCTCTAGAGTGAAGCTCGGTGACTGCCCAGGGCCCCCCGCCCCCCGCGCTGGTCGCCCCCACGGCCCGTTCACGGTGGTGCAAGGAGAGGGCGTGGAAACAGCAGGTGTGTGCACTCGGCTCCTGCGGCAGCTGTGACGCTTCCCCGTGAACTTTGTGCAAAAACACGAACTGACCACCTGCGGCTTCTGGAGGCTGGGAGGCTGACACAGGGCTCATGGGGCTGAATGGAGGCGTCGGCGGCAGTGCGGGGGCCGGCTCCCCCAGAGGCTCTAGGGGAGACCTCCAGCTTCCAGAGGCCACCCCACTTCCTGGCTCCTGGCCCTTCCTCCACCCCAAAGGCAGATCGGCGGGGCTGTCTCCGTGCTCCCATCGCTCCGGGCTCCCTCCCTCTGCCACCCTGAAGGGTCCTGGTGACTCCGATGGGCCTTCCCTGGATAATCCGGAATAATCTCCCTATTTTAAGGCCAGCCGATTAACAGCTCCGTTCCATCTGTTGCCTCAATCCCTTTCCCATATAGGATGATATGTTCATTCACAGGGTCTGGGATTGGGGCCTGGGAATGCGTTCGGCGGGTTGGGGGAGCACATTCGCGTCCGTGCCCTCCGTGCACGCCCTTCGCACATACCTTGGCCTGGCATCCCTGCCCACGAGGTCCACGTCCCCCTGCGGGCTGTGCCGGCGCTGACTCGTTCTGGCTTTGGGAGCCCAGGGTCAGCCGGTATTAGTCAAATGTACAATCAAAAAAATATATATATATATATTTACAGTTTTGTTTATTCATGAGACAGAGAGAGAGAGAAAGAAGCAGAGACACAGGCAGAGGGAGAAGCAGGCTCCATGCAGGGAACCCGACGTGCGACTCAATCCCGGGTCCCCAGGATCACACTCTGGGCTGAAGGTGACACTAAACCGCTGAGCCACCGGGGCCGCCCATCAAATATATTAAAGCAAAGATAACCAATGCTCGGAACTCATCACTCTGTGATTATTTTATTACTAGTTACCGTCCCCTGCGTCCTGTGGTTATTTGCGACTCTTGGACCCCAGTGGCAGAAATCCTGACACGGGCCTCACCGCCCATCTTGTCCCCATCATACGTTTAGTGACGTCACGGCGGCAGCCTGCAACTGGCCACACCTGGACGATGAGGACCACGGACAGGAGAAGACACGTCCTGTCGGGGCCGGCCTGACGTATTGTGTTGACTATTTTAGTCTTAAGAAAGCGACGGAGGGGGTCCCTGGGTGGCGCAGCGGTTTGGCGCCTGCCTTTGGCCCAGGGCGCGATCCTGGAGACCCGGGATCAAATCCCACATCGGGCTCCCGGTGCATGGAGCCTGCTTCTCCCTCTGCCTGTGTCTCTGCCTCTCTCTCTCTCTGTGACTATCATAACTAAATAAAAAAATTAAAAAAAAAGCGACGGAGGAATTATGAATCGTGCAGATGGACTTGCTTGTAGCGGCTGCGGGGCGAAAAGCACAAAAGATCGCCAAATCGCAATTGAACCGCAACCGTAGGTTGGCTACCAGTACGAGGACTTGGCAAAACGATCAAATGCGTTCCATGTCAACTCTTTGGCTCCATGGAATTTACAGTAAAAAGTACCGTGTATGTTATTATTATGTGCAAACTGCGTGCTACACTCGCTTCACACCAACAGATGGTTGGTTTTTTGTTTGTTTGTTTGTTTGTTTTTGCAGAGGGCTGGTTGTGAAACCCTCACCAGCACACTGCTGCTCCCCTCCCTCGGCCTCCCAAAAAACTATAGGAAGGTGCCCTTGAAAGTCATGATATTTAGAAGTGTTATTCAGTGGGGATTTGGAAGAGTGAGTCATGAGACTTGATAGCATATTTTGATTGTTACCAACAAGACTGGATAGGAGAAATCTTTATTTAGAGATAATATAATTAATATCCTAGAAAAGCATGCTTAAAATGGTTTTAGTGGTACCCCATGTGTATAGAATCAGACTTTTTTTTTTTTTTTTTTGAAGAAAAGGGAAAACCCTTTGTAAATATGCATGTCAGCTGCCTGGGCTTGTAGTTGCATGACTTTAAAAAAAAAAAAAAGCATAGGTTTTTGTTTGCTCTTTACGCCTGTGAAAGACAAATAGCCTTTGCTAGGTAAAGTTCATTAGCCTACCACATTTGTTTGGTCAGTAGTTTAAGATTTCTGGTCCTTTTGCCTCAGTTCTTCCTCTCATCCTCCCAGCACCTGTGTGCTGTGGGCTCACCCTCTCAACCACTCATGCTTTCCAGAAGCTTCCTTGCTTGAACACGTGCTGTTTGTTCCGTGTGCCGTGACCCACCCCACCCCACCCGAGCATCGCCCAGCAGATCCTGCTGGTCCCTTGGGTGTAGCCCAGGAGCCATGCTCCCCGGGAGGCTGTCCTGGCCTCGGGGGGTTGCGTGTCCTCACTGCTAGGCACAGAGCCCGGGGCAAGCCCTACACGCAGGTGCTCAGGAGACGTCACTGCACAGAACCGGTAGATCCTCACGTGGGGAGCTGGGCCTGTTCCCGGCTCAGGAGGCCGTCCTGTCTCGCCCGGGACAGAAGGAACAGGAGGGAAGACCAGGCTGTAGACACAGTCCTTAAGACAGCCTGGGCTCCCAGCAGGCGGGTCTTCTGGGGGCCTGGCGGGGGCTGGGGGCGTCTGGGGGGACGACACCAGCCACCTCCTTCAGTGCCTGCTGTCCCTGATGTGGGGTTTCGTTATGTGGCTCCGCAGGTGACAGGGCGCCCAGGACCTAGGGCGGATTAGCTGCCTCCCCCAGGGGGACCCTGGGCACTGAGATCCTGCCGGCTGTGCTCAAGGATACACAGGCACGAGGGCGAGGCAGTTCCTAGGGACGCAGCTCCCAGGGGCGCCCCTGGCTGTCAGCCCAGGTGTGGAGGTGTCCGCCGGCCGCCTTCCTTCACCCTCAGGGAGCTGGGGGGCAAATGGTGGGAGGCGCTCATGGGAGGCAGTGCAGCCCGGCCCGGGGTCATGCTGGGGCTGTGGGTGGCGGGGGGGGGGGGTACCAGATGGGACCCAGAGGAGATGTCAGGTCAGGTGGTCGTCAGTGACGGCAGTGCTGGTGCCACCCTCAGGCCAGATGCGGGGCTAGGTGCTTCCCTTACACGCACGTCCCTGTGGGCGGCCCGCGGGGTCACCCCACTTTACAGAGGGGAGACCGAGGTTTGCACCTGGTGGATGTCCGCACCAGGACAGCCTCTCCGATCCACGCCCTGAGGCCACCACAAAATACAGCCTGACGGTGGCCTTCAAATCCCTGGTGTCACCTGCAAAGTCCTCGCCTGCCCGAGGCTGCGGAACGCCGGCCCTCCGCCCTCACCCACAGGGGCTGTCGCCTGTCCCCACTGGACTGACCCCGTGAGTCAGCAGAAACTGCCGGAACACCCCGGGGGAATGTTCTGGCCTTGGGCAGGGAGGAAGCAGAGGCAGGGAGACGGCCCAGCCGCACAAGGACCCGCGACGCAGGAGGACGGCTGCGGTGGCCCCGGGGCCAGGGCTCTCCCCCCGTGGGGGACTCACCTGGATCCCTCCCCCCACCGCCCCCCCCACCCCCGCGGCTCCGGCTCCGGGCGTGGCTCCTACAAGCTGCAGAAATTCCGGGCATTTGGCAGGGCGGGGGAGGGTTCTTGGAGCGGCTCCCGCTGGAAACATCGCCAGAGTTTTCCATGGCTTCGCCATCAAGTGCTTCCAGTCAGAGGAGCGGTGGGCTTCCAGGTGGTGGCGAGGTGCCAGCAAAGGCTGCCTGGGCGGTCTGTCCGTCTACCCCAGCTGGTACACACACGGACATACAGACACACAGACACACACCCAGGCACACACATGGACACACACACATACACGCAAGGACACATACAGGCACACATGTAGGGACACACATAGGGACTCACACAGACATACACAGGGGCACATGCACACATACACACGGCACACACACAGGGACATGCGTGCACACACAGACACACATGCACACACACAGGGACACACACAGACACACACAGGGACACACAGGCACACTCACACACAGGGATACACACAGAAACAAACATGAACACACATGGACACACACAGGCACACAAGGACACACATAGGCTCACACATAGGGACACACACAGATGTACACGGGGCACATGCACACATACACACATGCACACACAGGGACATGTGTGCACACACAGACACACATGCACACACAGGGACATGTGTGCACACACAGACACACATGCACACACAGGGACATGTATGCACACACAGACACACATGCACACACAGGGACATGTATGCACACACAGACACACACACATACACACAGGGACACAGGGACACACAGGCACACACCCAGACACACGGGGCACACACAGCGCCCCCAGTGGCCACGACGGGGATGCGCCGCCCCCTCCCTGCCCTTTGCACCAACACTTGCAGACCCCAGCCTTCCGGATTTTGCAGGCACCGGCTGCTGTGACCCCCTCCCTCCAACGACCGCTTGAGGAGGCTCTGCTCCCTGTTCGTGTTCTGGAGGAGGCCCCAGGTGAGGAGGGATGAGGTGAGGGGGGTGAGGGGCGGGGGAGACCTGGGGCTGAGCGCGGGGGAGCAGGTGCAGGTGGGCTCGGAGCGAGCGGGCGACAGGGCCACGAGGCAGAGAGGGCCTTGTCCCCAGGGAGCCCGCAGCAGAAGTCGGCCAGCCCCGAGGTTGAGGACGCCGCTGGTTGAACGGAGGGAGCGGATGCCGGAGTGACGGGTGGGGGCAATCCCGGGTGCATGGGGTCAGCAGGGCGCGGCCACTGCCAGCTCCTAGGTGGACAGCACGCGGGTGAAGGAGGAAAACAGCGGGGAGAGTGGACGCGTGCGGGTTCAGCAGGGAGAGGGCCGCGCTGCGTGGAGTAGAAAGTGCCCACTTCGGGGGCAGCGGGGGGTGACGCCGCGAGCTCAGAGCCCGGGCCGGGCAGTGTGATGAGCAGTTCAGGGTGGGGCCTGAGGACCGTCTGCCGTCTCACACGTGTTTGATTTTGAGATCGTTCTGGGTTCACGTGCAGCTGTGAGAAGCCGTTTGGAGAGATGAGAGCTCTCTCCGCCACCTGCCAGGGTGCACGGCGCAGGACTCCCGGGCTTGGCCGTGTTGGTTGGAACCTGGGCCCCTCTCCTGCACGCCCTCTCCCCCTGGTGGCCATGCTCCTGATGCCCTTGTCCTTGGCTTCTTTTTTTTTTTAAGATTTTTATTCATTTATTCATGAGAGACACAGAGAGAGAGGCAGAGACACAGGCAGAGGGAGAAGCAGGCTCCCTGCGGGGACCCCGATGTGGGACTCGATCCCAGGACCCCAGGATCACGCCCTGAGCCAAAGGCAGATGCTCAACCACTGAGCCATCCAGGCATCCCTGTCCTTGGCTTCTAAAGCCATCTTTTACCCTCAGGAAGACCTGGCCGCCCACCTGCGGACTCACATAGGAGGACTCACCTGGGAGGACTCCTGCGGCCACTCCTCATGTCTGTGGCAGGCCTCGAGGACTAGCATGGAGCTAGCCACCAGCTCAGTTAGTCAGGTGTCTGTGGTTGCAAGCGACAGAGCATGGATCTGGATGGGAAGACAGGTTAGGGAGACACACGCGGGTGGGACAGCCAAGAACAAAGTTAGGAAGGGCAGGTTCCAGGCAGCTCCGGGGGTCTGGGTAACTGCTCCTGGGAGGAGTTGTCCCCACCCCAACATCACCCGGATCGGGGTCCTAGGTGAGACCATTGACCAGGCTTGTGTCCAAGCCTCGCCCTTGGCCAAGGAGGAGGAGCTCCTTGGTTGACAGTCCCCTGAGCCTGCGCGCCATGGCCAGCGGTCGAGGACAGCTGAAGTCCGAAGTCGGGGAGCTGCGACCAGAGGAAGGGGGAGGAGGAAACAGACTAATCTGACCCCTCAGAGCTCGCTTCAGTGTTGGGCAGAACGGCAGGTGGAGCCGGAGGTCACACCTTCCAGTGATACTCAGATGACAACCTTGGCGTGAAGAGCTGGTGGACACATCTGTGTTTGAGAACGTCCTGGGGTGGACCCCACCTCGTGCTGTGTAGACAAGCTCAGAGGGCTGAGAACGTGTGACTCTGAGAACAAACAGAGCTGCCGTTCCCTGGGATCCTACTTAAAATCAAACCGACGCGTGGTCTGTGTCTTGCTGTCATGAAACTGAGTCACGACCGGCAAGCAGCTTCCCTGCGAGATTCCACTAAAACTGTGAAGATTTATTTTATATAACTCTTCGCCTGCAGGCTCTGGTGTTCGTTTCCCTTAGCTGTGCTGAGAAATCGTCTTTCCTCACATTTCCTTCATGATGGGAAATTGGACTTACTCTTCGACCTCGTTACATTTAACCTGCACGCCCTCTTGTTTTAATACCCCGGGCGGCGACGCGAGAGAATGGTCTTAGATTTTTCTCTTAGTAAGGGTGATCTCTGGTTCTGCTCTCACCCAGAAAACAATGCAGTGAAAACGTAAATGGCAATGAGAGCGGATCCACTTTGAAAGTTCACCGTAAGCCTTCCGGTTTAAAAACAGTGGCCTAAGTCAGCACTCTTCTTTGCCTCGAGGAATTGTGCAAACTAGAGCAATGAGGACGGAAGCATGAAGTCTCCCCCAGATGAGGAGAGGCCACACAGGAGACCGCGTGCCAAGAGACAAGGGGAAGGGCCATGGAAAGCATGGTTGGGGTTGGGGAGAAGGTCCCACAGTGGCCAACTTTAGAAAAGGCACTGATAGAGCACAGGGCCAAGGGAGGGTGTCTGGAATGGTCGGGACAGGTGTGGCCGGTGCATAGGCGTGGGGAGCTCCCCCCTCAAGCCCATGTTGGCTCTGGGGAGCAGAGCTCATGGAGCTGGATGAGCAGTTACCTAGAAGCCACATCTGGATGCACATTATCTTGTTACAGAGAGAGAGAGAGCAACCTACAGAAATCCAAAGGAGCTAAGGTCAAGTGCATGTGAGGTCATATACATTAAACCGGACATAGGTAACACCTGAAACCCCAGTCCTACACCCTGTCTGGGAGGCACCCCCGATCCCATGGGACTGGGAAAGGTTGGAAATCCAAAGGACGGGCAATGGCACCGGTAGTTATCGCCCAGGGAGGCAGAGTTTAGGTGCAAAGACATGGAGCAAGAACCAGAAGGGCTTGTTAGAATAATAAAGAATGCGGGGATCCCTGGGTGGCGCAGCGGTTTAGCGCCTGCCTTTGGCCCAGGGCGCGATCCTGGAGACCGGGATCGAGTCCCACGTCGGGCTCCCAGTGCATGGAGACTGCTTCTCCCTCTGCCTATGTCTCTGCCTCTCTCTCTCTCTCTCTGTATGACTATCATAAATAAATAAAAAAATTAAAAAAAAAGAATAATAAAGAATGCAGTTTATAGCAACTCATCGCAACTATGAGTACTTACGAACCTGATATGTTTCAACACGTACAGAGCAAAAGTTATAGGAGTTATAGGAGAGGGGATGACGTGTATGCAGGGTCACAGTATTAGCAGGAAGCATTTAAGAAAGTAACTTATGGTTTATTTGTTGACTTTTTTGGTATTTTCTCCAATATTTTACCATGAAAAGGTTTCAAATACAGTTGACCCTTGAACAAAGCAAGGGTTGGGGACGCCAACCCCCTGCACGGTCAAAATTCCATGTAGAGATCCCCCAAAACTTAACTACTAAGAGCCTAGTGTCGACTGCAAGCCTTGCCAATAACCTAAACAGTCAATTAACACCTATGTTATGTGTTATGTCGTATGTTGTATGTTCTATATGCTGTATTCTTTTTTTTAAGATTTATTTATTTATTCATGAGAGACACAGAGAGAGAAGTAGATACACAGGCAGAGGGAGAAGCAGGCTCCCTACAGGGAGCCTGATGTGGGACTCGATCCCAGGACCCTGGGACCACGACCTGAGCTGGAGGCAGATGCTCCACTGCTGAGCCACCCAGGTGCCCCATATGCTGTATTTTCACAGTACAGTCAGCTACAGAAAAGAAACTATTATTAAGAAAATCACAATGAAGGGAAAATACATTTATTTTTAAAAAATCTGTATCTAAGGGGTCTGTGCAGTTCACGTCCATGTGGCCCAAGGCCAAATGTATACCAGAAAGTTAAAAGAACTGTGCAGTGAACGCTCCTAGGCCCTCCCCCCACCACATTAGAGAACAGCCAACCAGAGTTCATGGGCTCAACGCACCCACTGCCTGTTTTTTTATGTTTTTCAATGGTTGGAAAACAATCAAAAGAAGAGAAGTATTTTGTGACACATGAAGATTATATGAAATTCAAATTTCAGCATCTGTAGATATAGACCCCCTGTACTGAGGTGCAGGTGGTCTAGGCTGGTTTCTTGCACCAATGGTCAAGGTCAGTGAATGGACAGAGACCGTATAGCCTGCAAAGTCTAAAATATTTACTATTTGGCCTTTTACAAGAAAAGTTTAACCAACCCCTGCCCTAGATTCTAACATTAACATTTTTTTCTTTTTTTTTAAAAAATATTTTATTTATTTATTCATGAGAGACACAGAGATGAGAGAGAGAGGCAGAGACACAGTCCCCCAATGTGGGACTCGATCTCAGGACTCCAGGATCACGCCCTGGGCCGAAGAGAGGCATTAAACCACGAGCCACCCATGCGTCCCAACATTAACATTTTTCTAAAATTGCTTTATCACCCATCTATGCCCATCCCTCTACCCATGCATCAATCCACACTGCTTTTGGATGCATTTTTCAAGTTGTAGACATGAGCGCATTTCACTCTTTCAATGCTCCAATTCGCTGATAATAATAGCATTAATCAGCGTTCATTACCAGCTGGTGGGTTTCTCTGTAGGTAAAATGTATAAGATTTACCAACAGCAAAATGTATAAAATTTAAGTCTAATCCAAACCTCTGTCAGGACAGAGAAAGTTCCCATGACCTTTCCCAGGCCCTATGACCCCACTGGGACAGCCACAGTTCTGACTTTTGGTCGCGAAAGTTTAGTTCTGCTACTTCTCGACTTCCGTATAATACTTGCATGCCACATACTCTTGTGGGTGAGGGTCCATTCACACCGCGGAACACTCTGAGGATCACACTGTTTCGTGTCACGGTGCTGCTGGCCTTTCTACCGAAGGGTTTTTTCCGCTGTTATTCTCCTCATGGTGTTCTCCCAAAGCTGATTCTAGCATTTGGCTGGTGTGTGGAGAAAGCTGCTGTTGCCTGTACAATCCTTCTGATGCTCTTGCTTCTCTTGGGTAAGTACCTATGAGTGGAAGACCAGCTCATACCTGGGGCGGGGGGCGGGGGGGTACGGTGTATGACCTGCTAGATCTTTCCCCAAAGTGGTTGCACCATTCCCTCCCAGTGTATGAGACTCCAGCTGTACCATGCATGTCTTTACTAACAACTGGTGTTGCCATTCTTTTTGATTTTAGTCCCTCTGGTGGGTGTGCAATGATATCGGGTGATTTATTTGGGGTTTCCCGATTACTAATGATGTTAAACATTCTTTATTGTGCCCTTTAGACATTTGCCTATCTTCCTTTGTCAGGTAAAACAATTAGATGGATTTTTGCCAAGTAAAGATTTGTGTTTCAACATTTATTTGTTCACAGATGAACATTATAAGATGAAGGATTCCGTATTGTGGATATTTTTTGACCCTGGCACAATCAGTTACAAAGAAATAGCTATTTAGAAATTTAGCTTTGGCTCAGTTGGTTGAGTATTTGACTCTTGGTTTTGGCTCAGGTCATGATCTCAGGGTTGTGAGATCAAATCTCCTCGCATCAGGCTCCACACACGGCAAGGAGTCTGCTTGAGGTTCTCTCTCTTTCTTTCTCCCCCCTTCCTTCCCCTGGCTTGCTCGCTCTCTCAAATAAATAAATCAAATCTTAACAAAAATTTAATTTTATTGAGGTATAATTTACATTGCCAAAAATGCATCTATTTTAAATATAGACTCAATGAATATGATGTGAGGTGAGGTTTGAGGTTCATTTTTCCTCTCATATGGGCATCCCGCTGTTACAGCACCACTTGATAGGAAGATTACCCTATTCCCCCATTGAATTACCGTTGGTAGGATCTTTGTGGGAAACTGATGGACTATATATATGAGGATATTGCCAGATTCTCTATTCTGTTCCATGAACCTACAAATCTGTCTTGACATCAACCTACAAGGCTTTCTAGTAAATCTTAAAATCAAATATCATGAGTCCTCCTCTAATTTCATTCATTTTCAATAAAAACTGGCTGTGCTTAGTCCTTTGCATTGCCTTACAAAGTTTTATAATCATTTTGTCAATTCTACAAAAAAAAAAAAAAAAGACTGCTAGGGTTTGGGGGAAGAGTTTCTATAGGATCAACATGATTTCTTCCTAAAGTGTTTAGTAGATTTTTCCGATGAAGCCATCTGGGATCAGAGTTTTCTTTGAGAAATGTTTTTGTTGTTGTTGTTGTTTAAGATTTTATTTATTTATTTGAAAGAGAGAGAGAGAGAGAGAGAGAGAGAGAACCTGGAGCAGATTCCCTGCAGAGCGCAGAACCCAAAACAAGGCTCTATCTCATGACCCTGAGATCATGACCTGAGCCAAAATCAAGAGTCAGATGTTTAACCAATTGAGCCACCCAGGCACCCCTTTGAGGAAAGTTTTTAACTACAACTTCAATTTCTTTAATAGATACAGGGATATTCAGGTTATTATTCAATCTTGAGTGTGCTTTGTTATAATTTGCATTTTTAAGACATTTGTTTATTTCAAGTAATTTGTCAAAGGTGTTGGCATAAGCTGCTCATAATATTCTGCTATTTTTCTGATTTTTATAGTATCTATAGTCATGTCCTCTTTATAATATACTAATTTTGATTTATGCTTTTTGTCATTTTTAAGTTCTGAGTTTCCATCCGAAAAATTCATCAAGTACATCAATCTTGTCAAAGAACTTAGTTTCACTTTTATTGAATTTTCTGTTCTTTTTCTATTTTTCCATTTCATTGATTTCCACCTATTATTTCCTTCCCCTTTAATCTGGACTTGATTCTCTGTTGTCTTTCTAGTTTCTGAACTTGCAAAATGAGATCGTTGACTTGAGGCCTTTATTTCTTTCTTGGGCAGCTGAGTACTGAATGCCATACATATCCTTTTGAGCACTACTGAAGCGGCATCCCACAAATGCTGATATGTTGTGATTTCATTTTCATTCAGTTCGAAGTATTTTCTCATTTCCTTTGTGATTTCTTCTTTGGCCCCTGGGTTATCTAAAAGCGTGTTACTTAATTTCCAAATGTTTAGGAGATTTTCCACATACTTGCCTGGTAACTGATTTCTAGTTTAATTCTTTCATGCTCAAAGAACAGACGTTACATACTCCGAACCGGTTTACATTTGTCACCACTTGGTTTTATGGCCTGGCACATGGTCTCCTTGGTGAATGTCCCGCCTGTACTTGGCAAGAATGTGTTCTGCGGTTGTCAACTGGAGTATCCACAGCTGTAAATCAGGCAAGTTGGCTGATACTGTGTTCCTGGGGAAAGATGATACTGTTCCTAATTTTACTGAGAGAGGAACATTGAAATCTCCAACTGAAATGGATGATTTGTCTGTTTCTCCTTTCAGATCTGTCAGCTTTTCCTTTATGCATTTTTGGAGCTCTGTAAGTAGGTGTGTACACATTTAGGACTGTTATATGATGAACTTATTCACTTCTTCACTTATAATTCTGAAATCTTTCTCTTCATCCTGGGTGATATTCCTTATTCTGAAGTCTGCTTTGTCTGGTATTTACGTGCCCAGCCCAGCAACTCTCATGCCTGGTACCTGCACGTGTATCTTCTCCCATTCTTTTGCCTTTTAATCAGTCTGTGTCTCTACATTTAAAACAGGTTTCTTGTAGAAAACATACATTTAGGTTCTGCTTTTTGGTTCGCCTTGATCATCTCTGCCTTTTAATTGGAGTGTTTGGTCCATTTATAATTGCAACGGTTTGGGGATATGGTTAGGTTTACATCTATCATCTTGTTCCTTTTTCCATTTTTTCATCCCATATTTTAATCAACCGAGAATTGAGTATTTTTATTGTTGTGGTGGTAGATATACATAAATGCATTTTATTTTTTTAAGGGATTTTATTTATTTATTCATGAGAGACACTGAGAGGCAGAGACGCAGGCAGAGGGAGAAGCAGGCTCCCTGCGGGGAGCTGGATGCGGGACTCGATCTCAGGACCCCGGGATCACGCCCTGAGCTAAAGGCAGATGCTCAGCCAACGAGCCACCCAGGTGCCCCTAAATACACATTTTAAATCGAGTACTTTTTAGTACTTTAGCATCTCCACTTTGGATAGCTCCACTTTGAGCACTTACTAACTGTTCTTTATTGCTTTGTTACTCAGCTGCTCTACGGCATCTCTCATGTGCCACAGTCTACCGTCAACAACACCATGCCACTCCACCTGAAGAGTGTGACTGTGTCCTTTTGTTTTCCCATCCTGTCCAGTGTGGTACTGTTGCCACACATTCCACTTTCACATGTGTTAGGAAGCTCACAGTACATGGTGATCATTTTTATTTAAAGCAGGCCTTTTAAAACCACAATTTAATGGACAAATCATTTTTCAGATAAAAGTATCATTAACATCAACTGCCAGAAAAACACAGCAAGTACATTGCTTCTTCCTCTTGTCTGTACTGGGATTGCAGCATTTTCATGCTGTTATTATTTATTTGTGTTTCTCACACATTAGACAATGGGGTCCTTGAGAGCAGAAACAGTATCTATTCATCTAGCAGCCTCAGCACAGTGCCTGGGGCTTCCAACAAACGTTGTAGGACTCACTGATTTCCTGATGGACTTACTCAGTGAGGGATGCCCAGACGGCTGAGATGCAGATCCTAGGCACAGGTGGAATGTACTCCAGCGGGCACACCACAAACACACTGGCTCCTAAGTACTTTTATATGCATTTCGTCTCCTTCAGCCCTGCTGTCACCATCAGCCTCCCAGTCAAACCTGGCAGGCGAGAAGTGGGAAACAGAGTTCTCAAAGAGAAGTGAACTTAAAAGGTCACAGATCAGGACTTGGAGTGGAATCTGACTTTGGCCACCTTCCAGGAGCTGCCGGGCGCGGCCCCACTGGGTACCTCATTGTGTCTGGAGGCCTCAGATGTGCTTATGTTATGAACAAATGTGACCCTGGGTGGGGTCTGAGAATGGAGTGGGCCACTCTGGATCGTGCTCTGGCTCGCCTGGAAAGTGGCCCAAGCCTTGAGCCTGCTTGCTTGAGTCAGGACCTGACTGCTCCTGATCTCACTGGGGAAACAGAGGCCACGGACGGCTTCATCAAACGCCAAGGCTTCTCTGCAGCTGCACCAGAGCATCAACTGCTTGATTATGTAGATGGTATTCATCACCTGGGGTGTGGACATTTCATGCCCACAGCTGCGAATTTCGATACTGAATGCTTGCTACAGTGGTTGAGCGGCTCAGGAATAGTTAAAGGCCCCTCACAATGGGCAACAGTGAGTCCTTCTGAAAATGTGGATGTGAAAATATTTCTCTTCCAGCATTTTGAATTCAGAACAATCAGAGCATTATGGATTTTACTCTGCTTTGCTGACCTTCTCTCATTTTCTAATCCTTGAAATGTTGAGAGGATCATAAAAATGTTCACAATGTGCTTTTAAAAAAATTCTACATTAATAAATAGAAAACCAAAAATAATATTTCCCCCTTCCAGCTAGTTTTAGCCTTCTATGATAGGAGAGAACTTATTTCAAAGAGGGATCTTTAATACGGACGTAGTTTTTTGAAAAAACTAAAGAATTTTCTTTTACATGTAAAAATAAACTTAAGTTCAACAATCTTCTTGTTTCACATTTTATTTACTTAGCAATATGTACTAAGCACTTACTGATGGGATGAGGAAGGTACTTTGCACTGATTACTTCTCTGGTATCAGGCCGTCAGGGTTTTGTGGTCAAAGGGAGGTATGGGGCTGCTCCCCCCAAATGCCCACCAATTCTCTCCAGGCTTAGCTTTGTCTTTCTGATGCATTTATGGATTAGCCATTGGTTTCCCTGTTCATTTCATCCTGGAACTAGAAAGGCCTTTGAGGATAATGGACTAAGGTGGATATCATACCTTTTTTTTTTTTTTTTTTTGCCAAGGACCCCACTATTCAGTGATTAAATGGAATGGAAACTGCCTGGTTGCAGAGGGGATGGGACGCTTGTAGCTCTGCTTGCTCCCCTCCAGCCCCACCACCCAGCTCCAACCCTGGGCCTTGGAGAGTTGGAAACACTGACCGAGTCCAATCCATTCACTTATACACCAGAAGTTGTGATCCAGAGAGGCTCAGTGACTTGTCCAAGGTCCCACAGCTGCCGTGTCAGAATTGTCCTGGATTATGGAGTCTCGTGACTCCTAAGCCAGTGTCTCTCTGTGGTGGCCAGGGGAGTGGGTGGGGAGATAAGGGGCTGCTTTGGGAAGTGGTTGGCACCTCCCAGCACCTGGATGGACAGTGGCCTGATGAGCTATAGCAGTGGTGACTGGCTGAGTCGACTTGGGTCCTGGTCAGTGTGGAGGGCTGCTGGGTGTGGTTGTCATGGGCATAGGGACCTTTAACCTGTAGACAATACAGAGAGGTCAGTGAATCCAGACCACCCCCTAACCCAAGGGGCCCCGAGGGTAGGGCTTTTCCCTCAGGAGACATTCTGTGTGGCCCACTGGGGAGCTCCAGAAGAATTTTCCAGACTGTTATCTAGACCCCCAGCAGTTCCACCACACAAGTCAGTGCACATATCTCCTTTGCATTTAAAATGGCAGTCTAGGGGATCCCTGGGCGGCTCAGTGGTTTGGCACCTGCCATCCCCCAGGGTGTGGTCCTGGAGTCCCGGGATTGAGCCTGCATGGAGCCTGCTTCTCCCTCTGCCTGTGTCTCTGCCTCTCTCTCTCTCTCTCTTTCTCTCTCTCTCTGGGTATTTCATGAATAAATAAATAAAATCTTAAAAAAAATAAAATGGCAGTCTATGGCTGGAGCTTAGAATTTTCTGGAACTAGCCAGCCCGGTTCAATCAATTAAAAAACTACTCCCAGAAAGTGAGCCAGGTGCTGTTTTGGAAGTTCCATTATCCCCTCCAAAATGATACGGTGCCATTTGGTAAATTACTACTCTCTAGTACTTAACAACATCCTAGCACCTGGGAAAATTGATTTCATCTCTTGACACTCTATGAAAGGTGTGTGTGTGTGTGTGTGTGTGTGTGTGTGTGTGTGTGTGTGTGTGATAGAGACAGAGACCAAGAGACAGAGAGGGAGAGAGAGAAATGCAGGGAGGGAAGGAGGAGGAGAAAGGGAAATGGAGGGAGGGAGGAAAAGGGAAGGAGGGAAGAGGAGGAAGGGAGATGGAGGGAGGGGGGAGGGAGAGGGAGAGTTTGGGGATTAATACATAAACACAAAGGTTCATCTGTACCTCTAAAATGTAGATCATTTCTCTCTCAATGGCCTCAATTAACAGCCGGTTCTATTTCTATTTTGGGCAATTATTAGCTGTAATTTCCTAAAAATGCCACTTTAAAAACCATCATCATAAAAGGCTGTATTAGTCAAGAGTCTTTCTGAGCTGCAACCACCCCAAACCACCCTGAGCAAACCAGGTCGCTTACTGGTCCGCAGGATGGGGGGCTCCAGGTGGAGAGGCGGCCCCCAGCAGGGCTGCGCCAATGCCAACCCTCAGGGATGCTCTCTCTCCAGGAGGGCCTGGCTCGTGGCCAGGAGACACAGACAGCTTTCCCACGGGCTCCGGGGGGGGCCAGGGCTAGGGAGGACTCTGATTGGCTCAGCTCAAGTCACATAAGCACGTTCCAAGCCAATCCCTGCGGCTGGGAGGTAATGGGCTGATTGGTCAGGGCTGGATGGTGGTGGACAAGGTGGCAAGGTGGTGGCCCCTATTGGGCCAAGGGAGCTGGTTTCCACGTGGGAGTTAGTCAACTGAAGAAAGGCAGGAAGGGAGCTGCTGGACCCACCAACCCCAGCACGACTGGACCCTGTCTTTCCTTAGACTGTCTCTTACATTGCCTTTAAGCCTGACAGGCCACCCGACCCCTTCTGGAGCAAGGCTGGATGTCAGTACATCGGGTTTCATTCTCAGACCTTGGCGCCTGCTGTATGTGTTGCCAGCGCTTTCACTGTATTTAGCTTTCTGGGTTCACTTCTTCACCTATGGCCCATTTAGCCTGGCAATGCACTTCAACCTCAATTTCAAGAATTCGGAGGTTGAGCAACATCGCTGAGCTGGGAGCTTTTAGCACAGGAATGTCTTTGCAATTTGTGCTTTTGCACCTGCCGTCCTTGGCTACTTGAAATCCCAGGCGCACAGACCCTCAACCTGCCGGGATTGCCTTCTGCAGGGGAGGCTCCGTGGATACTCTTGCTCTCCCCGGCAAAGTGCCCAACAATGTCCGTGTATTTTCCTGGCGGCCTTCTGGCATTTGCTTGCACGCCTTCACCCCTGGCCACCCGCATGCCTCGGAAGCCTCCCAATCCCCGTGCCTTCTCTGAGCTGCCGTGTAGATATTTTAATCTGAGGGATTATCGTAAGAAATGACCTCAAAGGGCAGGGTTGAAGTTGGCTTTATAAAGCAGTGAAGAAATGCTCTGGGTCCTCAAAGCTAGGGACCCCATCGTGGGTCATTTGGCAATAGCACTCTGTGGCTTCTTCCCTGCACGTGATGGGCATATCATTAATGCTGGTGAATTTAACTCCGATACACACCTGACACACTTCCGCCTCTTTCCAGAAGTCATCCAGTTGCTCTATCTCACAGGAAGTGAGCTCTCTTTGGGCTTCTACAAATCATTGACACTTGATCATATATTTGTTAAAGATGTGTAATGTTTTGGGCGCATGTGGGCATGTGTGTATGTGTTCGTGTGTGCATTCATGCATTCACGGAAGGTAAGCGGGGAAGATTGAGTTCGGGGACTCCTCCCAGGGTCTACCTCACATGATGACTTACATCATAGCAGATGTTCAGTAAATGCTTTTGAATCAACTGAAGAATTATTTTAGTGTTTTCAATTGTGTCTCCTTCCGTGTTCTCCCCGGCTCTGCACAGTGCCCCAACAGATGATTGTTCATCGTCCCCCACCCATGAGGCTGCTCTTACATACCCGCAGCTCTCAGAGCCACTCAGTTGCATTTGGTGGTGGTAGTGGTGGTGGGGTATGGAACAGCTTTCACATTTCTTTCTGGAACCTTGGAGGGGCACCTGCCTTAAGGTTCAAGATCTGTTGAACAAAACCCAACATCTGTTGTACAAAACCCAACACTGGGGTATCAGTGCATCTCCTAGAAGAGCTCAGGTTTACTCATGCCTTCCCACCAGGCGGGATGCTAAGTTCCCCCCAAAGCAAGAAAGATCACCAGGTATCTGGAAGACACACCAAGGCCTCCTTAGGAATTCACAGTGAAACAGGAGAAATGCCAGATGATGCTCTTCATCTGTAAAATAAGGAGCTTCGCATGACGATCCCCCATGTTCCTTGTAGCTGAAAAGTCTGACTTAGAAGCTCAGTATATGTGCTCAGGGCTGGAGACGAATGAGTCCCAAGAGCGGTCTCTTTCATGAGGCCATTCACTCAAAATCCAATTCAACTTCTTAGAAACATGGATCCCCTCCAGCAAAATACCCTTGGTTTCTTTTTAGAAAACCATTTTTAGGCCATTTTTAAGTGGCTAAAATGTTCTTGGAAACATTTTCACATGATTGCACTGGATGGCTCACGTTAGGATTAAAGCTAAAAATACACCCACTGTTTTTTTCCCTCTACTGGCAATTTTGACATCACTTATATCGACACATTCAAGGAGCTGACATTTGATGGTTACATCTTCTATTTGGATTAAACACTTTGGAAATTTTTCTTTTTCTTTTTTTTTAATTATAAGGCAATCATCCAAGTGAAAAAAAAATCTTGATTTATTAAAATGTTCAAATGCCACTAGAGATGAATCACCGTACGTGATGATTCTCTTTAGATTTGAGAGGCAGGTGCCTGATGGACAGAGCCAAGCACTGCCGTGCATGACCAGGTAACCGGGACTGCACCCCTCCTTTCCTTCAGCTTTGAAAGAATCACGTTGTAAAGAGTAAGAATAATACTTTTCAAATTCTCCAAATGCTGCCGAACTGCCCTCCAAAGCAGTTGTACCATATTTAGGCCCCTCACTGAAGGTACAAGAAGTCTTGCTCCTCCACATGCTTGGGGACACTCGTTATGGATAGACTTCAAGGATTCACCAGTCCACAGGGAGGTCGTGGCTCTCATTTCCAGCTCCACGCTTACTGACAAATTTGGGCACCTTTTCACGTGCTTTTTAGATGCTTGAGTTTCTTCTGTGAATTTCCTATTCATCCACTCTGCACATCTTAAGTGACAGATTTTTTTGTGTGCTGTTAACTTGTAAGAATTCTTTACATTGTCTAGATATTATGTTTTTGGGGTTGAGTTGCGCATGCATATCTTCCCAATCCAGTTTTCCTGTCAAACCTATGCTGGCATCTCACAACAAATTGTATAACATACTCTCTTTCTCTGCTTTGAAACACTTGTAGAAGATGAAAGTGATGAAATTCATGAAGATTTGGTAAAATTCACCTGAAAATCAGCCGGGGATGCATAGGGAGGTGGGGGAATTTTGATATTATTTGGATTCCATTTGGTAAGGGTGAACGGTTTATTTGAGCTTTTTGTTCTCTTCTTGATTCAATTTTGGTGATTTTCACCTCTCGAAAGATCACCCATTTCACTGCTGTTTCCAGATTCATAGGATAAAGTTATTCATAGTATCTCTTTAATGTGTTTTCTTTTCTTTCTTTTTTTTTAAGATTTTATTTATTTAATCATAAAAGACATAAGCAGAGGGAGAAGTAGGCTTCCTGCAGGGAGCCCAATGTGGGTCTCAATCCCAGGATCACACCCTGAACCCAAGGCAGACACTCAACCACTGAGCCACCCAGGCGCCCCAGTGTGTTTTCAACTCTTGCTGTAATTAGGTCCCATTTTTCATTCTTATTAGTCATAACTTGTTGCCTCCCTCTCTCCCTCCCCCCGCCCGCCCCCTCTCTTCTGTATCGTGCAAGCTAGAGATTTGTCTATTTTCTGAGCTTTTACAGAGAACTCACTTTTAGGTTTGTTGATTTTTCGTCGTTGCTTCTGGGGGTGGCGTTTAGCTGTTACAGAATCTTGTGTTCTCACTAGCCAGCCATTCAGGGGGGGCAGCGCCTCATGATTTCTATTGTGGTTTCCTCACTCCAGAGTCATTTAGCAGAGTGTTTACATTTTCTCAACATACTTTTGAAGTGTTTGTGTTGTTGATTTGTAGTTTAATTGCACTGAGGTCTATGAATGTGCTCTGGATGATGGCAATTTTTAAAATGTGTTGAAACTTTTTGGGAAAAAACCCTTCTCTTGTGGTTGATTAACGTAGTGCCACGTGCACTTGAAAGAATGCACATTTTCAATCTTTCAGACACCAGATGTTGGCCGCTGCTGTAAGCAGCTGGGCTTGACCTATTGGGAAAGGCATAGAACTTTCCAGACTTCTTTGTCCAAGGAAGGAAGGTTGGGGCTCCCGCCTCCTGACGGGTGAGGTTACTCCATGAGGCATCGCCTCCTGCGCTTCTGGGTGACTCAGGGCTGAGCGGCAAGTAGGGTCCTGCTGGCAACCTCCTGCCAAGGCATCGGAGAAGCAAGGGGGCAGGATGTGAGAGATGTGGGGCTGGGCAAGCTTGAGGTGAGGGCCATCGGCCGGAAGGGAGCCAAAGCTGCACGCACCTGTTTGCCGTGGCCACAGCTGGCATGGGACAGAAGCCGGTGGATCTGAGCTGCAGACAAGACATCTGGTGCAATTAGTTTTCTAATTTATTAATGTCTGTTTGGCATTTATGACTTCCTTCCATTTTCTTTGGGCTTATTTGCTCATTCTTTTCCTGACTTCTTACATTTGGAAATCTAGTTCATTATTATCTTAGCCTCTCCTCTTTTCTAATGGAAGCTTTTAGGGTTTTAAACATCCTCACGAGAAACACTATATCTGCATCCCTCAAGATTTTTAAAAATTATTTATTTATTTATTTATTTATTTATTTATTTATTTATTCTACTTATCTACCTATCTATCAACCTACCGACCTATTTATTTATTGTAAGAGAGCATGCCAGTAAGTACAAGCCGGGGTTGAGGGTGGAGGGGCAGAGGGAGAGAGAGAGAGAGAATCCCAAGCAGACTCCCAACTGAGCATGGAGCCAAATGAGGGGCTCAATCCCACGACCCTGAGATCAGGATCTGAGCCAAAAATCAAGAGTCGGAGGCTCAACCGACTGCATCCCCCAGACATCCCTGCCTCCCTGAAGATTTAAGATGTAGCAGGTTTAATACGGCTATTTCACTACGTATTTTCTAATTCCAACATAGTTTCTTTCTTCGGCCCACAGGTTAGTTAGAAGTGTACCTATGAATTCCCACACACGTCTCCTTCCCCCACATTATCCTTGTGGTTAATTAGTCACCCAAGGATGGACAAAGAAATATGATGTGGATGAAACCAAACTTGAGGTTTTTTTAAGACTCGCCTTGTGCCCCAGACGTTGGGGAAACTTTTATAAATGTTCTGCACACACCTGAGAAATACCTGAGTTCTCTCATGTGGCGGATGCTGTTCGTGCTCATCCAGGTCCCTCGGGGCTTGACGTTTTGGGATTTTTGTCCAACTTCCAACTACCAGTGCTTGTCTCTCCGTGTCCGAGGCTTTTCTGGAACTCTAGAAGGCAGGGCAGGGCAGAGAGGCCTGGGATCGACAACCCCCCGGGAAGCCATCAAGAATGAGAATGGGAACTTAGGACGGGGGCCCTGGGCCCTGTGCACCGTGAGGCTTCCTTTGTCCTGTAAGCAGAGCCTTAGCGTGAGCACTGGACTCTGGATTTACTGCTCACACTTTTGCTTTAAATGTTATTTAGTCTGATATTAATATGTATTCTTTGACTAATATCTTCCTGTTATTTCTCTTTTTTCTCTCTTTACTTTTTTTTTAAAGATTTTATTTATTAATTTGAGAAAGAGATTGAGAGTGAGCAAGCAGGGAGGGACAGAGGGAGAGGAAGAAGCAGATTGTCCACTGAGCAGGGACCCTGACTTGGGGCTCGATCCCAGGACCCTGAGATCATGACCTGAGCTGAAGGCAGACGCTTCACCGACGGTGTCACCCAGGCGTCTCCTCTTTCCATTTGAATATAAAAACTTCTAAGCATAATAGCAGAGAGTAGTATGACAAACCATCGTGTATCCTCCATCTGGCTTTAAGAACCATCTACAAACCTGTTTCTATCTTCAGAGGGAGGTGCTGGGTTTTGAGCAGAATGGGGGTCATCCACATGGAGGGGAGAGGTGAGGGTGAGGGGGCGTAGGAACCAGACTGAGGTGTGGAAGCGTCCGAGGTGGGGGCAGCGACGTGGAAGTGTGTCCCCGGAGGGACTGCCCGGTACAGCTGATGTCCTGATGAGCCTGTCCCACTTTCTGTTCCTTATGTCTTCAGGATTAATTTAAGGCTTGGAAAGAGACATTCTCAGCACACTCTCGGTTTGTGACTAGAATTAAGAAAGATGTTTTGATAGTTCTGGATAAAAAAGATCACTCAGAGGAAGCCCTGGTGGAATGGCCTGGAGCCCGGGGCCTGGACTCGGAACCAGCGGGGTTGGGATCCGGCCGCCTCCCTCACAGTGTGCTCTGGATAAACTCTGGGCCTCAGTCACCTCATCTGCAAAGTGGGGGTAATATAGGGTGACCAACTCATCCGGTTTTAGCACCAAAAGTCCCACATCCCAGGGACTCCTGTCATTGCTGCTTCCAGTCCTGGGAAAACCAGGACAACTGGTCACCAGAAATAATACCTCCACCTCTCAGTTGTCCTAACGAGGAAGGTACACAAAGTACATAAACAGCTGAGCAAGGAGCCAGGCATGTGGTAAATACTTGATCAAAGGCCGTTGTTGTTTTCATAATGATGGCAACAGTTAGAGACATCTAACTGGGATAAAGTGTGAAATACTAAAATTCGGTGTACAAAACAGATTAGGAGTGATAAACACGCTAGCTTAAGCGGCTGATCAGAAGGCCCTATTTATATTTTACTTAACTCTGCAGCCCAGTGATGGAGGAAGGGAAGGCTGGTACCAGCTGCCAGGAAGGCACACCCGTCCTCTGCTGGCAGGACCAACACCTCCAGGTCTGTTCCACACTGGCAGCTGCTCAGCCGAGAGGCAGCCAGAGTAAATGCCCCCGTGGTGATACTCCTGGAAGCCACCTGCCTGGCAGTCCATGGTCTGCGGCCACAGACTACGGAGGGCGCAGTGGCCTGACTGGCGTCCCCTTGTCCTCTCTGGGTGGAGAGGGGCTGCAGGAGCGTAAGCAACGACAAATGGAGCCATCAGGGCATTTTCCATGATGAAATGTCACAGCTGAGGCCATGACAGCCAGGCAGCTGTGGGGAAGCAGGGAGATGGCTCTGGAATGTGGAGCAAACCTGCAGCCAGGGACTGTGGCCTCGCAGAACAAAGAGGAGAGGTCAAATACAGACCACCAAGAAGGCCAAACCTGGGTGTTTACTTGTTTAAAATCTCTATCATCTATCTATCTATCTATCTATCTATCTATCTATCTATCTATCTATCTATCATCTTCCACTATCTACCATAAAATCTATCCACCATCCATCCATCCATCCATCCATCCATCCATCCATCCATCTTTCATCCCTCCTCTCAAAAGGACATCCTACATACAGTTGCTTCATGCAAGTTGAGTTCACTATGTTAACAACAGGACAGCTTTTGAATTTAAAGAGCCTGAAAGGTTTGGGGTGGATTTTAGGGGACACCTGAACTCCACAGGGCAGGGTTGGGGAACTAGGCAGCTCTTCCCACCCAAGGCTGCAGCCCCGCTCGAGCTCGGCCGGAGACCAGGACTGCAGGTCATGTGACTACCCGTAGGTCCACGGCCCCCCTCTTGGTTCCGAGCCGGCGGTGGGTGTGCAGTGAACTTTTCAGCAAGTGTCAGGAGTTTTGCCCTCTCTGCTATGTAAAGATACCTGCCTCGCACCGGGTCCCTGGTGCACCTCCCCTGAGCCCTGGAGCACCTGGCAGTGCCCATTGCAACGCAGGGTTTGAGGGGGTAGTTGGGGATGAAAAACATTTTTACATAATAATAATAATAATAATAATAATAATAGCATTTTAGAGAGAAAGCACCTTCACATTAGATTGTAAATCAATCAATAAGGTACCATTTTACTTCTCCCAATACATTCATGTGCAATTATGAAGATACACAAAGTATGGTAAGATAAAATTATAATAATGGGTCAGGACCAGGGCACGGTGGCTATAAGTGTATTATGTAGGTATGTTCTTCTGGACGTTGAAGCAAGAAATGGGGACCTTTCAGTGGTAGTGGTTTCAACTATCCAGGCAACATAAATTTTATGTATAAGAAAGCCTTTTCCCCCAGAACATGATCACTTTTTTCCCCCCACACTGCATGGACATCATTGGGCACATAGCATTTTCAGATTTATGAGCCCAACTGTAGGATCCTTGACAAGGAATGCTTCTATTAGGGACTTCTGAAAACTATCTAAGTGTCTTATTGCATAGAAGACCATGTCTTTCCTTGGGGGAATGCTAAAAATATGGCAGGGCCCGACTTTCCCAGTGAGGGCGTAGCCAGGGTTGGCTAAACACCTACAGACTATCCCTGCCCCTTCCCTTGGCAGACACCACTGATCAATCGGGGTGCTGGGTCCTGTTGAGTCCAGACTTGGCCCCACAGGGATTAAAGCAATGACGTCCATACTAGCGGATTCAACTTGGGCTGCAAGATGAACCCTCACTGCCCAGCTCCAGGTTAGAGTCTTTGTCCTGACGGGGAGCTCTGGCCTGGTTTACCTCATGTGTCCTTGATTGTGAGGGAGACCCACAAACCAGCACAGACTCAGGGCTCCACTTTCAGAAAGTCTGATACCTTTATTACGAATCCCTGTGTCCGCCTGGGACTCAGCTCCTCCCACCACTTCCCTGCTTTGCCTCCAGGGCCCTGGCGTCGCCACCTCTGGGATGGTGGTCTACACACTGGCCCCAACCTGGACCCAGGTGTCCCTGAAGATTGGTCTTCTGCAGGAAGGAAGACCCCGCCCAGACCCCACGTCCTGGAGGCTGAAGGCTGAATTGGGATATTTTCCGACAAACAGTGTTGTAGAGCTCTCTATACTGAGTTCCACAATTTAGTGCGGTGAAGAATTGCAGTAATGCAGTGTATCTACAAGTGAAACAAAAATGGGCTTTTATGGCCTGGCCTGGGAACCTAACCCCTGTGTCTATGGGAAAATGCATTCTAAATTCTGAACAATAAGCGGGACAAAGCGCTGGCCCGCCCTGCACAGGGGCTGCCAACACTCCGGATGTGTCGCGTCCTCCCACCCCCCCACCATGGACTGGGGCCGGGCCGAGGTGGAGGGGTGACACTGCCACCATGCGCCCTGCGTCCCGCACTCTGCGGGGTGCAGGGCTGATGAGGTGCCGAGCACAAGAAGTCCTTTCTACAGTGCTCCACCAGCATTTTGTACAGAGGTCCAGAGTCCAACATCTCTTTTTAAAGATTTAATTCAATTTTATTTAAATTCAATTAATTAACATATAATGTATCATTGGTTTCAGAGGTAGAGTTTAGTGATTCGTCATACACCACTGTATGTAACACCCAGTGCTCATGACATCACGTGCCCTCCATCATGCCCTCCTTCATGTCCATCCCCCCCCCCAGTTACCGCATCTCCCCACCTCCCTCCCCTTTGATGACTCTCATTTTGTTTCCAAGAGTTAAGTCTTTTAGGGTTTGTCTCCCTCTCTGATTTTGTCTTGTTTTACTTTTCCTTCCCTTCCCCTATGGTCCTCTATTTTGTTCCTTAAATGCTGCATGAGTGAGATCGTATGATAATTGTCTTTCTCTGACTTATTTTACATAACATAATACCTTCTAGTTCCTTCCATGTCATTGCAAGTGGCAAGATTTCATTTTTTGAAAGCTGAAATTCCATTGTGTATATATAGACCACATCTTGTTTATCCATTCATCTGTCAACGGACATCTGGGCTCTTTCCATAGTTTGGCTATTGTAGACATTGCTGCTATGAACATTGGGGTGCAGGTGCCCCTTCGGGTCATGACGGCTTTTTCAAGGTTTTATTTATTCACGAGAGACACACAGAGAGTCAGAGACATAGCCAGAGGGAGAAGCAGTCTCCCCATGGGGAGCCTGATGCAGGCCTCGATCCCAGGACCCCAGGATTACAACCTGAGCAGAAGGCAGATGCTCAACCACTGAGCCACCCAGGTATCCTTTCGGATCACTACATTTGCATCTTTGGGGTAAATACCCAGTAGTGCAATTGCTGGGTCATAGGGTAGCTCTATTTTCAACTTCTTGAGGAACCTTCATACTTTTTTTCAGAGTGGCTGCAGCAGCTTGCATTCCCACCAGCAGCATAAGAAGGTTCCCCTTTCTCCCCATCTTTGCCAACATGGGTTTTTTCCTGTAGGGTCAAAATCTTTAAGTTGGGACTTCTATGATTCAAAAGCAAAGCCTTTGGAAGTTGATGTCTTGGTAACAGTGGCACGTGGTCACGTTCTGTGTCCGTGTGGCCTAAAGAGCAGTCTCAGGAGACAAGGCTGGAGTGGAGCGGCACAGTGCTCCCTCATTGTCCTTGGGCTCTGCTGCTGCCCTGATGGAAATTTCTCACTCAGCGGTCAAGGCTGGTTCTCATGGATTTTAGACATTTGATGATGTTTCTGTGGCCCTGTCCACAAGCTGCTCCATGCTCAACGCCAGCTTGTAAAACCCACCTACTCAGCTTAGCCCAGAGACCTGACTGGGACAGAACACCTGTCCACGTCTGATGGTGACCAGAGGAGGAGCTCTCGTGCAGACCCACAGCCATTCATCCTGCCTTCCAAGTCCTCTGACCTTGGGGAGGCACTTGCTTGGTTGGCTTTTGTCTCCTCTTGACTCTGGAGTTGCACAAACAGCCTTTCCCATGGCCGTTGGGACTGTCCCTGCCATGTGAGCAGATTTGAGGTTTTGCCAACATCCTTATGACTTATATCAAGTTGTATAGGTATGTTTTTCAATCCCAGTATGTGAGATATTCTTAGGGGCTTTTCCAGTGTTGACATTCTGAAATCATTTAGCAGAGAGAGGTGGTTATAAGAATCTGCTCCTGTTGGGACACCTGGGAGGCTCACTGGTTGAGCATCTGCCTTTGGCTCAGGTCATGATCTCGGGGTCCTGGGATCCAGTCCCATATGGAGCTCCCTGCAGGGAATAGGTTTCTCCCTCTGCCTGAGTCTCTGCCTCTCTCTGTGTGTGTCTCTCAAGAATAGATAAATTAATATATATATATATATATATTTATATGTATATTTTATATAAAAGGAAGCTGCTGCTGTTGACTGGGAATATCTTAGGACCCTCTTCCTATGTTGGGGACAAAAGGCTCTGCCCTCAACTTCCTATTTTGTTGTTGTTTTGGTGCCTGTTCTTCTCAAACCCATTTGACCTTTGGCATATCAAGAAAATATTCCAGGACTTTTTTGGAAGAGCTAATAAGGCAGTTAACTTGGGCTTATGCTCTACTTCTCATTTTCTTAATCAGGAAAACCCCACCCTCACTATGCCACAGTCTTGTCCCATAGTGACCTCAGACCACACCACCCCATGAGATGGGCATAGAGGGAGGGTAGCTGGACAGACTCAGGCCAGCAGGCCAAGTCAGGAAAGAGGATCAGCTACTTCCAGCCGGGATGCAAAGCTCCCAGGAGTGTGGGCTGGGTGGTAGCCAAGGTTCATAAAAGAGGTGGAGGCCACCTGGCCCTCATCCTGGGCCACTGGAGATGGCCCAGCAGCAACTCTGAGGCATGGCCCTGGACCCCTTTCCCTGCTCTCCCAGTGGTACTGATTCATGATCTGGGGTGAAAGGAGATGTTGATATTTTTAAAGAGCCCATCTCCCAGAAGATTCTCCTGGGAAACCTGGTTTGGGAACATTTTCCTCAAATTGTGGGCTGTATATGGGGGAATTGGCCATCTTCAATACAGATGGCCCAATTCAAGGAAAATGGTGGAAGTGATTTTTATCTGTAGGCTTGGTGTTGCCTAGACAATTGAGTGTTGTTCATGGAAGGGACAGATGCCGCCTGATTTCCAGTGATGACATAGTTTGGCTTATTGCATTGGTGTTATTACTAAGTGTGGATTGCAACATTTGTCTCCGGACCGGTTCCTGGGAGTGCAGTGAGCACCCTAAAATAAACCACCCCCAACAGCCACAAGCTGTAGGTGAGAAGTAATGCAGCTCCAAGAGCCACAGAAATCATGAACCAGGCTTCATTGCATCTCCTCTGTGGAAATGGCTTGCATGTGTAGAGGTCAGAGAATAACTCAGAAAAGCATTAGCAGTCTGTGACTTCAAAATAACCATGATAAATATGTGGGAAATAGAGTAAAAGAGAGAGAAAATTGATACAAAAAGGGACATTTCACAGGGGGATTGGAATCTACAAAAAATCATCAAGTGGACGTTCTGGATGCACAAATAAATATTTTAAGTGAGGATATTTCAGAAGGCTGTAACAGTGGATTAGATACAGCAGAACACAAGAAAAGTAATCTGAAGACAGATCAATAGAAAATATCCAAAGTGAATCACAGAGAAAGAAAGAAAAAAATTATAAACACGGAATAAAGTGTAAGGACATGATCAATCATGACACAGGCATAGCTGGAGTCCTAGAAAAAGAAGAGGACAGACAGGAGAGGGAAGGTGGGAGAGAAGTGGTATTTGAAGAAATAATAGCCAAATATTTTCCAAATCTTATGAAAGGTAGTAACCCACAGGTTCAAGAAACTGAATCCAACCAGGATGAATAATAATAATAATAATAATGATAATAATAATGATAATAATAATAAAATCCAATGTAAGCACATCAAGGCAAAACTATCTATAAATCAATCTATAAACTATTATCAGTCATAGATGATTTTGGGAAATTCACTAACGTGGAAATTAAGCAACATGCTCCTAAATAACCAATACTTCAAGAAAGAAATCTCAAGGGAAATTAGAACATACTTTGCTATGAATAAAAATTAAAAATGCAGCATACCAAAATTCGCAGGTGCAGAGAAAATCATGCCTAGAAGGAAGTTTATAACCATATGTGTCGATATTAAAAAAGAAGATCTCCAGATCAATAACCTAATTTTCCACCTTGAGAACTTCTCAGAAGAAGAGCAAATTAAACCAAAAGCAAGCAGAAAGAAGGAAATAATAGAGTGAGGCAGAAATAAGTGATTTTACCAAAGTTGCAAGATACAAAGTCTCCATGTAGAATTTTTACATTGTAGAAATGTTTATTGGATGGAGCCATAGTCCACAGACGTGGGTGAGGAGACTCAGGGTTGTAAGATGTCTGCTCTCAAAGGGATCTGTAGATCAACGTGATCCCTGTCAAAACTCTTATAGGTTTGCTTTCTTCCTTTACCTCTCCCCTTGTTTGATGACTATTGACAAGCGGATTCCAAAATGTATGTGGAAATATAAAGGATCTGGGGTACTTGGGTGTCTCAGTGGTTGAGCATCTGCCTTCGGCCCAGGGCGTGATCCTGGAGTCCTGGGATCGAGTCCCACATTGGGCTCCCTATGAGGAGCCTGCTTCTGCCTCTGCCTGTGTCTCTGCCTCTCTGTGTCTCTCATGAGCAACTAAATTATTTTTTTAAAAAGGAAATACAAAGGATCTAGAACACTGTCATATTTGGGGACTTCTTTTAAAACTGTGGTAATGGGGGTGGTGAGGTAATGATATAAGGACAGACACACAAACCTATGGAACAGAATAGTCTAGAAATGCCTCTTTCTCCCAACTATGACTGCTTGACTATATCAAAGAACTGATGCAATTTGATGGAGAAAGGATGATGTTTTCAGGGAATTGGCATTGGAGCAATTGAGCGAGCATATGGAAACATGCACCTTGACCTCTGCCTTTCACGTAGAAATTAATTAAAGATGGATCATAAACATAGACATGAACACCAAAGCAATGGTTCTTCTAGAAGAAAACACAAACTATTTTCATATTCTTGTAGTAGGCAGAGATTTCTTAGAGAAGACACACATAGGAAAAAAAAAACTAACCCATAACCATAAAGGAAGATATCAATAAATTGGATTTTTTTAAAATAAGGAACTCCTATCATAAAAAAATTAAGAACGGCAAGCTGCAAGGGCTCCTGGGTGGTGCCGTTAATTTTGCTGCAGACTCTTGGTTTTGGCTCAGCTCATGATGTCAGGGTCATGAGATCGCGCCCCACGTCAGGCTCCACACTCGCTGGAGAGTCTGCTTGAGATTCTCTCTCTCTCCCTCTCCCTCCGCCCCTCCCTGCTACATGCTCTCTCTCTCTCCCAAAATAAATAAATAAATCTTTTTTTAAAAGAAATGGTAAGCTACAGACTTGGAGAACACATTTGTGGTGTATCCACGTGATGGAGAACAGAATCTAGGATATATCAAGAAATCCTACAGAGCAATACTAAAAACGAGATTTTAAAACGAAGGGGAAACTGAACAGACAGATCATTAGTCAGCACGGAAAAGCGGATGAAAACCTTGGTGGTACAATGACCACACAGCTATCAAGGTGGCCACATTTTAAAAAACAAAAAACAGAATGCCAAGTGGGGGGCAAGTGCGTGAAACAACAGGAGTGTTGAGAATATGAACTGGGAGAAATTTGGAAAGCTGATTGATTGGTAGTATTTACTAAAATTAAACATTCTTATCCCAAGACCCAGAGATTTCCCTGCTGGGGGTATCCTCGAGGGAAATGAGTGTCCGTGTCCACCTGAAGTCCAGAGCAGGAGCTAACAGCAGCTTTCCTGATAGCGGCTGAAAAGCCTCCACAGGGCACGGGCCCGTCAGTAGCAGAAAGGAAAAATAAACTGCAGAGGGAGGGAGTGTGGATCCACACAACAGCATGATGAGTTTCAGGAGCATGATGCTGAGCAGCGGAAGAACCCGGACACGGAGAAGTACGTACACTGTAGGCCGATTACACGAGCACCAAGAATAAACTAGGCTAATCTGCGGTGATCGAAGCCAGAGTAGTGCTTATCTTTGGAGATGGGGATTGATTGGGATTGGGCCCAAGGAACGTTTGACACGGTGGAAATGTTCTAGGTGGGAAGGTCGTAGATGGCCATCTGTGTGGATATGTAGGGTTCACCAAGCCTTATGTTAACGGTTTTGTGCTTTACTTTAAAAAAGAAAAAAAAATCCCTCTTATGGGGGAGAAAAAAAAAAGATTGCAATCTCTGGAGCCAGACTTGACTGTTTTGGATCTGAGACTGGATAATTTCTTGTTGTGTGACCTCAGGCAGGTTACATAATCTCTCTGGGCCCTACTTTCCCATTGTGGGTAATAATAGCGGAGTTGGGATGAGGGTTAAATGATCTGATGGCTATAAAGTTCAAAGCATAGTCTGGACCCCACCATGGCCTCCCAAGCTCTCAGTTTTTGTTATTAGGTGATGGCTGACTTCCCCTAACACGGTGAGGCCTCAGACGTGCCACTAGCCCACTTTGCCCCCACTTTGCAGCAATGATCGTTGGCCAGAGCGATCCCGACGTGACGTTATTTACGTTATTCTAGGCTTTCCACCAGGAAGTACTTCATTTATCCTTAACTATTACCCTAGAGGCCTAGATGTTTTTTTGTTTTGTTTTGTTTTGTTTTTTTAGTCTTTACTATCCTTGTTTTTAATAAAAAATAAATTCCACGATGTTGGCCAACGTGAAATCTACCATCTGACCCAAAGTGAATCAGTAGATTTCACGCTAGGCCCATCTGTGGACAGAGAGGTAGTGGGTCCTATTTTGTGACAGTAACCATGGAGGGAGCAGACCGACCTTTAGTAACCTCACATGCTTCCTGTTGGCTGTGGGAGCAGCGACACCGGCCCTGTTTTTTACACATGTGATTGCATTACATCTACCTTCACCCAATTCGCCCTGTATGTGCATAGAGCAGAAACTGAAATCATCGTTTGTGGTTTGGGGGTTTTCACATGTCTGCAGTGATGAAAATTGAAATTCTGTCCTACATAAGGAAGGGGCTGCTTCCCATTATTCACAATACGTGCACCTCACCGCAGATGGGTCTGTTTCACAGCAGAAGGGCTCCTTGGGACATGTTTACACCTCAGCTTGGGGGTAAGTCACTCACAAAGTGCTTTTTAGTAAAAAAAAAAATTTTTTTTGCAATATAAATGTATGGAGTAAATGTAACTAACTAGTTGTAGGTCCAAGAAACCAAGTCGTGTGGGTTAGTATAGGCACAGACAATAATTTGTCATGTAAGCATTGAGCAAATGTTGGAGAGCCAAGTAGGAGGCAGGCATCTGCTGGAAGTTGGGGCTCAGGGAGAGTGAGCCAGAGTCTCCCTCTGTCCTCCGGGCCATAGACCAGCGAGGGAAACAAGCAATCTGTAAACGTGCATGGGTTGCCTCTCACTGGAAAGCAAGATGACTTACTTACTTCCCTAGTTTTTTTTGTGAAAGAATTGACATATAACATTGTGCTAGTCCCAAGCTGCACAATATGATTTGATATTGTTTATACTGCAAAATAATCACCACAATAAGCTTAGTTAACACTCCTCCTCTCATACAGTTATAAGTTTTTTCCCCCTTGGGATGAGAACTTTTCAGCTATTCTCTTAGCAATTTTCAGATACACGATATGGTAATGTGCGCCATGCTGTATGTCACACTGCCCGGACTTATTTATCTTATCATTAGAAGTTTTAACCTTTTGGCCTCCATATTGATGCCTTAACATTTACTACTGGGCTGTTGTCACTCTGGGCTGGGAGCCCTCCTTTGTACATTTATCCATCCATCTTTCCTTGTAGGACGTCCCATGCACAGCGGTTTGTCACAGGAGGAAAAGAAGAGTATGCCATTTGGGAAGATGGTGAGCAATAGCAACAGTGGGGGAGGGTCAGGGGAAGGTAGCGGCCTCAGGGTTGGGAAGACAATGTTCAATGCACACAGGCCTCTGCTCTCCCGTCTTCTGGGCTCCCCACACGGTAACTACCCCATCTTATTCAACCGTCACCACGGTACTCTTGGTATTCCCATTTTATTGTTGAAGATTGAGGCTTTGAGAGGTGAGGAGCAGCCCAGCAGCACAGATGGCTAAGGATGGGGCCTGCCTCCCATCCATCACCATCCTGCAGGTGCCTGGGTGCTTGAGCATGCACACACAAGAGTTCTAGTAAGGAGGAAGAGCATCGTCCCACCCATCCTCACCTTCTCAAGTTCTCAGTTGACAAAGAACGGCCACAAATGCTTCCTTGTCCCGCAGCCCGTTGTGTGGTCCCAAGTGACCTGGTACTCTCCAGTTCCATGTCCTCTCCTTATTCATCCCCAAAACTCTGCCACTTGCCTCTCATTCCCCATAGTCCATGTGCTGTCTACTTGCTGTCACAGGTGGTCTGAGGCCACCTCATCCAGAGTGGCCTCACTCAGGACTGTCCTGTGACTTAAAAAAATTAACCTTTGAATTTTGAGATAATTACGTGTTCTCGTGGAGTTGTAAGAAAGAACACAGGGAGATCCTGTGTGCCTTTTACCTAGCTCCCCCCTTGGTCACATCTTGTGACACTGTAGTACAACATCATATCCAGGACGTTGACACGATACAGTCCACACAAGACTCCCTCATGCCACCCGTGGGTAGCCCCATTCTCATTCTTTCCACTCTGTCCCCTCCTTAACCCCTGACAATCACAAATCTGTCCCCATTTTTGTGATATAATCATTTCAAGAATGTCACATAAATGGGATTGTACGATGTCCAACCTCTTCACATTGGTTTTTCCCAGAATTCTCTGGCGACCTATCCAGAGGTTGTTGGCTGTTGAGTAGTTAATTTCTTTGTATTGCTGAGTAGTGTCCCATAGTGTAGACGGGGCCATGGTTTAACTATTTACCTATCAATGGACATCCGGGTTGTTGGTAGGTTTTAGCTAATCACAGACAATACTGCTGTGAACGTTTGTGTGCTAATTTTTATCTGAATGTGAGTTTTAATTTCTTTAGGACAAATGTCCAGGAGTATAATTGCTGAAGTTTATTTCTTTATTTATTCCTTTATTTCTACTTTTCTGAGTGTTTTTTTAACATGAATAGATGTTCGATTTTGTCAAATTCTTTGTCCATATCAATTGGCACAATCGTGTGATTTTTCTTCTTTAGTCTGTTAATATGGTGTACTACATGGATGTGCAAATATTGAACCAGACTTGCATGCTTGAGATAAACTCCACTTGGACTTAGTGTATCATTTTTTTTTAATGTTTAAAAGATTTTTTGTATTTATTTGAGAGGGAGAAAGAGAGAACACAAGCAGAGGTAGGGGCAGTGGTAGAGGGAGAAGCAGACTCCCCGCTGAACAGGGAGCCTGATGCGGGGCTCAATCCCAGGACCCTGAGATCATGATTTGAGCTGAAGGCAGATGCTTATCCAACTGAGCCACCCAGGTGTCCATGGTGTGTCATTTTAAATGCATATTGCTGAATTCTTTTTTTTAAACAGAAGCATTATTTGTAACTTTTATTTTACACATCCACAAATGCTTGTACAACATACTTCTAACGTTTATAAATTCTATTTGCTAATATTTTGTTAGTGGTTTTTACATCTATATTTATGAGGGATTTTGGTCTGTAGTTTTTAAAATATTATCTTTGTCTGACAACAGGGTAATACTAGTTAAATAAAATGAATTGGGAAGTTATTCCTTGCTTTCCTATTTCTGGAGGAGATTGTAAAGAGATGATGTGAATTCTTTAAACATTGGGTAGAATTATCCAGCAAAGCTATCTGGGCCTGGATAGTTCTTTTCCTCCCTCTATCCGTCCCTCCCTCCCTTCCTTCCTTCTTCCTGAGTTTTAAAATGATGAATTCAGTTTCCTTCATAGTTATAGAGCTATTCAAATAACCTATTTTATATTCAGTGAGTTGTTGTAGTATGTGCTTTTTGAAGAATTTGTTCATTTCATCTAAATTGTCAAATTTAGATGCGCAGAGTTGTTTGTAGTGTTGGCTTATTGTCCTTTGGATGTCCATGGGATCTGTAATGACATCTCCTGCTCCATCTCTAATATTGGTAATTTGTGTCTTCCACGTCTTTTCTTTGTCAGACTTGCTGGAGATTTTTCAATTTTATCCATCATCTCTAAATGATCAGTCCAGCTTTGTGTTTCATTGAGTTTCTTTATTCTTCCATTTTTAATTTCATTGATCTCTGCTCTTATCTTTATTATTTCCTTAATTTTGGTTTATTTTGCTTTTTCTTTTTCTACATTCTTGAGGTGGGAGTTTAGATTATGGATTTGAGACTTTTCCTCATTTTCACTTTATATGCTTTTGGTATTATAAATTTCTGCTACACATTGATGTGGCTCTCACATGTGTACTTTGATATGTGTACTTTCATTTTAATTCAGTTAACTGTGTTTTGTTTGCCATTAAGATCCCCTCTTGGACTTATGGATTATTTAGAAATGCATCGTTTAGATTCCAAGTGTTTGGAGATTTTCCTATTATCTTTTTATAGTTTGATTCCATTTGGGTCAGGGAACACACTCTGCATTATCTCAGTTCTTTTAAATTTGTTGAGGTTTGTTTTATGGCTCAGGATATGATCTATGTTAGTACATGTTCCGTGAATGTTTGAGAAGAATGTGTATTCTCCTGTCGTTGGCTGGAGTGGAATGTTCTAAAAATACTAATTGGATCCTGTTGGTCAGTAGTCAGTGGTGCTGCTGGGTTCTACATCCTTGCAAAGTTTTCTGTTCTAGTTGTTCTAGCAGTTGTTGAGTGAAGTGATAAAGTCTCCAACTAAAATGGTGAATTTATATATTTCTCTTGTCAGTTCTATCAAGTTTTGCTTCACATAGTTTATAGTTCTGTTATTTGGTTCATTTACATTTAATGTAAGTATTGACATGTTGGGCTTAAGAGCGTATTTTATTTTTTATTTTCCATGTTCTTGGGTTTTCATTTCCCTGTTGTCTTGTTCCTGCATTCCTAGGAGTCATTTGAACATATTTCTATTTTTTAAAAATATTTTATTTTATTTATTTATTCATGAGAGACACACACACACACAGAGGCAGAGACACAGGCAGGGGGAGAAGCAGGCTCCCTGTAGGGAGGCCTATGACAGACTCGATCCCAGGACCCTGGGATCACGACCTGAGCCAAAGGCATATGCTCAACTGCTGAGCCACCCAGGTGACCCTGAACATAGTTTTAGAATTGCTTTTTGACTCTCTATAATGTTTTTGAGAGTATCTCTTCGTATTGCTTTTTTAGTGTTTTATCTAGGTATTACATTACATATACATGACATCAGTCTTGTCATAGTTTTACAAGTTGGAGTGCAATGTAGGAAATTTACTTCCCTTTATAACTATTTACCCTCCTCTATTTATAGTATAATTGTCTTAATTATTTACTCCATACACATTTAAAAGCACATCAGACAATATTACAATTTTCGCTTTGCCTATCAAACGCATTTTGAAAAACTCAAGAGAGGAGGAAAAGTTTATTTAAATTACTCATATTTTTACTTACAGTGTTCTTTCCCTTTTTTTGCTTTATAAAATTTTCTTCTTTTGCCATTTCCTTTATGTTTTAGAGGACTTCCTTCAGCCATTCTTTTAAAGTATGTCTACTGGTAACAACTTTTCTTAAGTTTGTCTTGATTTCCCTTCCATTACTGGATATCTTTTCTGAATGTAAGAATCTGGGTTGATCTTTACTTTCAGCAAGTGAAAAATGTTGAGCCAATTCCTTCTGACCACTATTGTTTTTGATGAGAAATATACTGTAATTTGAATTGTTTTTTTTTCTTTCCAGGTGACATGTCTTGTATCTTATACTGCCTTCAGGATCACTCTTTCACCTTTAGTATAAGGAGTTTGACTATGGGGTGTCTTATTGTAGATTTCTTTGGATTGACCCTATTTTGAATTACTCAACTTCTTGAATCTTTTGAATATGGAGGTTTCTGTCTTTTGCCAAATTTGGGAAGTTTGTAGCTACTATTTCTTTGAGCATCTTCTTCTTTTAAGATTTTATTTTTTAATAGAGAGACTGTGCATGAGTTGGGGGAAGAGCAGAGGGGGAGGGAGAGAGAGAATCTCAAGCAGACTCTGCAACTGAGTGTGGAGCCTGTTTCAGGGCTTGATCTCATGACCCCTAGATCATAGTCTGAAACAAAATGAAGAGTTGGATATTCAACTGACTTAGCCACTCATGCATCCCTCTGAGAATTTTCAACCTCCAACCATCCTTCTGAATCTATAGATCTTCCGTTAGATCTTCTGTTATAGTCTAATATGTTCCTTGGCTTCTGCTCATTTTTCATACAGCTTATTTTCTCTCTGTTGTCCAGACTGGGTAATTCTGTTGTTCTGTTGTCCAATTCATTGATTCTTTCCTTTCTCCTCTTCATTCTGCTGTTGAGCCCATCTGCTGAGTTTTTCATTTTGGATATCCTGTTTTTCAGTTCTAAAATTCCTATTTTATTTTTTAAATTTATTTTATTTCTTTACTAAGACTTTCTATCTTTTCACTTGTTTCATGTAAGTTCAAATTTCTCACTGAAACATTTTGATGATGTCTGCTTTTAAATCTTTGTTAGTAATTGTAACATTTTGTCATCTTAGGGTTAGCATCTACTGATTGCTTTTTTTCATTTGAATTGTGAATCTTCGTTCTTTGATAATGAAAGACTTTTGATTGAAACCTAAATATTTTTGGTGTTATGTTATAAGACTTTGGATCTTATTAAACTTTCTGTTTTAGTTGGCTTTCTCTGACATCACTCAGGTAGAAGAAGTGGGTGGGCACTGTCTCATTACTGCCAGGTGAGGGTAGAAGTCCAGGTTCCCTGCTCAGTCTTTGTTGACATCCAAGGGAGGAGATCCTCATTACTGCTGGAAGGGTTGGAGTTCTGGCTCCCCACTTGGCCACCACCCACACCTCCCTGGCTGAAGGAGGCAGGAGACCTCATTATTGCTCCTGACATGATCTCCACTGGCATGACTTGGGGGGAGTGTAGTGTCTTTGTTAACAGTGTGTGGTGGTAAAAGTCCTGAGTCTACTGGATCTCTTCTGCCTCCATCCCAGTGAGGAAAGGAGTGACTTCTCATTACTGCCTGGTTCCTGCCTCTGTATATGCCATTCTCTGACACCATTTTGACTCAGGATGGGGGCAGTTTGGATGCTTCATTAGAGCCTGAGGAGGGTGGAAACCTAGTTCCCAACTCATCTTTATTGGTGTAGGTGGGTGTGGGACCATAATTTATTATCTGGTACTAGACTGGAGTAGAGCGATCATCTAAAAATTTTCTATATTTCTAGGTTGCCCTTTTACTGTTCTTTTGGCTACAGTGAGTAGCCTTTCATCGGGGCTTGTTTTGTTTGTGCCCTTGAGCATTTCTAGGTTGTCGGTTTCTTCAAATGAAAGTCTGGGATATATGAGGCAGAAACAAAACTGAGGGATCTCACTACAGTGTTGTTCTTTGGGTCCCAAGGTTCCATCTTGGGCCATCTGCTTCATGCTCTGCACCTGTTTATGTGCTTTGTATAGTTCAGAGTTTTTAGTTGTGCCTATGTAAGGGGAATAGAGAAAAGTATATTTGCTCCATGTCCCCACTAGCCTGCCTGTGATTTTTAACAGATTGAATGTGAGCTTCTTCAGCTCTCTGTCCCTATTTGAAAGAGTCATGATGCTCAAGTGCAAGAAGTACTCAGCAGGAGTCCTGGGGCTTTTCAAACCTCATGCAACCTCAATCTCCTTATTTCCCAGTGGCAGGATCATTTACTGAGATAATTTCTGAGGCTAATTTCCTTGCTTTAGCTAATTTTCCCTTCCCTCCCTCAAAAAGTAGCCAAGTTTTTTTTTTTTTCTTTTAATTAAATTGTTTTTCTTTTGCCTTGGGGACTTTTGAGTTGCAGGGCCCTGCCCAGAAGTTTCCAGGCATGCAGAAGATAGTCACCCCCAACCAAATTTTTGCTTTCAAAAGCCCAAGTTCAAATAGGTGATTGCCCAGGTCTTCCTAGGAGGTAGCAGAAGGGGGTTGGGGACCTGGAGGAGAGAAATCCTGTTCTTCTGGAGGCAGGAAGAACATTTCAGGCCTGGGGAGGGGTGGGGTAGGGTCTCTAAATCACAGGAGAGCTCAGGTGTCCCTGGGAGGCAAAAGGCACTGAGCATACAGGACTTGAGCTGTTGTCTTTGGAGCTAAGAGGGTAGATCTGTGCCCAAGTTGACATGGCATGGAGGCATTGCCTTCTGGGGGCCAGAAGCAGATTATTTGACTGCTAAGGAAAGTAAAATGTGGCCTGCCCTGTACCTGGGGGTGGGGTGTCAGATTCATCTGTGCTCCAGTGATGGCATCTGCCCTCCTAGCCTGCAGGGGCATCTTGAGCATCCCATGGGATAATGCACGTTACAGTACTTTCCAAAACACTGGAGGCTGTTCAACGTAACTCATGATTTTTATCAAGCACCTACTCTGACTAGATGCTATGCCAAGAATGATGTTGACGACAAAGAGACTTTGGGATTTATGATCTCCTGGAGGAGAAAAGTCAAGTGCCCAAGTGAACAGGAACTAAGGCAATACAGGATTGTGAGGTTGACCTAGAAACTATTTGTAAGGATTTCCCCCATAAACTGGCTTACGGGCCCCCGGACTTTAAATAGCCTGTTTGTCTTAATCAGGACTTTTAGGCTGCAAGTGAACTGAAACCTACTTTATGCTGGTTCAGGGTCAGAGGGAGAGTCCTGGTTCTCATAAAGAGGATGACCAATATTTATGGATAAGACACACACTATGAGTCAGATGTGATTATCAAAAATTTGACTCATGTAACCCTCCCAACGATCCTGAGGTGAGCATGACTATCACTTTGTGGCTGCAGTCACAGGGGCATCCAGAGGCGTGAACGTGTGTTCTAGGTGCCCAGTGCCTCCCACCATGTCTTGCAGCCTCTGTGCCTCCTTGGTTTCCCTTCCCAGCTGGTCACTCCCTGCAGACAGAGAAGATGGCCACCGTAGGGGGCTGTCAACCCCCATAAAGCAAGAAACCCTCTCCTTCTCAGGGCCCTGGCAAGTCCCAGGGAGAACTCTTATGAACCCCCCCGCCCCCCGCCCCGGGCTGGTCAATCCTTTACAAAGCTAACACAGCGACCTTAGGGATGGAATGTTCTGACTGGTGCCAGGTGGGGGGTGCATTCTAGGATTGCTTACATGCAGTTAGGGTAGAGCAGGTCTGCAGAGGAAAAGTGGGTTGCACCCCACGGGCTACCAGATGTTTCCCAGCTGGGCCCTTGACTGGGGGCGGTGGGAGGCTTTTATTTCTGTGTGGGAGGAGGCCTCCAGCAATTGTCCGGTGTCTGTCTTGGAGACCTCTGTCCTGATCTTCAGCTTTGAAGGTCATTTCATTGCCAGATGTTACTCCCTCTTTCTTCATTTGTGGAAATTGTTTCCTAGAACTTTCCTGCCACTCTCTGTTCTGTGCTAATGGAAGAAAACAGGAATAGTCTGCAACGCTTACTTCTTCCTAACTTAGCTTATGGATTTTTGCTTGCATTTTTCTGTTCCCAAAAGCATCCCTCATTAACCTCATCTTTCCATCTTCCCACCTCCCAGGCGCTCTCCCTCTTCCTACCTCCACCCCACATGCACCTGGGGCCCATCCCCTGCCCCCATTTCCTGGGGAGGGGTGGTGAGGAGGGAGGAGCTCCCTTTGGAGCTGTGCCAGAGGGTGCAAGGTGGGGACATCTGGACATTGGAGCAGGACATGACAGGAGGCGGGAGGGAATCCAGCAAATCATGGAGGTGAAAATGATGTTTCTTTAAAATGAATGAGCCTGCCCTAAAGAGTCATCAGATAATAATGAGGAGCAGCAGGCCAGCTGAGGTTCTTATCTAGCCTGGGTGTGTTTTAACTCTAAAATGAAACAGGCAGTTCCCATTTGGTTCTTGGTCCGGCCTTAGGCAGCCACCCTCCCGGATGTGCTGTTTGCGTCTGCTGCCCCTTCCCGTCCCTGCCCACAAGGGCTGGGGCATGGTTTTCCTCTGCACTTGCTCCTACCTCCTAATAGTCTTTCTTTCTCCCTTCCCCTTCCCAGCCATCCTGCCTTCTCTCTCGCTCACCCAAATTCTTCTTTTTCTCTCTCTCTCTCATTCTTTCTGTCTCTTCCTTTTTTAAAGTGCAGGCATTGGCTTTTATGTAAACGGAGGTAGAAAAGGTCCAACACCCTAATTTCTCTGTTAACATGATAAGGAAAGGATCAGAGAAGCCAACAAGTCAGGGCGTGAGCAGAGGGAGGTTTCAATGCGGTGGGGGTACAACGGGGGTGGGATTCATCCCTGCTGACCCAGCTCCAGGAGGCCCCATCACATTTCCTGCCACAGTCTGCCAAGAGAAGGGATGAGCCCCCTTCCCCACTGGCTGTTGCAGCACCAGCCTTTTGCTTTTATTGGTTTGAAAACATTTACCTTCAGAGCCGGAGCTTTGGGTTGTAAAAAGCAATCACGCAACTGAGCAAACACCTCCCTACACCATGCCCTCCCAAATCGAGTTTCCTGGAGGCTTTGCAGCAAGACATCTCACAAAGCCTCGCACGTTGGCACGGTGCAGCCCTTGAAGAGGACCTGGGGATGGGGCAGGGAGACCACCTTCTTTAGTTTTTTGTTTTCCTCCGTGACATGGTGAGATGTCCAATGAGGGGATGTTCCCCTGGTGGGATATGGGCGGGGCCGGCACTTTCCTACCCTGGGGGTTCCTCTCCCACGCTGGAACTAGCCTGGAGGGTGGGCTCCAGAAGGGGCACGGCTCCCGGAGACCAGGAGGCCCATGTGTCCCCACTTTGCCTCTCCCCTAAACCACACAGTGGGAGCTCCTATAGCTTCAGGTAAGGAATGGCCCCAGAGTATGTTAAGCTCACAGAACAAGTTAAAAACATACCCAGGCTAGACAAGAACCTCAGCTGTCCCATCTCTCCTCATTACCGTCTGACGACTCTTTTTATTTTATTTTATTTTATTTTTTTATTTATGATAGTCACACACACACACAGAGAGAGAGGCAGAGACATAGGCAGAGGGAGAAGCAGGCTCCATGCACTGGGAGTCCAACGCAGGACTCGATCCCGGGTCTCCAGGATCGCACCCTGGGCCAAAGGCAGGTGCTAAACCGCTGTGCCACCCAGGGATCCCCCGTCTGATGACTCTTCAGGGCAGGATTTTCTCTGTTTTGTGCTCCATCACCCTCACCCCGTGTTCCAATGCAGAGATCAGCTCCTAGCAGAGCAGGCCATTTTTAAAAAATGATTTATTTATTTATATGAGAGAGAGAGATGGAGGAGGGAAAGGAGTCAGAATCCCAAGCAGACCCCCACTGAGGGCAGAGCCCAACTCCAGGCTCCAACCCGGGACCCTGAGACCCTGACCTGAGCCGAAAGCAAGACTCGGGTCCTCAACCAACGGACGGCAGGCGCCCCCGGAGCAGGCGATCTCTGAGTGTGTGCTGAGCGTGGGGCTAAAGTTGTAGGTCCTGGAAAATGAAGTTCAGGCAGGTGTAGCTCTGCGGTTGAGCAGCAGCAGGTCAGTCAATGGGGGCCACTTAGGTTGATTCAGAGCTGGGCACTGTGTAATCAAAGAAGGCTCAAGGTCATAATTGTTGAAAGCCGAATCACCAAAATATGAAGAAGACTGTATTAATAAAGAATATATTCATTGGATTTCTTCCTCGCCGGCTGGCAGCAGGGGGCTGAGAAGCCACAGGATGTCCCTGAAGGTTTCTCTTGGAGGGATCTTGTGTTTGGGAGCTGCAGGGGTGGGGCAATTCACCATGCCGAGCCAGGCTCACCCCCTTGCCACTGGCTCCCTGCAGGAGTTCACTCGCGTCAGTCCCCAGGCCCTCGGTGAGCCCATCTCAATGTCTGACCTACCCGCACCCCCCTTTTCACCCCCCTTCACTGGATGCCAAGAGCAGAACCTCTGCACCAGAGACCGAGTGCTCAGAGTGCCCCCGTCTCCCCACCATGTCCCAGCTCAGTAGCTGGATGTCTGGCAGAGATAAATTGAATGGTCCTTAAAAAGGAATTTGGGGGATAATGTGCAAAGCAGGTGACTGAAATGACAGAATTATGAGGAAAGTGAATTCAGTCCCTGGTGGTGGAGGCCACTCACCTGCTTGTCCCTAGGATACCCGGTAGCCAGTTCTGTGGCAGGGAAGCTTGTCCTTACCAGCAGTCTGAGTGGAGCCTGGGGACGCTGGATCCTCAGCAAGAGGAGGGAGTGTCTTGAATAGATGGTCAATGGTATGCCCCAAATTTCACAAGGGACACCGATTAAATGGAACCCATGCAGAGAAAGGTAAGCAGGAAGAAGGGGCATGGTCTAGGAAGCAAGTTTTGGGGATGGGCAGGGATGTCTGGCCCAGAGAAGCGAAGGCCTAGAGAGAAATATGGCACCTTGGTTGAATAACTCAAGACCTACTTGGGGAGGAGGGCTGCCTGCCTCTGTGGCTTGATGTCTTATGAGCAGAAATCCCTATTGGGTTTGGGATCTGTACTGGACAGTCCTGTGTGAGCCCTCTTGTATTTACCTGCTTGGCACACACACTTGTGTTCAGAGTGCCCCAAAACGGCCTCGTGAAGCACCCATGGCCCTATCTTTCTGCGTAGTTCCCCTGGGGCTGCTCTTCCCATTGGCCTATTTGGCCCCACTAATCAGTGTTTGGCACCTCCCACCCCACCCTCATCCCCACCCCTGGGGACAGTGACTAGCTGCCTGCTGATAAGATGCAAGCCTGGAGACAGTGGGGGGCCTTGCAGAGACAGCCTCACTGAGCAGAAGCCAGCAGATGGAAAACAGAGGCATGGAAAGAGCTAGAGACCAAAAGCCAAGGGTAGAGTATGGGTCCTTGGCCTTGACAGGCTTGAAACCAGCACACCCTGACCTCTTCTGCTACCTAAGACAATGCATCATTACCTTTAGCATAAGCCGGTCAGGGGTGGGTTTCTGTTACTTACAACCAAGAGTCCTGACACGAATATCATAGATCTGGCTTAGTCTACTGTTTATTCCTTAATCTGGCCCAAGAGCGACAATACCAGTAAGGATTGGGAATGGCTTGCTTGCTGGGTGCCACACATGGCAGAAAGTGCTTGACATGCACCATTTCCCACGTGGCTGAGAGTCTTATTAGCCACTGTACAGATGTGCACGCGAGGACTCTCTCAGCACCTGTAATGGAAAAGCCAGCAGCTCAAGCTGTGCCAACAAGGATCCACTCACCCACTGTCTTCCCTCTCTGGCTTCATACTCAGGCTCTACACACTGTCCCCTTGGCCGTCCCCAGAAGCCCAGCAACCATTGCCTTACATCTCTAGTTCCTGACCAACCATTGCTATAAATTACGTGATATAGAACAGGGAGTGGGTAGAGTAGGGAGGTTTCCAGGGGGGAAATTCTGCACACATCCCTACGACTGAGGAGAGTGGATAGTGGACAGAGAATGGAGGCCAGCACAACAGGACTATAATGTCACATTGCTTGCCCTGGCCACATAACTGGATAGTGTCCAGCCTGACATTCATGGAAAAACCCTCCGCTGCTGTGTTCCATGTCCTTCCATTCCTGCTTTATGTCCTGTCTGTCCCTGGAGCAGGTGGTGGGCTGCAGGGCCAGCCCTGTCTCTGCCTTTTGGTCTCATCTCTCCCCAAGAAGTTTGCGGATTTGAATTCTCTTCCCAGAACATTTGGAGTTTCTCGGCTTCTCTGTTCAGTACATTTACGGCACCACACAGCCTGATAGGCCGGGCGTGCAGAGTGACACCTGAAAATACAGTGGTCATATTTCCTTCCTCTTAGCAAAGATAGAATAAAGGTAATGCATTGAGCTTCATGCAAAACTATTCAGATAAAAGCCAGGTTGTCCTCCTTCTGAACTCTACATCCTACCCCCTTCCCCTCCTTTGACTTGGGAGGAGAATTTGGCTGTGGTTGTCAGACCTCTGCGTGTGAAGTCCACCTGCCTGCCTGAAACCTGTGCCTTCTTTCTAGGTGAGCAGAAAGACAGGGGCTTCGCTCATTTGAGGTGAGGCGGGAGGGGTGAGCCAGGTGTGCTGGAGGTGAGGAGAGACGCATTCCTACCTGCGTCCCAGCATGCAAACCGCTGAACAAAAAGCATTAGCCTCTGAGTTGGGAGTAAGGAAGTCTTGTCACCATGATTACTGGGAAACAGTCCCACTTCTATATAATAAGGGCATTAGCAGAAGCCAGGCCATCTGATATTCCAGTCTGGGGCCAAATGAGAGGGTGTCTGAAGGGTCAGTCTTTATGCAGTTACCTGAACACGGTGGTGGGCCGAGGACTGAGCCAGGCACCGGAAACGAGCCCTTTCTTTTTTTAATTGGGGTGGGACGGGGCCTTTTTGTCACCCAGCACGTAGTCCTGCAACTGGCCACAACAGTGGTGTAGGAATGAGTGTTTGCACGGTCTCAGTGTGTGTGTGTGGGGCGGTCACCCCAGGTACGGAGCTGGACTAGGGGGGTGTTGGAGAGCCCATGTCGTGTTGAGTCCTCACGCCCCTAGAAAGGTGCCCAATAAGGAGAAAAGAAAAGGCAAGTCGCTGTTCCCTTCCAGCCTCCCTGACCGCCCCCCTTGGCCCATGCACACAGCCGCGCTGGCTGGGAGGCTGCGGTCCCGGAGGGAGACCCCGCTGTCCGGCGGGCGCCCAGGGCCGCTGGCCGGTCCTGCTCGAACTTCTGGCCGCGGGGGCTCCGGGGCTGGGGCGGGGGGGGGCGGCACCTGCCAGGCCGCGGGCTCGGGAGGGAGGGAGGCCGGGGCTGCGGGACTCGCCCTTCGCGGGAGCAAAACAAGAGCACGCGCACCTGCCGGCCCCGCCCCGCCCCGCGCGCCGGCCAATCACGGGGCTGGGCGGGGACGGGGGCGTGGCCGTGGGCGTGGCCAGGGGCGGGGCGTGGCCGGAGCCCCAGCCGCAGCCGGAGCCGGAGCCGGAGCGGGAGCGGGAGCCCGAGCCCGAGCCCGAGCCCGAGCCCGAGCCCGAGCCCGAGCGCGGCGCAGCGACCCAGCCTGGAGCGAGCGCAGCCTCGTGCCCGCCGCCCGTGCCCGCCGCCGCCGCCGCCGCCGCCGCCGCCGCCGCCCGTGCCCGCCGTGCGCTGCCCGAGCCCGCCGCCCCCGGGGCATGGCCTGTCTGATGGCCGCTTTCTCGGTCGGCACCGCCTTGGTGAGTGAGCGCATCCTTCGCCCCCGGGGCTCGCTTCAGTTTTCCAGCGGAGCGAGAAGCGCACAAAGACCCGCACCCCCCACCCCCACCCCCGACAGCCGTCCCTGGGTCCCCGGGGAGAGGCCCGGCCCCCACTGCCCCCCCCGTCCCCGCCCCGGCCACCTGGCGCCCCGGGATGCTCCTTGCACCCGCCGGGGCCGCGGGGCCATCCGAGGGGCCAGCAGCCCCACGAGCACCCCTCCGGGCAGGGGCCTGGGGCCTGGGCTCCCGAGCGAGCGCACTGGGGGCGGTGGCAGCCTGGGCCCCAGGAAGGGGTGGGGGCGGGGTCCTCCCTCCCTGCCAGTGCGCGCACCGGGGCTCGGGGAGCCTGCACTTCTCGCGCCCCCTCCGGAGCGCCGGGCACGGTCTGGGGGAACAAAAGAGGGAGCTGCTCCCCGGGACCCGAGATGCGCTGATGCGCTCCCCGGACCTGCTCGGGAGGGGGCGGCGGATTCCCGGGAGGCAGCCGAGGGGCGAGCCCGGGCGCCTGCAGGCCACCTTCTCTGCACCCCGGCAGACACCAGGGTGGGGACAGGGACGCAGATTTCCCGTTCCCGAGGGCGCCAGCCCCGTAGGGGACCCCCGGGTGCCGCTAGAGTCAGTGCTAGACAGTGAATCAAGTGCTATTCCCAGGGGTGGTCCAAAGTCTCCTCTCGCTCTTTTGTAAGAGCTCCATAAACTCATATTAGGGGCGAGGGAAAAACCCCAAACAAACAACAAGCCAACCATGGACCAGTCCATCCGAGGGCCTTTCATTCTTATGCCTAGCACAGCGACATTGCAGTTAGGTACTTACAGGCTAGGTTTCAGGTCATCTAAAGTACAAATGGAAAGTGTTCCCTATTCCAACCCACCTCGCCCTCCCTATCCATCCCTCTCTATCCTCTGTCTGTGGATTTACTATCCTGCTAATTAGTCTCCATAGGCTGTAAGCCCACAGTGCACAGCACGCACAGGGGTTTCACCCCCACCCCCTCGCCTTATTTCATTTTTAGCATCCTGTGTTTGAAGTCAGCAGGGCTCAGCAGGATTTGACCGACAGTTACCTCTTGCCTTGAGCCCAAGGAAAAAAAAAAAAAAAAAAAAAGCAAAGCATAGCTGGCTGCGCATGCTCTGTCTCACGACTGCATCCTATGCCTCCAAACAGGTTACTGTAGAACACATACCGAGCGTCGCCAGCTCATTATATAATGATTTTGTGTAAACCGATAGAATGGGGCCGCAGACCTGTTTAGGAGGTTGGTGGAGCAGGGGCCGGTGGCAGGGGGCCTCGATGACCAGGTCCACTCTCCGCCGGTGCCCTGCCTTCATTACTTGGCTTCTCATGTAAGAGGGGAAATGGAAACAGAAAAGGCAGCCCCTCCTCGTGACATTTGCTTTGATCTGATTGAATGTTTGGGTAACACTTGGCAATTCTTCCTTTGACGTTTGTCCATCTCTTTGGGATTCCTAAATTATGCTGATAACGGAAAACTCAGGAGATTAGTATTGTTAGCTGTCGGTAAGGAATGCTTCAGATCTTTTAGATGCCAGGTGACTCCCCAAGTCCTTTCAAAGCTGCAAAAGGGGCTTGTACATGTGGGAAAATAACGAATCAGAATGTTTTAAAGTATAGATGTTTGTACGTCAGGATTTAAAAAAAATTTTAGGTCATAGTTTGATACAGACCCAGCACTCGTTAGCGTTCAGTACTCATGTGGAGACACCGATGGCTGGGCTTCTTTTTTTTTTTTTTTTTTCAGGGAACATTGTTTTGTTTGAAAAATCATGCTCCTCCCAGAAAATCTTGTACTTTTTTTTTTTTAATTTAAAAAATTCTACCCAAGTCGTAAACAAAGAGCCCTTGAGAGAGCCCCAGGATCCTGAGCTCTTTCCTCGCCCCCTGCTCTGGGGTCCCACCTGGGACTGACTGCCAGCTGTGAATCTGGAGAAGCTGACTTAGAGGATGGGCAATGCACCTGTCCCTGAGCAGGACTGGGAGGGGCAGGCACGAGGGCCCAATGGGATGGTGGTATTTGGGGGTGTTTGAAGTGGGGTGTGGTGATGGTGAGGTCAACAGTCTCAGTGACCACACAAGTGGCACCTGCCTTTTGCTTAGTTAGGGGTGTGACATTTGGATTGTTTTCCCCAGGGCAGTGACCTCGAGGACTCTTGGCTAGTGTTTTCCCCTTATCTGTCCAGGGTACCCGGGAGGGACCTGCCCTCCGATCAAAGGGTCCACTGGTCTAGGTGGGCACCAAGCCTGGCAGTGACACATGGGGGAGAGAATTGAGAGAGAAGTTTGTGCCAATGCCTGGTGCCTGCGCCTCCCTCTTCCTTTTCCTCCCTTCCCCATGGGCTGTGGGAAGACGTTTCTCTTTCCTCTCTCACTGTGTGTCCCTGGGTAAATAGCCTGAACCAACCTCACAGTGGCCTGGGGGACTGTTAGAGACCCTCCCCAGCTAAACCGGCATCTCTGTATGTTTGCATTTCAGTTGAAATCAGCACCCGAGAAAATATTCTCAGGTATGGCAGGTGGCAACAATCCAAACAGGGTCTCTTCGGCATTCAACACCCAAGAATGGACTTACTATTATTTATCATTTATTATGCAGCACAAATTGAGTGTAGATGGAGAGGTCAAAGACAATGCTTGGACAGGATAGAGTAGCATGCAACGAAAGGGAACAAATGGGGAGGGAAGATGTATTTGTTTCATTTTTAATGAGCTCAGGAGGCTAAGGACAGGCTAGCTGTAACCTACATTGCCGGCCGCTCTCATCTGAGGATGTTTCCAGAGAGCTGGTCTATTTCAGAATGACAGCCACTGCCTCCCATCATACAACGTTTCATGATTTTATTAATTGGGCAAGGTCATTGGATGCCCGTGGAAGAAAGGTGGGTGATGGCACGCACCGCTTGGGTGTCAAGTTTTTTTGTGGGGGCAGGATTATATGGTTTCCTCAGTTTCTTGTGGGTTTTCCTCCCATGGGCAGGGGCCGGGATGACCCAAGGTCACTTACAACCTGCCTCGAGAGAGCTAAGCAACGCTGGAGTGCTGTTAAGGACACCGGTTGGGACAACGGGGCGCAGAGCAGCCACACAGAGCTGCCTTGGCTTGGCTACTCATTAACGGCGGGTCTTGGGCAGGAGGCAGTCTCTGTGCCTTAGAGCCCAACTCTGGATGAGGGGGAGACGGTGATCCCCCCTTTCGTGCAGAGATAGTAAGAGGCATCCTGGCTGCAGCCTGGAGTTTATTGGGCACACGTAATCGCTGAATCAATAGCCTCTGTTGTTTATGACCACTTATCTGGCAGGCAGGAGGCAACATTTAATACTTCAGTCTGCCCCTCTCTCCTTCCCCTCTCTCTGTCCCAGATGAGTTTTGTCACCCAGCTTTGTCCCATTGGCCTGTCCACTTGCACAGCCACTGGCTGGGGAAGGCCACTGTCACCCTCCTATCTGCAGGTTGCTGAAGGAAATGGTTTTTGGTGACACTTTCTGGTCCGTTACCCCCATTTCAGATAAAGTGCAAAACCCTTCATGGGGTTTGCAAGCGCTTCACGCGCAGACCCCGTGTGCGTCTCCAGTTTCATCTGATCCTCCCTTCCTCGCCAGTCACCCCGGAATTGGAGCTCCAGCCTCTGAATTTGTCTCGGATCTCCAGATCTTCCTCTCCCTTGCAGGCCGCCTGCAGAGTGAGCCAGCACCCTCCTCCTCCCCCACCTGGCGAGTCTTAGTAGAGACTTGATTTCCTCAGAAAAACTTTGTGCTGAGTGCCCCCCGGCCCCCGCCTTGCACCGCACCCCAGGGTCCGTGTTGCTTTGGAGGTGCCTCTGATTGTCTGGAGAGGTGTCGGTCTAGCTCTTGCCTCGGGGCATTGTGACTGCCCGCATTCTTGCCTGGGGCCCAACCTTGACTGGGAGCTTGCTGAGGCCACAGGCCTGGCTGCCTGCCGAGCCCCGGGGCTTTGCTGGGGGCTCTCATTCCTGAATGAGTGAGCCAGTGAGCAGGAGAAGAGATAAGCTTGGAGTCGAGAGGGGAAGTCAGACCCGCGTCCTGACACGGGCTGGGCATCTGCGTCAGTCGGCCCGTGAGTGGAGTCCTGGCTGCTCGTCCCTTATATCCCTGTGGGTTTCATCAGAGGAGAGCCGCCACTGGTCCCTGGCCTTCCTCGGGGGTGACCCGTGTGGTGGGTGCCAGGGAGAGGGTGCGGTCTGGATGCGCCGTGGCAGCCCGGATGCCAGGCGGGAGAGGAGCTGCGGGATGCTCCTGCTCCCGGCTGAACACACGGTCCCTGGGGAGCCCCAGGGTTGGAGGCGAGTCTGCCCGCAGGATGTGGGTTTGGAACCCGACATTTAGCCTTCCCAGGGAAGTGGCAGCTGGAGGGAGAATGGGCTTTGGGGACCAGGCCCGGAGCTCGCTGTCTTCCCCACTAACCCCCCGCGCACCTACGGTGTCAAAGTCGGCTGAGAAAATGGAACAGCAGCAGGTATCCCAGCAGCTCAGGATGGGTGGGCAAAGGGGTGCCCCTTGGTGCTACCGCAGGTGCTGCAGTGGCACCGCACATGTTTTCCCAGCGGCCAAAGCCAAGAGTGCGCCGAGCTAGGGCAGGCTGTGCCATCGTTCCTTCGAGAGGCACCAGCCACGGAAGGCACTGGGCAAGCCCACGGCAGAGGCGGGGTCCCGCAGTCCCTCCGGGGATCCGGAGCGGCCCATTCTCACGTCAAGGCTCGGGGTCGTCCATGGCCAGACAGACACAAGCCTTCCCTGCCTCTGCATCGGGAATGTAGGAACCTACTTATGTTTGCATGTGAAATGTTTCACATGCTCGGTGCCAGCAGCAAACCAAGCTTAATTTTCTCAGTTTTACTTTGCACTTTAATTTTTATCCACAGAATGTCATAGTCAGTGAGCTCAGTTTTGATTTGGTTAAGCTTTTCAGAGGTAGGAGATGCCTGGGAGGACTGTGTGTGTTTGTCTTTTACTGAAGCAGCAAAGCAACATTTTCAAACATCAGGAGAACTAGAAATCCACATCTCTCCTTGCCTTGTGTATGCTTCAAATATTCAAAACCTTCAATATTTTATTTTATTTTTAAAAAGACTTTATTTATTCATGAGAGACACACACACACACACACACTGAGAGAGAGAGAGAGAGAGAGAGAGAGAGAGAGAGAGAGAGAGAGAGGCAGGGCCACATGCAGAGGGAGAAGCAGGCTCCATGCAGGGAGCCCGATGTGGGACTCGATCCCGGGTCTCCAGGATCAGGCCCTGGACTGAAGGTGGTGCTAAACCGCTGAGCCACCCGGGCTGCCAAGCCCTCCAAGATTTTAAAAAAATATTTATTATTGTGAGGTGGGGGGGCAGAGGCAGAGAGGGAGAGAGAGGGGGGCGGGAATCTCAAGCAGACTCCCCACCAACTGTGGGTCCAATGTGGGGCTCGATCCCACCACCCTGATATCATGATCTGAGCTGAAATCAAGAGTCTGTCACTCAAACAACGGAGCCACTCAGGTGCCCCAGTCCTCTGAGGTTTTTGAGCCTTTCAATACCTTGATGGAAAAAAAACCAGCTCTTCAGTGGTACAGTGACGGACCCCAGAGAGGGCACTCTAACGGGGGAAAAAGCCTTGTTTGGGCCACTAGAATTGCTAGGGTTTGTGGGTATATTTATGGATGATCCACTTTCTGGTTTTGTTTTGGGTTTTTGATTGGACATACTAGTGATCAAGAAGCTATCAACGCTAAAGGAACACCTAGCAAACCTATGGAAAAATAACAGCATGGTTGTTCCGCCTCAGAACAAATGATGACGTGGCAGTGTGTCTCTCCAGTCCCATGGCAGGGAGAAGGGCCTGCATCATCAGAGATGGTTATCGATGGGCTCTCGCAATCAGGCAGGCGGTCCTCCACTGTATGGAGGAGAGGTGCCAAAGGCCCACACTTTTGGCACCGTGGAATGTTCTCTTTGGATTCAAGAGACAGCCAGGAAAAGCACAGCATAAAATTTGTCCACCCCAGGATTCTTCTGCGTTTTAGAGGTACCTGAAGCACATCGATCGGTTCTGCATTGCCAAACCATTAGATATTCCTTTCTTTGCATAAATACTTTTGGTTCTTGGCGTATCTGTATAACAGTTCGGTGGACTCCCAGTGGAAGCTTCATAAGCCAGTGTAGCTACAAAATATCAGGTCCTCTTGGTGTTGCAGGGAGAGGAACACCTCTTCTCTTGAGGACTCAGTTTGGATCAGTTTGGCCCCTCACCTGGTTGTAGGGCTCGGAGCAAGCTCCCTAGACTGTCTGTGTCTCCATCTGTATCTTACAGAGAGAGAGAGAAAAAAAAATCAAACTTCCCAGCTTTCCGGGGCTATTATAAAGAGACAGTGAGAGAGAGAGAGAGAGAGTTGGAAGTGAATTGGAAAATTCACAAAGAGGACACAAGGCTGACTCCCACGAAACCCAGCAGTTCTAGTGGAGTCATGGCTCTTGGGAAATGTTTATGAGCTTCCACAGGAAGGCACTAAAACAGCTCATTTTTAAGTAAACCTCCTTCAATTATGCATTTCTTAGAGACCCCGTGCATCTTCACTGGGTCTTTTAATGAGTGTACTTGCTGTAAATAGGTCTTTTACAGTGGCCAGTGTTTGACTCTTTGAGTCAAGGGATTTGTTTTTCATAGTTTTGTGAGTCGATTTTGTGATTCCAAAGTGAGACTTTGGTAGAACAGTTTAATATCCTATCTTAAGCATATATATATATTTTTAATAGAAGAAGCAGGGAGATGGCTAGAGATGACAAATCCCTCCGGGTAAGCACCCCTCAGTAAGGCAACAAGTGTTGCCACGGATAATAGATGACCCGCAGCCCGACAGCCAGTCCCTGGTGCCCTTCCCTTCGCGGGGCTCCTAAGCTTTCTTGGTGCTTCCTCCCCGATTTTTCTAGAATGCCAGCAGCTATTCCACAGCGATGACGGAGCCCAAGTCCGTGTGTGTCTCCGTGGATGAGGTGGTCTCCAGCAACATGGAAGCTACTGAGACGGATCTGCTGAATGGACACCTGAAAAAGGTGGATAACAACCTCACAGAGGCCCAGCGCTTCTCGTCCCTGCCCCGCAGGGCGGCCGTGAACATTGAGTTCAAGGACCTCTCCTACTCAGTCCCCGAAGGACCCTGGTGGAGAAAGAAAGGTAGGGAGGGCTGCTGTGTGTGCTGGGGGTGGGCGGAGCCTGCGAGGGAGGCCACCTGTCCATGGGTCTATCGTCTGGGACCATCGGGGTCTGGAAGTGGGGAGACGGGGAGTTTCCTATTTCATCGTTGTGGTCAGCTGCTGCAACCAAGTTCTTTAAAGGCTTGATGCCCTGACTTCTCTTCACCTCTAATACAAACAGTCTGGATTAGAAGACTCTAGATTTATGGTGGCTCTTCAATTCTGATACGATCACAAAGGCCGGCCAGTGTCCTTGGGTGCTGGTTTCCTATGGGTGCTTGGCCTTCCTCGCTGGAGGCCCTTCACGAGAGCCTTTCGGGAGGGGACTATTTCTTACTGTTTGGGAGGCAAAAGGAAGGCAGGTGGCTCCCTTCCAAGTCTGAAGTGGTCCAAGGCAGCTGGTGGTGACCTAGAGTGGCCTCGTTGGCAACCAGTCATCTATATTATAGGGGTACGGGTGGGGCTATAAATAAACTGTTGTCAACTGAGCCACAGAAATAAAAATAGAAGAGAGAGAGGGGGACTCAGAGGCTCTGGAGTGTGCCACGGCTTGTTGCACGTTAAGGAGATTCGGTGACCAGTGAGGGATTTTGAGTTTTCTTAGTGACCTAGGTGCTCCGGTGCTAGCTCTAGATTTTCAACGTGTGTAGAGTTAATGCTTCCCTGGGTTGGTGTTTCTTTTTCCAGCCTGACCTATTTCTTCCCGTGGAACTTATTCCGCATGTCACTGTGCACCGTGGGCTCATCCCGCACCCCTCGTTCAGGCGGGTGGGGGGGCCAGTTGGGAGAGGACATGCCCCACGTCACCCAGGAACAAGAGCCCGTGGCTTCTAATGAGCCATTTACAATGACGTGGAAATCTGTGAGGAATCTGGAACAATGACAGGGACTCAGGTACCACTAGATTATTGTATTTTAGGACTCTCAACCGAAGTCCACAGTCAACCCTTCCTTCTTTTTGAGGAAGATCCACCAAGACTTTTCTGGCTTTCATTTTCCTGTCTTTCCTCGCTATTTCCTTGAAGCCAAACTGTTGAGATTGTTGGTGTGGACACTCTGGGCTTCCTTGTGACCACAGTGTTGGACCCTTGACTGACTGGCCCCTGGGACCCCAGACACCACGTTGGTCGCTGGATGACTTTGTATCTGTTTGTACAACTAGGAACCCATCCTGAGCCTTATCACTGGCCGACTGTACATTGCTATTTGATACTTAACATTATCAGAGTTTGCCAGCCAGTGTTGGAAAGAAAGTCTATGGCAGGCTCGCCGTTGGGTCCATTCCTGTGAGCCCATTGAGATTTCAACACAGGGTTACAACCTTTTCCTTCTTACTGGGGAAACAACAACAACTTTAGGGGAAAACTCGCCGACCCCCAGGAGGGTCTTGTTGTCTTGGCTTGATTGGTCTATAGAGACAAACTGTGGCAAACCTGTGAGTGGCAGAGGTCGATTTCGGTACGTCTGTTATGTGTGGCCGCGGAAACGTCATGATGCTTGGATGGGTGTCTTGTGAAGGTGGCTTGTGGTGCAGACCTGCAAACCTGTGCAAACGGTGGCAGAACCTTGGTTTGTCAGCCAACACAGCAAGTGTTCAACGTCTGCAAGTGAAGAACGGCATTTCCTGTTTAGGTAAGGGGCTCGTTAGTCCTGTATTCTCTACATGTTAGGACCGGTCACCCTAATTGTCCACGTTAGCCAGTGGTGATGGCTCCTTAATTAGTGAGGGAGGGGCCCCCACTGCCCATTCCCAGCGGCCTCCTCAGAAGCTCCGCCCAGGTGGCCTCCAGACAGACACTTGCCCTACAGTAACCTGTGTGGGCTCCGGAGGGGAGGGGCAGGAAGTGTGCCCCATGGGACCTGTGGGTGAGTCAGAGATGGTTAGGGCCAGGAGCGAAGATGGGCATGATCAGTCTGGTGTGTCCCAGTTGCTGGCTTCTCTCTGTCAGGCTTCCTCCCCCGCCCCCCTCGGAGGCACCTGTTTCCGCTCCCCCAGCCCAGCGCCCCGCTGTGCGCCCCATCATTTCCTTTGTTTTTGGCATACCTTACCACCCAGAATTTAGATGGCTTTCCAGTCCCCATAAATTTAGGGTGGGAAATACTTGTTGAACAGAAAGGAAACTGAGTGGTTAAGGGGCTTGCCCAGGAACCTGAGGCAGTTTCTCACTGTGTAGCCCACCCGGGTGCCCAGGGCCTTGCCTGGTGCAGGGCCTGAGGGGTGCCCCAGTGTAGCCATGTGGAAGCAGGGCTGCTCCTCCAGGCGTGCTGCCCACAGCGCCTCACTGCTGCGGCTTGGCGGGGTTGGCTGCCCCATTAGGCTGCAAGCTGCAGCCAGGGAAACCCAGAGCTTCCAGAACGAGGGAAGTGAGCACTCGCTGCGTCATCACCAACAGGCTTTTGAGCCCCAAGTGGGCTCAGAACTTGGGGACACTATCTCCCCAACTAAGAGACCCCCAGGACAAATCATAAAAGTAGGCATTAGGGGATCCCTGGGCAGCTCAGCGATTTAGTGCCTGCCTCTGGCCCGGGCGTGATCTTGGAGTCCCGGGATGAAGTCCCACACTGGGCTCCCTGCATGGAGCCTGCTTCTCCCTCTGCCTGTGTCTCTGCCTCTCTCTCTCTGTGTCTCTCATGAATAAACGGGTAAAATCTTAAAAAAAAAAAAAGTAGGCATTAGATCTGGAATCAGGCATCAAGGCTGCCCTAGGGCAGATCCCTGGGCTGGTACCCCTGAATCTGCCTGTACCTTTCCCACATCCTCATCGGCGAGCCCCCTCCTTCCTGGGGTCCCTCCCCTTTGCCCTCAGTGTGGGATCCTGCCTTTCCTGCTTTTGCCTCTGATGGCTGGCGATTGCCTCAGCCCCAAGCCATGAGTAAGCTAAGCTGAAAAGTCAACGTGGGGCTCTATCTCATGACCCTCAGATCACGACCTGAGCCAAAACCAAGTCAGACTCTTAAGCAACACCAGGCGCCCCTGCGGACTGTTGTTAATTGTTTAAAATTGAGCGCTCCGTGTTGAGCTGCCTGCAGCCATCACACTGGGCCGGGACGCCCCGTGTGCTGGGACACGACTCGACACGGAATGCCGTAGCAAAGCTTGGCGGTGGGATTAGACTATATTCTAAACTCCTACGTGACCGTTTTAAAGCAAGACAGCATCCTCATCCTTGGAAGAGAGGCGGCAGGTGAATCAGTGACATCGATCGTAAGCTGTCAGGCGCTGGTTCTTTAAAATCCTTGAGCGTGAGATTGCCAAGCGTCGAACACGGTGTTTAACAAACACCTCTACATTTTCAATTGTAGTAACGTTTTCACCATATGATTAATGATGTCTTTGGAGGAAAAACTAGATCATGTAATAGATTCCTAGTAGAGAACATAATTGTGAAAGGAAGTGTTCTCGGGAGAACAGAGTACACCCCAAGGATAATCTCGCCGGCTTCTGATGCAGTAATTACTCTCCCCCAAGGAATTCACTTGCGTAGCACCAGTTGGTGGGACAACTGATTTGGAGGAGCGTGGACGTTGGCACCCACCGTCACACACGCCACTGTGTCGGGGATGCGTCGGGACCGTGTGGTCCAGCGGTCCTCATTCACCCTCAGGCTGACTTACTTTGAAAGTGGCTTTGGTTCCCGTAAAGAAGTGTGGGGAGTATTTAGGACCCAATGGAGAACAGAATCCACATCATGAAATTTTTAGGTGAACAGGCCACCCGAGTTGGGGCGGGGGGGGGGTTGTGTGGGACATGGCATGTCACAGTTAATAGCACTTCCTGGCTCACACAGGTGCCTCTCATCAGGATGTGACCCGTCACAATGAACAAGAGGAGTACTTTGGGTACGGGGTAATGCTGCTCCCCAAGGACACCAGGGGAGTTTCCGTTTGTAGAAGGAAGGCAGTGTCCGGGGCCAATTCTCCCCTTTCTCCTCGTGGGCTACGGAGGTTCAGAGACAGGGCCGGGTCCAGGAGCACAGAAGATGGCAATGGAAAGCAGGTCTGTACGATTTGAGGCCGAGACCCAATGAGGCATATGGTGAACTCCTGGTCCCAAGGTGGCCTGATGTGCTGCATCCCGTTTGATGAAACCATGAGGCGCTGTCTTGCCCCCCCCTTTTTAAGATTTTATTTATTTATTCATGATAGTCAAAGAGAGAGAGGCAGAGACACAGGCAGAGGGAGGAGCAGGCTCCATGCGGGGAGCCCGACGTGGGACTCCATCCCGGGACCCCAGGACCACACCCTGGGCCGAGGGCAGTGCTAAACCGCTGGGCCACCCAGCCTGCCCTGCCTTGCCCCTTAACGCCAATATAGTTCCCTTTCCACTGATCAGTGGGGATGTCGGTCCCCTTTGCCATACATGAGGACCCATAAAGGATCTCCTAGGCCTTGGGAGAGGCTCCAGCTGTCCTGTCTCTTCACCAGGGAGGTGAGCTGATGTGTATGGCATGCTGTCACACAAACAGGTGACACGATTCTGAGAAATTAGATACACCTCCATGATTACCTGGTGACAAAGTGCAGGTTGAGAACGAAAGTAATCATATCTGCGGCTTTAGAGAGTTTTCTTGACCACTCTTCAGCCCGGCACTTGTCTCAGCATGGTGACCCCGATGGAATGGAATAGCATGGCCTCCTCTGAAACCCTCCCTCCCAGCCTCGGCCTTGCTAAACAGCAGGAAGGAATTAAAACTTTCTGGGCGGATCCACATCAGATTATCTGTCCTGGTTTGCACCTAAGCTTCAAAAATGCACTTCTCAAATTAAAGTTTGCTTTCTCTTAATTTCCAAAGCTACCTCCCAGGGCCTGCAACGACAGGCTGGCTGAAATGAGTGGAATGTGCCACGAATAAATCCCTTTCAGGAATTCCATTAAGGGAAGACTGGATTCCAACCAAGGACTGGCTGGCTCGCTGTAGCCCACAGGAGCAGGGATGGGGAGGCAAGGCCTCGAGAGGAGGACCGTGGGGATCCCACGGCAGCTGTGGGTTTGCAGGAGGGGTGGGCTGCTCAGGTGCAAAAGGGTTTATATTCCCCAGCATAAATGCATGACTTCTGTGCTTCTTGGGAACCATCAAGCGAGGGTGGATTTTCTTTTGGGTACGAAAGAAAATTGTTTTTGATACTCTGCCTTTGTTTTTGTTTTTAATTCATGAGAGACACAGAGAAAGAGAGGGACAGAGACACAGCAGAGGGAGAAGCAGGCTCCCTGTGGGGAGCCTGATGCGGGACTTGATCTCAGGACCCCGGGATCTTGACTTGAGCCAAAGGCAGACGCTCAACCGCTGAGCCACCAAGGTGCCCTAATACTCTGCCTTTTGTCTTTGAGGCCATAATAGTCCTCTAGTGCAATGTGGTGAACCGAAGCCTTGCTCACCAGGGCTCCTCGCTCGAGGCTGGGGCGTTTACAAAGGAAGCCCCATGGCCCTCTGTTGCCGAGGTGAGCCCAGACACCCGAGAGCTCCTCCCTTCCCCTCTGGGGCCAGTTCTTAGGTCCTCAGTACTCGCTGGCTCCCTGGGGCAGGCAGGCAGGCCACCCACTCAGGCCCTTTGGTGATGAGGTCTTCTGGAACAGTTTTGATCCTCTGTTTCATAGGCTTTGAAAGAGGCTTTGAAATCGTGTTGAGGATGGGCCGGCTCTCACGCAGAATCATGACAGATGACTGTGTAGTGACCATGCCCGAACCAGAGGGCTTGCCCGTTTACAAGGAGAACGTTTAACGTCCAGGCGTCTGGATGCTCCCCTTCTCCAGCCAACACATCCTCTCCCTTTGAGCACCCTGCAGGGAAGCCAAAGCATCCTCAGCTGGGACCTGGAATCAGGGGTGCACAATGCAAAGGGACTGATGACCCCTGCAGACAAGGCCAGCCAACACTGGCCTTGAGGCTTCCTTTTCTCCTTGAGGTTTCCATATCTGGCCACCCGGTCACCTTCCCTTGTGCAGGTTCTTTATTCGGGCACGCTAACCTTTTGTCATTTTCCCAGAGTCTGCTTGTTCTTGAGCCATCTGGTCTCTTCGATGAGACTTTGCCGGGCTGTGCTCTGCTCAGCGGGGCGCTGGTGTCCTTGTCTCACTTCCTGAAGACATTCTTGCCCCCCTTGTTTTCACCTGCCGAGTGGGTGCCCTCCTGCCTCCCTCTAACACCCCAAATACGCTCGTATCTTGAGAACTTCACATTCCTGAACTAACGTCCTCTGTTATAAACCAGAACCTGATCTGCCAGGGCAAAGAAATCACCCAAGGTGACATTGCGCTGAACACAAAACCATTTCTGTTGTTTATAAACTGGCAGAAAACAATGTTTAGTAACCATACACCTGCTCTTCTGAGTTCAGTTCTGGAATCAACAGATTTGCTTATTGAAGGAACAAAGGGAACCACGTGGTGAGAGTAAATCTGACCTGTCCCATCCGGGGCTTTGTAGAGTGGAGGTGCGTTCCCTATCAAATCCGTGCTGACGGGCTTCCAAAACCTCTGTAGGAAAGCTTACCTTCAGATGAAATATATCTAATACTGAGCATTTTGCTCACAGTATGAGAAAAGGCATCAAGAGGAGCCCTCCGAGTGGAGGGCGGAGGCTGACGGGCCTGCAGAGAGCCGGGCTGGCCCGGCCATTAGCTTCACTTCTCACTCTTCAGCTGTGTTGCCAGCCACCTGGTCCTCTGTGGGGCAAGTGGCGTTCCATGTCAAAATCAAGACACACCAGAGTGACTTCAGGACTTATTATGTCCAACTGAGACCTATATTTAGAGTCCGAATCTTGGAGGCCCAGAGGGGCCTCAAAACTCCTTTCGTCTGACCTCCCACTGGTGGAGCAACTCTTCTGGTTGCATCCCCACCACTGGGCGGCCAGCCTCCGTCTGAACACTTGCAGCATCCAGGGGCTGCCATCCCCCCCCCCCCCCGCCCCGGGGTGGCCGGGTCCTTGCTTGCACAACGTAATTCTTAGAAAAGGCATCTGTCTGCAATTGAGCTGGAACCCACATTTGCATTCATCTGTTGATCCAAGTTCTGCTTTTTGGAACTTTGCAGAACACGCACACTTTTGGTCTTGAAATGAGCTCACGATTTGGGAACAGAAAAGCCTAACCAAGCACAAAAAAAAAAATAACCAATGCATCAAGACCAAGGGTGACCTGAGAAGGCAGGAACTGAAGCATGTGGGCCCTGGAGGAAACGAGGCTCCCGTCTCGCTCTGGGTGTGGGCAGCAGGGCGGCGGCGCTGCGGGCAGGGCTGTGAGCAGAGCAGGAGCTCTTGCTCCTAAACTGATGAGTGGAGCCTCACAGACGAGGAGAATGTGAGGCCGTCTTTCTGTTTCTTTTATTGTCATAAGGCAAGCTGGTATGCTCCTACGAAAAGTCCCTCGCCTTCATAGCTCAGTAGCCTATGTTGAACTGAATCTTTTTTTTTTTTTTGAAACTGAATCTTTTTACCAGGAGTTTTACGGGATTTCTCAGTTTTTATTTCTGCCCTCCCACTTTTTTTTTGGGGGGGGGGGAGAAGTGTTTATTTTTTTATCTTTTTTAAATTTTTTTATTTTTATTTATTTATTTATTTATTTATTTATTTATTTATTTATTTATTTATTTTAATAAATTAATTTTTATTGGTGTTCAATTTACCAACATACAGAATAACACCCAGTGCTCATCCCGTCAAGTGTCCCCCTCAGTGCCCGTCACCCATTCACCCCCACCCCCCGCCCTCCTCCCCTTCCACCACCCCTAGTTCGTTTCCCAGAGTTAGGAGTCTTCATGTTCTGTGTCCCTTCCTGATATATAAAATAACTTCACTAAGCAAACGCTGTTGGCTTTAGCTCACAGCATCCTGAGGGGATCACGGCGGGGGGGGGGGGGGGCGTCACAGGGACCTATCAGTTGGGACATCTCACCCAGGAAGTAAAGGAGGTTTCCAGGGAGGCAGATGTTGGATTCCCGCTTAAACCTCAAGTCTTAACTACCTGCCTGTCAACACGCCCCGCTGAGAACTCACCTCCTTTTGTCATGTCCTAGGCCGTGTTAAGCATTCTTTGCCTGTGACATACACAACCCCAGGCCCTGGGGGCAGCTGAGGTGCCAGGGAAGGCCTTCCCGCCTCCCTGGGGAGGGGGCTCCCAGATTTCCTACATGGGCTAGGCTGGGAATGGGGCGGGGGCAATTTCTTTCTCTGTCCTGTGTAGGATCTCGGTGGGGCCCACCTGACTGAGGGTGTGCTGAGCACCTCTGCCTGCCCTCACTGTCCAGGATGGGGGTACTCAGGGCCCCTGCCCTCCACTGGCACTGAACGGACTCATTCTGGCCAATTTTCACCTGCACGTTCTCGGGGAAGCAAGGTTCTGGCCAAGGGCCTAGCAGAGGCTCTGCAGCCGGCTTTAAATACGGAATGAAAACCCGTCCCTCTCCCGGGCTGTGCTGGGCCTGCACCCCCCCCCGCCCCCGGGGGGCCAGGTCCCCTCCAGGAAGCCCGGAGGCACCTGCTCCCACCTGCAGATCTGGAAACGGGTTGGGTGGAGGCTGCCCCGAGGATTTTCGTGTTCCTCGGGAGCCCTAAATTCTGCACCGCCGCTAGAGCAGCGCGGCCCGGGTCCCTAACAGGCGCGGGCGCGCGCGGATGCGGGCTGGGCAGGTGCGCGCCGCCGCGCGTGCGCAGTGGCCGCCCCGCCGCCACCGACGCCGCCCGCGCCGGGGTTACTCGCGGTCAACGCTCGCGGGTAACCTCGGCGGCGCCGCGCGATTGGCTGCGCGCGGGGCGCTGTTGCCAAGCGCGGGCGGAGGGGGCGCGGGTGGGATGCTGCGGCCCTGGGGCGCCCGGGGCTCCCTGCACCCCACCCCGGCCCGGCGGCTGGTGCTCCCGGGACCCCGGGGCTGGCTCCCCCTGCACCCGGGCAGCGCGCGCTCCTGCCCGGGAGCCTGGTTTTACTCCGGAGCCAAAATGCACCAAAATGCACCTGGTGAATGCAGAGAATCTTTACCCGATGATTATGATTTTGGTGCCCGGCTAAGCATAACCGGGCGGCTTCTCCGGAGTGGGGACAGCACAGGGACCTTCAGGAAGGCCGTCCACAGGGAACCCGCGGGCGTCCCGCGTCCTGTCTGCGCCCTTGTGAGCTTTCATCAGCCTGGCCAGGGCTCACGAATTTTCCAGACTTCTATTTAAAGTGGAAGGTGGCGCCAGGAGGTCGTCCCCTTGGAGACAACAGACTTCTGAATCCCTATAAAAGGTTCTCGGGCTCCTTTTGTTTGAGGCTCACCTGCGGGGTGAAGTGCTCAGGGTGGGGCCCAGCAGGTTGGGCGAGGAAGCACCCAGCCCCAGCCCTGACACCCTGGCGCCCTCCCTACGTCAGTCAGCGTTTAAAAATGACCAGGGCGGCCTTTGGAATCCTGGAATTCCCCCTTAGGAATCCGAAGACGTGGGGATGCAGTAAGCCGGCGGGAATCCCGAGGGCCAGGCTGCCAGGCGGCTGCTGCCCTGCTGAGTCACTTCCATCCCCGGCGTGTCACTGAGGCAAGGAGAAAATAGCCCAAGTGGCCGTGTGTTTTCTGGGGCATCTAGTGCCTGCTTTTTGGTGACCCCACAAATGTGATGATAGACCTAACTTCCACAGGTGGCCCTGGGAACGCCCCGGTGGAACTGGGCGCCGGGCTTCACCCTCCCCGGGGACCGGGGCCTCCTCCAGACGTGTGCTGCTCTGGTTCCTTCGGGCTTCATTTCCGTGTGTTATGAACCACTAAACACCATCACTTGATGCTTTAGTCAACCTTTTGGGTTGGAGGCCAAGGATTCACGATTTTCTTCACAGTCTTGGGTTTTACCAGGTCGCTTGTTTGGTTTTGTGACACTGGCGTTGACATTTTTGTAAACTTGCATAGAGACCTCCAGAGTTGCCAAGTCTCCCAGGTTCTCTGAGCTGAAGGTGGAATACAGGAAGTAAGAGGCGGTGGTGGGGAAGTTTCATTACCCTAGTTTCCCCTCTTCTTGAGGATTTGCAAACAGAAGCAAGGTGCACATTCATGATTACTGGGACGTGCCGTTATTACGAACAGGAGCAACGCGTGTTGGGGACGTAAGATCACACCGTACACAAACGTCTGCTTGGAAGGTGGGGAGCCCACACATCAGAACCCCCATTGTCCTTGCAGAGGCAGTTTGCGGGTTTCCTCTTTCTGAGACCTGCATAGCGGACGGTCCAGAAAGTGGTTACGTCGTCAGTGGTGCCAGCAGTGAGCCGTCTAACCACGGGCGTCTGATCCTGCTTCCCTCAAGGTTTTGGGAATGCCCCATGTGCCCTGCGCGCATCCCAACTTTTCGGGCCTCTCATCTCTATCTGGCTCGGAGAGGAGGACGATCACCATCATCTTGTCTCTTTCTCTCTTCATGGGAATGTTCTGTGCTTCTCGATTTGGGTATTGGGTAGGCCCCGAAAGGGCTCTCCCTGGGCCCCCTCCTGCTTGTCTCCAGCCTCTTTCCTCTGAAGCCACAGGCACAGAACTGCTCACGGTGTTTGCGTGGTCTTTTCCTGCACCGTGCGCCCTGCCAGGACCCCAGGGCGTGAAGAGGCGTTCCTTCTTCACCCATCCTTACCTCTGCGGCTCGCGTCTCCATACCCATCTGCCCCCATGGTCTGGCACTCAGCGCATGACTTTGTGGTTTTCTTTTTCTCAGCTTCTGGACAGGAGCTATGTCGTTACCCCTTATCCCTGTGGTCCTGCCCGGGGCCTGGCACACTGGGCACCCACTGCCAATTGAATGAATGAAAGGGCAAAAAAAGCCCAGGTCACAGTAGAGGAGCGTGCGTTCACCCTGGAAGAGATCTCAGGAAGGCAGGAGCCTCGAGGAGATGGAAAACTTGGATCTTCCCTTGCCATGCGGAGCCCATGAGCCACCTCTGGCTGACCCACCCTGGAGGAGGGGCTGCCTGTCGTTTCCTTGGGTCAGCCCAGCCCCAGGCCTCACACAATAGCATCCCAGATGGGGAGTCTGGCAGGTGGTGGAGGACTCGGTGGTGGTAAGTCTGGATTCTGGGGTGGGAAGCCTGCCCTTGGACCCTGGCTCCACCCCTTATGAGCCTGTGGCTCTGGGCCTCAGTTTGCACATCTGCAGAATGGGCTGAGGGGCGTACCATCCTCAGGAGGTTGGAGTAGGGGGTGGCTGAGGCTCGCCCCACGCCAGGAGCGGCACCCAGTAGGGCAGAGTGCATTTCTTTTTTTTTTAATTTTTTTTATTTATTTATGATAGTCACACACACAGAGAGAGACACAGGCAGAGAGAGAAGCAGGCTCCATGCACCGGGAGCCCGACGTGGGATTCGATCCCGGGTCTCCAGGATCGCGCCCGGGGCCAAAGGCAGGCGCTAAACCGCTGCGCCACCCAGGGATCCCCCAGAGTGCATTTCATGCTGTGGGTCAGGCTTTGCCCGGGCGCTGGCTTTTGCGTTCTTGGCTTCCTGGAGGATGTTACTCAGACATGGGAACAGGGATACCAGCGTGTTGTCTTCCCAGCATCCACACGGGAAGCTCTCCTTACCGTTCTCTTGTGGCTTGGAGCGGCAAGGTCCCCTGGCCCGGCAGCAGAGAGTGCCCTCCCTTCCCCGGGGACCCACGATCTCGTGTCCCGACGCCCTGGACTCTGCCCTGTCTGTCCAAGGAAGACGGTTGACAAGCATCCCGGAGTTGTGCTCCCAGGGAATTTATACTGTTCCTTCTCTAAGGTGTCCCGGGCTTCCTGCTCATCGTTACTAGCAGGACTGACCCCACCATTTCAGGGATGTGGATAAATAGCTTGTTTAATTAAGCTTGTGCGCTTCCATGGATGAGATAGGCAGAGGTTCCACTATTTCTGGGGTTGGAGGGGGAGTCTTTCAAGAACTTTCAGCTCGCCGGCTGATGCGCATTGCCTCGCTGAGACTGTTGACATCAAAGCGTCTACACTGTAGTGACTGGATGGAAATTTCCACCGTAGGAACCATGTTCCCAGCAACATTACACTTCAGAATTTGGCTCAGGAGCGAGGTTCATGTGGGTTATCTTAGGAGAGTATGAGATGCTATCAGGCGCTGTGCGTGTTAGTCTGTGCCTAGGTTTTCATGGCTGCAAATTAAGGACGTCGTGCCCACTGCTTGCACACAGGCAGCTGTGGCGGGCCGGCGGCCTCTCAGGCTGGTGATGGGCCAGGGTCTCAGCGTGGCGGTTACATCACCAGCATGTGGATCTTGTTCTTGGATTTGTGGATATTAAATGTGAAATCCTGTCACGTTGGTTTTGTAAAAAAAAAAAAATATGCATATTCTTTCCTTTGAGTCATAAGGGAACGTGTAACAAGGCGAAGGTTAAGATGAATTGAATTATACATGGGGCTTAGTTAGAATCTTCTTTCATTCTCTTTCTCTTTCTTTTAATAAAAGGACTGCAGATCCAGCACCTTCTAGCCACACGCACTCTGTGGAGGAGGATGGGCTTGGGAATGCAGACTCCAGAATAAGCAAGTGTGTGTCTGAGGCCGGGCTCTGCTCCCTGCCGCCTGGGCAGCTGGGCGACTTACTTGGCTTCTCCGTAAAAGGCCGTCATTACCACCACCATCGTCATATCCATCTCATTGGATCCAATAACTTTATGTATAGGAAGCGCTGTGCCCAACAGGCAGTGTTTTTTTTTTTTTTTTTTAAGATTTTTTTTTATTGGGGGGGAGGGGTGAGAGAATCCCAAGCAGACTCCCCGCTGAGCACAGAGCCCCACACTGGGCTCGATCCCATGACCCTGAGATCGTGACCTGAGCTGAAACCGAGTCGGATGTGTGACTGGTTGAGTCCCCTCAGGTACCCCTGCAAACATGCAATGTTCAATAAATAGCTACGATCTTTACAAATTTTTTTTAAGATTTTATTTATTTATTCATAAGAGACACACACACACAGAGAGAGAGAGGCAGGGAGACAGGCAGAGGGAGAAGCAGGCTCCATGCAGGGAGCCCGATGTAGGACTCGATCCCGGGTCCCCAGGATCATGCCCTGGGCCAAAGGCAGCACTAAACCGCTGAGCCACCCGGGCTGCCCTACAAATGGTTTTTTATGTGATATAATAAAATAATCATAGTAGCCTAGAATCCGTAGGATGGATCAAAGCCATTTGGTTATCATTCTACAAGTAAGTTTGGGGTAAAATCTTAGGCTTTAAAATAAGAGCGGGAGAACTGGTTCGTGGTCACGGTACATGACATGTCACACCCGCGAGCTCGGGAGAGGGGAGGGGAGCCGCGGGAGACAGCGGGGTCACAGGGTGTAGGTCTTGTCTCAGAGGGAGGCTGGGAGCGCTGTGTACCCCCCTTGGGCGGTGAGGCAGCCGGTGTGGGTACAACAGGAGGGTGGTGGCAGGATCTGCCTTGCCATGTCCCCAATACCACGTGGGGCACCGAGTCCACGTTCTCTCAATGCTCTGGCGGGGACCACTGAGACCCCGGCATCAAGGCCAGCCTGACTGACCCCCATGCTCCTCCTCTTCACCCTTCATCACGTGAAGCAGATCCTGCGACCGCCCAGGCCCACGGCCATGGCCATGTTTCGCCAGCTCTCTACATCCAAATGTTCACCTCCCCCACACCTGTGCCCTAAAGCCCTGTTTTCAGGGTGCAACCTGGACATTCTTCGTTCTCACCTCAGTGAGCTTGTTTGTTACCCGAAGAGGGAGGACGTGTCGGGCCTGTGTTTCTGGTGGGGCTTTGAAAATCTGTAGGGCTTCCGTCACGGTGCCCTGTTTCTTAGGAAATCCCGCTGCATTAAGAATGCCCCGTGGTGCTCGGTTACGGGTTTCCCTGGCTCACCTGTGGTTGGAAGCCCAGAAGGATGAGATGAATTTCTAAGAAACACGGGGCCAGTGTGGAGGCAGACGCGGGTGCATTTCCTTTTAAGCAAAATGATCAAAGCGTGTGCTGGTCTTACTACTCTATTTTGACTTTCTGGGTTTCCATTAGGGCATGTTGGCTTTTTAAAAGCTGCAGTGCAAGAGGCAGGGTGTGTGGTGGGTAAGAGCATGGATGTCTGCCTCCCAGGACCGGGCGGGGGAACTAAGGATGCACATAAACGGGGTGTGGGGGGTGCTGTGAGAACACCGACCTTTCGGGGCTTCTTCCTTTTCTCCAGCTCTTTTTTTCTTTTCCTTTTTGGCCATTAAAATCTTTATTTTTCTTTTTATAAAGAATGCCCCCATCTGGGGTTTCTCTAGCTCTTTTGTTATCCACACGGCCCACAGCACAGAGCTGACGGACGGGGCAGCCTGTGTTTGTTCACGTCTCCAGGAGCTGATGTGACGTGAGGCCGTCAGAGCAGGGGCCCTAAACCTGAGTGAGCACCAGAGTGTCCCCAGGCTCAGGGAACGCAGGTGGCCCATCCCCATCCGGAGAGAATGATGCAATGTGGTGGCAGGCAAGAACTGACATGTCCCGTGAATGTGGGTGATGCCGATAACTGCTGACCCAGGGACCTCACTTTGAGAACCGTTGAATTAAAACACAGAGGAGCCGTTTGCCGCTGGAGAACCACACTGACCTGTGAGGCGGGCACAGGGAATGGCCTTGGCCACACTAAGGCCCAAGGAGGTGGGGGAGGCCGAGGGGGCCAGGCTCAGGGGCTGTCAGGACCTCAGCAGCTCCAGAGCACCCGCTCGGCCTCCCTGGGGACCTAGGAGGGTGGGAGGTGTGCAGGTGTAGGCACCCAGGCTTCTGGGCCCCATGTGGCCTGAGGGAGCCTGTCCGTCCCCTCCCTTCCACTGGGGAGTAAAACTCGCCGTCCTCCCAGACATCTCTGCAGGCACAGCAGGCTTCTGGATGCCAGGTGACAGGGCAGGAATGCCTGGATTCAGCAATTTTTATTTTTTCTACTTAAGAGAATGCACGCTGTGTTTTTAATCTCCATCTGATCCAGAGAACGATAGTTTAGATACCGTGTGTGCCACCCGTGCAAGTGCGCAAGTGCACACGTGCTCGCTGTGTGAGATAAAGAAGAGTTTTGTCCTGCTTATTTGTAAAATCTGTTCAAGCCCCCAGATAAGGCTGTTTCGATCTCTATCACTGTTGGATTTCTCCACGGGGCCAATTCCACCGTGAAATCTGGGAAGAGGGCCGCGCGAAGGGACCTGGGACCTGGGTCTGCCGCAGGATCTCAGGCCCTGGCCCGAGGCGGTGGGAGAGCCCAGAGGAGCACGCTTCCAACCTGCCCGTTCTCTTTCTTTGTCTGTAAATCTGCTTTATCCTTGACTCATGAAAAAATTGCCTTTTTTTTTTTGGATTTTATTTTTTATTTTTTTTTTGCATTTTTTTCAAAATTTAAATTCAATTTGCCAACATATAGTATAACCCCCGGTGGAAAAATTTGTTCTCTTCTGGCTAAAACATCCCTGTGAGCAGCAAAATCGTTTGCAGCAGCTGGAGCCTGAGCTTGGCCTGCTTGGGAGAAGCGAGGCCAGAGTAGATATGGGGGGTTGGTGGGTCTACAGGATGGGCCATGGGACCCCAAGCGGCTCCTTACCCCCCACCCCTTGCAGGGCTCCAACACCAGGCTACCTGAGCCATTTGTCGGTATTTGGTAATACTCGATCAGAATAAGGTCACATTTCCAAAATCCTCCGCACCAGCTCTAGGGACCCGAGAAGAAACACGGCTGCTACCGTCATTGCTTTGCCAATAAATCGGCGCATCTACAAGCCGTCCAAACCTTGTTCTCGTCTGCACTGCATTCCCCGTAGACTGCTGCCTTACTCTGCAATCCCCGCTCCCTTTTTGGCAAAGAACCCGAGCGTCTTCCTCGTCTCACAGATGGTGGATTCTGAATCGCAGGATTGTAATTCGTGAATTTTAAAAATTATCCTTGGAACACGGAAGTGGTCCTAATGGTTGGAGCGTGAGCGGGGCGATCCCAAGGCTTCTTGCCTCTGTGGTGAAGGGCAGGGGCTGTTTACATGGCAGCTGCTTCCCTGCCACAGAATAGTTGATGCCGCAACCAAAGTATCTCCGTTGGAAAAAACTTGCAGAGAGCTGGCCGTGACCGTTAGCACCGGGGAAGCACCGTTGCACACAGGGAGACGGTAGCCAGAGAAAACCCCAGGCCTCCTGGCAGCCCTGGAGGTTCAGAGAGGGTGGTTGACCTGGGGAGAGTCAGCAGGAGGGACGAGTAGAAACTTGTGTGAGTTCCCTCACTTCCCAACTGCGGTGACTTCGAAGTGAGAAGACCTGTGCCCGGCGGGGTCCTGGGTCTCCCCAATCTTTGGTCCAGCTCCCCCCACCCAGATGTAAGTGGGACTTGTCCTAGGAGCTGTGTTTGTTGAACAAACACAGGGCTGCGTCCCTAGGGCTGCCTCTGGAGCCTCCTCTAGTCCATTCTGGACACCCCATGCTTTGGACACCCCGTGCTCTATGCCAGAGTATGTAGGATGGAGCAAACCTTTAGGACCCGAAGACTTTCGGAAGACTTTTCGTAGATGGAAGAACCAAAGGAAATGGGATTTACATGAAAACTTGAGCCTTTCCGTTGGCTTGTGGATAAGCTTGACTTATAAAGAAGCTGTTGCATTGGGGTTTTAAAATCCTAAGGATTAGAAGGGAGTGGGAAGTTGTGGTCTTCTCCAGCTGCCTCTAGGCATTCTGTGTAGATAAAGGGATTACCAAGGGGGGAAGACAGAACTTAACTCTAGTTTGCTTCTCCATTCTGCCTACGAGAGCTCTCTCATGGACAGTGGGGCTTGCCTTGTCTCCCACAACATGGCACAGACGAGAGGCCAACCAGGGCACCGGAGGAGGTCAGGGCAGATGACAGAGCCCAAACAAAGGCTGTGGGGGAGGCATGAAGAGGCCCACGTGGCTGGCAGGTGCATGGAGGCCTCACTAGAGGCAGAGAAGAGGGAGCAGCTCAAGGCTGGGATGAGGCCAGGCCAGGTGGGCCAACATGTGGGGAAAACCAGATAATTCAAGCGTTTTCCTACCTGTTCCTGGGCTCACCCCCATGGCAAGTGTCCTGGTGAAACTCAGATGCACATCACAAGGGGAGATCCATGGCCACACCTTTTCTCCCTGGGAACATTCTGGAAGTTGGTCAGGAAGGGTGGTCCTGGCAGGAGACCCCACAGAGCCCCAGGCAGGCTGGGGAGGCAGCAGACTGGAAGTGAGGGGGGTGGGGATAGGTCACTGCTCCATTCACAAGGACTCTGACACCTGAGGGCATTGCAGGTGTCAGCTTTGAGCTGTGACTGGCCATCCACGCACTTCAAAGGATTAAATACGGGAGATTTTTACAGAGTCTGTAGTATAAGGCAGTTCCTTAGGAGCCTTCAATAGATATAAAATAGCTTTTAAAAGGATTTATTGCTCTTGAGACTGTTTTCACTCTTGATACTGGCAAAACAATAAAGCCGCGCTAATGAATTACCCGTTAATGAATATTTTCATGAAGTAACCTCAGTTCCCTGCAAAAAAGCATACACAGAGCTGTGGGGTCAGGAGAAGATGGTCACTCACGGCGTAAACTCCCTGACGTAAAGGAATGAACTGTCCCATGAGGTTTTTTTCAGTTTCTTTTTTGTAATTTTGCCTTACAGAAAGTAAGAGATGTCATTTCAAGACCCAGTGGCACGCGGTGGCATTCGTGCTGGTGTATGTAACACGTACATAGATGGTTGTGTTTGTCTGTGTTTCCTCTTAAGCCAGGGGAAAGATCTGTGAAGATTCGCAGAATCCAGTCTTCTAGAAAACCAAGGCCTGGGCTGGCACAGCTTGATTAAAGATAAATCAGCCTTTGAGATCAAACACTATCCCTGCCACATCTGTATTTATATCTCTGTTCTGAGTGAGAAAGTGAGACATCATTGACTCTACTTTCAGCACCAAAGCCTCATGTAACGAGCTTAGGATAAGAAAAAAAAATTTTTTTTCAAATAATAAATAAGCAAAAGTCTAGGGTTGCAAGATGGGGAACTTGACCATGATTTTTTTAAAAAAATATTAATTATCTGTTCATGAGAGACACAGGCAGAGGGAGAAGCAGCCTCCCTGCGGGGAACCTGATGCGGGACTCGATCCCAGGACCCCGGGGTCACGCCCTGAGCCAAAGGCAGATGCTCAACCACTGAGCCACTCAGGTGTCCCTTGACCATGATTTTTAAACTACATGAGGTTGTCGGGCTCCCTGCATGGAGCCTGCTTCTCCCTCTGCCTGTGTCTCTGTGCCTCTCTCTCTCTGTGTGTCTCTCATGCATAAATGAATAAAATCTAAAAATATATATATATATATATTTAAACTACACGAGGAAAACCCTGTTCTACCTCAAATTAGACAGGAATGTCCACAGGAAGAAATGTGAAGTGTTATACACTCTCGAGAAACAATTTCTGGCCAACGCTTTTTCTGCTTCTTGATGAGTTTGCTTCTTTCCCCATCTGAGTAATTTTCAGGGTAGAAAATGCGTGAATTTCCCCCCCCCCCATTTTCATGATGGGGGGATAAAGCATCTACTCATCACTGAACAAATTTCTTGTTAATGATCTGTTATGAGCAAACTATTTTTGCTAAGTCTTGGGGAGGAAAAAAGTAAATAAAGCATGGTCCTGGAGGAGTTTACATTGACCCAGGGCAGGGGGTCGTGGGAGGCAGGAGTGATGTGCAGGAAGGGTTCTGGGAACCGGGAGCACAGCGGGGTGGGCATCTGTACCAGATGAAGAAGCAGGGGTGGAGGACAGATGTGTAATGAGGCCAGATCCCCAGAAAAGAAAGGGGTCGGAGCCGCCTGGACAGCCCCCTGAGCTCCCACAGTGTTTAGATCTCGGGGTAGCGGGGTGGATGTGGCCCCACAGAGAGTGTGGGGGCACCAGGCAGGCCGGGGGTACGGCTGGCACTGTGCTTGTTTCCTCGGCTGGGGGGGTGGGTGCACGTGTATTTATTTCTCTGTCCTCCCAGCACCTCACAAATGCGCCATCTGCATTGGGGAGTGAGGGCAGCATCCTGGGTGGACTCTGGACCAGGCTGCGTGCGTGGTTTAAGCTCTGGCTTCCCCCCGGCTGGCTGTGGGGCCCAGGGCAAGTCATTTAGCTCTCCCCGGCTCAATTTTCTCATCCATGAAATGGGGGCTTTAAAGCACGTCCCATGCCGGGTGGTGTGGGAATCAGGTTAAGTTAGTACGGGTGGGAGGGTAGCAGGGTGCGGGGCCCAGCAGGCCCGTGTAAGCGCGGGCCATTGCCGTGAGCACCGTCCTCACCACCGCCGCCCCTTCATGGGCCTCGAGAGGGCCTTTCTTCGGGGCTTTGAGGTTCATCACGTGGGTCTTAACCCACTTTGGGGAAGGGCCTGGGAAGTCATTTGGAGGGAAGCCCTCTTCCCCATGTCATCCGAGGCGGGGGGTGGTGGCAGCCAGCGAGGTTCAGAGGCTGGGAATCCGCTATTTGGTGGGGCCATGCAAGGAAGAACTTTGCATGAGTTTGCTTCTTTCCCCATCTGAGTGATTTTCGTAATTACGTTCCCCATCCTGAGTAATTCACGGTGGGCTGCCCCATGATGCTCCATCTCCCGCAGTCCCTGCATGCCCGCGTGCAGCAGCGTCACACAGGGATGGATGGAGCAGGGGCTTCAGGATGCGGTTGGGGCATCTAAAGTCCGGGTCCCAGCCTTAGGGAGGCTGGTCCCCAGGGAGTGCATCCACTCTGCCCTGAGTCAAGGGCCGGTCGCTACTCCCATGGGAGACGCTGGGGTCAGAAGTGGGGCCTGTCGGCAGAGAATGTGGGTGCTATAAAGCTGTAGAGACCCGGGCCAACACCCTTGGTGCGATGACTGGCTTCCAGGGCAGGACAGGAAACTGGCATTTTAGCGACTCTGCAGAGCGGCCCCAGATGCTCTGCTTCCTCTGAGGCTGCAGAATCACTCAGCTTTGAGGGGCCGGCAGGGACCCTGCGTTGTGCAGGAATGTTTCAAGAGGATGGGCTTGCCACCTGCCTTACTGATGGGGCAGGAGACCGGGGGAGTGAGGAGGGTGATGGCATGTGATCCCCCGGGGTGCTTGCGGGACACTGAGCACCGTCTCCCATGGAATTTGCTGGCATCGCAGTTTCAAATACTTAGGCCCAAGCAGGCAGAAAGAATGAGAAGACGGGGAGAGGGGGCACCCGGGAGGGCCCGGGGCTGGGGTGGCAGACGGACAGACGTGGACTGTGAGGGAGACCACAGAACCCAGATGATGATGCAGAGAGGCCCTAAGGAAGAAAGGGTGGAGAGGCATCCTGAACTGTGGCCTGGCGACCCTTGGAGCCCATTCAAGTGGCACCCAGGGGCCAGGCCTCCGCAAGCTTTGGCTGCTATCGCTCGCGAGACGGTTGTGAGTCCGGTGTTGGTGTTAGATGGTCCTAGTCCAGTGGAACACAGGTCGCAGTGCTGTTCTGAAGTGGAACTGGACCTGCTGCCCCAGCACTCACGGGGGTGGCAGAGGGGGTGACGTGCCGCTTGCATGGTTTAGGGACACGTGGTCACGTCCTCATTTTATGAGGGGCTCTTGCTCGTCTCCCTTGTTCCTATTACTAAGCCCAGCTGCCTGGCCCGGCCCCTGCTCCTGCTCTCAACTCAAAAGCCCCCTTAGTGTTTCCAAAGGTGCACAAAAAAGAGGAAAGAGGTCTGATCTGTGGGTGTGGCTTTGCCACTTAATAAGGAAAACTGAGTCGTGGGTGTGAAGGCCCTTGGGATTGAGGGAAGAAGCAGGTAGGGTAGAAATGACGTGGCCGGATGTGTAGGAATATGGACTTTTGTCCTTTTTGCCTTGAGGTTACTCTTGGAGGTAGAAGAGGAAGGGGTCTGGAGAGTGAGAGTCAGTTTTCAAGAAGAGGTGCTTTTAGCTCTGGGGCCAAGAGTAGTTGTGGGGAGAAGGGGGAGAGAGGTGGGGAAGGGGAGGAGGGGACGGGTGGGAAAGGAAGGGGAAGGGGGAGAGGAGGAGGGAAGGGGAGGGAGAGGAAGAGGGAGGGAGAGAGGAGAGGAGGGAGGAGGGAGAGGAAAGGGGAGGGAGAGGGAGAGAAAGAGGGAGAGGAAGGGGTAGGGGAGCAGGTAGGGGAGGAGGGAAGGAGAGGAGGGAGAGGAAGTGGAGGGGGAGGGAGGGAGAGGGGGAGGGAGGTAGGGAGAGGGAGGAGGGAGAGGAGGGGAGGGGGAGGAGGGAAGAGGGGAGAGGGGAGGAGGAGGAGGGATGTGTGCAGCAGGGATTATCGTACAAACATCGTCCTCCAGAGAGAAGTTACGACGTGGGTGCAGAAACCAGGTACCGCTGTGTTTTCAGCGGAGCATGATGTGACACTTGGAGATTATTTGGCACCGTTACTGGCACTTTTGGCATCTGAATAATCAGAAGGGTTTTTTTTCCCTTCATTGTTCTAGCCAGGTTTAGAAGCGTGTGAAAAAGACCAGTTCTGCTTTTAGAAGTATAAAAATAACATGGTGACAAAAACTGCTTCAGGCCTGACAGGCAGATGTAAATGACTCCCAGCTATGTTTTTAGTCCCTGCGCTGGGGCAGGGCTGCTGTGCTGCCAGCGGTCTAATTAACTGGCTGGCGTGGGTGCGGAGTGTGTGAGTGTGCAGTGTGTACGTGGTGGGATGTGCGTGTGCATGTGTGTGTGTGTGGTGGGCCTTGGGGCATGTGTATGTGTGGTGTGCACACGTGAGTACATGATGCATGAATGGATAGTGTGTGTGTGTACACGGTGTGTGCATGCATGGTGTGTGCGTGTGTGTATAGTGTATGCATGCGTGGTGTGTGTGTACATGGTGCGTGCATGCGTGGTGTGTGTGTACATGGTGCGTGCATGCGTGGTGTGTGTGTACATGGTGCGTGCATGCGTGGTGTGTGTGTACATGGTGCGTGCATGCGTGGTGTGTGTGTACACGGTGTGTGCATGCATGGTGTGTGCGTGTGTGTACAAAGTGTGTGCATGCATGGTGTGTGTGTACATGATATGTGCGTGTATGGTGCACGTGCCTGCAGGGTGCGTGCCCAGCGTGCGTGGCAGGTCCTCGTGTGAGGGCTCTTGCCGATGGGAATTACGGGGACGGTAGAGAGGGCCCAGGAAGTTGAGCCGGGGTCAGAATTGCTGTGTGAGCCCCTGTGCCCCCCACCCAGCGCCGGGGTCTCACAGGAGACCCAGGGGACCCTCAGGGGCTCTGGCCTCTGTTCCTGTTTGTCCTGTGCTGTTCTTTCCTTCTGATCGCGGCTCGAGCTCCTCCCCGCTTTGGGGAGGGGGTGGCCCCGCTTTCACCTAAAAGCCTCCACGTTCCCCCAATTCCTGCTCTTCAGCGTCACAGAAACGGTGCTTCCCACTGGTCTCCTCCTTGCGTGCTGCGTCCGTAGCCTGACTGATTCTGCAGAGGATTTGAGGGAAGGATCACAGTCAGTCTTTGAGAACTTTGGTCATATGGCAAGTTTGTCCTCTGACCCGTGTGCCGCGGTCCCCAAGGTGCACTGGCTGGGACCTGGGCGCCCGGGTGCCCCCTGCCCCTCCGGAGAGGTAGCAACCCTGGGGGATGGGCTGGCCCTGACCTGGCCCGGGTGTGGACGCTTCCTCCCTGGGTGTCCTGGGCGAGTCCCTCGGCCTGTGCCAGGACCTCCCTCCCAGGGCTGCTGTGGCCACCGAGGCAGACTCGGTGACGTGCAGAGGGCTTAGCCCCCAAACGGCCCGTGGCAGCTACATGGAAAGATGCTGACAGTGTTGCTGGCAGGACAGGGTCTCCCCCTCCGGGCCAGTGGGGTCTTCAGCTGCTGGGCGCGAGTCCACAGAGGACGGCGGGTCAGCATCCCGGAGAACCCCGAGGGGATGCTAACTCTGACACCACTTCCCATCACCCAGGTCATGCGGGTCACCCAGGGCCACCAGCGCCTGTAGCCAGCACTACCCGGCAGGGCGCTCCACCGCTCTGACGCTGACCTCATGGGGATGGGTTTAAATTCGGGGCAAAGGAGACTTGCATATACTTTAGGATGTGCCAGGTCCAGAGGTGCGTCCCCGCCGAGGGGGGCCAAGCCCCGGCCACCGTGCTACCCAAGGAGTCATTCTTGAGACTAGAGCTTCGTCCTGAGGCCGCCCACGGGCGAAACCGGCTCCGTGCAGACCGGATAAAAATGCACAGCATCGGCGTGCACGGGGGACATTGACGCACGGGGTGACGGGAGCACTCAGAACACGGGACCCACACCTGAGCCACGGAAGCCACATGACCGCTCCGTGCCCCCCCCCCCCCCCCCGCTCCCCGCACCTCTCCACTGACATGCTGTTCCTTATTTCCAAACATCGAGAAGGATCTGGAGCGTCTCGGTGCTCACCAGCTCACACGGTCTTCTGATCGGGTCCTTTTCGTGTTCCGGGAATCGGCGCTGGTCTTCGTCAGGGGGTGGGAGCTTCTGACCGCCTTTCTGCCTCGTGGCAGAGAAGACCAAGTGTCCCCGGAGCGCCGTTCCGCGTGATGGGGGATCGCGTGGCGTGTGGCCCGAGGGGCCGTGCATCAGGGCTCCCCCAGCCCTGCCTCGCAGAGCGGGAAAACGTGCCCCCAGCTCTAGGATCCCGTGGGTTAGCTGCGCAAAACGTCACCCCGGGAAATAGAGTAAAATCACGTGTATTTCAAAATAGTCCTCTGCTTAATGACCTGGCTCTTTGATTTGCTTGGGGCAGAGAACGTCTGTGTGAAATGAGACCCCCGCTCAGCTTGAGGGAAGATGCTGCGTCAGGCCCTGCACCATGGTGACCTGGGTCTGGCGCAGTAGCAGACACCCCACCCCCACCCCCACCCCGGGGCGCATGGTGGGTGCATAGGGGGCCCCTGCCTCGGGGGCCCGGGGCCGCGTCAGCGGGAACTGCGCGCGAGCCTCAGCTGCCATCGGGTGGTGCAGCGGAAGGAAGAAAGCTGCGTGCGACTCCCATCCAGAGGATTCTGGGCCGGAGGGAGGTTTCGTCCTGGGGAAACTGAGGCCAGAATAGTGGGCGGCCTGTCCGCGGCTGCTCCCCAGCGGTGAGCGCAGCGGGATGAGGCCCTGGGCTGCCCCCTGGCGCCTCGCTCTGCCCTCTCCTCTCCTCGTCTCCCTGTTTGCATTTGATGGCGCAGCGTTTAATCTGCTCCTTCGACCTCGCTGCGAAGAGTCTACACCGGGGGCGTGGGCTAACCAGGCTTCGTGCCACGCCGACTACCCACGAAAGTCAGAATGGCTTCCTCCGGGAGAGTCGCCAGACGGCCGTGGTCGTCTCTTCTGGAACAGCCCGGGGCTTCCTTCTCACCCTGCAGGCCGCCGCCAAGCTGCCCCTCGCGAGGCCCGCTGGCGTTTCCATCACAGCACCGACAGGGAGTCCCGCCATCCCCCCGTCATCCCCCCGCCCCCATCGTCCAGGAACCTGCCCCCCCAGGGAGCACCCCGGCACAGGTGGGGCGCGAGCTGGGGTGAGCAGGGCCGGGCTGAGTGTAGGGGTGTCCCTGCTACAGACTCGGGGGCTCCAGACAACACACCCGGATTGTCTTCAAGTTTGGGGTGTCAGGAGTCCCCAAGTCACAGCTGCGTTCCTTCTGGAGGCTTCACGGAAGACTCTTTTCCTGGCCTTTCCCAGCTTCCAGTGCCTGCGCTCCTTGCCTCTGGCTCCTTCCCGCTTCGTTACCGCCAGCAGCGCCGCATCCCCGGATTTCTCTCTCTCCCCCACCTCTGCATGCCTGCGCCCCACCCCGCATCCCTGCGCCACCCACTCCTGCATTCCTGCGCCCCCCCCACATCCCTAAGCTGCCCACCTCTGCATCCCTGTGCCCCACCTCTGCATCCCTGTGCCCCACCTCTGCATCCCTGTGCCCCCACCTCTGCATCCCTGTGCCCCCACCTCTGTATCCCTGCGCCCCCACCTCTGCATCGCTGCGCCCCCCTGCATCCCTAAGCTGCCCACCTCTGCATCCCTGTGCCCCCACCTCTGCATCTCTGTGTCCCCACCTCTGCATCCCTGTGCCCCCACCTCTGCATCCCTGCGTCCCCACCTCTGCATCGCTGCGCCCCCCCCTGCATCCCTAAGCTGCCCACTTCTGCATCCCTGTGCCCCCACCTCTGTATCCCTGCGCCCCCACCTCTGCATCGCTGCGCCCCCCCTGCATCCCTAAGCCACCCACCTCTGCATCCCTGTGCCCCACCTCTGCATCCCTGTGCCCCACCTCTGCATCTCTGGGCCGCCCACCTCTGCATCCCTGTGCCCCCCACCTCTGCATCCCTGCGCCCCCACCTCTACATCCCTGCGCCCCCCACCTCTGCATCCCTGCGCCCCCCACCTCTGCATCCCTGTGCCCCACCTCTGCATCCCTGCGCCACCCACTTCTGCATCCCTGCGCCCCCCACATCCCTAAACCGCCCACCTCTGCATCCCTGTGCCCCACCTCTGCATCCCTGTGCCCCCACCTCTGCATCCCTGCGCCCCCACCTCTGCATCCCTGAGCCCCACCTCTGCATCCCTGTGCCACCTCTGCCCCGCCTGCTCACCCTCTTTCCCTTAGAGAGACCCCTGTGATTGTTTGAGCCTGGCTGGATAATCCAGGATTGTGTCTCCCTCTCAAGATCCTTAACTTAATCCCGTCTGCAAGGTAACACAGAGTCTACAGAGTCTAAGGATTAGGACGGGGACATCTTTGGGGGCTGGTATTTTGTTCACTGCAGAGGTAGAGCGCAAACCCCCTGGTCCCTCCCTCCCACCCCCTCCACCCTAGATCTCCTTCCTCCACACCTCCATCCTTGCCTCCCTCCCTCCCATCCCCTCACCCCATCCCCCCATCCCTCCATCCCTGCCTCCCTCTATACTCCCCTCCCATCCCCCACCGCTGCTGCCACTCAACTGAAGTTAGGCTGCTGTGTGTCCCCTGAACCTTGTAGGTGGTGACAGACACCATATGTGTCCCTAAAGCACTGTTGGCTAACCTGGGTCACAGCGACAGAGCCTGCCAACATCCTCTGAGATGGGAGGGCTCAGTGTCTGAGCAGGTTCCACCCCGTGATGGAGCGACCTGGGGCACTGTCCTCTCTGTCTGTCTCTCCTCCCTTCTCTTGTCTGGGTTTTGATTTGGCTTCTGACCTGGCTGTTGTAGAGACGGCTGCCCGCACCCCACAGGGCTGCTGACGGGCCTTGCGGGGCCCTGCCTCCCTGTGGTTTCCGTGCTTGGGACCCCCCACCCCTGCCCCCGCGAGCATCACCACCCCGACCGGCAGGAGCAGGACAAGCACCCACGTGACCACGTGCCCAGGACACCCAAAGGAGGAAAGAGGCAGCCCCTCCGTGATGCCACCAACTGGGCTGGGCGAGCTCATGAGCAGGAAGTAGGGCGGGGGGTGGGGACGCCGCACCTCCTTTTCGGATTTCTAGAACGGGACAAGCCCAAGGCTCTGCTGCCAAGGACGATTTTGTTACATAAACGGGGAGTCGTGCACGTGTGGGACGCCCACGAAACCCACTGTAACGGGTCCGAGTCCCCCAGGCCACATCCAGCACCCCACTGCCGAGTATGCACTTGGACCTCTCCAGGTCCAGAAGTGGGACAGACAGGTGACTTGTTTCCGCCGTCACTTTTGTGATCCTTCTATCCCAAATGCGTGTTTGCTGTTTCTAAAGAAAAACAGGCCTCTGATATTAGAAGGCACAGCCCCGAGCCGGGTCTTGGGCCTTCTCTGTCCGCTGCCCGACCCCACACACAGGCCCCGCATGGGAGGTCCTCCCTCCCCCTTCCACCGCCCCCCCCCCCCCCCCGGCCAGCCCACCGCGTGCCACCTGTCCTTTCAGGTTATGCTGGGAGCCCGCGTCCCTCCCTGGGACACGAGTCCTGAGCCTCACAATCCTCGCCGGACCTCATGGTGCTTCCGTGCGGCCAGCACGGGGGTTCATGGGCAGATGCACAGTCCCAGCCGCTGGCTCTACACCCCCCCGGGGGCCCACCGTCCCCCTTGAAAGGGCTCGATGCCCCCACCACTCCCAGATGCCTGATGCACACCCTGGTGTGCTGGCCCTGGGCATCACAGCCTGTGTGAGGAGCCGTGTGCACCCCAACACCAGGGGACAGGCCAGGTGCTGTCAGGGGATGCCCCGAGGCGCTGCCCAGAGAGGAAACAGCCTCTCAGAACCCGGGGGTGCAGGGCCACCCCAGGCCAGCGGACTGCTCTCGGCCTCCAGGTGGCCGGTGGTCATCTTGTGGTCATCCCAGGGACCCACCCACGTCCTCAGGCGGTTCCTGGTTCTCAGGAGAACAGCCTGAGGGAGGGTTTGCTCGGGAGCAACCCCAATCCTGACCTGAGCCTCCAGGAGGCCAGGAGCAAATGCCCGCCCAGCATTAGCGCTCCCTCGGTGATGTCATGCGGGTCCCGGGGGCCCTGACGACAGCCCTCGCACCGGGAGCTTGAGCTTGCAAAGAAGCCTCTGCCGTTCCCTAACTTGCCCGTGTGTCTGTCCCCCACGGGGCAGACCCAGATGCTGTCGTTTAGGGTCCCAACCCCCCATGCACTGGTCTCCCTAGGCTCTGGTGCATGTTTGCTGACCTAAGTCACCCGCGTCCCAGGGGTAGGAACGTGAGCTCCTCCTCCAGACCTCGTGCGTGCTTTGCTCCTCTGCCCCTTCCCACCCGGTGACAGTCAGCCCTCCCCAGGCGACGGCTGCGCTCCGCTCTCCGTGATGAGGCAGATCCCGGGGCCACAGGCTTCCTGCCTTTTGCTTCCGCTGCTCTCTGTCTGATGAAATGCATCCTCCGGGACTCCCTGTCCCAATCGAGGTGGCGCCTGGTCCAGGTGGGGCGTGGAGGCGGCCCATCTGTGAGAGACGCATCGACGGCGTGGCAAGAACGCCCCAGGGCCCTGCAGGTTTGGGGGTGCTGGGAGCATGCAGCCAGCCCCCCCGGGGAGGAAGGCCAGAGCCAGGGGTCCGCAGAGTGCTTCTCGGGCCCCTCTAACCACTGGCTGCGGGAGGTAAGAAGCTTCATTTGCGTGGTTGTGATCGTTGAAGGGTCTGCTCTGAGGATGTTTCTCAGGAAGGGAGAAAATGTTTGCAGACGGGGCGTCTTCCCCTGGGAGTCCAGTCGCTTCTATTCCGTCGTTCACAGCACGTGGAACGGTCCACCTGAAAGACGAAGGTGGCTCTGCGTGCCACGGGGGGTGTTTTCCTTTCATGAAACTCCCGGATGGAGACTTGGCAGGAACTCCGAAGCGACCTGGTGTGGCTGCAAAATGATAAACTCCTCATTATTAATTAATTAATGCTGTTTTACTTAATGACAAGATAATGATTTCTGAATACATTTTACGTGAATAATTTAGATGTATTTACGTTATAAGTAAGTGAAATGATAATCATGCAATTAAGGAAGACATTTGCTTCACCGTCTCGGGGGTGGAGGCAGCGTGGTCAGTGGGTGGCTGCGGGTTAAGATCTGTTCACACTGGTTGTGGGGTCCTGGAGGCGCCCCCCCTCCCCCGCCTCCAGACACCTGGTTCCTCATCCCACAATGGGGTGGGGGATTCCTTGTAGGCCAGAAAACATGCGTGCAAGCACCTCATGCACCCTGCAGGGGCACACGCATGCTGGTGCTGCTGACGGAACCTGGGAGATGACATAGAGGGGCGGACTTCCTCACCCAGAACTCAGCATTTTATGCCCCACATGAGAAGTTTCGGCTGTTGGTTGTATCATCAAGGGTGGGTTTGCCCCTACGGTGTGCGGCCCAGCCCACGGAGCCTGCAAAGGCCGGGAATGAACGTGATTTGCTTTCTGCAGGATACAAGACCCTCCTGAAAGGGATTTCCGGGAAGTTCAACAGCGGGGAGCTGGTGGCCATCATGGGGCCGTCCGGGGCTGGGAAGTCCACGCTCATGAACATTCTGGCTGGATACAGGTGAGTACACCTGCCGCGGAGAACGGGGTTTTTGCCCCATTGTTGGCCTGGGGCAGCGTTCAGAAAAAGTGAGGCCCCCTCCCTCTGTCCTGTCACTTCCGAAGGTTCCATCCAGACACTGGTGAGGCCTTCAGGGTTGAGCAGTAAGAAGCCTTAGGATGGAGGCTCCAGGGTGGCTCAGTCAGTTGAGAACCCAACTCTTGGCTTCGGTTCAGATCATGATCTCAGGGTCCTGAGATCGAGCCCCGTGTCAGGTTCTGTGCTCTTCAGGGGAGTTTGGAGGTTCTCTCTCTCTCCCTCCAGCCATCCTCCCCACTCCTGCTCTCTCTCTCAAAAAAACCCCAAAAGGTTAAAAAAAAAAAAATGAAGACCAGCATCAGGTGGGGCCTAGGGCTCACGGGCTCCAGCCTGGGCCTGTGTTAGCCCTCGACGTCCTGCCTGGGGCAGCCTGGGGCTGCCGACCGCTGCCTGCAGGTGCCTGGGCCCCACGCCTGGGCCCCACGGTGGCTGGGGGATCCCAGCCCATCCCCAGGAGGAAAGAGCCCAAGGTTGCAGGACTGGCCGGGATGAAGTGGGAAACCAGCTGTTAGTTCACTGGTCTCCACAGCCCCTTGGTGTTTCTGCACTCCGTGACGTCCAGGAGGCAGGTCCTTAGGGGGACACCCTGGGCTGGAGGCAGGTCCTCAGGGGGACACCCTGGGCTGAGTGACGTGCTGGCAGGTGGGAACACCCACGCATATCTTCGCTTACTAGCACTTGTTCCTTACTGGTTCCATCCTGAGCACGCTCTCCACACAGCTCCTTTCTGGGAGCCCCGGTGCTGTTCTGGGTCCCCATCCCTTCCTGTCTCTTGACGTCCCTGCCATAATCGATAATCGATAATGGGTTCAACTGGGAAGATACTGGGAGGGGCCTCCTCCCTCCCCGAGGCCCCGGAGGAGGCACTGACCATGCGCTCTCTTGGCTTTGCAGGGAGACCGGCATGAAGGGGGCCGTGCTCATCAACGGCCTGCCCCGGGACCTGCGCTGCTTCCGGAAAGTGTCCTGTTACATCATGCAGGACGACATGCTGCTGCCACACCTCACGGTGCAGGAGGCCATGATGGTGAGCCTCCCGCTGGCCTGTGCCCGCCCCGGGCCGGCCTCCCTTCCGCCCGCGTGCGACCGACCAGTGCCCGGCGTGGGGCTGAGGGCGCTGCGGGTCACCCGAGCACAGTCAGGTGGGGCTCCGACGCCAGGCATGCTGTTAGGACAGCGTCATCGACAACAAACTCCCAAGACCCTTTGTTCTCATAGACTCTGGATGGCAAAATCGTGGTCAAGTGTGTGAGACCTTGTGTGGGCGACTCCTTCGAGGTGGCCGCAGCCCTTCTGCTGTGGGCCATCAGGTGTCCTCGCTTATTTGTGGCTTTGGGCCTGAGTTCTCCGATCTGGCGCCTGGGTTAGGGCCCCGAGGGTCTGGTCTTCGGCACCTCCTGCCGGCTGGGGTCGGTGGGGAGTGGAACCAGCATTGGCTGCACACCCTGCATTCCGGGCCCCGTATGCACAAAGGCCCACGCAGTCACCAAATGTGCAAAGCACAGGAGAAAGGGCACCTCCCAGGGTTAGGCAGTGAGCCCCGGGCGCCTGCACGACGGGGTCTGGAGCAGCCCACACGTTTTTGTGCTTGGGGCTGCTTGCTTCTCTGCCCTCCCCTGGCCCGCTGCAAAGGACGGCGCCCGGCCTCCAGGCCCCCTGGCACGCCGGGGAGCGTTCTCAGCTGCTCCCTCTGGTCGATGAGCGGGTGTTTGCCTTGGTTTTCCTGCCAAGCGAGGTCTTGCCCTGTGCTTCCGACTCGAAGGGGCAACGCTTCCTCTCTGCGGGGCTGGAGATGGAGAGTAGCTGCCTGGCGTTTCATCTGAAGGCCAACTCCAAGGGGTTCTTATCTGGGCAAAGGGAAGCAGCGTAAGATGTCGGATATGCCGTCTGCCCCCTTGACCTGCTCCGCGGGGTGTCCTCATTCACGTCCTCCCTGGTACCGAGTGTCCTGTAGGAGGAGAGCTCTCCGCCGGGCCTGGCACCTGCACTCGGAGCCCCTGGGAGCTTATCCTGCCTCCAAACAGCCATTCTGACGGGGGCACCGGGAGCTTAGGAGGAGTTGCCAATAGAACAGCAAATTTAGAAAATTTGAGCTTGGTGAATTCTTCAGTTGCTACTTCTCCTTCCTCTTGGGTGACCAGAGTTCAGCTTCTGGGCCGCTTGTTGAACTACTCACTGGGTTCCTTGACCGAGAAACTTCCCTTTGACTTCCAGCCCCATCACTGCTTTCTTGTGCAGGCAAGACCAGTGACTGTCCCCAACCTGTCACCAGGCTCCGCTGTCAAATTCCTTTTCAGAGTGAAATTAAATTAGATTCTGACTTTGAGAATTTTTACGAAACCCTTGAAAATCATCCCTCACTTGAGGGAATCATTTTTTTGTTTGTTTGCTTTTTTGTTTTTTACTTCTGAAGGTCCTGCCACAGGCGTAGGGATGACACTGGGCACCTGCCCCCGACTCCAGTCCCGTGTCAGGATGGCTGTGCTTTTCCACGTGCTGCCTCTGATCCTCATGACCACAAGGTGGATGGCCAAGTGACCTTGGGTGTTGGCCTGAGAGCCATCTAGGCCGGGCCTCTTCCCCAGCTCACTGGCTGGGGAAGTGTGCCCATGAGGAAACAGAGTCTCCTTGTGCACCAAGGCCACCCACACAACCAGGCAGGGCAGGACTAAGGCTGATACTGCCACAGGGTTTGGGGCCCCTTACTGCCCGGGTTCTTGGTCGCGCCATATCGAAGAGTGAGGACGTAGACCAGACGAAGGGTGGTGGGCAGCAAAGTGAGGTTTATTGGGTGATAGGACAAAGTTCCCAGAGAGGGAGGGGCCCCGGAGGGTGGCTGTTTTGGCGTTTAAATCTAGGGGTTTTTACGAGCTCTTTCGGGGAACTATCTGAAGCATCCTGAGTGTGGCCCCTGTGGGTTGGCCGCTGAGGTGCACCGATTGAGACTTCGGTCACACACCTGTCTACCTGGTGGGTTATGGTTCATGTGTTGCTGGTGCGTTAGGCTAACAGCTGGAGACTAGCTGCCCCAACTTGTGACAGTGGCCAATGTTTTATGGTTAATTGTGTTGTTTCAGGATGTTTTGCAAATGTCACTCTTGCAGAGGCTGCTAGACAGGAGGCTCTTGTGGTCCTGTCTAAGCTGTCAATCAGGATGCTAGTGTGGTCCTGTCTTCACTGCCCTGCTCCCTGTTTCCCTGTGGGGGACTCTGGCCCTGACCACCTAAGCGTCTGGTTAGCCGGTAACAGTACTGAGTGCTGACGGCTCCTCAGGATCTCACGCAAAACAAAACAGCAACAAACCTGGAGTCCTTATATTTAGCACTGGCCTATTTGTGTGGTGTAAACCCTCCACTGCGGAGCATTTTAATCTGTCGGTGGTTTGACAGATGGCCCGTGAGCTTCCTAGACATACAACAGGGACCTTCAGGCCCCTGAGCCCGGAGCCCCTTGGCCTGTCAGTTGCCCACACCTCCCGTCTGTGGCGGGCGCAGCAGGGAAGCCCTCGGAGATAACAGGAAGCTTCCCAGCTGTGCAGTGCTCTCCTGGGCCCTCCGTTTGTTAAACCAAGGGGGGTGGGCGCCAAGACCTCCGAGGGGTTTCCGGGCTCCCCTCCGTGAGAGTGAGGCTTGCCATCTGTTCTGATTCCTCCCCCTGCACAGGTATCTGCACATCTGAAGCTCCAAGAGAAGGACGAGGGCAGGAGGGAGATGGTAAGTGTGCGCCTGGGCCACAGACAGTCCAGAAAGTTCACGAAATCCATTTGGCAAACGTGTGGGGAGGGACTTCTTGGCACTGGTTCTGTTTGCTGGTTTGTCACCTAGTGTTCGGTGTGGGGGACGGTGACATCTTGGTGTGCGCTCCGGCCTGGCAGCTGGGGGTCCAGGAGTGGCCTCCTTGCCACGAGACGTCCAGATCTCGGTGAGGCCACCAACCAGCAAGGACACGGCAGGAAAGCTTAGGTGGCCAGAGCGCACCAGCCTCAACATTAGAGCAAGTGCCCTGCCCCTTCTGGTGCTCAACATGCTTTACACTCCATTGCTTTTTTATAAAACACAACGAACATGGTTAGTCATTCGCTTAAAAATAACCAGCCTCCACCCACACGCACTCACAAGAAGAAATTAGGTTCTTACCCGTTATTAAGCGGCCTTAAAAAAAAAAATCAAATAAACAAGTTTCAAGTTTCCAGGATGCCAGAGACCTTCTAATCCTCCTCATCCCCCTTTCCCCGCTCCCCCAAAGCCCAGGGCCCAGGGAGGGTGCCAGGGAAGCAGTCCCTGGGAGCCCCTGGGAGCCGGGAAGCCCCACTCAGCAGGTGTGACCAGTTTATGTTTACACATCATCTGGGGGAAACTCAGCTTCCCTCCTCCGCTGCAGGGCTAGCCTGGCGCTGGTGGGGTTTCCATGGAAGAGTAAAATTGGGCCAAATCGCACTTATGCAATACTATCTTGTCTTCTTGGAAGACAATGGTCCAGCAGCGTAATGGGTAGGATCTGCAGGGCGAGCACCGGTGGTGCACCTTGGCTTCACGTTTGTCGTAAACCAGAGTGATGCATCGGACACAGAAAAAAAAATTTGTTTAAAAACGACTTTATTCATGAGAGATGCAGAGAGAGAGGCAGAGGCACAGGCAGAGGGAGAAGCAGGCTCCATGCAGGGAGCCCGATGCGGGACTCGATCCCAGGACCCCAGGATCACGCCCTGGGCCGAAGGCAGACGCTCACCACTGAGCCACCTGGGCGTCCCGGGAAATATTTTAACAGCAATTCTATTTACCGTGCCTGTTCCTTTTGGGTGGTGCATAATAGTTAACGTTACATAAATGTGTCATAAAAACAATGCCGGGCATCACTGGGGCTCATCCTCTCCCCCCCACCCCATGGCCCCCGGCCCAGCCTGCACCCTTTGGAACCCTCAGGATCAGCCCAGGAGCCCGGGGTCAGCCTCCCATGCAGGCGGGAGAAGGACACACGACCCCTGGTGCTGTCGGGGGTGCTTCCTGGGGAGCTTTTATTCTGACTCCAGAGGAACGAAATGATTGCTAGAACCCAGAACGTAGACATGCAAATGTGGGGGTCATGCATGCTGAGTCCCTTTTGGAAGGTGGGGAGGAGGCTGTGACGTTGGTGCAGGTCGAGCGGGGAAAGCCTCAGGACCCTAGTCCCTCCCAAGCAGCCACCTTGACCCCGGGGTGGTGGGGCTGGGGTGGGGGTGGGGTGGGAGGAAGCAGCCACAACAGCAACGGGAACACCCCTCGCAGCAATGGGGGCTGAGTTAGGGTCCCACTCCCAGCTGCACAATTCGGTGCTGAGTGCATGAGGCAGGCCGAGGGTCTTGCTGACACAGAGAAGCGGAGGGATGTCCACCGGGGAGCCCCACCAGGCCTGGCCCTGGGACCCGCTGGGTAACCTCGGGCCGCTGTCTGCAGCGCTCTGGACCTCTGGCCATAGCAAGGGCTGAGAGGCCAGGCCGCACCTGCCCTCCGGGGCGCAGTGAAGCTTAGATAATGACCCCGCAGAACAGACATGGGGTGATTTTCCTGCAGCGTGACCCGCGTGGACCGTCCTTCCCACGTGGAAGGGGAACACAGACGTAGCTCTCACTGAAGGGCTCGGAGGGCAACGCGTGCTGTAGTGACAGACACAGGCAGCCAGGCCTTTCGCCTCCTGCGCCAGCTTTGCCTGTTACATCACGGGGCCCCCATCGCCGCTCAGGGTCTTGGGGGAGCCCCACGGCGGCCCACTCCTGCTATAGCAGAAGGGATGGGGCAAGGCGACCTTCTCAGTAGGGCGAGGAGGCATCTCCCGGCCGGCCATGCCCGTGTGCACGTCCTCCGAATGCCTGGCCTAAGTCAAGGACATGAGGACAGCCACATGCCGTTCTCAGCTGGCTTTACAGGAGCAACGACGTCAAGTCAGCGAGGGCTTCACTGCCATCTGTGTGGCCGAGTCCTCCCGAAGGAGCCGGAGCCTTGCCTCCCTCTTTAGATTCGTCCCCTGCTGGGTGGAGAAGGCGGTGAGCCCTCCCTGTGGGGCTTAGCGCTGGTCTTGGGTCCTGTGCATGCTGCTTACCGGAAGCCCCCATTCTGGTCCTCAGCCAAGTGTAGGTCCTGCCTCCCCCCAGAAAGCATCCGCAGGATTGAGCGGTTATTTCAAGGATGAAACAGTGGCCGAGTGCCTGCCCTGACTCATTTCCCTCCAACCCAGGCTTCGGTTGTTTGTGTCTCATGGAAACAATAGAATGGAATGTTCTAGTAGGTAATGGAATGTGGTCCACAGCCTGCCTCGGTTCCCAGAAAAGCGGCCCCTGCCCTTGAGGGTCCCCAGCAAGGGGCTTGCTTAGGAGCGACATCTCCCAGGGCTGGGACGTTGTTCTTTCTGACTAGTTTTAAAACAGAACCAACCTGCAGAGCATCACTTTTGAGAGAACATTGGAGAAATGGGCTGGACGGGGCAGCAGAAGGGCTGGTGCCGACATTTACCTCCACCTCCTGCATCCTGTCCATGGGGGCCGAGGGCATGTGGGGCAGGGCACCCCCAGCCACAAAGAGGGGCCCTGTGAGGACAGATGGTGGAAAGGAGCGGGCATGTGCCGTGCTGAGCCGCGGGGGGCCCCCAAAGGCAAGCCTGAAATGAGCGGAGTGACCCTTCATTCTGCAAGTTCGGCCTGTGGTTCCAGAAGAACCTGGGGTTCGGCCTGTGGTTCCGCGCAAGCTTGGTGGTTCTGGGAAGACCAACAGATGCTGTCAGCAGGGGAGGGAAGGTGTGCCAAGAGCCCTCCCCACCTGCCCCGCCGTGGTGGCCCTTCCCGGGGAACCTCTCTGACCTTCTTTCCCGGTTGGGATCTCTCAAATGCAGTGCATTCCAGAAGGGCAGAGCGTTGGGTTTACAGATCAATAAGAAAGAAGCCTAGTGGGATTTGGACCTGGGTCCGTCTGACCCGACTCCTGGCCTGCGGAGCAGTAGTGTCCTGGCTCATCCTGTCACCGGGGCTGCATTTTGTCCCGACCATACATCAGTAACTCAAGAGCTTGAGTGGAAATTTTCTTCCCTGTGAGTTCCTTCTCCTCTTGGATGACCTCATCTCCCCAGAGAAGCCACTGGCCTGGGGTCCGCCACCAGAGGCCGAGATGGGGACTGGGCACGTTCTCGTGGGACCTCCAGGAGGGCTGGCCCTGGGAGGTGAGCCTGGGGTGGAGGCAGGGCGGGTGGCCACCCACCCCCAGCGCCCCGAGGGCTGCCTCCAGGAAGACACCTGACCGCTGCGCTCGAGTCTGCTGACTTTCTGTTCCCCGAGTCAATACGAGGCCGATAATCTGGAGCGGACACGGAAGCTTAGTCACAGAGGACTGTTTGTATCCCGGTGCCCGGGGTGGGGACAGGCATCGGCAGGGCCCGTGCAGGCAGTGACTGCTTCAAGCCCTTTCCTGGCCTTGCTGCCACCTCAGAGACCTGGCTCTGCCATGACAGGTGCCAACGGGGCGGCTTTCCTTCTTCCCGAGAGGCCTGTGTGGTGTGTGCGTGCAGGAGCTCCCGGGCCCTCAGCGGCTGCTGTGGATTACACTGGTGCCTCCGTGCCAAGCGCTGCGCTGGCTGTTTTCACTGCGTCTCCCATTGCACCACCACGATGGCCCTCCCCTCTGTGCTGTCAGAAGCCTGATGGCCCAGTGGTTGAGCGTCTTCCTCCGGCTCAGGTGTGACCCCGAGGTCCTGGGATCGAGTCCCACATCGGGCTCCCCGCAGGGAGCCTGCTTCTCCCTCTGCCTGTGTCTCTGCCTCTCTCTGTGTGTCTCTCATGAATAAATAAAATCTTAAAAAAAAAAAAAGACGATGCTTGATCATCCTGTCTGTGTGTCTGTCAATCCCGCCACTCTACACATGGCGACCGAGCGCCTTCCGAGAACCCTGGCCTTGAGCGGGGCTTACAAGGGAGGAAGCCTGGAGCGTCACCAGCAGGAGGCTGACCTGGGACTCCAGCACCCCTTCCCAGCCCCGGGGCCCAAACCAGGACCTCGGACTTGGAAAGACACCTGCCCACTTGGCAGCGGGCAGCCTGCGAAGGGCCCTGATATGCAATCCCATCTATGTGTGTCCACGAGCACGTTGGGGGCGGCGGCAGGTGTTTCCGCGTGAGCCTGGAGGTGGTGAGGTGTGGCAGGCAGTCCCTGACGGCCACTCTGGCTCTGCTGCTCCCGCAGGTCAAGGAGATCCTGACGGCTCTGGGCTTGTTGTCTTGCGCCAACACGCGGACCGGAAGCCTCTCTGGCGGCCAGCGGAAGCGCCTGGCCATCGCCCTGGAGCTGGTGAACAACCCTCCCGTCATGTTCTTCGATGAGCCCACCAGGTACTCAAGGGCAGTGGAGGGAAGAGCCCTGCGCTCTCCGCCAGGGTTCTTATAGGGGCCCCTTGAGTCGCCCCAGGAGGGGGAGGCACAAGCTCTGCCTGCCCCTTTTTGTCCTATCCCTGGTCCCACCTGACTCCCCTCCCTCTCTCCCTTTCTGACTCTAGAAGACATGACGGCTCAAGCAGCAGGATAGACCTCCTCCTCCCTGTGCTTTGAATGTGGGCTACAGTTTGGGGGGGGTCCCACAGGCATCTCACGGTGCCCCTTGTCTTGCAGTGGCCTGGACAGCGCGTCCTGCTTCCAGGTGGTCTCCCTGATGAAAGGACTGGCTCAAGGAGGGAGGTCCATCATCTGCACCATCCACCAGCCCAGCGCCAAGCTCTTCGAACTCTTTGACCAGGTACGTGTGGTGACAGCCCAAGTGACACCAAATCCCAGGGACTCACAGCTTCTTGTAAGTTCCCAGGGGTGTCTTCATTTCTGAGTGGCCTTAAATATTATGTTTCAGAAGACTTTAGAGTCATAAGCAGCTAAGGCGGCAGGGCGGTAGTGGGTAGAAAGAGCTGGCCAGTGTTCTCCCTCTGGGGCTGATATCCGGCCACAGGGTCAGACATTGCTAAAGCTTCATTTTCCCTGCCCTTGTAACAATGGGGGACACCTGTTTTACAGAATTAAATGATAGGTTATCCTATGTGTACAACATCGTTTCTTCTATTATGAATCTTAGGTTTTGATATTGTAAGCAAAACACACACACACACACACACACACACACACACAGGCCCAGGGATGAAATGTGTATAGTTTCAAAATCTTTCCTAGCAGGTGGTTAGTGTGAGGGGGAAGAAAAGCAATATAATAAAGTAATGCCTGTCCATTTGATATCTTCCCTAACTTAAAGTTCCCGTTGAACTTTAACATTTTGGGGACGTAATGGAAAGCTCTCCTGAAAGTGAGAGAAATTGGCTGATGGATGAGTGGGTGGGTGAGTGGGTGGATGGATGTAGGATGGGTAGATGGATAGTTGAGTGGGTGGTAGATGAATGGGTAGATAAGTAGGTGGGTGGATGGATGAATGGGTGGATGGATGGATGGATGGATGGATGGATGGAAGGCTGAATGGGTAAAGGATGGGTGGGTGGGTGGGTGGATGGATGGATGGAAGCTGGAATGGGTGGTGGATGGATGGGTAGATGGATAGATTAATGAGTAGATAGGTAGTTGGATAGAAGGTTGAATGGGTAATGGATGGGTGGGTGGGTGGATAAATGAAAGGGTGGATGGATGGGTGGAGGTTGAATGGGCAGTGGATTGAGGGGTATATGGATTGACGGCTCCTGTTGCTTTACAAGGTGGGACAAGGTCGATGTTCTCTCTTTTTTTCCAGCTTTATGTCCTTAGTCAAGGACAATGTGTGTACCGGGGAAAAGTCTCAAATCTTGTACCGTACTTGAGGGATTTAGGTCTGAACTGCCCAACCTATCACAACCCAGCTGATTTTGGTAAGTAGAGCCTTGACCAGCTGGAGGGGAAAGAAGGAAGCTCTTTTCCACGCTCAGTGGGTTTCTACTTTTACCTGAAGCCCCCAAATCAGAAATTCCTTTCATATTCCACACATGGTTCGACCGCTGTCCTGTGGCAGAGCTTTTAAGAACAGTGAAGAGGTTTTCCTTCCTCCAGAGAAGATATCTGGGCACTAGAACAAGGATGCTGTTGTTAGGAGCTGGTTTTCCTGATGCTTTGCTGTGTTAGGTTTCTGATTTAAACGAAGTTATTTCTGAAAATAAATAACATTTAAAAATTTAAAAAACGACCCTTTTACATTGATTCACCAAGTTGTTAAAATGCTGATTTAGATTTCTACCAAACATAACAAAAAGGTGATGCTCAGAGTCCAGAGACCAAGAGACCAAGCTGATGGTCCGAGTTCCTTCTCCCGAGCTTGGCAGCCAAGTGTGCCGTGTCTTGGGCCTTGAAATGTAGGAGCCTGCACGCTGGCGTTGCTTCCAGGTGCCTCCCCTGGCTTCTCCTCTCAGCCGTGTGCTCCAGGGCCATGACGCCCCTGCCGGTCATCACATTTCCCCTACTGGGTCTCTGGGCCCAGCACCCTTCCTGCACACCATGCCCCACACATCTGTCAGCAAACCCCACAGCCTCTCCAGGCCGCATCTCCAAAACCAAGTCTTCCCCCACCATCCCACTCTGCAAGCCAGAGAGCCTGGCATCCCTCTTGCCTTCCTTTTCTCCCGAGCCTCGTATTTACTAGGCTGCCGAGTGCTTGACACTCCCTACTCAGTCCCGTTCCCCCACCTTGGTCCCTGTGTTGGGGTCTAGTCTTTGCAGGTATATCCTGCCCATGGCTTTTGCAAGGAAGCCCCACAGACTGGGTGGCCTGAAAAGCAGAAACTCATCCTCTTGCAGTTCTGGGCTGAAAGTCAAGGTGTGGGCAGGGCTATGCTGGCTCAGAAGGCTCAGAGGAGAGTCCTTCCTGCCTCTTCCAGCTCCTGCAGGCCCCAGCGTTCCTGGGTTGTGGCTGGGTCACTCCATACTCTACCTTTGCCCTCACATGGCTTTTTCCTCTGTGTCTCTGGGTGTCCTCTCCTACTCTTATAAGGACTCCAGTCATGAGACTCAGGGCTCACCCTAAATCCAGGATGATTTCATCTCAAGATCCATAACTAATTACATCTGCAAAGAGCACTTTCCAAATAAAGCCACATTCTGAGGTTCCAGGTGAATGTGAATTTGGTGTGTGAGGAAGGATGTTCTCAACCTGGTGACCCTCCTTCTCTGTCCCAGCCGTCAGCCTTTCCCATCCAGATGTTTTCCCCCACAGCACTGCTAGGATTCCATATCTCTACAACGTCATCCCCCAAATTGTGTTCCATGAGACATGGTTCCCAGGCCAAGCTTCTGTCTTCTGAGAAGTGGGCTGTGATGGAAGGGGCTGGGGGGGAGGGGAGCTTCACCTGAATGGAGGCTTCAGTGTGTTGTGAAGGTAGTGGCCGGTGCCCATGACCATCACACCCCTGTTCCCCGGAGAGAGAAGGCAGGTGGGGACAGGGGCCACGGAGCAGGGGCAGAGTGGGGAGGTCCAGTATCTGCAAAGAGGAGAGGACCTAGGGTGTAGGAAATTGGGCACATGGAACTGTGGGAAAGGTCTTGGGAAGGTGAAAGCATTCTCTTCTGGCAGCTTCTGTTCCCTCTGCGTCACCAGAGAGAGGATGGAAGGAGGGGAGAGTGGCAATCTGGAGCATGGCGAGTGTGAGTGGCGACGTGAGCCGGCCGTGCTGGGTTCATGTGGCGTCACTGATGATGACATTCTCTTGTGGCAACATGTCCTGGTTTATGATAGGATCTAAGAGGGCTTGGCTGCCCTGGTTCAGGCTCAGGGAAAGCAGATAGCTGGTGTGGCCAGAGGGCGGGGGCCAAAAGATGAAGGCCGGGGACTTTGGGCTTCCTCAAGGACGTCAGTGAGGGAAGGGGCCATGGGAAGGCAGCATGGGAGACCGCAGGTCACAAGTGGGAAGGAGCAGCCCTTGTGTGGGGTGTGGAACCAGGGGCCACAGAGAGGCCGTGGGAGTGAGGGGCAGGGGCAGTGGAGGACACAGTCCTCGGGGACCAGGAGGGGGGGCCGAGGGGCCCAAGCAGGCTGGTGGGCCTGAAGGGCTGTCCGTGGTGCTGAAGGACAGTCAGTGCTCCCGTCCCTCCCACCTGAGCCCGTAGTGAGCCCCCTTCCACACATCTCCTGGCTCCAGTCCCGGGGCTTGAATGCCTGAGGCAGGCACCCAATAAACATCAGTGGGTGAATAAGTTAGTAGACGCATGAGCTGGTTACCTCTCAGGCTCCCTGGCGTCACCGTCTGAATTTGCATTTCTAGGATCCTGATGTGATAAATGCCCTCTCTGGGGGCCCTAGAGCTGAAGAAATACTGGTGGTGGAATGATCTTATCCTATCATGCGACATCCCCATAACCCGCTAAAAGTACTCCCGCGAGGCTCGAGGCTGTGTTGTCGCAAAATGAACAAGGCCCGGGTTCACGTTAGCAACACGGGGGCTCCTCTCCGGAGCCCGGGGCTCACCCGTCTGTGTCTCCCGCAGTCATGGAGGTCGCATCCGGCGAATACGGCGACCAGAACAGCCGCCTGGTGAGAGCCGTCCGGGAGGGCATGTGTGACTCTGAGCACAGGAGAGAGCCTGGGGGGGATGCCGAGGTGAACCCTTTTCTTTGGCACCGGCCCTCTGAAGAGGTAAAGCAGACAAAACGATTGCAGGGGTTGAGAAAGGTAATGCAAACCCCCGGCCCCCCGCGGGACAGCTGCATGCTGCATCTTGCGCCCTGCTGCATGGGGGCTTTCTCTTAGCCAAGGGGAGATGCGGCCAGGGCTGGCGGCTCACCTCGCCCCTTCCCGTGTGCGCCCGCAGGACTCCACCTCCATGGAGGGCTGCCACAGCTTCTCGGCCAGCTGCCTCACCCAGTTCTGCATCCTCTTCAAAAGGACTTTCCTCAGTATCATGAGGGATTCGGTAAGGCTGTTTGCAAGCACTTTTTCATGGCAAAAGAAGCTGTGGGATCATTTTCTGGTTTATTCATCCCGACGGAACTTTCAGGCTGTTTTCCCTGCATTTGCATTGGTCAGCCTTCCGTCCTCGGTGCTGCTGCAACAAACACTCCCCAAGCGCCGGTGGCTATGACAGTAAATACGTACGTTGCACTGGTGCTGTGTGTTGGCAGCTGTGGCTTGTGGCCCTGCCCCACACGTCTCATCCTGGGACCCAGCATGGAGACACAGCTCCTTTCCTGGAACATGGCAGGGGCCAGCCTGTAAAACCTCCTGCTGGAGGCGGCAAACGTCTCCTGTGCTTGCATTCCTCTGGCCAAGCCCAAGTGGGAGTGTGCTCGTCACTCTGGGAGGCTCTGAGGGCACAGGGGCCCAGAGCGTGGTCGAGTAGGAGGTGGCCAGTGACCAGGAGCTGTGATCACATCCACCTGTCACAGCAGACAACCTGGCAGGCTACCTGGCGGGAAGGGCTGAGTGTGCCCAGTGGGGCCTCTGGGACCTACTTTGAAAGTTGGAGGGCTTGAGGCTGGCCGGGCCAGAGCCGTCCGAGGAGGGGCCAGGATGTATCCATCCCCCCGGTCCCCCCAGCACTGTTTCACCTGCTCCCTCCTCTGAAGGCAGACTGCCCTTCGTGCCATTTGTGAAGGGGATTGGACAGAGGATGCCAATTGCTTCTGTTTGAACAGCAGTAAACGTGCTGTGTGCATGTGTGCGTGTGTGTGTGTGTGCATGTGTGTGTGTGTGTGAGAGAGAGAGAGAGAGTTGGCTTAGGGTTGGGGTTTATTCTTCGGGAGGAGAAATCGGGGACCGATGCCTCGGAAGGCCTCGGCCCCGCGGTCTTTGCCCGACCCCAACGCACATCAGCGAGAACCGTGTGTGCCCCCAGGTCCTGACGCACCTGCGGATCACGTCTCACATTGGCATCGGCCTCCTCATCGGCCTGCTGTACCTGGGGATTGGGAACGAGGCCAAGAAGGTCTTGAGTAACTCCGGCTTCCTCTTCTTCTCCATGCTCTTCCTCATGTTTGCGGCCCTCATGCCCACCGTTCTCACGTGTGAGTGCCTGGCCCTGCACACCCTCCCACCAATGGGGCACTGAGGTCCTGGCTCAGCCAATAATAGATGAGCTTTCTGACACATAACATCTTGGTTTCTCGAAACATCATTTTCTTTGTGGACAGGTACTGTCGTGTTTTCTCTTAGATGAGAAAATGCATTCCATGTCTAAGCTAAAGGAATTAATCACTAATGGAAGACCTGTGAGCATTGCGGAAGGCCGAAGGTTTTCTAATCAGAAATCCCTCGTGTCTTGTTGTTTAAATGTCACCTCATTGGCTTAGTAAGCCAGCCTGCCGTGGCTGAATTTGTGAGTAGATAAAGCTGTTTCTAGATGGATGTCCATGGGGTTCCAGATGGTTTGCAGAGCACGCTGCCCTTGCTCACTTCCAGCTGACAGTGAACTCCAGCATTAAACTCCCCCGGCACTGCCACCCTAAATGGCCCTGAATTCTCAGGACCGACTTGGGGGCTCTTGCCCATGGAAGGAATCACACTGGTTAGTGTTGAGGTTGGCAGGAAATAGTTGTGCGAGTCGCTGAAACAATGCCCAGGACCCATGTCGGCGTTCTCCACTGATTTTCCACTTGGCGACTCTTTGGGTCATAAGAATGGTCGGCGGGTGTCCCCCCGGCTGGTAAATCATCTCCTGTGTTTTAGCTCAATCTCCCGAGTGCTGCACGCTCTGCAGGTGCACACCGCGTTCTCAGCTCAGCCCGAGGTGTCCTGGGCAAATATCCGGCTCCCTGGGTGTGTCAGCCTGACCCCTTCTCCCTCTTTCTGTCTCCTAGTTCCCCTGGAGATGGGAGTATTTCTTCGGGAACACCTGAATTACTGGTACAGCCTGAAGGCCTACTACCTAGCCAAGACCATGGCCGACGTGCCCTTCCAGGTGTGTTAGCAAAGGGGCACGAATTCTCCACCGTTCCCCGTAGACGGGGTGGGAAACACGCATTTCCACGAGGGCTGACGGACCCTGTGTTTCCAGATCATGTTCCCCGTGGCCTACTGCAGCATCGTGTACTGGATGACGTCACAGCCGTCTGACGCCGTGAGGTTTGTCCTGTTCGCCGCGCTGGGCACCATGACGTCCCTGGTGGCGCAGTCCCTGGGGCTGCTGATCGGAGCTGCATCCACGTCCCTGCAGGTACCAGCTGAGGACACAGCACGGGAGGGTGTCCTTCTCTACCCGAGGGTCGCCGGGGCCCCTCCTCCCTAAAACGCCTCCTCCTAGCTCTGCCCCGACTTCCCAGATTGGCTTCACCAGATCCATCCCCTGGGAAGGAATCGTGTCGTCGTGGCTAGTCGGGGTTGGTGCACTGACAGTGCCCATGGGTGGCACCTCCTGCCCACCAGATGCTTTCCCAGGGATTTCCACGTCTTAATTCACTGACCCCCTAGGCACACCCACCAGCCCAGCGTGGTGCTATCCCCATTTCATAGTGGGGGAGACTGAGGCCCAGAGAGGCAGCATGACCTGGTCGGGATCATGCCACTGGCTGGGAGTCCAAGCTCTCGATGCCTATGTCTTGTTGCCTCTGGGGGATCCACTCCGCCATCCCTTGGCCCCCCAAATGCAGACCGTGCCCGTACACTGCCCTGGGGCTTCACGTGTCTTGCCCCCAGCCTGCCAAACCTGTGTGCTTTTGCAGCTTCTGCACCTCGGGATGCTTAGGTCAGTTCTGTCCCCTGAAAGCAAAGCCACAGAGCTGGTGTGCACCCCAGGCCTTCCAACACACACACCCCTCCCCAGCCGCTGGATATGATGGACTCCCCATTTCCGTCTCCAGAGCCCTCTGCCAGTGACTGCTTAGCCTCCGGGCGGTCCCCTCATCCGTGGATAGGCGCAGCGAGGGTGTCCATCCGATCGCCGTGGAAAGCGCGCGGCCCTGCCTGCCTCTCTGAGCACCTGGGGGATGGTGTTCATGGCCCCTTCCTCCCTTGGACACAGCAACAGCACCTGGCTGTCTGCCCCTCCAGAGGCTGCGCTGCAGCCTCATATCCGGGCATCTTGGTCCCTGCCTCCTGCGAGAGGGGCTCTCTCTTCACCTTCCGTCCCCTATGCTGGGGCCCGCTGACCTCTGAGCACAACGTCCCCCCCCCCCCTGCACGGGGACAGGCTGCGTCCTGGCCTGGGGTGACCCGCCTGCAGCCCTGGCCTGTTCCCAGCTGCTGGGGACTCTCCCCAGACACGTGGGATACAGCCTCCGGGGGCCACGTGAGGAAACCGGGCTGGACTTCCCGCTTGCTGCCCCTGAGCAAGTCCCGTGTGTGTCCCCCCAGGTGGCAACATTCGTGGGACCTGTGACGGCCATCCCCGTCCTCCTCTTCTCAGGGTTCTTCGTCAGCTTCGACACCATTCCGACTTACCTGCAGTGGATGTCATATATCTCCTACGTCAGGTAGTGTGCATGGAGGCTTTTGTGGCTCGGGAGCTCTATGTGGACAGGAGGGAAGGGAAAGAAGCCACTTCTTAGCCACTAGCTGAATGCCAGCATGTGGCTTGCATCATGAGTCCAGGACTATTGGTGCTTTTCATTTTTTCCTAAGTCTGGAGTGTCCCCACCCTCACAAACACCCACATGCACACATGCTCACATGCACACACATGCACACACATGCACCCAAGCATAGAATAAGTACTAGTGGTTTGTGCCTGGAAGAAACTGCAATGAACCCCCACATTCTGCATGTTGTGGAGGGCTGCATGGGGAGGCGTGTTCCCATCTCACGAACCTCATTCCTCTCTGGAGTGAATGGTGCTCCCGCCAAGGTTCTGACTATAAATCCAGTGGAAACCCAGTCGTGCTTTAAACATCCTAATAGGGATCCCTGGGTGGCGCAGCGGTTTGGCACCTGCCTTTGGCCCAGGGCACGATCCTGGAGACCCGGGATCGAATCCCACGTCGGGCTCCCGGTGCATGGAGCCTGCTTCTCCCTCTGCCTGTGTCTCTGCCTCTTTCTCTCTCTCTGTGTGTGACTATCATAAAATAAATAAAAATTAAAAAAAAATAAATAAACATCCTAATATCCTTGAACAAGACCATCCAAGCCCCTTGGGGCCTCAGCGCATCCTCTTGGCCCCAGGTCCTGGCACGTGGGCCTGACTGGGCAGCGCCTGTCTTCAAGAGCTCTTCGCTCCCAGCTGTAGCCGACCCATGTGACACATAAAATCCAAAGTTAGGAACAAGCTTCCTTTTTCTAGAATGTCAGCTCAGACCCAGATGTATTGTTCAGGAAAACAAGATCAAAACAAAGCACTCGTACAGAGTTTCAACAATCCGTGCGCGTTCCAAGGGCCAGAAAATCAGACACCCATGTCTTTCTTCTCAAAATTGGTGTTTTTGTTCTGACACCGTAGGGCTGGAGCAGAATGAGACATGGGATGGCGCAGAAGGGTTTTATTTAAATGCCCTGGAGTCCTTTGAAGGCTCTCAGGCCCTTTATTATATCTGTTTAAAAAAAATAAATATGTTCTATCAGAGGATCAAAGAGCTTTCTTTCCGATTCGCTTCCCCACTGAACAAATACCTTCTATTTGTTGTTCAGTTTGGCTTGGTGGCTAGAGGCTCTGGAGGAAACAAAAATTGGGAAAACCTTAGCCAGGCCGTTGAATGCGCTTGTCTTGAGAGGCTGTTGGGAGTCTGGGAAGTGTTTCCGTGAAGACAGGTCTTGGGGAGGCAAGGCGGGGGACCCCGTTTCCCTCGGTAGATGGAGGCCGGTGCGAGGGCGCAGGGTCCGCTGGCCGCCGGGAGGGCCTTGCTCACCACGCCCGGTGCCTTCCTCCGCAGGTACGGCTTCGAAGGGGTCATCCTGTCCATCTACGGCCTGGATCGAGAGGACCTGCACTGTGGCATCGATGAGACGTGCCACTTCCAGAAGTCGGAAGCCATCCTGAGGGAGCTGGACGTGGAGGATGCCAAGCTCTACCTGGACTTCATCGTTCTGGGGATTTTCTTCATCTCCCTGCGCCTCATCGCCTATTTCGTCCTGAGATACAAAATCCGGGCGGAGAGGTAAAACACCCGAGTGCCAGGAGACATGAACATAGACATCGCGGCCCAGGGCCACTTGTAGAGCCACAGGGACCCCTGCCACCCAGCCCCCGGCCGCGCGCTCCGTCCGCGGGTGTCGTGCTGCCCGTCCGCGCCCAGCCGGCTGGGGTCCTGTCTCCATCTCCCTTTCCGGCTTCACCTGGGAAGAAGGTGTAGAAAGATGTCGTGTCCTCGTTGCAGAATTGAACGCCGCGGCGGCCAGGCAGGCGGGGGCCGGCGGCAGAGCGGAGGCCGGGCGGCCGGGGAGGAAGGCCCACGCCGGTGGCAGCCTGGCCTCCTAACGGTTTGCCTCCTTCTCCGGGGAGAAGTCGTTTTCCAAGCCAAAAGCCGATAACTCTCATTCATTTTAAGAAACTGTATCTTTTTAGTACCTGTTAAAGGAAATTATTCAGGGTAAATAACACACTTTGCTTAGAGATACGAGGGGTGTAACTAAGCCGCGGAGCTGGTCTCGTGTTCAGGCAGGACTTGTGACAGATGCAGGCGGGGTCCCCAGCAGAGAGGGGGCTCTGGGGCTGCACGCGTTTCCGAAAGTACAGAAAGCTGGAGGGTGCCATCGGCCAGCCTTCCCAAAGCCTTTTCTCCCCCCTGCACCCGCCCCGTGCCGCTTATTTTAAGCAAAAATATATCGTTTATTTCTTCCTAACTTTCTGAACACCTGAATTTTGCTAAAAAATGTCTAGAAGATTAGCCTTGTTGATTTTTTTACACACCTGTCCCTCTGCTCGCGTATCACATCAACTACCTCCGCGGGAGCTGGGAAGTTGAATGGGTGGCAAAGCCGGGAGCGGCCCACGGAGGGCGGCAGGGGTGCAGTGGGGAAGGGAGCCCACTGCGGTGGGGGAGGCAGGTGGAAGGCATCTGAGGCCTCAGGAGCAACCGGCATAGACCGCGTGGCCCCGGTGCCCGCGGCTTGGTCAGACAGGGCGCAGGGTCCTGGGCGGTGCCACGTCCCGGGTCCTGTGTCCATGACATCTCCTCCTTGTTGGCGCTGCGCTCATGTCGATGTCATAGACCAGAAGGTCCTTCTTCCCGGTGATGGAATCACAGAAGCAAAATCCCTGCGGGGCAGCGGTGGCAGGTGCAGCTGCGAGGTCGGCGGCCCCTGGCTTGCTGACTGGCGCCTGTGTGCCTGCCAGCTGTCAGAGGCGACCGTAGGGAGAGGTAGGGAAGGCCAAGGAGGGAACAGCTGCTTCCCGCTTGGAAACTCACCCCCCGGGGGGCTGGGGTCTCCTGGCGATGGACTGTTTCCTGGGCACGCTGTCTCCTCCCTGAGTCTCCGTCTCCTCCTCTGAACAGCCCGCTTTCAGCTCTACGAGGCTCTTCGACTCCTTGGTTTTGTTCCCAAAGCTCCTATTTTCCACTTTAAGAGAAGGGAAAGAGTTCGAATTTTACTCACATCCAGACCTGACTGGCAAATGCTTAGCGATCCCTCCTTCACCCTTCGATCCTCTGTGGTGAACACGCTCGCGCATATTAAAATGTAACTTTTGAGTTTCAGTGTTCTGCGCAAATGCGGCATTACCTTCCAGATTAAGTCATCTACCCGGGATCTAACTTAGGGGGTATAAAGAGCTTTCATTTAATTGCACAATAGATTTGCTTGCAAGATGTCACAGGTAGGGAGACCCGTCTAGGAACAACCTGGTGAAATGGGGAGGGGGACGCAGGGGGAAGGCGGCGACCACCCTCCACGTCACAGCAGGTACGGTCAGGACCTCCATCCCTCCGGGTGGGCCCGTGGGCTGCAGGTCCGTGGCCTGCAAGGAGGGAAGAGCCTGGAGCGGCGCCGCCATCCCCGCCAACAGGCAGCTCGCCCCCCGCACCGAGCCCGCCGTGTCCCGTCTCAGCCATTTCAGAAGCAAACAGTGAGATGGCTCGAGATGGCAGATCTGGTTTCCAACTCTACCTGCGCCCTCAGAAGGAATCATTTCCCTAGGAGTTCGTGCCTCTCGCATTTCAATTTTCCGCGGTTGATAAATCGCATTCGTCCCTTTTAATAGATGAACTAAGCGGGGACGTGAGGCTGTCGGCTGCTTCAAGGGAAACGCACATGCGAAGTAACAGGGTGGCCTTTGAAGGGCGCTGACTGGTGTGTGGCGAGTATGCCCCTGTCGCCAGGCAGGAGGATTTGCTTAGAAAAACGGTCCAGGTGCTCAGGTGTGGAGCGAGCCTGTGTCAGCTCTGGGATGCCCCCTCTTCCCTCTTCATGGGCAAGTGCCCCTTGCTGTCACCTTCTCTTACAAACCCTCGGCGGCGGCCGCACTGATGCAAAGGTGTGTGGTTTGCATCCCCAGGGAGTCAGATAAAACATCTCGTTCCAATGGCCTAGGGTGACGTCCAAACACCCTACTGATTTGTTGTTTTAAATCGCCGTGGCGAAGAGGTAGGTGGCCGCGCGCTGTCTTTCATGCACAGGGACGGAAAGCAGGCCGCCCGCCGGGTTTCTGAACGTGACGCCCCAACATATTCCTTTCATCCCTGCTGGCGGTTCTTGGTTTAGAAGGAAGAATGAAATCTTGCATGAACGACGAGCAGCCTCTCCCGTGTTTGTTAGCGGAGGCGGGAGTGAGGCCGAAGGATATCACTTTTAAGTGAAGTTTGTCGGGAGAGAAGGGGGAGCAGCCCGGACGCCGGCCACTGCTCCCACTCCTGCTCCTGCTCCAGCCGCAGGGCCGGGGCTCTGGGACCTGCCGCCTGCGTCCACACTCAGAGCACGTTTTGCCACCCTTGCTCCTGCCCTCGCTGAGTATGAGCCAGAGAGGCCAGCTCTTCAAAGGGTCCTGCGTGGGTGCCGTGGGAAGCAACCCGGGGAAACATCTTACATAGAAGATGCTGGAATCTGCCAAAGTCGTCTTGGGTGAGGGGCCTTCCGGGCCAGCAAGCAGAACCGAAGCTTTTAGGTAAAAGCTCCTCCTAGAGCCCCACAGAGAGGCCATGGCCCCACCCTGAGAAGGGCGCTACCAGGAGGTCAGGGACAGGTGTGGTGTTTCCCCACCAGGTGTGGTCAGGGACAGGTGTGGTGTTTCCCCACCAGGTGTCCCGGGCCCTGCATCCAGGGCCACCCCAGTCCTTTGCTCATCCGCTCACTCTGCAAACACAGTGGTTGATGCTCCGCACATGCGTGGTGCTGTCCCAGGCCCCGGGGACCCAGAGGAGGAAACCCAGACGTGGCCTGGCCTCCGGTGCCACAGGCAGGAGGGGATGTACTCATTCTAGGGGTGCAGAACCCAGGGCTGCGGGAGAGCAGGTGAGGTCCCAGGTCCCACCCCAGGGAAGAGCGCAGCTGGAATTTCAGCCATGGTCTGACCCCAGAGCCTTTTTTTTTTTTTTCGCTTTGCCTTATTGCCTCCTGTTTGTAACGTCCAATACACATGAAAATATTTTGTAAAGCATAGAGTGCAATACTAGCTTAGTGGCTACTCATCACGGACTTGCTGTCACCAAGCAGAAGGCTGAGCTGGGAGGGTGGCCCGTGCCCCTAGCCCCCAGTCACCTGGCATGGGGTGTCCCTACCGGCCTGGAGGCTGAGCTGACTCCCGTCTTGCAGAAAGGTGCTTCCCTCTGCCTTTGCCTAGTCTTGGCTTCTTAACGCAGCATGCCTGAGGACTCGCTCGGGCTGGGGCGGGCTGCGGTGTGTGTGCGTGTGCGTGCGTGCACACACACGTGCGGGCTTGCTCCAGGTGTGGGTCTCAGTGTTTCTCTGCAGTGTTTGCTTCGCCTCTAAATTCTCGGTCACCCTTTACTCCCAGAAGAAGAAATCCCCTCACTTTGTGCCTGCCGAGCAGATGGTTACGAGTGTAGTTAAAACCCGCTGAGGCTTTCGTCACGTCCCCGAACGCCCAAGGCGGGGAGGTGCAGGGTGTGTGAATGTGAAGTTAGATGCTTTTAAGAAAGCAAGACTGCTAATAAAATATTTTATATAAAACGTTTTACTTGTGTTCGGTGTTAAATGCTTCAAATTCAAAATGACCTGCTTCAATGTAACTCAGCAAAATAGGTTTTTAGGTTGCATTTTGAATGTATCTGTGGCATGCCCAGTAAGAGGTCTGCTTTATCACTTGGGGTGCTGGTCTAGCTCCCCCTCCCCCCCGATTGTAAACAGTCACCTTTCTCTCTCGGACACCTTCATGTTTTATGTGGGACTGTCTTCAAATTGTGTGCTTTCCCTCTGTTCTCGCAGATTCCCCTCCACCCACGTCCTCCTGCCCCCTTAATGTTGGCCACAACCTCAAAAATTTGCCAAGACCCCCACGTGCTGAGGCCTGAGTCTTCCCTTCCCGGCCCCTCCCGGCCCTCTCTGCCTTAGAGTGGTCTCGGGGGACACGGAAGCTGGCGGTGATTCCTCAGAGGGACATCCCTTGCTCCTTGCCCCCCCCCGCGTTCTAGAAGCCCACCTCTCTGGCCCGGCCTCTGTAGAGGCAGCTGCGAGCGGGAGAGCACATCTTCCCCAGGTTTGGCTCCCAGAGTGGACGTGGGCAGGACCCCGAAGGCTGCCTGTGTTATGCACCGTCTGAGCCTCCCCGGAGCCAGGATGTCCAAGGGCGGTGGTGCTTACGGCCTGGCCTTCAAACTGGTCTTCCCTCCCACCTCTGGTACACAGAGCAGAGGGCCGGGCTGGGCAAAGTCCCAGAACGGATGGTCCCAGGAGTCTCCCGAAGTGACAGGCCTGCAAAACCGGAGGGCCCCCCGCATGTGGGGCCCAATTGTAATGGCGCTGCGTGCCCAGCGGCTCCCCTGCTTCTCCTTCTGCACCTACCTGCCTCTGCAGACCAGCCAGCTGTCCTCGGCCCAGCCGACATTCACCCCGCAGTCCTTCGGGGTCTCTGTCCTCTGCCTCTCAGGTCGGGGAGATTCCTCTGGGGTAATCGGCCTCTGCAGTGCCCGTGTCCCGGGCCTCCCCGGGGCCAGCGGCAGCCAAAGGCCGGCAAGAAAGCCCACGGCGCGCTTGCAAGCTCAGCTCAGCCTGTAACATCCTAGCCTCCGGGGCAGGAGGGCGGCGTGGGGAGGGCCCTCGAGTCCACCCTTCTGCTGGTACACGTAGCTGGATTTGCGGAGAACTAACACACACTTTTCCGGTTCCTCTTTCTCACCTTTGTACAAACAGGATGGTTGAATGAACCTTAGCCCAGTTTAGTATCTTACCTCTGAACGTGCCAACTTGGAATCATTCCTCCAACAGACGTTTCTGTGGCCTCGTTGTGCACACGAGGCCAACTGAGGAAGCCCCTTTTGCATTCATATAAAGCTGGTCTGTATACGGGGCGCCTGTGAGCGTGGGTCAGGCTCAGGGCCCTTGCAGCCTCCCTCATTTCCAAAACAGGTCCCTGGTGTCAAAAAGGAGAAAACAACCTTGCCCGCTAGGTGCACGTTCTGGCCGGGCCAAAGGAGTGCCATCGGTGGGAGCAGGGCTTAGGGGCTTTTTGGTGGCATAATGACCCTTGTGAAGCTGGAGAGCCAAGAGCAGGGGCATAAAAGTGTCCTTGTTGATCACCAGCCTGGGGACGGGAGGGGGGAGCCTGCTGGCTCTGCTTTCTGAGGCTGCGGGAAGGAGCACTCACAGCCACCCGGGTCCCTCCACAGCTGGTGGCCTGGGCCTCCCCGATCTGCCCCCGCTTCCCGGGAGGCTCCCCATGACCCCACGACCACCCCCACCTGGCTTTCTGCCCAAGCCGAGGACGTGACCACTGGCACATGTGCCTTGCTCAGGGGGCTTGTGGTTTCAGAGCTAGTCTTTCAGCCTTGAAGCAGGAACACCGAACGCTGGGACCAGCACGCACCCCGGGGCCACATGACTAAGAAGCAGCAAAACTCAAAATCATGACATCTGGCTCAAGTTTTCCCAGCAGAGCGGCTCTTCCCTCTGTTTTGGAGCCGACAGTGTAAAGGGAAGAGGGAGTCCCGCTGGTCACCTTCGGGTGGCTTTGACCTACACCTTGACCGTGAATGTCAGCATGGCCCTGGTTTTGTGTCCAGGTAGATGGTTTTTCCTTCTGTTCGCTGTAGGCCACCTGCTGTTACTTGTGCTCGCGGGAGCCGCTCCCCATGCGCCGCAGGGCCGGGCCAGCTGGGTGGGATGCTGAAGGGAGGCCCCAGCAGGTGGGCGTCGGAGTGCTGAGGGTGATGCTCCCTGCTGGCCCGCCGGGTCCTGTTCTCGAGGCCCCCAGACCAGTCTCCCCTGGACAGAGGCTGCTGAAGGTCTTGCTGCCCCTACATGGGTGTGCACTTTACCTCCCACCTCCCCCACCCAGAGGGCCACCCAGCAGCAGTTCCTAGCCCAGCCGTGGGTCCTAGCCCAGCATGGGGAGCTTGCAGGAACAGTGCTTGCCCATTTCTGCAGGACAAGTTACCCAAACAACCTCCCCTCCTGGGGGGGCCTGGAAGGGGCCCTCTCCTGCTGGACCAATCAGGCCTAAGGGAGATGTGAGTCATGGGGACCGCAGGGTTAAGGTCGAGAGCCGTATACTCATAGGTTCCTGGGGGACCCCAGGCTGCAACCCAACCCGAACAGTGCCATGGGTCTCAGTTTTTCTGAAAGTATCTCGATGGTCACAATAGCTCTTTGGTTCTTATAGTTTTCCTTTTTTTTTTTTTTTTTAATTCCATCATCGTGTACCCCAGGGCTCTCTCCTCTGTGACGTTTGGAATACAGGCTGCCTGGGCTTAATCATAAACATCTCATTTTTTAAAGTTCTGGGCCAATTAAAAATGATAGAAAAGATCCTATCCTCCAAATTGCTAGTAAAACGGGCCACCAAAGCCACGCGGTGGGGGCTTCCCATTTTTAGAGTCTCACGATCCCTGGAGAGGGGGGTGAAAGGTAAGTTGCTCAACAGAACATGTATGTTTGAGAAGTTACTCCGTGTAGCCAACCCTTTTACCCCTCGTTTGTTTGTATCGCCCGCGTAGCCAGGTGGGTGCGAGAGCTGAATCTGGTGTGAACTGTTGTTGCCTTTTATTAGATGAGCAGCTCCTCAGTGTTACCCCTTGGTTATTCCAAAGCAAGAGTCAATGCAAGTAACATTTTCAAGCAGCGCGCAATCTCGTGCACACACCTGCGTATCTGATCTGTGATTGTAGACGCCCCGTTTTTTAAGACACCGTGTGGATGACTCCACAGTGATCCTGCTGTGTCACTTAGGGATACGCTGCTTGCACTCTGCGAGAGGTTCGCACCGTCGTAGATGAACACAGCATACGTATATACGTACATGCATACCTATATTTAAAAATATTTAAAAATAACGTCGGCCCTCTCGGGTACCTGTTCCAAGAGCTGTCCCACTCTCCCCAGAACAGAGACCCGAGCGGACCCTAGAATGTGAGCTTTCTAACCCTACCTTACAGGCCGTGGTCCTGTTGTGTACATTTTCTGTAGACCTGACTCCTTAGAAGATTTGTATGTGCGTTTTTTGCAGACTTGAACCTTGTTTTCTGAAATTAGATGCCACTTACGAAAATGGGACATAAATCGAATAAAGCGTTGCTATTTTCAGACTTCTGGTTTCTCGCTCTTCCTTGCTTTCCAGTAAAGCCAGGTCTCACATTTGCCGGGAGGACTTGGCCTGGGGTTTGATGGAGACTCACTTTTAATTTTTTTTTTAAGATTTTATTTATTTATTTATTTATTTATTTGAGAGAGAGAGAGAGAGAGCAAGAGATTTTATTTATTTGGGAGGGGCAACGGGAGACAGGGGGAGAATCCGAAGCAGGCTCTGAGCTGAGCCCAGAGCCCGACCTGGGGCTCGATCCCACGACCCCGAGATCACAACCTGAGCTGAAACCAAGAACTGGATGCCTAACCGACTGAGCCACCCAGGCGCCCGAGAGCCTCACTCTTAATGGAGCAGTCCCGTCGGTCGGCAATATAACAGATTTGGATTAAGTGGGGAAGAAAAGAGTGACAGTGGTGTTGTGCCAGCCCCCGCTTGTTCTGTGGGAGCACAGGGTCAAGTGCGGTTTCACGGACCATCTCATTTAAACGCCCTCCCGGGGCGGGGCCGGAGAGCCACAGCCAGACCACTTGCCTGGCACGAGGGGTGGAGGCCGAACTCCGAAGGCGACAGCCTGGCAGGGCAGCCAGGGCTCTCCATCCCTTCAGCACCCTCCCGCCGTGGGAAGAAGACACTTTGGGACCCCTGTACTAAGGAGGAGAATCCTTATGGTCACAGGAAGTGGCCGGGGAAATCCCTCCCCCATGACCAGAGGGAGTTTCTCCCAGGGACAAGATGATGGGCGGGTGACCCCAGGAGTCATCTCCGAGGGCCCCGCATAGGTCAGCGCTGGGGTTCAGGCTGGGCCTGGGTGCAGGTGTCACTCTGGGATCATCACCTGGCCGCGACTGTGAAGGGGAGGACCGGGTTACCTTTGTAGGTGTGGAGGAGGCTGTGCACGTCCAGTCCCCTCGTCCTGCCACAGCTTCTCCGTCCTCGGACGCTCCCAAACCACTTACCACCTTCCCAAAATCCCCACTCCTTCCGCACTTTTTCCTAAGTCATCTTTACTGGGATCTTTAAGTCACAAAAATTCTACGTACTCATTTTAACGAAAAATACCCAAGTGGATGATCTTGCCCGCAGCCCACCCCAGGCGCATGAGGTGCCCAGAGTCGACAGCGGAGAGCGGTGGTGCACCCACAGGGAGAGGCCACGGCACCCCGTGCCTCCAGCCCGGATATCAGTTGTGGAAAACAACTGATATCCTTACAACCTACAACTCAAATCACAGAGGCCCTTCTGGAAATACATGCACGGGGAAAGAGATCCAAAATGTGCCACAGGTCCATAGAGAGGAGGTGGGGACCTGCAGGCCCCACGCGTGCCCTCCCAACCCCCACAGGGCCCTGGGTGAGCTTTTAGGACCGTCCCACGTGGCCGGCACTCTGTCTCTTGCCCTGTGGCCTCCCGTCACACCTGGACATGGCGACTCTTGGGGCTGCAGGTGTGCGGGGGACAGGAAACCCCCACGAAGCTGCCGCAGGCCTCGGTGATGCAGTCTGGAAAGATTTTTCCAAGAGGGTCCCACCCCACCCACGGGTGCTAGTCTTCGCTGGCCCCATCGCCGTGGCCTTGGCAGTCAAAGTGAGCGCTCCTGTGGGCAGCCTTGTGCTATAGAGAGACGATGACACAAGAAATAGAGATAAAACCCTCTAAATAGAGGGACGGTCAGCCTGACGGACCTTCAGCTCCACGGATCGGCTGACGCCCCCCAGCTGTTCCCTCTCCTCTCTGCTCGCGTGCTGTGCCAGCAGCTAGCTGCGAGGCTCTGTGCTCGGGGCCCACACCCCGGGGGGTGCTAACCCGGCGGCCTGGCCTGTCCCATTGTCACCCGGGAACTGGTCCCATTTCTCCTGACCTCCCCATGCGGTTGTCAACTTTGAGAGCAGGTGGCAGAAGGATAAGGGATCCTTGCACATCCCTGGGTTGGTGAGAACCGAGGCAGGGGTGGGACGGTAGCTGTGGGTGCCCGAGGGCTCCCTCTAGCGGGCGCTGGGCTCTGGGGCTGTGCCCGCGGGCTCCTGAGCCACCTCGCCCTCCTGGAGGACAGAGCACCAGGGAGGCAGGAGTGCAGGGTGGGGGTGGGAAGAGGGGAGGAGGAGGGGCAGAGGAGGGGCGGAGGGAGCTCCAGCACCCCACAAAACCAAGGAGAGAAGGGCTGCAGTGACCAGGCCAACAGGTGCAAAGGCAGCGGCCCGGTGAGAACTGGCTCATAATTCTGGGGCCCTGAGCGTCAGAAGGCGGAGGTGTGTCCACCTGGACGGGGACAAGCCCCGGGCTCATTTAATGTGCAAATGTGCCCTAAGTGCACAATTCACTGCTTTCCAGGGTCTCACAGAATCCTGCCCCTGCTACCGCTCTCCGGTTCCAGAACATTCTCGGGGGCCCCAAGACAAGCCCATCAGCAGCAACGCCCCTCCACCGCCACCCCCAGCCCCCCAGCTGTCACTACCCTACCCCGCCCCCCGCCCGCCTCCGTGGCTGTGCCTGTTCTGGGCGTGTCATGCAGATGCAATCACCCAGGTGTCGCCTTCCCTCTGCAGAAAGCACACGTCGCTTTCCAAAGCAACACACAAGATACAAGAAGGATCACCACCGTGCAGAAGGGTGGGGACCCCCTCCCACCACGGCCCCGAAGTCTTCAGGCCGACCCCGGGGTGCTGGCTCTGACCTCCCGGGTTTCCCCGAGCCTGCATCTTGCTGGCACCACCATTAAACACCCTCTGATGAAGCCATGGCCGTTGTCCTCAGTTTGGCCACAGGGACGTCGAGGATCAGGGGGTGCCTGACTCTTTGCAGAGCATGACCGCACCTCTCTAACCCTGAAGCCCAGAGGTCTGAGGGGGAGAATGTCCAGCCCCCGAAGGGCCTCAGAGCAAGCACACAGTGAGGGAGAAGTTTCCGGAACGACTGCTGTGCCACGCGCCCACCCTCGAGTCCATCCCCAGAATCTGGCGGAACCAGAGGCCACACGGCTGACCGCCGACCCCAGCTCTGCCCCTCGGGGTCCAGCATGACTCCCGTGCCGGGCTGCTCTTGCCCCAGAAGGGACTGGTCTAAGGGGCTCCCGGGGCTGCCCCAGGCCTCCTCCGAGCTTGGCGCGTCCACCCCCCTCCGCTGCGCTCCAGGCGCCAGGCACCCCGCGGTCTTGACACTCCCCGCTCCCCTCATCTCTCGCCCACCCCCTCCTGGGCTTCCCCCTTGGGTCCGTTGCCAGCCGGACCCTGGGGGCTGAGCGTGAAGCAAAAACCCTCCTCTTTATGCCTTTGAAAGTTGAAGGGTTCTTCGAACAAGGGATGAATCCCCCCATTCGGGGACAACAGAGCCACGCGGTCTACGCAGGAGCCGCAGCCGGACAAGGAACGTCGGGGCCACACTTTTAATGCCCCGCCGGACTCGAGAGTGGGGGACGGGGGTGGGGAGGCACCTACACATCACAGGAAGGAATATGAGGTTTGATGGCCCCAGCGCGTGTGCGACGGGGGCGGAGAGCCCAGCATTTACCCCCCCCCCCCCCCCGGTCGCAGCAGCAGCAAATCAACGTCCTCATTCCGTGGCTTCTGGGAGGTTCTCCGTACGTGTACCCCGTGCACATCAGTGAGGAAGTTATTCGACCTCGAGATGATCCTGGGTCCCGTGGGACCCCATTCATTACGCGAATTCACTCAGGGCCACGGATGGCTGCGTAATTGAGAGGCGCTCTGACCAGCAGGTGGAAGCGGAGTGGGCGCCGTCTGGGGCCCCCCCACCCTGGGGTCAGCTGAGCGGCCAGGGTGCCCGATGGCGCCACGGGGGGCTCGTGCTGCCCGAGGCCCCACAAATGCACCCCGGCAAGGCTGTGTCCTTGGGCAAATTTCTCTCAGCTTCGTCCCTGGTAAAGGGAGAATAATATTCGATTTCTCGGTGCAGTTTGGGGAAAAGGGACAGAGAGTCTCCAGTCCACGCTGTCGCACTTCGTAGCCCCCGCCACCACCCGTTTTAAAACTGGTTAACTCTCCCTTGTGTGTTCTATGAACCTCGGCTGTCCCCAGCCAGGAACACTGTTTAAAAATCCCAAGAAAGGGCAGCCCCGGTGGCCCAGTGGTTCAGCACCGCCTGCAGCCCAGGGCTTGATCCTGGAGACCCGGGATCGAGTCCCGCGTCGGGCTCCCTGCGTAGAGCCTGCTTCTCCCTCTGCCTGTGTCTCTGCCTCTCTCTGTGCCTCTCATGAATAAATAAATAAAATCTTTGAAAAAAAATTTTTTAAATCCTAAGAAAGACTCCGCACCCCCTTGGAGACCCGCGACCCCGGTCCCGCAGACCGCAGGGGGCAGAGCTGGGCTCTGGGGGGGCTTTCGGCTTCTGGCAAGTTGAGTAATCAGAAGTAATCGCTGGAGCCGAGCTTGTCTGCATTTCAGCTCGTGCTTTTAAACCTCGCGGGTTATTCCCGGACCTTTACACAAGGTTGAGTTTGGAACACAGCAGGTGCGTGACTCCCTCCGGCGTCCGCTGCGGCCGGGAACGGGAAGCAGACGGGGTGGCCCGGCTGTGGCAGGCGCCCTAACCCAACCTCGCTCTTCCAGAAGGGTTCGGGCCCTGCACGGCCTCACGGGCCAGCCTTGCCGGCTGCAAATTCCCGACCGAGATACTACGAGATACTACGTGGCTGTTTCCTCCTCCAGAAGTGGGGGTGGTAACCAATCCCCCCCACCCCCCGATTCTGCGGGCTCCTCGAGGAGCGTTCGGAGAGTTAGCAAATGCCAGGTGCTCGGTCGGGGTCTGACACCTGCCGGGATGTCCCTGCCAGGTGCTCAGTCAGTCGTGCCTCTACCCGCCTCACTGGGCACCTGCCGCGGTGCCCCTGGCAGGCGGCACCACCATGAGAGGGTCGTACGGGGGTGGGGTGAGGGGAGCCCAACACCACACCCCTGCAGCCCAACCCACCCTGCCCTGCCCTGCCCTGCCGCAGGGAGCCCCGTCCCTCTCCAGATCCCTCCTGCTGCCCTTGGGATCTCTATTGTTGAACTTGCAGCCTCCCCCTCGCAGGCCCCTGAAGGTAAATTGGGACCAGGGTATCCAGTCCCGTGAGCTGAGGGCTTGCCAGGGTCCTGGCTTCCACCAGGGGGTGGGTCCTCTTGGCTAGCCCTGCGGGGGGGGCTTCTCAGTGGGTCCCAGATGGCAGGGGTGGGTGGTGTGGACTTCTGCAAGCCTCCTCCAAACACCTGCTCATCTTGTCCCTCTGGCTTCCCCTGGGGGCTCCCAGGACATTTGGGGTGCCCTCTAGAACCTTCTGCAGCCTGCAGGTTAGGTGGAGCTGCCTCTAGCTGTCTCTGGAGGATGCAAAGCAGCCACAGCTACTTACTGAGGGCCCTGGAGCCACCTGCCTCTTTCCCTGCTTCCCCCAGAGGCTGCCCCACCCAGGAAGGAACGTGCTCCTCTAGCCTGAGAGCTGGGGAGTGTGTGCAGACCCTGGAGCCAGACTCTGGGCTCCTGTCCCCCTCTCTGCTGTGACCTTGGGCGCTGGGCCTCCCCTTCTCACTTATGATCCATACCTCAAAGGGCTGCCTTGGGGCTCCGTGGGGTGCAACGTGTGGATCAGGGCGGCCCCACAGCACTGAGCCTTCCTTAAAGGAGCGCCAGCTGCTCTCTTATCACTTGTTGGGGGCAGGGCACCCTGTGCTCCCCAAGACCCTCCTTCCCCGCAGTCTGGTTCTTTCCCCCGGCACAGAGGACACCTCTGGGGGTTGGGACATGGAGGGCATGGGTTCGGCTCAAACACGGGAAAAGGAGAATGAGGAAGAACTTTGACATTTGGCAAACATGAAGTGTCCCCTTCAGGGACAGAGACTGGAGGTGGGTTTGTAAACGCAGCGGTGAGGGAGAGCTGCCGACACCTGCGGGGATCATGGTCCTCGGGCCGCACCTTGACACCCGGGTCAGGTCTTGGAACGAGCCCTGTGGTAGGCACAGTAGTGGTGTTAGTGGGGAGAGAAGGAGGACGGGGAGAGGGAGGGATCACAGTGCTTTAGGGCTTTCCCCCGGCTCCATCCCAGCTCTGGGGTGGGAGCCGGGGGGAGGGGGAGTGGGGGGGGTGGGGGGGGTGGAGGCACAGACCCAGCTTCAGACCCCACCTTCCCAGGCGCCTGCCTCTGGGTCCTCCAGCAGGGTGCTTGGGTGGGCTCAGGCTCGGCAGGGTGGGCCGGGGGCACATGACACCAGGGTTTTCCCCACTGGGGCTCAGCAGCTGTGGGGATACTGGGGAGAAATGGATTGTTTGGGGGAAGAGGGAACAGAGCCCCTGAACGGGAAGCACAGGTGCAGAGTGATGGGGCCGGTGCGAGCCAAGGTCATGTTATCCCGGCTTCTGTGAGCCTGGGGACCCTCCCTCCTCTGAACTGGGGAGGGGAGGAGGGGGCTTTAGGGAGGTTGTGCAAGGGGAGCCAGAGAATTTGCACGCCTTTGGGATTTTATGAGTTCAAAAACCGTGCTCCAGGTTTAAGACAGAAAGGATGGGAACAAACAGAGGCCAGAGAGGCAGGGGTCTCCTGGGGCTGCTCTGCTGGGGACTGGGCAAGAGGAGGCAAGAGGCGTCCCAGGGAGGTGAGGCTCATCCCAGCAGAGGCCACCTCTTCGTATCAAGGACTTCAAGGATCTCCTGGAGGGAGGTTATACTTCATAACTTAATACTTCGTAACATGCGTAAACACAAAGTTTTGAAAAAATAAATATGCGTCATGCCCTATAAACTAGAAGTGAAGGGAGAGTAATGATGGAGGGAGCGACCCTACGTGTTTCTGGGACGGCGCGGGAGGAGGTGCGGGGGTGGCTCGCCCCGCACAGAGCCGCCCTCGGCGGCGAGTGCTCCCCTAGGAAGGCAGGCAGCCCCCCACCCACCCCGGCGGACAACGCACAAGCCATGAGGGCCCCGTCCCTGGTGGTGACGTGTTTGAGATGATTCCTCTTGGCCAAAGTTCCAAACTCCGCGAAGCCTTCCCTCGGGTCGCATGATGCTGCATCCTGGGAGATCCTGGTATCTCCAAACTTCGCAAAACCCCAAACCACAACTTGGCGTTTGGATTGAAGCAGAAGAAGTTTCTAGGGTCAAAGTCATTGTAAATAGATCTGTGGCTGCCCTGAGTATCCAGCAGGGAGTCCATAGGTGACCCTGGCACCCTGCAGCCCCCTGCCCTGTGTGGCTCTCAGCCCACTGGATGCCAATAGTGTCCCCCTCTCATCCGATACCCGGAAACATGCCACAGATTTCCAAACATCCCCGACAGTGTGAGGGCCCCACTGAGGACCACTGGTCAAGACCATGTGTCGCTGGGCCCCCATCAGCCCACCAAGCCTTCATCCTGTGTCTTGGTGATCCCCTCCTGCCAAAGACCACAGGAACTTGGTGAGCCAAGGGACACCGTGCATCCCGGGGCATCTATGTAAGACGATGTTAGAAAGGACGAACTCTAGGACTTGGGTGTGTGTCATGTGATTCGGGAGATGCTCAAGGACACGGGTGCTGGTGGGAGGCAGAGGTAGCTGAGAGATTGAGTATCTTAATATATCTTATCTAGAAGGGGGTGGGACGAAGCCAGGCAGGAGCCAGCAGAAGGGGCTGGTGGGCCCTGGGTTCGGGTCAGGTCATCCAGGCTGGGGTAGTGACTGGGGGTGTCTCCCTCCTTCAAGACCAGTGGTCTGGCCAGGACTTGTTTGCAAGAACACCACAGCCCCCCGACCATGGGCTCCGGACAGGGCTAGGTGAGGCCTGAAATTGAAGGGGGTCCCTGAATCTCAGCAATCAGGATAAACAGTGTTTTCGTGGAGTATTTTTTTTAAGTGGCTTGCAGAGTCCCCAGATGTCCATGGTATTTATGGGGACAAGTGAGCCACAGGTTTTGCTTGCTCCTCTGGTTCTTGACACCGGCTGGAGAAGAGTCACAGTCTTTAAGTCGGGGTCAGGATCTGCCTCTTGAACTTGGAGACCCCGTCCTTCCCGACCACCCGCTTTGTGTCCATTGTGGGGTGTCTGCACTGCACAGGTGGAGGTGCCCGGCTCCTCTGCCTGGCTGGAAGGGGCCAGGGCCGGAGCCGGGACCTACCCGAGGACTGAGGTTTGCCAGGCCTCTGAGGCTTTTGGAAGCTCCCCAGATGACTGTAACATCCACGTTCATTCCTCGAGGTATTTTTGAGGCTACTAGCTTGGGGTGGGGGAGTGCAAGCATTCACGCTGCTTGGAACCCCCGGAGCATGAACTTGCAGGAGGACCCTCTGTGTTCCCTGCAGGAACCACAGAAAGAGAGGTCTGGGGAGAGAACTTTGAGTCCCAGGATGAGACAATTAAGCATCACCCCCAACCCAGATGATTCCCCTGAGCAGGGAGGTCATGGGAAGGAGGCCCCTGTGCTGGGGGGTGAAGGTTGTTTCCCCCTCCGAGTCTGGCCTGGGGTCTTCCCAAGTTGGCTGGGAAGAGCCCTCAAGACCTGAGCGCCCAACAATGGGATAGAAGACATCGCTTGGGGGTGGGGGTCGTGGGCAGGGCCGCCCCCCCCTTGGTGGTGCCTGCAGTCAGGCGGAGAAGGGTGGCTCTGATCTGGCCACCGAGTGAGGCATTGACAGCGGTGTCTGACGGGCGACGGAGGCTCGGTGGCTCTCCTGGGCGGCAGGCTGCATCCAGGAAGGGTGGGGTGCAGAGGCCTGGGGACCCTCGGGCCTCCACGGGGTCAGCGGCTGTCCCTGTCACCGGCCAGGCCTCGACACCCCCCGCCCCCCACTCAGCAGGTATGCGGCCAGGCCTGGCAGCCACAGGGCTCCGGGGGCCCTTGTGGTCACCGGGAGGTGAGCCTCTTCTGAGGGCCTGCCAGCCGCAGGGCGAGAGGACCCAGCAGCTCCTGGTCACCCAGAGTGCTCCCTGGGATGCCCGGCCTTTGGGATACTGGTTCCTCAGCTGTAGGTCATGGGCCTGGGTCATCCTCCATGAAGCCAGGACCCAGGGGTGCCCAGGGACATGGGAACACGCGCTGAGAGCCGCAAGCAGGGAGGTGGCCCTGCGGTCGTCTATGGACACCCGGAGTGGGTCCGGGGGAGCCACGGAGCACAGACACTGACTCAGGACTGTTGGAGAGGAAAGACAAGGGAGGGGACCCCTCACTGGGAGGACGTGGTATGGCCGGCGCATGGTGACCAGCAGCTGGGGGACGGTGCCAGCCAGGCCCAGGCATGAGGACTTGCCCTGGGGGAGAAAATGCTCTCCCACCGGGGCCTCAAGCGACACATCTGCCCACCCGATACTTTTCCACTGATGGTAGAAACCTGACCCAGCACACACAGGGCGGCGAGGGCCAAGGTGACCTATCTGGAACATGCAGGAAGCATTGCTGTAACTGAGGAAGGGACGGGGGAGGAAGGTGGGCTCCCTGCTGAAGATTCTGGGGGGACCCTGTCCCTCCGGTGGCCCTGCTGGGGCAGGTGGGAGGACGGTGGAAGGAGGAGTCTGGATCAGGGTAATTCTGGGAGGTACAGGGTGGGGGGGCTGTCACCGTTGCTGAGGCCGAGGTGCAGGAGGGCAACAGAGCCCCCCGCCCTGGAGGGAGGGCGCGGGGTGGGTATCAAGGGGGACGGTGACAGCACAGCACAGTCCCCTGGCCTCAGCTAAGATCGGGCCTGGCCTCAAAGGCTGGGCTTGGTCTGTGAGGAGAAGGGGACACAGAGGCAGAAAGAGGGGGGCACGTCCAGGTGAACGCTGCTCGGGGTAGCAGCATGCCCAGGGGAGGGAGGAGGCTGTGCTTTGCATGCACCAAGTGGTCTGAGATGTTTCCAGAAACGTTCACTCCCTGGGCCTGGGCATGAGAAGGAACACACAGGGCTTTGGATTCAGAGGCCAGGGCGTCCTGCCGTGGCCCCCGCACCGCAGACCCCATTGCACGGGCCTTTTCGAGTCTTTCTCCTTATGGTTCCTCATCCGTGAGGCCGGGGTCATAATATCTCACTTCCAGGGACATGCTCAGCTCCGGGAACCCGGCCCCAGGGGCTCCAGAAACGCAGCCTGTGGTTCTGATGGGAGCTGGTGCCTGTTTTTCGGTAGGAGGAGGCCTCCGACCAAGAAGCCCCGCTTCCGTCGGGCTCGGAGGAGCACGCGGGGAATCTCCGGCCGCGAGAGGCCGGCAGCACAGGCAGCTCTCGGGACTCCCCGCAGGCCGGTGCGTGGGGAGCTACGCGGCCCAGAAAGTCAGCGACGGGCGCAGCAGCCTGCATCTAGGGGGTCGTGAGGCCTCCGCGAGAACCCGAGACAGAATCCTCGCGGTGAGACTAGCTCATTTCTTCACAAAGCCACATCCGTTTTCAGAGGAAAAAAAGTAAAAGGAGGCCACCAAGGGGTCACCGGTGCTAGACTTGATTTGCAAATAAATCCGGAAAAAGTGCCAGTTGGAAACATGGCTTTATTGGTTTGCTCTCTCCGCGAAGGAAGACATGAATCCTCTTTTTTTTTTTTTTTTTTTTTGGAAACTTACATTTGAAATGCCTTTTCGGAATTCGCAGGGGGCGGTTGGCCTACTGAAGAGGCTGCTCGGCCTCCCTGCCTCCCTCCGCAGGGCTTGGTCTGAGGCCTCTGACAGCCTCACGCAAACGATGCAGCTATTTAGGGATCACCTCGCAGTTCCGAGGCCCCCCCAGGAGGGAGGCCCTGGGCTGGAGGTGGAGGTGTTCCTACCCCCTCCAGCCACCCCCAGGTGGCAGAGGCTGAGAAAGGAGGTGAGGCTGAGAAAGGAGAGCCGCTTGGGAGAAATAAAACACAAGAGCATCGAGTCTCAGGAAGGAGGAACTGCCCTCGTGCTGAGTACGGGGATCTTTATTCATTCAGACATCAGGCCCCAGGAGCTAGCTTTGGCCAGGAGCAGGGTGAGAGAGAAGCAGGGATGAGCCAGGGGACAAGGTGGGGCATCCCGGAGAGGGGGAGGTCGCTTCCCAGGGTGTCCAGGGCCGAGGGCGCGTTGCTTCAAAATCTGCATTCTGGAAACAAAGCACAGGCTTGCATCCCCACGACCTGCCTCGGCTCCACCCACCGGGTGCCTGGCTTCTCAAGGTCAAGACAGGCTCCAAGGTCAGGGCCTGGGGCTGCATTCACCCAGAGTCCAACCTTGTCCGGGAAAAGTGTTTGAGTGTCCAACCTTCCGAAGAAGAGCCCACCGGAACCTAGGGGCTCGGGCAGGTGATAGGAGAGATGGGCCTCAGCAGGGCGGCTGCCAGCCCCCGAAGGAGAAGGGGTAGGACCCTCAGCCCCCACCCCACACGGAGGGGCCCCAAGGAATGAGGAGAGCCAGCAAAGAGGCAATGGACAACCCCTTCCTGGTCCCAAAACCTTATCTGGGCCTCTGCCTGGATTTGCCAGGAAGGGGTAGGAGGCCCGGGGCACTGGGCCAGGGGGCGGGCATCATCGATGGAGATTCGGGGGGTGGCTCGCATTGGCTGCAAGGCGGCCCCATTCCCTTATCACCCTGGGACAAAGGGCGGGTACTGACTCCAGGAAGGGACCTACTTCCAAGTAGGGGCCTGTGTCCTTAGAAGGCATTTGGACTGCCAGGTGGCTTATAGCAGGCCTCACCCCCGAGATGTTGGGGCGGGGGGTGCTGACGGAGCCAGGGTGGCACCCACCCGCATGCGCCGACACCTGCTCACGGCGGACAGGGGGTGTCCTGCCCCCGCTGCACCACTGAGGCACTGGGGTCTGGGATCAAGTCCCGCATCAGGCTCCTTACGGAAGCCTGAATGTCTCTGCCTCTCTCTCGCTGTCTCTCTCATGAATAAATTAAATCTTTAAAAAAAAAAGAACAGGGCGCCTGTGCCACTCGGTGGAGGCGGGGCGGGGGGAGACGGTGGGGTGTGGACGGGCACCCGGCTCCGTGCCCGCTGCTGCACCGTCGGCCCTGCCAGGACCACGTCACAAGGGCAGGGGTGTGTTTGCTGAATGCGGCTGCAGGCATTGGCCCGGCCTCCCAGGCCTGGGCATTTTCCATTTCCCTCCAGGACAGTCTTTTAACTAGTTCCCTCGACGTTGTGCCTTGACTTTGAACATCTTTTTGGAACAGCTGCTATTAGATTGGGCACAAACCTCTCCGCAGAGGGACAGCTGGGACCGCCACGGGCCGCCGACTGCCCTGGGCACGACTCCTCTGACCGAGGCCTCCACCGCCGGACAAGCCGCGGCGCTGGGTGTCCCACCCGGGCGTGCGTGGCTTCCTGGGGACCTGGGGGCTCCCCCCTGGGGCCGCTTACCTGTGTCCTGCAACGGCTTGAAGCACCAGGGCACCCCATGGATGCTGGAGTCGAAGCAGCAGCCCCGATTGACGCACTGCTCGGAGGTGATCTCGGGGTAGCCGCAGTCCACCCTGTCCTTGGGCGGCACCTCGCACAGGTTCGTCGCTGTCCCAAACGACACCCGGTCAGCACCCGCAGCCCTTGCCGGCCTGGGTCGGTCTGCTGACTTCATCTTGTGAGCACGCAGCCTCCCCCAGCATCTGGGGTGGAGGCACAGGACCCCGGTCCCACCCCGGCATCTGCTTGAGGACGACCCTCGCCCATGGACGGTTTCACATGCTCGGGGGGAGCTCTGGCCTCTGCCAGGGCGCCCCTCGCACTCGTGTGCCCCCAGGGCCCCGTCGGGGAGCCCACGGGGCTGCGGTTCCCTCCAGCTGGCAGGAACCCCTGGAAATCTGGGGGCCCCTGAACCCAGAAACAGAGTTCCCCTTCACTGATCAATAAAAAACTGTCCCCTTAAAAAAATGAATAGTATAATAGGCGACACCCTCAAAACAGAAGACCACAATGCGAGCTATTTTTTGCCTCTTTTCTGTGTCCCCCTGTCCCCCATTTACTCGGTTTGTCACACCTTCCCAGCACATCCTTCCATCCTCAACTCTTGTGTCTCAAGCAAGCCTATGTTGGCTCCAGTTCTGCAACGTCTGCCTCGTTGCCTGACGGGATTTTTCTTAGGAAAACAGAAACCGCAGGAGATCCCCGAAATCCTCTCCTATCTCTGCTACCCGGAAAATTCTCGTTCCAGCGGCTCCGAACGTCGCTCCCACTGGGACCCCCGAGACGGTGTGGCGTGGTGGGGGCATCCCGGGCTACAGCAGGTGCACGGCTCCCCAGGTGACCCGGGGGGCACCCTGGCTGGGAACCACTGCCTCTGGCACCTGATAAGAGCCGCACCCTAATTTCTTCAAACTTGGGTCGATGGGATAGTCACGCCCCCACCCCCACCTGCAGGCACAGTGCCCGCGCTGAGTGAAAACTGCCTGCGTGTACCGAAAATGTTCTGGAAGAAACTGCTTCCACCGGTCTTTCTGTTCCATAAACGTGCCAGCACAGCGCACAAAGACCTCTATGGTAATTCAGAAATCTGAGGCCGAGGGCGATGGGGCAATAGGGTCGGCAGCGGCTGCCAACAGGCCGGTCAGACCTGGGTTCTAACCCGGTTCCAGCCCTGCCCGGGAGGGCTGCCCACAACCAGTCACTCGCTTTCTGAGCCTCAGTTTGCTTGTCTGTAAAATGGAAACAGCAAGATCCAGTTTGTGGTGCTATTGAGAGGGACCGTGTGCATCCAGTGAATGGCAGTTACTAACGGACGAGGGGGCTTGGTCACCTTGCCCCGAGCCCCCACGAGGCCCCCCGAGCCTGGGCCCTGTGCCCCTGCCCTGCTCCTCTGTCCCCACTCTGCCACCAGCCCCCTCCTTCCCACGGAGTGGAGAGGAAGTCCGAGCAGTACTCACCCAGGCCCTGGTAAGCCACTGCCAATCTGGAGGACCCCAAGACCAGGACCACCACCAGCAGCCAGAGCACTCTGGCCTCCATGGTCACGGGTGGGCTCTGGGGACCCGACCGCTCAGAGATCGTGCCGCGTCGGCCCAGAAGACGCATTTATACCCTTGTGTTTGCCCAGGTCCTCTGGCTTCTGTTTGTCTGGGGACGGCCCTTCCCTCTGGCTCTGGCCGCACCTACTTCTCCCGGCGCAGGGCCCTACAGCCCCCAGCGGCTCGTCTTCCTGAAGGCAAGAGGCAGTCCGACCCCACGGCGGTAGCAAGCAGCGGTGGGGCCAGACTCCAGTCTCTGGGTTCACTCCTCTCCGGGGAGCAGGGCTGTGGGTCCAGGCTCGGCCAGCCTCGGGGAGAGGATGAAGTCTCAGTTCAGGGCCGGACAGTGGCCAGCAGCCCAGGCAGGAGCAGTCCAGGAGGCTCCCTCCTCACTGAGCACAGCGCCCGGAGTCCCAGACCGGCCTTGGGGACTTGAAAAGTCGGGTCCCGCCGGCGAGTCAGGCACACCGCACACCCGGAACTCGTTTCCTCCTCGAAATTCTTAAAAATCCCGTCCTTTCTGTTTTTATTGTTGACAGCAAGATTTATTTTTAGCATTAAGTACACTTTCATAAACGTCTTCAGTAAACTTACTCAATATTTTAATGAAATTCAATTTAATAAATTGTAATATTTTGATAACAAGAGGATGAAGGCAGTGGGTTTTGAAAAAATCAGACAATACCAAATAAAGCCCTCCCCTGTCTAGAGATACCTGTGTTTAACACTTCTTTCTTTCTTTCTTTTTTAAGATTTTATTTATTTATTCATCAGAGACACACACAGAGAGGCAGAGACACAGGCAGAGGGAGCAGCAGGCTCCCTGCGGGGAGCCCGATGCAGGACTCGATCCCAGGACCCCAGGATCACAACTTGAGCCGAAGGCAGATGCTCAACCACTGGGCTACCCAGGCAGCCCTGTGTAACACTTTCTTAGGTGTTTTTCCAGAAAAGTTTTCTCCAGATCCAAGCACGTTTTCTTTTTCTCTTTTTCTTTATCTTTTCCAAGCACATTTTTAACCCGAATGAGAACTTACGAGACACATTTGCTCATCCGCCTTTTTTTTTTAAATGAAGGGCATATCCTGGAAATTATTTTATCACAACCTATCAAAACGAGATGGGAATAATTATGCTCATGGTCCAGAGAAATGAACTGAGGCTCACAATCTAAGGTGCCGTTGGGGCTTCCTCTCATGGACCAGGCGGAGCTAGGATCTGGAAGCAGGTGCACCTGGCTGGTCACCTCAGCACCCAGGTAGGGGGTGCGGGGTTGGGGGGGACCTGAAGCACCCCAGAGTTTGTCCACAGAGCTGTCCTCCACGCGGTGACTGAGGGGCCTGGCTGTGCTCGCGTTGGCAACGGGGGTTGGGTCCCACCTTGTGACAGCCCAGGCCTAGCCCGTGAGGACCCAACCCTCTCCACCTGGTTTGCACCCCTCTTGCAAGACAAGTGCAGGCTGACGGCAGAGCTCTGTCTGTGTTGTCTTAAGGCCTGGCTTTGCGCCCCGCAGGAGAGCGTGCACTGACCTCACAGATGACAGGAGCTGCGTTATTAAAAGATCATTGTAGAGAAAATCCCCGGGAGCCTCTTCTGGATGGACCTCTGCCTTCCCACTCCCCACAACATCCTCGGGCCCGGCAGGGTCATGGAGCTGAGTCAGGTCCCAGGAAAGTGGAAACACCCCAGAATTGGGCTCAGAAGGGACAGCTGTTTGAAGCTGCTGGAGTGCCCCAGTCTCCACCCAACCGCACTTGGGATCCTCTGGGGAGAAGGAACCGTATGGGCGCTGTCCCTCCCGGAATCTTCCCTGAATCCTCCCGGAGTCTTCCTTGAATCCTCCCCGAATCTTCCCCGAATTCTCCCCGAATCCTCCCCGGCAGCCAGCGCCCAGCCACCACCGCAGAGAAAAACCACCCGGCCTTTCGCTTCCGTGAACTCAGTTGATGTCAACTGAGCCTGGGGCTTGGAGGGCTGAGGTGATAAACCCCTGCCCTTGGAGAGCCCCCCGTGGGGAGACAGGGTCGTGTGGGACTTCCGATGGGAAGCTGACAGGTTTGGTCCCAAGTCACTTTACCGCCTGGGCCCCAGTCTGCTGTCCTGTCACACACACCCCGCTCCCAGGGCTGCATGAGGGGGACACGCAGAGTGAGTCGGGCACCTGGGGACATCCGTCCGTCCATCACCTGCCGGGTGACCTGGACCCTCGGGTTTGATGGATGGGCAGCCGAGGCACCGGGGGCAGCAGGGCTTGAGCTGGGCTGCCAGCCGGGGACAGCACAGACCTCTCGGCGGCCAGCGGGCCCGAGCTGGCCCGTGGGGACTAGAGCGTTGGGGAAGTGTTTGTGGGGGGAAGGTCCTGTGTGTTTGTCTCCTCTGTTCCAGCAAACTCTCCAGCCAGGGGCAGAGGATGGGGTCTCAAGGCCCCACTGTGCCTTCCAGAGCTCACAGGTCTGTAGCCTTCTCCAGCCTCCCTGCTGACCCTGGGGGGTTGGGGAGCTCATCTTCCAGGAATGAATGAAAACCAGGGCCAGAGCTGCAAGCCCAAGGACTGTCACCAGCCCCACCCTGACTAGTGGGTGCCTGTGCGCCCCTAACTCCTCCTCTCAAGCCTTCCCTCTGCCACAGTCTCTCTGGCCATGTGTCTGGACTGTCCTGGGACCTGCCCCTCCGAATCCCTCCCACCCTGAGCTTTGTGTGCTGGTGTCCCAGGGAAGGTGTGGTTCTCCCGGAAGCTCCGAGCAGCGGGTGGTCTGGCCCTAAGCACTGGGGCTGCACAACCTCCCACCCGCAGAGTGCATGGCCGATGGCATGTCTGTGTCACAAGGAGGGACTGAGCGTGGATGCAGGGCAAGTGCTCAGTCTTCTAATGTTGGACCCTAAGGACCAAGCAGAGCCCCCCGACCCCAGAGCCCACAGGCCAGTGAGGCAGAGTAAGGCTTGACATGGGGATCGCGAGGCAGCGTAGTAAGGCTTCTCTTTGCGAGTGCAGTCTGAACTGGGTCTTGAGGGGTGAAGAGGAGTTCCCAGGTGGGTGAGGGTCAGAGGGTGTTCTGGGCAGGAACAGCTAACACTCAAACACAAGAGTCGGCGTGACCTACACAGGCTTACATATTCTGTGCTGCCTCTCGGCTCCCTGAGACTGTCACTTTTGGTGATTCAAGGCAGCAAAGAGCCAGATGGAGGGAAAAGATACACAGCCCGGTTAATCGGCACACCTAGGTTAGCCCTGGGATCACACACCTCCCTGGGGAACCTCCTATTGACCTGCTGTCACGCCGTTCTGCAGCTGCCCTGGGTGTGGGCACCTCCCTCTGTGCTCTTGCACAGAACTTCCTCCTGCTTTCTGGAGAGGGGCTTTCAGACACTTCCTGGAGGCTCCTGTCTTTGGTGTGGATAAATGGAGGGGTAGCTGGGGGGCACTGTGCAGTTGGCTCCCCCACCAACCCTGGAAGAGGGGACGGTAGAGGACAGAGGGCCCTGGTGAGTCAGAACACAGGCCCTGAGCCCCAGGACCCCCCTCACGGGCCTTGTGCCTCCCGCCCCCAGCACTGGGCCAGTGGCTGTCCTACTATATACGGGCGCATGTGACAGCCCCTGGGTTTCAGAGGAGCCAATGTTTAGACCAAAGCCTACTGCTGGTGGTTTCTTTTCTTTTCTTTTTTTTTTTTTTTTTAAGATTTTTATTTATTTATTCATGAGAAACACACAGAGGGAGAGAGGAACAGACAGAGGTACAGGGAGAGGGAGAAGCAGGCTCCATGCAGGGAGCCTGACGTGGGACTTGATCCCAGGTCCCCAGGATCACACCCTGGGCCGAAGGGAGTGCTAAACCCCTGAGCCACCCGGGCTGCCCCTGCTGGTGGTTTCACCATAGTTGGCCCGACTCCAGAGCTCCTTTGGGTTTGGGGGCTGTTGCATCAGCCCCAGCTGCTGTGACAACCAGGAAAGTTTCCCAGGAATGAGTGAGCTGGTGACCAGGACACCAAAGGAAGAGCGATAAGTTAGAAATAAACAGAGCTAATAGCCAGGGAGCAGATGTGCCTGGGGGCGCCAGGCCCCTCATTGACAGCCCCGCCTTGCAGACCCGGATGGGCCTTTCTTGAGCAGCTGGACCAGCTCCAACAGGAAGCCCGGGCTCTGGCAGTGCATTGACACGGGGCATGGGACATGGAGATGCCCCCGACCTGCACCTGTTGCATGCCGGCCCTTGGCACTGCGCTGAGCCGTGTCCCAGGAGGACAGCCAGGGAAGGCGGAAGATGGTCCTCTGCCAGCTGCGCTGGGCAGCCCCTGTGCTCTCGGGTTTCAGATTTCTTCCCTGTGAATCAAGCCATTGTCACCAAGTGACTTCCCAGTGTGCTGGAGTGGAGACTGTCCTCCCAAAATCCATATCCTCCCTGGAACCGCCGGGCATGGCCTATTTGAAACTGGGTTGTTGCAAGTGTAAGTACTTAAATTAAAATGAGGTCAGACAGGAGTGTGGTGGCCCTTAGTCCAATATGGTTGGTGTCCCCAGAAGGACAGAAACACAGACATGCAGGGGGACAGCATGTGATGATGGAGGGCCCGGTGGGCGAGATGCAGCGAAGAGCTGAGGAGCCCCCCAGGACTGCCTGCAGCTGTGGGAGGTGGAAGAGGCAGGAAGGACCTTCCTCCAGCGCCCTGGCGGGAGCACAGCTTGTACCTTCATTTCAGACTTTGTGGCCCCCGCACTGTGAGGGAGGGGCTCTCTCTGCGGGAACCACTAGTCCGATGACCTTTGCTATGGCAGCCCCAGTGCACACGAGGCGCATTTAGCCCAAGAGCTACCTTCACTTGGGTTTTCTCGCAAAGGTGGCGGTGGGGGAAGCACCCAGGGAGAGACCCGGAGAGCTGGGGCCCCGGGGACCTTCCCCTTTCCCACCCTGACCGAGCTTCCCATGGCCTCTTCCTGGTGCTCAGGGCCCTGCCCCCCCAGCCCCGTCCGCTGTGCCAACCACACGCCCACGCTTCCATCCCCACCCTAGGCCTACACTTGCCCTCCCTGTGCGCCTTCAATCGCTGGTCTCTACAAATCGCTGGTCATGTGAAATCAATCCCCAGTGTTTGTAGAACCCTTCCCTGCACTCCCATAGGTCACCCAAATCATCCCCAGGGAGTCTTTTGTTCCAATTTCCTTGTCTCAGGGGAGGCTGAGACAACATAGGCTTCTGGGGAATGGTGAGACTCTGGTATCCTGGTCAAATCTGGGCCAGGCTCCACCCCCCAGGCCAGGGGAGGCCCATTAGGGAGGTGACCGTGTCCTGAGTTGTCCAAACTGGAACACTTCTCAGAGCATACAGGGCACTAGTAATGATTACACCAGGAGCAGAAGTGTGAACGGGGATCATCCTAAGCCAACGGGCCTCCCTCCAGGCCCCCAGTCTGTGTGTGACTCCGATGAAACACAGGCACAGATAGTGTTCAAAGCTCTGGAAACACAAGCCATGTAATCACACATGAGTGTGTCATGCTCCGTCATGTTCTGACATACGTGTTGTGTAGTGATGGAAAACCTGCAAGTGGATATGAGCGTGTGTGTCTGGCCCCTACTGTGCTCAGGCTGCTGTCACAGCAGACCATGGACGGGGTGGCTCATCTGCAGCAGTTATTTCTCAGAGCTCTGGAGGCTCGAAGGCCGGGATCACGATGCCAGCACGGTCGCCTTCTGGGGAGAGCTCTCTTCTTGCTCACAGGCGGAAGAGCTCTCTTCCAAAAGAGAAGAAGAGCTCCACCAAAGAGCTCTCTTCTTTGCCTCACATGGTGGAAGCACAGAAATGGTGAAAATGGTGAAAAACAAAGTTTCTAGGACCTGTGAGACAGTATCACAAGGACTAACAGAAGTGGGGGGGGGGGAGGAAAAGATTGTCAATACTGGATCTTTGAAAAGAGAAAAAAAAGAAACAATCGATATGTTTCTAACTAGACCCATCAAGAAAACAATGAAAGAACACACATATTACCAATATCAGAAATGAAAGATGGGCTACCGTTGTAGCCCTACGGACATTCGAAAGGAAAATCGGGTGATAGGCAGAATAATACCAATATTTATACCCACAAATCTGATGACTCAGATGAAATGGAGAAATCCCTTGAAAAATACAATTTACCAGATGGACAGAAGAAGAAATAGAAAATCTAGATATCCCTATTTCTATGGAAAATTTTGTAGTTACTAGCAAAAGTCTTCCTGCAGAGTAAATTTCACATTCAGGTGGTTTCTGAAATTCTGTCAAAGAGCTCCCCTCTCACACCAACTACTATAAGGAAAAAAAAGGTGGGGGGGGGCGGGAAACAATGAAGAAGGATTGCTCCCCAGCTCATTTTATGGGGCCAGCATAAATCTAATACCAAAACCTGGCAAATACATTATGAATTACGAAACACCACCACGAATGTAGATTCAGAAATACTTAAAATACTGGCAAGCTGAATCCAAGAACATACAAAACCAGTAACACATCATGGATGAGAAGGGTTTGTCTAATGAAAAAAAGGTAGGTTTGGGACACCTGGGTGGCTCAGTCGGTGAAGCATCTGCCTTCGGCTCAGGTCATGATCTCAGGGTCCTGGGAGTGAGTCCTGCATCAGGCTCCCTGCTCAGCAAGGAGCCTGCTTCTCCCTCTCCCTCTGCCTCCTGCTCACTCTGCTTGTCCTCTCTGTGTGCCAAATAAATAAATAAAATAAAATAAAATAAAATAAAATAAAAACAAGGAAGGTTTAACATCAGATAATCAATCAATGCAATTCACCACATTAACAGAAAAAGTGAAAAAAAAAAAAAAACACGGTCATTTCAACAAATGCATTGAAAGCATTAAACCAAGTTCATACTCACACATGGTGAAGACTCTCAAACAATTAGGAATAGAGAGGAACTTTCAGCAGCTGATAAAGAGTATCTACCAAAAAAAACACCACAGCACCATTCTTTGTGGTAAAACGTGAGCATTCTTCCCTTAAGACTGGTAACAAGGCAAGGATGCTTGCCCTCATTTCTATTTAACATTGTCAGGGTGGTTCTAATAGGTGTAGTAAGGCAAGAGGGGAAAAGGGCATAAAGATCACAGAGGAGGAAGTAAAATTTCCCTTATTCACAGATGATAATTTTACTTCCAATGGTTTGCTGTGAATACGTAAAAACGCAATTCATTTTTATATGACTTTGTATCCTATACTTTTGTGGTTTGAAAGATTTCTTTGGATTTTATAAAATTGCACACATTGTGAAGGTACAGTCGATAGGTCTGACTCAATTAAAATCCAAGGGATCTCTTCAGCCAGACATGACAGATGCATAAAAAGCCAAGCCAGGGGATCCCTGGGGGGCTCAGCTGTTTGGCATCTGCCTTTGGCCCAGGGCGCAATCCTGGAGACCCGGGATCGAGTCCCACATCAGGCTTCTTGCATGGAGCCTGCTTCTCCCTCTGCCTGTGTCCCTGCCTCTCTCTCTCTCTCTCTCTCTCTCTCTCTCTCTGTGTCTCTCATGAATAAATTAATAAAATATTTTTAAAAAAGAAAGAAAAGCCAAGCCACAGGGATGCCTGGGTGGCTCAGAGGTTGAGCGTCTGCCTTCAGTTCAGAGCATGACCCCGGGGTCCTGGGATCGAGTCCCCCATCAGGCTCCCCACAGGGAGCCTGCTTCTCCCTCTGCCTGTGTCTCTGCCTCTCCCTCTGTGTCTCTCACGAATAAATAAATAAAATCTTAAAAAAAAAAAGCCAAGTCACAAACTAGGAAAAGATACTTGAAACCTATGTAATGGACAAAGGATCACTATCAAGAACACAAAGAATTCCTTTTTTTTTAATTGGAGTTCAATTTGCCAACATATAGCATAACACCCAGTGCTCATCCCACCAAGTGCCCCCCTCAGTGCCCATCACCCAGTCACCCCGACCCCCCGCCCACCTCCCCTTCCCACCACCCCTTGTTCATTTCCCAGAGTCAGGAGTCTCTCATGTTCTGTCTCCCTCTCTGATATTTCCCACTCATTTTCTCTCCTTTCCCCTTTAATCCCTTTCACTATTTTTTATATTCCCCAAATGAATGAGACCATATAATGTTTGAAGGACACAAAGAATTTCTACAAACCAGTGAGAAAAAGACAAACATGGTTTTTAAAATACACATACAGGTAATTCATGGTAAAGGATGGAAAGGGGCCCAACATCACTCACAGTGGGGAACGATACAATCACCTAACATTTACACACCACTTCGACCACATGGATTGTACCCACCTCACAAAATACTGACAAGGGTACAGAGAAAGAGGAACTCTTCCTCAAAGTTATCGAGTGTAATTAATGCATCTACTTGGACAAGCCTTTGGACACTACCTAGTAAATGGAACGAGTGCATATTGTTTTGATAGTAAGAAATTGGAAATAATATACATAATTGCTTATCAATAGGGCAATGCATTCCACATTAAAATGAATGAATCAGGCCTATTTTTGTCAATAGGAATACGTTTCAGAAGTTAAATGTAAAATATAAGATCAAAGCCTGTATATCATAATATCACTTCTGTTATTTAAAAACAACAACAACAAAAAACCATCACATACTGTTGATGGATATGCATGGGAATAATGTATAGTGATTTCAGAATGGCGGTTATCTCCAGGAAGGGAGGGAAGAGAATGGGTAAAAGTGGTACTTTCACTGTTTTATTTCTTTTTATAAAAAGAGAGGTATCCAGGCAAATAGAAAGAAAGTCCAACATGGGTAAGTCTGGGTAGTGTGTAGGGATGCCTGGGTGGCTCAGTGGTTGAGCATCTGCCTTCAGCTCAGGGCGTGATCCTGGGGTCCTGGGATCGAGTCCCTGCATCGTGCTCCCCGCAGGAAGCCTGCTTCTCCCTCTGCCTGTGTCTCTGCCTCTCTCTCTCTCTGAGTCTCTCATGAATATCTCTGCTTCTTTGGCTGGTTGTGCTAGGTGAAACTGAAGGTGCTCTATGCTAGAAAATGTTAGTACAAACCATCAAGTTTACTGGACAGGATCTTACCATCATGTAACTTCTCAAATATTTCATTCAAAGATAGTTAAGGCACATTTAATTTAGTCGCACATTTTAAACTACAAAAGAAATGACATTAAAATTTTGCCATTAAAATAATTACAAAATGTATACTTTTATTCAAGGACTAGATTACATTTAGGACAAAAAGTTTTTCCTATTTAAAATTCCTACCTTGTAAATTTTAATTTGTATATTCATGAGTAGCTCTGGACATTTATACTGTTTTCTTTCCTTGTTATAAACTTTCAGGTTGTTGGTTTATTGACTGTAAGAGTTTTATGTTATGATTGAAAGAAAAAGATTACTGGGGAGAATAATTGTTTCGGAATGGTGCCCGTTACTGTGATGTCAATGAAGGATTTGTCCGGAGTTTTAAATATAAACCAGTATTTTATGGAGGTTTTCTCAGCCACCAGTAGTCTATCCTGGCTGAAATTGAGTACATCAGATTTAACATAGGTGCGGAATTCTACATAACACTGTGAAATGTAATCTTTTTTTTTTTTTAAAGATTTTATTTATTTATTCATGATAGTCACACAGAGAGAGACAGAGAGGCAGAGACACAGGCAGAGGGAGAAGCAGGCTCCATGTACCGGGAGCCCGATGTGGGATTCGATCCCAGGTCCCCAGGATCGCGCCCTGGGCCAAAGGCAGGCGCCAAACCGCTGCGCCACCCAGGGATCCCTGTGAAATGTAATCTTAACTGCCCTCAAGTACCTTATCAAACTCTTACTCTGAACCCAGTGTAAAAAAAAAAAAATTAAAGATAAATCTTTAAAAAAATAAAATAAATAAAAATAAAAATCCAGATAACATAACGTGGTTTGTGAAGCTGAGAGTGACCAAACCTGAGAGAAGCCAGCTCTCAGACTCGGGATCTGGTCCAGGATGAGGGAGGGACCTCTCTGAAATTCCATCCAGGGTCTGTCTTAATGGCAAATAAAGTCTCCAGTCATTTCAAATTTTCTGATTTTGATTCCTAGGTCTCCTGTAGCGCAATCTCAACTTTCTATCCATATTAGTCACTTTACCAAATCTGCTAGATATGAAGACCTGACTATGTCCTGGGTTGGGGAGGAAGAGCGTGCATGAGTGTCCACTTGGTATCCCAGTGGGAAAATGCGAAGTAAGCGATCATGGGTTCATACTACTAATCTCCGACGCAAATGCGCCATGGGTGTGTCCCCATGCTGTACACCATCTCATCCTTTACCTCAAAGTCCGTCAGAATAAACAACAGATCATGATTCGGACTTTCTAGAAATGAGCACTAATCCATCAGAGGAGGATAAGTGGTTTATCAGATTTTTCACTAATGGGATGAGCACTGGGTATTATATTATATGTTGGTAAATCAAACTTAAGTAAAAACAAATGTAAAAAGAGAAATAAAAATAATAAATTAAAAAAAAGATTTTTTCACTAAAAGGTAGAATAAGAATGATCAGAATTGAAAGTATCTTACATCTCATAAAATGCAACCCTCTATCATACCTGGTTCTTCCCACCGCATCACAGAGAAATTTTAGCTCAACTACAGTAGTTTTTAGGGAACTCAAAAGAAATGGAAAGCAGATCCCATCCTTAAGTGATGCATTATTTGCCAAAAGCAAAAAACATAGCATCAAAGCTGCAAAGAGAATGCACAAGACGACCTGGGCCAGAATTTCCACATGCTTCCTTGCACCTGTCTATGCGGGAATGGGAGGTTTCTCTGTGCGGGGCTGGGGCGAGATTCCCCATAACCAGCCGCCTCCCCAGGGCTGCTGCTCACAGGGATTCTGGGTGGTTTGTGTTACAGGTGCCACGTGGGCATTTGTCGGATTTGAAGTCAGTATCCCTCTCACGGTGACCCTGTCGGTACTCACCATCACCTCAATGTTTCAAAGAATGCTTTGGCCCTGCCATCAGGTATGCACCCTGTTAAGTCTGAAATCCATCAGGGAATTGAAAGCAAAAGTGTGAGACTACAAAGAAAGGCAAACCCCACAGGCAAGAGCCGGCCTCAGTGGCCAATGCCTCTCTGTAGTTTTTACTTATAAAGGTGCCCACCTGGTCTCAAGACTCATGATGGCCCTGTTTTGCATATCAAGTGGCAAGAAGCTAAATACTGTGGTTCACTAGTAGATTATTCATACATACATCTCGTTTTGGACGTCTTGAGAGGTTTTACCAAAGCATTAATATTTGTCGAGCTCCTATAGGTGGATAAGTTATTGAACAAAGGACAATCGGTCAATATTTACCAAACATCCTTTGTGTGCCCGGGCTTCAGCCCAGGTACTGTGGGAGGTCATAAAGGAAGAGGATGACGTGGTCACCATTGATAAGAAAACTGCTGTCATGAGGGGGCATTATAAAGTCAAAGACCACATTGTGGGATCCTGGCCACCTGCGCACCACTGTAGTGACTGCCCTCCAGTGGCTCAGCACACTGAGAAGGATCCAGCAGATGAATATGTTAACTTCAAAAATGAGGTCACCAACACACACGCAGGCTGCAGGAGGGAAGATGTGTGGGCGTTGGGTATCAACGTTAGCGCATCTCTCTTCTAATGGAGATGGTGATAGAGGAAGAGGATACTCTGTACTGGGCTGTGAAAGGCAGGAGGGATGTCATCGAGTCAATGGGGATGTGTTGTTCAAATATGAAGAAGATGCAGCAAGAAGGCACCTCTTTCCAGGACATCAGAGCAGAGTGAGACATCCTGAGACTTGAATATGTGGTGGAAGACACGTTGGGTACGCAGGGAGCAGAAGGGTCCCTGGTGCTTGGCTTCCAGATGGCAAGAACCAAGCACAGTGGTCATGGCCTGGGTCCTTCATCTTCATCTTTGATGTGAGGTGGGAAGGCTGAGAGAGGATGGCCCTGATGGGTCTAGAGACAGAGACTGGGATTCAAGCTTCTTTGGTGTCCCTGGACACCTGAACTGTGGTTTCCTGACGGATGACCATGACATCTTCCAAGACGGTGTGAGTCAAGCAGCAATGGGCAGCACAATGCAACAGGTAACGTGCCATTGGCTTGCCAGCAGCGGGAGTTGGTGACAGAGACCCATACAGTGACTGCTTTGTTACTATTGGGATGATCTGGGGGGCCATCCTTGGTCCTTCATGACTCTGTTCCATGGGGTTTGGTCTAACTCTCTAACCAGACTCCTGAGTTTTATGCCCAGAGCTGCTGACTGTTCCTGGAGCACATGTCTGGCTTCAGCTGACCTTCCCACTCTTCTGAGATGGAAGCTGCTTGTTGCTCAGCTCCCACCTGTGGGAGGATGGAAGTCCCCGCTTTTGGGAACCTGTGGCTGCAGGATGGATCAGAGAAGGGAATAAGACAGGTTGACCCTGGCCAGGGGCTGAGGGTGAGGGACCCTGTAACACAAATGCTGCACCCCGAGGCCAGAAGTTAGTTTTAGCAAATTGTATTGCTCCAGGTAAGTGCCCAGTGGTTACTCCGTGAATGGGAAGCAGAGGCTGAGCATTTGCTCATCATCACAGTTTTCTGGACCCTTGATAAAACAAACCGAGAGCAGGCCGACCGGAACCCTACGTGGGATTCCAGTGTAATTCAATACACTTGGTGCGCCAAGTTATGTTTTGCAGGACAATGTAACCACACAACAGAAAAGTTCAGATTCTAGAGCTAATAAATAACCCATGAGTTATTGTGAAGATCAAGAGTGGTAGGCGGTGTAAAAGCAGACATTGAGCAATGCTTCCCAACCCTTCCATCTGTGGACAGTTCTCAGAGAAAGCAAGGCCAAAAACCCTTTTGTAGGAATTACAAAAAATAATCAGCAGTAACTTTGTAGGGTATATGGTAAAGTGAATCTATATACAAATATTTTACTTCTGAAAAGTGTTTCATTAAGAACGTAATCGTGTATATTCTGGTAATTTCCTTCTTTTTAACATTGTTTTTACTTTCTGGAGAAATGTGGATTCTCACGACAAGATTTTGAGGTCAATCCACGGACTGGATAACTTATCTGGAGAAGATCTGAAGATCCGAAGATGGATTTTCTTTTCTTTTCTTTTTTTTTTTGAAGATGGATTTTCATTGTAATTATTTGTATTATTCTCTCATTCACTTCCTGTACTTCTCGACCGGGATTCCATATACTCTCTGCTTTTAACCAATAGCCATCATGATTATAAATTACAGGGGCGCCTGGGTGACTCAGTCAGTTGAGCATCTGCCTGTAGCTCAGGTCATGATCCCTGGATCCTGGGATTCTGCCCAATATCGGGCTCCCCGCTCAGCGAGAGTCTGCTTCTCCCTCTCCCTCTGCCCTACGCTCGTGTTCTCTGTCTCAAATAAAATAAAAAAAATCTTTGAAAATGATAATGGTTGGAATTTATCAATATAATGCGAAGAACGTACAACTTTAAAACACTCATGGTGAGAAGCGATTCATCTAGCAGGACAGTGAGTGCGGAGGAGATGCCCTCTTAATAATCAGACAAAATAGAATTCAGGCTGAAGCACCTACACGGGACAAAGAAGGACACTTTACAGGCCACAAACCACCATGAGGATATGACGGTTACAAACATGTTTGTACCAACAAAAGGCGAGGCAAAGGTATTCATTCTGCTTACAAACTGGCAAGGATGGGTCGTGCAGGCAGGTATGGATAAAAAAAACAGAACTGATGCATTTTGGGGACCCCATGCCAGGCCTAAGACAAGTCACGCGAGCCAAAAAATGGCTTTTCTTTCTTTCTAAGTAAGAAAATAGAGACTCCAGCAATGTAATCAGTAAGGTAGGTCTTAGGGACGCATGTACCTCAGGCTTTAAGTCCTGACAACACAACTTCTTAAGTGCCCACTGTAAAGACCCGCAAAGCTTCATCATATGCGTGCTCACAAAGAAAACATGAGGACGTTGCACAGAGTAGAAGCCCCAACATCAGTCTGTGATCAAAGGCAACAGAACTAGAGACTCAGGACATTTTTTTAAGGTTTTTGCGCATGGATATTTAAATAAATATAAAGTAAACGCTCTTGGCTAAAAGATAAACTACAAACCAGAATTACAGAATTAAAATAAATCATAATAAAAATACCATATTTCTGGATTTATGAAGGATGTTTAAAATATTGATTGCAGTAAAATGTATAGCTTTAAATACATACCAAGGATAAGTGGATTAAATTTCCAGTAAGTAATAGCGAGAGCCCAAATAAAACAATTGATGAAGGAATGAAGAGAAAAAGCTTACAATTAAGCAAATCAAAATCTCTGCTCTAAAAAACAAAACAAACCTAAAAGTTCAAAACAGCAGCTAACCTAATCACGGAGGGAAATGAGAGAAACCTCCCAATGTCCAAAATAAGGATTGACAAAGGGGAAATAACCTATTAAAACATATAATTTAAAATTACATGAAGCTGCTGTACACAACGTTATGCGACTCTGTGCAAGTTGAAAAATCCAGATGAGGTGGATAAGTCCCTAGGAAAAAGCACAGCTCACCACAGTTGCTCCGGTAGAGACAGGGAGCTCAAATACACCGCAGGAGACTAGGAAATCTGTGAAATTCTTCATGCCCAGAGGCCTCATAGGGAAATTCTTTTTTTTTATAAATTTATTTTTTATTGGTGTTCAATTTGCCAACATACAGAGTAACACCCAGTGCTCATCCCATCAAGTGCCCCCCTCAGTGCCCGTCACCCAGTCACCCCCACCCCCCACCCACCTCCCTTTCTACCACCCCTAGTTCGTTTCCCAGAGTTAGGAGTCTCTCATGTTCTGTCTCCCTTTCTGATATTTCCCACTCATTTTTTCTCCTTTCCCCTTTATTCCCTTTCACTATTTTTTTAATTCCCCAAATGAATGAGACCGTATAATGTTTGTCCTTCTCCGATTGACTTACTTCACTCAGCATAATACCCTCCAGTTCCATCCACATCGAAGCAAATGGTGGGTATTTGTCGTTTCTAATGGCTGAGGAATGTTCCACCGTATACAGAGACCACATCTTCTTTATCCATCATCTGTCGATGGACACCGAGGCTCCTTGCACAGTTGGCTATTGTGGACGTGGCTGCTAGAAACATCAGGGTGCAGGTGTCCCGGCGTTTCACTGCATCTGAATCTTTGGGCTAAATCTCCAGCAGTGCAATTGCTGGGTCGTAGGGCAGGTCTATTTTTAACTCTTTGAGGAACCTCCACACAGTTTTCCAAAGTGGCTGCACCAGTTCACATTCCCACCAACAGTGTAAGAGGGTTCCCTTTTCTCCGCATCCTCTCCAACATTTGTTGTTTCCTGCCTTGTTAATTTTCCCCATTCTCACTGGGGTGAGGTGGTATCTCATTGTGGTTCTGATTTGTATTTCCCTGAGGCAAGCGATGAGGAGCATTTTCTCATGTCCCTGTTGGCCATGTCTATGTCTTCCTCTGTGGGATTTCTCTTCATGTCTTTTGCCCATTTCATGATTGGATTGTTTGTTTCTTTGCTGTTGAGTTTAATAAGTTCTTTATAGATCTTGGAAACTAGTCCTTTATCTGATATGTTATTTGCAAATATCTTCTCCCATTCTGTAGGTTGTCTTTGAGTTTTGTTGACTGTATCCTTTGCTGTGCAAAAGCTTCTTATCTTGATGAAGTCCCAATAGTTCATTTTTGCTTTTGTTTCTTTTGCCTTCGTGGATGTATCTTGCAAGAAATTACCGTGGCCAAGTTCAAAAAGGGTGTTGCCTGTGTTCTCCTCTAGGATTTTGATGGAATCTTGTCTCACATTTAGATTTTTCACCCATTTTGAGTTTATCTTTGTGTCTGGTGCAAGAGAGTGGTCTAGTTTCATTCTTCTGCATGTGGATGTCCAATTTTCCCAGCACCATTTATTGAAGAGACTGTCTTTCTTCCAGTGGATCGTCTTTCCTCCTTTATCGAATATTAGTTGACCATAAAGTTCAGGGTCCACTTCTGGGTTCTCTATTCTGTTCCATTGATCTATGTGTCTGTTTTTGTGCCAGTACCACACTGTCTTGATGACCACAGCTTTGTAGTACAACCTGAAATCTGGCATTGTGATGCCCCCAGCTATGGTTTTCTTTTTTAATATCCCCCTGGCTATTTGGGGTCTTTTCTGATTCCACACAAATCTTAAGATGATTTGTTCCAACTCTCTGAAGAAAGTCCATGGTATTTTGATAGGGATTGCATTAAATGTGTAAATTGCCCTGGGTAACATTGACATTTTCACAATATTAATTCTTCCAATCCATGAGCATGGAATATTTTTCCATCTCTTTGTGTCTTCCTCAATTTCTTTCAGAAGTGTTCTATAGTTTTTAGGGTATAGATCCTTTACCTCTTTGGTTAGGTTTATTCCTAGGTATCTTATGCTTTTGGGTACAATTGTAAATGGGATTGACTCCTTAATTTCTTTCTTCAGTCTCATTATTAGTGTATAGAAATGCCACTGACTTCTGGGCATTGATTTTGTATCCTGCCACACTACCAAATTGCTGTATGAGTTCTAGCAATCTTGGGGTGGAGGCTTTTGGGTTTTCTACGAAAAGTATCATGTCATCGGCAAAGAGGGAGAGTTTGACTTCTTCTTTGCCAATTTCAATGCCTTTTATTCATTTTTGTTGTCTGATTGCTGAGGCTAGGACTTCCAGTACTATGTTGAATAGCAGTGGTGAGAGAGGACATTCCTGTCGTGTTCCTGATCTTAGGGGAAAGGCTCCCAGTGCTTCCCCATTGAGAATGATATTTGCTGTGGGCTTTTCGTAGATGGCTTTTAAGATGTCGAGGAAAGTTCCCTCTATCCCTACACTCTGAAGAGTTTTGATCAGGAATGGATGCTGTATTTTGTCAAATGCTTTCTCTGCATCTAATGAGAGGATCATATGGTTCTTGGTTTTTCTCTTGCTGATATGATGAATCACATTGATTGTTTTACGAGTGTTGAACCAGCCTTGTGTCCCGGGGATAAATCCTACTTGGTCATGGTGAATAATTTTCTTAATGTATTGTTGTATCCTATTGGCTAGTATCTTGTTGAGAATTTTTGCATCCATGTTCATCAGGGATATTGGTCTATAATTCTCCTTTTTGGTGGGCTCTTTGTCTGGTTTTGGAATTAAGGTGCTGCTGGCCTCATAGAACGAGTTTGGAAATATTCCATCTCTTTCTATCTTTCCGAACTTAAAGGATCTATCCAAGAAGAGGACTCAACAATCATCAATATATATGCCCCAAATGTGGGAGCTGCCAAATATATCAATCAATTAATAAGCAAAGTTAAGACATACTTAGATAATAATACACTTATACTTGGTGACTTCAATGTAGCGCTTTCTATAATCGATAGGTCTTCTAAGCACAACATCTCCAAAGAAACAAGAGCTTTAAATGATGCTCTGGACCAGATGGATTTCACAGATAGCTACAGAACTTTACATCCAAACACAACTGAATACACATTCTTCTCAAGTGCACATGGAACTTTCTCCAGAATAGACCACATACTGGGTCACAAATCAGGTCTTAACTGATACCAAAAGATTGGGATCATCCCCTGCATATTCTCAGACCATAATGCCTTGAAATTAGAAGTAAATCACAGAATAAGTTTGGAAGGATTTCAAGCACATGGAGGTTAAGGACCATCCTGCTAAAAGATGAAAGGGTCAACCAGGAAATTAAGGAAGAATTAAAAAGATTCATGGAAACTAATGAGAAGGAAGATACAACCGTTCAAAATCTTTGGGATGCAGCAAAAGCAGTCCTGAGGGGGAAATACATCGCAATACAAGCATCCCTCCAAAAACTGGAAAGAACTCAAATACAAAAGCTAACCTTACACCTAAAGGAGCTAGAGAAAAAACAGCAAATAGATCCTACACCCAGCAGAAGAAGAGAGTTAATAGAGATTTGAGCAGGACTCAATGAAATAAAGACCAGAAGAACTGTGGAACAGATCGACAAAACCAGGTGTTGGTTCTTTGAAAGAATTAATAAGATACATAAACCATTAGCCAGCCTTATTAACAAGAAGAGAGAGAAGACTCAAATTAATAAAATCATGAGTGAGAAAGGAGAGATCACTACCAACACCAAGGAAATACAAACGATCTTAAAAACATATTATGAACAGCTATACCCCAATAAATTAGGCAATCTAGAAGAAATGGATGCATTTCTGGAAAGCCACAAATTACCAAAACTGGAACAGGAAGAAATAGAAAACCTGAACAGGCCAATAATCAGGGAGGAAATAGAAGCAGTCATCAAAAACCTCCCAAGACACAAGAGTCCAGGGCCAGATGGCTTCCCTGGGGAATTCTATCAAACGTTTAAAGAAGAAACCATACCTATTCTACTAAAGCTGCTCATAGGGAAATTCTAAAGAAGCTGCAAACAGAAAATGGTCCCCTTGCTGCAGATTACCTCCAAGAATAAAAGACAAAGGAGAATGTCCTAATTTATACTGGAAAATTAACTTGAAAACTGTCGTAAATCCCAAATGGCAAGTGCTGAAATTATAAGACTTCTAGAAGAATATATAGTAGAAAAATCTTTGTGGCCTCGGATTAGGCAGATTTTTTTTTTTAAGCGAGGGACACAGAAAGTGTGAGTCACAAAGAAGGTGGGCTTCAGCAAAATGAAACACACCTGCTCTTTGAAAGGTACTGCTAAGGGGCACGTGGCTGGCCCAGCGCATGACCCCGGGGTCCCAGGATCGAGTTCTGTGTCAGACTCCCTGTAGGGAGCCTGCTTCTCCCTCTGCCTGTGTCTCTGCCTCTCTCTGGGTCTCTCATGAATAAATAAATAAATCTCTAAAAAAAAAAAAAGAAATTGTTTGCAGAATAGATGAAGAGCCCTGACGGCTCAGTATGAAAAAGAGAAAGGCCCTGAGTAAAATGATATAAAAATTGGGGCAGAGGCTCTAGCAGAGAAGACGTAAGGAGAAGAGAAGCCCAGGAAAAGATAGAGAAGCCCAGGAAAAGATACTCCCTATCACTAGCTGCTAGGGAAATAGAAATTAAAATTAAAATGAAATACAGTATCGCATACACTAGCCTGGCTACAGTTGAAAAACGAAGGACAAACAGTGTATGTTCTCATTCATTTGGGGATTATGAATAATAGTGAAAGGGAATATAAGGGAAGGGAGAAGAAATGTGTGGGAAATATCAGAAAGGGAGACAGAACATGAAGACTCCTAACTCTGGGAAATGAGCTAGGGGTGGTGGAAGGGGAGGAGGGCGGGGGTGGGGGTGAATGGGTGACGGGCACGGAGGGGGACACTTGACGGGATGAGCACTGGGTGTTATTCTGTATGTTGGTAAATTGAACACCAATAAAAATTAATTTATTAAAAAAACAAAACAAAACAAAACAAATGAAGGCAGCCCGGGTAGCTCAGTGGTTTAGCGCCACCTTCAGCCCACGGCCTGATCCTGCAGACCCGGGATCCAGTCCCAAGTCGGGGTCCCTGTACGGAGCCTGCTCCTCCCTCTGCCTGTGGCTCTGCCTCTCTGTGTGTCTCTCATGAATAAAATCTTTAAAAAGAAAAGAAAAGAAAAACAAATGATACCGAGGGCAGGAGGGGATACAAAACACCTGCAATCCTCATCCTCGTATGTTGCTGGGGAGGCAACACGGGAGGATTATTCTGGAGAACGGTTTGTCAGATTCTTACAGAGTGAAGCATGACACCTCCATGCACCCAGACATCTCACCCACCGACCTTTACGGTGAGGGAAGATATTTACCCGAAGACCTGGGTAATTATTCGTATTAGGGTATTATACATATTATGAATACGTAATTATTCATCACGACTTGGTTCACACCAAACAACTGGGAACCTGGCGGGCCGTCCATCAGCTGGTGGGCCTTGTGGGTGTCAGATGTTCCTGCATGGAGGAGGGGGAGAGAGGGGGTACAGGTGCAGGGGGGATACGGGGGGGATGGGGGGACAGAGAGGGTGCAGGTGCAGGGGAGGGGCGGGGCGGTCAAGGATGCAGGGGAGCCCCCCTTGCACGCACAGACCTGGTGCATCTCGGGAGCCCGGTGCTGAGTGAAAGAAGCCAGGCCCACGCTGTTGGATTAACTGGCATGAAATTCCGGAAGAGTCATAAACTGTAGTGACAGAAAGCGGATCACCGGGCTCTGGGGGCTGGAGGTGGGAGGAGGGCGCTGGTGGCAGGACAGAAGGTCTGCTTCTTCCTTGGGGTCCTGTTTCCGTGACTGCAGACTTTTCTCAAGACTCAACGAACCAATGCACTTAAAGCAGGAAAATTTTATTATATTGAATTTTACCTCAATAGAGCTAAGTTAAAAAAAATTAAAAACCTTCAAGATTTTAACTGTGACCATTACCAGTGTTACTAGTTAGTGTGCAAAGGTGGTGAGCTGATTCCTGATGCTGAGGTACGACCCCCGAGTCCACATGCAGAAGCCATGACCCTCGGGTTGATGGTATTTGGAGACGGGGTGGAGGGGTGGGGCGTGCAGGGGGTGGGGGGTGCAGGGGGCAGGTGGGTGGGGGCATGAGGGGGGGCCTCTACAGGTGTAATTTTTTTTTATTTATTTATGATAGTCACAGAGAGAGAGAGAGAGAGAGGCAGAGACACAGGCAGAGGGAGAAGCAGGCTCCATGCACCGGGAGCCCGACGTGGGATTCGATCCCGGGTCTCCAGGATCGCGCCCTGGGCCAAAGGCAGGCGCCAAACCGCTGTGCCACCCAGGGATCCCTCTACAGGTGTAATTAAGCTTAAATAAGGTCATACATGTAGGACCCTGATCTGATGGGATTACTGTCAATAGGAGAGAGTGGATCTCTGTCCTGCCCCCCTCTCCCTGCCCTCTTCTTCCTTCCCTCCCTCTCCCCCCACCTCTGTTTGCACACAGAAGAAAGGCCACGTGAGGCACACGCTGTCTTCTAGCCACAAGGGAGCTGCATCGCTGAATGCAAAGTGTCCACGTCGCGACAAGCCCGCGTCGGTGCATCTGGCCCCGTCTGATTCCGGTGATAAGTTTAGTAACTTGCAATCGTTGTTGAACTGACTCTGTTGACTTTGGAGGGCTGAGGGGGCTAAGTAGAGTCAGGCACTGCGTCCCTGCTGCCCTGGGGGGCACCCACCGACACCCCGGGCGCCCGGCAGGTGAAGGCTGGGCAAGGCTGCGCCCAGACCGCCAGCAGAGGGCGCGGGAGGGCCGGGCATCCTCGGGGCAGGTGCTCACACCCCTTAGCCACCTGGCCCAGAAGGACGTACAGAACCGTTGGTGCTTCCCTCGAAGCCACATTTCTCACTGAATCAGATGAAGGTGGAGCACTTAGGGAACTCTGTGCTGTCTTTGGATTACAGGCCACCACGGGACCTTGTGGAAAGCTGGTCACCCGGCCCGGCCCGGGAGCCCTGGTGTCAGCACACCCGTGTCTGAGCTGCCCAGGGAGCCTGGCTGGGCCGGAGCAGGGATCAGGCTCCTTCAGGGGCTGTGGACCACAGTCCATCTGGGCTCAGGCACGCTCAGGAAAGTCCCCGGAGTGCCCCGGAAGCCTCCCACAACTCTTCACACTGATGCAGACAAGCCTTGGGCAAGGGGCAGGTGGCTGTGCAAAGGGGAGGACGGTGGGCTGACACAGTCCCCTTTCACTAGGACGCTTCTGGCCAGGGCCTTCCTGAGGAGGTGGCAGCAGCAGCCTGCCAGCCCGAGACAGGAGCACAGCCCACTGGGACCACCGCGCCGCAGCCAGAGTCAGAGGAGGAGCCCTGGGGAGGGGACTCGGCAGGGCCTGGCCTTCCTGCATCAGCAGCTAGGATCCTGGAGGGTCTGAGAACTGTGTCGTGAGACGGCGGGGACACTTCCATGTCCCCGGGAGCACTGGCTGCATGCTCACCAAGCACCCGCTGTGTGCCTGACCCTGTCGACGGCCCGTCTCATTAATTAACTCATTGAATACCCACGACGGGCCTCTAAAGAAACGATGCTGTGAATACCCCCACTTCGCACATGGGTAAAATTAGGCACAGAACATATAAGTAACCTGCTCAAGGTCACACAGCTGGGAAGTGAGCTCCGTGCAGAGATCTAGAACGTAAGCGCAGTGTCTGTATTTTGGAGATCCGATGCATATGCTCTTACGGCAACACCCCGGCTCCAGGTGACCCGCGGAGGTTCAGATTGTGCTGTGGTCGCTCAGAGGGGCTGGGCCCCTGGACCCCAAAGCGACAGCTGGGGGTATTTGTGTGTATGTATCACACTGTCTCCAAAACACATTAATGAATACGCAACACCTACGATGAATATACAACCGATCCTCATTACTCGTGGATCCCTATTTGCAAATCCACCTAAATCCGCGCTAGAATTTTTTTTTTTAAAGATTTTGTTTATTTATTCATGGGAGACCAAGAGAGAGAGGCAGAGACATAGGCAGAGGGAGAAGCAGGCTCCCTCCAGAGCAGGGAGCCCCGATGCTGGGCTCCATCCCAGGACCCTGAGGTCATGACCTGAGCCGAAGGCAGTTGCTTCACCCACTGAGCCCCCCAGGTGCCCCCAAGGTCATGTATTGAACATTGAATATTTGGTAGGAGGCACTCGGGCACCTGACCGTGTGTTTCTCCCAGCCTCAATGGCTCAGGGTTTGCTGATTCAGTGCCAATGACTTTATAGAACATAACTACCTTGAGTGGAGGATTGAGTGTCCCCGTGTTCAGTATACAGGGTGTCGGGCGTATAAGGAGTAAGCACGTGCTCGTCAGGCTCCGCTCACACTCTGGACGCAGCCAGGCTGCTCCGCACCACGGAGGGGGCTTTTTGACACGACCCCGCTTGGTCTTGTTAGCACAAGACAGCAGAGAGTCACCTCTGTCCAGACTCTCCCGGAGGATGAAGATCAGCTTTCAGTCCCAGGACAACACGGCTAGGGATGTAATTAGTACCTATATTTTACAAACAGAAAGGCTGAAAGTCTGAGAGATCAGAGAACCTCCCTGAGGTCACCCTGGGATGTCAACCCACACGTGCACTGTGACATGTCCTGTTGTTTTCTCTGCCGAAACGCTGGCCGGTCCCTTGTCCTGAACCATCCAGACAAGGGCCCGTCTGATCCCGAGGAGCCAGGAGGCCAGGACGGTGGGATTGAGGGGCAGAGCTGGCCTTTGCCTTCTCCTGCTGGACCCTCTGCACCAGCCTCCCTGCTCCCCACCGGGGGGGGGTGCCCACTGGAGGAGATCAAACAGAGGGACAGGGAAGTAGACACCCCAGAGGGCACCAAGGAATTACTTTATTGTGGGAAGAGGATGGAAGGTTGTTTTTCCTGATGTGGTGGGTTTGAATGTCACCAGCTGTTGCTCCAGGGGCAATGAGGACCCTCGGATGGCCCATGAATGGAAGAGGAGGACGTGGGGGGCAGTACGATCCCAGCCGCGATGGGGGCCACACAGTGACCTGTAAGCAGCGGTGGTGGAGTGAGCAGGGGACAGAGTATCTGAAATGGAGTAGATCTGCTGAGCCCCCGGGCCGTGGGGAAGGCCTTGCAGCTCCTCAAGATTCCTCCCTCATTTATCAGGAAGGCAACGTAGGATCGACTCAGAAGCTAGGGCGCACCGTACCGGGGAGACCCCTGCCCAGGGCCCCCACAGCCTGAAGGCAGGGCCCGCGGACCAGAATATGCCCAAAGAGGCCACGAAACCAGGAGTTTCCACGCAGCCCAGCATGCAGGACGGCTGTGGCACCCGTCCTGGGGTTCCTCCAAACTCTCAGTCCAGGGGTGTTGGGACGAACAAGTCACGTGTCCCGGAAGGTGTGTGTCAAAGACCCTCTCCACGGGCCGCGCTCACTGGGAACTACACGGCCAGGGACAGGATGCTCTGTGGAGAATAGCATCACGGGGGCCAGAGTCCGTCTCCACTGGCCGTCTGTCCGGCCTCGGAGACCCCGAGTCCAACGAGAGCCCTCGTTTCATTGAGCTTATGAGTGTGTTGTGAGCCAGACAAAGACACGACAGTGACTTGACTCAAAACAAGAGTCCTGAGAGCCGATGTGGGCCGAGTCCTTCCTTGAAGGATGCACTTCGGAATCGAATGCAGAGCCAGTTGGCAACTCCCCACCCTGGCAGGGGAGCCCTTGGGTTTTCAAGGTGGCAGGTGGGCCATTGGGTGACACCCTGGCTAAGCCAGGGGGCTCAGGCTGGAGGTGGTGTCAGGAAGGAGGGAGAAGCCACAGAAAGTCTGGCCTGGCTCCTCCCCCTGCACCCCCAGCCCTGACGGAAGAATGCCAGCACCCCTTCGCGGGGGTTTTGTGCCAAGACCCTCCCACGGGCTGGCCTGGCCTCGGTGGAGGCCCTGGAGCCGGCCCGGCCCGCCCCACCCACGGGAGGCTAGATGGCGGGTCCCCTGCACTCCGTGCAAAAGCCGTGGCCTGGGCTGCACGTGGTAAAAGTGAAGCGATTTAGTAATTGCAATCTGAAATCAGATGCGACTCCGAGAGGTTTTCGGGGCAAAGGTGGTTTGAGTTCTTACACCAATGATGGGGGATGGGACTGATCGTGGAATCTGAATCCCCCCCCTTGCTGCTGGCGTGGCCTGCGTGTGCGAGGGGAGTCGTCCCCCCACGCACACTCACGTCTGTATGCACACACACTCCCTGCCTGTCTCTCCGCGTCTGTGTCAATGGAGCCAAGAGGAAATTTAGCAAGGTTTTCTTTATTTGAGGGAATTGTTTGTTGAACCAGTGACAAGGATAAAAAGCAAATTAAGGAAAGCCCAGCACTCGGGGGACCTGAGATGTGACGGTGAGCGGTCTTCATTTCCAAACACCCAGGGAGGCTGGTGGGTTCTCCGAAGGGACTCCTCTTAATAATGACAATCTGGAAACATGAAATGCCAGGGGGTGGGTGACAGCATCAGGGGACCAAGGGACCCCGCCCTGACAGCCTCCTGGGGCTCCTGTCAACAGGCCCTTGGCCAGACTTCCTGCCCAAGGAGCTCGCTCCTGGAGGAGGGAAGGAGGACACTTCTCGGGGGTCCATCCCCTCCCCCAGTAACTGGCAATTGTCCAGAGAGACCTTTAGGTCACATAAAAAATCACTCGGGAGTGTCCCCGGGAAGGCTGCGCTCTTTGGCTCGCCCTGATGTTCTGAAACAGGGAAAGAAAAGCATCTAGATGGGTAAGCGCACGGCGCCCACTTTGAGGGACGTGTTGCCAAACTCAGGTCAGGAGACACCCTGTATGTTAGGGGGAGGGGGTGGCTGGAGCCTCCCAGGGTGGCCCTGAGCAGGCCTCCGTGAGCCCAACTGGTCCATCGTGCTCTCACGTGAGCGAACAGCAAGGCCCACATCCTCCTCCCCGGCACCTGGCACAGCGCATGGCACTTAGTGGCCATGCAAACCAGGGGCTGCGTGACAGTCGCCTGGGCAGCACCGGCAGCTGGGCCGGGACCCAGGGGCGTGGCTGAGGTGACTTGCTGTCTGCAGCTGTCACACAAGCCCCAGTGGGAACCCTGGTGGCTTTCAGCTCATCCCAAAGCTGCTGTCACTGTGGAGAGTCACCCTTGGAGCTGCTTTCTCCTGAAACGATCCCCGCTGCGCTCGGGGGTCTGGCCTGGAGTCGGCCGGGCCCGGCTCCCAACCCCCCCACCCCACCCCGTCTTGCACGGACGTTACCTTGATTGAGGATTGGGAAGAAGCACCAGGGCACGTTGCGGATGGTGTCGGAGAAGCAGCAGTTGCGAGACGCACACTCCTGGGGGCTGATGCCCGGGTACCCACAGTTCTTGCGGGCCGCCACTTCCATGACACACTGCTCCAACTCTGGCCACGCGTCCCCAGGCACCAGGAAAGGAGCAACAGGGAAACTCAGTTAGCGCAGCTCGGGAATTGGCACCTCTATTCCTGTCCTCGCACGCGGGTGCCACCGAGCTGCAGCCTCAGCGTGTTGCGAGGTGCCACTGTATACCACCTCCAAGGACTGTCTAAAGGTCCTTAGCCAGCGGCTGGCCACCCTTGGATCTGCACAGATGCCACAGGCCAGAGGCTCCGGGGCCTTGGGAAAATCAGCTCTCTGGACCCGATATTCCCGTCTGTAAAATGGGGTGACCCCCATACCCTGCTGAGCACAGGCCGGTGAGCATCCTTTAAACAGGTGATGCATTTTGCTAGAGCCCTGGAAGCCAGCAATGCCTCCACCAGAGAAGAAGCCCTGCCTCGTAACCACCCGTCTGTCTCGTCCCCTTCGGAGCCCCGGGAGCCTGTGACCCACAGTCACTGGCGGGCGTGGACGGGCGGCCGTGGGCGCTGAGTTCCGTAGGCGCCGCGTGCTCTGCACATGCAACTTCCTTCCCCGCGCACCTCGCGACGAACGCCCTTCTATCTGGCTGGGGTGCGCCGCCGTGAAACTCGTTCTCGGAAGAAAACCCTGGAAGCCCTAAGTGGGTCTCCTACCATTGGAGGCTGGTGGGCAGTTGGGTGGATAATGTCCCAGGGACTGCCTTCCTGTCCCCCAGCAGCTCCCCAGCAGCCAGGAGAGGCCCGGGAGCTGTCCTTCCTTCTAACAGTAAAACTGACGGGTTCTCGCAAGTGTGCGCAGGAGGGGGGGCAGGTAGGGCTGGCCCTGGGGGGGCTCCAGGGGTGGACAGGGGGGCCCTTCGGGCGGGCCGGGCGCCGGTTACCTTGCTTCGGGAGGGGATGGAAACACCAGGGGACGTTGGGGACTCTGGAGTCGAAGCAGCACCCCGTGTTGAAGCACTCGGCGGCGCTGATGCCCGGGAAGCCACAGTTCTTCCTGTGGGAGGCCTCGATCCGCGAGCACTGGCAGGCGGCTGGGGAGAGAGCCCTGGTCAGCCCGTCCCCACTCGCGCTCCCCACTTGCTCCCGGGGCCATGTCCGGACATCTCCCCGGGCCCTGCGGCCATGCCGGGAAACGGCAAAGTCTCCTCTTGCCCGGATTTGAACTATGCAATGTCCTGAGGAGCGAACAGGGCTTCCCAGAAATGACTACTTAAAATAATAATAATAATAATAATAATAATAATAAATAAATAAGGGAAAAACTTTAGGAAAGGCAGTGGGCCTAAGAAGAGTCAAGATGAAAGGTGACCAAGGTGGGCTCCAGGTGCCCTGGGGGCCTCCTTCCTCAGCCCCCCCTACCCAGCTGGCCCCCAGCACCTGTGGCTGCTTTGACCTTTGCCAGGAAGGAGGCCTCTCCCAGCCCTGGGGACGCCCCCCACAAAAGGCAGGGAAGGGGGCACCAATGCCCCTCAGCACACATCACAGGTGTCAGGATGCCTTTTGAGCTGCTTCTGCTCTCAGGTGAACCCATCATTCCGCCCTGTGACTCTGAGGAAGGCAAACAAGAGCCGAGACCCACGCAGGGCCAGGGGGGCACCGTAGAAAGCCAGGGACCCGCGTACCCCACTGCGTTTGCGGTTTCCCTGGGCTCGTGGGCCCGTTGTCCTGTTGCTGGGTCAAGGACGCTGAGCCGCATGGGGCGACTCACGGGGGCTCACTTACAAGGTTTCTGGGCCCCCGCCGGGGCACACAGCCCCAGGGCGAGGAGCACCGCCAGCAGCTGGATGCCTCGAGGTCCCATGTCCATGCTGCGCGCCAGGGCCGCCTGCAGAAGGTGCACTGCCCACTGCCATCGGGCGTTTTATAATGTCCTCTCTGTTTGCTCAGCAAACGCAAATAACTTTTCTGTGTCCCCTGTGGCACCAACCCCTCGGGTCCTTTGTTAGGAAAAGGAGCCGAGATAGGCCGATGGGCAGGGGACAGAGCGGCCGTACCTGCAGGCGAGGCTTCCGGCAGGGGCTGCCTTGCTGCCAGGCCTCCCCCTGCCCCCCGGGGCCGCGAGCCAGGTCACGCCAGGATGCCGACGTGGAAAACCGGCCACATGCACTTCTGGCACTGGGCACCCTCAGGGTCACACCCAGGAAGGGATAAGCTATGTATGTCTCCTGATAAAGTACATGGTTATCGCATGATTTTTTTTTTTTAAATATTAGGTCCAAGATTACTGGGGAAAATGAGGGAGCCAGCCGGAGGCCTAGGGAAGAGCCCACCTCGAGGGCAGCACGATGCCTCTGCCAGCCTCTGGTCTTCTGTCTCCTTGTCTCCTGCTTGGGCAGGGGCTGCTCCCCATGGACGAGAGGCTGGTGTGTAAAAATCACCAGCTGTTTTCGGCACCCCTGAAATGCCTATTTTTCTTCCGTGGGAGCTCTGTGTGTTTCCTAGAGACATAAGCCTGCCCCTGTGCAGGGGTCCCGTGCTCCAGGGAAGAGAGTCCGTGGGTGGGACCGAGGGAGAGGGGAGAAGGGAGACGGAGGCACCCCAAGGGACAAGATTTGGAGCAAAGGGAGGCCACGAGCCCCCACTGGCTGAGGCCTTGTAGGAGGGCACCCATCTGGGAATCGTGGGTTGAGCAGCCAGGGACCCAGAGACACACAGAATCCAAATCCCAGAGTTCTTAGGGTTCAGAAGGCGGGCCTTGTGCTCCAGGGTTTCTGCTTGACCCCTTCCAGTCCCTCCAGACCAGGCCCCTGACCCACCACCGGGCAACCACCAGATTCCTCGAAACCTCGCAAACTCAGCTTTCCCCGTCCCATGTCCCCACCACCCTTGATCACCAGCAAGACATAAGGGCCCCGAGGGACCATCATGTCCCCACTCTGCTTTGTCTCCCTGAACCGCTACCCACTTCTTCCCACTGCCCCCATCTCGGCCCTTCCAGGAGACCTGCAGAACTTGCCCATCCAGGCCAAGCCCTTCCATCTCTCACCGTCCCCGGTACTGGCAGAAGCCAGCGCCTTCCTGGACTCGCTTCCCTTGTGCTCATCCCAGGAGAGGTGCTCAGCTCCCCCACTCCCTTCTCCGCCCACATGGTGCTTTTGTACAAGTTAGAAAATGGCTCATTTGCTTCAAGACAAGTTACTTGGCGCTGAGGGGAGATCATGATAATAGATACAATATGTCCAGGATCAGCGGCGCCCTACCTGAGTGGGGAGCTGTGCATAGCACAACCTCCGTGACTTGCGTCACGTGGGCTCAGGCCAGGGGGCTGGACGCTGGCCTCACACCCCCGTGTCTCCACGTGCATGCCAAAACCATGCTCCTCGGAGATGCGGGCTGTGTGAACTGCACCACTTCCCGCGGCCCTGCCCTACTGTCCCTACTGTCATCTCCTGACCTTCAGCCTGTCACTTCTGTTCAGGATTTTAGCACTGGGTTCTCTGTGTCCCTTGTCACCCCAAGACTTAGCAACATCCTGCTGGCTTCTGCATTCCAGTGGACAGCTCACCCAAATGCCTAGTCACCTGGGTTTTCGTTTCCTCCTCATCTATAGAAACATCACACCCTATTCCAGGTCTGCTACACGTCCTCCATGACCACACTCAGAAATAAGACATGCTAACATCCTTTCTGTTCAGGACTTCCTAAGCTTCTTTATAAATATTTTATTTATTTATTCATGAGAAACACACAGAGAGAAGCAGAGACTCAGGCAGAGGGAGAAGCAGGCTCCCTGTGGGGAGCCCGACATGGGACTCGATCACAGGACCCTAGGATCACAACCCAAGCTGAAGGCAGACGCTCAACCACTGAGCCACCCAGGTGCCCCAGGATGTCCTAAAGTTCTAAGATTTTCTCTGTTCCTCCCACCACACCTGTTCTTCAAATCCCAAGGCCCTTCACTCCCTCCATCCCTCTCTTTCCCTGTGTGAGCACCGTGATGCCCCCCCTCCCTCCCTCCCTCCCTCCCTCCTTCCCAGGCAGGTCCCCACCATCCCCACTCTATCTGCTCCATCCATTGTCCTGGTGCCCAGCACTGCACCCATATGCTTACTGTCTCCAGGCCCTCTCTTCCAGCTGAGCTCCCTGGACTCATGCTGCCGATTGTGGCCCCTGTCCACGCAGGATCTCAGATGGATCCTGGCACTCACTGGCATTGCAATTTTTCTTCGAAGCTACCCTTCTCCACCCCCTCTCACTTCCATTCTGCATCTGGGGGTGATATTGTCTATCAGTTCACAGAGAAAACAGAAAGCAACAAAATGGGAACTTCCTTAGATATCACCACCCGCCTGGACCTCTGCTTCTGACTATAATGGAGAAACTGGTACCAGACTATCCCTCCCAAAGGTCCCACCTCCAAATACAATCATATTCCGTGTTAGGATCTTCACAGACCAATTTTAGGGGTACACAAACTTTCAGTTCACAGTATGCCATAAAAGTAGGCTTGATCAAGTCCCAGAGGGAAGGCACCGCATGCCTATTTTGGCAGAACTTCAAACAGGCCTTAAAAGAATCAGATCTACCTGGTGAGTAAATTAACTGCCCAGCAGAACAAAGCTCAGCATTTTATTAAGGCTGACAATAAAACCCAGACACACGACGTTGCATCCACGATGTGTTCAAAACAACACATCACTGGATGTGTGAAGAAGCAAGAAAACATGACCCATCATCATAAGAAAGACCAGTGAATGGAAGTAGACCTAGGAGCTGCATTAAAATTTAAAATCTGAATGGTGAATAGAAACTAGAAATGAGGGACCCCTGGGTGGCTCAGCAGTTGAGCATCTGCCTTCAGCCCAGGGCATGATCCTGAGGTCCCTGGATCAAGTCCTGCATTGGGCTCCCTGCATGGAGCCTGTTTCTCCCTCTGCCTGTGTATGTCTCTGCCTCTTTCTCTGTGGCTCTCATGAATGAATAAATAAAATATTTTTTTAAAAAAGAAACTAGAAATGAACAATATGAAATTCCAGACATAAAATAAAAACACGCACAAAAAAGTTTTCCAGAAAAAAATTTTATTTATTTATTTATTTATTTATTTATTTATTTATTTATTTATTTATTTTTACTGGAAGAAACAGCTAATTTATCTGAAGCCATCGAAATATAAATTCTCCAGACTGAAGCAGAGTGAGAAAGGGGGATGAAAATAAATGAGCAGAACCTCAGTGGCTGCGGAGACTGCATCAAGGGGTCTAACAGACATGCAATTGGCGTGCCAGCCGGAGAGGAGAGAAAAAGTATTTGAAGAAACAATGGACAATTTTGTGGGGAAACTTGATGAAAAACATAAACCCATAGATCTTAGAGGCTCAAAAAACTCCAAGCAAGATAAATACAAAGAGAACCACATCCAGGCAAAGCACGATCACATTGTTGAAAACAAGCAATCGGAAGAAGTCTTACCGCAGCTGGAGTCACCGTGGATGGGGCAACACAGCTGACTTCTTGCTGCAATGGTGCACGCTGGAAGGAACAGAGAGACGATTTTTAGGTTCTGAAAGAAATTATAAAGTCAGAATTCTATACTCAGCGAGAGTATCCCTCAATGATAGAGGCAGAAACCTCTTTTAAAACATGGACTTGGGGACACCTGGGGGCTCAGTGGTTTAGCATCTGCCTTTGGCTCAGGTCATGATCCCGGGATCCCGGGATCCTGGGATTGAGTCCCACGTCGGGCTCCCTGCAGGGAGCCTGCTTCTCCCTCTGCCTGTGTCTCTGCCTCTCTCTCTGCATCTCTCATGAATAAATAAATAAACTCTTTTTAAAAAATAAAAATAAAACATGGATTTTATTTATTTATGTTTAGAACAGTTCTGGGTTCACAGCAAAATTGAGCAGAAGAAAGCCCAGTGAATTCAAAATCCTTTTTTTTTTCTTTGTAGATAAACAAAAGCCAAGAGAATCAGCCACTTGCAAACCTGTTGTCTGAGGAGATTTCAAGGACGTTCTTCTGGCCGAGGTTGTGGTGGCTCCTAACACAGGGCACAACGCGTCCCCGCAGGGGCTGCAGCCACTTCCCACTTGGCCGGGTTGGTTCAGCCTGGCACCTGTTGGCCTCTGCGCGCATGTGCGTGTGCCACCCGGTCAGGTCCGTGAGGCTTCTCCCTTGCTCTGCAGCAACTGTCTCCCATCTACTGTCTCAGCCACAAAGAGTTTGGGCCCTATCTGGGCAAAAGTTTTCTTCCTTAGTTACCTTTAAAAGGTGGAAATCTGGGATCCCTGGGTGGCACAGCGGTTTGGCGCCTGCCTTTGGCCCAGGGCGCGATCCTGGAGACCCGGGATCGAATCCCACATCGGGCTCCTGGTGCATGGAGCCTGCTTCTCCCTCTGCCTATGTCTCTGCCCTCTCTCTCTCTCTGTGACTATCATAAATAAATAAAAAATAAAAAAAATTTAAAAGGTGGAAATCTATCTACGTCACTCCCCTGCCACTCCGCACTCCCCACAACCTGTAGGGTAGAAACCAAGTACGGTTTCCTGCATGTGAGAAGTAGGACCTGTGGGAACTGGACCCACACGCCCCCACCACCCTCTTGTGCTGCTGGGCCCCTAACAGCGTAAGCAACTCGAGCTTGTTTAGACACACCCCGACCGTTCAACCCGCCCATCCTTCAGCTCCTAACTCAGGAGCCAAGTCTTCGAAGAAGAATTCACTTTCACCCGAGTGAAGACAGGCACCTTTCACCACCCCAACATGCACACCCTTGTTCTCCTAGTTCACAACACCTGCCCACACCTGCATGTGATGTAGATTTTTTTTAAAGATTTTATTTATTTATTTGAGAGAGCGAGAGAGAGCATGTGCGAGTGGGGGGAGTGGCAGAGGGAGAGGGAGAAGCAAACTCTTCACTGAGCAGGGAACCCGATGAGGGACTTAATCCAAGACCTTGAGACCCTCAACCTACTGAGCCACCTCGGCGCCTTGTGAAGTGCATTTTTTTACCTTCTTGGTTCCTTTATGAATAACAGCTAACACTCACTGCAGGCTGGCGTGGGCCAGGGGATCTTCTAAGGATCTTACCTGCTGTATCTCGTTTAATCCCTACAACAATCTCAAGGGAGGGCTAAGATTTCACTCCCATTTCCTGGTCTGTGTAGGTGAAAGGATTTGCCCAAATAACACAGCTAGTACGTGGAGGGTGAGATTGAGACCTCACCTCACTCACACTGTAACCCAGGATCCTGACCTAGGGTGTGCACCTGGCAGCCGTGCTCGGTAAGGGGGTGGACAAGTGGGTCACAACCCGGATGCTGAGGCAGAAACATACCACCTAGTGTTCTCCGTGACCCAAATTATCTTCTGTAATTTATACAACAGTATCTATGCATATATATGAATATATGCAAATAAACCAGACAAGCCTCCTCCTGTCTCCTGATTGGCATCCTCGTCTATGAGAGGAGAGGTGGAATGAGGAATTTTAAACGTTATTCAGGGATGCCTGGATTGCTCAGCAGTTGAGTGTCTGCTTTTGGCTCAGGGTGTGATCCCAGGATCCTGGGATCGAGTCCCACATGGGGCTCCCCGCAGGGAGCCTGCTTCTCCCTCTGTTTGTGTCTCTGCCTCTCCCTCTGTGTCTCTCATGAACAGATAAAATCTTAAAAAAAAAAAAAAGCTTTTCAAAGTCTCACATGTCTTCTAAAACCTGAGTAGTGTGATATCTTGTTTTTACACTATTGTCAGGGGAAAACATATTTTTCTTTTCAGCATGTACTTGCCTAGTCACGCCAAATCCAGAAGGCCAGAGGTCCCCCCCCGCCCCCGCCCCGCCTCTCTCCCCAGCATTGTAAAGTTTCTGGTTTGGTTTCTGCAGTTTGGCTGTGCTGGTCAATAGGGTGGTTAAATAACAGAATCTTTTAAAGCCCATGACTAGATTTATCTACGTAATAAAGAACACGACCAAAACCGGGAGAAGAAATCAGCAAATCAACCATTGCTGATGAGAATTTTGATGCCCAATCTGGGAGGGGATGACATTGGAGATGTCTTGGTAAAGTTATATTTGGGGGATATCACTGGACAGACATAAATTTTAGCACATTTTTCAGTGTGCTGTGCGATGAAATTCCTCCTTGAACTTCTCTGATTTTTACCAAGATTTAAATGACTTTAAGATGTCTGAGTGGTGTCTGAGTGGGTGCTTTGTTTTGTTTTATTTGGCACCATGCTGAGACAAGCCATGATCTGGCCATTCTTTTTTTTTTTTTAAGATTTTATTCATTTACTCATGAGACAGAGATGGAGGCAGAGACACAGGCAGAGGGAGAAGCAGGCTCCCTGGAGGGAATCCGATGTTGGACTCCATCCCAGGACCCCGGGGTCACAACCTGCCCCAAAGGCAGATGCTCAGCCGCTGAGCCACCCAGGCATCTTGACCTGGCCAATCTTAAAACTTAAAAATAAAAAAATAAAATTAAAAAAAATTAGAAATATTTGAACCATTCAGATCAAGGAAAAATAATATGGTATAATAAAAGTCGGCAACCTCTGACCCATAGGTTCACTGCCTGTTTTTTAAAATAAAACTTTATTAAAAGACAGCCATATCCATTCATTATGTATTGTTTATAGCTACTTCCAAGTTACAATAGAAGAGCTGAGTAGTTGCCAAAAAAAAAAAAAAAATCTGCATACCCCTGTAGTGTAGTCTTGAGACTCTCTAACATGAATCTCAAAAATAAAGATGGAGAGAAATATTTCTATTTTATTTTATTTATTAAGAAAATGTTTGGAAACATGCCACCATGTTTTCTTTTGTCTTCTGTAATCTGGTCCTGAAAACAATTCGTTTGGGACACTGGCTGTTGGGAGACAATTCTCCCTGAATCTGTCACATCTGTGCACGTGAATGAGGCATTAACTATCTGCAGGGCATGGGACCTCAGTTAAGGTCAGGGATAAATGCTGCCCTGCATCCGGTGGAATTGGAGGGCTCCGAGTCACCTAACCGCAAATTCCCCTCCCTGCTCTGCTCCCACAGATATGACCCCTTCGCCAAACAACCCTCCTTATCAGGGGACCGGGCACAGTTCCTGCTCACCCCTGAGCAGTGGGTTTCACTCCCCAGCCAGCCACAGAATTATTTAAACAAGCCAACCACATTCTCCTGTGGGAACCTCCTGAGGGCACTCCACCCTCTTGTCCCTACAAAGCCTCGTGTCACAGCCCCGGTGGTTCCCTCTGTTCCCAGGGCACAACCCATGTGGCCCTGCATGGTGTGACGCCTTCCTCCCTGGGCTGTGCGTAGATGGGACTAATCAACCGCTGTTGGCCTCAGCGGTCCAGGGTTTGTGCAGCAAACAACCTGGGAGGGTAGATACGGTGTCCCCCTCGGAGCAAAGGCAGGCAAGGCTTGCTGCCCCTCAAAAGATCTGAGCCTCCGAAGAGATCAGAGCTGCTTTCTCGTACTACAACCTACTGTGTGGGTGTGTCAGCATCCACCTGGACCCACCCACGTCATCCCAGGAGGACTCGGGGGCAAAGGGAACGAACACAAAGATGCTGATGCCCAGGCCACTGGCTGTCCCACGAGTAATAACGCTCTTTGTCTCTGAGCCGGAAGTCTCCTATCCTCTGCCAGTATCAGGCAGTCTGTCAGCTGGCAAGGGACGAAACTCAGCCCTCCCAAGTTCCCCACACTGGCCGAAAGTCCTCCCAACATCTGCCTTTAGAATGCACGTCCCCACCTTATTAGTTCGCTCAACCTCGTTGCACCACACGTGTACGTGGTGATGTGTTTTTGTCCGATTTACTGTGCTACCTCCAGAATGCCCAGCTCAGGGGCAATGTTAAGAGCTGAGAAGAACAATTAAAAAATACCTTTAAAAATAATACTATTTCTGGGGCCCCTGGATGGCTCAGTCGGTTAGGCATCCGACTCTTGATTTTTGGCTCAGGTCATGATCAGGTTGTGAGATCGAGCCCCACATGGGGAGTCTGCTTGAGATTTTCTCTCTCTCTCCCTCCCTCTGCCCCTCCCCCATGCACTCCCTTTTCCCCACCCCAAATAAAATCCTTTAAAAAATAATACTATTTCTTTCTCTTCCTGTGGCTGACTGTAATCTTCCATCTGCTCAGACCCTTAAAAAGGCGACTATGTCCTAAGAGACTTTGATACCTTCCCCTACGTTCCCAAGCTGGATTTGCCAAGTGTGTCTCTCTCTTATTAGCTGATGTTTCCTATCAGGGTCACAGGCATTGAACGTTTCCACCGACCGCCCCTCCCCACACTCACAAAGAAAGGCGAGGGAGTTTTCTTAAACTCACAATAACCTTCCCAGTGACCCTACAAATATGACCTTAAACCACAATTTGGCTTCAAGAACTGGTTCCTGGTCTGATCCTTAGATAACATTTTCTGAACAGAATCCTGTTGTGTGGAAATTATCCAGAAACAATGGCAGCCTCCAAGTATACGACCAGCCATGGAACAGAAAGGCTCAGGGATCAAAGCCACAGGCTATGGTAAGTCGATGTAGAACACGTGTGAAATTCAAGAGGCAGGAAAAGTGGCAGGTAATGCTTTGCATGGGGTGCAGGTGGAGGGGGGAAGGACCACGTACCCGGATCCTGCGTCACGTCCTGTCCTGCTCTCAGCCTTTCCACCAGTGCATGGTGACCACACATTGAGCAAGGGGCTAACACATGGATGCTATGGGGGCCACCATATGCTGGGGCTTTATTGGAGAGGCTCAGGGTAAGCACTGTTGGCCCAGTTGTAGCCCACGGCAGCCCACAGGGCAGCTGTGACATTAGTCTGTGTTTGACAAATGCACCAAATTGGGCCATGACAGGGGTCACTGATGGTACCTGATTTAGGATTGTCAAAGCCGTCAGCCTAGACGTGCACGGTCAGCTTCTCATGGCTTGGCCTTTCCACCCCTGCCTCTCCATGCTAACATCCCTGCTCATTCCTTCCTTTTTGTTATGTCACGTCCTGTAGGTTACCAACTACCTGCATGTCACATATCTTAGGAGCGCCACCCACATCTCACAGGCCACAGGTTTCCCACTGTCTGTACTTGACACATTTTCAGTTTTGCAGATCCCCCTTGTTGGAAGGGGGACCATTATGGAAAAATTGACCAGTCTCCCATGCAGCGGATGATCATGACACCTGCCCTTTGGTGATTTGCAGCAATGAGGGCTCCTTGGTAGCAAGGAACAGACACCAGCTGTCATGGGCTAAGTTGTGTCCCCATCAAATTCGTATGTTGAAGTCTTGACCCCTGGTAGTCAGAACATGACTTTTTTTTTAAAGATTTATTCATTCATGAGAGACACGCAGAGAAAGGCAGAGACACAGGCAGAGGGAGAAGCAGTTTCCCTGTAGGGAGCCCGATGCAGAACTCGATCCCAGGATCCCAGGATCAAGCCCTGAGCCCAAGGCAGATGCTCAACCACTGGACCACCCAGGCGCCCCAGAAGGCCTGTTCCTAAAAACAAAATAGAAAATATAGGGATCCCTGGGTGGCGCAGCAGTTTGGCGCTTGCCTTTGGCCCAGGGCACGATCCTGGAGACCCGGGATCGAATCCCACATCGGGCTCCCGGTGCATGGAGCCTGCTTCTCCCTCTGCCTATGTCTCTGCGCCTCTCTCTCTCTCTCTCTGTGACTATCATAAATAAATTTAAAAAATTTTTTAAAAAAATAGAAAATATAAAAAACTTTCCACTGCCAAGCATTGTACTCAAATATAGAAATTATGAGAGCAGCCTCCTCTCTTCTGAGGGAATCCAGGGGTGTGGGGTGCAGAGGGCTTACCCCCAGTGGCCACCCTCCGCCCAGTTTCCCCAGGGCCTTTTAAGAGCCGAATGTATGTGAGTCTGTGCGTGCTTGCATGCGTGTGTGTGTGCACGCATGTGAGAGACACGTCCTTCCTCGTGCCTTATCAGCAGAACTGTTCCCACGAAGGCGCTTTGTTGTCACAGCTGCCTGCTTCCCACCCTCTCCAGGCACCTCAAGGACTCGAGGGGCCCCAGGCAGCCATGAACTGGCCACCCTGAATTCTCGCTGCTGGGAGAAGGGGGCTGGAGGGTAGCCTAGAAGGTATTGGGAGAGGGCTGGGAAGGGAGCCTGCAGGGGCCAGGAAGGGGGATCTGCAGGGTGCCAGGAGGGGCCCAGGAAGGGAGCCTGCAGGGGGCCAGGAGGGGCCAGGAAGGAGGCCTGCAGGGGCCAGGAAGGAGGCCTGCAGGGGCCAGGAAGGGCCCAGGAAGGGAGGCTGCAGGATGCCAGGGGGGCCAGGAAGGGAGTCTGCAGGGGCCAGGAGGTAGGCCAGGAAGGGGATCTGCAGGGTGCCAGGAGGGGCCCAGGAAGGGAGCCTGCAGGGGCCAGGAGGGGCCAGGAAGGAGGCCTGCAGGGGGCCAGGAAGGAGGCCTGCATGGGGCCAGGAAGGAGGCCTGCAGGGTGCCAGGAAGGGAGTCTGCAGGGTGCCAGGAGGGGGCCAGGAAGGGAGTCTGCAGGGGGCCAGGAGGTAGGCCAGGAAGGGGGATCTGCAGGATGCCAGGAGGGGCCCAGGAAGGGAGTCTGCAGGGGGCCAGGAGGGGGCCAGGAAGGGAGTCTGCAGGGGGCCAGGAGGTAGGCCAGGAAGGGAGATCTGCAGGATGCCAAGAGGGGCCCAGGAAGGGAGCCTGCAGGGGCCAGGAGGGGGCCAGGAAGGAAGTTTGCAGGGTTCCAGGAAGGGAGTCTACAGGGTGCCAGGAGGGTGCCAGGAGGGGGGTGTGCAGGAGGCCAGGAGGAGGCCAGGAAGCAGGTCTGCAGGGTGCCAGGAAGGGAGTCTGCAGGGTGCCGGGAGGGGGCCAGGTAGGAGGCCTGCAGGATGCTAGGAGGGGGCCAAGAAGGGAGTCTGCAGGGTGCCAGGAGGGGGGTCTGCAGCGTGCCAGGAGGGTGCCAGGAGGGGGGCCTGCAGGGTGCCAGGAGGGGCCAGGAAGGGAGTCTACAGGGTGCCTGGAGGGTGCCAGGATGGGGCGTGCAGCAGGCCAGGAGGGTGCCAGGGAGGAGGCCTGGAAGGGAGTCTGCAGGGTGCCAGGAGGGTGCCAGGATGGGGCGTGCAGCAGGCCAGGAGGGTGCCAGGGAGGAGGCCTGGAAGGGAGTCTGCAGGGTGCCAGGAGGGGGCAAGGAGGGGGGCTTGCAGTGGGCCAGGAGGGGCCAGGAGGGGAGCCTGCAGGGTGCCAGGAGGGGAGTCTGCAAGGTGCTGGGAGGGGGCCAGGAAGGAGGCATGGAGGGTGCCAGGAAGGTGCCAGGAGGGGGGCCTGCAGTGGGCCAGGAAGGGGGCAGGAGGGGCCTGGAGGGGAGTCTGTAGGGTGCTGGGAGGGGGCTAGGAAGGTGGCATGGAGGGTGCCAGGAAGGTGCCAGGAGGGGGGCAGGAGGGGCCAGGATGGGAGTCTGTAGGGTGCTGGGAGGGGGCCAGGAGGGTGGCGTGGAGGGTGCCAGGAGGGGGCCAGGAGGGGGGCCTGTAGGGTGCCAGGAGGGGGCCGGGAAGGGGCCAGGAGGGGGGCTGCTGGGTGGCCTGGGGCCCACTGCATGGGCTGCGGTGACTCCTCTGTGTTCCCCGCGCAGAGGACACAGCCCCTCACATCGCCACCGGGCTCCTGTCCTGCCCGGCACCTCCTCTGTCTCCTTGAACCCGAGGAGGAAGGTGCACGTCCCCAGGGCCCCCAGCCCCCTGCCCCCAGCTCTGGCCCCTGCACCCCCTCGTGCAGCCTCAGCCCTCACCCCTCGGGCTCCGCAGCCCACACAGCTTCAGGGAGCTGGGGCCACCCAAGGATGAGGTGCAGGTGCATGGCCATCTGCCCTGAGCATCCCCTGAGGAACTCGGGGTCCCGGAGCTATCGGGGTGCCCCCATCGGCTCTCTGTCAGGCCCCCACACTGGCCACCGACTGTTTTCTCTGCTTCCCCTTGGCTTCAGTCCCGGGGGATTCTTGGGGAGGTTGTGACTTTCCGCAAGGCCGAGTGGCGGAGACCTCTCCCTGTCCCCACCTCCCGGGCAGGGACAGAAGGACGCGTGTCCCCACCCTCCTGAGGTAGGGCCACCCCAGCAGGCGTCCCCGGCTCTGTCTAGGTCTGCGGTCCGGATGGTAGAGCCAAGATCATGCACCCACACACCCTGGACGGTCCATGGTGGACGGTGGACCCGATTTCTCTCCAAGTCCCAGGCTGGGAGGCAAAGCTGAGCTGCTCGCCGGCCCTTGGCTCCCTCCGTCCCGCGGCGGGGACCCACGAAGTCAGTCACCCCGTCACCCGGCCCTGATGGACACCCCAGGCCACAGGAGCACCTTGAGTCACGGGGCCCCTGGTCTATGTGTCATGGGAAGTGTCCCCAAAGCCACAAGGTTCCCTGGGGCGTGAGCTAGAGGGAGACACCTCCCGACCTAATGTCCTGCTGCGTTGGCCCCACTAGAGACCTCACCTATTCGGTGCATGAGGGCACGTGTGACTCATGAAGGAACAACATGGGGGGTTGCTCAGGTGTCCCAGCCTCCCCGCCCCTGTGTCCCCTCCTTGCATCCTTGAGATCCTCAGTAGGCCCGTGATTCAGGAGGGTGGCGGGGCCGGTCGGGAGCGTGTCGGCCCACGTGGCCCCCTTCTCGTCACTTACAGAGCCACGAAGGTCAGGATGAGGTATCACTTGGAAGGGAGTTGGTTTTGAAAACATGAAGATGTGCCTCTTGAGCGTCCCCACACACCTCCCCCTGCTGCTGCTCTCGCCCCATGCGTAGCCCGATGTTCGGCTGAGAGCCCCACGGGGGGCTTAGGGGGAGGTCGGGCTAAGATGCCAGGCATGGAGGAGGGGACGAAGGGACCGGCCCAGGCTGGAGGACTCAGCCGAAGCACCTTCACGCGGGGCCCTGGTGATGTGTTCTCAAGCGACAGAAACCCCAGTAGTGGCGCTTTGACCCATCAGGACCGTTGGGTTTGCTCAACACGAGGTCTCCAGGTGAGTGAGTCACATGCGTCAGGTCACGGGCGTCAGGGCTCTAGGCCTGTGGCTTTTCCTCATGAGCACAGAATGGCTGCCCGAAGCACCGCGTCACACTCTAGACCACGCGGTGTGGGGAGGCAGGCGCAGGCGCTGCCCCCCGGGATGCTCAGCCGCGTGACAGTCTGGCGGCCTTGGGCGCTGCCCCCACTGCCCACACCCGGTCCCCCTGGGCGGCCCTGCGAGCGCCTCATTCCCCCCTCTGGGGCAGGGGGACCCGTGGCAGGAGGCCGCAGGCGGAAACGGCGCACCCCCCTTGCAAAGAAAGGACAGCCGTTTGCAATCTTTAAAAAGGACAGAAAGCACGAGCAACATTCATCTCTTTTAATCTTTAAGCCAATTTTGAGTCCAGGGCTGTGCGCAGTCCGGCGATGCAGCGAGCCGAGGTGCGGATGCACGAGGGGGCCCCCGCGTGCCTGCCGGGGACGGGGACGGGGTGGCGGGGCTCCCGGGCACCCGGCGAGGCCGCCCAGCTCCTGGCGCCGCTCCGCCGCAGGCATCTAGAAGGGGCACTCCTCTGAGGGGCGAGGGGGGGAAGGAGACAAGGCAGTGAGAACCTGGGGTGTGCTCGCTGCGAAATCACCACAGAGATCCCCCCTCGGAGGCCCCAGGGGGAAAATTTCTTAGAAAATGTGCCCCCCCTTCGTGTCTTTGTTGTGACTTTCTGGGCTCCCGCCCAAGGGGGCGGAAAGTGCCAGCAGGACTCTCCACGGGCTTGCGCTCAGCGGCGCGAAGACGAACGGGGACAAACACGGACTCCTCGCCGAGCGGCTCTCTGAGCCTCGTCTTTGGGTCCCCACCCCGACGTCAGCCTGATGCAGGCTGGACCCCACCACCACCACGCTCACACCGGGGCCCCCCTTGTGGGTGCAGACACGGCTGGCCATGCAGACTAAGGGGACCCCTGCGCCCCCATGGGGTTTCCTCCCTGATTCTGCATCCTCAGACCCCACAGAGCCACCGAGGCCATACCTTCGGGAGGGTTGTCCACGGCCACAGGGTGGTAGCACCACGGGACCCCACGAACAGTGTTGTCGAAACAGCAGCCCTTGTCCTTACACTGGGAAGGCGTGATGCCCGGAACGCCACAGTTGTCTCTGTGGTGAGGGGCCACCGTGCACGTCTCTGGAAGGGCGGAGGCAAGAGGCAGGTGAGAACCCATTGGCCCGGACCTTCCTTCTCCAACTGAACCAGCAGGCAGCCAGCTGGCGCCACGGATGGGGACTCGGGGCTCAGAGGACAGGGGGCGTCCTGTCCCCATCTCCGGACATGAAAACCCTTCAGCTCAGGGCAAATGCAAGGTGCCCGGGGTTTGTCGACTTTCCCCCTCCCGACGTACCGTATCCATGCGTTCATTTTTTTTTTTAAAGAATTTTTTTTTTATTTTTTAATTTTTTTTATTTATTTATGATAGTCACAGAGAGAGAGAGAGAGAGAGAGAGAGAGAGAGAGAGGGGAGAGAGAGAAGCAGGCTCCATGCACCGGGAGCCCGACGTGGGATTCGATCCCGGGTCGCCAGGATAGCGCCCTGGGCCAAAGGCAGGCGCCAAACCGCTGCGCCACCCAGGGATCCCATCCACGCGTTCATTTACTTCCACAAACAATACTCTGACGTTACTCAGTCAGGAAATATCTACCAAATGCCGCGCGTGCTCGAAACAGAAATCCGCGCAGCGCAAGTCGACGGCGAGGGTCACCGAGGATCGAGCGCGTGCGGGGCCCTGCGCCAGCTGATGGGGACCCAGAAATCAAAAACAGAGAGGTCGTGGCTAAGACGCTAACCGTCTAATGGAGGAGAAAAGCAAGTAAATGTCCGAAACAGCGCAGGGTGGGCATCCCAGGGCGCTGAGGGCGAGTACGGAAGGGACAAGGACAAGGCTGAACAAAGCAAGGACGGCTTCCTGTGGGAGGAGGTTTACCAGGCGGGGATGGGGCAGTGGGTGTACCCTGCGGCGGGAATAGGTGTTCAAAGGCAGTCGAGAGAGAGAGAGAGAGAGAGAGAGAGAGAGAGAGAGAGGAGAGGAGAGCGCGTGCGCAGGGTGTATTTCAGGGGTGGAGGTCCGTTTGCAGGAAAGATGCGGAGACTAGGGTGTGTGGGTGCCGCAGGCGCTCTGTAGCCCCGACCCCGAGGATGGTGGAGGCCAGCACGGCGGAGGACACGTGGGGCAGACGCACCGGGGAGGCAGGGCTCCCTGAGGTCTACCCAGGAGAACCGAAGGGGCTGAACCCACATCCGTTCCTCTGTTAAACCCAGCAAGGCCTAGTGGAGAAGGCGAGCCCAGGAGGGAGCTGCCCCCAGGGCTTCTGTGCTCTCATCCCCGGGCCGCCTCAAGCCGTCTCTGAAGGAAGGGTCTGTGGCCTCGCGGGAAAGGTCTGGGCCACCTCTCACTGGCGGGGTGGCCTCTGCAGGTGGCATTACCTACCCCCAGGGCGCTTGTGAAGTCAGGAGGAGCTGTGTGTGTGCTTGTACGCATGTGTGCATACATACATACATATGTGTGTGTGCATTTGTGTGTGCATGTGTGTACGTGTGTGCATGTTTGTATGTGTGCCTGTATGCATGTGTGCATGTGCATATGTTTGCATGTATGCCTTATGCATGTGTGCCTGGGTGTATGCGCATGTGTGCCTTGTGTCTGTGTGCATGTGCACGTGTGTGCATGTGTGCCTGTATACCTGTGTGCCTGTATGCCTATATGCACGTGTGCATGTGTGTGCCTGTGTGCATGCACATGTGTGTGCATGTGTGTATGTGCACATATGTGCATGTGTACATGTGCATGTGTACATGTGCACATATGTGTGTGCGTGTGTGTGCATACATGTGTGTACCCCATTGTTTGTCATTCTCCATCAGGTCCTCAGAAGGCACCCCAAGGTGCACCATAGTTTCCTCTCCCTCTCCTCAAACCTCTACGGAAACCCTTGTCTGGAAATCCTGGGAAACCTTTGGCCATGGCACCTGCCGAGAATGAGTAGCACTTACCGAGCACAGTGGAGCTGGCAAAGTGCTCTCCAGAGCCCTCGTCACCCCCCACCCTGTGCCCCCGTGGCCAACGCCCCACTCCGGGGTCCGGGAGCTGAGACAGTAGCTTAAGGGGCAGAGCACTCCGTGGCTTGTGGCACCACAGAGATGCACCCCGTGCATCGAACACCAATAAAAAATAAATTTATTATTAAAAAAATAAAATAAAATAAAATATTTAGAGACCACCGGGGTCCTCAGGGGACATTCATCCGCGGAATGTGCACTTGGGCATCTGGGTGGCTTTGACCAGCGTCCGGTTTGGACATGTGGGGGAGTAGTTGTTCTCACACACCCCCCCCTCCAAGACCTCTCTTCAAGGTCCTGTGCTGGGAGTGGTGGGTGCTGGACGCAGCAAGCCGTGACCAGGGCTCCTGCATCCCCACAGCAGCGCTCGGAGCTCCAGTGGCCATCGCCCTGCTGGTGCTCTCTGCCCACCTTCACCCCCTAAAATCCTCCCAGGGCCCAGAAGAGCGCTTGGTTCAAATGCATGGATGGTGGCCCAGGGTCCCCCGGGGGTGGGGGGCTGACCAGGGCCTGGTGACCACTGGGAGGTGGGAGGAGGGCCACTTACCCTGCTGGCCCTGGGCCAGGGAGCTGAGGGTCAGCGCACAGACCAACACCAGGACGTAGATCACCCTGTGCTCCATGGTGGCGCGAGCGTCCTCTCTGCTCCAGGGGAGACCACGAGTCGGGGATGGGACCGTGGGAAGGCCCTTGGTTTTATGCGCAGGCTCTGTTTGCCCAGAGTGTTGGGTAACGTTTGCCTAAGGAGGGTCCCACAGTCCTCCGCTCCAGGTAATCTCCACTGATTAAAACGGGTTTGCTGATACGGGCAAGTGCCGAGGCGCGCCGTCATCCTGGCCGAGGGACCTGAGATTCAGAACGTCCCTCCTGCCCCCTGGGCCTGACCCGATCGCGCTCCTAACTGCCGTGGGGGCCCTCCTGCGAATGTCAACACCACACTCACGGAAGGGTGAGTCATGTGAGAGCTGGCCCAGAGAGGCACAGTCATGTCAACGGTGGCTCAGGGGGTTGCCTCTGGGGCGGTCGGACCTTGGGGGAGGGGGTGCAGGCAGCAGAAGGAGCAAGAGCCCAGCCCGCCAGGCCATCCCCTCCAGGTCGGCATGCCAGTGACCTCCAACGACCCCCAGGGCTGGGGGGAGCCGAGGCTGCGCACGAGCGGCGGGAAAGGAGGAGGCCTGCACCCCCGGCCCCCCACCCCCAGGGCCCTCGGTCTGCAGACTTCATCTTTCCCTGGAGTTCTGTCTGTGGAGCGTTCCCAGGGCCAGGTCCTAGGGCAGCAGAGCTCCATTGGGTCCCTCACGGGGGAAACCTGGCTCGTGCAGAGGGGCCTCCCGCCAGGCGGCCTGACATTGAGAATGGGGGTGCCACATCCATTGAGCATCTGACGCTTGCTTTTGGCCCAGGTTGTGATCTTAGGGTCGTGAGATCGAGCCCCGCATCGATCGGGGCGTCTGCTTGAGGTTCTCTCTCCCTCCGCTCCTCCCCACTGCCCCCTAAAAAAAAGAAAATTTGAGAGTGTCTAACATCCAACTCAGAGGAACTGTGTATTTTAACTTGTTTACCTAAATTAACTTTTTGCTTTTCTTTTTCCTCTACAGCAGAGTCCTTTTAAAAATGGAACTGGAGGTATTATGCTGAGTGAAGTAAGTCAATCGGAGAAGGACAAACAGTGTATGTTCTCACTCATTTGGGGAATATGAATAATAGTGAAAGGGAATATAAGGGAAGGGAGAAGAAATGGGTAGGAAATATCAGAAAGGGAGACAGAACATGGAAGACTCCTAACTCTGGGAAAGGAACTAGGGGTGGTGGAAGGGGAAGAGGGCGGGGGTGGGGGTGAATGGGTGATGGGCACTGAGGGGGGCACTTGACGGGATGAGCACTGGGTGTTATTCTGTATGTCGGCAAATTGAACACCGATAAAAAATAAATTTATTATTAAAAAAATAAAATAAAATAATATTTTTTGAAAAATGATGCTGTGTCCAGAGGAGCAGACATCTGAACTGACCGAGCAGTGGTGGGGACCCCTCTCCCCCTCACAGGCCCCCAGTAAAGGTCCCCTTGACTTCCTGCTCCAAGGGCAACCTCCGCCGGCCCTGCCCTGGCCCCGCCTGGTCGGGTTCTGGGCTCCCGGAGCCCTGCTGTGCCCGGTGTGCAGGGCGGGCTGCTGCCACACTGCGGGGAGTGTGCACTGCCCCCGGGGGACGGAAGGGACTGAGGGCTGGGGGCTTCGACTGCTCTGTACCTCCAGGTGCCCCTGCACCTCCAGGCCTTCTTATTCAATGAACATCCATCGAAGAATGAATGATGCGATGAATGAATGAATCAGTGAGCAATAGGAGAAATATTTTTTTTCCTCAGGGAAGCCCCGGTCAGAACTGGGGATGCCACCTTCTTGGTACCCTGCACCCTGAACCCAGCCCCCTCCCCCCGGGCTGCGCAGCAGGGTCTCCAGGAGGGGCTTCATGTTCAGGACCCGGGGTGGGGGGTGGATCTGCAGGGCACAGAGTCCTCCGTGGTGTGGGGGGTAGTTTGCCAAAGACGGTGTGTCGGGGGGGGGTGGATCTGCAGTGATGCTCCTGATCATGTAAAACCACCACTAATTTCTCAGAGCGGCACAGGAACTGGAGCTCTCAGACACGGAAACGCAAATTGCACAACTTGGAAGAAGAGGGTGTGGCTTTCATTGGGGTTGATGCTACACAGACTTACAGGCCAGCAATTCCGGCGGCTCTGGGCCTGCTGTGTCCCCAGATAAATCCCCACACCTAGGCAGAAGGAAACGGAGGCAAGGATGATCTCTGCAGCATTGCCTCTAATACCTCCGTTTTTAAGTTATTTATTTATTTATTTATTTATTTATTTATTTATTTATTTATTTTATGAGAGACCGAGAGAGAGAGAGAGAGAGAGAGAGAGAGAGAGAGAGGCCGAGACCCAGGCAGAGGGAGAAGCAGTCTCCCTGTGGAGAGCCTGATGTGGGACTCGATCCCAGGACCCTGGGATCACGCCCTGAGCCAAAGGCAGGAGCTAAACCACTGAGCTACCCAGGTGTCCCTGTAATACCTTTTTTTAAAAAGGAAGAAGAAATGGAGAAGCTGGGGAAAAAAGGAAGAAAGAGAAAGAAAATAAGGAGGGAAAGAAAGGAGGGAAAAGGAAGAAAGGAGGGAGGGAGGAAGGAAGGAAGGAAGGAAGGAAGGAAGGAAGGAGGGAAGGGAGGAAGGAGGGAAGGAAGGAAGGAAGGAAGGAAGGAAGGAAGGAAGGAAGGAAGGAAGGAAGGGGGAGGGAGGGAGGAGGGAGGGAGGAGTATAATGATCATCAGTGCCTGTGATGAGGGAGAGGGGGAAGAGTGTAGCACACACGTGTGCATCACATCCCTGCAGAAGATGGAAATGAAGAAATGAATGAATGAGTGAATGAGTGAGGGAACGGAAATGAATGACCATAGGAAGGGGAGCTGGCGGGGAAGCGCGGGAAGGGCGCTCAGCCCAACGTCCCGCAGCTGTGTTTCGGGAGCTGAGGCTGCCTGGTGGCACAGGGGGAGGCTGCTGCCCCCGGGTAAGGGCACATCTGGGAAGTGGGGACAGCGACATGCGATCAGTGCCACCGACGTGGGAAAGGAAATCTGAAGGAAGTGAGGTGGGAAGGTGGGCGTCCACTCACTAGGGAGGAAGACGCAGATTGGCGGGTGTCCATCCTGTTGTCGTGTGTGTTTGCAGTGACCTCCTGCTCCTGGGGACGGCTGGGTGGGGGGGGCGTGTGTGGCCTCATCCCCCGCGCTGAGGGCGGGGTGCTGTGACCGCTGCGGTGTGGCGGCCGTGCTCTCTGCATAAGGCCGGGACTCCTGGCGGGAATAACACCAGGTCACAGGATTACCCTATACGCCTGGGCTGGCTGGTCGGCTTTATTGTTGCGTAGAGGGGATCCCTGGGTGGCGCAGCGGTTTGGCGCCTGCCTTTGGCCCAGGGCGCGATCCTGGAGCTCCGGGATCGAGTCCCACGTCGGGCTCCCGGTGCATGGAGCCTGCGTTTCCCTCTGCCTGTGTCTCTGCCTCTCTCTCTCTGTGTGACTATCATAAATTTAAAAAAAAAAAATATATATATATATATATATATATATTGTTGCGTAGACTCCACGCCCAGCAGGGAGCCCAACGCGGGGCTTGAACTCAGGACCCTGAGACTGAGACTTGAGCTGAGATCAAGAGGCCGAGGCCTAACCACCTGAGCCACCCAGGCGCCCCCGGGGTTGTTTGTCATAAATGACGGTTTAGTGGAGCGGAAGGCACAGCGGGTTGAGAGCCGCCCACGAACGAGTCACCCGCGTCACATCGTGCAAGAATCTGAAAAATGAAGCGCCTGACCCCGCGATGGCCCTGATCTAACGCGCTGCTCTCTGCTCGGGCTCCACAGCCAGGGCGGGACCCTCGTGGAGGCCCCTCTCCCCAGTGTCACGCCGTGCCTTTGGCAGACCTCCGTCTTCAGCGCAGGGGTGAGTGTGCGAGGCAGGGGCTGGGTGCCCCCATGGGCCTTCGCCCTCTCTGTGCCCTGCGGGGGAGCCGCGTGGGCCCTGTCCCCCGCCGCCTGCTCTCTGTGGCCTCTGGCTGCTGTGAGTGGTACTCGGGAGGAGGGGAGCTCGGGTTTTACGTCCTGGTCCCTCCCTGCACGGTCACCACGCACAACCGCATCCCTGCGCCCGTGAGGGCCCCTGTCCACGCTCCTCCAGGCTGGGGGTGCACTCTGCGGTCTCTGCCTTCCACCTTCCTGGAGTTACCTGGCCTGAGAGCAACAGGCCTGCTTCCCGCCAGGCCTCTGCGTGACCCAGAAATCGCTACCCCGCTGACCCCGCTCACACAGCATCGAAATGAACCCCTGCCTTGGCCCCTCGAGAGCGTCTGCTGGTGGGGAATCAGGCACTGGTGGCCATGGCAGGGGGCAGTATCACGCGTCTCAGCCTAACAGGGAGGTGACATGTGAAGTGAGGTCGCACTTAAAGATTTGGGGTCAGCCCTACACGGTACGGAAAAGGAGAGGTCGAGGTGGGTCCTGGAGCCACAGGGCAGGCGGGGGCCTCTCCTGTCCTGGTGGCAGCAGCTACCCGTCAGCCCCTCCAGCTCCCTGGCAGCCAAGAGCAAAGAGTCAAACCCCGGGACATGCAGCTGGGACCTCTGGGGGCAGGAACGTGAGGCTGGGAGCCCTGGACTTTCTCCAGCAGCAGAGGCAACCCCTGGGCCTCTGTGGGAGGCGGGCAGCTCTCCTACCCACGGAGCTTCAGCTCACAGAGGGCAGCACGGGTGCCACTGTCCTCAGGACCATTCCACTCCTGACGCCGCTCCCAGGTGCACCAGGGTTAGACCCCTCACGGCTCACGGCCTGCTGGGAGGACAGCCTGCGCCCTGGAGGAGCTCCAGACCTGCATCGGGGGGTGTCAAGAGTCAGGCGGAGTCACCACCTGGAGGATGAAGGGCCCAGCTCCCAGGAGCTCCAGACCTGCATCGGGGGGTGTCGAGAGTCAGGCGGAGTCACACCTGGAGGATGAAGGGCCCAGCGCCGAGGACTGCGGTCGTCACCCCCCACCCGGCACGCAGGACAGGTGCACCAGCGCAAGCACACGGGAGGCTGTGACCATCTCGAGGGTGGGACGGAGCCCTGTGCTTGGCGGTGGCCAACAGCCCATGCAGTGGACATGCCGGAGCGTCCCAACGCATGGCAGCCCTGCTACTCAAGGTGGTCTGCTCCCTCACAGACTTCACAAAGTCAAAATGCATTCTAGAAAGTTCCCAGGTGGGATCCCTGGGTGGCGCAGAGGTTTGGCGCCTGCCTTTGGCCCAGGGCATGATCCTGGAGACCCGGGATCGAATCCCACATCAGGCTCCCGGTGCATGGAGCCTGCTTCTCCCTCTGCCTGTGTCTCTGCCTCTCTCTCTCTCTCTCTCTCTCTCTGTCTGTGTGACTATCATAAGTAAATAAAAATTAAAAAAAAAAAGTTCCCAGGTGCATCATGTGCACAGAAGGTGTGGGAAGCCCGGTGCTCCGGCAGGGGATGGGGTCTCAGGCTGGAGGAGGCTTCAGGTGCGCGAGTGGATCTATCGCGTGCACCCTTCTCAGCCACATCGGGAATGCCCCGAGTGTGCTCCCGTCACTCAGGGGTTCAGAAATGCCTTGGCGAGGGACCACCAGCAGCCTTCACGAGAGCCATGGCCCCCCAGCCTTGTAGGCCAGACCTGATGGGGGAGGCAGTCCCTCAACAGGAATGGAGACCGGGTTCCCTTGAGGAAGGACCTCACAGGCCACAAATGATGGCCTACGACGAACCTTCCCCGAGCCTTCCCCAGAGCCATCTGAGCCACTGATCGGTGCTATGGGTTCAACTGTGTCCCCACCAAAAGACGTTGAAGACCCAAACCCCCTGTACCCATGAGGGGGACCTTGTTTGGAAATAAGATCTTCGTAGATGGCCAGATTACCATGAGGCCATTAGTGAGGACCCTCACCCGGTATGACTGGCGTCCTATGAAAGGGGACATTGGGACACAGACGTGCCCAGGAGGAGGTGATGTAAACACACGGGGAGAATGCCACCTACAAGCCACGGAGTGCCTGGGGCTCCAGAAGCCAGGTAAGGGACCCGGGACAGAGTCACTCTCGGAAGCAACTAACCCTGGTGGCGCCTTGACTTCAGTCCTCTAGCCTCCAGACGGTGCAACAATAAGTTTCTGTCGTAAATTCAATTTGTGGTACTTTATTCACTACAGCTGCCCCGGACAAACAAACACGCCCAGGGTGACTGGGTACCAGGGAAAGGAATGTATTTAGACTTTCTGATGGTTGTTAAATATTAGCTCGGAACTGACACTAATCCTGAGGCCCAAAGCCCACGTGGGCCACCAAAGAGGGAGCCTGTGGGCTCCAGGTACGAGATGGAGCCTTGGTCCAAGTGTGTCTCATTGTGGGTCCCGTGTGGACTTCCCCCGGCCCCGCACACGACGCAGGAATAGATTTCGTAGCTACATTGCCTCTGTCCTTGGGGTGAGGATAATATGGCAGGAATCCCTCGCCAAGACTGAACCAATTCTGGCGTGGCAGTGAGCAGGGAACTGCAGAAATCCGAGCCACCCCCAAGGACTTGGAAGACCCTGGGGGTGGTCACCACCTACACCTGTTGACCCGGCCTCTCCGGCCGGCACTAAAGCCCTCGAGGAAGACTGGGGCAAGGCCTGTAGCTTTCTTTGTAAAGGGCCAGACAGGAACGACATCAGGCTCCGTGGGCCACCTGTGGTCTCGGCCACGTATCTTTATTATTTTATTTTCACGACCCTTTAAACCTACAGAACCCAGTCTTACTTTGCAGGTACATGCACGATTTGGCCCACAGACTTTGTGAGGCCCAGTGGAGACAGTGCCATGAATTTAACTGCCGCTGAGGTTCTAGACGGGGTATGGTTCCTGGAGTAGCTATGGAATGTTCCAGCAGCCTGGAAGGTCTCTGCTCGTCCCCCATTCCCCCTAGATAAGACCATCAGCAGGAGTTTGCTGTTGCATGGCACGGGGCTGCAATATACCTTCACGGTGCAGAGGGCGGGGTCCTGGCGGCTCTCCTGCTCTCCCACAACGCTGCGGGGAGACCTTGGACGTCGTTCAACACCCTGCTGGCCGGTTACATTCATGACACGAGCTTAGGGTACGCGGATCTGGAATATGGGATGCAAGAAAATAGGTGTAAGATGCACACGTGTGTCGGAGGGTTCAGGGCGCCCCCCGGCCCGGTTGGTGAGGTGTTTAGGAGGCGTGGGCCGTGGAAATATTCTCTCCAAAGGGGGAGCGACGTCTCTGCACCTCGTACTGCTCACCCCAATAAATGCTCGTGGTAAAATACACTAGCTTTGAACACACTGTTCTGGCCCATTTGCCGGGCTGCCACTCTGCAGTTTCGAGGGGTGTTCAGGATAGCAAGTGCCTCTCGGGAGTGGGTTCTGGGCTATGACCCTGGCACATGCGCCCAGAGGCCGGATGGCCGGAGGAACACGGATGGCGGGTGCGGATACTGTACAGCGTCTTTGGGGAATCCTAGTGAGAGAAACGGCACCGATCCGTGTTCGTTCTCAGTTGCCACGTGACAAATGACCCCAAAGCTCAGTGGTTGGAAACTAAACACTGACTATCTCAGTCTCTGTGGGTCAGATATTTGGGCTCGGGGTCTCCACGGTCCATTTGGGCAGTGGAATCAAAAAATCTCGTGAATGTGGGCAGCCCGGGTAGCCCAGTGGTTTAGCGCTGCCTGCAGCCCAGGATGTGATCCTGGAGACCCGGGATCGAGTCCCACGTCGGGCTCCCTGCATGGAGCCTGCTTCTCCCTCTGCCTGTGTCTCTGCCTCTTTCTCTGTGTGTCTCATGAATAAAAATAAAATCTTAAAAAAAAAAAAAGCTCGTGAATGTGAACCCTCGCTTTTCCTTCCCTGCCCGGGGACAGCAGTGACGAGCGCAGGATCCATACCTCGAGCTTCCCCTCGCTGCAGCTGACACCGCTTCGGAGTCCCCATCCTGCCTACGCATGAGGCTGGTGGCACCCGGCAACCCGATGCCAAGCTGATTCCACCCGTGACGAAGGGACAGACTCACACGGTCTGGGGCTGACGTGCCTTCCCCCTGAGCCCGCAGCTACTGGCCGCGCCAGGCTTGCGAACTTACAGAACACATGCTCCACCGCGTGGGATACCTCACGATGCATTTTAGGGCGAGGAAATGTAACAACGGGCAAGGAATTCAGTGGTGCTGCCACATGGCCAGGAGCAGTTGGCTTGACAGATTGTAGAATCACGTGCTCAGCAGCCAGCAGGTGGCCTGCGCTTCGCCGAGTGCCTTAAACCAGAGCAGTACGTGGTTCCTTTATTTTTTTTAGTTTTCTTCCCCCAGATGTATATTTAATTTTTTTTACATATTTTTTTAATTGGAGTTCAATTTGCCAAAGTATAGCATAACACCCAGTGCTCATCCCATCAAGTGCCAAGATTTTATTTATTTATTCAGGAAAGACACAGAGAGAAGGACAGACACAGGCAGAGGGAGAAGCAGGCTTCCTGCAAGGATTCGATCCCAGGGACCCCAGGATCACGCCCTGAGCCAAAGGCAGATGCTCAACCACTGGGCCACCCGGGTGCCCCTACATGGCTCCTTCTCGACTGAAGTGCCCATGCCCAGCCTCCAAGCAATGGCAGTAGGGGTGGCTTTTCTTATGACTAAAGGATGTCATCCTGGAAGCAATTTTGCTTCCCATCCGCATGACCGTGGCCTTCGTGGGCGGGCGTGCTGCTGCCCATGACAGGCTGGCTTCCACTCGGAAACGTGCTCGTGACTGGCCGTGGGGGCTGCTGGCCTTGGGCCTCTTCCCGCCCCGCAACCAGCAGGCAGAGGAAGAGGAGGAGCGACAGGAGGGACTGGTCCTGATCGCCAAGGGAGACGGTGCCTCTGCCGCACGGTGGGGTCCGGGGAGGCACAGGGCTTCCTACTTTGTCACCCCGGGCTTCCTCAAGGGAAAAGGGAAGCACCCCAGTTCATGCAAGACCGCTTTCGAACTCGGACCCGTATCCTATAGATGTTTACGATGTGAGTCACCATATCAGGTGAACAACCATATCCAGCTGCAGTGAGAGCCGGTAACAAAGGAAAAGGAAGTGGGAAGGAAGCTATGACCACCAATCTTGACCTCCTGACCCACAATCAAAGCAGCTACTCAGTGGCTACCTCTTGTGTAAATTAAAGAAAATGTCGGTAAATACTTAAACCAATTTCTGGAAGGTTCAGGTATTCCAAAGCCTCGAAACCTCGTAACAAGAAATCATCTAAATGTATATAACGTATGTGGGTTGAGAACGAATTTGGCAATGGAAAATATTTTTAATTTTGGATATAAAAATATTCTAAGAACACAGAGTTTATAGTACAAAGGATGAACAAAGGCTTGGGGACGTCACGGCCTAAGCTGAATTTTAAAACCCTGGAGCTCCGCTACGTAGAGAAGCAAAGAACACAAACACAAAATTCTTAGCAGGCAAGATGTAAGGGCCTAAAAATTATAGGAAAGATGCGAAAAATAGTAAGTAATCAAAGAAAGAATTTAAAATGACTGTAATGTTTTAATTCCCAGGAGGCCACGGTTGGGGCTGGATACTGGTGTTGGGAGCCCTGATCTGGGGAAGGGGGTGCTGCTCTGGGGCGCTTGGTCTCTGAGAGCAGGGCGGTGGCAGGTGGAGTGGGGCCACAGCCGGGAGGACAGCGTGCACAGGCTCCCTGTTCTCACCCTTTCTGTTCCTTTCACTGGCAGGCCTGTGTCTCCCTGGCATGCACTGCATGAGCCCCTGGGACTTAGGGGGTGGGACGAGGACGCAGTGGACGGGAATGGGTGGCTTCGCACCGTGAGGCCATTGAAATCTGCGAGATAACAGACACCTCACACCAGCCCCGGATCTGTGTTTGACTTCAGGGAAGGTGCGAGGACGTAGGTGTCAGGGCAAACATGTGGGGGTGTGGCCCGCAGGGAACCCTCCAAGGTCAAACATCCACCCACCCCCACCCCCGCATGACTGGGGGGCGGGTAGAGGAGCACTCCCCTTTCTTTTGGGGGAGAGCAAAAATCATTACAGCTTACTAATAAAAATACAGTGTTTTTTTATTATAGTTGGTGACACTCATTATACACACACTTCAGGGGCGCCCGGGGGCTCAGTTGTTTAAGCATCTGATTCTTCACTGTGGCTCAGGTCATGATCTCGGGCTCCTCCCTGAACTTGGAGAGTCTGCTTGAGACGCTCCCTCTCCTGCTGCCCTCCTCCCTCTGCTCGTGCTCTCTCTCTCTCTTTCAAATTAAAAAATATATATTTAAAAAAAAATCAGGGTTGCCTGGGTGGCTCCATGGTTGAGCATCTGTCTTTGGCTCAGGTCATGATCCGAGGGTCACGGGATCGAGTCCCGCGTCGGGCTCCCAGCATGGAGCCTGTTTCTCCTTCTGCCTGTGTCTCTGCCTCTCTCTGTCTCTCATGAATAAATAAATAAATAAAAATTTTTAAAGTCCAATGGCTAGGAAAGAATCCCAGGAAACGATGAGACTTACCCTTTTACCACTCAATAATCCGCACTGCCGTTTTCCTTTTTTCTTCTTTTTTGCTGTTGAGTTGCTCACAAACCTTTTTATCTTGTTCTTTTTGGTTTAGCACCACAGCATGAAGATTCTCCGTGTTGTTCCAAAATCCATAAAATAAACTAGTGACGGCCGCATGTTACATCGCGCAGCTACGTTGCACGTTACATCCACGCTTTGTTAATGATTTTTACACCTTGGGTAATCTGGGTTGTTTACAATTTTTCATGCTTACTAGGATCTCTTTCATGAATATCTTCGTGCAAAATGACCTTCGTGTGCCAAGGATTTTTTTCTTTGGGGCATCCTCTAAGGTAGATTTACCAGGTCTGAGAGTGTTCCCTTTCTGAGTTTTTTTTTTTTTTAAGATTTTTTATGTATTCATGAGAGACATGGGAGAGAGAGAGAGAGAGAGAGAGAGAGAGAGAGGCAGAAGGATAAGCAGGCTCCCCGCGGGGAACCTGACATGGGACTCGATCCTAGGACTCCAGGATCACACCCTGGGCTAAAGGCAGGCACCAAACCCCTGAGCCACCCAGTGTCCCTCTTTCTGAGGTTCTTGATGCAAAGTACCATGTTGACTTCCACAAAAGTGATACCCATTTCCACTCACTCTGGACCTAGGTGTCCATTCACCCAACCACCAGCAGCATTGCATTTTCTGATTAAAACTGAATTTTGACAATGTGACCGGCTTGACCACTGGCACTCCCTGCCAAGGCCCCACTCCTGCTGTCACCATCCTGCTCTCAGAGACCAAGCACCAGGGAAGGAAGCACCCCCTTACATAGATCAGGGCTCCGAGCGCCAATATTCAGCCCCAACCACGGCCTCCTAGGAATTTAAAACTAGCAGTGAGAGATGGGGAAGCTGATGCAGGGTCCGTCACATCCAAGCCACCCCTTCCAGCCTCCCAACACAGCCAAGCTACACGTGAACCTCCCACATGCAGCTCAGCACCAATCAGACCTGAACAAAGCCCTGCTCCTCCCAGCAGGTGAGTCTGGAATTCATCTGGTGGTTCCTCTGCCAGGTTCCAGGGAGCGTGGGGGGAAGTGGGCGCACTGGGCATTCCACCATTCATCTGCAGCTCAGTTCCTTTGGTGAGTAGACGGGGCCAGCTCCTCCTGCAGTGCTGACTGCACCCCTTCCTTCCTCCTGCAGGCCCCACTGGACTCCACCTCTCCAGGCCTCGGTGTCTCTGTGACCGTGAGTGCTGGTTGGTCCCACTCCCGCCATCCACCATGTGACGCCCTGCATCCTCCCACCAGCCCCCGACGGAGCCCTGTGTGACACAGCCCTCCCATCAGTTTCAATCCATGCCTACCCCAGACTCAGGTGTGTGGGCGCATTTTTTATTTCATACATGAGGATTTTCTATCTGGCCTGGACTGCTAGTGTCCACTCTTGCTGAGCAAGGAATGAGAGGGCTACGTGTGACTCACGCTAGTGGAGCTTCCCAAGGATGGCTGGTCCCTGCTTTGCTCTGAGACCATTGCTCTATGCTATTTATAGTTGTTTTTTTTTTTTAAGATTTTATTGTTTTATTCCTGAGAGGCACAGAGAGAGGCAGAGACACAGGCAGAGGGAGAAGCAGGCTCCCTGTGGGGAGCCCAATGCAGGACTTGATCCCAGGACCCCAGGTCACACCCTGGGCCAAAGGCAGACGCTCAACCACTGAGCTACCCAGGTGCTCCTGCCCTATACTATTTAAAATTCTCAGAGATGAAGGCAGGATGAAGAATTGGCCAGAATGTCCTATATGTCAGAGACCAGTCATGACTGACTGATAGGGAGACTCATTTACTGGACAAAGTCCCTGGAGTTGGTCTGAAGATCCTCAGTAAAATTTATTTCTATTTTATACCTTTTATTTATGTCTTCCCTTGGTTATTTGTTTCTTCTAATATGGTTACCAAGGGCTGGGCCCTATGACTCAGTCAGGTCTGATCACACGGGAATGGTTGGTTTGCGACGCATAAAGGACTGTGATTCTTGGACCAAGTTAAGTCCTTCCCCATTAGTTCTGTCCTTACCTGGTCCTCGTGTCCCTGCTGGGCTCGACCTTGTGGCACCTGGGGGCCCTGACTCCAATCTGGCACCTGTCGGAGGGCTTGTGGGGTAGGCCACCCCTCTGAGCTAGTCCTCAGCGTCCCATCTTCTGTGAGCCCCTCACACCTGTGGGAGACCAAACCAAAAACATTTTACCACTTTCATCACATTACAGTTGTTACTGGAAGTTTATGCAAAACCAAACCACAGAAGCGATGCCCCTCAACCCCCGCCAGCAAGGATCCTGTTTCCTTTTCCTGACAACCCTAAGATTTAGCCCAAGCAGATTGTAGGGGAGGGTTCTGGGGGTCGAGGTGGGATGAAGAGAATACCCGAGCCCCCTGGTTGGGCAGTGATGGGGAGGGTCTGGAGCCCTCCCTCATGCCCTGTCTGTACCCCTCCTCGAGGGTGCTGCCTCGATGCTCACTGGCAACCACTGGGGTGCTGCACGGAAGCTGACATCAGATGCCAGTCACACTCCCAAACACAACCACATAAAGAGAGAGCCAGCTCGGCCTCCTCCATGTTGTCACCAGCAATGTCAAAATGAGCGACTTCGTTTTTAAAATTTAAATGGGAAGCCATTCAAGGGTCTCCCCATATTTTTGTCTCTTCTCCACATTCTTGGATGCTTTCTTCATGAGCGAGGAAAGGTGGTGGTGGAGTTATGGGGCTCAGGGTCACACTCAGCCCAAGTCCCTCGTGTGAAACTCACTCCTGCGCAGGAAACAGGGGATGGCTTCACATCCACTCACTTGTCTCTGATGTTCTATTTTTAAATCCTTGCTTCAAAAAGGAGACATCAATGGTTTTTAAGTGTTTCAATGGAAAGTTTAGACTGTAGCCTTGCAGGTCCACCCTTCACCTTCTTCATGATTCCACATCAGGACATAATGAAAAGAGATTTCAAAAACACGTCAAAGAGGAAAGTCGGTTCCTGAGACCCGTCCAGAGCCGGCACTGAGGTCGGTGTGATGAGGAAGCTGACAGTGCTTCACAGATTTTAAAATGCGGTGTGTGTTCTCTAAATTTTTATGGCAATTATGTAGCTTTAAGATATTATTTGGCATTTTAAAATTTCAAAAGTTTTAGTTCTTACCAAGAAACAGACCCTTAATAAATGAAACAAAAATCAATAGAGCTTGAAAGGAGAAATAGATTACCCACAGTTATCATCGAGGACCCCGAGACCTGGCAACTGATAGAACTACTGGTCAGGGAATCAGCAGAGATGGGGGAATCAAGCCACACCCCACCAACAGGACCAGCTGGTATTTACAGGTCATGCAACCCAACAATAGCAGGTGCACACTGTTTTCTAAGGATCCATGTATATTCACCAAGATAGACCATGTACTGGGCCATAAGATAAATCCCAACAAATCTAAAATAATTTTTTAAAAAATCACAGAGGTATGTTCTCTGACTGTAATGGAATCAAACAAGAAATCCACGGCAGACAAGAAAATCTCTAAACACATAGAAGTAAAATCACACGCTCCTAAATAATCCACAGGTCAACAAGGAAGTTTCAGAAGAAATTCAAAAGTACATAGAACTGAATGAACATAAATACATGACATATTAAAATGTGTGGGACTCAGCTAAGGCCGTGTTTAGACAGAGATCTGTTACATTTAACTTACACTAGAAATGAGAAAAGTCCTCAAATCAAAAACTTGAGTTTCTACTTCAAACAATTAGAAAAATAAGAGCTAAATAAATCCAAAGCAATGAGAAGGAAGGAAGGAAGTTCAGAAATCCATGGATTTAAAAGTAGAAAAATAGAAAAAAAAATCAATGAAACAAAAGTCTAGTTCTTTGGGAAAATCAACGAAACTGACAAACATAGCAAAAGTGACAACAGTTAAAAGCAGGAAGGCACAAGTAACCTCAGAAATGACATGGATTAAAAAAAAAAAAAAGAAATGACATGGATATAACTACAGACCCTACGATCATCTAAAGGATAGTAAAGGAACACCATGTAAAACTTTATGCTCATAAAAGTGAACACTCAGAAGAATGGACTAGTTTCTCAAAAACCACAAACTACTAAATTCAACTAAGATGAAACAGACAATTAGAATAGCCCTATAAACATTGGAAAACTTGGGACACCTGGGTGGCCCAGGGGTTAAGTGCCTTCAGCTCAGGGCGTGATCCTGGGGTCCTAGGATCTGGTCCCACATTGGGCTCCCTGGAGGGAGCCTGCTTCTCCCTCTGCCTGTGTCTCTGCCTCTCTCTGTGTCTCTCATGAGTAAATAAGTAAGATCTTAAAAGAAATCAGAGAGCTTGAATTCACAGTTTAAAATCTCTAAAAAGAAAAAAAAATTCCACCTACTCTTATTTATTTATTTTTAAAGATTTTATTTATTTATTCATGAAAAACACACACACAGAGAGAGAGAGAGAGAGAGGGAGAGAGGCAGAGACATAGGCAGAGGGAAAAGCAGGCTCCATGCCAGGAGCCTGATGTGGAACTCGATCCCAGGTCTCCAGGGTCAGGCCTTGGGCTGCAGGCAGGCACTAAACTGCTGAGCCACCCAGGGATCCCCTCCACCTAGTTTTAAAAGAATTAATGCCAATTTACATAATCTCTTCCAGAAAATGAAAGAGGGATAAACATTTCTCCACTCATTTTATGAGGCCAGTATTACCCTGATACCAAAGCCAAAGACAACACACACACGCACGCACACACACACATACATACACACACACACACACACACACACAAACTACAGACCAATATCTCTCATGAACTTAGATGCAAAATTCTTGAGTGAAATAATAGCAAACCTAACTCAACAAGATATAAAAAAGAATTATGCACCATAATCAAATAGGGTGTATTCGAGTTATGTGAGGTTGGTTCAACATTAGAAAACCAGTGTAATCCATCATATCAACAAGCTAAAGAAGAAAAAAATCATATGATTATATCGTTTGATTTGGAAAAAGTATCCAAATTGTTGGAAAAAATCCAACAGCCATTCATGATAAAAATTCTTAGCAAGGTAGTAATTGTGGGGAATTAACTCAACCTGAAAAAAAAAAATAAGCATCTACAGAACACCTACAGCTGATGTCATATTTAAAATAAAGACTGAATTCTTTCCGCCTAAGCATGAACAGGCAAGGGTGACTACTCTCACCACCCTTATTCAAAATAGTCCTAGGTGTTCTAGTCACTGAAACAGGGAAGAAAAAAGAAATAAATTGCATACAAATGAGAAGGGAAGAAATGAAACTATCTGTTTGCAGATGGCATGATCCCCTAGGTTTAAAATCCCAAGAAATCTACACACACTCATGAACTCACAAACTAAGCTCTTAGAAATTATAAAAGACTTCAGCAAAGCCATGGGATATAAGACCAGCCACAAAAATCAATTATATTTGTATATACTTTCAGTAAACATGCAGAAACTGAAATTAAAAACACAATACCATTTACAATCACTCAAAAATGGGCTACTTACGTATACATACACTTAACAAAACATTTTGAGGACCTGTGTGCTGGAAATGACAATATTCTGATGAAAGAAATCAAAGAAGATCTCATAAATAGACATACTATGTTCATGGATTGGAATACTCAATGTAGTAAGGATGTCAGTTCTCCCCCAAATGATCTATAGGCTTATGCGATTGCTATCAAAATCCCAGTAAGTTTTACTGTAGTAATAGATAAGCTTATTTTAAAATTTGTATGGAAGGAATATACGTGTTTCCAAAGAAGATGTACAGATGGCCAACAGGCACATGAAAGAATGTTCAACATCATCAGGGAAATGCAAATCAAAACTACCGTGAGATACCACCTCACCAGTCAGAATGTCTAAAATTCACAACTCAGGAAACAACAGATTTTGGTGAGATTGTAAAGAAGGGAAAACCCTGGGATTCCCTGGGTGGCTCAGCAGTTTAGCGCCTGCCTTCAGCCCAGGGAGTGATCCTGGAGTCCTGGGATCAAGTCCCACATCAGGCTCCCTGCATGGAGCCTGCTTCTCCCTCTTCCTGTGTGTGTGTGTGTGTGTGTCTGTGTCTGTGTCTCTCATGAATAAATAAATAAAATCTTTTAAAATTTTTTAAAAAATAAGGGAAAACCCTCTTATGCTGTTGGTGGGAATACAAGCTCGTGCAGCCACTCTGGAAAAGAGTATGGAGGTTCCTCAAAAGGTTAAAAATAGAGCTAGGACTTGTGACCCAGCAATTGCACTATGAGGTATTTACCCAAAGGATACCAAAACACATATTTGAAGGGACGCATGCACCCCAGTGTTTATAGCAGCATTATCAACAACAGCCAAATGGTGGAAAGAGTTCAGATGCGCATCGACTGACGAATGGATAAAGAAGATGTGGTCTATATATACAATGGAATATTACTCAGCCATCAGAAAGGGTGAAATCTTGCCATTTGCCATGATATGGATGGAGCTAGAGTGTACTAGTGTTTTATAGAAATAAACAAAACAGGTGAACATATGGGAGAAAAGGGAAAAGAGAGAGAGATGGAGAACAACACATAAGAGCCTCTTAACGATAAAACAAACTGAGGGTCGATGGAGGGAGGGAGGTGGGGAGATGGGCTAGATGGGTAATGGGCATTAAGGAGGGCACTTGTGATGAGCACTGGGTAGTATATGTAAGTGATGAATCACTGAATTCTACTCCTGAAACTACTATTATGCTATATGTTAACTGACCAGAATTTAATTAAAAATTCAAAAAACAAAGATGAATGAAATAAATACAATCTGTATGGAAGGCACAAGCCCTAGTGTAGTTAAAATAATCTTGGAAAAGAACAATAAAGGGAGAGGAATACCTAATAAGTCTATTATGTAGACTGTTATGTAGCTGCAGTGATCAAGACAGTGTGGTGGTGTCCTAGATATCAACGGAACAGAGCAGAGACTCAAGAAATAGACCCACGTGAACATGCCCAACTGGTTTTTGGCAAAGATGTAAAAACAATTCAACAAAGATGACCTTTTCAATAAATGGTGCTGGAGGAATCAGACGTCCATAGGGTGGGGGAAAAAATGAACCTAGACCCAAACTTCACATCTTCACACACAAATTAACTCAAAATTCATCCTACGATTAAATGTAAAACACAAAACTATCAATCTTTTAGGGAAAAAAAAAACATGCGGATCTTTGGACCTAGAACTAGGCTAGGAGTTCTTCAAGTCGGCACCACGGACACTACACCAAAGAGAAAAATGGAAAAACTGGACCTCCCCCAAATTAACCTCTGGAAGGAAACATTCGCAGGCTACATATCCGGCAAAGGGCTTATCTCCAAAATATATAAAGAACTCTCAAAACTCAACAGAATAAAATAATCCAATTAAAAAACAGGCAAGACACAAGAACAGACCTTCCTCCAGGAGGCTCTGCGGGCAGTAGATGAGCGCGGAGAGGACGTGGGGCATCGTCAGCCACTAGGGAAACGCAGGTCAAGGCCACAGTGAGCTATCAGCGCTCACCCATCAGAATGGATGAAATGGGAAGCTGTGACAGCCCCAGATGCTGACAACGGCTGGGCAAGCCGGGGTCCTCCCACGGTTCTGGTGGGGGTGCAAAATGGGGGGAGCAGCGTGGGAAAGAGCACCACAGTGCCGCTCCATGGACGGGCTCACCCCGTGGCCCCAGGACGCGGCATCACAGAAGGTGTCCCTAGAAGGGAGATCAGGGCCCCCTGGGCTTAGGACGGGGGCGGGGTTGGTGGCAAGAGGGAGGAGGGAGGTGGGGTTTTGAAGGGTAACGGGGTGGGGGGTCCTTGCGGCAGTGGAGCTCTCAGCATCTCCCCTGGCGGTGGGCACACGAACCCCCACAGGTTGTACACGGTGCACACAGCAAGATGCACACACACACACGCGTGTATGCACCGTGACCCACATGCACACAGGCATATAGTAAGACGGGCACACCGCACGTAGGTACATAGTTACACACACACCCCATATAGACACACACATGCACACTTACACATACAACACACACCATACAACACACATATACACAACTGCACACATACCACAGACACATATACACTGCATACACACAGACACACATCATACCACACCCACATACAACACACACCATACCACATACACATAAACATTTACACACACACCACACACATATACAGTTGTACACACAATGCACATATACACACACCACACAGACACACACACCGCACATGTATACACACTTACGCAACCACACACATACACATACATGCACACACCACACACATATACATGCTTACACAACCACACACATACACACAGCACACACATATACACACTTACACACAGCACACACATACAGACACACAGGGTGCAAATGAGACTGAAGAAATCTGGGTGAGATCACCGCACCTCCTCACTGTCCATACCCTGCTGGTGCTGCTGTCCTGTGGTTTCACGAAATGTGAAAACTGGGCAGTTTGCAGGAGACCCCTCTGTACGGTTCCCATGACTGCATGTGATTCCATCATAAACTCAATAAAATCTTCAATTAAAAAAGCATCGTTCAATGAGAATGTTTCTGAAATCATGGTTTTTGTGGCCTTGTAAACAAACCAAACTTTAAGAGTCATTCTGAAGGTTATTTTTGTCAAGCCCCCCTGCCCCCGCAGTGATGGGCAATGGCTCCTCTCCTGGGGGTGTGGGAGGGTGCCCAGCCCTGCCCCCACCAGGACATGAGGTACCAGGGAGATAGTGGGGCCTCCCCAGTGCACTCACAGGGGGGCCCACAGAGGGGGTCTGCCCAAGGCTGCGGGCGCGCTGGAGCCGTGGACGTGCCCCCACAGCCTCACAGCTGCAGGTCTGACTCCCACGGGGATGAAAGGGGTTCAGGCCCTGGGATCTTGCCTGGGGGCTGGGGCACGCCTCCCCTGGGGCCGGCTCTGAGTCACACGCAGCCCGCAGGTGTGGTTGCAGGAAGCAGCTCTGGCTCTGGTCTGGCCGCAAGCAGCCCTCCAACCCGGCAGGAGGCAGGTGAGATGTGTCACCAAGGTCAGGCCAGGAGGCAGCCGCCCTGGGACCTGGGAAAGATTCTAGAATTTTCCAGTGCCCAGGAGTATGCGGGAGGGCTGCCTTCCCCAGAGCCCCACCTGGCGGCCAGGCCTGGGGAGTTTCCAGGTCTCCCTAGAAGAAGGCTCTCTGAAGGGGAGAGTGATTAACCAGTTGCCACCTGGACCCGGGGACGGTGTCCAGCTTCCATCCCTTGCCCTTCCTTGATTTTCCCTCTGCTTCCCAGGAAGTGGGCACGAAGTTGAGATTCTGTGTTGGGGACCACGGCGGGGCGGGGTGTGTGCGGTACAGTGAGGGAGCTCGGCAGGTGCAGGCACAGGTGCAGGTGCTGCCTGGGGAGGGGCGGCAGGTGCAGGCGCATGCGCAGGGGGACAGCACCCCTCAGCTCTCCCACGTCCCAGAGAAAGCAGGGAAGGTGGAAGCTTGCAGCAGGCACATAGGATGAAAGGAAAGGAGGGGGAGGGTCAGAAAGACCCTGATGGAGAAAGTGTGTCCGTGAAGTCAGTGCTGCGTGGGTAGATTTAAAGACCGGCGCTATCGCTCCCTCCTTCTTTACCAAAATCCTCCGTTTTGTGATTTCTCGTCCCTTACTGACATCACGTTGACCTTTCTTCTGTGAACAAGACTTTTTAAGACGTAGTTTTTACGAAGTTGATCCCTCGAAGGCAGAGCGGAGCACCGGGTAGGAACCGCGACGTGGCGTGTTTCAAGTTTCACACACCAAGTAGCGGTGTTTGTACTTTCAAGGGACAGACTGTGAGGATCTTTTGGGTAAATCACTATTTTGGAGCATGAATGTCTCTTCAGGTTGGTTTTCGCCGCCCCCCAAGCCGGGGATGTGCTGGTGTGTGGGGCGGTGGGGTTCAGATGAAGTCCATTCAGGACTGTTACCCGTCTGTTCGCGTGGCCTGTGCGCATGACGTTGGAGAGGGGGGTGAAAAGAGAAAAGAGAGTTGGGCTCAGAAACAAGTGATTGCCGTGCCTGTGTCACCATACATGTGTAACCACACACAAACTAATACACACGCACGCATGCACACACCACGCAGTATGGGAGCCCAAAGAATGACCTCTCTGTAGGTCTCTGACTTTGGGGGAAAATCCAGAGTGTCTAGGCACCGCAGAAGGGGCAAGTGACCTGGAACGCAGGTGTCCCCAGAAGTGGCTAGCCACTTAGCCACGGATCTTAGCGCTGAGCTCGACCGGCGGCCTGCACAGACACGGGACCTCATGCCCCAAGCCATCGCCATCACGGTGGCAGCACGCTTAGGGAGGGTTTCTCTTTCTCTCACCCTGGGTTAAGGGGAAAAGGAGGAGGTGGCCAATGAGTAGATTTGTCTAAAGAGATGGATTTGAAGCCTGTGCTTAAGAGTTCATGGTAGCAAGTCTGTTTGGTTGGTCATTACTCCATCTCTGTGTCACTGGGGAGACCCTGTGCCTCTTCGCTGCTGGCGGCCCAACTGGGAATCGGCATCTGCCCACCTGGAAGGAGTCCTCACACGCGCCCAGCCCCCGGGGTTGCCTTTCTGGGCATTTTGCAGCTGAGCCGGCTCTTGGGCTTGGAGGCAACTGCGCCCACACCTGGACCCTCGTCCAGCACGGGGTCCCGGGCAAAGGTTTGCACACCCACCCCTCATTTGTGTTTCCTGCTCCACTGTGGACAAATTCTGCATGTGCGAAATGGAGAAATCAGACTTCCGGGAGCAAGCTGGGATCCAGAACCCCTCCTCTTGGAAGAGGGAGGCACGTGTTCACCGTTTTTGTGGCCAACTTGGCATTTAGGTGGCTGACCGGTTTATAACGCTCATTTTTCCAAACATTCTGAATGTTGTTAGGTCTTCTGTAATGCTTTTTGAAATGTTAAAATCTAGCCATATCAAACCTGAAGGACCTAAGAGGGAAGGAGCCATCCCCGTGGCACTGTCCTGGACATCCAGGTGCAGGAGAGGGCTCTCCTCATCGCTAACCCATGACACACATGCCCCACACTTGCTTCTGTGGGTCCACACCTCACCCGTGGCATGTCCCCCTGGCTGTTTCTCTGGCTGCAGGTTAGCAAGGCTCCAGCCAGGACTTTCTCTCCTGGCTCCCAGTCTAGCCTGGCTGTGGGGCATGACATAGATGCGAAGCCATATCCAAGGAAGAAAAGGAACAAAATGGCAAAGAGCTCCACCCATGAACCCGCAGCTAGAGCCACCGAAGGCCTCCAATAAGACCAAACATTTCCAGGGGAGGGAGCAGTTGACTTTGAATGATTGATACGTTTCCAATGGGTTCACACTGGCGGGGCGAAGTCTCTTTAGATTCAGATGCCTGTGAGCAGGGCTTTGCAGATAGTTAATTGCATTAATTCCTGCTGATATGATGTGCCCGGGACAAACCCCGATGCCCGCCGGCCTGACCTGTGGGCCTAGGAGCGTCAATCCCGCTCACACCCGAGTGTCTGTATCTGTGGGACGGGACTAATGAGAATTCCTGTCTCACAGGGTCGTGGCGACGATAAAACAGTGCACACAGGAAACGTGGTAGAGTGGTGCCAGGCACACGGTCCACGCTGATTAATTGCCTGCCATTAGCATGACTCAAGACCTTTTGAGAGATTATAAGACAGCAAATATTTCCTGACACATTCAATAGTAATTAAGGAAGAATGCGTTCACGACAGCCAGCAAAGCTCGTGTGCCGGCCCCACGGCCAAGTGCTCTCAACTGCCAAGTGTCACGCACAGAAGCCTTCATTTGCTCACCACTTAGATCGCCCACGCATGAGCTACCTCTACTTCCGAGGAGGCCTGGGCACAACCACCTAGGATCAAAACGGTCTCGTCACTTTCTGACACGTGGACATCCGCGTGGCGAGTCTGAGCCGTCTGTGTAGGGGTGACGTCATTGCCAAGCAGCCACCGTGCCTTGGGTCTCCCCTCTCTCCCTGCGCATCCCGGGGGCTCCCCGCAGCCCCTCCCTCCCCAGGCACCTGCTCGCTCTTTGAAACTCACCATCGTCCCTTCAACCGGCCCAACTAAGCAACTTCATTTGTGCTAAGTGCCCCTGGGCAGTGATGGCCTGCAAGCTAACTCTTCCCCTGTTGTGTGTGCGCTTGGGGGCCACAGAGGGTGTGGGGGTCACCGGGAGGGGTCTCTAACGCCTCAGGCGCATGGCCAGGTTAACAGGGCCACGCAGAGAGGCAGGGAAGCCTCTGGAGGACACCTGACTGTCCACGCTGCCTTCGGCACCCCTTGGGTGGGACCAGGTGGCCCTGTCTTCTTCTAGTACCTTCTCATCTAATTCTGCTTCTGAGGCTTTTGATACAACTCTGCTCAGCTGAGAAACCTGTTCCAACAAGCAATCAAGGCACACGATGCAGTCAGACAAGCTCTGATCGACGGACGCGTCAAGAGAGCCCGTGTCCTTTGGTAGCAACGACAAATAATGCACCAAGCACCACATGCTACGAAGAAAGAAGAGAAATTAACCTCATGGCTAAGCACTTGTAGACTGAGCTCCCACGGGGGGAAATGGATCTTGGAAGTAGAAAGTTCTGGGTTGCTTTGGGACCTGGGGATACAAAGGAGCAGAAGGTGACATCCCCCTGCATGCCCCCCCCCCCACCCCTGCGGCTCCGGGCGGGCGCGGCCCCACTGAGCGCCCGGGGTGTTTGTATGGGATTTGCCTGTCCCGTCCGTAGTGGCAAATGCCCCATGCAGAGAAAACCGAATGGACACGTGGGACGACGTAGCACCCCGAAGGTGTGCTCGTGCTTCTGTTCTGGGTGAAGGTCACAAAGGAGCAGCAGGCCGTTTTCGCCCGCCCCCCCCGGCGGCTCGTGGGAGTGCTGAGGCAGGGTGTTCAGGTCGCAAGGACAGAGCCGGTGCTCCTTCTTTTGGCTCTGCGGGGGGTGCCAGAAGGAAGAGCACCGAGGCCCTCGCTCCTGTTGCAAGTTCCCGCCCGGGGACCCGCCCATGGAAGGACCGGGTGTCTCCATCGCAGCAGGAACTCAAGGCGGCGGCCCGACCCCTTCTCCTCAGGTTTTCAGGTCCCTCTAGAAACGGAAACGCAGCTGTTACCCTCTCCAGCACGTCAAGCCGGCCTCCAGCGCTGAGGCCCGGCCGGCGCCTGCATTTTGCCCCGAGTGACTGTGGGCTGGTCGCTGCGGGTGAGACAGCTCCCCAAGCCGCATGTCCCTGACCCTAGGCGCTTTCCCCGGCTCCCCCGTGACCCTCCCGGCCCTAGGGTCGCGCTCCTGAGTCCCAGTTCTGAGTCCGAACAGGTGTGACGGGCACTGGGGAGGGCCCGGGATGAGAGGAGCACGGCGTCACAGGATGGCAAACTGAATTTAAATGAAAAAAAAAATTAAAAAAATAAAGAACAGATCTGTTTCACGCCCCCGTACAGATGACGGGGAGGAGAGCAGAGATGACGACCGGGCCCATTCCCCTCGCCTGTGTGGGCCCTTGGAGGACCCATGGGCATATTCAAAGACACAGCTGAAACTGCAGCCCCTCTGGAAAACCTCCCGTGGGGAGGGAAGCTTCTTCTGGATCTCCCCCCGCTCCGTCTCCGGGACCCCTGAGGAGATGAGCAGAAGGGTGAGACTAGCCCCGTGGGCCCGAGGCAGCTGGTGACAAAGGTGTCTCAGGCCTCCGCGGGGCCGTCCAGTGCCGTCCATGCATCACTCGTGAACGTGCTCATCGGGGCAGAGGAGGGCGGAAGCCCTTTGCAAGGCCCTCCCAGGGAGCCACGGGGCCAGCACGATGTCTGGAAGTGTCTTCCCTTGGAGACCACGTGCCAGGGCCCTCACCCCACAGCCCCTGATCAGACTATAGAGAAGGGTCCCGGGAACAGTCACTGTGCACGCCCACGGTGGGTGTGGGGCCCGAGTCGCACTCTGCTGTCACTAGCTGCGGGGGGCCTTGTGTAGGAGTCCTTGCCCGTAATATGGGGACAGTCCCGGGACCTGCCACCCAGGCCGGTGCCCAGGGAAATGGGCCGAGACGTCACCCAGCTCCATTGCTGGAGGGTCCCAGAGGGATTTTGGAAGCCTGCCCCCGCCAGGCCCCAGCCTTCCTCCGTAGCCTGAAGACTGGGAGTTGGCTTCTAGGATCAGCACCTGTTTCAAGCTTGACTTTGGTGACAACTAGCTTGGTGGCATGGACCGTTGGTGGCTGAGTGTGGCTCCCTGGAGGGAGCATCTCTGTGGCTCTGTGGGTGACCCCTCCCTCCCCATTCTCCGTCCCCCACACCCATGCGCAGCCCCATCCGCACCCTGGGGTCCCCCTCACCAAGCCATCAAGGCCACTGCGATCAGGGGGGCTGCTCTTGCAAACCTCTGTTCTCTTGCTTCCAAAGCAATAACTCCCAGAGGAAGTGGAAATGACCGCCCAGGGCACATTAGGCGCTGGCTGGCTTTCTTAGCCAATTGTTTCTAATTCAAGGAGCATTGAGAGAGGCCTGTGATCTAGGGACAGAAGCAGGTTGCTGGAGACGGTGGGGGAGGGGGTGGGGGGGAGGAGGGGGGTTGGAGGGGAGGGGGAGACACTCCACTGCTCAATGAGGCTGCAGTGCAAGCCCGGAAACTTCCAGAACACCAAACATCCAGCATCGAGGTGAAGATGTTAAGCCCCTGGATTGTCCGCTTTAAAATGGTTAATTTCATGGTGCATATATTTGCCCTTAATTTTAAAAATAAAAGGAAAAACTCAAGTTCTTTGAAACTAGCCCGAGGCGTGATGTGGGCACAGAGTCAGAGATGACATCAGCAAACAGTTGCGGGGTGTCCACAAGGTAGAAGCTGTGCTGTTGAGACTCCCGTGCGTCGGGGCCCCCCAGCCCCTCGGGCCTGCTCCCCAGGGGCGGACGTCCCTCCTGTCTGCCTGTGGCACTCCCCTCTCCTGCCAAGTCGGCCCCACGGACCTGCCTCCCACCCCTGCAGGGAGGCTCCCCCAAAGCACAGAGCTGGCCAGGCCCCCGGAGATCAGAGACTCTCCAGCCCATCCCTGACTCTCAGCAGGTCCCAATTCTCCAGTGGGTGGCAGGGGCCTGTAGGTTCAGCCCCTCACTCGCTGTCTGCACTGGACTCATCTGTCCCCAGGGGCTCATCCTTGGCCACCCCTCTTCTGTTCTTCCCTCGGTGGAAGAAGTTTGTCCTTCACACCCTGGCCATGGCCACCGCCCATGTGTGCACCCACCCCAGGACCACACCCATGCAGGGCCTCGCCTGTGGGGCTAGCCACGCTCACATCCGACGCCCAGAGGCCACAGGGCGCTGCCTGCTGCACCGACCCCTGGTCTGCCCAGCAGCACTGGGGCTGCGAAAAGGATGCTGGAGGGGGGTCATTCCCTCCCCCACCTGGTGGAGGACAGGGACCAGCGTGAGCCACACCCACCTCCATCTGCTCATGAATCCAGTCCAGGAAGGAGGTGATGCGCGTGTAGACTCCGGGCTTGTTCACATCGGCACAGCCAATGCCAAAGCTCGTGGCTCCCACCAACTTCCACACCCTCCTCTCCTGGCACACCAGCGGCCCCCCGCTGTCTCCCTGGATGGCAAAGACAGAGGCACTGAGGTGGGGGGGTGTCCTTGTCTTAGAGCCAGGATCCCCCCCCCTTGTATCACAAAACGCAGAGCAGGGATGCTCACACCCCGGGCCTCCAAGAACTGACGCTGGCACTCCCAATGGTGGGGTCCTTGGTCCCCCCGGGACGGTCTCCCCCAGCTGTCAGAGGGGCATCCCCTGCCAGGTTCTAGATGCACTGAAGCTGCGAAGGTCATGGCAGCTGGACACAGCCCGCGGAGAGCTCCAGGGGAGGGCCTGCCTGGCCGGGGCTGGAGCCTGGCTCACTGTGGCTCTGGAGGCCCTGGTTCACAGGTTCCCACCTGCCTGCTGCCCCTGCTGCCCCCCTGCAAACCCCGAGAGCCAGGGCTGGGGCGGGGAGCACCCTGGGGACCCCTCCTGCCACCGGCACCCGGCAGAATGGGAGCGCCGGGTATACTTGGCCGATGGCCAGGGAAGGGAGTGATATCTTGAGCAAACGTCTTCCCCACACCCTGTAAATTTGCTTTTCAGTCAGTCACAGGGAAATGCTGGCAGCGGCCTATCCCACAGGCTGGGTCACGGTACCCGAGCCTCGCCCGCCGCTGTGGCCCCCAGAGGTCACCAAGGGCCCCTACCTGACAGCTGTCCACACCGCCCTTCAGGTAGCCGGCGCAGAGCATGGAGGGCGAGATGATGCCGCCGTACACATCTCTGTGGTTGCAGATCTTGTTGGAGATTAAAGGCACAGCTGCATGGTTGAGGTCGGGGGAGGCGTCGCCTGTGTCAGAGCAACGACAGTGAGGGGCCCTGCTGGGAACCCAGGGGCGTGCACTGGGCACAGTCTTCCCTAAAGTGGCCGATGCAAGAGGAGGTGGGGCAGCGGTAGCCAGCAGGGACCTCCCCCGGGTGATCCTGGGGGAGCACTCGACCCACACGGGCCTGCTCGATCCTCAGAACAGTCCGGGTTACAGAAGGGAAACTGAGTCCCGTGAAGATCACACACACTCAGCTGTCGGGGAGAACCGTGGTGTGGTCAGCATAAAAGTGTCCTTCAAAGGCGTCCACTTCTCAATCCCTGTGTCTATGTCACCCCCCATGGCAGAAGGGCCCTGAGACGGGGACACACGATCCTGGGCTACCCAGGCAGGGCGGGGGGGGGGGGCTAAATGTAACCCCAGGCTCTAGCAAAGTAATGAAATAGTCTTCTGAGGCCACATGTCGTGAGAAACAGCGTGAGTAGGGCTGTGGGGGGAGCGTGGACGCGGCATCCCAGACCTCCCACCAGCCGGTCGTGTGAGCTGCCCTCAGCCCCCGTCTCCTCCTCGCCGAGGGGCTGCTGCGAGGAGCAGACAGGGTGGCCTGGAGACGTCCGGCTCGGCACCTGGTACCTGGTGAAACGCAGCTCGACATGTCTGCAGAGGAGGCTTCCAATATGGGCAGGAGGATGTGGCAAGCCACGGGGTCATCCCCGTGCTGCAGAAGAGGACGGACCCTTGGGATCTGGGTAGGCCCTGGGGGCCTTGGACGCTCAGGGAGGGGCAGACTCAACTAATAAACCTCAGGCGGAAAATACTGAACTTCCTGTGAATTGGGGGTGAATTGCACCCCCAAAAGCCATGTTCACTTGCAACCTTAGAATGTGCCCTTCTGGGACACCTGAGTGGCTCAGCGGTTGAACATCTGCCTTGGGCTCAAGTTGCCACCCCGGGGTCCCGGGATCCAGTCCCCTATCGGGCAAAAATCCTGCTTCTCCCTCTGCCTGCATCTCTGCCTCTCTCTGTATCACTCATGAATAAATAAATAAAATCTTTTTTTTAAAAAAAAAAAAAAAGAAGAAGAATGTGCCCTTCTTTGGAGTAGGGTCTTTGTAGATGTAATAGGGTAAGAATCTCAAGGTGAGATCGTCCTGGATTTAGGGTGGGCTTTAGGTCCAAAGACTGGCGTCTGTCTAAGAGAAAGGGGAGAGAGATTTGAGGCACAGGGTTGGCAGCGGGCGCAGGAAGATGGGGCAGAGACTGGAGCAGTGAGATTAATCTACCAGCCAAGGACGCCAAGGATGGCTGCAGCCAGCAGGGGCTGGAAGAGAGGCTGGAAGAGAGGCCAGGGCAGGTTCTTCACCCTCAGAGCCTCAACAAGCCCCACGACACCTCGATCTCGGACTTCGGCCTCCAGAGCTGGGAGGCGATGAGTCTCTGCTGTCCAAGCCTCTCTGTTTACGGAGCTTTGCTATAACAGCCCCCACCCCTCGCCGCCGACCCCAAGAAACTCCTGCCAGAACGAGAGCAATTGGTGGAAAACCTATGAGTGTGAGCACATGCGTGTGCCACCCCGATGGAAGGACAGCTAGCATGCGCTGTCCTCACGACGGTGACTATGTCTGATACGACTAGAGCAGTGAGTTTGGATAAGCCTTGGGAGGGGTTCTCCACGGGCTCCCCGTGTGCTTTATGAGCGTGGTGGGGAGCAGGGAGGGGAACCGCCTGATGACTTGGCGACAGTCTCCCCAACAAGGGGTGTTCCTGGTCCTCCTTTTCTTTTCTTTTTTTAAAAAACATTATTTATTTATTTATTAGAGACAGAGAGAGAGAGAGAGAGAGAGAGAGAGAGAGGCAGAGACACAGGCAGAGGAAGAAGCAGGCTCCATGCAGGGAGCCCGATGTGGGACTCGATCCTGGGTCTCCAGGATCATGCCCTGGGCCGAAGGCGACGCTAAACTGCTGAGCCACCCCGGCTGCCCTGGTCCTCCTTTTCAATTCATTTCTCTCCTGACAGTTTGCCATTTTCACGTCCCAAGACAAACAGAACCGTGACCCTGACCCACAACTAGACTGCTGAGAGCACGGGAGACGCCACGACCCGGAGATGGCGGGAGCGTGCCACGTGGGCGTCCATCCCGGCCTCTTGGCTCCAGGCTCCCCGGACCCAGAACCTTGATTTCAGATGATTGACTGACCTCCGTCCTCCGTGGCCCCCCAGCCGGACGTCCAGCACATTTTTCCATCAGGAAAGTTTTCCTCGGAGTTGGGTAGGCAGATGGGCTGGATCCTCTCTGTCGCAAGGGGAGACAGCAACCCTAAATTCAGTGCCAGCCCCAGCCCACGAAGACCATGAGTCTCCCCAGCATCCGCCTCTCTGAGGAGCTCAGGACATCTCCCAAAGGAAGGTCAAGGCCTTGGTCGGTCTGAAAGCTCCTAGCTCAGGGCAGAGCCGTCAACCTTTAAACGACCCCAGCCGGTGGCAATGTGACTGGGTCTGGGCCAGGGAGCGGCATTTCCTCCATGACACGTGGAATAGCTAACACCTGAGGCTTTATGGACCGTGTAGACCAACCGCCTCAGTGGCGTGAAAGCAGCCAGCCACAGGCGGCGGTACCCAAATGGATCCAGCTGTTCCCACTGAAACTTCATGTACAAAAACAAAGGGCCACATCTGACCCGGGGCCCTAACCTGCCGACTCCTGGTCTGGACCGTGGGTACGTTGGCTTGGGAAACATCCCTCCGTGACTATTATGGTCCCTCCCGGTGCATCTGGGGGCAAGAAGCTTGCCTGTCCCTGCAGGCTGTGTCACACGCGGCCCGTCACCCCCAGCAGAGACAGCATCACGGCTGCCGCGGGGCTGTCCCGTGAATACGCTCGAGATGCGCTAAGCTTTTCCGCCCAGGACAGTAATGGAAAGGCAGAGAGCTACTAAGAGCACTCGCTAATTTTTCTCAAAGTGCAGGTGTCGGCACCTGGTTTTTTTTAAGTGAGTGTCATCAATAAAGATACAAGAACACCCCCGTTGCAATTTCTCTTTGCGTCTCCGGGAATATTTGTTTCAGAGCGTTACGCGTAGAGAATGAGATGTGCGGTGTGATGAACAACTCGGTGGTCCCGGGCCCGGGCTGAGCGCTGGGGAAGAGGAGGGGGCTCTAATGTATGTAAGAGTGGGTCCCTAATCCTTGGTTGGCATCTGCAAGACGTTCGAAAGTTCTACCCTGTGTGTTCGGGTATTTCTGTGACTTTCAGAGGTTAGGACTGGGTATTCCCCGCCTGGAAACGTGGCCTGCCGAAGTCAGCAGCCGCCGCGGAGAGACTTCCGGAGTGCTTCAGGGAGCTGACGATGCCCGGTAAAGAAGTGGCCACGAGGACGACCCCACTACAACCAGCTGGCTGACCGGGGAAGTGCCCTCTCTCCAGGCCAAGACTGAGACGCGGGGCTGGTGGACAGCCCTTGCTGGGGGCCTCATCTCAACAAGCTCCGGGATGGCAGGGAAGAGCTCAGACACCCCCTTCTGCCACCTTGAGGCACCCGTGGCCTGGCCTGGGGAAGTCCCCCTCATCTCCAGGCGGCTCCAGCAGGAAGCAAGTGGCACGAGTGGGAGCCCCAGGGGCACCCGACCAGTTGGCCAAAGTAGAACCCAAAATCTCTAAAATCAAACGACACCTTCAGCACAGCCCACGGGAGTAGGCCAGTCACGTGCAGTGAACCTGGCCGGGGTGACCACCTGCCGAAGTTGAAGAGGTGTGTGGACCCCGCATCCCCAACGCTGTGATAGCCCACAGTCCAGGACGCTGTTGAAAATTGCTCATTTGATCAAGAACCAGGAAAATCACAAGTTTCACGAGAAAAGATCATCAACCGTGGCCAGCGGGGAAAATGAATGAACTCCTGGAACGACCTGGCAAGGACCACAAGGCGGCTGTCATAGAAAGGCTCCACAGGCGATTACAAACTCCCTCGAAACAACTGAAAGCAACGGCGCAGCCAAGACCGCAGACGTACCGTTGAAGGGGACGGGCCCGGCCAGCTTCATGAGGGCAATGTCGTTGCCCAGCCTCTTGGGCTTATACTTGCTGTGGTAGATGATTTTTTCCACCAGATGGGAAGGGGCTGGGCTGTCCAGCAGGGAAACCAGCCCCACCTGGACGGTCCACGACTTGGGGACGTACAGGCTGAAATGAGAAGTCGGAGAGAACAAGTAGGACCGCCCCAAACGCTTTAACCCACGGACCTGGGCCGGGGACGTGGGGTCCGGAGACCCGGGGCTCCCTGCTTGCTCACGCTCAGCCCCGAAGCTCAGGCCCACCCCGTGTGTCCATCCCCCAGGGAAGCCTCGACGCCTGCACCCCCGGGACTCAGCGTCTGTCGGGGCCCGTCCTCCAACACACAGCAACCAAACCGGAAAACAAAACCAGGAGAATTCTCTGTGTTTGGAAGACTTTCTGTGGTTTCTTTCCTGTGCTCACCTCCCCTGCGACACATCGGGCACCCACCCCCCCCACCCCCGCCAGCCTGTGTCCCTCTCGCCCTCTTGGCCGCAACGTGCTCAGCGACACGGAGGATGGCGGTTTTCCTCTGGCACAAGCGTTTCCTTCCAAAGCTTTCTACTCTCTCTGTAAGAGCTGCAGGTCTGAAATCCTTAGAATGAGCTCAGGGTCCCCAGGCACAGCCAGCAGGGACAGTGAGGGGCCACGGTGAGGGCTGGGGCGGGTCCCGTCCACTGGACACTGTGTTGTGACAACCCGGTCGGCTTGCCTGCTTTCTGGACCTGCTGCCGAGCCCTGAAATCACCTCATCCTATGGTGGCTCAGTGAGGCCGGGGCGTGCGGGCGAGGAGCACTCACTCGTAGACGCAGTGGGCAGCCGTGACAACCCACACGGGTGTGATGACGGAGCCCCCGCACAGGTGGTAGCCCTGGAACTGCAGGCTGGCCTGCCAGGGCCACTGCGTGAGCGAGGACGCGTTTCCACCCACGATGCGCGAGCTGTAGCCCATTCGCAGACCGCAGGCTGCAGAGAGAGGGGAGCAGGGCTGGGGCTTGAATCCCACAGACCTTTCTGGGGAAGCTGCTGTCACAGCCACAGGCCTCCTCCCCTCTCCCTGCCATCCCGCTGCCCCCACGGAGCTCCCAGCCCCGAAAGAGAGGCAGGAGGGGCCCACAGGGCGAGAGCGGGGAACAGGCCACCGAGACGAGGGGGTGTGGTGGGAAGAGCTGGTGCTGGCAGCGCCCCTCCCGGTGACGCCCAGGACCCCGCGGTGACCCCGGCTCTTCCAGGAGCACGGGAGCCTTCTGCAGCCCTCTCCTGAGCAATTCGGGGCTGGCATGCACCTGCCTGACTTCTCCAGACCCAACCCTTGTGGTGTGAACCCCCCCCGACGCTGAGGGCACCTGCCGTGGGGCGGGGAGCCTGGGGCACCGACCAGCCTGTGCAGGTGGGTGGGAAGGGGGCGGCAGGGAAGAGAGGGCGTGAGTTGGGCTGCTGGAGCGGCCGTGGGTGACGGGGCATCGTGCCCGCGGTCCCATCCACTGCTGAGAAGTTGCTCTGGGTTGCCTCTCCCCACCTACCAGCTGAGGCGGATGGGCACCGCCCTCCTCTCCTCCAGGTGGGGTCCGCAGAGTTCCCACCTGGCGCCCAGGAGGAGGGGACCCGGAGCGGTCTCAGGAGGGTGGGGGGGTGGGGGGAGACAGGAGTCTGTGAGCGAGCGCGTGTTTCCATTTATGCCTGCCCTGTAGGTCTCTTACCTGTGCACTTCAAGGTAACCACCCGACCGGAGGCACATCCCTCCCTAAGGACGAAAGAGGAGGCTTGTGTAAATGCCAGAGGCCTGCGAAACGAGCCCTTTTTAAAAACTTAATCTTGGGGTAAAAGGGGAAAAAAGAACCCTGTTCCCCTGCTCTTGATTACAGATTGCAGTTTTAGTCCATATTAAAGCAAACAAACAAACATGCGTATGAGGTGACACATTGATACGGAACCATTTGGCTCCCGGAAGTATTGTGCGTGTCACAGGTGATGAGCGTCCCTACGCTTTGGACGGCTAAGGAGAGGAGACGCGGGAGGAGCTCTCTCACACGAGCACACGCTGCTGTCGTTTGCAGGTCGGCTTCAGCCCGGTGTTCTCCGCTGGCCCCTCGAGGACAGCGAGGCAGCCTCTCCTGGCACCAGGTCCTTGCAGCCTGGGTCACCCCCCTCTCCAGAGCGGAGCTGTGATTGCTCCAGAGACGACACCCGCTCGCCCTTGCGTGGGTGGGAGCCAGGGCACGTGCCTTCCTCACCATCCACCCGTGTCCCCTTGTGATTTTCCCTACCTCCCGAGCTGCAGTCCGCTCATGCAGTCGTGCAAGGAAAAGGGGATGTCACCAGACCCGAGGTTTAAGGACCTAAGAGATGAGCTGTCCCCACGAATTGCCTGTGGGTCCCAGGGTGACTGTCGATTATGGGAGGGACCAGGGAGGGGACCAGGGAGGGGACAAGGATGGGACCAGGGAGGGACCAGGGAGGGACCAGGGAGGGACCAGGGAGGGGACCAGGCAGGGACAAGGATGGGACCAGGGAGGGACCAGGGAGGGACCAGGGAGGGGACCAGGCAGGGGACCAGGCAGGGGACCAGGCAGGGGACAAGGAAGGGACCAGGGAGGGGGCTAGGGAGGGACCAGCGACAGACCAGGGTGGGGACGAGGGAGGGATCAGGGAGAGGACCAGGGAGGGGACCAGGCAGGGGACCAGGCAGGGGACCAGGCAAGGGGACCCGCTAGGCTGCAGGTATAGTCATCTCACTTTTTAACCTTTCTCAGGAGTTGCCGGGGAAATGTGGAATCCGAATGGCAGAGAATACTCGAGCTTCTGAGCCTCCTCTGCCTCGTTCCCTGTCCCCCTGTGCTGCTCCGCACACACCTGGTGCCCGTGACCAGAGCGCTGGCCCGCGATGGTCCTCCTTACACCCCTCCCCGTTGGGCCTTATTTGCCTGCTTTGGGGTGGGGTCCTGCACCCCAGCCGGTGGCTCAAGGTATGTGCCGCCGGGCCCTGCCTTGCACTTGGAGAAACACTCTCATGTCTCCTGCGTCCTCGCGGGGCCGCGCACAGCTCAGGGGAGCCAGCCGGTGACTTGACACAGCGCAGACGGCAGCGCCACCTGGCCACACGTACCTCACATACACCGAGTGGTGCAGAGCAGTCACTTTGTCATCGGGCAAGAGGTGATTGACGGAGGCAAAGTCCTCCTGGAGCTGCTGCTCGAGCAAGTCCACCCTGAGGGTGTCTGAGCTCACGTAGCTGCAAGCACATGGGAAACGAGGCCAGGTTCAAATCAACCAGTGCTCCAGTCAGGATACCGCATGGTTCATACTGGGGGGGGGGGTCACTTCCCACCCCAACCCCCGCAAAACCATCCACAGCTTCTCTAGCTTAGGAAGGCATTCCAAATCTCGCAATGTCTGGGACCCCCGCCCCACGGCCCCTGCACCCCCCGCAGGCTCTGGCCTTGTGCCGGGGAGGACCACTTCCTGGGGTAGCCAAGTAGCCCCCCTTGACGCAGCCAGCCCCAGAGACAGCAGAACACGGAAGCAGGCGGAGTATTTTCAGGTGGGACCCGAGTGGGGATGCGGAGCACCCAACAGGGCCACGGGTCGGGAGATCGAAAGCCAGAGCCGACGCGGGCTCCCATCGGAGAGAGATGAGCATGGAGGGAAGAGGCTCAGGGCGCCCCAGGTGCCTGCAAACGTTTAAAGTGCCGGGAAGCAGGTCTTCTGGAGAAGCATGGTAAAGAAGGCGTGATCTTTAAAAAAAAAAAAAATCAAACGTTTGCAGGGTTGTGAGGTGGAGGGTAGTAAATGAAGGGCCATCCACCACTTTTCTCACGGAGCGGACAAAACCCGAAGCAGCCGGGCTGCTTCACTCATCAGTTGATCAAACAGCATTGCACCCCGTGATGCAAGCGCTGCGGGCTGCCAGGACTATGTGTGGAATGCGAAGGTGAGTCGGGTTTGAGTTTGGAGGGCAATGAGCTCCCAGGCCTCCCGAGGAGGTCCCGTGGCCCACGGGGTGGGCACCGGGCGGCAAGCTCCCAACATGACACAGAGAGGCTGATGCAGGCAGGCTGGCTGCAGCCGGTCTGTGAGATGCAAGGAGCCCCCAAGAGCCACCCCAGGATCCCCGTCAAGCACCCAGCGTCCAGGTGGCGGGACCCAGCACGGCCGCCAGCTCTCCCAGGGTGTGCCTATGTTCACGGGAACTTCATGCCACCCCTAAAAGTGGGCACGACTTATTATCTCAGTTTCTGAGGCCTGAGTCAAGGAACTGGGGTGCCTACACGGAGATTCGAACCCAGGCCGTCCGGCTTGACAGCCTCCCCTCTCTCTGTCATCACAGATGGCTGACGTGGGATGTGGCTGAGCAGAGAAGAACAAAGACGGGCTCTAGGGACCGAAGCAGGAAGGAAAGGCAGAAAGATACGGAAGCAAATCTGGGAACTGAGGGCAGAACAGGTGCACAGCGAAGGAGACGGGCCGTGCCGAGGGGCAGTCTGGGAAAGTAGCATTGGCTGGGCTCCCTTCCCCCGACGGCTCTTGCTATGGGTAGGAAGGACCATCTCACCATGGCTGGCTGGCCAGAGAGCTGAGGGAAAGGGGTCTCTGGACCCTTCTGCACAGTAGAGGGGGGCCTTGGGGTTCGGGGGCCGGCGGAGGCACTCCAGGAGGGGAGGGAGGGGGGCTAGGAGGCGGGAGGGATGCCCCTGGGAGGCCACGGAAGCGCCTCCATAGGAAACAGACCTGCCTTGGGAAGCTTTCCTCTGTCTGCAGTGGTGGTGGTGTGTGCATGAGCGTGTGCACGTGTGTGCACTGTGTGAATGTGTGTGCACTGTGTGATGGGGTGTATGGGTGATGTAGTGTATGTGCATGTCTGTGTGTGTTTGTACGTGGTGTGTGGCATGCACGGTGTATGTGTGTGTGTGTATGTGCATGGGGGGTGGAGTGTGTATGGTGTGGGTGTGCTGTGTGGCACACATGGTGTGTATGTGCATGTGCTTATGGCATGTGTGTGAGGTGTGTGTGCATGTGGTGTGTGGGAATGTGTGTTGTATGTGTGCAAATTTGGTGTGCATGTGTGCTAAGTGTGCAGTATGTGTGTGTACTGCGGTGTGGGCGTGGTACCTATGCACATTTATGGTGTGTGTGCGTGTGGTATGTATGTGGTATCAGTGGACACGTGTGGTGTGTGTGCACATGCGGTATGTGTGCACTGTGGTATGTGTGCTCACACGTGAGCAGTGTGACCGCCCCCCTGTCCGTGAGGGGTGAAGGCTGCATCGTCCTGGGAGGCACTTGTGGGGTGGCGTGGCTGTTGTCACAGAGCTGAGCTGCAGCTGGCTCTGGCACCCGGGTCATCACAAGGCAAGAAGGACGCGGTCTGGGGGACACAGGCTGGGACACTGGGGTGTCACTGTTGCTGGAGGCGGCAGCTGAGGAGCACCACACATGGACCAGGCTCCCTGGGCTCCAGGGCTTTAGGCTGCAATGCCCGAGTCGGGGAAGTGGGCCCAGGATGGGGGGTCTCGGGGGCCAGCACGCAGGAGCGTGGGAACTCAGACGGCCAGCCTGCTTCCAACCCCGGGGGCAAGGGCAGAGGGGGTTGGGGTGCCCTGTGGGGCGGCCACGGAGGACGGCGGTGCCGGGGTTGGAGGAGGGCTCGGAGAGACAAGGAGAGAAACGCGTCCCCTCAGCGCAAACGTCATGCAGACAAAACCAAACGTGGAAAAGCGAGGCGCCCGCCACAGGAGCTGGCCCTCTGCATGTCACCAAACAGCCGGTGGAAGTGACTGTGTTTTCACTAAACGGCTGACTTTCCAGACGTGGCTCTTCAGGCTCCTAGGGAGTGTGCGGGCACGTCCGCGTGGCCCCAACACCAGGCGGGGGGCGGGGGGCAGGTGCCTGAGGAGCTGGGGGCCTGGTCTCGGCTCAGAAGTTCTGTGCTTCATGTGTGCATCTGGGGCCCTGCCCCCAAACGTGCCCCGTCCCGTGTGGCCTGGGTCAAACCACTCAGCGTCGGCGGGGCCTGGGGGCCTGGTGCGTGCCCCTGTGGAGTGAGGCAGCTGATAGGCAGTTCCCCATCCCCGTGGTCGCCCCCACCGAACACTTCACCCATCAGCCTCAATGTTCTGTAAATTACCTCGGAAACCCCAGCTGGGCACAGGCCACGTTGGCGTGGTGGCCCCTCCAGTCGTCAGAGCACACGGTCCTCCAGGCGGCAGCTGTGAACACCTGGAGCACCGCGTTTTGGCCGCTCACGCGGACTGGCCGGTGCATGGGAAGAGCAGCCTGTTAGCGGCCAGGGGACCCCGAGACCTCGCCCCCAGCACCCCCACCTGGAGGCAGCTCTTCCTGCCTGGACCCCCCACCCCGTGCCCCCCGCACCCTCTTCTTACGGCTCTTGTGATCTCCCCGAACCGCATCTGGGCCCCAAGAGATAGCCCTCCCTTTGCTCCCGGCTCCACAACCCCCGGGGACGCATGTCACGTGGATCCCAGTTAAGGACATGACCTGACGCTGGCACCCAGTGGATCTGGACCCACTCTGCAGATGGGCAAGGTCAGGGTTGGGCCGTCCCTCTGCGGCGAGGAGCGTGGCCTTACCGCACCGGTACTCGTCCTCCCCGTCCCTGCAGTCTGAGACCCCGTCACATCGAGCCGTCAGTTCAATGCACTTAAAAGACGTGCGACACCTGTACTTTCCGGAGCAATCGAAGTGGACTGAGGAGAGGGGAGGACACGCGTGTCAAGGAAGGGCTGGCTTCTTCAGGGCACAGCACCAACAGCCATCCGCTGGCCACGTGGCCCTGAGCTTGGCCATCAGTAATGAAACCTGCTTCGAAATTGCAGCCCGTCTGTCAGCCTAGCTTCTGTTCCGAATTCCAGAGCGTGGGGGCTGCGGCACCCCCACTTTGTCTCGCCCTGCGGCCTTGAACCACAGGACTCGAGGTCAAGAGAGAAAGCGCATGGCTGCAGGCCGACTGGCTGAGCCAGCTGAGCAAGGAGCTCCGTGAGGACGACTCGGGGGCCTCCACGTCCCCCCTGTTGTCTCCGACTCTGGGCGAGAAGAGAGGGGACCGCGGACCGCACAGCCGAGCAGGTGGGGCGCGTATTTGAAAGAGAGGCTGAGATACTGTTCCCTATCAGAGCGCGTCCAAATGACTCACTTTCTCAAAAGCCGCATGAGCCTCATTTTTAAAAATAGCAGGTTCGCCTGGCCTGGCATGAATGGCCTCCTTGTCTTCTCCTCCGGGCCCCTCGCCCCCTCCTGCCCGCGGAATCCTATTTCATCAGCTGCCTCTCGACACTTCTAACTGGGCAGGTTCCTTGGTGACAAAGCCCCGAGCGTGGCCAGCAGCCCCTCCTGGGCCCCGGGCTGGCTCGGGCTCGTGCAGGCCAAGCACTCGGAGCCAGCAAGCCCCCAAGGCCGTCGCCCCCAGTCTTTAAGGCTGGGTGGCAGCGCCCCACCTGCGCGAGCCGGGGGCTCATCAAAGTTTCAAGGCCCGAATAGGCATCCGAGAGCCCGTTAAATAATGCATCATACTCACTGCCCAGACCAATGGCCAGCGCTAATATCAAGGCGATGATCCCAATGACGATGATGGCGAAGAACTTCAGAGGCAGCAGAGACAGTATCTGTGCCGCAACCGCGTCCGCGTCTGAAAACCCAAAGGTGGGGGAAAGAGCAAAAAGCCACAGAGCAGCTGATCCGAATGAAAATAAAACTTAAAATGCAGCTATCCGTTCCCCCTCCCCTCAAAGCAGAGAATGTTCTGGCCCAGAGAAAGTCACCTTAGCTTAGAACAAAGGCCACTGATATGGGGACACATTCTCCAGAGCCTCGGCCCCATGGTCTCCACTCCTGACCCCGTTGTGTCCATCCCGGGTTAAGGGATGGTGTTACTGACCGAACTGTGTCCCCACCCCCCCTGCAGTATGCGGGCATTTGGACCCTAGCACCCCAGACTATTGTCATATCTGGAAATAGAGTTTTTACAGAGGCCATCAAATTAAAAAAAGTCATCGGGGCAGCCGGGTGGCTCAGGGGTTGAGTGTCTCTACCTTTGGCTCTGGTTGTGACCCCGGGGTCCTGGGATCGAGTCCCGCATTGGGCTCCCTGCATGGAGCCTGCTTCTCCCTCTGCCTGTGTCTCTACCTCTCTCTGTGTGTCTCTCAGGAATAAATAAATAAAATCTTAAAAAAAATAATAAAGTAATGATGTGGGTCTAATCTAATCTGACTGGTGTCCTTTGAAAAGGGGGCACGTGAACACAGAAACAGACGTGCATAGAAGGGAATGGTGCCAAGGGACATAGGCAGGACAGCAGGCGAAGATGCAGCCAGAGATTTGGGTGATGAACCTCGAAATCGGCCAAGGAACCCCAAAGGTTATCCTCAAACACCAGAAGCTGGGAAGAGGCAAGGAAAGCTTCCTCGTGGGTTTCAGAGAGAACATGGGCCTGCTGGCCCCTGGGCTTCAGACTTCCAAAACCATGAGACAATAGACCTGGGTCGTTCTAAGCCACCTAGTTTGTCGCACTTTGTCTCCGCAGCCCTAAGAAACTTAGGACAGAAGGCAGGTGGAGCCCAGGTCCCCAGAAATGCTTCCCCCACGGAGGACGGTGACGTGTAAAAGCCACACAGGACGCTCTGAGGAGAGGGAGAGCTGGGACCTCTGAGAGGGTCACCAGATGATGTAGCAGCCCCTTCTTCCAGAGCCTCGTGCACGGCGACACCTCCAGCCTTGTCCCAGACCGTCTCTCTGAGGAGGCTGGCAGGGCGAGCAGCCTGAGAAGATAGAGACGAGGTCTCTCTCCAGACCAAGGAGCAGGTTTACTCACTGTCTGGCTTAACAAATACTACGTCTTCCTAGGGGACAAAGCGTGTGCAGATCTGCTCGCAGTGCATTATAAAGGATTCGAGTTGCCGTGGTCCTGGGTTCCTTACTGTGATACAGATGCTCTGGGCACGCGGCGTATCCCTGGGCTGTTGACATCGCCATTGTGGGGCTTGGCGGGCATGGGTGACTGACTGGAGCAGGATATATGCGCCCCTTGTGCCATGGGTAACAACGTCCTCCGTGTCCGACCTGAGAGTCTCCTGTCTTCTAGGAGCATCCAGCACACTGGGCAGACTGACTTGTTAGTTTGCAAGTAGGGTAAACCCCAGACCTGTCCCAGTTCTTGCCTAAAGAACCAGGTAGATTGGATGGAAAAGAGGATGTGCTACCCCAGTGGTATGATGCCCAGAAGGACAAGCCTCTCTGCGCAACCAGGAGAATCTCCATCGGCACCTTGATTCCGAGGAGAACAGGCCACTCCATGCACATTACCTCAGTGATCCTGAAAACACATCTGAGCCGAAGTTGTCCCCACTCACACTGAGGAGGGTGGGAATGCGGGAAGGGGAGACAACCTTCTGCATGGCGCACGGTTACTCAAGACAAGACTGTCCGGTCCTCTCACCCCAGTCCAAGAGATGTTGAGCTGAGAAGTTTCCCATGGAAAGGCCACAAAGATCTCTCCTGCATGTCTTTGGAAACCCAGAGCTTCACCCTCTGGCACTACAGAGTGTGCTTATAAAATGGTCAATATCATTCAAGCATCCTTTAAAAAGAGAGAGAATGTGGGCACCCGGGTGGCTCCGTGGTTGAGCATCTGCCTTCAGCTCAGGGTGTGATCTTGGGGTCCTGGGATCGAGTCCCACATTGAGCTCCCCTCAGGGAGCCTGCTTCTCCTTCTGCCTATGTCTCTGCCTCTCTCTGTGTGTCTCTCATGAACAAATAAAATCTTAAAAATTAAAAAAAAAAGAGAGGGAATTTGAAGACAAAAATGGGAGTGGAAGAGATGGGATAGGAGGAGAAGAGTAAGAGAAGGAATGGGGAAGAGGGAGAAGGAAGCGAGCGGTTAAGGGGAACAAGGAGAGGCACACCCTCCATGGCCTGAAGGATGCAGAACAAGGAGGGGAGGCAGAGGGCAAGGTCGCTGTCTTGATGAGCAGGTGGTTTGCTCTGCAAGCTGTGTTCTCAGGGCCTAGACCAACACCTGGCGTGCAGGGTTCCTTGATGAATCTAGCTGACCCTTGAACAACACAAGTTTGAACTGTGCGGGTCCACTTACAGGTGGATTTTTTTATAGCATGGTACCTCAAATGTATTATCTCTTCCTTAGGATTTTCTCAATAACATTTTCTTTTCTCTAGTTTACTTTATTGCACTAACACAGTGTATATAATACATGTACCGTACTACATGCTTCTTAGGTGAGTTGCTGTGATCATCAAGGCTTCTGGTCAATGGTAGACTATTAGTAGTTAAGTTTTGGGGGAGCCAAAGGTTATAAGTGGATTTTTGGCTGGGTGGGGAGTCATCAACTCAATTCTACCTCTGTGTTATTCAAGGGCCCACTGTATCAGTAGATTGAGTGGGTGAATGGATGGATGAATGGATGGATGAATGACATCACGATAATGGAGGTTGTATTATCTCAGCATAGGAGACCAATTCCTTTTAGGACAACCAGTTCGTGGTCTTGAGTTAGCAGAGCAGACTTCTCCTCAGCCTTCCCCACCCCCAGAAACCTGCACCAAATTAATAACTTCCCCTTATGAGAGCCCACTCTCCACTTACCCTTTAAAAATCAGCAGGAACCCCAAGAATGACCTCTTATCATTCTAGTTGCTCTGGGTCTAAGAGTTAGATTTAGAAAATTCATCCTAATTATAGACTCAAAGATTACTGCTCAGTTAGAAGCTTTGTATCTGTTCACAGTTGCCCCTTTACAGCTCCTCCACCACGGTGCCCTGTGGACGCTACTGTGGCCCCACTCCACCTCCTTGTCCTGTCTTTGAGGGCGTGCCTGGAGTACAAAGCAAAATGCATAGTGCCTCCCCCAAAAAGAAATGCAAATGATCAACAAGCATGAAGAAAAAGCTTCAACCTCTCTGGAAATTTGAAAAACTGCAAATCAAATGTAACTACATACCGACCCGCAATATTTATTATGATTGCTATTATAGCACCCTCACTGCAGTCCAGAGCGAAGGGAAATGGATTTCCACCTGCAGTCAATATATACATTGTGTAAGCTTTTTGAGAGTCAGATTGGAAATACAAACCAAAAGCCTTAAACATGGGTGGAATTTTTCTTTTGACCTAGTAAGAGCACTTCCCAGGAATTTATCTTAAGATGTCTTCATTGATGCACATGCATTTCTACCTACATGGACACTTGGAGAGGTGGCATGTATAATACTGATGCATGGGAAACAGCCCGAATGTGCATCAGAAGGAAGAGGTAACAGAACAAATGAATAGAGTTGGTTCCATGATAGGGAAAGGGGGTGGGCAAACCTCCTCTGTAAAGGACCAGATAGTAAATATTTTAAGTTTTATGGGCCTTATGGTCTCTGTTGCAACTGCTCAACTTTACTATGCCATGAAGGCAGCTGTAGACAATAGGTGAATAAATGAATGTGTATGCGTCCCAATAAAACTTTATTTATAAAACCAACTTGTGGGCCATATTTGGTCCATGGCCATAGTTTGCCAATCCTTAAAGAATATTTAATCATTTAACACCATGGAAAGAAGAACATGATATTATTTCACTTGAAAACAAAAAAGCTTCAACATAGTATATGCCACTTCCAAAGGGAAATGCAGGTATGTATATCAGAAAAAGACAAGATGGGATCCCTGGGTGGCGCAGTGGTTTGGCGCCTGCCTTTGGCCCAGGGCACGATCCTGGAGACCTGGGATCGAATCCCATATCGGGCTCCTGGTGCATGGAGCCTGCTTCTCCCTCTGCCTGTGTCTCTGCCTCTCTCTCTCTCTCTCTCTCTCTCTCTCTCTCTGTGACTATCATAAATAAATAAATTTTTTTAAAAAAATTTAAAAAAAAAGAAAAGAAAAAGGGAAGAAATCCAATACTAAAGCACAAACAGGGCTACCTCTGAATAATGGTGAAATCGTGGGTGGCTTTAAAAAATCTTTTCGATTAACTGCATTTTCTAAATTTTTATGATGAACAATACAATTGCTTATTTATTTAAAGCACTACTAAATTCTCACTACTAGAAATCAATTATGAAAAAATAAGCAAAATTAGCAGAGGCAAATATGCATAGCATTACTCAAGCTCATCTTATTTGTACTATAGAAATATTAGAAATAATTATTGGTCAAACGATGATTTAAAGAACTATGTAAATCGAACATCTACTTGATAGGATGTCACGATGTTATAAACAAAGAGCATTTATAAAAACGAAGTAGCACATGGGGAAACACCTGTCTATACCTACACTGTACGTGAATGCGCACTTGCGGGCAACAACAGGAAGAGAATGAAGGCCAACATAAAAGCCAGGTAAATCTTGGGGGTCAGCTGATAGCAAGGTGCTTTTAAAATTAACATTTATGCTCATTTTTTGAGCTGTATTTTTGAATTATGTATCCTTACCCTTACTTGAAACCTGTTCCCCCACCTCCTATCTTCTCCACTACCATCCAACCTCAATTGTCCAGAGGGTTTAAAAGGAATCACAGGACAGCCCCCACTCCATGCTTTCTGGAACCTCAGCCAGAGCCCCCAGGTGTCTCCCTTCCCAGCCCCAGAGGTCAGCATTCCTGACTGCACCCGGGACCAGCGAGCCACAGCTCACCGTGGCAAGTTCTGTATTTGAGACCTATTTACAAAACCAACTCTCCTTGTCGCTCAGAGCAGTTCCTGTCTCCTGCTGTTGGGTTTTAATCTAGGCAGCAAATACCTTCGGCAACACCCAGCAATGCCCAGCAATGCCCGAACACTTTTAGTTTCCTGGAAGAGCTGATGGGCACTGGTTCTCAGGATTTGCTGGGGGGCTCAGAGATTTTTCTGGCGGAACAACTGGAGCCTCAATTTCTGAAAACATCCATCCAGAGAATGCAGACTTCTGTCTCCGGGTGTTGGCAAGGGCCTGACCGAGGTGATGCTCTCTCTAGTGTCCCCTCCTCTCCAGGGTTCTATAAGCCCAAGGAAGTGCAAGCATCCAGCTTTTGGGTGTGAGAAATCCTGGCGAGGTACTTCCCCAGAAATCACACCTGGTTCCACCTACCTGGTACGACAGGACTTATTTTCAAATCATCAAGTCCAAAAAGCGATCTGAAGGAGAAAGGGGCCTCAGCCGCAGGCGGGTCATTTTCCCCCATGGTGACTATTTCAGGACCTCTGAGATTCGGCTCCACCTCCACCTCCACCTCCTTCGCCAGGAAGAACAGAAAGAAGCACTTGCTTCTCTACTTACAATTTTAGCGTCAAATGCATCTTTGTCGTGTTAAATCTTTGACATCTGACCATCCACATCAACCACATTCAGTAAAACTATTCATCCAATGAGAACACAATTTTTTTGTGAGCCGCAGCCAGTAACAGAGAAACTTTCAGAGTTAATGAAAAACTACGAACTTAATTCTGCTTAAAATAATGACTTCTTCACTCTGTATTCTATCAATCTTAAAATCAATTGACTAGCTGTCTTTAGAGACGTGCCCTTTTATGATTAGAAATTACTACATCATTGTTTTTCAGAAGATAAATCCCTTTCAAAGCACTTTCCTTCTCTTTTTTGTCATTGTTCTGTGTCCTATGTAAACTCAATCCTTTGCCTACACCCGTGGGACACCTATCATAACCATAAGAAGTTTTTTATACTCACATAATGTCCATGCCCCCAAAATGTAGATGGCACCAGGGAGGGGACACTCACCCACAGTATTTGTAGTTTCCCGTAAACACCGTGCTTCCCTGGCTCGGCCGGGCATGACCTAGTTAAGGATGAAAGTATCCCTGCCCTCTGGGTGCCCGGTCCCCCACATGGCAAAGGGAGGAGCGGCTGGGGACCGCTGGCTTGCAGCAGCTACACTAGGGCTCTGTTTCCTCCAAGAGAATTCCACCTATCACAAAGCCAGAGAGGTCAGAAGCCTCTGGAAGTCATTCCTGCAACTCTATGAGGGGCGGAGTGAGCGAGGAAATGGCGGAATGTTCCCAACTCAATCCCGGCTCACCTTCCCAGGCATCAGTCTCAGAGGTGGTTCCAACAGCCACATAAGCATAGATACTTAAATCAACCATTTTAGATTTCTGCTCACTGGCTGTGGTGTTTGAGATTCAAAAAGAAACTATTGAGCCATTTAACGCAAACTCTGTCTTCATGCTGTTTCATGTGGCCTTAGGAAAATCGAAGCAGAACTCTACACTAAAAATATTTATTTCGTTTCCATCTCAGGAGTGGCTTTGGAGAGCATCTTAGAAAACTAATAAATTCACATTAGGCATTTTTGCTTTTGATTCTTGCTGATACCTGCCTCGTACTATCAGCAGGTGGCAAATTACACAGCTTAACTTTATGATCAGAATAAGAACAAGTGGTAAAATGCTTTCTGAAACCTTGAACCTAGACACGGAAGTCCCTTCCCAAACAAGCCATCGTTGACCGGTTTCACAACACTGAGCAACGTTGAGAAATTCTCTTTCAGAAGCGTTGTGTCTCCCCCACCCACTTTACTCACCATTTCTGGGGCCGCCATCATTAAAAGCAGAAATAATTTCCTTTTTCATTATAAAAGCAAACGTGATGGTAAGCAGGCTGCCAACAGGTTCGTCCAATCGGGAAATACTTGCACCAAGTCACTCAGCCTTGTCGACTCAATCATCACAGCAAATGGCATTATCGCAGGTTATCTTTGTAACTCGATCTGCATGTGGCTATCAAGTGGCCATCGGTTGTATGACTGCAGAGACCAGGGAGGGGAAAAATGTGACTTGCCTTTAATTAGTAAGTAAGGTAAGCAAACCTTTTCAGAAACTTCGCGTAAGAGAGTTTTCGGAACACAGACGCTCCTTTTATAAAAGAACAGGTAGGTCCTGCCCGGTGCTGAGCAAGCACATCAAGAGGGGCAGGCAAAACGCTTTGGCAGGGGTTTCTATCCTTCCATGTGACTGAGTCTGAGTTTAGACTCACAGCTGCTCTGCAGACAAAAGGGAGGGAACCTGAAGGTGTTCTCACAGTGAGCACTCTATAGAGACACTTCACACTCCATTCGGTAAGGGGCCTCTACGTCCCAAGGGGTTTCTGCACACAATACAGCTTTAAGATGTTTTATCAGGAGAGAACATAGCCCTGCTGCCGTGGGCAGGGGACTGAGCCCCTTTGGAAGTCTAGTGGAGTAGAGCTAGATGTGAATCATGCATTCATTTATTCACCAAATATTTATGGGCCATCTGCCATAAGCCAGGCATCTAGACTCAGAGCGAATGGCAGAGGGGACAAAGCATTCACCTGTGGTCTCAGCTGATGACAAATGCAGGGAAGAGATGAAGGAGAGGGATCAGCAAGTGATCAGACAGGGTGATGGAGGAAGACTTCTAGGAAAGAGTGGTATTTTAGTGGAGACCTCAGTGGTGGGATAAAGTAGGTCTTATGAGCTAAGAGGAGAGATTGTTCCAAGCACAAGACCATAGACTCCAAAGGCCTGGAGAACATGAGCTGAGGATGTTTGGGGAGCCCCAGAAAGCCTATGTGCTTGGAGATCGGCAGATCATGGAAGACCTGCACCACTGGAAGGACGCTGGTTTGGTTTCTATGTGATGGAAAACCACCAAAGAGCTGAGTAGGGCAAAGTTGGATCTATGCATGTGTACAGTGTAGGGCCAGAGGTGAATTCACAGAAAGGCAGGAGGACGCTACTGAAAACCTGGGCCATAATGGCGGTGACTTAGACCAAGATGCTGGTGGTAAAAATAGAGAGCAAAAGCTGGATTTGAGAATGATTTTAAAGATAGAGTTGGCAGGATTTGCCAATGAGATATATTCAGCCAGAGAGATATATTCAGCCAATTGTGATTTAACTCAGTCTCGTTTTCCTGCCTCCCAGCACCTGTCCACACACCTCTCAATGTTTTTGGATTTAGGACCAGGAATCCTTCAAGCTCCCACACCCTTCCTTTACATCTTTCCTAACTACTCTCTGTAGTTCTGGAACAAACATTTGCCCTCAAAGACAGGGATAGGAAACTTAGAACTTAATTCTTTCTTTGTTTGCACCAGAGTGCTGTAGGTGGTGCTCTGGTGGATTACCAATCTCAGAGGGCTGTCTAGAATGTATTCTCAAAGCACCTGGCACTGTGATGAGTGTGTGATGAGGCTCTAGGTATATAGATGAGCTGATCATAAACTAAGGTGGTGGAACAATACTGAGTAGACATGAAGAATACCAGAAGCAATCATGAATTCACATATGTCATATTAATATATTACCATGTTAGTATCTTGGCTTGTGTGTCAAATGAGGTCAATTTGCCAGGTTGTAGCAGATGACCGATCATGGTGGTTAAACTTCCACCACCATATAGTAGCCTCTCAGAAAATTTACCTACAAATCAATTCCATCAATCTCAAAATAAAACTTTAAAGAAATAGAAATCAGCATATCTAGGGCTGGCATCTGATATTCACCAAGGCAATGTCTTGCATGGTCTTGGCTTGGAGATCTGTGGGGCACCTTACCCTGATGGGTCCTCTAGGAGCTGTGAAGTTTTCATAACTATTTTCACACAGATTGAGTTCCAAGCATGGTCTCAGTCTCCACCTTGATCCCATTAGTGAGAGCAGGAAGCTTTGGGCATCACCCACAGGAAAACGTGCAACTTAAGAAACTTTCATCTGTCACTGATGGTCTTGGGAGATAACTTTTCAAACTAAGGAAAAGAGATGATTTGGCATTTTCTGGTTTACTAAATAAGATTTTTTTAAAAATTTATATTTTAATATCTTATAAGCACAATTGCTCCAAAAGTGGTTTACTATTGAGAAAAGAAAGATGTATTTGAGTAGAGGCTGTATCTCAGACCCAAAATCTACCTTTTTTTCTTCTAGGTAACAAGCGTTTTATATTTTGAAGCTTTCAAATTTAAGATATTTAATTCATTTGGTTATGAAATTATTTCATTTTTTTTAATTCCTCAAAGAAAAAGATATTTTTCACAATAAACTTACATTTAAAGATGAAATACTGAAACATTTTACTCTGAAATGGAGAACACCACAAGGACATGCACTATACAGATATATACCATTTCTGTTCAACATTTGGAGTCCAAGCCAGTGCAATAAAAGAAGAAGAGGAAAAGGAAGAGGAAGAAGAAGGAGAAAAAAGGAAGAAGAAAGAAGAGGAGGAGTAGAAAAATGAAGAGAAAGAAAAAAGAAGAAAGAAAGAAAAAGGAGAAAGAAAAAATTTTAAAGTAAAGAATATGTACTGGTAAAAAAGAAATAAAAATATTCCTTATAGACACAATTCTTTTTGTACCTAGAATTATTTTTTAAATTCTAGAGATTAATTATTAGAATTAATAAGCAAGTCAAACAAGACATTTAGATATAAGTTCAAATGTAAAATAATGTGAATCAATAGCATTTGAATTACCAGCAACAGAGAGTATGAATATGAAATTTTAAAAAGATAACTTACAGTGGCATCAAAAATTATCAAATACCTAAGAATAACTAATATGCAAGACTTCTACGCAGAAAATTATGCAACAGAATTGAAGGAAAATCTGGCAACTCTATGCCAGGAAATTTAACAACTTAGATAAAATGATCAAGTTCCTTGAAAAACAACTTTATGAAACCGACACAAGAAGAATACTCCTGTAGCTGTTAAATTAATTAAATCCATAGTTTAAAACTTTCCAAGAGAATTCTAGGCCCAGGAGACTTTACTGACAAATCTTTTTTGAACATTAAAGCAAAAAGTTATACCAATCTTACAAAAACTCAGAGAATCAGGGAAGAGGAAATATTTCCCAATTCATTTCTGAGGCCAGAATAACACTTTACTCTTAGGGAGACCAACTATCCTCATTTGCCAAAGGCTGAGGGGTGTCCTGGAAGGGGATCTTACCATGCTGTGACCAGGAAGTCTCAGGAATACCAAAATGAACTGATCATTCTACTGACACCAAAACCTGAGAAGGAAATTATAAGAAAGGAAAACAACAGGCCAAGCTAATTCACAGACACAGAGCAAAAAATTCTAAACAAAGTATTAACGCATTAATATATATAAAACATAACCTATAATATATATAAAACAAACCTGAGAAGGAAATTATAAGAAAGGAAAACAACAGGCCAAGCTAATTCACAAACACAGAGCAAAAAATTCTAAACAAAGTATTAACACATTAATATATATAAAACATAACCTATAATTACCAAGGTTTTATCTTAGAAACACAAGATTGATTTAACATTCAAAAGCCCACTGGCATAAGCTACCTCATTCACTGAATAACAAGGAAAACACTATGATCATCTCAATAGATGCAGAAAAAGCTTTTGATAAAATTCAATATCCATTAATTTTTTTAAAACACTTCAGTGAATTAGTAGTGAAAAAAATTATTCAATCTGATAAAGGGTACCTATCATAAACTTTTATCCAACATGGCACTGGAGGCCTTTGTCACAACGATACAGCAAGGAGAGGAAATAAAGCTCACAAATACTGGAAAGGAAAGGAGAACCTGACATTATTTGAAGAGCACATCATGATGTACATAGAAAATCAAAAAGAATCTACAAAATAATAGAGTTAATAAGTGATCTCGGCCAGATTATTGGATGTGATGTCAATATATATGAGACTGACGCGCTGCCCACTGCGCCAAGAGGGCCATGATGTCAATATATAAGAATCAATTGCATTTCTATATATCGGCAACAAATGGAAATAGAAATTATTTTTAAGCTATAGCAACACATAGAAATAAACTTAATGACAGAAATACAAGACTGTGAAACTACAAAACACTATTGAGAGAAAGTAAATAGAGAGATATACCATGTTCATGGAATGGAAGACTCGATATTGTTTTTTGGGTTTTGTTTTTAGATTGTATTTATTTATTCATAAAAGACACAGAGAGAGAGGCAGAGACACAGGCAGAGGGAGAAGCAGGCTTCACATAGGGAGTCTGATGCGGGACAGGATCCCAGGACCCTGGGATTAGGACCTGATCTGAAGGCAGAAGCAGACGCTCAACCACTGAGCCACCCAGGTGCTCCGAAGACTTGATATTATTAAAACTGACCTATAGATTCAATATAATCCCCAACAAAATCCCAGCAGGCCTGTTTTTGTTGAAAATTAGCACACTGTTATGATTGTTCTAAGTATTCCTTCCCTTTCCTTTCTAAAAATAAATTTTATTGAAGCTTAGTTTACACACTTTAAAATGCACCCAATATGAGTGTTTGATTTAGTCAATTTTGAAGAACTGTACACCCATATCAGGATATAGAACATTTCCACCACCCCCAAAACTCCCTCAGAACTTGGCCTCAGGCAGCAACTTATCTGTTTTCTATCTCTATAGTTTAGTTTTACCTCATTTTAGAATTTCTTGTAAGGGACCTCTGGATGGCTCAGAGGTTGAGCGTCTGCCTTCAGCTCAAGGCATGATCCTGGGGTCCTGGGATCAAGTCCCACATTAGGATCCCTGCCTGGAGCCTGCTTCTCCCTCTGCCTTCTCTCTCATGAGTAAATAAGTAAAATCTTTTTAAAAATAGAATTTCATTGAAATAGAATCATACAGTGTGTATGATCTTGATTCTGGCTTATTTTAATCAAAATAATGCTGCTTGAATTCATCCATGCTGTCTCATGAAACAGTAGTGTGTTTTTGTCATCAATGAGGGCTAAATCATTGATCAAATACACCATAATTTATGTATGCATTCACCAGTGGATGGACATTTATTTGGATTCTTTCTGGTTTTGGTCTCCTGTGAATAAAGCTATTACGAACATTCATATACAAATCATGGTCACACATTTTCGTTTCTCCTTGGGAGACAGCTAAGAATAAATAAGTCATATAGCAAATTTATGCTGAACTATATAAGAAACTGTCCAAATGTTATCCAAAATGGCTGAGCAACGAATAAGAGTTCCAATTATCCCACAGCCTTGTCAAAATTTAGTATTGTCGGTCTTTCCAATCTTTGCTCTTCTGGTAAGTGTGTTGGACCTGTGGACCCTAAACCCCATGTGGAAACAGGGCTAGTGGATGCTATACCCCCAGCACCCCGCAAAAAAAGAATTCTGAAAACCAACATCTCATGCAAACAGGATATTAGCTTTTGTCAGAAAGATCAAAAGGGCTTGAGGTTTTTCTTGACACCCTCAGACAGCCTCGCCTGTCTCTTTCTCTCTCTCTGGTTTTATCTATTCATTTCTGTCCACAGAGGCAGGAAGAGATGGCAGCGGGGGAGACTCAGCTCTACGCAAAGGTCTCCAACAAGCACAAGGGCCGCAGCACCCCCTCACTCCTGGACCCCCTGCTGGGAATGGGCTTCCCTGCACACACCGCGTAAGTACTGTCCCGCCGCTGGCCCCTGGGTGTGTGTCTCAACCCTTCTGGCCTGTGCTGCAGAACTACAGGCAGCTCAGAGCACTTACTTCCTGCCGGAGAGGGGCATCTTGCAGTGTTAGATACTGTCGCAAAATAAGGCCCTTCTCTACTTTTTATAAATGACATGTTCTTTGCTCTTTAAAGACAAACTGGGCTGGCTGGCTGGCTGGCTGGTTGGTAGAGGGATCCTGAAATTTGTAAAACTTGGGAGCCGTGTGCTACTGGGGCACCCCCAAATTTAGGATTTGGAGGAGCTTGGGCCTGGGTTGTATCCTCTCTGCAGTTCAGTGACTGAGATGATACCCGGGGTACATCAAACTCTAAGTGGAGGGGAGCTGTTGAAAGAACTACCAACAGGAATGTATTTCTAAATGATGCCGAGAAACCATTTATCTGTAGGGGAAATCTCTTCATTTTCTGATCATTGAAAGAGATGGTTAAGAAGGTGCCAGAACTGCGTTGACCCAGTCCTGCTTACCCAAGGCAAAGGTTCCCATATAGAAAATGTTAACCTTAGGAGCCACTGTGTCAGAGAGAGAAGTCTCCCCCAAAAACAAGGTATGATAGGGACATGTGGTCCTAATTTTTCTCAGGCTGATTCATGTGGGAAAATGCATCAGAAGTCCCTTTAAGTAACTTTGGATTAGAGAGGGGACCAAAGTTTCCCTAAACATTATAACAAAACCCTGAAATTGGCTGAAATCACTTGGAAGCTGCACTCTTTTCTTTTCTAACCCAACTCAGAACGTTGTTACCTTTATGTTGATAAGACACTGGTTGAAATCAGCAGTGGAACCATGTGCCAGACTCCAGCCAGGGACACGGAAGCCACAGGCAGTGGTGGGGCAGGACCCTACTCTTGGCCCCACTAAACCCCATCCCTTATTACGCTATTGACGTTGGATGGGGACTCAGGCAGCACGGGGCAGCGCCCTGTTGGTTTGCTCTTTAACTCCAGCTACTTCCAGGCTGAATTCCTGAGCGAGTTACCTTAGCCCTATTCCATCCCATCCAATTTGGTCCCATTCAGCTAAATTTAATTCAGTGTCTATACATCCTGGGTTATAATGCCGAGTACGACACCGTTGGACCACAGGGACCTTGCAGGCTGGTAGAGGAGGCAAACAGACGCAGGTTTATAGAGATGAAGCCCGGTGACTGAACCTGTGGTTGGGGACATTTCCCTGGAGGAAGGGCATGTGAGCCATGCTTTGAAGGATCGGGGTCATTTCTCCGAGGGCGTGTTGGCACGGGGCTGCATTTTGGTAGGAGGGCGCGTGTACAAGCCAGGGATTTGGCCCTTCACAGCCAACCTGAGGATGCAAGAGTGGGGTCCCCTGGCTTTAGCGCAGGGTGGAGGGGCTGGCAAGATGGCAGGTGTGGTGGGAGCCAGTGCCAGGACAGGAGTGGGAGCCCCTGCAGGAGAATGAGCAGAGGAGGTGTGAGCAGGTTGGCATTTTCAGAAATCACAGTGATGCCACATGGAGACTGAGGCCTGGGCAGTGCACCCAGCTGCAAAGTGTAGCAGTCCAGGCCCTCATGGGCACCCCCTATACACACACACACACACACACACACACACACACAGGTGTCCTGTGCTGCAGGGCTGCCCCTGCCTCTCCTCTGCTTCCCCAGAGAATGGAAGCCAGGGCTCTTGAATGCTCCTCTCTCTCTTTTTCTTTTTTTTTTTTTAAGATTTTTAATTTATTTATTAATGAGAGAGAGAGAGAGAAGCAGAAACACAGGCAGAGGGAGAAGCAGGCTCCACACAGGGAGCCCGATGTGGGACCCGATCCTGGACTCCAGGGATCATGCCCTGGGCCAAAGGCAGCCGCTCCATCGCTGAGCCCCCCGGGCACCCCTGAACGCTCCTCTCGTTCTGCTCTCCTGCAGGCTGAAGGCGTTGGCAGCCACTGGAAGAAAGACAACGGAAGAGGCATCAGATTGGTGAGTAGGGCCGTCTCCGCAAGGGTGCTGAATGCTTGGCTCTGAGAGCTCGGCGGGGTGGCCACGGGCAGCACCCCACACACGCCGGGCAGCCAGGCACCAAAGGGAAGGAAGAAAAAGAACCCGCATTTAAAATGGGAGACAGAGGAGAGAGATCGAACTGTGAACAAGCGTTTCTTCACTCAAAAATCTGAGTTTATCCAAACGTGACTATCAAAGAAGAAAGAAATCCAATCCACGCGATCTGCTGAGTAAATAGGAAAGATAGAAAATAGAGGTTGCCACTGTCTCAGGCTACCTCTGATGGGGAGAGAGTTTACTGGTTGGTCCTGGATAAGGTGAGGCCTCAGGCGCCAGGTGGGGGGAGGGCCAGGGGTGGAACTCGGGGTTCCAGGGGGCTCTGCTATCCGTCAGTCAGGCACCCTGCAAGCCGCCCGCTCCTGCAGGCCTCGGCTTTGTGCTCTGCGATCACCCCACTCCCAACCCCCCGGGCCCGCCTGAAAGTGCCATGCTGCCGTCACTCTGTCCCTAGGTGGGAAGTCCCCTCACGCTCTGCTCTAGAAAACTGCAGTAAAAATCAAACAATAAAACCCAGGCCTCGACCCGCTGGGGCGCCCTCCCGGAGCAGGATGGCAACCACTGATGGTGGGGCTCTGAGTGGCCGGCGTGTCCTCCCTGGGAATCCCCTTCTTCACCCCAAAACGCTAGGCCAATGGCAGGATAGGCAATCCCTCTACCAGACAAAGGGAAATGCCCAGAATCCTCCGGGCTGGGCTAAGTCTAAAGTCAGTTGCCAAATCTGAATTTCAAACGAAACCCACAGCCTCGAGGGCCATGGTGGCTTCCTTCTAGTTCCAACTCAGCTGCACAGACCACAAGTCCCACCGAGGCACCGGGGAGACAGTGGGGTCCCCTAGGCTCCACCTGGAGTAGACCGACCCTAGCCATTCAGGGGAAGTGCCAAGTAAGATGCCAGTAGAACCCAAAGGCAACTTCAAGCGTCCACGTGGGTGAAGACAAGGGGCGGTCTCTCCCTGCCCTGGCTGCAGTCCCAGTGTGATCCATGCGGCCGCCCAGCCGGCACTTCCACGGCCAGGTCCATGCCTTGGGGACCTAGACAAAGATCGCGATTCCCGTGGTATGAAATCGGGCAAAAAGAAACCAATTTAGGTGTCTGACAGTGGAATGGATGAGTAAGATACCTCGCACACGGGGGGAGGAGCTCGGAGGGCCCTTGGAAGGGTCGCTCGGACTCCCTTAGCCGGGTACCCACCCATCAGCATGGATAAATCTGCAGGACCCTGGCGTGGCCCCAACAATCTGCAGCATGATTTAAGCAATGGCTAATGGTTTATATAAAACACGCACCAAGTGTCATCTATGGGTTCGTTGCTTAAGTTTCTGGGAGAAACCGGTCACCCTCCAGCAACAGCATTTGTGACAGTCAGAGATTCCTTTCTGGCTTGTCGGGGCTCATCGGGGAAGGTTGGAGAAGGATGGGGAAGGATGGGGAAGGATGGGGAAGGATGGGGAAGGATGGGGAAGGATGGGGAAGGTTGGGGAAGGTTGGGGAAGGATGGGGAAGGATGGGGAAGGATGGGGAAGGATGGGGAAGGATGGGGAAGGTTGGGGAAGGTTGGGGAAGGATGGGGAAGGATGGGGAAGGTTGGGAAAGGTTGGGGAAGGTTGGGGAAGGATGGGGAAGGATGGGGAAGGATGGGGAAGGATGGGGAAGGTTGGGGAAGGTTGGGGAAGGTTGGGGAAGGTTGGGGAAGGATGGGGAAGGATGGGGAAGGATGGGGAAGGATGGGGAAGGATGGGGAAGGATGGGGAAGGTTGGGGAAGGATGGGGAAGGATGCATCTATGTGGGAGGGAGTGCTCGGGATGAAGGGTCAGAGCGCCCTCTGATGGTGTTTCGCTCTTAGGGCGACTGCCTCCAGCACAGCTCCTACCTCAGGGGCTGCAGAACTCGCTTAACCCAGGATTACAACTCAGGTGGGTGGGTACCCTCCAGTTCCATCTGCGCCGGCAAATCAAACTCCAATTTAAAAAAATACATAAAAAAAGAATGTGTACAATGCCATTGGTCATTACGGTTTACTGGCATCTATTAAATCTGTTAAAAATCAAACAAACAAAAAAAAACAAACAAAACATAACTCGGACACTTCTCTGCAATCCCAGAAATTCTTCAAAACCATGACTCCCCCCAAAAAAATTTAAAAAATAAATAAATAAATAAACCATGACTCCCAGTGAACAGATGATAAATAAACCTCCTGTCACTTATCTCGTCTCTGCGTCTTTCACCCGTTACAAATAACCCTCCCATAAAGCACGTCAGATGTGCCGCGTTACTTGTTTTCGCCTTTGGAGAAATTTCTGGAAGCGGAATTGTCGGTTCCGATGGGAAGGGTATCCGAAAGCTCTTGGCGCCTCCTGGCAATTTGCTTTTATGCAGACGTTGCACGAACCCGCTGCACCTTTGACACAGTTGAGCATAACCTTTTTTTTTTTTCTTCGTTTCAAACACGTCATTTTCATCTGACGGGCGAGAAAATGACGCCTTGTGGTTGTCTTCATTCTTGTTTCTTCCATCAGTGAGAATGAGCTTGAATTTGAGGTCGTATGACATTTCTCCTTGTCCTTAGAATAACCTTCTGAATACAGAGGAAAATGTATGATAGCTACCTATGTTTTGTCTACGTTTTGGGTTTTTAGGGTTTTGTTTTTTTTTTTTTTTTTTGGAGTTTTGACTTTTACACTCAGTTTGAAGTGAGATAAAATGAAGTATGAGTGTTTTCTACAGATTTTTTTCAACTCTGGGGCGCCTGGGTGGCCCAGATGGGTAAGCGTCTGCCTTCGGTTCAGGTTGTGATCTCAGGGTCCTGGGCTCGAGCCCCACGTTGGGCTCCCAGCTCGGCGGGGAGTCTGCTGCTCCTTCTGTCTGCTTCTCCCCCTGCTTGGGCTCTTTCTGTCTCTCTCTTTCAAATGAATAAATAAAATCTTAAAAAAAAATTTTTTCACCACTACTGAGATAGCTGGCTCCCCAGAGATGGTCTGAAGACCAGGTCACCTTCTCTCACAGTCTTTGTCTTTGACCCGGGAATCACACTAACGTGGGGCAGAGCCTCGGGGGGACGGGGTGGAGGGGGACCCAGTGCTGCTCCGCGGCCACACCGGCCCCGGGCCCGCTGAGCGTTGCCGAGAGGGGCCGGCAGTGACTTTGTGCAGCGTGGACCCCGCCCGTGCACAGCGCGGCCTCTTCTGCTCGCTGCCCTCTCCACGCGGGGACGGCCCTGCCGTCGGGGCACCGGCTGAAAGCGGCCTGTTCTCTTGCAGGCTGCGCTGTCATCGCAATGACCCTTCTCTGGACGATCCCATCCCCCAGGAGTACGCTCTTTTCCTCTGCCCCACGGGGCCCCTGCTGGAGAAACTCGAAGAGTTCTGGAGAGACAGCAAGCGCCAGTGCGCCAAGAACCGGGCTCATGAGGTCTTCCCGCACATCACGCTCTGTGACTTCTTCACGGTGAGTCAGGCCCGCGAGCCCCTAGTGCTCACCGACACGCCGCCAGAGGCACTTCCCCGTGATGTCCAGCGACGCTGGATGTGACCCAGGGGAGCCACGTGATCGGTTGTCACCGGGGTGGGAGGTGGGGGCTGCAGTTGTCGCACCAGCGGGCCTCCTGGTGTGGGACACCCTTCACGTTTTTCCCCGGCCTCAGCTGGGCGACTCCTATGCATCCCTCAGAGCCCCACTCACTTATCCCCCTCCCCCCATTGTCTCCCCCGCCGCCCTCTGCACTCCCACCACCCACCTGTTTGCTAGTATCTCTGGTGGCACTGTCCACGGCTCCGCCCGTGTGTCTGGTGCCACCCTGCGCCCCTCACGAGACTGAATCCCTCCCGAGAAGGTAGATGCTTCCCTCGCTTCCGTGCCCTCAGACTAGCACAAGGCCTCGGAGCAGGTGTTTCGGAACCATGGGATGGATGAGCTGGAGAACTTTCACTGCTGGCCCGTCACGGATGCAGGACTTTCCCTGCTTCAGGAACCGGCCCTGACTCAGAAAACGGTCCAACAGGCAGCCTCACGGGGGTCCCGGGAGGGCAAGAGGGACCTGGGCCGGCTCAGAGGAGAAGATGCAGGCACGAGAGGGAGGAAGGCGGGGAGGGACAGGCTGCCTCTTCCTCTGTGGCTCCCCACCAGAGGAACCAGGGGAGGACACACCCTGGCCGGCCCCCCTCTGCTGTCCCCAGGCTCTTAGGGTTCCACCCAATTCAGGAATCCCACGGGGCCCAAGGACCAGTCCGTCCCAGGCTCCACAGCGTGCATGGGAAGGGGCCACAAGCCTCTGCACGGGCTGTTCCCAGCAGACACCCCCCCGCCGGGAGCTGGGGGGACGTGGTCCCAAGGCACAGAGCTTTTCGGTGCCAAAACCAGGAAAATCCCGGGCAAACTGGGGTGAGCTGGTCACCCTCCAGCAAAGCACTTAGCTGGTCAGAGACTCCTTTCCGGCTTGTCCTGGGAGCTCATCAGGGGAAGAAGGCAGCCAAAGGCCGCGATGAAAACAGCCTCAGAAACAGGAGTGCTTCATCGCGGCAGCCGGGCAGGGGCGGGGGGGCACCCGGGCCTCCAGCTCCTTTTCCCAAGCCCCTGGGGCTGCACCCAGCACCCAGCACCCACACGTCCACACAGACACGACTAAGATACGCGCGCACACACCCTCCCCTTCCCACGTCAGCCGTCCCACTAACCCCCGGCCCACGTCCAACGCCACCTCGGCTGGCCGGGCGCCCTTCCTGGCAGATGGGTGCCAGAGGGACTGGGTCTCTGCCCTTGATGCTGCAGAAGGAAAACGTTCAGCCTCCATGGGTGGAGGTCCCACCGCAGCTCTGCTTCAGTCCGACTCTGTGCTTCCAGACCACATACCTGTGGCCGCGAGATCACAGTGTGGACACTCAGGTTCAAGGTTATACCCTCCACGCATCACGCGCTTTCCCAGGCCCCGCGAGGGCCGCAGAGATGCAATAGGCGGACGAAGGGATGTAGAAATGCGTATGAAAACTAGAAGACGGTTGACTCCTCAGAGGATGAAAGGAGCCGTGGGAAATTCAGAGGGAGCCAACGTCCGGGAAGAGCAGGGCTGGCGCTGATTTCCTGCCGGGATGGGGGTGGGGAGTGGGAGGGCACAGGGCTGGGGTTCGCTGTGGCTTCATATGAGTCTTCCACATGGAGGAAGGTCTCCAAGCCCAGGAAGTGGCTTGGACAGAGCTGACACTCAGGCTGAGCGGGTGTAGACAGAACTCTGCAGGTGACCGGGGTCGCACCTGCCGCTTTGGGGTGAGGGGGTGGCATGGCAGGGACACAGTGTTAGATAGAGCGGTCAGGCTGGAATGTGTGCAGTGAATTGGGGGGCAGCGGGGAGACCAGGTGGGAGCCTGCATTGGTTCACGCTCTCCCAAGGAGCAGACCCCGAGGTGGAGTTAGACGTGCGACCCCAAGTGCGATTGCAAGAGATTTATTTGGGGAGAAGCACTTGTGAAGGATGGAGAAGGACAGAGGGCTGACAGGGAGCCTGGGGGCCCCGAGTCACCTCCATGGAAACCAGCGTCAGGGGCCGTGACGGTCTCGGCCACTGCGGGAGTGTGGCCGGATGCCGGGGGCTTCGGCCACTGCCCCCCTCGCCGTGAGCTCAGAGCACTGCATGCCCATGGTTCAGGGAAACCTCCAGAGGCCACATGATGCTGCATGTGGGTTGACCACAGCTGTGGGTTGACTCGACATGACACAGAGGAACGGGAGCTAGCGAGGGTGACAAGAGACTTCCAGCCTAGACACTTAAAGGATATTCCATTCCAAAAGGAATCTGACGTGAAAGTCTAAGAAACTGAGCACCGCGTGATCCCTGGGTGGCTCAGCGGTTTGGCGCCTGCCTTTGGCCCAGGGAGTGATCCTGGGGTCCCGGGATCGAGTCCCGCATCGGGCTCCCTGCATGGAGCCTGCTTCTCCCTCTGTCTGTGTCTCTGCCTCTCTCTCTCTCTCTCTCTCTCTCTGTGTCTATCATGAATAAATAAATAAAATCTTTAAAAAAAAAAAAAGAAAAGAAAAGAAGGAAAGAAACTGAGCACCAGGTGTGGAACAAATCTCCATGACCCCAAACAGTTGGATAAGATAAGTCATATTCCAGCATCGTGACCCAAAACAGGCCCAGTTGGCTGCCTGGTTTCTTATCAACTACGCTAACCGTCGCACGTCCTCTGTCTCTCTTCTCCCTCAGTGTGAAGACCACAAGGTGGAATGTCTGTATGAGGCTCTAAAGAAAGCTGGGGACAGGATCCTGGGTTCCTTCCCCCCGACGGTCCCTCTGGTCCTCTACTCTTCCATCAGCTATCTAGGCTTCTTCGTGAGCGACAGCCCTGCAGACGTCATCCGGGAATTCGCCATGATGTTCGCCACGGAAGCATCTGTCTTAGCAGGTGGGTGGCGGCCCTGGCCAGGTGCACACGAGGAGCACGGTTAATAGGGACCGATCACTCTGTGCCCGGGGCCGTGCTTGCTCCTGGGGCAGAAGGCCAGCTGCAGGGAAGGGGTGCAAGCTGCTCCTCGCTTGCACACACGCACCCCGGTCGGGGACGATTCCACCCCCACTGCTCCCTTTGCAGCCAGCTCCTCGGATGTGGGCTTTGTCTGAGGCTGAACAGTTCAGCCGGAGCTAAACCTAATGAGCCGGGACGGCCCTCAAAAGGAACGCAGACTCTGAGACCCCGTGGACACCTTTTCCCTAAGTGGGAATACCTTTGTCTCCATCAGTGTGGTTTTTGCAAACATTTGGCACGTTCCAGCAGCCTGGGCAACTGTCCCACCAGGGGCTTCGAGTAGCCACGTGAAGACGGTGGATTGCAGGCTGGTGCCCATGTTGGGGGATCGGGGCCGCCCCCAGCCCCACGCCCACCTTGGGCAGATCCCCTCCCGGGGCCAGCGCTGTGTGGAAAACGCAAGTCCTAGGTGGTTGTTGCTAATGTTTAGGGAGGAGCGAGTCTTTTCTCCTTCACCTCCTGGGGAAGGACGGTCTAGATTCACTGGGAGCATCTGCATCCCTCCCATCCCCCCCTGGACCTGCGCTGGTGGGTAGTCGGGCTCCGGCGAGGCTCACAGGAGGGACCTCAGAGGACGAGAGCTCCTCCCGAGTCTCTGGTCAGCGTTAGGGCTTCCTTGGGCCGCATCAGCCCCTGGAGTCGCTCCCGTCTCTCTGCACGGTGGCGAGGGCTCTGGGCCTTCAAACAACACCGCCTGTTTCTGTGGAGCTCCCCGTCGGTCCTGGCACACGGAGGTGCTCAGTGTCGTGACCCCTGGTTTCAGATGTGCCTGGACGCAGATCTGGCCACGTGATGAGGTGTCCGCATCCTGGATTTCCACTTGGAGCCTGGCCTCTGGACTCTGGGGTCCTATTTGCTGCATGATTATCAGCTTACCCTGTGCCTTTGCAGATTGGCGTCCTTTATAGAAACAAGAGTCAAGTGATGGTTCTTTGACCTCCTTGCCTCCAGAGGACAGCACGGTCTGATCCAGCCCTGCCCTGTGGCCCCAGAACAGGCACGGCACCTCTCTTATGCTTTGCAACCCCCCCCAAAATAAAAATGGGTCTCACATGCCCTATTCTTAAAATGAAGACACTGAGGCCTGTGAAGAGGAAGTAGCATGCCGGCCAGAGGTCACTATCATGGGGTGGAAGAGTCCCCTAAAATTCCTGTCCACCCAGAACCTTAGAAAAAGACTTTATTTGGGAAAAGAGTCTCTGCAGACATGATTAGTTAAAATGTGACCAGATGGGAGTTGGGCGGGCGCTACATTCAGTGACTGGGGTCCCTCTGAGAGAGGAGAGGACACCCAGAGGCACGTGGAGGAGGCCATGGGAGGAGGGCAGCAGAGATGTGGGGACGTGGCCATGAGGCAAAGAGCACCAGGAGCCCTGGGAGCCCGACACGGCAGGAAGGACCCTGCCCAGAGGCTTCAGAGGGAGGCCGGCCCAGCCCACCCCTGGATTTCAGAGGTCTGGCCTCCAGGCTGAGAGAATGTATTTCTGCTGGGTTCAAGTCCCCCTTGTCCGTGGCCATTTGTGAAAAGAGACCCAGAAAAGAGACAGTGTCCCCTAAGCAGTGGTCGGAGCTGGAACAGGGGTCCAGTCCTGTCTCATCCGGTCCCCCTGGGGTCCACGCCGACCAGCCCTGCGCTCCAACAGAGCAGCTGAGATGTGGAGTGCCTTGCCTTGCCCTGGGCCCCACCCCTAGGGATGGGGAGGAGCCCATGGGCTTCAGCGTGTCCTGGGCCCCTCTCAGGACAAAGTGTGTCCCCCTCTGTCCCCACCCAGTGGAACGCCCCCGTAGGCAGGGGCTGTGGAGAGCAGACGAGGGCCCATTCAGAAGTGGTGTGTGGTTCACTGATCACGCCGATGACAATTAGCATGGGTCTTTCCCAGGCCACGCTGACTCACGTGGTGGCAAGGCCGTCCTCCCCACCGCGGTGCTGAAACACCTAAGAAAGGAATTTCCGCACCACCCACACACCATCGCAACTTCGGCTTCTCCCCTCGACAGTTTCTTAGTTGCTGCTAAAAGGCTCGTGTAGGGGAGACACCAGGTGGGTCCAGGAAGCAAAGGCAACATCGTGATGTTTTCCAGGGGAGAACACATCCTACCTGCTGGTGTGTGCTGCCCCCGGGAGAGGTGGCGGGTAGCTAGTATTGACTAAACGACTCCCCAGGGACGCGAATTAAGGGAATGGTTTCGATGCAGCCCCAGCAGGTGGCTGTCACTGTCTCCAAGCTGTTACTGTCAAAACGAAAGCTGAGTCAGATCGAGATGCTCCCAAGGTCACCGTTCCAGAAGGAGCAGAGGAGGCCTATGTGATACCACAGTCTGGGTGCTCCTGTCCATCGCCGCCTCCCCAGAACATAAACTCCTTTGTGGCCCAGTTGAAAGCAGATCCTGGCTGACGCCAGGGCCCTGGAATGAGGACCGGGAGGGCCGGGGCCACCAGGGCAGAGGCCACCCAAAAAGACACCAGGGCAGTTGGCCACTCCGAGGGCTTCCTGCTTCACCAAAGTGAGCAAAATACTAGCGATCCTGTCATGTTTGACACAGTTGAGCGGCCTGTGGTGCTTTCTTCCTGAGACTGATGGAGAGGGCCTGACTCTGCGTGGCTGACTCTGAGGGCTGAGAGATGTGCACACCCCAGGGAATGAAGGAGAAGCTGTCCACTGCGTCCACTTTAACCAACTGTCTGGGCAACTAGCTTGCCAATCGATAGGCTCCAAACACCCCAACCCATATCTCTACCCCTCCTCTTCCCTACTCCTTGTAAAATCTGCAGTACCCCACCATCTCTCCTATAAGCTGAACTCAGGAGATGGTGCAGTCTGGAGGGCGTCCTGGCCTTACCAACAAAGCCCCGGTGCCCAGGGGGAAGGAGAGGGCAGAGGCAGGAGGCACCATGCAGAAAGGCCTTGCCCCTCCACTCCGGGCTGTGGGGCTGTCCTAGGAGCAGTGCTAGTGGTGTGGGTAAGAGCCCTCTTCAACCCTGTGTTCCCCGGACTTCACAGACTGCACCGTGAAGCCTTGCACCAAGCAGCTGCACCTGACCCTGGCCCACAAGTTCTACCCCCACCACCAGAGGACCCTGGAGCAGCTGGCCAGAGCCATTCACCCGAGCCACAGCTGCCAGTGGACTGCCGCACTTTACTCCCGAGACATGCGCTTCGTGCACTACCAGGTGAGCAAACCCGGGCCTGGGAGCCTCAGCCAGAGCCGCCTCCCCATGGGAACCAATGGTTGCCCACCCGACGGAGAGCTTACCCCCAGGAGCCCTCCCCTGGAGGCATTTCAGGAAAACGAAGACCATTTATGGTTGGGTTTTGTTTTTATTTTTTTTTTTTGGTTGGGTTTTTTAAATCATTTTCTCTTCTGTGCAATTTGGAACTCTCGTTCTTTTACATATGAGTGCAGACACACACACAAAAAAATTGAAAAAAGAATGGTAGCAATTCTGGCGATAAAAAACGGACTACTGCAAAAATCTACGAATGTATCGTATCGCTGATTAATTCGTTTAAATGATGATTTCAATGAAGCCTTATTGCAGGGCTTCCTACATTGATTGGCTTAAATAGAAAGTGTGCCGGGCTCCTTTCAGGCCCATGGAATTAGCATGAATGAATCCACCGTGTTCCATGTTGTATGAGAAATCATGAATAAACTCATGCCAAGGAAGGTGGATGTGAAAGTCTAATCACGCTCTAAGATCTTTCATATTAGAGATAAGTAAATAGTGATAAGAGATAGATAACAGATAGGTAGACACCAGAATTCATTTCCAAACCCATCCCAAGAATCCTGAGCCACGTTCTGGTACCCTCTGTCACCATTTATCACCAAAGGCCGGGACAGTGCCTTGGAGTCTTAGAACTCATCACGGGAGCCTAGAAGCAAGAGGCCCCTGTCATCCTTCTCCTGATACCATCTTTCTCCGCACAAGTCCTTGATTGAGACAGGAAAACACTTGCCTCTTTTCCAGACCCTCAGGGCCCTCTTCCAGTACAAACCTCAGAACGTGGACGAGCTGACACTAAGTCCCGGTGACTACATCTTCGTGGACCCCACTCAGCAGGAGGAAGCCAGCAAGGGCTGGGTGATTGGGATCTCCCAGCGGACGGGCTGCCGGGGCTTCCTACCCGAGAACTACACAGAGCAAGCCAGCGAGTCTGACACCTGGGTTAAGCACAGGTGAGTGCTGCCTCCAGCGACACCCCAGACATCATTCCCTGAGTTAATGCCCAAGAATGTCCTTCTGAAAACAGTGGTTGCCATATTTGTATGCTTCTAGATCATTCCTTCGTTGGTAAAAATTGCTTTCTCCATGCTGGCGACATTATCCCTGCAGGTATACAGTACATATTCTGGTCAATTCATGGTTTTCTGAGGATGGTGTTCAGAAAACATGAATTACTCTCTTTGTCTTTTGACATCATAATCCCAAAATGACTACAAAAACAACTTCCTTATTATGGACATAAGAGATCATACTCAGAGATCCTAAACTTGGCTTTATTTTCCTCCTGCTCAGTGTGTCAACTGTGAAATCTATTGCTTTACGCAGATGACCATGAACTTATCAGCTAAAGCAACGCACATTCAATATCTCCTAATTTTCATGCATCGGGAGTCTGAGCATGCCTCAGCTTGGGGTCTCCCAGATTTGGGCCAGGGCTAGGGTCTCATCTGAAGCTCGGGGTCCTCTCCTGAGCTCACATGGTGTTGGCAAAACTCATTTCCTGGAAGCTATAGGCCTCTTGGTGGCTTGCTTCTTCACGTTCAACTGGAGAATCTCTTCACTTGAGCATTTTTAGCATCATCTGGAGAGGCTGAGGTTGATTGGAATCATCAGGTATTGGTTCCTTTTGTCCAATTCTCTTCCCTCAATCTCTCTCCTGACATGCGTCACTATGAGCAACAAGAAGAAAACGGGCCACGCTTTTAACACTGTGCTTGGAGATACTCTGTGCTACACGACCAACTTCACTGCTTCTAGCTTCTGCTTTCCACCAACAATTTCACTCAACTTTTCACCACTACATGCTAAAAGGTCCCCCAAATTCAGTTAAGGTGTAGCCAGAGAAGTAGAACAGAATAGTAATTTATGTATATATTATATATGTATAAATGTACATATATTATCGTATATGTCTTGTACATATGTAATATAAATATATTTATACATATATATTTTATTGTTAATACATGAAAATTATGAATTGATAATATAATAGTTTCTATTTATGTCATATTATTTATGTTATGATACATGTATATGTTACGCACCACGTATATACACATCCATTTAAGGATTTATTACAAGGCAGTGCCGTGTGTGAGTCTTGGAGTTAGCTCCACAGGGGTAGGCAGGCAAGAAGGGAGGGAGTGAAGGAAACCATGGAAACCACATAACCTCTGGAAACCATGGTGATCGAAGTGCTTGTCTCGGTGTGACAATCAGGACAGACTCCCCAGGCAGACAGGGAGCAGTTGCAGACACAGCTGCTACTTGGAACCTCTTAGGGTCAGAGAAGCCCTAAGCCTTTTTTTAAAGACCTTCCAACTGAATAAGTCAGGCCCACACAAGATAATCTCCCTTTTGATTAACTTAAAGCCAGCTGACCAGGGTCTGTTTTTTAATTTTTTTTTAATTTTTATTTATTTATGATAGTCACACACACACACACAGAGAGAGAGAGAGAGAGGCAGAGACACAGGCAGAGGGAGAAGCAGGCTCCATGCACCGGGAGCCCGACGTGGGATTCGATCCTGGGTCTCCAGGATCGCGCCCTGGGCCAAAGGCAGGCGCTAAACCGCTGCGCCACCCAGGGATCCCCTGACCAGGGTCTTTAAGAGCATCTGCGAAATCTCTAAGCAGCACACAGCTTAGCGTTTGATGGGATAACTGGGAAAAGGTGCGCGTGTGCTTTCCACCGTGACCTAAACTGTCTGTAAAAGAGATCATGAAATTATGAAATAAGGTATTAGTGAAATAAGTTGTGATACATCCATATAGAATACTCGCAGTGCTTAAAAATGGTCAAGAGGAAGTTTTTTATGTGCTGATATGAAAAAATCCGAGACGGGTTGCTGAACTGTGTGTAGCACAGAACTATTTGCGGGGAAGGGTGAAGCGGAACACAACTGTCTGCACATGTATGTGTGTGATATGTATTTCTATGCATGCCTGTGCCTAAAAGTTCCCTGGAAAGGAGCATCTCTAGAAACTTCTAACAGAGGTCGCCTGGGGGTTGGGGGAAGGGCTGGGAGAAGGAAGAAGACTTGGGAAGGAGACTGTTCTCTACCTCCCGTGATTTGTAAATATTTGAACCATATGTGTGCATTACTTATTGAAAATAAAAATTCACCCCATTTTAAATTTAAATAAAAGAATAGAAACACATCGGGTCAGAGAGAGAATAAATGGGAGAAGTCAGACAAATCCAGGGCTGGGGTTGCACACGCCATGCATGCCGGGAGATCCCCGCCTTCCCACACCCGATGCAGAAAGGGATACGGTTTCCACCAAATCATCTCAGCCATTCCAGATGCAGTAGACCAGTCATTTGGGAGAAGCACCTTTTTGCCAGGGTGGACATGGCCATGGGTCCTGTGGGCTACCTCGAAGTCACACTGGAGCCCCGCGGGACTGCAGAGCTAATCCAATACAGCCCCCTGTCCTGGAAAGCGGAGAACGCTCCGGCCCGGGAAAGTGGGGGAGGCCGGATGGTGTCACACAACTAAGGAAGCACCTGCTTTCCTTGAGAACCAACTCTGTCCATCACCAGGTCTCATCAATGCTTTAAGTAAATTGGGAAATTCTGGTCACGCCCCCACCGCTGTCTGAGTTCCAGGAGGAGCGGGACAGGTCTTCCACTCCCCGCTCAGGATGGGAGAACCTCACTGCCGTGGGCCAATTGGCAAACCCAGATGTTTCTAGAACTACACAGTGAAGACTCTGTAGAAGACAAGTGTGTGGCCATTATATGTTTTGCTTCGCAATCAGTCAACCACCTGCGACCAACGTAACCAATTAAGCCTGACATTTCTGGGACTAGTCTTCCTAAAGACAAGTTTTCCTTATGAATTAATAAACACCAAGAAAAATTGCAACAAAAAAGAGAGAAAACTAAGTAGTGGGCTCCCCCGTGGGGTGTCTGACTGGCCATGTTTTGAAAGCACCCCCATCCTCTCTGGAGGAGGACAAGACATGCTGACACACTGTGACGTGTGATTACAGGCCCGATGGCAGATCCCCAGCACTGCTGTCAGACTCCGTCATCCTGGCAAAGTCGCTTAGAACTGCCAAAAGTGTACCTTATTAAACACCGAAGTCTATTTAAATTAGAAGATGATCCTTGAATGATTGGACACATCACTAATCTGTTGAGTAGAGGGAAATGTGGTCTGGTGGCACCGTCCAAAGGCTAGCTTGTGGACACAACCTCCCCCTGCGTGGAGGTTTCCAGAACCTCCCCCTGCGTGGGCTGCAGGACTGGTACTTGGCATGTGTCACCTGCTGGCCTTACGGATGTGCCCAAGAACAGATGTGCACTTACCCTGGAGCAGCCCCTACCTGCCAGAGGGCACACCTTTCTAGGTATGAGTTTGCAGCCATGCGGTTCTGCTTGGCCACTGAAACATCCACCGCCCGTCACCAATTCAACTTCAGCCTTCTTGCTATGGTCCTGGGAGTCTTTGGAATCACTGCACGACAAAATCACACCCGAAACCTGTTGGTGACCTTGAAGGAGACGAGCGGTGACCAGCTTGATACGATGGGGGAGTGTCTTCAGGAATCAAAGTGGCTCTCAACGCTCCACATAGAAAATGTATGTCACATAATCCAGAACAAAGAGTGGAGAGGCCGGGAGTATTAGAGCTTGGAGAACAGTTTGTCTTCTGGCCAAGATGAGAGGATTTTCAGCACTGAAGCCATATCCACCCAGTAATTTCCAAAACCACAGAGCGCGTTGGTGGCAAGTACCTCGGATGTAATAAAGGTGCTATTGTGGGCTGAATTCTGCCTCAGATTCCTGTGTTGAAGTCCTGGCTCCCAGCGCCCCAGAATGGGACAGTAGAGATGGGGTCTTTACAGAGGTGATTAAGGGAGGAGGAGGTCACCAGGGTGGACCTGATGCAATCTGACCCGTGTCTCTATGAGATCAAGACACAGATGCACAGAGGGGGACGGCATGAGGACAGGGGGAGAGGACGGCATCCACGGGCCCAGCAGGACCTCGGGAAGAACCAACCCTGCCCACGCCTGGATCCCAGAACTTGGACCCCAGGACGGGGACAATAAATGTCTGTCGTTTCAGCCGCCCAGTATGCGGTGCCTTGTTACGGCTTCCCCAGGAATCTAATAGGGAATGTGGTCCATACAGCCCCACAGGCTACAGCTACGCCCCTTTTAAAAGCCAGGGAGAATGTAAACCCATCTACTTCTGTGGTCTGGGTTGACCATTAAGTAGTTCTCCCAAGAGAAAATCAGAAATATTTAAATGCCAAGTTCTTTCCTTTCACCTCTCATTGTAATCTTGATTATATTTCATTTGAAAGACAAGCGAAAAAACAATTTGGTTTTCTCTCCAACTGCAGTCTTCACAGATGTTATTTATAGATAAGGAGGCTCTGCTGTGCACACGTGGGGAGGCAGGAGCAGGGTGCAGGCCCCGCCTCATCCTCAGGAAGAGGAAACCCACCGAGGTTTCCTTTGTCAATTGGAGACCGTAAATGGGGCCTCAGCGATGGGAGGAGGGAGCTGTCAATGGTTTGGGCGTGGATACCTGTGCTCTCCGTCCACTTACGGCCAACTTCAGCCCTCACCTCTTGGGAGCTCGCCTCTGACCCTGAGAGTATGCGAGCAAAGGATCTAGCTCTACATGAGCTAGATCCCGCCAATGGGAGTTTCCAGAACAAAACAGGAGGGCAACAACCTGAAAATAGAAGGTACAACTTGCAGAACTGCACAATTTTGAGAAGTGCGTTCGCCAGTTGAAACACCACATGGGCACAAACGGTCCAGGGCGGTGATGGTGGAAGGCTGGTGGCTGGAGCTGGGGTGCAGGGGAAATGCTCCCAAGGAGCCCCCCCCCAGCTCTGGCTCTGGTCAGGTCTCAGCGTGGACACGTGGGGGCTAGCGGTAGTTGTGGGGGAATGGAGGACATGAGGTCCCTGGGGGGAAATGCAAACATTCACACACGGGCCGAGGGCGCAGGAACACACCGCATTTATGATAGAGGAAGACGAATCATGAATGCTATCAATTCCTCATGAGCATTCAGGTTTAATGAAATTCCAGAAAAATATCAATAGGATCATTTGCTGAAACTTCACTGGATGATTGAAAAGTGTATCTGGAAGAATGAATGGGAGAGAAACTCAAGAAACCTTGAAAAGTAAAAAAAGTAACGAGAGGAGCTGGTTACCCTACACATATTAAAAAGCTGTTATAAACCGATGATACGGTCCTGGCTTGGGAGAAGGAGGGAAAGCAGATCGGATACCAGCGCGGGAGGCCTGGCCTCTTCACACCTGCCGACGCATCAGAGGGAGAGGAAAGGGTATCAATGAGGGGTACTGGGGGTGGCCTCACCTCATATATGGAACTCAACCCAGGAATTAAATGGAAACAGAAAATCATATAAAGTGGAAGGCACTTGAAATGAATTTATTTCTGATTTCTGGACTGAGCAGAGCTTTGAAGCATAGAAGTGACAGAAGGAGTCTTCTTCAGACACTTGACAGATCGGTCTTTAATAGTGACTATCAAAAGCTTAGAATTTAAGGTTTCTGGGTGTTGAAAACCATAAAGTAGCCTACTATTGGAAGAGCAAGAGGAGAATAATGCTCTTCAGAACACAGAGTGAGGGACGCCTGGGTGGCTCAGCCTTTGGCTCAGGTCGTGATCCTGGGGTCCTGGGATCAAGTCCCACATCGGGCTCCCCGCAGGGAGCCTGCTTCTCCCTCTGCCTGTGTCTCTGCCTCTCTCTCTATGTGTCTCTCATGAATAAATAAATAAAATCTTTAAAAACAAAACAAAACGCAGGAGTGAGGGCAGTGTGCCCTTACCAGTCACCCCGGTGAGTGTGAGCACATCACCTCCCCTTCCGATCCTCCCACCAGCTACGGCCTGGGAGCTTCCGTCCTCCAGCGGATTTGTGTGAGATGTTTGCACTTCACCAAGACGCCACCTACCGGATTCATGAGTCCCGTCCACTGTGGCAGGTGAAGTCAGAAGCTTGTCCAACCAGCTCCGGCCACCAGGCCACCCACCTGCAGCCTCGGGCCACGTGCCCCTCTCCCCCATCAGACTGTGCTGTGTGGTCTGAGCTCCCGCCCAGGGCCACCGGCCCACAGTGCCTCACAGCCCAGCCCCGGGGCATCCCATGCCCTCCAAGGGCTCCGTGCCAGCACCATCTGCCATTCCTGAGACTTTCCCCCATCATTCCCACTGGCAACACACAGTGATCTTAAAAAAAGACTCAATCACAAACCCTTTATTTCCCTGTCTAGCTACTGCTCCTTTTCTCTGCTCCGATGGTAGATTTTTAAAGATTTTTATGTCTTTAAAATTTTTTTCATCATAAGTAAAAATATATATATATTTTTCCTTTTTTTTTTAATTGGAGTTCAATTTGCCAACATATAGCATAACTCCCAGTGCTCATCCCATCAAGTGCCCCCCTCAGTGCCCGTCACCCAGTCACCCCCACCCCCTGCCCACCTCCCTTTCCACCACCCCTTGTTCGTTTCCCAGAGTTAGGAGTCTCTCATGTTCTGTCTCCCTTTCTGATATTTCCCACTCATTTTCTCTCCTTCCCCCTTTATTCCCTTTCACTATTTTTTATATTCCCCAAATGAATGAGACCATATAATGTTTGTCCTTCTCCGATTGACTTATTTCACTCAGCATAATACCCTCCAGTTCCATGCTCATGGATTGGGAAAATGTCAATGTTACCCAGGGCAATTTACACGTTTAATGCGATCCCTATCAAAATACCATGGACTTTCTTCAGAGAGTTGGAACAAATCATCTTAAGATTTGTGTGGAATCAGAAAAGACCCCGAATAGCCAGGGGGATATTAAAAAAGAAAACCATACTGGGGGCATCACAATGCTAGATTTCAGGTTGTACTACAAAGCTGTGATCACCAAGACAGTGTGGTCCTGGCACAAAAACAGACACATAGATCAATGGAACAGAATAGAGAACCCAGAAGTGGACCCTCAACTTTATGGTCAACTAATATTCGATAAAGGAGGAAAGACGATCTACTGGAAGAAAGACAGTCTCTTCAGTAAATGGTGCTGGGAAAATTGGACATCCACATGCAGAAGAATGAAACTAGACCACTCTCTTGCACCATACACAAAGATAAACTCAAAATGGGTGAAAAATCTAAATGTGAGACAAGATTCCATCAAAATCCTGGAGGAGAACACAGGCAACACCCTTTTTGAACTTGGCCACGGTAATTTCTTGCAAGATACATCCACGAGAAACAAAAGCAAAAATGAACTACTGGGACTTCATCAAGATAAGAAGCTTTTGCACAGCAAAGGATACAGTCAACAAAACTCAAAGACAACCTACAGAAGGGGAGAAGACATTTGCAAATGACGTAGCAGATAAAGGGCTAGTTTCCAAGATCTATAAAGAACTTCTTAAACTCAACAGCAAAGAAACAAACAATCCAATCATGAAATGGGCAAAAGACATGAAGAGAAATCTCACAGAGGAAGACACAGACATGGCCAACAAGCACATGAGAAAATGCTCCGCATCACTTGCCATCAGGGAAATACAAATCAGAACCACAATGAGATCCCACCTCACACCAGTGAGAATGGGGAAAATTAACAAGGCAGGAAACCACAAATGTTGGAGAGGATTTGGAGGAAGGGGAACCCTCCTGCATTGTTGGGGGGAATGTGAACTGGTGCAGCCACTCTGGAAAACTGTGTGGAGGTTCCTCAAAGAGTTAAAAATAGACCTGCCCTACGACCCAGCAATTGCACTGCTGGGGATTTACCCCAAAGATTCAGATGCAATGAAACGCCGGGACACCTGCACCCGATGTTTCTAGCAGCCATGTCCACAATAGCCAACTGTGCAAGAAGCCTCGGTGTCCATCGACAGATGATGGATAAAGAAGGTGTGGTCTATGTATACGGTGGAACATTCCTCAGCCATTAGAAACAACAAAAACCCCCCATTTAACCCATCCCTCACCCACCTTCCCTCTGGTGACCAGCAGTTTGTTTTCTGCCGTTAAGAGTCTGTTTCTTGATTTGTTTCTCTCTTTTTCTCTTTGCTTGTTTGTTCTCTAAAATTCCCCACATGAGTGAGGCCACACAGTATTTATCTTTCTCTGACTTATTTCGTTCAGAATAATACTCTGTAGCTCCATCCATGTCGTTGGCAATATTTTGTTCTTTTTTATGCCTGGATAATAGTCCCTTGTATATATAGACCACATCTTCTTTATCTACTCATCCGTCGATGGACACTTGGGCCACTTCCATGTCTTGGCTGTTGTAAATAATGCTGTTATAACCTTTGGGGTGCACGGGCCCCTTTGAATCCGAATTTTTGTATCCTTTGGGTAAATACCTAGCAATGCAATTGTTGGGTCGTTGGGTAGTTCTATTTTTAAGCTTCTGAAGAACCTCCCTACTGTTTTCCAGAGCGGCTGCATCAGCTTGCGTCCCCATCCACAGCGCACGAGGGCTCCCCTTTCTCTACACCCTCATCAACACTTGTTTCTTGTGATGTTGATTTTAGCCAGTCTGACCGGTGGGAGGTGGGATCTCACGGTGGTTTTGATTTGCATTTCCCAGATGATGAGTGATGCTGAGCAACTCTTCATGTGTCTGTTGGCCATCTGGATGTCTTCTTTGGAGAAACGTCCGTTCACGTCTTCTGCCCATTTTTAACTGGATTATTTGTTTTTTGGGTGTTGGTTACAGATCATTTTAAAGTAGAACTTATAAAGATGATCTCCCCTTTCATGAAATGAATTTCCCCTGGGATACTTAGCCATTTGCTTATTCTTGGAGGATGTAAGTGACTGTTCCCTCTCCTCCTCTGGCCCCTCTCCCTGTTCCTTCCAGACACACTGACTTGGAGCACCTGCCATGACCGCCCTCCTGTCCTGGAGTTCATACTACTCTAGTTAGCTATGATCTTTCCCCTCCATCCTCTTCAGGTCCCCTGATTCTGTGCCCACCTCGTGGCATCATTCTTGGTTCATTGGACAGGTGGCAGTTTCCTCACCACCTGCAACTCCTTGGGTACTGTTTTCCCCAGCATGCACGAAAGGCACCCCCCTTCCTGTGTGTTTCCCTGCATCTTAATCTCTCTTCATGGCTGCTTCATTCTTGTATCCCAGCCACATCCATCTTCACGCCTTTGCTGTCTTAGAAGGTGAACCTACAAGGATGGTGCACTAGTTTGCCTGGGTTACTGGACCATGTACCCCAGCCGGGGGCTTAAACAACAGACATCTCTTCTCTCAAGGTCGCAGGCTGCAAGTCCAAGATCGGGGTGTGGGCAGGGCTAGTTTCTCCAGAGGCCTCTCCTTGGTGTGTAGTCGGCCACCTTCCTGGTGCCTTTTCATGGTCTTTCCTCGGGGCCAGCATCCTTGGTGTTTCCTCTGCGCCTCCTACTCTCTTCTTATAAGATTGAATTGGGCCACCCTGCCGGCCTCATCTTACCTTAATTACCTCTTTAAAGACCCTGTTTCCAATAGTCATACTCTGAGGTCCTGGGGCCAAGACTCTAGATGTCGAGGGGCCATGATTCAGCCCATAACAAGATTTACTCAGGAGTTGTTATGTGCTGAGCACTGGGCTCTTCGAACACACTGCTGCGTTTTGTCCCCAACAGTGACCTTCCTTGCCCATCTCGTCATGTGCGTTCCCACGCACACGCATGACCAGATGCAGACGGTTGCTTCCCAATGTCTTGAAGACAACAGCACACTCGTTTCTTCTCCCACAGGACATACACCTTCAGCCTGGCCATGGACCTGATCTCCAGAAAGGACGGTGAGGCCAGCGGCCGGCGAAACGGGGAACTCCACGCTTCACAGATGCCAAGGGGCATTAGCAGCATCCAGGCCTTACAGGTGATGGAATTCTCTGTTTTGCAAGATGAACGAAGGGAAATCACACTTTATATTAACTCCGTGGTAGACTCGGCCCCTCGGGTACAGCCCCAGCCCCGGGTGGCTCGGCAAGAGCCGTGCCCTGCAGTGCTGAGGGCCTGGCCGCACTGCTATGTCCACCCTGGGCAGAGGGGTGGTCGCCCCACGCTGTGAGCCTCTGCAGGCAGCCTCCTGGGCATTGCAAGAACATGCAGCATGTGCTTTTAACTCGGGGGATCACGGCACCAGGACAGGGGCAGGGAAGATGCAGGGACACAGCCCTGCCCAGAATCCCAGACTCCTGCACCAATTCTCTCATGGGCCAGCTGTGTGACCCTGTGGGGGTCGCCTCCCCCAGGGCCCCGAAAGATGGGGGTCTCTCAAGTCAGTGCTAGGAGAGAGGAAGGGACTGGTACTTGGTAACCCGGAGGGCCAGCCGCCACAGGGCCAGGCTCAGGGGCCCAGCGGGGACACGTGAGCCCTGCCACCTGCGAGGGGCACGTCCAGGAGTGAAGCCTCCCCGCAGGGCCTCCACGGAGAAGACTGTCCCTCCCCAGAGGCGAACAGGTGACACGGAATCCTGGCGCTGTCAGGGTGGTGGGCAGGCTGGCCCTCAGGCCGCTTACCCAGGAACCCCGGGGGGCAGGGCAGCTCCTGCAACTAGCCCCTGGCCACCCCCCACTTCAGGGGAGATGCCTCTCAGACCTGCGTAGTTTCCCCAGCGGCACCTCCACATCCTGCCTCCTCTGCCCCCACATCGAGTTAGGACTTCATCCTTGCCACCCCCAGCTGCCTGGGAGATGTCACTCCCCATTTTACAGATCTGGAGACTGAGACTTATGGAGGAGACGAGAAGCTTGTGCGGGGCGCTCAGACACCTAAGCACCCCTGAACTTGGCTGTTGGAGGATTCCATGGGACAAGGCGCCCACAGCAGGCCTGGCCCCCGGTGCTGAGGGTCTGTTCCTGCGCAGAGGGCAGGGCTGTGATGTCTGACTCCCCCCTGTGTCCCCAGCACCTGGCTCCGGGCCTGGTTGGTAAATCTCATTGGACGAATCACGGAATGACCTAATGAAGGCCCTGACGGGGGCTTATGAGTGAATCGCCCTAAATCCAGAGCTCACCCCTCTTCCCCAAGAAGCCACCAGTCCCTCCTGGGGGGGGGGGGCTTGGTCCAGAAGAGCACTAAGCATTGGATACTGGGTGCTGGGAAGGCCACGGAGCATCCCCTTAGACAGGCCTTCAGCTGGAGGGAACAGCCTGGGCACAGCAGCTGCTGGCCGGGAGCCCAAGACAGACAAAAACGGGGCTCCCCTACGCAGACTGCCCAGACTCTGGAAGGCATGACGGAGCCTGGACTCGCCCCCCGTAGTGAGGTTCAGGAGAGCAGGCATAGACTGGGGTGGGGCTCCCTGAGGCTGTGCCCCCCCCCCCGCCCCTTTCCAGATGGAGGACAGGAAGCTGGAAGGGAAGGGTCATAGCTCAGCCAGAGTCTGAACTTGCTGCAGCTTTAAGTGGGTGAAAGCCTAGCAGACATCTCCCCGCGAGCCGGACCCTCCTCGCCTGGTGTGAGCCCCCCTCCTCCATGTGCTAGGAAAATAAAGCTGGCATCCGCTTTGAGACGCGGGCGCTAGCAGGCTGAAGAATGGCCCCAAACATGAAGTCCTACCCAGTCCCTGGAACCTGCGCGTGTTCTCTTAGCAGGAAGAAGTGTCTTTGCCTGTGGGGCTGAGCTAAGGGTCCTGATGGGGAGCATCCCACGGGCCCTAAATCCAAACACAGCTGCCGCTTGGAGAGACAAACAGGGTGTCTGATCCAGACGGAAGAAGCGAGCACACAGATACACAGAGGAGGAGGCCTTGTGAGCGTCGGGGCACAGACTGCAGTGTCTCCCCCAAGGCCAAGGACTGCTGAGGCTCCAGGAGCTGAGGAAGCCAGGAGGGATCGCTCCCTAGAACCTTAGGGGGGACGGCCCTGCTGACACCGTGATTTTGGAATACTGGCCTCCAATCTGCGAAGGAACCCATGTCTTCTGCTTTGCTACAGCAGCCCCGGGCACCTCATGTGCTAAGAGGCAATGCAGTCCTGGTGTCCCATAGACCCCAGGAGCTAGGCCATTCCACTCCCCCGTGGACCTTGCACTTTATCTGAATATTCCTATTGCAAAGAGGGCTTTGCATTTCAAAATTCAAATGCTCTCAGCTCCTCCAGGGAAGAAAATGCTCTAAATTCAAAACCTCAGCCCAAAGCATCAACGGTACGTGGAGACCGTCAGTAAGCAGACTAGGCCTGGGAGCCCATGCATGCCCTGCAATCTGCTTGCAGAGCTGCCCTTGACAGGGGCAGGGGATGAGATATTTTAATGTTCGTTCTCCTGGGGAAAGGCATCCTGGTGCCCATAAGCATCGACCATACTTCGCTATTAGAAGACAACAAGACAAGCTTCCCTTTGGAGCTCTGCCCTAGAAGGTGTGCGTTTGCCTCCGGAACCAAGCATCTGCACACCGTATTAAGGGACCATCAGAAGATTTGCTTTGCCTTGACCATATGTCCATTTTGGAGAATCGGCCCCAAGGCCCCGAGAAACTGTGCATGGGGACTTGGAAGGTCCCACAGCCTCAGAAGCACATTTCAGGCACACGTCGGCATGCGGTCAGACCCACCAAGAACGACGAGTGGGTAAAGCCGCTGGAGACTGACTCGCCCAGATGGCCGTGGAGCTACGGGGGATGCTGGCCCCACGAACACCGTGAGGCAGGTGATGTCCTACCTTATCCTGCCAACAAACTCGGGGAAGTGCAGGAGAAAGCAGGCAGATGGGCCTCCATGCTGAGGAGGGCCATGTCTTGCCACCTCCCTTTCTTACCTCGCTCAGCAGCAAAGACAGACAAAGTATCAGCTCCTTCATTTTCACCCTAAGCCCAGCCTCAAAGAGCTGTGAGGCCAGGGGTGGGGAGCGGGAGAAAAGCGTCCACCTGAGGAAAAGGAGCTGGGCAAGGACAAGCAGAGCACCAGCTAGAGCTCCCCCCTGCCCAGACACCCTTCCCATTCTGGCCCTCCTTGGTGAGCTCGGCCAGCCCACCCCTGCTTACTGTAACCCATCCATCCCGCTGACCTTGGCCTGTCCATCTTGGTGATTTTGGTCTGTCCTTCCCTGGTGACCTTGGCTCTAGGCATGACCAAGTTCCACGTCCCACCTGAAGTCCTCCCAGCCCACCTCCTGTGAGAGGTACCGTCAGCTGTCTCTCATCCTCCTCTATGACTCATCTTTCCATGTTTGTCCTTTGGTCCCAGTGAGCTCAGAAGCTCCCTAAGTGGGGAGTCTGTGAGCTGAAGCTTGTGCCCCAGCCTCTGATATGCTTGCTCCCAGTATTCTGGGCCCCAGGATACGACCAGCAGTATCTATAGAGAGAGAAAATATGTAATATCTATTATACGATAATAATGTGTATAGAAATGGAAAATGTTCCAAGACATCACCATGGAGGGATGAATGTTTGTGTCCCCCCAAAATTCATATTTTGAGATCCTAACCAGCAGTGTACTAGCATTAGGAAGTGAGGACCCTGGGAGGTGGTTAGGTCAGGAGGGTAGAGCCCCTATGATGGGGTTAGTGCCCTTATACAGGGAACCCACAGAGGTCCCTTGCCCCTTCCACCCTGTAAGGACCCAGCAAGAAGTTGGCCCAGAAGAGGGCCCTTGCCCAATCATGTCAACACCCTAATCTCAGATTTCCAGTCTTCAGAACAGTAAGAAATAACGTCTGTCGTTTACGAGACCCAGTCTGTGGTGTTCTGTTACAGCAGCATGGAGGGACTAGGACAGCGGTAAGGACTTGGAAGAAACAGAAAGGTAGAAAAGTTGATGGACTCTGTATGCTATGGGATGTTCCTATTGCCTGTCATTTCCTTGTAGTAGTGTCATGATGCCCAGGAAATACAAAGTTGCTAGAAATGAAAGAGAGTTCCACCTGCAATTCCTAATCTTCTTTCATTGCAATTCCTTTGGTGAATTGGGCTGTAGCCACTGAGCAAGGAAGGAAGAGATCCCGTTTCTAGGCCACCTGTCGTATGGTGAGGGGGAGGTGCCCACTGAATTAAGTCGAAGAATGCAGATGTAAAATTGCACATGTCTTTCCTTCCACCACCTCAGGCCACGATAGCGAGGAGGAGCGTTCTGGTGGTGCGCCATGGGGAGAGAGTGGATCAAATCTTCGGGAAGTCGTGGCTACAGCAGTGCTCCACTCCTGACGGTAGGTAACGTCCCGGAAGAGTCTAAACCCAGGAAGTAGATGTATCTAACAAACGGCACCCTGCTCGGCTTCCTGAGCCAGATCTCCCATGGCACCATTCTTGAGAGCGACTCCGCAGAGCTAATGTATGTGGGAGGGGTACATGCTCCATCTTTCGCCACGGGCATTGTCCATGTGCGCTGAGGGTGTACGCCGTCTGTAAGCACCTTACTGCAAATGCTTTGTGGAAGATGGAGGAATGGTTACCAATAGGCAGCAGCCTGCTGGTGTGACGCACGGATGGTCACCTTTATTCTGGACGCACACATAGTGGTAGTGGTTCATGAGAGTAGCATTGAGAGCGTGTCACTGTGCCCTGCAGTCTCTGAACTCACCTGCTGGCACGACCCTATCTCCCAGGCTCATTGCTGCACTGCTGTGGCCACTTGTCTACAATATTTAACTGTCCCACTCAACTCACGGACATATTCTGAACATGCAACTTCACCCCCCGGATTCCGAGATCTAAGTAGGGACCGTGCTTGTGAATACAGCAAACCCACAAGCCGTCTCTACCAATGAGCCACGTCTGTGCCAATGCACGTCCCTTAATGGAAAGCCCAGCACGCCACTATTTCTAAGCCATAGCTAACTGTATAAATGAAGATACTGAATGAGCATAGTGAGATTCGCAGTAGCTGGGCTAGCTAAGCTCTTTTTGAATTCCTCCCAGAGCCCAGCAGGCCGAGAAGAAGGGGAAATGCTTAGGGAAAACCATGGGCAGGTGCTCAGCCCACAGCAGGAAAATTCTGAGCAGATTACATCATGACCGGGATGCCTGGGTGGCTCAGAGGTTGAGTGTCTACCTTTGGCCCAGGGAGTGATCCTGGAGACCCGGGATCGAGTCCCACGTCGGGCTCCCTGCATGGAGCCTGCTTCTCCCTCAGCCTATGTCTCTGCCTCTCTCTCTTGCTGTGTCTCTCATGAATAAATAAATAAATAAAAATATGTATGATACCACTTCATCTTTATCCATTCACCTATCAATGGATAGTTAGGCTGCTGCCATAATTTGGTTGTTGTAAATAATGCTGCAATAAACAGTAGGGTGCATGTATCCCCTCAACTTAGTGTTTTTATGTTTTGGAGATAAATACTCAATAGAGCAATTACTGGATCATAGGTAGTTCTATTTTTAATTTCGTGAGGAACATCCATACTGTCTTTCACAGTAGCAGTGAAACTTTCACCAGTTTGCGTTCCCCACAAGAGTGCGTGAGGGTTCCTATTTCTATGCATCCTTGCCAACGATTGTTTGTTGAGTTTTTGACGTTAGCCATTCTGACAGGTGTGAGGTGGTATCTCATTGTGATTTTACTTTGCATGTCCCTGATGATGAGTAATGTGGAGCATCTTGTCATGTGTCTGTTGGCCATCCGGATGTCTTCTTTGGATAAATGTCTGTTCATGTCTTTTGCCCATTTTTTAACTTGGGTCTTTTTGTGTTGAGTTCTATAAGCTCTTAGATATTTGGATCCCTACTCTATCGGATATATCATTTGCAAATCTTTTCTCTCACTCAGTAGGATGCTTTTAATTCTGTTGGTTGTTTCCTTTGCTGTGCAGAAACTTTTCACCATGATGTAGTAAACCTAATAGTTTACTTTTGGTGGTGTTTCCCTGTGGAAGCAGGTTGTGTAACAAACAGATTGTTCTCTATAGTAAAGAGTCTGTTGGTTGGTTTGGATCTCTCTGTTTTCTTCCCTTTGCTCCATTGTTTTGTTTCTTAAATTAAATGTGAGAGTGAAGTCATACGGTGTATCTTTCTCTAACTTAGTTCACACAACACAATACTCTTTAGCTCCATCCATGTCACTGCAAATGGCAAGATTTCATTCTTTTTGAGGGCTGAGTAATATGTATATTCCATGTTTTATATATATCCCACTTCCTTATCCATTTACCAATGAACCCTTGTCTCCTTGCATAATTTGGCTATTGTAGATAACACAGCTATCAACATTGGGGTGCACGAATACCTATGAATTCAGCCATAAAAAGGAATGAATTCTTGCCATTCACAGCAACATGGATGGAGCTAGAAAGTATAATGCTAAATGAAATAACTCAGTCAGACAAAGACAAATACCATAGGAAGGGGATTAAGAGGCATAAACTTCCAGGTATGAAACAAATAAGTCATGGAGATAAATGCTGCAGCATAGAAAATATAGCCAACAATATTATAATAATGTTGTAGAATGACTAATGGTGACTACTTATCTTAGTGAGCACTGAGTAATGTAGCTAATTGTTAGATCATTATGTTGTTCACCTGAAAGTAATATAACATTGTATGTCAATACCTCAATAATAAAATAGAAATAAATATAATAAAATATAAAGCATAGTTGTTGGAGACAAATAAATAAATAAATAAATAAATAAATAAATAAATAAGAATATTTTTTTAAAAAGATTACATCATGACCAAACGTATCTGCAAGGACCCATGAAGTGATGCTCAGGTTGTCTCTGTAAAACAAGATCAATCAGAAAAAAAAAAAAAAAAAAAAAAAGATCAATCAGAGACACAAAGGCTCAGGATAGAAACAATAGGACAAGAGGTGGATATGAGGTGAACTGGCATTCACACATGCAGTTAGAAGAAACTTTCTTGTAGGACAATGGTTGGAACCGCAGACTGAAATGGCACCCCACGTCAGCGTGCGTGTGGTGGTGGGGTGAGAACCCACATGAAACAACCAGCCCCCGAAGCAGTTATGGGACGTCATGGAAAGAGGAAGAATATTGGTCCTCCAGACAAAAGACTGAGTCACCTCCAGGGGAGATATTTTAAGGTAACAGAGAATCCCAGCTTGAAAGAGGCTCCTGGTGGCTCTTTGTACCAGTCAAAGCCGCCCTTGATGCAGTGAACACTGACAGCCTAATTTGTCCTAATCCTACATATCACATGTTTAATCCATTACAATGGGATGTATGGGGGTGCTTCCAGCCTCTCCCCTGAGCCTCCTCATTTCTGCTCACTTCTGGGCCACGCATCCACACCTTGCATGGCCAGGTCACCCCCCGCACCTGTAAGCTCTACACCATCAGAATCTAACGTGGCTCCAGGTCCTTGTTTTCTTCTGGGCTTTCTCTGCCTCTCATGGATAGAGTCAATGAGAACAAGATACCCACATGGCGCTGGTTCACCTTTTGTGGATCATAGATGCCTTTGAGAATATAACACAGTTGACTGACCTTCTCTTGGGAAAAAAAAAATTCACTTTTCCCAGCAAACACGATGTATATTTTGGCATTTAATGAAGACCTTTCTTCGAACAACGTCTCTGCCAATGGAAGTTCCAGGGAGGGAGCTTTCAGGAAAATCGTGCATGAACTAGAAAAACCAAGGCGTTCAAAGTAGCAGGCTGCCTCCCTGTGTTCGTGAAGGGCTGGGCTGGCATGCTCCAGGCAGGGCATGTGACAGGGCCTTCCCCGGATATACAGCAGGTCTCAGAAAAAGATGACTCGGTTGCTAGAATCTGCTGGCCGCCAGGAGGCTTGGGATTGCTTGGGAGGACGTGAGAGCTGGACATAGTATAGCGTCCTCTGCAGGGGTGATGGATAATTACGGTGAGCTCAGGCTTACCACTTGTTGACCACTTCCCCTGAGCCAGGCCCTGGGGTCTGGGCATTATCACAGTGATTCATTGTAACAGCCTTATCATTTCCCCTCTTCACTGATAAGGGAGATTCAGTCAGTTGCCTCTAATCACACAACTAGTAACTGATGGTGCCAGGATTTGCACCAGCCTGTCAGGTCGTGGAGCTCAAGGTCAAACTCAGAGTGAACCTCCGCAGCCTCTAGATGGAGGGTGGGGGGAGTCCCCGCGGAGGCTCCTGATTTCCAGGTGTGCCTCAGCAATCGGCTCAATAACGCACAACGCAGGAGCATCCCGGCCCTGTGTACTCGGTCCCCGGAGACAATATGACACACTGTCAGCTCTGGGGGTCGTTAGAATTTCGCCTCCGCAATTAATGGCAACTTGGGATTCCTGTCAAGTTAAGCTAAATCAGTAATGGAGACACTCCATTCTTAATCAGGAAAAATTGTATTGAGTGAGTCTTTGGGAGGCGTCACCAGGGGACAAAGAGGGCGTCGTGTTTCCGGAGGCTAAAACCGTGTCTGTGTTTTAAGAAACGTGTGCTCAGGAAAGCACCAATATCTCACCAGTTGAATCCACCTCACAGAGCATATGCGAGAAAAAACACAGTTGAGGGACGCCTGAGTGGCTCAGTGGTTGAGCATCTGAGTGGCTCAGGGTGTGATCCCAGGGTCCTGGGATCGAGTCCCACGTCGGGCTCCCTGCATGGAGCCTGCTTCTCCCTCTGCCTGTGTCTCTGCCTCTCTCTCCGTGTGTCTCATGAATAAATAAATAAAACCTTTAAAACACACACACACACACACACAGTTGACAACAATTTAAGTGAAAGCGATAGTCCTGCTTCCGATATGGGTCTGGATCTTATGGGGGTTTAAATGTGCCCTAGGTTGATGCGCGGATCTGAACACCCGGTGTTTATTTATGCTGCAGGGAAATACTACCGACCAGACCTGAACTTCCCCTACAGTCTGCCCAGAAGGAGCAACGGTATCAAAGATTTTGAAAATGACCCTCCGTTATCATCGTGTGGGATTTTCCAGTCCAGGATGGCGGGTATGTGTGGGGGTCATGCTAGCGGGGAGGTGGTAACAGTGATCACAGCGACGATCATCACCAATGCCTACCGGGCCCTGGCGACAGGCCCACGGAGCCAGTGTTAGCTTCATCCCCACTCTGCTGATGAGGACGCTGAGGCACAGAGAGGTTAAGTCAGTTGCCCAAGGTCACGTAGCCAGCGAGTGGAAGTGCAGGGATTGGACCCAAGGGAAGTCAGGAGGAGCAAAGGACAGGCACGGAAGGAACGAGAGTGGGGAGAAAAACCAACGACCACTGCGTACACTACGATGTCAGTTTAAAAATTTAAAAAGCACATCCTCTCTTTGATTTTATTTCAAAATCTGTCTGTTTGGGCTTGTGCTTTATGTCTGGGGTTCTGGTTCCACATGAGTGGCTTTTTGGGCCAAAGAAGCCAATGAATTCATCCGGCTTCCTTTAATGAATGAGGAAGAGAGGAAGGTGTGTGGGCCTGCGCGGGCCTGCTGACGGAGCCCAGGACCTGCGCTCCCGTGTCCCTGTGGGCGGTGGTCGGCCTCTCCTTGGTTCCATAACAAAGTGCCAAAGGGGAGCGGCGTCACCAGCAGAGATTTATTCTCTCGAGGTTCTGGAAGTCCAAGTTCTCCCAAGGCCGTGAAGGCGTCCGCTCCAGGCCCCTCACCTTGGTGTGTGGACACCTCCCTGGGCACTTGCTGTCTCTATGTCCAAACCCCCTCTTTTACAAGGACAGAGTGGATTAGAGTCCCCCTAGGGACCGACCTCACTGAAGCTTGACCACCATTAGGAAGACACCGAAGAAGGTCACACGGGGAGGACCCCAGCATGTGAATTTGTGGCAACACAGGCCAGCCCGTGACAGCTTCCTCTACAGCCACACTGCCCTTGGCTCCGTGCATATATCCTACTGAGAAGATCCCCTTCTTTCCCAAGAATAGGGCCCTCTAATTTTGTGACATGGAATGTGGCCTCCAAGCTTGTCCTTCCATGAGCCTTGAGTAGTCTGAGTTCCCCGTTGCTGCAGCACCGATTACCAAACCTTAAAACAGCACCCACCTGTCGGCTCACAGCTCCGTAGGGTGGGAGCCTGGGCACGGCGTGGCTGGGTTGTCCACTCGGGATCTCCCAGCCTGAGAGCCAGCTGTCAGCTGGGCTGAGCTCCCATCTGGAGGCTCCTGGAAGCACTTCCAGTTTCTCCCAAAAGGTTGTCGGGGGGATCCTATTCTGTGGGGCTGTAGTACTAAAGGCCTCATTCCCCTGCCGACTGTCAGCAAAGGGCAGCACTCAGCGCCCAGCACCCTCCAAGTTCCCTGCCGCGTGGCCCCCTCCATCTCTGAGGCCAGCAATAGGGAATCTCTTGCATGTCGGATACCCGTATTTTTTTCCTCTGGAGAAGGAGAGGGAGAGATAGAATCTTAAGCAGACTCCCTGCTGAGTATGGAGCCCCTGACACGGGGCTCGATCTCATGACCCTGACATCATGACTTGAGCCGAAATCAAGAGTCAGATTCCTAACTGACTGAGCCACCCAGGCACCCCTCAAATCGCTGTACTTCTGAATCTCTCTGGCTTCTCTTCTGTGACAGCCTGAGGAAAATCTCTGCTTTTAGTGAGCTCACCTGAATGGTGACAACCCCCTCCTGCCAAATGACACAATGCAGACCCAGCAGTGCCACTTCATCTCATTCACAGCTTCCAGCCACACTCAAGGGGCTGACAGGGTTGTGCACACCAGGGGGCGGGACTCCTGGGGCCACTTAAGGTCCTGCCTACCGCAGGTATGAGCCACCCATGGGAGGCTACAGTTACAAAGAGGTGTTTCCCCACCTGCTGTTTTCCAGGGGAAGCACTACTGGACAGTGGCATCAGAGTCACCTCCGTCTTCACCTCCCCAGCCCTCCGCTGTGTGCAGACAGCCAAGCACATCCTGGAAGGTCGGTGAGAACTGCAGTGAGCTCTCACGTAGCCTTGACCTTGTGGTTATACTCCACGGGCAGAGGGGAGTGAATGGGGTAAGATTTGGACGAGTGGTGACGTGTGGCCATGTAGGGAGCAAGAGGGTCACGGAGCAGCCCTCCAGGAGCTGTTGGCAGGCACTGAGCCTGTCAACCTTTCTGGAATGCCAGGATTGTAACTGAGTGCCAGGAGCCTGTCGTCACGCTGTCCACCTTGGGCCTGCATCTGCCATATGTGTTAAAAAAAAAAATCTGAGGAGGGGCAGTCAGAACCCAGAGTTCTGGGAATGGCTATGGTGCCTTTTGAGCCCAAAGCCCGTGGCTCTTGCCAGGGCAAGGGGATTGGCTACTGGGAGCTGCCCAGCACCATCAAAGGCTGGTGTCCATTGGGAAGCCACCAGCAGGCCTCCTGCAGCTTCGGCCTGCAGGAAAAAAGAAATTTCTTGCCAGAGAAGGGCAGCCTGTTCTGGGGGCCTTGGTTCTGCACCTCCCGCTGGACCCCTGCCCTGCCCTCTTGTGTGGGGAAGGGGGGGCATGGTGTAGTTCACAGGGCAGTAGCACAGGCCGCTGCTCCACAACGATGGGATGGAAGGCAAAGCAGGTGGACACAGACGTAGCAGGTGTGCAAACGTGGGGAGGGGGCTTGCCTCCACTTCCTCAGAGACAGAGGGAGTCGGGCCAGCAGCCGGAAGTGAGGACGGGAAGGCCTTCTGGAGGTTTGGGGCGCCGAGGTGCTATGACATACCTATCAGGTCACGGTGGGGAGATGGAGGATGGCGACTGGGCGGCCCGACGAAGGGCCCACCGAGGTCAGCGAGCACGACTTTACATGCAGACCCGCCCACCAGCTGGGCCTGGGGCTTTCCTGCGAGCACAGATGTGGGGGGCAGGTGGACAGCTGGATCTCACGACGGGTGGGCTTGAGAAGTGCGATGAAAAGCTCCCAGAAATATTTCCTGGTGGGGATGACGTCAACGCCTCTAGTAGGATCCCCGATGGACTTTGAGTCCTTGTTGTTATCATGATGCCTGAGAGAGTCACGAGCAGAAAGAGGAGGGCGCTCAGCCTTCTTCCCGGGTCCTGGAAGCATCTGTTTCCAGAAGGACGTGTGAGATGCTAACCTGCTACCCTTAATTTCAACGCTGTGTCAGTGGCCGTCTGGATGGACTGTTTCCCAAAGCGTGACCCACTCTGGCTGCAAGGTGGCTCCCCAGAAGGGGTGGCCACATCCGTCTGGGAACTTCTCCCACTGTTCCTTCACGTGACCTATTCACGGTGGACACGGGTGCTCCACAGGCTAGAGAGAGCTCAGGAGTCTGGTTAGACCATGGAGCTCCCTACCTAAGTGTGCTCTGTCTGGCAAAGGAACCTGCTCCACGGACCTGGGATGCAATTTGGGAACAGATTTTATTCCCAACAGTTGAGCTTAATGACATTTGCTCCACTTCAAATGAAAACATTCCTCATAGGCCCTGCTCACAGAGCTGGCCTTACATCACAGGTCTTCTAGTCAAGGTATGAAATGCTCGGGAGGGGTAGCTGGGAGAAGTCAGGTGTCCCGAGGGACCTTCGCCTTCTGCGCAGTCTGGGCTGTTTGTCAAAGTGGTGCCTCGATGTGACTAATGTGCTCCCCAATCTTTTCCATGGATTATTGGGTTGGCCAATGTGGTGTGCTCTCACTCTTGGCCGAGGACCGGACCCGGTGCTGGTCTGGCTGTAGAGTTGTATTGGACCATCAAGGTGAGCACCAGGGTGAGCCCAGCTCTGGTGGTGGCTCGCAGTCCTGGTCCCTTCCTGACGGACAGGGATCACCGCTCCTCGGATACCTTCCAACAGCCCGGTGGGTTTTGACTCAGAACTAGCATGGCTAAAAATAAATAAATAAATAAAATTTAAAAATTTTAAAAAAATAAATAGCATGGCTGTGAGTAATCACAGAACAATACTTGCCAAGAAAGAAAAAACAATGCCACTTTTTTAAAAAGATTTATTTATTTATTTATTTATTTATTTGGGGAGAGGGAGGGGCAGAGAGAGAGAATCTCAAGCGGACCCCCACCCCCGAGTGTGGAGCACAATGTGGGGCTCAGTCTCATGACCCTGAGACCATGACCTGAGCCAAAATCAAGAGTGAGAGGCTTGGGATGCCTGGGTGGCTCCATGGTTGAGCATCTCCCTTTGGTTCAGGGCGTGATCCTGGAGACCCGGGATCGAGTCCCGCATCGGGCTCCCCGCATGGAGCCTGCTTCTCCCTCTGCCTGTGTCTCTGCCTCTCTCTGTGTCTGTCATGAATAAATAAATAATTTTTTTTAAAAAAAAGAGTCAGGTGCTTAACTGACTGACCCACCCAGGTGCCTCCCACCCCAAAAAAAACCCCACTTTTTTTTTTAAATGGGTATAAGAAGAGACTCACTTACATGAAAAGCAAACTGAACTTGGAAGGTGACAAACACTCGTATTCTGTTGGCTACAGAGCTCAAACTGGAGAAGAAAATTAAGATAAGAGTGGAACCCGGAATCTTTGAGTGGACAAAGTGGGAGTCCGGCAAAACAACCCCGACCCTCATGACCCTGGATGAGCTGAAAGAGGCGGATTTCAACGTGAGCACGGATTATAGGTATGCCGTCCCCTCGCTTTCTGCCCGGGGCGGGGGTGCTTCTCTGGGTCTCGTTCAAGAAGGCATATTCACACCACTTGTTAAAGATGGTAAGGAAGGGAGGGGAGGGCGCTGCACGGGGGAGCAGAATGGGACCGGCTGCAGCATAACGAGGACGAGTGGGGGTGTTAGCAGTAGAGCGGGGTGGGGGGTGCAAAGGTATTGTGGGGGGAACGCTCCATAAACTGCTCCAGCAGCAGCTTGCGGAAGGCAGGCCAGAGTGCCAGGGGTGCCAGGACATCACCTGGGGGTGGCGGGGCATGGGGGAGGTTGCTCAGGTATGGAGGGGGAGCCCATACCATGGGGAGGGGGGCTCCGGTTTCACGGTATTCGCCGGAGTCTTGCTACTGAGTCTACACGGTTGGACACGGAAGCCCAGCCACAGGCCTGGGAGACTCGGGCTCCAGGAGCCTGGCTGGGGTGCGGTTGGGGAGCCAATTTCCCTCATCCTCTGCCCGTGGCCAACTCTTTGCCATCACAAAACCCTCCTGGTACTCGGGGAGGGCGCTGCTGGAGATCGGACGCCGGCGCTTTGCGGTTTGGGGGCACGCCACCCGGCTGCGTGCCCTGGCTCGAGGAGGGGCCCCCGGGCTGGGCTTCTCCTTCTCCAGGGGCCGCCGGCTCGCGGGCCACGGCGTGGCAGGCTCCTCTCTCTCCTCCTCAGGCCTGCGTTTCCTCTCGCCTCCCTCCTGCCAGCCGAGAGCTACGACGAGTATGTGGACAGGTGTGCGGTGAGCGTACAGCACATCATCAGCACCTGCCCACAGGACGGTAAGTGCCTCCCCGTCCCCGGCAGGGCCAACAACCCCCCCCCAGGCACTGGCCCATTTTACGCACCTAGGAATGCCCCCCACCTCCTCCTCGCCCCCCGCCCCAACCGTGTTGCGGGGCCCCAACCGTGTTGCGTGGCGGCCTCTGCAGGAGCGGGGCGCGTAGACACATGTCCCCTGCCACCCCGGGGACCCAATTCCAAGGCTGAGAGCCAACGGGACCCGGGACAGCGGGTCAGCACAAACCACGCACATCTGCTTCCTAGGGAACGAGAGCCTAAGGATGGAAGAGCCAGGTGTCAGGTCGCGTTTGAATGCCGCTTGGCACGGGGCGTCCGTACGCGCAGATGGTTGGGACCATCAGAAAAATTGCAATGTGGAATCTGAGTGTGGGAATACCTAAGAAACCGAGTGGATCCTGTTAGGTGTGACGGAGGTGGGTGGGGAGAGTCCTCACATGGCAGGGCCAGGGCAGGGGCGCGCTCCGACGGTGGGCAACGCGCGAATGTCACAACATGCGGCTCCAGGATGCCTCGGGCCCACCTTCGGGCCTCTCTGGGGATCTTCGAAAGTGTCCGTAGTAAAAAAAAAAAAAAAGTTGAAAACTAACCCTTAAAAAAATGTTAAGTTGGCAAGCGTGTCTGGTTGGTCAGCGCTGAGTCGGACGGCAGATGCAATGCCGCGGGGCAAACCTACGTGGAGGAGGCGCACACGCTCCCCTCGGGGAGTCCGAATATTTATTGTTGTGGAAAGGAGGAGCACAACATCTGGAATATTAGGAATTTTGAAGAACGTGAAGAAGCGTCTGGTAGGCGGTGAGAGGCCACCAGGCCCGCCTCCCCTGCCCTGGGTCCTGCCCACCCCTCACCCCAAGATGCGGGCGTAGGTGTCTTTGGCAAGGGGCGACCGTCTGGGCTCTCAGGGACAGCAGAGCACGTGGCCTCCCCGGAGAGCCGCTGGCGCCCCTGGGGGACGCGCACCCAGGCTCCCTGCGGGGAGGCACCTGAACCTCGCCGTAGCCGGTGCCCCCAATTTTGCCTGGCTGGCACCCTGGGAAGCCTACTATTGGAAACCACATCTCAGTGGCATTTGGTTGATTACCGAAGTCCCATTCGTCCCCGAGACCACATCGAGGCACCATAGGACGAAGATGACATCAGAGCCATCCCTACCGGGCTGGGGCCCTGCCTCCGCCCAACACCCTCCAGCTGATGACTCCAAGCCTGTCCTGAGCTGAGATTTGGTGTCCCCGGGATGCTCTGCCCCCCTGAGGACCCTCTAGAGGGGCGAGCCTTCCGGAACACGCCCTGGGATCTGCTCTAGCAGCTCCGGCGCCCGCGGGGCCCCATGTGGGTGCTCCTCACCTGCACGGGGAACACGGCCCTTCTGGCCCCCGTGCCCGACACGGAGGACGAGCAGGATTTGGAAGCAAACGGCGACCCAGAGGGGAGCGCGTGAGCAAGGTGGGAGGGTGACCGGTGTGGCAGGTGGCGAAGGGGGAATGGAAAACTCAGGTGGGCTGGAGGGTGAAAGCCAACACCTACGGGTCCCCGCGCAGGGGGCCCTTCCCAGGCGTCACCTGCTAACTGCCCACCGCCCTGAGCAGACAGTGACCCTCGTGACTCGGAAGCCGGGAGGGCTGAAGCCCGCCTGCCCAAGTCACCGAGAGTCCAAGCTGGTCCAAGCTGCGCGTCCCCGCCCCAGACGGCATCCTGGCCGCCGCACCGTGACTTCGGAGGCCGAGGCTACAGGAATGAACAGGAAAACACATCAGGGCTTCGGCCACGTTGGAGAACTTGGAGTCGAGTTGGGAGGCAGGCAGCGTGAACGGATTGTTCTGCATCCGCCCTAGCCTGCCGCGGAGGCCCGCCCCCGACCCCGTCCCCCAGGTGGATCCAGTGGGTCCCCCCGGCCGGAGACTCGCTCCACCCGTGGACTCAAGCGCGAGGCATCAGCAGGCTCATGGTGGCCACCTGGCTGCCCACTCTCTAGCTAAGGGACCCGGCCCGGCCGGCAGCCACCACTGCGTCCTGCAAGAGGCGGAGGCCTAGATCACAGTGCAGTCCCACCCCCGAAGCTCACGGCAGGCGCCGACACCCCCAGACCGTGCCCGAGGATGTGATGCGCCCCAGACTACGCACACGCAGTTACACTGCCTCCTACCCGGGGCCTCTCAAGGCTTTGTGCGTCACAAGGTGTTTCCCCCAACAACTCTGGGGACCCTCGTTTTTTTTTTAAAGAAAGAAAAAAGAAAAAGAAAAAGGCACTCCACGTGCCTCGTGTGACCCCAAGGTGTTCTCTCTCTCCAGTGGGCGTCATCCTGATTGTGAGCCACGGCTCGGCACTGGACTCCTGCACGCGCCCACTCCTTGGGCTGCCGCCCCGGGACAGTGGAGACTTCGCCCAGCTAGTGAGAAAGGTACGTGCCTGCCCCCTTCCTCTTTGGGCCAGGAAGTCCGGCACCCCGAGCACACAGGGTCATCGTGCTTCCTACTCATAGTGAAAACAGGAGTCGGGCCCACCCAGGGCAGCAGGGACCACCCCACCCACCCCGTCTCCTGAGAATGTGCACACCTGCTCTTCTGCAAAGGGCAGCCCTGAGCGGGGGGGGGCTGACGGGAGCAGTTTATCATCTTTAACATCATTATGGCAACTTTGGCCATTTGCTGCCCACATAATATAAAAAATCTAAAAAAAAAAAAAAATATATATATATATATATATATATATAAAATAGACCTGGTGATCCCTGGAAGTAGTTGTACAAATGGTCCAGGGAGGAGTAAGCCATGTGGACGCCAAGAGAAAGGACAGCTGCTGGCCTGGCTTGTTCTGGGGACTCGAGGGCGGGGGGCTGGAGGACAGAGAGGAAGCCATAGCCTCTTGCCTTCGGAGTCAGGCCACCATGGAACACACAGGCCTTGCAGGAGCCCACGTTCCCCGGGCCGGGCAGGGCTACGCAGATACTTACGGGTGACCCGCATGTAGAGGACAGTGGGAACTTTGCACCAGCTGGATGACCATCACCCAGAGGTCAGTGAGATGAATTAAGGCAGACACACGAGTGGCTCAGCCTCACCCCCTGCTCCTGCCCTGAGCATCTACTCAGGGCCAGACGGAGCCTACTGTCCTTGTCCTTTTTAAATCAATTGACTGATGATCTTGAGGCTGGGAGTGCAGCGGTACAGACAACAGCTGTGATGGGACATGGGTCCCTGAGCTGGTTCCTTGGGCAACATTGTCACAGGATCATGACTGGCCACCGCTTGTTTGCAGAGGGACAGACCCCAGGCCCCGCCAGCCAACACCGGCTCTGTGCCTGTGCAAAGTCCTTGGCTCTCGGTGTCCGGCTCTCCCTGCCGGTGAAAGCCTGGTCCCCCCTCACGTGGGGGGTGAGTCAGAGCACCCTACCTGCATGCACCTTCCCTCTTCTCATTCAGCTTCCTCTGGCCCCGAGTGGAAGCATGAGTCCCCTCCAAAGTATCTCCAAGGTGGGCCTTCCCAACTGTGACCCAGATATTCCCAAGCCCTTCGGGGTCCTGGGCCACCAACTGAATATAGGGCTCGAGCCTCCAGGCCATGCTGGGTGACGATGGATTTTTCTGGGGGTTCTCCTGGTGGCCCCTGCACCATCTGCTCCCCAAGTGCTGCTCTCACCCCTGCAGAGCTACCTGTCTCCCTCTGTGTGTTCCCATGCTGCACGCTTCTGATCCTGCACCCCTCCCCAGGGTCCCCTGGGACTTCAGGTCACCCGCATGATGGCCACCCTGCATGTGCCAGTTGCTGACGGAATGGCAAATCTGGTGCTATTGCAAAACCCCATTTGTCTTTGCGGCCAGATTTCCACCTTCTCCCCCAATCCTTGGCCTCTGCTTCTCAAGATGCCAGCCTTGAACTTCCAAATTCCCACGACTTTCTTGTCCTGATGGTTTGGTGTCCCGTGTTTGCACATACACATATGCACACATAATCGCACATACATGTGCGTGCATACACACATACACGTATACACATGTGCACACACACACACACAGTCTCTCTAAGCAGGAGAGAGCGTCCTGGGTCACTACCAGCCTCCACGGACGGCCCTGCTTGCTGGAATTTCTGCAAACTTTCTCTCACCAAGGAATTTCCAGGCATCAAAAGAGAGAAGACAAAAAAGAAAGCAAAACATGCAAACTGCAAACAAAAAGCCTTAGAAAAAAAATCTACACGAACACTTTCATTTTGCAGATGAAGAGGTTGAGGTCTGAAGTTTCATTTACTGGTTTTTTTCCGGGCTCTGAACATAATGCCGGTACCTTGCTGTGATGCTAAATTTGAGAAAGCAAGTCAGTCCTCAGGCCTGGGCTTCTCAGCCTGGGCCCTGCTGAGCTTCCGGCAGGTGCTTCCGTGTAGGGGGGTGGGGGGCGGCACGGCCTTCCTGAGCACTGCAGGCTGTTAGCGGGATCCCTGGCCTCTGCCCCTGCCAGCAGCACCCCAGTGTGACCAACAATAACGTCCGCAGGCGTTTCCCCGTCCGTGGTGGGGGGCGCCCCAGGACGGCTGCGTGAGCCGCGGGCATGTGGCTAAGGCAGCACTGCCAGCGTGGACCCATCACGCCCACCTCCTGGCCCAGCAGGACCTGCCGCTTGGCTTCAGAGTGACCGTAAAATCGATTGACCTGCCATGAAATATTAACAAGTGATTAAAAACTCCGTCCTAGATTCCTTCTCTGGGCATGTGCTTCTGTGAAGAAAATAAAGAGGAAGGCAAATGGGAATTGGTGAACCCTCCCGTGAAGACGCTGACCCACGGCTCGAACTCGGCGTTTAACTGGCGGAACTGGCTGGTGGGCCGCTAGGCGCCGCGTCCACGCTCCGCTCGGTGCCGCCGTGAGCGCACCAAGCTCTTGGCGGAGCCCAGGCGGTGCCGGCATCCGACGGTGTCCGACGCTCCCTCGATGTGATTTGTTGATGCACGAAATGCACTTTTAGATCCCCGGATGTTTGCCATCGGCGGTCACCGTTGCAGCTGCCACTGGTGGACTGTCACCCCGTGAGCGCAGCCCTCGTATCCTGGGGACCTGCCGCGTGGCCCGGAGGGAAGGAGCCACCGTGACCCACCACGGGGGACCGGATGGAGGTGCCCACTTTATTTCACGTGTTCTGATGAGCCGAGTTCCCTGTCGATGTCCTTGTTCTGTTCCCATCACCTTCTGGCTCCCTCCACACGGGCCCAAGGGGGTATAGAAGTCAATAAAATGCAACAGGAAACCACCCCCCTGCTGGAAATCGGGGAACCGCTGCTCGGTGTCTGCTCCTTGGTACTAGTGTTCTCACTGCTGCGGGGACAAATCACCACGGAGCAGCCATTAGGGACGACATGCAGTTTTAAAAACAAGTGCACAGCTTAGTTTACAGCTCGGGGGGGGGGGGGGCAGGAAAAGATAGGTCAGGGGGCTGCCTTCCTCCCAGAGGCCCTGGCAGGTGGGGGCGTCTGGCCCCTTACCCCTTGCCCTCCTGCCTCCTTCCGAAAGCAGCAGCACCTGCAAGCACCAACCCCCTTCGCTTCCACCACCACATGACCTTCTGCCTCTGACCCCGTCCCCCTTTTATAAGGTCTCTTGGGATTACAGGAGGCCAGTCTTCCATCTCCAGATCCACAGCTGAATCCCATTGGCACGGTCCCCCCCTTTGCCCTGTAAGGGACACGATCACAGGTCTGGGATAAGGATGGATATGGCTTTGGGGCCAACTCCATCCCCCTTGCCCCACACATTGGGATATCGGGGCCCCAGTATAAGGATGTGAGACACCCCCGCACCCTCAGTGCAGGCCTGCCCAGCTTCTCCCTTTCCCCATTTTGATACAGTGGAGGGGGAGGTGGCTTTGCAAACGAGGGGAGCATGTCCTGCCCTGACTCACAGGAGAGACCCACCAGCACGGGGACATCTGCCTGGATACCGTCAATCCAGTGGTGCCTCTGACTCTCAGACAGTTGGTCCAGGTGGGTGATGGGGGAGTCTCTCCCATGGCATCCTCCCCCACGGCCCCCCACTGGTCACACCTGTCCTGACCACCAATGCGTCCCAGACAAAATCCCACCACGGCCCAGTGAACCCCCGACTGGCCTTCTTCCCCTCCCGCCGTGCTCTAGGCCTATGGCTGCATTCTCGTGGTTTGGGACCGTGGTTGACCTGTGCCTGGCCGCTCACAGAGCAAGGATGGAGGCTGGTGGGAAGTGCGGGCCTTGCCCCCTGCAGTCTCCCAGGCAAGGCTGGGGGCATGGGGTCCACGGAGCTCATGAGGAGTGGAGAGGGTGGACCCCGGAATCCAGACGGGGAAGCAGCCCCGTTACAAAGAACACACAGGCCACGCAAAGGGCTCTTGGCTTTGGAGTCCCACGCCCTGGGAGAAAGACAGAGTGTCCGTCCCTTATTTCATTTCACTCGTGATGTCATGTTTCTGGCTCTGAATGTAAAGGAGTCTGCAGGTGACACAGAATGAGAGCAGGGGACAGCCCACTCACAGGCTCCCACATCTTGTCCCCATCATGTCGCAGGCTTAGGGAAATAACCCTGCCTGCCTCCCAGCAGGTGCTGCCAGGAAGCAAACGGGCCCTGGGGCTGGGGAGGACAACCCCTCCCACGGAGGCCACACCTGCCTCCAAGCACCTGGACAGCTGCCCCTTTTCTGCAGCAGGTGCAAGGTCTGGAGCAAGGCTACATTACTAATCAGAACGATGAATAAAAACTTCACTTTTTCAAGCAAGTGGAGTTTAGATAGTGGCCCCTTCGTGGGGGGTGGTCCCCAGGTGCCTGGTTCACCCCGTGGGGGGTGAGGCTGCAGAGGTCACATGCCCCCCGGGGAATGAAAGGGGCCCACCCTCCTTGCTGGGCTGCTGATGGGGTCTTGCAAGAGTCAACGAGATGGGTTCGAATCTCAGATGCCAAGGTCAGGAGAGCAAGAAGCTCCATTTTCTTTATATTCTATGATTCTGGGTCTGACCGGCCCCTCCATTCTGACGCAAGGGCGGGAAAGCCCGGTCCTGTCCCTTTTAGCTCCCAGGATGGGCCTCCCTGTAAGGACGGGGCCCTGCGATCAGAGCATCAGAGCTGCGCTGGGGAAAGGGAGGGTTGGGGTTCATCTCTGGTTGGTGCAAGTTTTCAATTTTTCCAGCAAGTGGGAAGCCCGGAAAGAAAGGTCGGCGGCTCTGGCGTGCAGGGCCCGTGACTGGTGAGGCTGCCCTGCCCCCTGCTGACGGGCCTGGACACGCCTGGGGCCGCCCCGCCGCGCAGCATCTCTGCTTCCCTCCCCTGGGGCTGAAAACCAGGCCTGGAAAGCACCTGTCCATGGTTGGCGCCTGCTTGCCTCCCCTCATTTGTGTCCCCGAGCCTGTGGCACAGGGAGGGAAGCCTCTCCCGGACTCCCCACCTGCTCTTTCAGAAGATGGAAGGGATGGGGGATGCCCTTGGGGCCAGGCAGCCAAGGATTCAGGAGCCTTCCCCCCGGGGCTGATGGGGAATCTGGAGCCTCCAGGGGACACGTCTGTGGTCGCAGGTCTGGGGCCACCGTCGCCTGGAAACACCCTCTCTCTGCGCTGAGAAACAGCCATCGTAATTTCCCACTGAAGCAAGTCTTTAGAACCAAATTTGAGATTTGGGTTTTTTTCAGGGCGGGGGGGGGGGGGTCTGGTCACGTTGGTGACTTTCATGGGTTAAATTGTGTGTCCCCAGAATCCCGAAGTTGAAGTCCAGACCCCCAGCTCCTCAGAATGTAGCCTTATTTGGAGGCTGGGTCTCTTAAGAGGTGAGTAAGGGGAAGCGGGGGTGGCCAGATGCAATCTGACCGGTGTCCCTATGAGAAGAGATCAGGACACACGCATGGGACAACCAGTGAGGACACAGGGAAGACGGCGTCACATGCCCGGGAGAGAGGCCTCGGGTGGAGCCCACGCCTGGGTCTCGGACCTCCAGCCTCCGGACTGTGAGATGACGCGTTCCTGTCGTGCTCCTTCGTCACAGCAGCCCTAGGACAACACAGTGCATTAAACACTTGGTATAAACAGCACAAAATACAAGCCTCTAAGGTGTGCGGCAAACGGCTCCATCACCCAACAGGTTAGATACCCACCTCCATGCGCTTCCTCTCCTGACCTTTTTTTTTTTCTTCCTTTTTGGACTTATTTTTAAGCATTAAACATAAAGGTCTGACCTCCCGTGGGCAAGTTAGGTCGGTGTGAGGAGTAAAGGCAGGAACGCGGGTCCCCCGGGCGCCCTCCTGCTCCCGGCGTTGGGGAGGAGCCTTACTGCTGGACTCTGTGGGCTCCTCTGCCCCCCCCACTGGGTGTCCTGGGAGCCTCAGGGGCTTGCAGGTGCTCAGGGGTCACACAGTCCCCAAGCTTCCTCATGGAAGAGAGCCCACTGCCCTTCTCAGCCCTTGAATACAGGGGCTTTGTCAACCTGCCCATTGGGAGCAAGACCAGGTACCCACCTGGGGTCACCACCCGGTGTTCCCAGAGCTGCTGTGTCTCCTCTGCAGGGCCAAGCTGGGTGGAGCGGGGGCAGGGGTTCTTCTCCACCCTGAGCCACTCTGTCACCTGGTTTCAGGGGCTCACAAAACCCTACAGACGGCCCTAGCTGGCACCTCCATCCTACAGGCCCCCAGCTCAGTCCAAGGAGCCACAGAGGGTAGAGGTGGGGAGTACAGAGAGCAAAGCCCCCTCCCTGCAGCTTGGACACTGACAGCAAGCCATCAGTACCCGCGGATGCCGGGAGCACAGACCTGGAGCCCCAAGAAAATCAACCGAAATCCTAGGACCACAAGAAGAGCATCCAGTAAGCGCCTGAGCTCCAAGATGAAGCTCAGACGTCGATGGGTTTCATGTACACCAACATCATCAGGAGACATGGTGACAGATGACATCCCATGTACACGGCAGCGACATCAGGACATGAAATGCCCAGGACATTTGAACGGAAGACGCCTGAGAACGGAAACGTGCCATCGTGGGGCACAGAGGGAGACCGGTCTGGTTGGACAAGCACAGTAAGGGGGACACGGCCCCACATTAATCCACAAAATGCTCACCGAGGCCTCCTGGGTGCCCGTGACTCGTTGCACAGCTGTGTGTCCCGGGGCTCAAGACCTCAGCAATGCGGACGTCTGGGGACAGTAATTCTGTGCTGCGGGGGGAGGGGGGTGCCCTGTGGGGTGTTCAGCAGCACCCCTGGCCTTGACCCAGGAAGATGCCCCTTTGACAGTTAACGCTAATAACCAGAAATGTCTCCAGATCTTGCCAAACACGCCCTGGGGAGCAAAATCGTGCCCATCGAAAACCCCTGACGAGTTCCCTGGGCCCTGGTCCCAGCCCTTGGGCGCACGTGACAGCACAGGGGTGCGGGGGGAGCTGGCCTAACTCCTTCACACCCTTGCTGAGTGTGCGCGCTGTATGCCGATCTTGAGCGCGTGATGCTCCAAAGGGCACGGCTCTGTGAAATGAGGACACGGGTCATCCAGGCACACAAACCCGGCCTTCGGAAGCTGCTGGTGCAGACACGAGCCTGGGTGGGGACGCACGGGGGCTGGGGTGCCAAGCCCAGCGAGAGTCTGCGGGGCCTGCCATTCTGCGGCATCCAATGACAGACGAGCCTTATTGGTGGCATTTTTGTCCGTGTGACCAACCCACCCCCCACCCCCCCACACACACACATACCTCCACCTCCCAGCTTCTAGATCTGGAAAGTGTGCCTCCAACATCAGAAGGCTGCAGAGTCCTCGGACGGAGGCCTGATCCCAGCACAGCTGAACACTACGCAGAGGCGCCCCCATCCTGCGCCTCCCTACGCGCCCCACGGGCCCACACATGGTGCACGCACGCGGGTGGTGGACTCGCGACAAGTAGTTTCCACTAACGAAGGAGACATTCATCGGTCAACGTATATGAACTCCGACAAGAGAAGTGTTCGAAGGAGCTGCGTCGGGCCTCGGGAGCCCCGAGTGTGGCCCCTTTCTTTCTCTTGCCCGCCGTGACCTTAGGCAGGACCTCTGCGGGCCTGGCGACAGCCGAGGAAGGGTTGTGGCCCAAGCAGCGAGCAGTGAGCGCGTTTGTGGGGTGTGCTGCTTTCCAGGGCTGATTCTCCGCCGCCGACGTTTTAACAACTGATTCCCAAAATGCTTGGAAATGTGGAAATCAGCCTTGGTGAGCTGCTAGCAGAGCCCACAGCTGCCAGCAGGCACGGGCGTTGTTCCTTGGGGAGGAGACGCCGGGGCGGGCCGGTCCGGGACCCCCACAACGGGCACTGCAGGCTCTGCTCGCCTCCTGCCAAGGAAACCACAGTCTCCCCGGCGAAGGGGGGGAAGAAGGAGCGAGATGTGGGCCCCGGGCAGGGTCAGGAGAGGGGCGACAGGGGACACTGGAGCCAGGAGGGAAGCAGAGCCGGGGCAGGGGTGGGGGTCACAGGGGAAAGGCTGGGGTCTGGACAGACAGTTCGATCCTGGGGTCCCTCCCAGCTCCCCGCCCGGCCCGCGCCTGGACCATGCCTGGGAGGGACCCACCCCTCGTCGTCTCCCCAGCTTCTCTGTTCAACGGGATGCCTCTGCCTCTACTAGCCCCCTTGTCTCAGCCACACCAGGAAGCCCCACGAAGCCAGCACGCCGGACGCTGGGGGCAAATTTGCAGGCGGGCGTCCGGCTGAATTATGAGAGACTTGGGGGATTTTACAGACGCTCCATCGCACGTGTAACCGGGATCCAGCGGTGTCAAGAGGTGTGGTGTTCACAAGTTGCTGCAGAACATTTCAGCCCAGTTTGCTTCCAAGCAAATGCCACTTCCAGCTGTTGAGAACCATTTGCTCCTAAAACTTAAGCTCCCCAGAATAAGCTAAGAATCACACACACACACACACACACACACACACACAGGCACACACACACCATCTTCTTAGCGAAGGCTGCAAACAAAGAAGCTCTCTAGGAAGACATTCGGAAAATGAACGATCTCCAAGTGCCTGATTTCTCCTTCTCTCCCCAAAAGTGTGTTTCTTCGCCTGAACTCATTGATCTTTCACGGCGTGCCATCCCCAAGGTGAAAACTTCCTCAGTGCAATAAATCAAAGTAGTTTCCAAAGAAGCTACTGCACAAAACCAACATAAGCCCCAAAGGAGAAATGCCCGTGAGCCGGCCAGCTGCCGCCCCCCCCCCCAAACGCCTCCCAGAAGGGCAGCGCAGTCCAGGTTAGTGACGGATTTTGGAACATGTGCGTTTTATTTGCCCTCAGGGGTTCAGGGGTCCTTGGACCACTTTGCTGTCCTTGATCTGGGCACGGCGAGCAAGGCCTGAGCATGTGCCCTGGTTCAGCAGCAGGGCCCCCAGGGCGCCTTACCCGGGGAACTATAACCAGCCCTGGGGAAAGGTGAGGAAACCCCCAAATAAGTCATTCACTATCTTGCTTCTCAAACACTCGTGCTCCGTTGGGCATCAGCTGGGAGCTTGTTAGGAATGCAGAGGCCCAGGCCTCTCACCAGCCCGCTGGACCAGAGGCTGCATTCTAGCACCGTGAGCTCTGAGCCCAAGCTCTTGCTGCCCCAATCCAGATGTGGGGGAAAAACCACATCATTTCCCCGCAGGCGGTGTGGGGGGGTGCGCCTCTGCCCGTGGCGGCCTCCTCCGCTCTCACAGGACTGGGACGGGGTGGGCCAAGGTCCTGGCGGTAGGCGTCCAGGCTGGGACTCCCAGGGGTGCCCTGGCAAGTGGGGCTGCCTGGGTGCATCCCAAGCAAACCGCTTACCTCCCTTCAGTTTGTTACTCAGTAAAATCCCAAGTACAGGGAAGCTAGGGGCGTGGATACGGTTTCACCTGGTGGTCATTCCATCCTCCCGACGGCCGGGGAAGAGGACCGCTGGACGGACGTGCATCCAGCGACAGGGCTCAGGCAGCAGAGAGGCGCCCCAAGGGTGCACGCACAGCGCGGCTCGGGCTGGGCCTGAGCGATGCAGCGGGCACAGGGTGGGCTCACGAACCTGGCAGGCGCCCCCCAGACTCTACCTCCCAGAAACGTTCCTTTAGCTGTAGTTGTGGAGCGTCTACACTGTGCCAGGCTCTGTGCCAAGGGCTATATATGCGGTGGCCGAGCTGGATGCCTTCCAGTCACCTCTCTGCCCTCAGGCTGACCTGTCTTGTGAGGTTTCCCTCATCTTTGTAAACAGTTCCTTCCAAACTGCCCTCACCTGGGTGTGCTCCTTCCTGCTGCGACCTTGTCATCCGGACAAGAGAGGCTCAAGAAACAGTCCCTCCCCTTATCAGATCCTAGATTACTCACACGTGCAACGGGTACGTGGTCATCTCCCTGCTGCTTGGGGGAGGGTGTAGGTCCCCCACGGTGTGCGTAGCACCCCTCTTGCTCACAGCGGCACTGGTGGTGGCAAGGGATGGGGGCACCCCTGTCTGTGGCTCTGTTACTATAGCAACTAGTAATAACCCAGACTGTGTGGCCACCGGGCCTCTTGGGGCCATGGAGGCACATACCCAGGGAGAGAGAAACCCAAAACTGTGGACACAGAAACAAGACCAAGCGTGGGGAGTCAGCGGTGCTCCTCCACTGGTCACCCGGCAGAGGAGCTGAGGACCAAGCATGGGTCTGATTGATTTTAAAGGAGGCAGAGCCGAGGGCCAATGGGGTGCTCCATCCCATCAGAGCACTTCCAGGGGAGGGTACTGGAGGAAGTGAAAGGTGTGGACACGCAGTGGAGACATTTGAGCAGAAATGGAGGAGAGGCTGAAGATTTGGAAAAGCAAATTTCCCTGAAGCCCCACTGTCTGCAGAGGGGCATCCCCTCCCCTCTCCCCTCTCTCTTCCCTTCCTCTCCTCTCCCTCCTCCCTCTCTCCTCCACTTCCCTCCACTGCCCGCCCCCAAAAGCCTTCCCACACCTGCTCCTGGGGAGGTTGCCTCAGATCTGGTGCCAGTTCTCAGGACACCCACCAGCAGAAACCCGGGAGCAAGTGCCAGACCAGATGGGATGGAAGGAGCTGAGATTCGCTGAAGTGTCTGACACAGGTGCCTTGGCCTGGGATTCCCATGTTGGGATTCACAGACCTGCAGGTGCAGGTAATAAGTTACCAGGTTGACTACCTGAGGCCTGAACAAGGACTGTGTAGAGTCAATGAGGTCAAGCTCTTTGAGGCGCTGGCCTGCTGTTTGGGACAGAAGTCAAAGGCTCGGGGACACAGAAGTATGGAAATGGATCCGTTCTTTGGGAGTGACTCATAGCTTCACCCCTGAGGGGGCCCAGAGGACAAGAAGATTGCAGGGAAGTCCTTACAGAGCCCTGGGGGGTGGTCCTCTGCAGCCTGGAGGGGATGCTGGGGGGCACAGGGCTGGCACCAAATTCTGATCTCAGCAGGAATAATGGAATCCCAGAGGGGGAGCAGTGCCCCCGCCCCACCAGCCACCAGGGACCAGGCCAGCCGAACCCCTTGAGAAGGCGCATGGAGAGCAAGGCAACAGCATCTTGATGCACTGGCATGTGTGCTGCTGGCTCCTTGCTCACAGGGTCCCCGAACACGAAGGAGATGCCTGCAAAACGCCGTGTGACCTGTTGAGAAGCCCTGGTCGGCCAACAAGGAACCCAACTGGTGACTCCTTCCCAGATCCCAGACCTAAGCCAGTTTCCTACACGCTGTTCACACCTCTCATAGGGAGACACTTCACCAGGAGTTGCCCTGTGTTGGGAGTGTCATCTGTGTCCTGCTCGGATCCCAGTCTGAGGACAATGCCTTCGGGGGCCTTCCATTCCCATGGGGACAGTAGTGGTTCCACAGGCCATGATAACAATAAATACATTAGGAAGCCCTCCTTATCCAAGGACAAGGGGGCAAAGAAAAGCCACCCCAAGACAGTCCAGGTAAAACAGAAACCCGAATTCAAAGTACACAGTGAAAGCTTCAGCTTGATCATAGACTCTGTCTTGATAAAATAAAAATGATGAGCATAGGTCACCTTTACCTTGTACTTACCAAGAGGTAAATCATGCAAAATCATAGCTGCGCCCCGCCAAGATTTCATACCAAGCTGATTAGAGTTGCCGCCTTCCCCAGTGGTGGGCTTTCCCACCTCAGCCTGGAACTCCCTGATCGGCGCTAGTGGGCGGCCGGCATGACGAGACCCACGGCCCTCGCGCGGGAAGGTGACCTTGCCTGAAACGACTCTTCATCTTTCACCAATAACTTCCTCATCCCGTCCGTTTCTGCCGACAAAAGCCTTCCATTCTGTACAACTTCTCGGAGCTCCCTTGCATTTGTCAGGTGGGATGCAGCCCGGATCGTGAATCCTCCAACAAAGCCCATTAGACCTTCAAATTCACTCGGTTGACTTTTTGTTCTTTTATCGTCCTAAAATCCTTGTGATGTCGTAGGTGATAGGAGATATTTGGTGTATGACCCTGGTTCCTGGCACAAAGCTCCGAGATCTCCTGAGGGTTCCTGGGTGATAGGAGGGTCTCTTGTTCTAACAAGGTGGCTCAGGATGGCCCCCGGATGGCCTTACCTGCCCGCCCAGAACTGAGACCAAACCAAATCAGCAAGCAACTGGCATCTGGGCACCTGGCAGGAGAGCCCTGAGAGGCCGGATCCCTGGTTAGAAAGAAGGGTGCTTAGACAGGCTCCAGGCCATCCCTCTGGGTTGGTGGGGAGAAGAATGGGCGGGTGGAAGAGCTTGTCTGAGATGGGGCCCCAAAAGCCTCCTCACCCAGGAAGGCAATCATGCAGGGCAGGATGTAGCTGCCAGGACGGCTCCAGCGGAGGGAACAGCTCTGAGGAAACCAAGGCCAAGGAGACAAAGCCACGGGGCTGGCGGAGGCCAGGGGACTGCCTCGGCCTTGAAAATCCTGGAATATGAACCATTTCCACATTGGGGTCAAGAGGAATGTCATAATCATTTCATTTGAGACAAAGACATTTGGCGAACAGAAGTCTGCTGTCCCCAACATCACACACACGGCAGGCTCCGCACCTGGTAAGCTCCTTCTGGACGCAGCCCTCCTGGGGAACAGCTATGCAGTCCGCAGAAGTTACAAAACAAGGCCCTGATGCCAGTGGAGAGGGAACAAAGGGCAGCCAGCTTCTAGAAGAGAGCTGCTGGAAAAGCTGGTAAGCGGGACTTCCATTCAGGCGAACGCAGCCTGCAGCCGCACAGAGCGATCCCAGCCTCCACGGCCCCCGCCCGGCCCGAAGGGTCAGAGGACTGGGTGAGGGGCAGCCGCAGCCCCGGAAAATGAGCACAGAATCTAAGGAGCAGAAAAACCCAGAAAGGAAGACACTCAAATCCTATGGATACATCTGCCCGATTCGACGGACCTGATTTCGAGGTTCTGCTCATCAAGGACTCCGACCAAGAAAACCGAGGCGAGCCAGTGAATGACTGAAAACACGCCTCTGGTGGGGGACCTATTTCCAGAATAACGATCTTTACAATCCAAAACGTAAGACAAGCCATTTAAAAACCGGAACAGTATTTGAACAGACATTTCACAAAGCATGACATGTAAACACCCCAAAAGCACGTGCATGACCACTCAGTATCACTCGCGTTAAGCTCGAAAGGGCAGGGGGGACGCGACTGACAAAACCTGAATAAAGATGTGTGGAGTGAGGGAATTCCATCAAATCATATCAATGTGGGATTTCCCGATTTTGCTTACACGGTGGTCTTGTACGAGGATGTTCCTATTTTCATAAAATATACCCTGAAACACTTGGGCGTGTCTTACCCTCAAATGATTCTGAAGAACGTACCATCTACCGTAGCCCGCCTCCCCCGTGGTTCTACCCAGTTCTGCAGCAGTTACTGCAGTTGAGAGAAAAACCCTCTGAATTCTGAGCTTAACACCAGCTTAGATTCCTTTCTTTCTTTTTTAAAATATTTTATTTATTTATTCATGAGAGACACACAGAGAGAGAGACAGAGACACAGGCAGAGGGAGAAGCAGGCTCCATGCAGGGAACCCGATGCAGGACTCGATCCCAGGACCCTGGGATCACGCCCTGAGCCAAAGGCAGACACTCAACCACTGAGCCACCCAGGCATTCCTTAGATTTCTTTCGAAGTCAGCATGACTGTATGTACATTTTGTTCAAACTAAAAGCCTGATTTACGGCCCGCAGCCCACGCATCGTGCACTTGCTCTGTGAATAAGCTAAAGGAAAACCATCTTGTCCTTGAGATACCTATCGATGCTCCTGCTCCCGCATTCCTTTACGATAAAACTCGTGATTAGGGATCCCTGGGTGGCGCAGTGGTTTAGCGCTTGCCTTTGGCCCAGGGCGCGATCCTGGAGACCCGGATCGAATCCCACGTCAGGCTCCCTGTTCATGGAGCCTGCTTCTCTCCCTGCCTGTGTCTCTGTCTCTCTCTCTCTGTGTGACTATCATAAATAAATAAAAATTAAAAAAAATAAAAAATAAAAAAAAACTCGTGATTCCTGCCTATATGCTAAACTATGAATTTTGAGAGTTTACAGGATGAAGAAAAAAAGAAAAGCACATAACCCTGTAAAAACTGTTCATTCTCATTTCTTCTGTGCAAAGAGCGTGTTCCCTAGGCAGCTGTCCTAACCTGGGCTCGAAGAAAACTCTTCTTTCTTTCTTTTAGAGATTCTAAAAGGTTTGCTCACCTTGTGTAGACACAGCCAAACACCATCCAGAAGCAGATGACATATCATTGGAAGGTCAAAAGTAGCCTCACCCCAGGTCACAGGATGTACATCATTCACCTCGCTTCGCCCCGTCGCACGGGCATCTTATTCTCTCCCGCCGTCACAAGAAGGGTGAGCTCAGTGCAGTAAGATATTACGTGCGACAGAGACCACATTCATGCAACTTTCCTCATGCTATGTTGTTATAATTGTTCCACGTGGTTATTAGTTACTATTGCTAATCTCTTACGGTGCCTGAGTCATAAGTTAAGCTTTCTTACGTGTATGTACGTATAGAACAGAGTCTAGACAGACTTCTAGTCTTCACCAAGGGTCCTGAGATGGTACTTTTGGAACACGCCAAGGCCGTACCTTGTCAGTTGAGTTGGGGATGGGTTTGACCGTGTGGGTTTCCAGAATATATGTATGTTCCTGGTTCGTAGTAACTTCTACACGTAACTCAGTTCTTGCCACCTGCTCTGGAATAGCTCCCAGAAATACTCCTGCCACCCGTTTTGGTGACTTGCCCAGCCTTCCGACACGTAAGTATGGTGAAGTAAGTAAGTATGGTCAGACCTCCATCTCCCTTTGTCCCTTGGGGTCAGCCCCACATCTGTGGGAGTGGAGGAACGAGGTTTGAGGAGCACAGCACCAGGCTCTATTCTGTGCATATTACTTCAATCATCAGACACATAAAGTTGGACGCTCTCCTGTCCGGAACGTGATGATGCAGCATGTACAATATTGGTGCAAATCACACACAAGAGGATTTTATCAGACTGTATGTTGGTGGCGCACAATCCTGAGGCAGTTTCATGAGCCCCGAGATGTGGGATGTGAAGGTCAATGCTTTATCCCCCTCGATGGTCAGTAATTATAATCCACACTAAAGGAACAGCTGTGATGACCTCACCAATCTCCCTATGAGAAATCCTTTTTTTTAAAGATGTTATTTATTTATTCATGAGAGACACAGAGAGAGAGAGAGAGAGAGGCAGAGACACAGGCAGAGGGAGAAGCAGGCTCCACGCAGGGAGCCTGATGTGGGACTCGATCCCGGGTCTCCAGGGTCATGCCCCAGGCTGAAGGCAGCGCTAAACCCCTGAGCCACCCAGGGATCCCCTCCCTATGGGAAATCTTGCAAAATTATTGTCATAGGAAGAGGCAAGAGTATGCTGACAAAAAAAAGTACAAGTGTTAGAATATCAATATTCTAATAGTTTTCTACATGTGCTATCTGTGGATTTGCCAGCTTTTTTTTTTTTAGTGTGAAATTTTTTTTGGAATTTTTTATTCTAAAAGAGTGTCTTAATGCAATTTGATATTCATAATGCTCTGTCCGTTTTTGTATGGAGGCCTGGATTGTAACGCATTGTTCTTAAAGGGGGCCCATGTTTTGGGACCTAATGACCAGATGCAGAGTATGGTGCTGGGCACGTCAACTACAGAGAACATTCTGCGTGAACTGAAGACACCGCCCTCCAAGTGACTCTGGGGATGGAGGAGGATGGGTGATGTGAAGCTGGGGAGATGGGAGACGTGGGAAGGGGCTCTTCCAGAAGTGTGTGGCTTCACAGTGGTGCTGGGAGAGCCAGGAGGGACCCAGACAGTGTGGGTGTGGACTAGGCATCAGCCCTCCACCCATCGGGGGACCTGAAGGGTGTGCACCCCAGAGCAGAGCCATGCCTTGGGTAGCCCTGTCCCTCAACCATCTGCAGGGACCCCTGAAATCCACGCTAGGATGTTGAAGCCAAAGGAATGGGCAGGAGCGCCCCCTCCAATGTCAGCTGATGGTTTCTTGCCCAAGCCTGAAGTTTATTTTTTTAAGACTTCCTTTCTTCTTTCCTTCCTTCCTTCCTTCCTTCCTTCCTTCCTTCCTTCCTTCCCTCCCTCCCTCCCTCTCTCCTTCCTTCCTTCCTTCCTTCGAGAGAGAGAGAGAGAGAGAGAAGAGAGAGAGAGCTGGGGAGAGGAGCAGAGGGATAAGCAGACTCCACACTGAGCATAGAGCCTTACGTGAGGTTCCGTTCCACAACCCCGAGATCATGACCTGAACTGAAATCAAGAGTCAGATACTCAACCAACTAAGCCCCCCCCAAGGTGCCCCACTCAAAGTCTACCTACCATGCTGTGTTCTGTGCACGTTAAAGACAGAATTACTTTCTGGGTGTCTTTGTAGCTCTCTTGAGGCAGATTTGAGAGAAGCTTTAGTGAGTAGTTACTCTACCAGCGCAGCCAGAAGGCCACTCCCATGAGCCACCTCCTGCAGAGTTGGGGGTCCGTGACCTCTTTCTTTATCCCAGGAGAAAACAGGGCTGCACAACCACAGCCGAATAACCTGGAGACTTCCAGCTTAAGGAACCCACAGAGGATCATCCGTAAACAAAGGATGAGGAAGAAATTTATTCATATCATACACTACTTAACAACTAAAAAGAAAGAATAATAATGGATTAGCGTAAACTAGCCAAATAACAGAGCGTTTTTGTGATACGATCTCCTACTATTCCTGCTTCCTTCACCTCACTCTGGCAGCTCTGATTGTTTACTTTCCTCTTCTTCAAAACTAACAATGCCTAAGGGGAGAAAAGAACCATGAGTATATTCCAGAATTTTCTCTTTTGAAATTCTGTGTGCTAACAAATCTTTTGCAATGAATAATATTATAAATACTAAGCACTTATGGGGCCAAAAAAAAACAACGTTAAATTTTATCTTATACAGACTTTCATAGTTTTTCTTTGGTACCAGAGTTAGGAGTTCGTTGGGCAGTCAGGGAGTCAGGGCCAGGGTCCCCAACAAGAAAATACGGAGTCAGGACAGCTAAGATAAAACAGCACCGACATCCTATTTTGTAGCTAAGACGGGACCAGACTAGCATTCTGCTCTGTAGCCTTTGCAGAAGTGACTTCTGCAAAAGTCCTAAAATAAGACAATTAACCACAGATCATTTGTCAATATCACAGGTAAGAGGCAATTAAGACCTAAGCCCCCAAACGTAGCAAAATAATAATAATAATAATAATAATAATAATAATAATTAATAATAATAATTAAAATTAAAATTTAAAAAAACCATAAGCACATGGACATTAGCTTAGGTAGGTACGACTCAGCACACCCTGATGTTTGAGATAGCTCCTCAAAAGAGCTCATGAACACCCCTCAACTTAGGAACTCCAAGGGCAGCTCTCTCGGGTCCCCTTCCCTCTCCGGGAGCTTTATACTCTTGTTCAATAAACTTTGCTTTGCTGCCCAGCACTCTTCGTCTCATCTACCCCTTCATTCTCTGAAGTGATGTGACCAAGAACCCCGGTGCTAAGGGGTCACAAATCCTGCGACACCAGCAATAAACTAAACAGAAGCTTTCTCCGAAGAAACTGCTGAGGATATTCGCGTGAGAGTGAGCTCAGTAAGCACCTTTGCCTGCACACGCTGTCCAAATAGGACCAGCTTTACAAACGCGAGGCGTCACCGTGCGGCCCTTGCGTCAACGAAAAGAAAGGCAGGGACTGGCTACGTTCTGATAAGACACTATCTCAAAAGTATCATGAAATTCAGAGTTATTTTTTTCTTGTGAAGCAAACTCTGTAGCTCTCACTGCTGGCGATGAAAAGAGATCAGTAGGGTGAACCTCAGACTATATATTCCTATATAGGAATCCTGTTAAATCTTGAGTTTTTGTGATTCTCATGCGATGTTTGCTACCCAGGCCCACTGTTTACTTAGGCCCGTTTTTCATTTAAGGCACTCTGACATGTTGGCACCTGCCTGGAAGGTGCCAGTAGCACTGTCCCTCCCCTCTGCCCACTGCCCTGCCCAGCCCCCAAGTCTCCAGACAGAGCCAAGTGTCCCCCAAGGACACAGCCCAGGAGCTAAAGGAAACGCCCCTTTGCCCAGGGCTGACTCACGAGTCCGCAGCTCAGGTGCCAGCTGGTCCTGAGGGCATGGACTCGGCCCAGTTTCCCAGCCAGGCCCCAGAGACTCTCATCCTCAGTACTGCTCCCGCCTGTCCCCTCCTTCTGTTCTCACCCCTATGGCTTCTAGGTGGGTAAGGCCTCACCTCCTGAGGGAGCCCCTGCCTCCTGCCTGCCTGGCCCCAGGGCACCCATCCCCACTGTCCCCCCTCACTGCCTTCAGGGTCAAGTCCAATGCCATGGTGAGCCCTCAAAGAAAAGTCCATCAGAAAGAGGTTTATCTCCTCACTTTCTTGGCCAAGTGACCTGCCCTGCTCCCCATACGCCCCCTGTCCTCAGACTTGCACTCTCCCTGGGGGGATTTCCCTCTGGTTGCTCCCTTCTCACCACTCCAGCCTTACAACTCGCCTGAGGTATGTCCTCTCAGAAATACCTCTGCTGCTGCCCCAGTTGCTCCTTGCACCTTCCTGTACACAGCAGTCAGCAACAGTCACACAGCAGGCACACAGCAGGCACATAGCGCTCACACAGCAGGTCACCAGGCACGCACGTAGTGGGCACACAGCAGGCACACAGTAGGCACACAGCAGGCACATAGCGCTCACACAGCAGGTACACAGTGGGTACATGGTGGTCACCAGGCACACACGTAGTGGGCACACAGCAGGCACACTGTACTCACACAGCAGGCACACAGCAGTCATACAGTGGCCACACAGCAGGCACACAGCAGGCACATAGCGCTCACACAGCAGGTACACAGTGGGCACATAGTGGTCACCAGGCACGCACGTAGTGGGCACACAGCAGGCACACAGTAGGCACACAGCAGGCACATAGCGCTCACACAGCAGGTACACAGTGGCCACACAGCAGGCACATAGTAGTCACACAGCAAACACACAGCAGGCACACTGTACTTACACAGGAGGCACATAGTGGGCACACAGTAGGCACACAGCAGGAACACAGTGGGCACACAGTAGGCACACCGCAGTCAAGTCACTGATTCTCCACTCACTTCCCATCAGGCCCTTGGTGCCTCCCAATTCCCCCCAGCCAGGCAAGCACAGCTCCACCTGTCGGAAGTGCTCCGCCTCCGCCAACGTCTCCACGTATGGAGCATTCGTGTGCCATTTAAATGCTCTTCAGATGCAGGCATCCTCCACCCTCACGGATCTCAGGGCACATGATACAGAAGCAGGATGCAGGGAGATGAGAAAGAGGCCATCCTCTTTCTTTCCCAGGTGCTAACGGGAAAGCCTGGTGTCTGGCCCCTTCGCTCTCAGCCACAGGCCACCCAGCTCCCGGCACGAGTTTCTGCGCTGCACCACTAGGGTAGTCAGAACCACTGGCCAACAAAACCCTAATTCTATGTGCACCTAAAGCATTTAGATTGAAACCTGTTTTACAGGAGTTAATTATTTCGGATATTATCTTCAAAACAATGCTGAGTACGAACATTCAAACAAGAGATTTGCTCTTAATTTGCAATAGAGACAAACCAAGTGGCACGGGGTCCCTGACCCAGCAACCACTGTCTGGAGCCAGCTGTTCCCAGACCGCTGGTTCCCTCACCACCAAGATACCAGCCTTAAACCAGACGTAAGAAACTGGGGTTCAATAAGAAAGCCCTCTCTGAACTTCCTTGTGGTGCCCACAGCACTTGGAAGGTTTTAGAAGATTCTAGGAACCTGAAGCCCCAAGCAGACAGAAGGTCAATCCCTGGCCTGTGACCTGCAGATGCAGAGGCTTCTAGATTAATGGTACATTCAAGCCCACTTAACAAGGGCTGATTCCCAGCACCGCTGGCCTCTAACCTCTAATCATACTCCTGTGATCTGACCATGGTAAAATCAGGTTAAAAAAAAAAAAAGGCATGTTATAAATCTCTAGTGAGACTCTGCAGCCTGAGGCTGTTCTTTTGATAAAAATGGAAATAATTAGCACATGACAGGAAGAGAGAGGCCACGCGGGGCAGCAAGCTGTCCCCGCTACAGTCAAGGGGTTTGTCGGAGGGCCTGAGACAGCAACATCCCCACAGCCCCATGCAAGTCCTCAGCCAGCCCCTGAGATCTCGTCCCAGTCCCTGGGGTGGTCCAAGGAGGCCGAGGACAAAGGCAGGAGAATCCAAGAGCCCTTCCCAGTGCGCACCTGCCTCCTGCCCCGGCCTGTGCGTGCTCACCCTGGTCGGTGGTGTCATATCGGTAATCGTCCCGGCCGTACTCCCGGCTGTCCTCCCTGGTGGAATCTCCGTCATCCTCCCCAGGCCTCAAGGAGTCAGTCTCCCCTTCGGAAATGTCTGCCAGAGCCTGGCCCTCCTCCATGAGCTCCCCGTCACCTGCGATGAAGCCACGGGAACCGCTATCACGTAGCCCGCAGGCCTGTGTCTCCGGCGGCTGCTTCCTCACTGCCAGTGCCCCTCTCTCCTGCTGATAGGCCTCCCTCCGGGGACCACCTTCCCTGCTTGAAGTCACCCAGTCCAGCCCAGATCTGGAGATCTGTCCCCTGGCTCGGCGACGGGTTCAGGTGGGGCAGCTCTACTGCATAAAGTCAAAGAGCATTGCTCTCCAAAGGGAAGGAATGCCCACACGCAGAGACCGGAGAGCGGAGGCCTGACCCTGCCCTGCCTGGGGCTGTCTCCACCCCGACCCCTCCAGCTGGAGGAACCCCAATAAGTTAGCATTATTTCACTTGAGCCAGTTTGAGTTGGCTTTCAATCACTCACAATGCAAGGACTCCTGCCCAGTGTAACCTTCTTCAACATCCCATGGAGCCTGGGCTACGTCTCAGGAGGCCCAGTGGGATGGGGATGGAGAGCCACCGCCACGTCTTAGGAAGGACTTGTCACCAGGCTGCTCTCAGCCCTGGCCCCAACTTACACCCGCAGCCCATCACTGACCAAGGTGGGCGGGCTTTTAGCTGCAGGGCTTCCCATGGGACCAATAAGGTTGTCCATCAACCAGTCAGTCCCACTGCCCACCCCTCCTTACACCCCCCCCGGGAGGCTCTGACCCCCTCCCTAGCCCCCCCCCCACCGACCCTGACAATATCCTGCACACAAAACAGGCCCAGAGTCTAATTCCCAGAGCCCTACCTACTAGCGGCCCACAAAGAGAAGATGCCCAGCACCCCACCCCAGAAGTGCCCCGTACCCCAGAAGCGCCCATACCCTCAGCTCCTGGAGCCTCTTCTGGGCCAGGCGCCTCTGCAGGTGGATGCTCCTCAGGGAGGGTCGGGGTCCACAGAGCCAGTTCCGTGATTTTGGTGGCTTTCCATTTTGGAACCAGAGTCATCATCATCGTCTCTTCCTCCTCCTCCTCTTCTCCTCTTTCCTATTTTAAGTTTAAAAATGTCAAATTACCAACATGTGTGTAGACTCGGCATGGGATGTTCACAGCGAGGGGACATTCGGGCACTGTGACAGCCCAGTTGTCAGCTGTCCCTGGTGTGATCTGGGCTTGAAGGTGCGTCTTGGGAGCACCTAGAGGAGGCGCGGACAGGCATCGCAGCGCGGCACCCATGCGCTCCTGCTCACGCCGTGAACAGCTTCCAGGCTTGACATCCCCAGCCTTCTGGAGCCATTAAGCAGTGACCAAGGCTGCGTGTGGCTTTCAGTTGCTCAGTCACGTATTCCAGGTCTGAAGAAAGGGCTGAAAGCATCCTAGGATGGCCATGTAGCATGGAAGGGCCTGAAAACTAATGCCCTAGAATCAACGATTATGGGGGGAAGACGAGATCCCACAAAAGCAGAGTGAGAGTCGATCACCTCTAACTGGGGGATCTTTTGTAAGAGTCTAACTTCGGCAACAGCCAGCAGCCGGCACGTGCCCATTTGGCCCAGTGTAGGGGCCTAATCCCCAATCTCATAACTATCCCAAAATTCCAAAGATCTGAACATCAATCCCACAAATAAGGAAGATGTCACTGTCACGTTGAGGATCATATGTCCGACAGTGACAGAGACCCACCTATTACTTCCACTGAGTCACTTAGAAATAGATGACTCGGTTTCAAAGTTTCTGAGCTCTGTCCCCCACGAGGGGACACCAGTGCCCTAGGATCGCAGCAGAGCCCCCGGGGGCTTGTGGAAACACAGGTCTGAGCGCCTGCATTGGGATATGGGGGGGGGGGCCCTATCACCCGCGCTTCTAGCCAGGGCCACGGTGCTGCCGATGCCACAAGCCCAGGACCACACATGGAGAACCGCCCCCTGACCACCTGCTATCTCATGTTCTCTGTGCGTGTGACCCTCGGTTTATCTGCGTAGCACGACCCCGGTTGTCCTCCCGGAAAGCACCAGTGCGGCCTCAGACCTAGGTCCTCAGGGTGTGCGGTGGTTCGCAGGCTCATTCCTGAACGGGAGCAGTGCTGGGGGCTTATGGCCATATTCCCCCCTTAGGTGTCAGGATGTTCTTTCTACTCTCTCCCCTGCATCCCGAAACACTCACTTCTAAGAACTTGGTCCAGGTCAGACTAAAACTGTCCACTACTCTGCTGTTTTAGCTCTTGTCACTTCACAAATCACAATAGCAGCTCAATCTCTAACGAGACCCTAATGGCCAGATTTGGGGGGTGGGGTGGGGGAAGTGTAATAAGTTTAGCCAGCAGGTTGCTTCAGGGCCCAGTAGGGGCGTGCCAGCCCCAGGGAGAGCCCAGCAAGGACTCCCTAGGCGCTGTCACAATCTAACTACGTAGCAGTCTACTGTGTCTGTGGTTCCCAACTATGTGTGCGGAGCCCTCCCGAGGGGGAATGCGGGGAGCAGTCACCTGAGCGGGGGAGACCCATCAAATTCCTCCAGATGCATGGCCTCTGGGAGCCCCTCTCACTCAGACTACACGTCCCGGGATCCGGGCAGAAACGATCCTGGGGGGTGGGGTGGGCCTATTTTTAGCGACAGAGTCAAGCATTTGGCCACTTCAAATTGGGTAGCTAGCTGAGAAACCGACCCTCGCCACAATCCACGGCAGCTGGTCCGAAGGGACGGTGCAGACAAGTGGGTGGCATAAGGCCAGGGGACAGGCCACCGGGAGCCCACGGGGCATTCTGGCCACGGCAGAGGAGGAGGACCTCGGGGAATCACAGGCTGTTTCGGGGAACAGAGGGCCCCAGGCAGAGCGACCAAAGGAATGCAAGAGGACGGGGAGCAGGAAAAGAGGGGCGGAGGGCAGGCCTGGGCCTGGGGGTGTCCTGGGAGGAGGTGCCCAGGGAGGCCCGGGGGAGGCAGAGGGTGCTGAGCTATTTCACTCCATCGCCTGCAGATCGGGTCCCTTCATACTAACCGGGAAGCATCGAGCGAGTATTCACATTGACGTCACATGCTGGAACAAAAAGGCAAAAAAAAAAAAAAAACAAAAAAAAAAAACATGCACAGCACAAGCCGCACACCTAAAGTGCTGTCGCCAAACAAACCTGGTGGCACCACGGCCGCCGATTCCGGAGCTGGATGCCGCCCAGAGCAGGGCCGACTCGGGGCCAGCTGGCTCCTCTTGGCCAAAGCTACGCGTAGGCTCCAGCAGCAACCGTGAACGATACCGTTTAGTTCTGGAAATCCAGGTCTAAACTACGGCACGCGCACACAGGAGGACAGCAGGAAGGCTGCCGAGAGCCGTGTGACCTCGGATCGGGGGCTCGACATCCCAGGCAGCCCTCCGACCCACGGATACAGGGAACCGCCTGTCGCCCCGCCACTCACCACGTCCGTTAGGCGGTACTCCCCATGCTGTTCACATCCGACATCAAACACGTACTTTCCAGGGCCGACAGGCTACGAGCAAAGAGAAGCCAAGCAGCGCTTCACTCCTTGCGTTCCCCACCCCAACGGAGCACGCAAAATGCTGCGGAGATGTCACCTCCAGAAACACCTGCCCAGGGTCAGGGAGGGGGACACCCCATGTGTGTTAAAGAAAGCTTTTAGGAACCAACGGCTGATGGAATTGCCAAGTATAGGGCCTGTTTGGTTTGTTATTTAAGCTTTAGTTTTATCTCAATAAAAAGGATGCGTTCATTACAAAAATGTCACCCACAGGCTCACAAGCTAGAGACAGGAGCGCTAATAACACTGTGACATGGTCTTGGGGCGCCCGGATGGCTCGGTCGGTTAAGTGTCCGACTCGTGATTCTGGCTCAGGTCGTGATCTCGGGGTCATGGGATCGGGCCCCACCCGCCCTGGCTCCGTGCTCACGGGAAGTCTGCTTGAGATTCTCTCTTTCTCCCTCTGCCCCTCACCACCACACTCTAAATAAATACACAAAGAAGTAAGATATTTGTTTAAAAAAATATTGTGACATATTCTTTAAAACCTTATTCCTTATTTCTAGTATATAGATTTTTCTAAATAAAAGTTTGACCATGGGACACCTGGGTGGCTCAGCGGTTGGGCCTCTGCCTTCAGGGCCATGACCCTGAGGTCCCGGGATCGAGTCCCACATCGGGCTCCCTGCAGGGAGCCTGCTTCTCCCTCTGCCTGTGTCTCTGCCTCTCTCTGTGTCCCTCATGAGTAAACAAATAAAATCTTAAAAAAAAAAGGTTGGACCATAATTACGTACACTGACTCATACACTCTATTTTTACTTAGAAATGTGGCATAAATGAATTCCCATATTTGCAAATCGTCGTACATGATACCAATCTGTCAGCCTGGTATTTTCTCTCATTTAAGAGTTATAATCTATTTTACCCATTTACTATCATTAATATTCGGTGTGCTGGTGTTATTCTTTCACCAAGACCCCTGCAGGAGACACATTCGGAGTCACCTCTTACGTACACTTGTGAGATTTTCCTCAGGGAAGTTTTCACAAGTGGAATTTCTGGCACATACACAGACACACGATGTGTACATATATACTCACAAAATATATAGACTCACTATTTTTTTATGTATTGATGACAATGAGGCTCTAATAATTCTCCTTCCCACAACATCACTTAAGAGCCCCTTGCATTCAAACCCTTGTTTTTCCTGGGCATTAACATTTTGTCCTATCTTTACATTTTTTAAAAAATATGAAGAACAGGATCTCATCATTAAGTCACATCTTTAAGCTATTAAATCATCGATCGACGCAAGTGCTTTATACATTTATACGTAATGTTACAAATATCCTAATCCCATTGGTCATTTATGTCTTAAATTTTCTTTATAATGTGTTCTAATCTACAAGGTATTATTTTTATCTAAAAATAATAACCCAAATAACCCAATATGATATTTTAGATAAAAAAATATAGATTTTTTTTATCTAAAAAAAACAACGCAAATCTATTGGGTTTTCCTTTACGCTACTGTTTAGAAAGTCCTCTTTCAAAAAAAAATAATAATAATAAATAAATAACATTGAAAAAAAAAAGAAAGTCCTCTTTCCTCATTTTAAAGTTGATGAGCATTTTATCTGTAATTTTTTTTTTTTACATCTAAACCTTTACTCCCTCTAGTGCATGTCTTCATCTAATGATGGACAACAAATTCTGACTTTGTTTTTCTCCCAAAATGGCTATCAAGTTGTCCGAACATCACTCCTCGAGTTCTCCCCTTTTCAGGAGCTGAGTCGCCGTATGCACGTGAATCTGCCCCTAGACTTTCTAATCTGCTACACTGATCTGTATTTCTCCATCCTGGTATCTCAGTTTTAATTATCAAGCTTTATTTAAAATGTCTTTTAACAACTTGACCGTAAGGATTTGAAAAGGCAATTCCCTGAGGAAGAAAGTCAAACCAGTAGCACAAGTGTGTAAAGATGCTGGACTTCACTAGGAATCAGGAAATGCACATTAAAACCAGGACTTTTTTTTTTTTATCCATTGGATTTGCAAAAACATTAAAGACTGGTGATGTCCAACGTTGCAGAATGTATGACAGAGGCTCTCGGAGTCTATTGGCCAGAATGTGAACTGGCACGGCTTCTTAGGGCAGTTGGCAATAGCAATCATGATTCAAAATGTCAATATTTGTAGACTCAGCAATTGTGATATCTAACCTATGTAAATATTCCAAATGCGCAAAAAGATAGGTGTCTCTGTGTTTTCATGTCCTGATGTAACGTGATCCCGTTTACATAGTGACAAGCCCCGTGCTGCATGTAAGTGTGCGCAGACGTGCTGCACAGAAGAACGTGGCCGGGTCACACGCCACGGCAGGGAAGAAGCAGGGGGAGAAGGGAAGGCTGGAGCTCAGGTGGGCGGTGGAGGGCCGGGTGCCTGGAGACAGCCGACCCTTCAACAGCGCTGGTCTACACTGCACGGGTCCACTTATAGGCAGATTTTTTTTTTCAATAAATACAGACCAGTGCTGTGAATTTCTCTTCCTTATGATTTTTCTTTTTTTTCATGATTTTTAAAAGATTTTATTAATTTATTTGACAGAGAGAGAGCATGAGCTGGGGAGGTGGGCAGACAGAGAGGGAGAAGTAGGCTCCCCGCTGAGCAGGGAGCCTGATGCAGGACTCGATCCCAGGACCCTGGGATCATGACCTGAGCCGAAGGGAGACGCCTAAACCCCTGAGCTCCCAGGTGCTCGGCTTCCTTATGATTTTCTTAGTGACATTTCCTTTCCTCTAGCTTACTTTATTATAAGAGTTCAGCATATAATACATATACAAAGTATGTGGCTTATTTTATTGTAAGAATAACGTGTGTAATACCCATAACATACAGAGCATGTGTGAATCGACTCTTTATGTGATCGGTAAGGCCTCCAGGCGACGGCCCACCGTCAGCAGTTAAGTTTCAGGGGAGTCAAAGTCCCATGTGGATCTTTGCCCGGGGTCGGCGCCCCTGACCCCTGCCTTCTTCACGGGTCAACTGTACCTGCGTGTCATGTGCATAGCTTTCACTAACTCGCAGAACTAGGTTAGTGTAGGCTCGCCGCCTTCATCGATGCTTCCAGATTCGCTTTTGCCAAATTCTCTTTCCCTCCACACAACTCCCCAGGAGAATTTTGCTGGGAATTACACATGCAATTTATAGATTCGGGTCGGCGGGGGATGTGCTGCTTTACAAAGACTTGAGAGTAGAATCTGTTAATTGGGGCATGAATTCTACGTAAGTGGAAACTGAGTTTTAAGAGAGTCTGAGGCGACTTCATTAAATCAGTTCAAAATTCGCTATGCCAACTTGGGTTGTTTTTTTTAAAATATTTATTTATTTATTTATTTATTTATTTATTTAAGAGAGAGAGTGAGAGCAGAAAAGGGGCAGAGGGAGAGACAGCTGAGCACACGACCCTGAGGTCACAACCTGAGCCGAAACCAGGAGTCGGAGGCTTAACCCACTGAGCTACCCAGGCACCCCCCTCCATGTCACCTCCTAAAGCCTCTAATTTGCTCGGCAAACTCTTCAGGGGAAGTTTCTGCCCAACCCCAGCTCGAAGCCACGAGGAGCGCCAGCGTGGTGGGGCCGAGTTATGAGGGCTTCTCTGCATCCCGGCAGGGCTTGGCACAGCCGTAGAGCCCGCCACACAGAAATGACCAATCGTGGGCACCGCGGACTGGACACCGTGACACCCAAGCCCACGCCCAGGGTGGGTGGGCAGGCCTGCAGCAAGAAGCTCGTGGGTCGGCCTCCCCAGGGCCCCAGCCCCATGCCTCCCAGGGCAAAGAAAGTCCAAACACACACATGGTCAACCGCAGATGTTTCACGGCCGATCTATCTACGACGAGGAGCACATATGAGAGGCAGGATGCCCCCACGTTATAGCAACGGGATGGATGGCAGCCCAGGGAGGGTGGGGATGTCACTGACATGCGGAGAAGAGAAGCAAGTGCCCTACACCCCACCCTTTGCCAGCATCAGAGGCCTGGGGAGACGCATGGCTGCCCACCCTCTGTATTTGGGGGGGGGGTTCTCTGGATTTTTGGTATTCCTCATTCACATATTTACATAGACTGGGGGGAGAGGCTATTGTGCATTTCATTGGCACACATTGTTTCCCGCTGACTTACGTTTTTGTTCAAGAACTTGCCCTGGTATCTGTGGTTCAAGTGAATGAGCTCAGCTGCTCCCTCTTGCTGCCCGTTCACCCAGGTACCTACATACTTGCTGCCCGTCTCTGCGTAGAAATAGGTGCCTTGCCCGTGCCTGGTTAAGACAGAGAGGAGAGTGCATTTTGCTCCGACACAGTGGAAAACCTTCCAGATCTGTAAGAAAGCTATTTAAATGGAGGATGTCTACACTTGGCTTCTCTGTCTTTGCCCCACCAGAGCACGCTCCTGCTCTGTGTGCCCACACATGGGAGGGGCACTGCCCACAGGACAGTGACTGCCTCTTTGCACATCAGCCAGGCCACGGGGGTGGGGGGTCAGAGGCGGTGCTCCTGGGAGCTGTGGCCCTGTCCCCAGGAGGGTTCTTCGGTGGGCTCGTTGCCATGGGGGCTCTTGAACCAAGGACCACGTATTGTCCCAGCAAGTCTGCACCTGCCTGGCAGTGTCACCTCTGGCATGCTCACCTTCAAGCCATGAAGGGCTGCAGCTGCCTGGCAAAGCTGGCTAGTGGGCTTTTGTCATGATTGTGCTTCATGCTAAGGCATCATCCTATTCCCATTACATAAATAGGTCTACAGAACGGAAGAGAGAACGCAAACCTTTGGTGAGCAAACCACTCTCCAGTGTAGGTATCATTATTGACGTAGTAGTACACACCATAGCCATGCCTTAGGTCATCGGCCCACTCGCCTGGAAGGGACGACACAAAAGCAGGCCCGGGTGAGAGGCACGGGATGGCCTTCATCTGCTGCCTCCTCCCTCTGTGACTCCCCTCTGTCCCCCTGCCCCTCTGGCTCCATGGCATGGCATTGGTGGGGGGAGGGCTGGTTAAGGGAAGCTGAGTCAGGAGCTCACCGGGGGCAGGTCCGGGCAGGTGTATGCAGGTGGGCCACAGTCACCTGTGTGCGCCACCAGCGGGCGTCACAGTTGGCCACGGGCAGAGCTTGGATTCAGATCAGGCTTTTGTCTCCCTACCCCACACCCTTGCTGCTTGCATGTGTTTAGCAATCCAGTAACAACTTCGAAGCTTGATGATCCCTCCTCAGCCTCTTGCCAACAGCTCACACTATTTCCCACTTCATCACCTGGCTCCCGCACACCTTTCCGGCCTGGGTGCCCCGGGTGTCCCACCTGCACACCAGCTCCACGCATGTGGATGCCGCACGGTTCCCAACCACGGCCTCTGCTTGGACTCCTCCCTGACTGTCCCTGCCTACGCGCCTCCACGCAGGGTCCTGCTAATCTCCTGCCAACTTCCTAAGAAACACTGGAATTGGCAAAGGTACCATAAAATTCCTAACACCTCTACCGTAATGACAACAGCAATCTGGTTAGTGAATGTTGTCAATTCTTGAAGGTTGATCCCTGTACCAGGAGACTTAGGGCATCCTCCAATCTTACAGCTCCCAAGTGAAAGAAACTTGATAGAGGTCTCCAAAGTTGACGACTATCCTTAAAAAATCACATGGCACCGCTAAGAACAAGTTATTACTCTGAATCACACTTTTCTAGACTGTGAATAATTTTTAAAAACTAATTTTGATATGTCTTTGATCAAAGACAGAAGACAGGATTCTCTATTTTCTCCGTAGAAAGGGACATCGCAAAATTGTTGTCAGAGACACTCCATTACGAGCTAGAAAGGTAAGGAAGAGGCGTGCTGCAGGCACGTCAGACATGGATTTTTAACACTTCTGTTCAGGAGAAATCCTCATACACTTCTGTTCAGGTCGGTTGGCTGTGGTCCGGGTTGGTTTTCCTCCAGGGGCACACGGTCCCCTTACAAAGCTCCCCACGGGTGTTCACCCCACCATGGTCCCCAGGGCTTCCAGGGCTCCCCGGTCTAGAGCTCTGGGGATGAAAGACCATGTAAAATGAAATGCTCTGCGGCATCTGGGTGGCTCCGTCAGTTAAGCATCTGACTCTTGTTTTCTTTTTTAAAGATTTTATTTATTCATTCATGAGAGACACAGAGAGAGAAGCAGAGACACAGGCAGAGGGAGAAGCAGGCTCCATGCAGGGAGCCCGATGAGGAACTCGATCCTAGGACCCCGGAGTCACGCCCTGAGCCGAAGGCAGAGGGACTCTCTCTCCCTCTGCCCTCTCACCCCCGCTCATGCACATGGGCTCTCTCTCTCTTTCTCAAACGAATAAGTAAGTAAATAAATAAAATCTTTAAAAAATAAAAAATAAAAATAAAATGAAATGCTCTTTCGAGAAGCTCTCTTCCACTAAAATGCAGGTTAGTCACTGTCTGCCCTGCTGGCTCCCTCCGCTGCTGGGTCAGCTATAGACATGGAGAGACAGGAGCTGACACTGGTGGGGAATCACCCCGGTGATGGTTCCCAACAGCGACGGGCTTTGCACTGGCCGCCTCCACTGGGACACGTAATAACCGCATCACATTTTTACGGAGACAACACCCAAAACCAGAGGGATCCACGCACATTGCCCAAGGCCGCACAGCAGGACCGAAACAAAAATCTCGGTTTCTCTGGCTCCAACTTCATGCCCTCTTCACAAGCACCCCCAAGGGCCAAGTGTTCATGCCTTCCTTTGGCTCCTGCCCTCGAGAGCTTCCAGAATAGCCAGCTTCAAGCCATCCTATTATCTTATTTCTCCACAATTTCCTTACTCAACATCTTCATCTCCATTCACCCCTTGCAGCTGGCAACAGGGCCAATGCGGGAGAGGGGTGCTGGAGAGTGGTGCTCCCTCTCCTTTCCCAGGCCTCACCGACCCTCCGTCCCCACACCTCGCCATCTGCAGAGGTGGTCCACACACCCCTCCGAAGCCTGGCCCCCTCCGCTCCCCTCCAACCTCATCCCCTGCTCCGCCAAGCACCCCTGCCTCCCTGCCTCTGCCCAAGGGGCCCTCACAGCAGGGGTGTCCGCTCATCCCTGGGCTCCCCCACCGGGCCCGCCTCCTGTCTGGGAGATCACCAATGCGCCCCACACCTCGGGCTGGGGCCGAGCGCACTAGCTACCCTGCAGGAAACCACTCTGCACGTCCCTTAGGATGGCAGCCGAGCAACACAGGACTTTGAAGAAGTCAGCCACATGTCAACTTAGAGCTTTAGCTCCGGTTCACCTCAGGAGCTAAAATTAACATTGTGGCTTCTGACCCGGGAGAAGAAACCTCTGAGTAGTGACCACACCCTGCACCCTTTAAGATACAGAGCCACTCGGAGACGCGAAAACTCACGGCTGTTTCCAAAGCTGTGTGTTGGCTAACCTGCATGTTAAAAACTCCTTCCACCCCTTGTTCTGAGCATCCTTTTTATTTTTTTTTAAGATTTTATTTATTCATTCATGAGAGACACAGAAAGAGAGAGAGAGAGAGGCAGAGACACAGGCAGAGGGAGAAGCAGGCTCCATGCAAGGAGCCTGACATGGGACTCGATCCTGGGACTCCAGGGTCACACCCTGGGTGGAAGGCAGATGCTAAACCGCTGAGCCACCCGGGCTGCCCCTGCATCCTTTATATATATGCACATGTTGTTCGGCTTGTATTGACATCTAGACTAAGATAAAACATGGCAACGATGAGATTAGGGTCATAACAGTCTGGAAGGCATTAAATCAAACCCTAAATTAAATTGTCTGAAGTTCATTTAAAAAGCAGATGGTGCTCCTTCTGGAATAATTGCTCTGAGAACTATGAAACGGAGCCGCAACTCTCTCTCTTAACAGGAACGGCATTGGCACCCTCCCCCGGGGCCTCGGACCCTGGCAGTACATCTGGTTTGCAATTCCTTGGTTCCACTTCCATTTAGCAACCAGAGAGGCAGCTCCGCCTTGCACCCGAAGGACACGTCCTCATCAGGAAGCTACGCTACCACGGCGCTGCCCGGGGAAGCCCGTCCTGAGCGCTCGCCACCTGCCAGGCACGGTGCCCAGGGTACCTTCCTCATCTGCGGGCCAGAGAGCCAGGCCAGCGAGCGGGGAAGCTCCCTGCAGGAGGGCCCACCTCTTGTCACCACAGCTCCAGGGTTGCGGTCACAGATCTCCTGGGAAATCTGACCCAAACTGGATAAGTCTCAGGAAAAGTCCAGAACACAGAACCCTGCATGGTTTCTCAGGCCTCACACCCACTTCCCACTTGTCTCTCCTCCCAGGTTCACCCCTCATGGGGATCAGACCAGCACGGCAGTCACACCAGGCGATGACGGTATGCGGGGACAGCAGGGAGCATTCTCGGAAATCAGGGAACAACGATCCTCCTGAGACGTGACACTGGCAGGCAAGAAATCGTGGCAGGCAGAGGAATGCCAGCTTAACGAGGCCGAACATCTCCCCCAGCAAGAAGCCTTCAACGAAGGAACCCCCAAGTCTAAAGAAACCACGCATGTTCATCAAGAGAGGGGTGGGTCAGAGAGAGAAACAGCAAAATCAGCTTCAAGGGCAGGAGCATCACAGAGCACCTGTTTCCGGACCCCACGAGGGTCTGCCCTCCCCCAGGGCGTCCTTGCTTTTGCTGTTCAGCACGTGGGCTCACGAGGGAGAGTCATATTCCCCCCCCCCCGGGGCCAATTCGTGGGTCTCAGGGCTTTCTGGTTTCTGCGTCAGCCCTGAGAACACAGGAGCACAGCCCGTGTTTGCAGAGTGACTGACCAACCTGGAGAACTTGGAGCTCCCTCGAACGGCCCAGCATCCACAGACAAGTTCGGTCCCCAAACAAGGCTCTACGGCCCAGAAATCTGTTCTGTGAGCACGTTTTACCTTCGTATCTTGATCCATCTGGGTATATAAAAGTGCCGTGACCGTGCTTTTTATTTTTAACGTACTCTCCGATGTACCGAGCACCACTTTTAAATCTGTAGATCCCCTGAAACACATTGATTATATACGATTCATATCATTCCTGATACGTGCTCAGCCCTGCGGTGCTCGCCGCTGGCGCACTGACTGGAATAAGCTACCTCCCGGCAGCACCAGTTCTGACCTGGCCGTGTCTTTTACCGTGCTCGTAGTTCCCTTCATACGTGTCCCCGTTGGGCAGTCTTGCCTTCCCGTGTCCGTGTCGTTCGCCTGCCTCATTCCGTTCCCCGTCGTATTCCTGGGCAGAGGAGACAAGGATAATTACAGCTACTGTGTATTCGTCACTAAGGATGTCTTAAGCATCTTTACATAAAAGAGTATTTCATTGAATCCCTCCCAATCCCCAGCCCCATATTACAGGTGAGGTAGGCAACCACACCTGGGCGACATGAAGCATTGGTCCAAGGGGACACACCTAGTGCCTGTCACTGGTGGGAGTCTCACTCGCTGTCTCCGGTATCTGAGCTGGTAATTTATCATGATAATCCTTCACATTGTAAATGAGGCCAACAAATTGTGGAAAACGAGAGGCATTCCAAATTGTGTCCTTTATGGGGACGGATGTGAAGTAATACATGCAGGGGGAATAGGTCTCAGGCCACACAAATACCTCCCTGTTGCTGCCGCCAGTAATCCAGGAATTTCGAATGAAAAAACAAAAAAAAAAAACCAAAAAACAAAAAAACCCCACCCAACTCTTCCTTCAAGGATTCCTGGATTCCTGGGTGCCTGCGATGTCAGGACAGCTTTCAGCCTCAGGAGGTGTCAGGGGGAGGGGAAGCCACATGGGGAAACTGAGTCACTGGGGCTCAGTTGTCTCAAGAGTCCCCAACTCCACTTAGCTCATCTCCTTATCAAGTTTAAACTCTTTATCAGGGCAGCTCAGGTGGTTCAGCAGTTTAGCGCTGCCTTCAGCCCAGGGTATGATCCTGGAGACCCGGGATCGAGTCCCATGTTGGGGTCCCTGCATGGAGCCTGTCTCTGCCTCTCTCTGTCTCTCTCTCTGTGTCTCTCTCTCTGTCTCTCATGAATAAATAAATAAATTCTTTAAAAAAATAAATAAAAAAGTAATAAACTCTTTATCAAGAGAGTTTCAAACACTCATGGACTAATACGGTAAGATAGAAATAATTACATATCTTAAAAGTAAGTCAATAAAAAAAAAGAACCTAACACAAGCTTGTAATTCACCTGTTTTCTCCTTACCCTTCACAAAACAAACATTCCTCAAGCACCTCGTCGTGAGCGCAGAGTGCACGGAATAAATAATAAAAGGGCCGGGGCACAGAGTAATGATTTCACGTGGAGTTGGATCTGCAAAGACGTATTGCAACACAGGCTCAAACACGCTACTAGGACTTTGGAAACAAATGCTTCTGGGGTCCGCCCTTGCCTCGCACGATCTAGCCCAGAAATCCTTGCTCAGAGCAGAAGGTAAAAACGTGTGGCTTTACAGATCTAAATCACAATGTATAAAAGCTTCCCCCCACCCTTGCTCAGAAGCCCTCCCAGTGCACCCAATGCTGAGCCACTGGGGTGACTGAATAGAAGGGAACCCTTTAAAATGACCCCAGCTGTGGATTTATGGGCAACAAAAAAGTTACGAATCACTAGGGCCATCCTAGGAGACAAACTTGAAGTCTTCCTGGGCAGATGTTGTAAGTCGGGTTCCCCCGGAAGCAGACCCTGAGCAAGTGATTTTTTTTTAAAGTGCTCCCCGGGAAATCAATAAACGGGAGGGGGAAACAGATATGGAAGAGGAGCATGAGAATGTCTGGAGACGTCCCAGACTCAGCCTCGTTGCACAGGGGATTCTGGGGTGTAAATCACTGCAGTTTGTCCTGCTTTTTAAGCACGAGCGGCTGGCTGTCCTGAGAGCACGCAGATCCCGGGCTTCTGGCTCTGCCTGCCTGCCGGGCGGCTCTGCTTCGTAGAGGTGCTTGTCTTGAGCAGTAACTAGGGCAGAAGCTGGGAGACCAGTGCACAGAGCTGCCAAGAAGGTCCCAGAAGGCACCGACCCATGGGTCACAGCAAGAGGTGACAGATTTTTCAGTTAACTCGGAAACCATAAAATAATAATAATAATAATAATAATAATAATTCGGAAACCATCTCAACTCTGTATCCTGAACACACACACACCATGGCTGGGGTTCCCAACTGTCAGCCAAGAAATGGCACCCTCTGGGCTAGAGTGGATTCATCTGTGATTACATGTTTATGTGCACACGGCGCCCAGCTCACTCCACTGGATAAGGTGCACCCGGCACCGCCTCGCCACTGTCTGTCTACACCAGGGGATGAGTCCTACGACTTGGCTCAGCTCCCAGAGAAGCATTAGTCTTTCCAGGCCTCTAGGGCATGCCTTGGGGAAGCGTTCGCTGAGACCTTCTCAGCATCTCTTGAAGGCTGGCCAAGCAGCTGTCCGTCCACCCTGAGCCCGAGGAGCTGAGCTCCACTGCAGGAATGACTGTTCATCACGGCCCGGCAGGAGGGGTGGCGGCCAGCCACAGACACCGGGCAGGGAGCGGCAGCAGCGGATGCTCCACCTGGCGGGCATGGCAGGCGGAGGACGCTCCAGAGGCTGCCTCGGAACACGGGAGGGCGGATGGGGAGGAGACAGGAGGGGAGGCAGCGGCGACAAGGGATGTGGCGAGAAGATGTCAGTTGTTCTCCTTTCACCGCCAGCTTCCAGGACTGGGCGCTGCTTTGGCCGCACTGGCCTCCGGGGGTGCGCCCGGGGAGCCCCCACCCCTCACCCAGCTCTCACCCCAATATCATTCTCTCCCTCCTCCTCCAGCTCCTCCGAGCCCAGGTCCGACATGGCCTCGCCCGGGTCTGGGTCCTCGCCGCCACCAGCGCGTCTCTGTAGATCCCCACCGCCTGCACCGCCGCGTCCGCCGTCGCCATGGAGACGCGGCCTGCCCCGCCCCCTCCTCCGGCGCGGGGCGGAGCCACTGGCCGCGTCCGGGTGCTGCCATAGCAACAGGAGGGGCCCTCGGCCTATCGCCGCCCGGGGAGAGGGAGGGGACGGAACTTGAGATGAGAGGGGGCGTGGCCTGGAGCGGGAAAGCGCGGGGCGGAGCCACTGGCCGCGTCCGGGTGCTGTCATAGCAACGGGAGGGGCTCCACCAATCGCCGCCCGGGAAGAGGGAGGGGGCGGGACTCGGGAATGGAGAGGGGGCGTGGCCTGGAGCGCGATGGCGCGGGGCGGAGCCACTGGCCGCGTCCGAGTGCTGCCATAGCAACGGGAGGGGCTCCACCAATCGCCGCCCGGGGAGAGGGAGGGGGCGGGGCTCGGGGCGGACTTGGTACCCACCAGCTCTCTGACCTGGACACCCTGGGCTGGCCGGGATCCCGCCGTCGGCTGCTGGGTGATGCTGTAACGAGGAGGCACCTTTGGGTCAGGGCCGTAAAGAGGGGGTGCACAGAAGACGCACAGAGGCCAGCTCTGGACAGGGCCTCCCCTCTGCCCGCCGCTGAGTGCTGCCCCGCTCGACCCCTCCCTTGGCCTCTTGGGTCCCTCCGTGGGCCCTGCCCTCTCCTCCTCGCCTTTCTGGGCTCTCCTGACCAGTGTTGACAGTCCAGAGAAACGGGTCCGCTGACAGCCTTCCTCTTGTTTATAAACATCCCCTCCTGTCGCAGGGAGTCAGCTCTAACCTCTTAGCAGAGGCGCGTCCACACTGATTCGCTTCAGGGTTTGACACCCCTCCTCCACCTCAAACATGATGAGTCCAGTCTCCTCTATGTCTCAAGGAGGAAAGGACTTGAACTCCACGCATCATCCACCTGCTTGTCATCCACCCACCATCCATCCAGCTAGCCATCAGCCCCCACAGCACCTAGAAAAGGGTTTTTCACACAGTAGATGCTCAGCCAAGCCAGTGAGATCCAGTCCATCTGGGCCTTTAGATCCTCGGTGAGATGAAAACATGGTCGAGGTCTTTCTTCATCAATGGTACTTAAAAGAATCTCTATTTTGTTTGTGTCAATAAGGACCACTCAAATGAACAAGCAAAGGCCATTTATTCAGAGCTTGCTATAGCCGGGGAGTCAGCTGCCATCACTTGCATTTTGGCAGAGATTCACAGGTGGGCAGAGCTTGCAGTGGAAGAGAGGGGAGGCGCCAGGTGTGCCCCACCTGGGGGCTGTTGGCCCAGCTAACTAGAAGTGGGACATGCTAGGTGATTGGCTAGCAGGCTGAACCTTCTCTGGTTGGTCTTAAGCTGGAAGTGGAGACCACTCAGCTATTAATCAAGTCCTGGCCAGTTGTCATGGGGGTTATTGTTTGCTCCTAGGGCAGTTGTTTGATCCTGGATCAGACCGACTTCCTACAAGTCTGATGTACAGCACATCGGCTCCCTGGGCGGTTCCTATAGATAATGGGTTGGTTTCCTAGGCTGTGGCTTGTGGGTCAGAGTTCTGTTTTTCTATATGGTTTGGCCATTGGACATTTGTATACCCGATTTCTAATGTGTTTTTGAAAATCACACAAATAACTGTGTCTTCTCAAATCTACATATTGTTGGTTTTTTTTATTTTAAAACCTTGAACAATAACAATAACCCAATCATCTTATTTCCTTAAACGTAATATTTAAGTATTCAAAAAATTGACCTAAATGGGAGGGAAACAGGTCTTAAAGTCATCATTGTTCAATGAAAACATTACTGTCCTAGAGCCAGAATGCCTAAGTTCTAATTCTGGGCCCCATGGGTTTGGTGACCTCTGGCAATTCATCTGCCCTCTGAGCTTCGGATTCCTATTTTGTTTTTTGTTTGTGTTTTTGTTTTGTTTTGTTTTGATTCCTATTTTGTAAATTGGGGAGAATAAACTCTTCCGATCTCAAAGAGCTGCCATAGGAATCAAAGATAATATTTTATCAATGCATTATTATGATAGCTACCTAATGTCAACAATAAAAATATTACAAAGAAATCACGTATCATTAATAGAAAGTTCCTCCCATCCCCATCCCAAGGTGTGTTGTTTGTTGTTGCCCTGGAGGTAAGGGGAGGAGTAGCCAAGGAAATAAGAGTTTGATCTTGCCAACCACCTTACAGATGCCAAACCCGAGGAAGCCCCCCAGATCTTCCTGAGCACTCATACTCTGCAACCTTTCCCTCGGAAACAATGACGTAGTGGATGGTAATGATCTTAACCAAATCTCAGGCCCAAATCTTAGGCATCACTTAAAAAAAAGAAAAGAAAGGAAAAGAAAAAAGAAAAGAAAAGAAAAGAAAAGAAAAGAAAAGAAAAAAGAGAAAGAAAGAAAGAAAGAAAGAAAGAAAGAAAGAAAGAAAGAGAAAATACAAGCAAATTAACACCCAAGAACCTACAACTAGCATTATTCGTTAGATGCAAAGAAAAAAGATCATAAGGAACAAAACTTAACGGTTTTTCTTGTGGGGAAGAGTGAGGTCTTTGGGACACGGGTGATCATGATCTTCCTTATACTTCTTTATAAATGTCGCCACCTTCACTACAACTAAACATGTCTTTAAAATATTCTTGACATTTTATTATAGAGATCAGAAATCTGGAACAGTGATGATAATTCAAGTATGTCTTAGCTTTTTTCTTTTTTTTTTTTTGCACGTGAGGATGACTTGGTCTATCAATGACAGTAACTAAGGTTTGCTAAGTTCTGACTGTGTGCTGCAGTGTTTTAAGAGCTTCATATGGATCGTGTTGTTGCATCCCGTCACCCCCCCCCACACACACACACACACTGTACAGCTAAGGGAGAGAAGCCCCAGGGGGGTGAGGTCATTGCTCAGGTTCATAGAATCAGCGGGGTCAAAGCCATTGCTGTTCCCCGGGACACCCCACTGCCTTCCAAATCTCTGACTCCAAGGAGCAGCTGCGGTGTCCAGGGGGTGGCCTTAAAAGCACCTACCAAGCAGAGAACCACTGGCTCAGTGAGCTCTATTTTTTTTTCTTTTTTAAGATTTTACTTATTCATCAGAGACGCAGAGACACAGGCAGAGGGAGGAGCAGGGTCCCTGCGGGGAGCCCGATGGGGGACCGGATCCCAGGACCCCGGGCCACGCCCTGGGCCGAGGGCAGCTGCTCCACCGCTGAGCCCCCGCGCCCTCCCCCCGCCCCCGAGCTCTAGGCTGAGGAAGCCAGAAGCGGCTCAAGCAAAGCCTGGCGTGGACCCCACGCTAGCCGGCGCCGGGTGCCCGGCCCCACCGGGCCCTACCTGACCGCTGCCCCACGCAGGCTGGTCTCCCCTCCCATCTCCACTGTCCAGATAAGGCAAGAACGGGGACAACGGGCGGCCCCGGCCCTCGCAGCAGCACAGACCTGCCCCGAACCCCTCCCCTTGGAGAGCTCAGGGCAGGCGCTCCCGGCCGCGCGGCCGGTCCCAGGAGGGCTGCACCACGCAGCGGGCCCGGAGCCCGACGCACCTGGGCCCCCACTCCCGGGAGACCGAGCGCCGGGGGGCACAGCCGCCTCTCAAACTCCGAAGGCTTCCTCCGCCTCTCCTCGGAGGCTTGAGGGGCCAAGCGTGGGCGCCCTCCCCACGTGCCCAGAAAGGCTTTTCTTTCCCGCAAAGAGGGAGGAGACCTCTTCACCCCCGAAGGACCTCTAGAGGGACACGATGCCCATCACTCACCTGCAAGGTCTCCCATCATGCCCAGCGAGCCCTCCCGTCACCCCCAGCGAGCCCTCCCGTCATCCACCAGCGAGCCCTCCCATCACCCCCAGCGAGCCCTCCCATCACCCCCAGGGAGCCCTCCCATCATCCACCAGCGAGCCCTCCCATCACCCCCAGGGAGCCCTCCCATCACCCCCAGGGAGCCCTCCCATTACCCCCAGCGAGCCCTCCCATCATCCACCAGCGAGCCCTCCCATCATCCACCAGCGAGCCCTCCCGTCATCCACCAGCGGGCCCTTCCCATCACCCCTAGCGGGCCCTCCCATCATCCACCAGCGGGCCCTTCCCATCACCCCTAGCGGGCCCTCCCATCATCCACCAGCGAGCCCTCCCGTCATCCACCAGCGGGCCCTTCCCATCACCCCTAGCGGGCCCTCCCATCATCCACCAGCGGGCCCTTCCCATCACCCCTAGCGGGCCCTCCCATCATCCACCAGCGAGCCCTCCCGTCATCCACCAGCGGGCCCTTCCCATCACCCCTAGCGGGCCCTCCCATCATCCACCAGCGAGCCCTCCCGTCATCCACCAGCGGGCCCTTCCCATCACCCCTAGCGGGCCCTCCCATCATCCACCAGCGAGCCCTCCCGTCATCCACCAGCGGGCCCTTCCCATCACCCCTAGCGGGCCCTCCCATCATCCACCAGCGAGCCCTCCCGTCATCCACCAGCGGGCCCTTCCCATCACCCCTAGCGGGCCCTCCCATCATCCACCAGCAAGCCCTCCCATAATCCACCAGGGGAGCTCTCCCATCACGCCCAGCGGCCCTTCCCATCCGCCCCCAGGAGGGATTTTCCATCCGCCCCCGGTGCACGCCTGCGCAGAGGCAGCCCTCGGAGAAGGCGGGAGCGCCGAGGCGGTGGGGCGTCGGGTGAGTGCGGGCGGGGGGGGGGGGCCTACGGTTCCACCAGTTCGTGTCCCCGGAAAGGACTTATCGTCGCGCCTTCCCCGAGTGTGAGTGACGGAGACCCGCCGCCCTCCTACGAGAAGGCTGAGTGGAGGGAGCCCGGGCCGGGCTGGCCAGGCCGCTGAGGGCCCGCCTGCAGCTCGGGATGGCTGGGGGGGGGGGGGGCCTGCCCCACTGCACCCCTCCCTGACCGCCTGCCGCAGGGGGCTGGGGGTGGCAGTTGCCATGGCGACCAGCGGCGTCCGAGCCTGTCCCTGGGGAGCCCCGGAGAGGGAGAGGGCGCCCGGGCCTGATCTGCCTCGTTGGGGCGGGGCGACGGCTCGGCTCAGCAGCGGGTGAGGGACGCGAGCGCCGGCGCCGCCGCACGTGCAGGCGGCCGAGCAGGTGGACGTTTCGAAGCAGCGCCGCGGCCTCCGTGGGTGGAGCTGTGACGGCGGCGGGCGGGCTGGCCTCCGGGCGGGCTGGCCTCCGGGCGGCTTTCCTCCCCCGAATCCGCGGGCGCGCGTTTACGGTGGAGGGAGAGAGGCCGCCCCGCGGGGCTGCGGCGTGCGGACGGCGGTGGAGCCCTCGGCGGGGCCCGCTCCCCGGTGCACCTTCCGCCAGGCCTCGGGGGCGCTGTGGACTCAGGGATCCTCCGCCTCTTCAGTCGCCAGGTCTTCCTGAAGGCGCCCCGGCTGCAGACGTGCTTCGGCCAGGCGGCCGCTTGTGAGCGTCGGTGTGGTGAAGACTCGGGCTCGTGGGCGCCACGAACGCGGGCGGGCAGCCTGCGCGGGACCAGTGTGAAGCTGCGCCTCCCGCGCTCGAGGCGGCCAACACAGGAAGCCGCCGGCCGCGCACACGCCTGTTCTGCGGTGGACGGGAGGTGCACGGGGGGGGGGGGGGGCACGGGAGCTGGACAGGAGGTGGACGCGAGGTGCACGGCAGGTGCACGGAAGGTGGACAGGAGGTGGACACGAGGTGCATGCGAGGTGCACGCGAGGTGCACAGGTGGTGGACGCCAGGTGGATGGGAGGTGTACACCAGGTGCACGTGAGGTGGACGCGAGGTGCACAAGAGGTGGACGCAAGGTGCACGGGAGGTGGACGCGAGGTGCACGCGAGGTGCATGAGAGGTTGACGGGAGGTGCACGGGAGGTGGACGAGAGGTGGACGCCAGGTGCATGCGAGGTGCACGCGAGGTGGACGGGAGATTGATGTGAGGTGGACGGGAGGTATACGCAAGGTGGACGCGAGGTGGATGCGAGGTGGACATGAGGTACACGAGGTGCATGAGAGGTGGACGGGAAGTGGATGGGAGGGGCATGAGAGGTTGACAGGAGGTGCATCGGAGGTGGATGCGAGGTGGACGCAAAGTGCATGGGAGGTGGATGCGAGGTGCACGGGAGGTGGACGCGAGGTACATGCGACGTGCACGGGAGGTAGACGGGAGGTGGATGCGAGGTGTATGGCAGGTGGACACGAGGTGCACAGGAGGTGCATGGGAGGTGTACACCAGGTGCACGTGAGGTGGACGTGAGGTGCACAGGAGGTGGATGCGAGGTGCACGGGAGGTGGACGTGAGGTGGCCGCGAAGTGCATCGGAGGTGGACGCGAGGTGCATGGGAGGTGGATGCAAGGTACATGCGAGGTGCACAGGAGGTGGACGGGAGGTGGATGCGAGGTGCACGACAGGTGGACGTGAGGTGCATAGGAGGTGCACAGCAGGCGGACATGAGGTGCACGGGAGGTGGACGCGAGGTGCACGTGAGGTGGACACGAGGTGCATGCGAGGTGCACGTGAGGTGGAGGCGAGCTGCATGCGAGGTGCACGGGAGGACGCCACCAGTCCTCATCCACCCCGGACGTGAAACCGTCCTGTATATGGCACAACCAGCCAGGCAGGGAGGCCAGTGGCAGTCGGCCCCGCGGGGACTGGGTGCCTGGGAATCCGGTGGCTCCATTTGATGTTGGCCCACAGCCGGGCAGCTCAAGGGGAGAGCCTGCAGCCCCTCCCTGCACCGCACAGAGGAAGCGTCCAGTCAACAGACGCTGCTCACATTGCACCCCACGGATCACTTTGCCTCAGCACAGTGATTTTAGGCGACGCTTGGGAAAGACAAAAAAGTGGAGCGTGTCCATTTTTTAATTCCTTTTTCATCTGCTTTAGGGTCTTCTTTTCTTTATTCTTCTTAAGTCAGATTGGATTTTCTGGAGGTTCTGTGAATACACGGGTTAAGTAGTTGTCACCGCGTGCTGAACCCCTGGGTTGTGTACTAGGGACTCTGAGGAAATGAGAAAAATTTCAGACCCGTTTGGGACAAAGTCAGCATTAGTCCACACTATTAAAAAATGTACCTAGGGGATCCCTGGGTGGCTCAGCGGTTTAGTGCCTGCCTTTGGCCTAGGGCGCAATCCTGCAGTCCCGGGATCGAGTCCCACGTTGAGCTCCTGGCATGGAGCCTGCTTCTCCCTCCTCCTGTGTCTCTGCCTCTCTCTCTCTCTCTCTCTCTCTCTCTCTCTCTCTCTCTCTCTCTCTATCATAAATAAATAAATAAATCTTTAAAAAAAAAAAGGATCTAAATCCTGATCCCCTGTGGCTCTCTCTTGGTCCCTTACTCTAGATGGGATGTCGTTCTTCCCTACCAGTGGGGATGTGAGGCTGGATCTCCTGCTGGTACAGAAGACCTTGCAGGGTCGGTGGTGGTGGAGGGAGATGCCTCCGAAGCGGTACAAGGGCCTGCACCTTCCAGCGCCTGAGGACGCATCAGGTTCTCTGACGCAGCTGCAGGGCAGGAGCCTGCCAGCCGAGTGACATTTCCCAGGGTAAGGCTTGCCCTGTGCACCTTGCAGGAAGGTCGTGAGGATCAAATGAGTTCACGAGAATGAAATGCTCTGGAAAAGCCACATGCTGTAGAAATGGAACATGTACACTTACCTTGGGGTTTTAAATCCTTGACCTTCGTGTCCCCGGAAAGGACTTATCGTCGCGCCTTCCCCGAGTGTGAGTGACGGATCTCACACAAAATAGCGCTGGATCTGCACAGAATGCATGTTTCCCTGTGTCTGTGATGCAGCAGAGACCCACGATGAACACCCGTGAGCCCACTCCCCAAAACCAAGAAGCGAATGAAGGGATGACCAGCATCACTGGGCACACCTGAGTGCAAAGAGCTCTGTCCCCACCTCACATCCACTGTGCAGCACTCAGCCTCGTGGGGGTGGAGGGTTACTGGGCCAGCAGGAGAAGCAGGGAGACTAAATGTGTGCTTCCCGTGTTGCCCCCTAGGATGGCCAGCCCACGCCGCTCTCCAGCCGAGTGACTGATGCCCCCAATCCCTCGCCTGCTGTAAGTTGTTTTTCTTGTCTAATTCGATGGGCAAACAGCATCTCGTGGTGCCTTTACTTTGTATTTCCCGGATCGTTTGTGAGGATGAGCACTTTTCCCCACATCTTACTCTTCCCCTACGTTAACCGTATATAATTACTTAGATCATTTTTCCTTAGGACACCGTCCTAGCTCAGCGAATGCCGTTGTCTTTCTGAAATGCGACTCTCAGTTTCTCTACCTGGTGCACAGTTCTCCTTGCACACCTCACCCGATGTAACCCCCTAGGGGGACGCTTTCCTATGTGCTTCGAGCCCCTGGTACGTCCCCTTCTCTCTGCTTCTGCTGCACTCCTGGAGCACTTGTGACTTGTGCTTCCGTGTCCCCACGTGCCCCAGGGCCTTGGCCCCGCGGCCCAGCACAGAGCCTGACCCCAAGTTAAGGCTCAGGTTAGTAAACATTACTAAGTGCTTTTGGCAAAATTGGTAAAACGCAGTGAAGTATAAAGAAGAAGATGAAGAAGACCCATAACCTCATCTCCCGGGAGGGCTGCTCTTGGTGTTCAGACGTGAATCCTTCCAGGCCTATTTTTTTAAAAGATTTTTTATTTATTCATGAGAGACACAGGCAGAGGGAGAAGCAGGCTCCCTGCAGGGAGCGCGATGTGGGACTCGATCCCGGGACTCCAGGATTACACCCTAGGCTGAAGGCAGACACTCAACCACTGGGCCACCCGAGCGTCCCCCTTCCAGGTCTTCTAAATGCATACGTGCTTGTATTTAAATGGAATGGTTTCGTCTATCGCTTGCCATTAGGAGGTACTATCACACGGTGGACACGCCAGAACTTCTTCAGAAGTGTTCAAAAAAGGGGGGAGGGGTTAAATGATCGAACTGTATTTCATCTTGAGAATATGTCAGAACTATCTTGATTCAATCCAGTTTGATGAAAGAACAAATGGAAGTGTTTAATGCAGACTTGAAGGATGTAGTGAGTGTCATTTAAGGAGATTGTGCTCCTTTACGTTATTAAGAGGATACCGTTTCAGGGTCTTTTCTGGGTACGTCATTCACCCCTACTGTTTGATGGCCACAGAAGCACTTCCTCAGCTCTAGGTGCCTGCCGCTCCTCTCCTTATGGCTCTGGTAGCCCAGGTTGTGTGTGTCTGTCTGTCTCTCCTCCCCCGACCTGGTTTTTAATGACCGGCTGCTAGGGCAAGCCTCCAAGCAGTTGGGGACTAAATAGAGTAGTCGGGAGAGCTGCAGGAATCTTCCCTCCTCCACAAGGAACAGAGCCCGGAAGGTTTTAAGCGGGGCTGGTGGTTGAAGGCTTCCTAGGACTGGCGTCCACACCATCCAAACACTGAAACTTGGCACTCAGAACCAGGCTGGCACCCACTTTGGGCCACAATGGGCCCAGGGCTGCCACCTCCGGGCATGGCGACCACCCATGAGCTCACTGCGATTTGTTTCTGGCACTGGGTGCAGAGTGTCGGTGTAGGGACCCTAAAAGGTTCCCCACTGAAGAAGAATAGAAAGGTAAAAATCCACATTTACTGAGCAAGGTCAGTTAGGTGAAGATAGCTCCATCTCACCAGTGCGTTGCTTTGACTAGTTCCTTAGTACGTTTGAAGTATTGTTTGATTCTCAGAAGTTACAATTCCCCCACAATATATGATTCTTTTTCTAAAAGAGTTTTTACATTGTTTAAGTTGAAACTAGAGAACTTGTAACATGTTTAAGGCTTTTGGGGGGGACTTTTGTGGCTGGAAGCTCTCTGTGGTTTCGTACCAACTAGATGGACAGTGAGCTCCCTGAGGATGGCACCCGGCCGGGTTCTCTTGGTAACACGGTCGGTGTCTTATGGAACCGAGTGCTCAGCGACACTATGTTAGAGGAGACGCTGAGGCATAAAGAGTTTCAGGAACATTCCAGGGTGACATACTGAGAAAGTGCTGCAAGGACCTCAGGCAGCACCCTTGCAGGGAGACTGTGGGCACAGGCAGCCAAGCCACTCGGGTCCCCGCCCCCGACCTGGTAGCGCCTGTCCCCTCGCAGACGCTCCTGAGTTTGCCAGCAGGAGGGGGGCAGTGATGTGATCCATAGGAACTTTGTAGGCACATTTGGGTTTAAAACCTGTTAGCTTTATGCCACGTAACCAAACCTTAACGGGATTTATATTAAGGGTAGAGGGCGGGAAATCAAACTCCATTTTTATTTTTTTAAAGGTGTTTTATTTTTTAAAACATTTTATTTATTTATGAAAGACATGGAGAGAGAGGCAGAGACACAGGCAGAGGGAGAAGCAGGCTCCATGCAGAAAGCCTGATGTGGGACTCGATCCCAGGACCCCAGGGTCACGACCTGAGCTGAAGGCAGATGCCCAGCCACTGAGCCACCCAGGCGTCCCTCAAGTTCTCTTTTTAGGAGAAAATGACAGACCAACCACCTACGCTGCAGAAAGGAACTCTGTAGTTCCCTTTCACCCTGGTGCCCAGGGCTTGACCACAAGTCATTACACATTCACGTCCACCTGCTGTGCCTTCCTTGGAGCAGCCACCGCACACCTGGGACCAGGGACTCAGCAGCCAGGGTTTATCAGGTGGCTCCTGTGTGCCAGGCTCGATTCTAGGTGACAAGCGTTCACCCCATGGACAAACAGGTAAAAAAATCTCTGCCCTCGCAGAGCCCCCATCCCAGCACGTCCCGAATGATGCTTAATGCTCTTATGCTTTCTAAGCTGCGGCATTTCCAGGCTCTGAAGTCCAGACTCGCCGAGCTCCTTCCAGGGAGGCCCTCCCGGGTGTCTATTCCTCTCCCGGATGCACCTGGCCTCGCCTCCTGGTGCCCTGCAGACACCGGGCTCTCGGACACAAGGTCCTTGCTTTAAACCTTACTTCTCGTTGCAATCCCAGCTCCAAGCACGGGGCTTCTTTTGCACACAGGAGGTTCTTTCTCATGAACAACCGAACCTTCCAGAAGGTGTCTGAGTTGCCCCTTTCTCAACACGAGGGGGAAGGAGTGACTCCTCCATGCAAATCTGGGTGCAGGGGTGGGGGGCAAAACCTGACCCTTCAGGTTGGGGTCACCCACCTTTGTCCTCTATCGGTGTCACTCGGGCCACAGACACACCCACTCCGTCGCACACACAGATGGGCACTGATAGAAATTAATGATCTCATTACCCTCCTCCTGACGGCCAGCAGCACCTGCTGCCCTCCAGGCTGTGTTCCCTGCAGATTCCCTTAAACCTCTTCATTTTTCTCAAACACCAGAGGTTGGTCCCTCTTCACTTTGAGCAGCTGACCTTACCTTCTGCGCCAAAGGAACGTAGATAAGAACCCTCAGCTCATGCCCACTCACCTACAGAATGACCTGTGTCTACGTCTGTCCTTTTCATTGTCCCTTCTCCATCCCGGGGCTCATTTCTCTGGTGTGGCCTTCTTGTCTTTCTGCCTCTGGAGGGACGTGTGTCCTTCGAGCTGACAGCCCTCTTTCCCGTGCACACCGACCTGGTCCTCTCTCTGGCGCCTCCCCAGAGAGATGCCTGGTTCCAGGTCTGGGGCACATGTGTGAGACGAGCTCAGAACATCCTGTCTCACTGGAAAGCGAGGATGTTAATAAAGCACCAGGTGGAGGCAGAAGGTCTCAGGAACCAATTAGAGGAGGCTCCAGGGTGGTGCGGTTGGTTGAGCGTCTGACTCTTGGTGTCAGATCAGGATCTCAGGGTCGGGAGACGAGCCCCGCTTCAGACTCTGTGCTCAGCGCAGAGTCTGTTTAGGCTTCTGTCTCCCGCTGCCCCTGCCCCCTGCTCTCTCTTTCCCTCAAATAAATAAATCTCTAAAAAGAAAAGAAAAAGAGGCTCTTACCTGCCAGATGGGCAAGTGACATTAGTGCATATAACAAAAAAGGCAAAACAACATGAAAGGAAACTGATAACTTTTGAAAAATGCTAAAAAATCAAGATATTATTTTAGCAAGTGGCAGATGAAGGAATCCCGCCTTCATCCTGCCTTCCCTGCCTGCACCGCACCTCACAGGCAGCTAATTAGTTAGCTAAGTAATTGGTAAGAGGTTTGTCTCTGTGGGGGTGTGCTACGAATAAATAAGGAGAACTCGCGGAATTAGGGCAGCACTTCTGTGACATCGCTTCACAACTTCTGGGATTTTAACTTCCAGTGAGGAATGGACTTCGGCACGAGACCTCTCCATCGCCCCTGCCGTGTCCTCGCTGCCCAAATCTAACCGCGCCTCGAGATCTCACGGCCGAGTTCAGGAAGGGCGGGGTGGGGTGGGGGGAGGAACATGCTAGATCCCATCGGGAAGACGGAGCCAGCAACGCACAGAGTGTGGGAAACCGCAGGACAAATGGCCCGGCCTCTGCAACCACGGGAACAAAGTGGCAGGGGCAGAGAGGCGCAGGGCAGGTGTCCAGATGGGGAGAGCTGGGGGACACATCAGGGCAATACGTGTGCGATCTGCTTGGATCCCCATTTAGAAACAAACCGTATAGAGGGCAAGAACATTCGTAGGACAGTCGGGGAGGCCGAGAGCAGAGGCTGGGTATTTGATGCTCTTCCGGGATTATTCGTGTTGGGGCGAGCCGTGATGATTGGGTTGTGGTGATGTTTAAAACCACGTCTTTTAGAGATACATTCCGAAAATTTACAGACAAAATAACGTTCGCGATTCCTGGGGCAGGAAGGGGGTCGAACGGAGGAACCGTGCTTGGCCACATACTGGTAGTTGACGAGATTGAGTGACAGGTACCTGGGGCTCCGTCCTAGTGTTCTCTCAACTTCTGCACCTGCTTGAAAATGCCCAGACGTTTAAGGCCTGCTTCCTGCTCCCCAGCTTTATGCCCCCCTTCTGCCCTCCTCAGGCTCGGCCAACCTTCCTGAAAGGCTCGTCTGCTCATGCTGCCTCCTCTTCCTCACTCCCTACTCAGTCCTCCCCCACAGCGGCCTGCCCACCCCCGTGGAAGCTTCAGTCCCCCCTTTCTAGGCAAAGCCTGTGAACCCTGACTGCTGTGCAGCCTGACTCTGCAGCCCCCTCCATCCTCTCCCGGAAACCACCCTCCTTGGGCCCTTGGACATGGCCCTGTTGTGGCCTCTCCCACTACTCTGTCCGTGGCTTCCAGCCTCTCCTCCCTCTGCCCGGCCCCTAAGTGTGGGCACCCCTGGCTTCAGTGTCTGCCTCCTGCCTGGGCCAGCTTCTCCCTGCGTCCATGGCTGTCCATACCCTGCTGCCTCCCTCATCAGCCTGGGTTTCTTCCAGAAACTCTAAACCACACCTCCAGCTCCAGTCAGCATCTCCACTGGGAGGTCCCCTGGGAACAAATGCTCCAAAGCGCAAATAAATTCCTCTCCCACCTGCCCCCCCAAGTCTGTATGTTCTGTGTCCCTCTCCATGGAGACTATTAATTCCGTACCTGCCCAAGCCTGACACCTGAGGGCCAGCCCTGGCTCCTTTGTCTCCTTGCCCCCTTGCTCTGGCCTCCTAGACCTTTCTCCAGCCCGTGCTCTCCGGCAACCATATCCCCGTGGGCCTGGGTAGACACTGCTTCCTAGACCAGCCTCCTGCCTTGCTTCCTGGGCTCTCGTGCGTGCTTGCTTCCCTCTGCAGGGACCGCGTCCCTTCTCTTGGCCAACCCCTTGTGTGCTCCTGAGATGTCCCCTCCTGTGATCAGCTGGTCTAGATGAGGTGACCCTCCCTGCGGGGCCAGCGCCTGAGAGCAGCCACATCCCTACCCAGGGCCCCTCCTGTCCAGCCGCAGCCTCAGCTCCTGTGACCCTCCCGACACCCTGCACAGGCCGGTTCCACACCGCCTCCGCCCCACAAATTCTTGTCCTGCTCAGTACCTCAGAACGTGACCTTATTTGGAAATAGGGTGGCCGCAGATGTAATCAAGCCATGAAGCCGAGGTCCTGTTGGAGCAGGGTGTGCCCCAATCCAATGTGACAGGTGTCCCGGTAGGAGGGGAGACACAGACATGCGGAGACCCAGGGTGATGATACAGGTAGACGGGAGCCGTGCGTCTACAAGCCAGGGAACACCAAGGATTGCCAGCAACACCGGAAGTTGCCCAGTTTGAGGGGCTTTGTCACGGCTGCAGCAAGACGTGAATGTGAGCCCCTTCCTCCCGCTCACGTGCATCTCATCTTGAGGGGACCGGCCTATTCCTGCCACGTCTTTTGCTCCGTTGAGGCTTCTTGCTGACTCAGGCCTCCTGTGCTTGGCACGGGGCAGGCCCCGTCGGCAGGCGGTAAACACCTGTTGGCTAAAAACGAACGTGCCTCTGACTTGGTCTGTTCCCTTTACTGAAGTTACATCAGAACAAATTCAGAGCAAGCACAGAAGCTCCGGGTTAGGGTTAGAGCAGAGGCCCCACCAAGCCGGGAGCATTCGGCTGACAGCCCCCGCTGGGCCCCCGTGGGTGTTCATCCACCTGGAACCCTGGGCTGGGTCTGTGGCAGCCGGAGGGCACGCCACTTCTGGCCTTGCACACCTCGTCATGATTCTGAAACGCTGGATTTAAAAAGTTCCACTGGATTGGAAGTCATTCTACCCTCACAAGAAACTTCCGTATTATGTGGTAATGAAAGAAAAGGAAGAGCTGTTAGATTCTTCATAATTTCTACTATTATACAACTTATGATTGTAAAAAAAAAAATGGCTCTAATGTTACCCAGGGCACCTGGGTGGCTCTGTCGGTGGAGCGTCCAACTCTTGATTTCTCAGGTCGTCATCTCGGGGTCATGATCTCAGGGTCGTGAGATCAAGCACCACTTTGGATTCCTGAGTTCAGCAGGGAATCTGCTTCCGTTTCTTCTCTCCTCCTCTCTCTGCCGCTCCCTGCACTGTCTCTCTCTTTCTCTCAAATAAATTAATAATATCTTAAGACATTTCTTTAAAAGTTATCAGTGGCCCAGAGCAAGCGTCTCAGTGGTGACATCTGAGCTGTCCCCTCTGTCCTGAGCCTCCCTGCCCCTGCCTTAATCACCAAACCTGGTATGTTCATCGAAGCAACCGCAGGTTCTCATTTCAAATGTGAACTGTTTTATTTGGAAATTTTTTAAAAATTGCAGTATTTGCTCTACTTTTTTTAGGGGTTGTTTTTTTTTTAAAGATTGAATTTATTTATTTGACAGAGAGAGTGCACCAGCAAGGGGAGAGGGAGAGGGAGAAGCAAGCTCCCTGCTGAGCAGGGAGCCCAGTGCAGGACTTGATCCCAGGACCCCAGGATCATGACCTGAGCCAAAAGGCAGACACTTCACTGACTGAGCCAGCCAGTCACCTTAGGTAAACGCCTTAGGTGTCTCTTATCATTATATAGAAGCTTAATACTTTACGAACGATTCATATTTTAAGCCTCTTAAAATTAAAAGACTAATATTTTCAACAAATATCATACAGGCCCCCCAGCCCCCTCTGGTTGTCCACAGTGTGCCATACAAACACCATTTCCTCTGAGGCAGCTCATGTACAGGGGCCGCTGCCTTCTGAGTCAGGGCAAGACCCTGAGTATCTCTCCAGCTAGATTCAGAAATAACTAGTACCGAGTCACTGTGACAAGTCAGGATAAACTGGTTTCCGCGGCACCCAGGAAACGCAGTACGGGCTGCCTGAGAGGACAGAGATATTTGAGCCCAGGAGGAAAGGCTGAGGTGGGGCAGGCAGGGCAGAAACGTCAGTGTGTGCGTAAACACGCCTCCTGGAAGCCACAGAGCTGCCCTGACGCTTGGGCAGGAAGCCGCAGGAGTGGGGTCAGGCCTTGTCCAGCTACCAAGGGACCAGGTCTTGTTCCTGTGGGCCAGGGGCCAGGGGAAGGGTTTCCATCAGGAAGGACAGGGTCCCAGCTGCTTCAGGAGGGCAGTGAGGCAGCTGTGGAGAGGGTGCCTGAGGGAGAGCTTGGAGGCGGGGTGGGGGGCTGGTGCACACTTTCCGTGAGAGGCCGGGAGCCCTGGTAGAACCCGTGGGAGAACCAGAGCAGGGGTGGCTGGGGGAGAGATGGGAGCCAGACTGGGCTGCTCTGGGGATCACCAAGGACGGAGACTCAGGAAAGGAAGGAACTGGCCCACAGAGACCCAGCCAAAGTGAGAGAGAAGTTGAGAGGCCTGGGGCCGTCTCACTTGGCGGAAGAGGGGGCCCAGCTGGTGTCCTGTGGCTGAACCTTGGGGCCACCTGAGGCTGTCAGGTTTCCTTTCTGCATCGAGAGCGCTTCTCAAAAGCCAATGGGGGTGTTCGCATGGCTGTCAGTTAAGTGTCTAACTCTTGATTTTGGCTCATGGTCTCAGTCTCAGGGTTGTGGTAGGGAGCACCGCACAGCATCTGGCTCCCAGTCAGTGGAAGAGTCTGCTTAGAATTCTCTCCCTCCCTCTGCCCACCCTGTCTCCCCTTCCCCCCACCCCTCCACCCCCACGCACTCTCAAAAAAAACAGTAAAAAAAAACAAAGAGAAGTGGTGCATTCTACACAAGTGAGTGAACAGAAAAGGATAGCAGAGCGTTCTAGAAACAGAACAGGGCTCCAGGGGAAACTGTGAGGCCTGGCAGGGGAGGAGGAAACCTCCTGGCTCAAGGGAGATGTGGGGCGGAGCAGGTCGCTGTGCCCAGACCCACTGTCCCTGCAGACCTCTGGGCACTTAGCATGGGGCCTTGGATTGCTTTTAGCCATAAGCATTGTGTTAACCAGGGGCAGCGCCTTCCTGGAATTTCATCTGCAAAACGTGTTTTCTGCTTCACTTTGCTCTTCCTGGGAGGTGCTCTTCTGGGAGCTGGTAGGGCGCTCTGGGGGTGCCTGGAGGAATATAATCGGGCCCTTGGTCAGTTGTGGGCCGGAGGTGAGAGCGGGGTAGGGAACAACTGTTCTGGGTGGAATGGAAGGGTCCGTGAGGGCACCTGCGAGGTGCCAGGGGCGCCGGTGACCAGAGTCCGGCTCCTCCAGCCCAAGCGTCTGAGCTGAGCTGCGTGTCCTGCGCACACAGGCGTGACTGAGAGGCTCAGCACGGCGACCGCGGGGGCCCCTTTCACTTCCTCCAGTTTCATGCTTCGGACCCTTGAGGAGGGGCAGCGGCATGAAGGCCGGTAGTCCGGGGAGCCCTCTGCAGCGCGGCCTCCGGGTGGGGGGGGGGGCCTTGGGGAGACCACCCTGGGGCCAAGGGCGCCGGCAGGTGCAAGGACGCGGGGGCGGGGCGGCCGCCCTGCTCCCCAGCGGGGTCGCCCCGGGGCGCGGCGGCGGCGGCGGCGGCGGGCGGCGCCTTGGGGACCCGGGCGCGCCCCGAGGGGGGGGCGGGGCGGGGCGGCTGGGGGGCGGGGGAGGGGAGGGGAGGGGAGGGCCGCCCGGCGCCCCGCGGGCCGCACAGTGAAAGGGGCGGCCGGGCCGGCGGGGCCTCCGCGCGCCGCCCCAGGAAGTCGCGAGCAGGAAGCGCCCGCGGCGGGTCGGGCGGCAGGTGAGGCGCGGGCGGGGAGGGCGGGGAGGGCGGCGCGGGGCCGAGCGGGGCCGAGCGCACCCCTGCGCCCCCCAGCCCCCTGCGCCGCCGGCCTCGGGCTCCGCGGGCTCCGCGCGCACCTGCCGCGGCGGGGCCGGTCCCTGCGCTCCGGCCGCCCCGCCCGCCGGCCTTTGTGCTGGGCCTGCGCCTCGGCCCGGCCGGCTCGCCTCCCTCCGCGGCTCCGGGGCCCGGCGGCGCGGGATCCGGGATCCGGGATCCGGGCGAGCCGAGCGGTCCTGCGGGCCCCTCCCCGCCGGGCTGGGCCGCGGGGGCCGCCGCCGGGACGTGGGCGTGCCGCCGGGGAGGAGCTGCCGGCCGAGCCGCGGCCCGGCCCGGGACAGCCGCGCAGCGCCGCCGCCGCCTCCGAGCCGCCGGGCCCGGCACCCCGCGGACCCTCCGGTTAGCGTCTGAACGCGGCTCGGCGAGGCCGGAGTCCGCAGCCGCAGGTTTGCGCGTGTGGCGGCGGGAGGAATCCCGGGGCTGCCCTCCCGTCTCCGGGCTGGGGGCCGCCGCGGCGGGGACGTGCGCCCACCCGGCCCCGCAAATCGTGGGAAGCTGCCTGAGTTGCTGACCCGTTGGGTTTTGCCCCGGCTCCTTCCTGGGCCACGACCCCGGCCTTGGCTCTCACCCTGCGCCCGGCCGCCTCTGCAGCTTGTTTCGAGCGTCGCCTTTGACCTCCGGCTCGTTGGTGGGGAAGGTGCGGGTCGGGAGGGACGGGTCTTTGGTGTCTAAACCACAGCAAGAGGTAGTGGCCCCGTCCTTGATCTTTATTGTGAAATAGAGCCTTGAAAGGGCAAACCTTAGAAAGTATTTTCTCTGGAAAGGAAGCTGTATTCATTCCCCCCCCCTTCTCTCTCTTTCCAGAAAAAAAAAAAAAACTTTGGGGGAGGGGACATGCACCTCCCTCCCCATCTTTGCCTTAGAATAAGATCCGCTTTGAAAACTTTGTCTTTAAGCAGATTATTTAAAGTCTGCACAGGGCTGCTTAGATGATTTACAGCAGCGCTCCGTTCTGGAAAGGCCCTTACTTGTTCCATTACTTTCTTTCGGGCTTTGTCTAGTCTGGGAGAGCACTCAAAGTTGCTCGGGCGGCCGGGTCACCCGCGGACCCCCGAGGGTGCGGCTCGGCCATGCGTGTTTCCCTCCGGTCATTCCTTTCTAGTTGCCTGGTTTGGGCTCCTTCAGAAGATGGGTATACGTGCCAGTTAACAGATTTTGACAGAGCTGTCTGGGAGGGTTCTGAGGTCATCGTCCTTAATGGCAGAGTGACGCCGGGGGTCTGACTTCTCCCCTGGAGTGAGTTCCAGGGGCGCCTATAAAGAGCAACTGGCGGAAAGAATGTGTCTTCTTTCTATGGAATTGGGCTTTGTGCCAAACACAGGTGTCCAGCTAGTGCCCTGCCTCCTTCTCCAGTGCTCTTCGGGAGGGGACAGACCAGGCCAGAGGAAAAGAGGTGGGAAGGAGGATGGGGTTGAGAGAAGGTGGACCCGAACCCCCTGGGCGAGCCACGTTGGGAGGGAGCACCATGCCTCACGGGGGACCTCAGAGGGCCCCCTGGGCTCTGAGGAAGGAGCCTCATTAAATTGAGCTCTTAACATCACACATGTAAAATTTCTGCTTTTCCACAGATGAACTGCACTTACCATGAGAAGTATAGCACTTGCTTTCACCTATTTTACAGGGAAAGAACCTGCATTTGTTTAGAAAAAAATTCAGGTTTTCTTCCTCTGCTGATTTCCTGTGCCTTCTGGATTTTATTTTAAATTACAGGTTTTATCAGAATTGAGATTTATTGACTGATTGATTCAGATGGCAATAGAATACTCCTCCACACGCCAGGCCTAGATAAGCAGTGTTTGGACAAAGGGAGAAAGTGGACTCTGACCATCCATTTTCAGACATTATAAAACTTAAATCAGATCCTTTACTCTGAAGTCAATGTCACAAAATTTGTTTCTCAAAGCATATTGAGGCCCATTCATTTTGAACAGAATTTTAGTAAAATAGTTTTTAAAGCTAGGTTTTGAACAAAAACATTTTTTTTTTTGAAGCATTCGTGGAGATCGGTTTAACACATCTCTTGAGCACTTGCTGGGCATTAAGTTTGAACCTAAGTCATGGGAATGGGGCAGCCGCTTGTAGTTGTGGCTCCTTCTTATGGAGCCTTTTACTGAGCCTCTTCCACACACCAGGCCTGGTGCTAAGGGCTTTCCTGGGATGAGCTCCTTTCCTCTTCATAAGAACCCTAAAACATAGGTGCTATCATCCCTATTTTTTAGCCCTGCAGGGGAGCAGACAGTTGGTGGTGAACCTGGGATCACACAGCCCGAGGTCAGCTGCGGTGGGTCCTGGGTGAAGGGGGCCGGCAGCAGGCTGGCGGGCTGGAGGAAGCAAAGGTGTAGTTCTGGCTGGAGCAGGCACAGCTTCTCCCTTGCCCCCTGAGAGAGATGGAGGGGTCAGGGCCGGGGTCCTGGGATTTAAACACAGCAAGGATTTTTAATTTTTGACTAAAAGCGTGCAGGGAGACCCTTGAAGAAGGTGCAGCGTGTGAAGGGGGAAGGCTGGACTGAAGCGGGTGGGGGTCCCGGGCTCGAAAGAATTTAGCTGGAGCCTTCCCACTAAACTGTTTGCTTTGCTTGCCCGTAACCACAAGGAAGTTGTTTGAAGACGTTAAATAAATTTCAGCTGCTTAAAACTGAGATTAACGTTTACTCAAAAGTAGCTTTCTTTTTTTTTTTTTAAGATTTTATTTATTTATTAATGAGAGACACACACAGAGAGAGAGAGGCAGAGACACAGGCAGGAGAAGCAGGCTCCACACAAGGAGCCCAATGTGGGACTCGATCCCAGGTCTCCAGGACCACACCCTGGGCTGAGGGCCGCACGGAACCACTGAGCCACGTAGGCTGCCCAAAAGTAGCTTTCTTTTATAACAGTGAATTTTCAGTAAGTGTTAAGACACAACAAGCCATGCCCCCGCACGCACCAGGTCCCGTGTTACCTAACACATCGGTCCAAAAGAGTCCTTGTTGCCAAGCATAGAGGATAGACTGACAACACGCCACGAGGTTGGCTTTGGGACAGGACAGGCCTACCTAGTGTGCTGGGCATCCTTGACGATCTCAGACCTCCCATTCCTTCCTGTCTTGCTCTGCCTTCAGGCCTAACTTCGGAATGGGGTCATTTTCCATGGCCTCTGAGGTGGGCACAGGAGAGGAGACATGGAGAGGCAGACACACAGGCTCCTTCCCATCACATTAGATGCATTTCCATTTGGTTCCAAGACCACAATTAAATGATTGGTTTAATGACCTGCCACCTCATCCAGATGTGTGTGCTTCTCTGCTCGTGCAGCTCGAGGTGGCCCGGTTGACAGTGGGTAGAATCAAGCAAGTGCAGTTCCCTGGACACACTCTGGTAACTGAGCACAGGACATGACCACTGAGCACATACTGGCTTCACGTGAATACTGACGTTGGCTCCATAGAGTATTGCGGTCAAGAGCAAATGTGTTGGTCTGTAGATGCCTCCCAGGTGGGGGTGGACCCTGGGTCTGTATATCCGTCATCAGAACTCCACGTGGAAGTCATTTCTGTGATCTTTGAACAAGCTTCCCGAGGGTAGATGCTCTGCTTCTACTTCGTAGCTCTCGTGCTGGGAATTCGGGTCGTGCTGGAAGTCCAGCTTTGGTCGGGGCTGGCTGACACCTGCACAGGATGTCACTCGAACCGCGCCCTTGTGGGAACACCTGACCTCTCACCTCTCCTTCTCCTCATAGAGAGCCGAGCCTCTGCCGGAAGGAAGAGGGCAAGCGAGACCCAGCAGGACACCTCAACGCACTTTGTGGTTCGTGTGAGCTGCAGGGGCCAGAGAGAAATACTTGGAGAGCCAGGGTGATAACCTGTCCATGAAGCGTCCTCTCTTCTGACCAGAGCTCCGCGGTCAGTGTGGTGTAAATGGCTCCACTCCCCGCCGGCATTCGCTTCATCATCTCGTTCTCCCGGGATCAGTGGTGAGTGCTGGCGCACTGGTCCTTTGGCCTAGTGCTGTGCGTAGATGTGGGCCATCAGCATACAGCGCGTGTGCATGTCTGGCCTCCCCGTGTGACCGTCGAATGGCTTATCGGTGGTGGAAACTGATGGGAACGTTGCTAAGTTGTCTTCCTCTTTGGTTCTGGCAGTGACAGATAGTGTTTGGACTTCTTCCTGGTCTCTGGTAGTTTCCGTAATCATCACGGTCTCTACAGAAAAAAGGACCACTGGCTACCGGCACGATCCTAAAATGGCTGTGGAGGAAATAAATATGTGAGCACTGAGCCCAGCAAGTGGCTTAGCTGGGGCGGAATGTGCTGAGACAAAATGAAATCTAAACAGGTTAGCGGCAGACCAGAACACAAGCTCTCCTTGCGTGCTCTCACAGCCCTTCTCATAGCAGGTTCTGGAGTCCCACACTCCTTCGAGGAAGAAGAGGGCAAGTGCAGTCTAGAGCCAGGCTCTCCATCCTCTCGCCCCACCCCCCAAAGGGTGCTCTTCCCTGCTGGTCTCTACTGGGAAGGAACAAGTTTTCCTCTACCCTCTTAGGTGCTTTCCTTGGGGGCATGCAAATTAAACTAGAAAAGACAGATGTGGTCATGTGTGTACTGGAGGTCGCGAAGAACATGACTCAGAGGGCTTCTATGCCGTCTTAAAAAGAGAAGAGGAGGTGGAGAAGGGCGTGTATGGGAAAACAAATGACTTTTGGGAAGGTTAAATGGGCCCTTTGGGGACTGGATGGGAGATCTGATAGTGCTATGGCAGCATCTGGTTGGGGGTGCGGTGGATACTTCTCATGTCCAGTAAGAAGAGACACCTCCCCCGGTTGCTCCCAGGGAGAGTTTTATGGCACTTGAGCTCTAGGTGGCTGTGCTTTTAGGCAGGTGAGAAATTTCTGGAATTCAAATAGTTTCAAAATAATTCCAACTATTCAAAATAGTTGAACTATTCAAAATCGTTTCTCTGCCATAGTGGAGTCTTCTGGACCCCTTCATCTCTGCCATGACAGCCCACTGTGGCTGTCACACCGTTTCCTGCTTCTCAGGCCCCTGCTGGTTGGTGGGCACCCCCAGGGCCCCAGATGTCACCCCAGACCTCTGCCTCCCTTCCAGAGCCGTTCTCTTGTCACTTCATTTCATGTCTACCAGTAACCCGGCCACAAGCTCTAGACACTTACTTTCACCCAGTGGGTGCTTACCTTCACTTTCCTTGTCTGTTTTGTAACTGTTTTGTTACAGTTTTCAAACTAATAGAAAATTGTAAGACTATCACAAAGACCAGAGATATTGTGTGTCACACATTTCTTTTTTTTTTTTTTTTTTTTTTTAGATTGAGGCACTGGTTAAGCAGGGCATCTCACACTTCATATACATGTGCATCACCTGAGAACTTGTTAAAGTGCAAATGGTTAGTCAGGAGGTCTGGGGTGGGGCCTGAGAGTCTGCATTTCCCAGGGGATGCGGCGCCCTGAGTCCATAGACGGCACTTTGGGTAGCAAGATATACAGTATCTGTTCCATCTCTGCCTCAGACTTGCTCTTTGACCTTTACTTTCTAGATCCCTGCTTCCTTCGCTGTAAGGCAAGAGGGATGGCTTTAATGTTCCTTCCAAGGGCTTCACGTTTTTCTCCCAGGCGTTGCCCTTCCTAACAACACCTTGATTTCCTTTGGGGACCTGACTTCCCTCCTTCGTGTGCAGTTGTGGGATTGAGGCAGGCTGGCTGGGTCCCGGGAGCCGGGGGTGGGGGACCCCCGCAGGACCAGCCAGGAAGGCCCTCGGCTTCATGCAAGATAGAAATCAAACACGAGCCACCGAGAGGAAGGAAGGACAGAGTTTATTAAAGACACAGAGAGTGTGGATACAGGCCGGGCATTGGGGAGAGTCAGAAAGGAAAGAAGAGTGAGTCTTGCATTTGCTCGGGGCCTGGGGTTTTTATTGATGGTCTGTGCCTGTGTCTTATCAGCAATCCCGGAACAGAGACACGTGCTTAGCTGTCCCCTGTAAGTCACTTATGCCCTGGATCCAGGAGTCTTGGTGACTCAGTGGTCTTGGGAAAGTTCATGACGACTCCACCCGGTCACTCCTCAGATGTTATCTATTGTGCTGGGAGACTCCAAAGAAATCATTAACTCCTTGAGTTTTACGAGGAGGACATCTGTTATCTGTTCTGTAACAGCTGTGTAAGGTAGGGTGTGGGTCCTAGCAAAAATAGAAGCAGGAAAAAGGGAGGGAAAGCAGGTTTTTTTATGGGGTCCCTTTAGTTTTCCTGCCTCAGTAGGTGGGTAAGTCTCAGGACTTTCGGGTCCAGTGTGGCACCCGACAGAGGGCCTGAGGCTCTGCTCCCACGGCCTTTCTCGTACAGCCCATGTCCCCCAGGAGGCAGGCTGGGATGGCCAGGGTGGCCACTGGTCTCTGTCCTGGGATGCTGAGTCTTGGGTGGAGTAAGCCTGGGTCGAGGGTCTGTTGGATGCAGCTAGTCCAGCTGGGGCCAGGGCTCAGCCAGCAGACACACCTTCACTTTCTGCCTCATTTGCTTCTCCCTCCACCCCGTGTGTGTATATATATGTGTGTGTGTGCATGTGTGTGTGTGTATGTAGAGATACGTATACACACACACACATTTTTTTCCTGAATCGTTTGAGAATGACTTGGAGGCATTATGCCCTTTTATTTCTAAATATATTGGTGTGGATTTGCTATGAATAAGGTGCTGTCCTGTAACTGTGCATGAAGGTCAGAATCCGGAAACTTAGCATGGATGTGATACCGGGATCTAATCCACAGTCCACATCCAGAAGTCCTAGCAGATGTGCCCTGATGCCTTGTGCAGCCTCCCCTGGTCCAGGACCCCACCCACAATCACATGTTGTGTCCAAGTTGTCCTGTGGGTTTGGTCTCCTTTAATCTGAAGCTCTCTTGGCCTTTCTTTGTCTCTCATGACCTTGACACTTTTTTAAAGATTTTATTTATTTATTCATGAGAGAGACAGAGACAGAGAGACACAGACAGAGACACAGGCGGAGGGAGAAGCAGGCTCCATGTAGGGAGCTGGACGTGGGACTCGATCCCGGGTCTCCAGGATCACACCCTGGGCTGAAGGCGGCGCTAAACCGCTGAGCCACCCGGGCTGCCCATGACCTTGACATTTTTGAAGAGTACAAACCATTTATTTTGTAGACTGCCCCTTGTTTTGGACTTCTAGTATTTCCTCATGATTAGATTCAGCTCACGCTTTTCTGTCGGGAACACCACAAACGGGGGATAACTTCTCACTGCTGGTGAAGGAGCTACGAGTGTGGGTGCAGGAGGGGCTGAATGCACCAGGTGCTGTTGGCTTGGAAATAACGTTATCAGGGAGAGCTGGAGAGAAGGGCAGAGAAATAGATACCTGTGGTTGCGTGTGTGAGTGGCGTGTGTTGTGGTTGCATGTGTGTCTGGTGTGCTTGTGTGTGTGTTGTGTTTGGGGTGTGTGTGGTGTGTTTGCTGTGTACGTGTGTGTCGTGTGCTGTCTGTGTGGGGATTGTGTGGGTTGTGTGTGAGTCACAGGCCCTACCTCTGCCTGCTAAGAGGCCCATGGTGTTCCCGCAGTACCTTGGCAGCGGTGAGCACAACGGGTGCCGGATCTTGGTCTCTATGTGCCATCTCCCACGCAGGGAGCCAGGTGTCCTTGGACACTGAGCCGAAGTCAGGGCTGGGCCATCAGGCAAAGTAGGATGAGTCGGGAATATTTTGTACCAGAAAATAAGGAGATCCTAGAACATGAAGGGCTCTCGCTGGCTAAATCTGGAGTGATTTGAGATTTAAAATAAATGATACTGGTGACAGATTAGCCTGTTGAGTAAAATAAGAACCCCATGAGCTGGCACTGCTGTAAATAAGTGCATGCACGAGTGGGAGAGAGGAAGCGCCCCGCCAGAGGATGCCAGCTGCTAAATAGAGCTGCAGGGCCGGCATTGGGCCACCGTTCCATGACCCTCAGGATCGCAGCTTCCCATCAGTCTCCAGTGGACACACTCTGTGGGGGAGTCTGGAAGGACAGGGTAGCCACGTCAGCTCCAAGTATGTCCCCACAGACTCCCTGTTAATCACGTAGAGGGGAAAAAGTGTCGCTTCCCTGAGGGACAGACAGGGGCAGATAGCCCCTTACCAGGTGGTCAGTGCCAGTGGCACCGACATCGTGTCTCTGCTTTAGGATGCTCCAGAAAGGACTCACATCATAGCTGTATGTGGTTTCATTGTTCCCCAATTAAGGACATCTTTGGACTAATTTTTATGCAGGATCCTACTGCTCAGGTACTCTCACCTAAAGCATTTATTTCTCATTTGCCTGTGACTTCAATAAATAACACTGACGTGGAAACAGATACTGTGCCCCGCATCTCTCAGATTGAAGCATGCTGTTCACCTGGGAACACGTGTGATGTTCAAGAACGTGGCTAAGGGGAGTCTGGGGTGCACACCTGTCCTGTGCTGTCATCACCGAGATGCGCTTTTTTTTTTTTGCTAGAATCTTGGCATGAACCCCAGCGCTGTTCTTGTAGCGTGCTTGCGGATGTGAACGAGGCTACCGCTAGACATAAGCACAAAGCAAGCGCCATGCCGAGGAGCGGAAGGGTTCTGTAGCGCATTTGTAATCGTACGTGTTACATTGCCAGACCGAAATGTGACACCAAACAAACATGTAGGTATCAGATCACGTTAGTGTCCTGAGGCTGCTGGGACAGCACCACCCACGGTGGGGCCTCACAGGGCACAGGCTGCAAGTCAGAGATCCAGGTGTGGGCAGGGCTGTGCACCTCTGAAGGCTCCAGGGAAGGGTCCCTCCTGCCTCTTCCAGCTTCTGGGGTGCTGGCAGTCCCTGGCCTTCCGTATCATGGCTCTGCCTCTGCGGTCATGTGGAGGTCTTCACACGGCCTTCATAAGGACATCAGTCATTGGATTTAGGATCTCGTGTGATCTGAGGTCATATGTGGGTTCAGTAGGACCTCAACTTAACTGATTATATCCACAGGACTTGGTTTCCATGGTTCTGAGGTTTTTTTGGATGGACTTGAATTCTGGGGGGGGGGGGGGGGACAGGATTTAGCCCAGTGCAAAATGGATAATAGGAAATAAATACTATCCACAATCCTGCTTCATAAATGATAAAGGAAAACAAAGCGAGGATAGAATTAATTACAACGTGGGAAAACGAGTCTGGAGGGTCGTATAGGCCTCCGGTCCCATAACCCTGGCTAGTCCCGCAGAAGTGAAATGTCTGCTCACTCTCTAGGACAGGTGTATCGATGTGACTGCTGTGGTCAGAACCTTCTGGAAGGGAAAAGCTCCTGGACCGCTGGCTCTTACCCTCCTCTAATCCTACATAAACAAGATAAGGAAAGGAAGAGAGGAAGGACAGAGAAATAGGGAAACTAGGGTCAGCCCTGACACCAGCCAAATAGAAGATGGGGCTTCCTGTTTGGTAGGAGACTTAGAGTCTGTGTCCAGGAGAATTCTAGTTTGCTATGTAGGTTCACCCTTTGCTCTGACTGCGGGACAGCTTCTCTCAGAGTGCCCTGCCAGCCTGTAGGCACTTAGCCTCCCCAAAGAGGCTGATTCATCGAGGAAAGTGCAATTCAGTCCAGAAGCATGTACTGCCCCCACCCCGTGGCCCCTGTGCTCATAGGGCATCCCCCAGCAAGGGCAGTCAGGGAAACCACCTTCACCCCACTGGGCCCTCGCTGGTGAGACCTCCATGTAGGGACTGTCCATTAGAAGATGGGGACAGAGGCCCAGAGGTGAGAGTGGAGGCCCAGGTTGGCCACTAAGGCCCGAAAACTTAGACTTTACCATCTAAGAATACTGGGGGCATGAGGGCCCCTGGGGAACTGCGGACATTTTCTGGACACAGAGGAGCTCTTTATTTCTGGATTTAGTCTATTTAATAAATTTGTTAATGTATTTAATAAGAATCAAATATTTGTGCGTAGAATATTCTGTTTATGTCTAGGTAGAGACCAGAGAGTGTGAACCCAAGGCCGGTTGAAGTAGAGCCACTCTTCCGAAATCCTTAGCTCATTGATGATGAAATTCAGATTCTCCTCCTTGATAACACACCTATGAATGGGTGTCACGTAGCTTCCTTGAGGGCTCCAGAACCTTCTCTGAGACTCTGATCTGGGAGGTCCTGGGGCTGCCTCAGTCCCAGAACTTCGTTCTATGGAGGTTGGAGAAGGGAACCCTGTTGCCCGGGTGGGGTGAGCATGCATGCCTGAGGTGGGGTGGGGTGGAGCCCTGCCTCATGCCTTCTGTCGCCCATACCTCTGCCATAGGTGACTGTCCACTCCGGTGGCCACTCTGTTTGAAAGTCACTGGCCTTTTCAAGCCAGGACCAGGCAGGCTCTTCAGGGTCACGGGCTATGCCTCCTGAAACGAGGGGCTTGCCTTGCCTTCCTGGTGGGGCCCCTGCTCTCCCCTTTTGCCAAATACTCTTCCTGCTGGCAGGTTTCCTTCCCCAAGAAACACTTTTCTAGAGAGTGGTTCAAACTTTGAGGCTGGAATGAACTTTTATATTCTTGCTCCAGCATCTTCTTTTCTTTAGTCTCTGATTCACATTAGTCTTACTCATGGACTGCTTTTCACATAAATCAAGAATCAAGCGGGGCTTTAGGCGAGGCTTTCTTATGTCATCGGCCTGGTTCGCAGCATGTCTGCATCACTGACTTTCTCATGGAGGTCAGTGACATAGTTATATTCCTGCCTTGCTTGCATCCTTCTAAAAAGTTGCACAGACGCTAAAAGTAAAAAATAGATATGATCTTCAATGCCCAGGATACAGGCTTATAAGAAGTTTGCCGTTAATTCTGTGACAAACCAGATAATGGTTTCTTTCTGTCTACTTTACGAACTCTGTTCATCTTCTACATCCCAAATTTCTCTTTGATTGTAGATATTTTTTAAATGAATATTTAAATAGTTTCAATTTGCAGGAAGCAAAAATGGCAAATTTTTTAAATGTAGTATTATGGTGATGTTACAAATAGGATTAATAATTGATAAAGGGATGAGTGAATTATACACAGCATAAGACAAGTTAAAATACAGTTACAGTGTATTATTTATTTACTTTTCATCCTGTAAAGTGCACTCCTTAATCCCCACCTAGTTCACCCATCCCCCTGCCCACTTTCCCTCTAGTAACCATTAGTGTGATCTCTTTAGTTGGGAGTCTATTGCTTGGTTTGTCTCTCTCTCCTTTTTTCCTCTTTGCTCATTTGTTTTGTTTCTTAAATTCCACATGAGTGAGATCATATGGTATTTGTCTTTCTCTGACTGACTTATTTCACTTAGCATATAATACCTTCTAGCTCCGTCCATATCATTGCAAATGGCAAGATTTCATTCCTTTTTAGGGCCAATACCCCATTGTATATACATACCACCTCTTTACCCATTCATCTATCGGTAGACGTACAGCTTCCATATCTTGGCCACTGTAGGTAATGCTGCTATAAATGTAAGGATTGCATGCATCTCTTTGTGTTTTTGTGTTTTGGAAGTAAATACCCAGTAGTGCCAATACTGGGTAGTAGAGTAGTTTTATTTTGAACTTCTTGAGGAACCGCCATGCTCTTTTCCAGAGTGGCTGCACCAGCTTGCATTCCCTCCAGCAGTGTTAAGAGGGTTCCTCTTTCTCCACATCCTCAACAACACTTGTTTCTTGTGTTGATTTTAGCCATTCTGACAGGTGTGAGATAGCTTCTCATTGTAGTTTTGATTTGCATTTCCCTGATGCCAGGTGATGTTGAGCATCTTTGCACATGTCTGTTGGCCATCTGTATGTCTTCTTTGGAGAAATGTCTGTTCATGTCTTCTGCCTAATTTTATATTGGATTATTTGTTGTTTGGTGTTGAGTTGTGTAAATTCTTCATGTATTTTGGGTGCTGTTTATCAGATATGTCATTTGCAATGATACTCTGTAGGTTGCCTTTTAGTTTTGTTGATTGTTTCCTTCATTGTGCAGAAGCTTTCTATTTTGAGAACTCTCAATAGTTTATTTTTGCCTTTGTTTCCCTTGCCTCAGGAAACCTACCTAGAAAAATGTCGCTACAGCCAATGTCAGAGAAAGTACCTCATGTGCTCCCTTTAAGGATTTTTATCTCTTCAGACCAGTATCTCATGAATATACATGTGAAAGTCCTCAACAAAATATTAGCAAACCAAATCCAACAATATCAGAAATATCATATCCCACAATCAAGTGGGATTTATTCCTTGGCTACAAACGTAGTTCAGTTTTCACAAAACAATCAATGTGATATGGTGCATCAATAGGAGAAAGTATAAAAACCATATGATCATTTCAATAGATGCAGAAAAAGCCCTTGGCAAAGTATAACATCCACTCATGATAAAAACCCTCAACAAAGTAGGTTTAGAGGACTATGCCTCAACATAATAAAGGCCTTATATGAAACACCCACAGTGAACGTCACAATTAAGGGAGAAAAACAGAGAGCTTTTCCCCTAAGGCAAAGAAGACAAGGATGTCCATTCTCACCACTGTTATTCAACATAGTCCTGGAAGTCCTAGCCACAGCAGATAACGAGAAGAAATAAGAGGCATCCAAATTGGTAAGGAAGAAATAAAACTCTCACTATCTGCAAATGACATGATACTATGTATAGAAAACTTGAAAAGGCTCCTCCAAAAACTGCTAGAACTGATACATAAATTCAGAAAAGTCCAGGAAGATAAAATTAACATCCAGAAATCTGTTGCATCTCTATACACTAATAATGAAGCAGCAGAAAGTGAAATTAAGAAAACAATCTCATTTACAATTGTACCCAAAACAATAAAGTATCTACAAATAAACTTAACCAAAGAGGTGAAAAATCTATACTCTGAAAACTGCAACACACTGATGAAAGAAATCGAAGAAGACACAAATAAATGGAAAGACATCCCATGCTTGTGGATTGGAAGAACAAATACTATTAAAATGTGTATACCCCCCAAAGCAATCTAGATTCAATGCAGTCCCTGTCAAAATATCAGCAGCATTTCTCACAGAGCTGGAACAAACAATCCTAACCTTTGTATGGAACCACAGAAGACCCTGAATTGCCAAAGCGATCTTGAAAAAGAAAAAAGTGGCGGCATCACAGTCCCAGGTTTCAAGGCGCACTACAAAGCTGGAGGGATCCGAACAGTATGGTACTGGCGCAGATGCATAGATCAGTGGAATGGACTGGAGAGCCCAGAAATAAATCCATGATTATACATAGTCAATTAATCTTCAAAAAAGGAGGCAAGAATATGCAACAGGAAAAAGTCTCTTCAACAAATGATGCTGGGAAAACTGGACAGCCCCATGCAGGAGAATGAAACTGGACCACTTTCTTACACCAAACAAAAAGATAAACTCAGAATGGATGCAAGACCTAAATGTGAGACCTGAAACCATAAAAATCCTGGAAGAGAGCACAGGCACCGATGTCTCTGACAGCGGCCCTCGCAACATGCTTCTAGATATGTCTCTGAAGGCAAGGGGAATATAATGTATTCTTAATGAATTTTATTTTACGTCACCCTCTACCTACCTCTGCTTTGTGTTTCAGGTACAGAGCCTTCATTTTTATTTTGACATTTTTGCTGTATGCAAGTTTCCACCTGTCCCGAAAGCCTATCAGCATAGTTAAGGTAAGAAATCACAAAAAGCCCCCTGTTTCATATCCTGCCTGCAGTTTCTGTAAGGAGGCAGAGGTCCCTTTAGGAGCTGGTTTGGGAGAGGGGAAAGGGTGTGGGGGGGTATGGAGGGTGTTGGGGAGGGCGGTGAGATAAATGCAGGAAACAGATGGTTTAGAAGCAGGTTATCCTGCTTTGTTAGTTTCTCTTTTCTGAAATGAAAATCTTGGAGATGTTTTTAGGGTTCAGCATCGTAGAGGTGATATACTTTCAGTGACACTAGTTGGTAGTTGCAGAATTCTCAAGCTTAATTAAATATTTATTCCGTCTGTGAATTTTCCCTCTGAATGTATCCAATCTTAAACCGTTCCCCAGAGTGCCTCTACTGTTGCTGTGCTCTGATCCTAACTCTGGCTGTGGTGGGGACTTATTATTCTTAGAACCCTGAGCTTCTGTTTGAGCAATGGGTGAGGAGGAAAGTGCTCGGCAGGCATTTAACTGCACTGTGAGAAAAGAAGATTAAATTAGACGATCCTACGTGGTAGCCAGTTATAACTGGAGAAGAAGCAGGATAATTCTTTTACCCTCAGTGGAATTACATCATTTTGCCTATAAAGTGTCAACAGGCTTGACTCTTGATTGTTGAAGGAACAAGGAAATTGTCCAGCACCAAGGTTGCTGATTGACAGCTCAATTGCCCCCTCCCTCACTTAGTCATAGGCCAGGACCCAGGTCTAGCACTGGAGTTCTGACCTCTATGGCCACACTTCCTCCCTTCCCACTGGTGGTTGAGTGCTCGCTCTCGCCTCTCTGTCTTCAGGCCAATGGGACAGGCAATGCCGAGCCAGGCTTCGGCTTCTGCGGACAGTGTGATGTTCCCCATTCCCCAGGAATACCCAGTGTACTGAAACAGCATCCAGCTATGCAGAGAATCCTATAGTTCCTCCTTGGTCTTTAGTAATCGGGAAGCTTCCATGTCTTTTACGTCACTTGCAGAATCCTCAAGTTTTTGATATACGGAGTTTTAATGGCTATGGGAATGTTTGCAGAACTTTAAAAATGTGGTTTTCGAAAGAGGCACAAGAGATAGTGGGCTTTACTGCACCCAACCAGGAACTGTAACATCGCCCCAAGGACCAGCCACTACATTTATTTCTTTTTAATTTTTTTGAAGATTGTATTTACTTATTCTTGAGAGACATAGCGAGGCAGAGACACAGGCAGAGGGAGAAGCAGGCACCCTGTGGGGACCCCGATGAAGGACTCGATCCCAGGACCCTGGGATCACGCCCTGAGCTGAAGGCAGATGCTCAACCACAGAGCCACCCAGGCACCCCAGCCACTACATTTAAATATTACCACTCACTCTCCGTTTTCCTTGTTAGCGAAACATACGTACAGCTCGAGAAAAGGCAAATTATAAAAATGGAAGAGACTCTTGGAGGTCCCAGTGAGCACTGTGGGGCTGATGGAGCAAGAGGGGTTGCAGAGTCTGGGGGGGTTTCAGGATTGAGCTTGGAATGGGGAGTGGACGCCTGGAGTAGGAGGTGGAGGGTGAGCCCTCACCCTGAGGCCCCGGTTGGTGGGCAGAGGTTCTGACGGGACACAGGCAGGGTGGGGAAGGCCCACTGGCCACTGGAGGATCTTTGTGGCAGGACAGGACACTTGGATTTGATGTGACATCATGAGGGGCCTCACTCAGCCAAGAAGGGATGTAGCAGTGTTGCAGGCACCCTCCTGGCTCCTGTAAGGAGCTTGGGGCTTACCAATGAGCGGCGTCACGATGAAGCAGGGTCCCATCAGCCCCCCTGGAAACATTCTTTCAGTCCCAGGGTTTGTTGAAGCCTGTGGCGCCACACAGCACACCTGCTCATCACTTACAGAGTCCCCACAGCGGCCTGGGGACTCGGGAGCCCAGTCCCCGCATGCAGGGTAGTGCCAGCTCCGGTGAATTTTGTGGGGACTCTGCTTCCAACCTCTGTGCCCCGGGGCCTGCAGGGCATTGGAAGCACCCGAGTACATCCGCAGCCCCACAGCTGGATTTTCTGCCACACACAGATTTTCACACTTTGCACCTTAGCTGTGCTTGGACGTGAATTGGCCGCACGCACAGTTTCCTAAGATAGATAAGAATGTTCCACTATGTACTTTAACTTAAACTTTATAACACCTTGCAAAGCTTTTATGTGCTCTAGCGCATCTCATTTATAAAACTAGAGCTAGGGACGATTCTGGTGACCCAAGGAATACTTGGAATTATCTGTGGCCTGTATTGCTTGCCTGGAATTGATCACCAGTTGTTGTGAATTATAAAATGGTTCATATTTTTTAATGACATTTAAAGAGGGACATGACTTACGTCATCTTGGTGTAGCAAAAAGAAGCAAAGGTGGCAGCGATGGAAACGGGCTGGGAGCCCATGGGGGTGCGCACACAGCCCTCCTCCCTTCCCCCTGCCGCCCCAGCCCTGCCTCGTGATGCGGGGGGCTTCAGGGGAGCCTGAGCTGCAGGCAGCCATGTGCCCCTGCGGGCTGAGTGTGAGCACCCAGCCCTCTCTGCACGCCCAGAGCCTGGAAGGAGGAAGCTAGGAAAAGCTCAGCAGCAGATAGAAGACAGCTGGGAAAGCTGGCGGTGCACACCTTGGCTTTGGGTGGGAAAGCTGCTGGCTGGAAAGGCCGGAGTCCCGTGTGAATGCTTCAGCAGAAGGCAGCTCCAGTGGAAAGTCTCAGCAGTGCCTCTTTAACTGAACAAAATCATCTTAGAATTTATGTGGAAAAATGTCCCAGAGTTAATGACCAAGGAGAGTGTGGAAAATATAGCATTTTTAAGCCATTGTAATCTACTTTTTATGGTATTCCATGAGAACAGACGAAGAGGTCAGCGGAAGAGAATAGAAAATTCAGCCGGGGATGGTTGACGGGGGTGGCGGGGAAAGTGTAGGTTCTTTAGCAAAGGGCGTGAGCACAGCTGGCTGTTCGTCTAGAAGAGTAAAGTTGAATCCTTATCGTCTAAAAAATGGTTGAAGTAAAGATTTAAGTGTAATAAATTAGTAAAAATCCAAGAACAAAATTAAGTCCGTCTTAGGGGTGTGAAGTTGGTAAACCGGAAGGAGGACGGCCAGGGCGGGTGGAGAGGTGGTTCACAGACAAGGATTCGGAATCTCGCCAAACTGGATGAGCCGTGTGCAAGCTTGTGAGTGATCACAAAGGCCAGTGGAAGGAGCACTGGATTGCCTGACACCCCACCTGACCGCACATGAGCCCTGGTCACCGGCGGCACCGGATGCAGGGCTCCAGGCCTCCCAGGAGCCTTCTGTGAACACCTACCGAAAGTAAAAAACATGCACCCTTCAGCCCGCCCTGGGACTCTCACCCGTGAGAATGAAAGGGTCCGTTCTTAGAATCTGCATGGGTGCCTTCATTGTAGCGCGGCTTCCGTTAAAAAAAGCCGAAAGGAGGGGGGGAACCCTGCATATTATGTGACAGGTGCAAGTTTGAGTAAATTATGGCCAGTCTGTATTCTGACATGTGCAACCACTTAAAACAATTAGGGGGGCTCCTGGCTGGCTCAGTCAGAAGAGTGTACGTGACTCTCAATCCGGGGGTTGTGAGTTCAAGCCCCGTGTTGGGCACAGAGATTCCCCCAAAAATAAAGTAAAATAAACTTTAAAAAACTAATAAATCAAAAACAATAAAAATTAAAAAAAAATAAATCAGTAACTAAATAAATAATTTTAAAAAACAAAAAACAAGAATTAGAGCCAAACCAGTTGACACAAAGATTTCAAAAGGGGATATTTTGAGTAAGAAGTGTTAAGGTGTACTTAAGTCTGTATGGAATGATTCCAGTTTTGAAAAATTAGCAATAAGGAGAAAGCTCCCCTCCCTCGTTCTGTACCCCTGTGTAGTGAGTGTGTGTTTGCGCCGCTGCCCTATGGCACCTGTGTTCCCTCAGACCGCCTGCCACACACAGGTTGTGCTTTGGGTGCAACCAGCTGTGTGTCCTCCTCCCGCTTGTGCTGCTCTGAGCATCCCATGGACTGGGTGCTGCACAGTTCTGGAGGCTGGACGCCCCGGGCCAGGGTGCTGGCGTGGTGGGGTCCTGGTCACCGCTCTCTTCTGGCCTGCAGCTGGCTGCCTTCTTAGGTCTTCATGCGGGGGAGGCACGGGAGCTCTCTGGGGGTCCCCTCTTCAAGGGCACTCACCTCGTTCATGAGGATCCCTCCTGACCTGCTCTCCTCACAAAGGCCTCCAGCTCCTACCACCATCACTTGCAGGTCAGGTTGCGACACAAGAATTTGGGGAAAATAGGCATTCACACCACCACAGACACCCAAACTTCCTGTCTTTCAGGACTTCTTTCAGAGAATGCTTGAAAAGTTTTTGTAACCCAGAGCTTTCTTTTTTTTTTAAAAAAAAAAAAAGATTTTATTTATTTATTCATGAGAGACACAGTCAGAGGGAGAAGAAGGCTCCCTGTGGGGAGCCTAATGTCAGACTCGATCCCAGGACCCTGGGATCACACCCTGAGCCGAAGGCAGGTGCTCAACCGCTGAGCCACCCCAGGCGCCCCTGTAACCCAGAGATTTATAAAAGGATAAAGGACCCCCTCACCTGGTGAACCACAGAAAGCTGACTACACATGCCCCCCCCCATGTGGATTATGTACACTCACATGGGCACACATGCATGCATGTACTCTAAGTTCTCACCGTGCATCCACCACCCCTCTCCTGGGGTTGCTGATAAGGCCTGCATCCCACTCTGACCTGCCCTTCCCACCGTCTGTCACCTCTCCACAGTTGTGACCCCTGCCTGGTCTCTGCCCAGTTGGCTTAGTGCTCAGTCACAGAGCCAGCAGTGTGGCTGTAGCCATAGGGCCAGACGGGCCTGAGGACCCAGGAGGTGGCCCACCCAGTTGTGGAATGACTGAGGGAGCACACATAGTCGCTCTGTGATGTTGCTCGGGTTCCAAGCTTAAACAACAGTCTTCCTTAAATGTACCTCCGAGTAAGGATGTGTGTGCCTCGTGGCTATGAGGACGAGCATGTGTGTAGAACAGCGTCGCCTTGGAAGGGCCCTGTTGCCCGCTGGTCCCACGTGGTTCCCTTTCACTGCCCAGTGCTGGGGTGGGGGCAGCGGGACAGGCTAGGGCTGCAGATGGATCTGCAGAAGGGGACAAGTACAAACACCCCGCACCCCACCCTGCCCGCCCCTGCCCCCCACCCGCATTGTTTGTGGCTCCGTGGCTGTTCTCTGGCCTCCCATCTTGTGGACACCGTCCCCTTCCACCCTCACCCCACCTTCCAGTCCCTGTGGCATCTGCTGTGTATTTTGTTGCTGCTGTTGCGCCGTGGGTCACACAGACGGTGATAGATGACCTCGAGGGTCGTGTACCCCGAGTGCTCCACACCACGTACGTAGTCTTCTGATTGCCCAGCTTTTAATGACTGCCCGGTGTCACGTGTTGATGAGTTCATGTTATCTGTCGAAGCACTCCGGAAAAATTGGCAAAGGCGACTGCTTTTGGGACAGTGAAGGACTAGCCCCCTAATGCTGTCACACTGACATGCAAGCCCGTCACCTGCTGAGCATTTTTCTGATCAGTTCATCTTGGTCTAATTAATCCATAATTTTTCCTCAAACACCAGACTTGGGAGTAAAACTCATTGAAATGTGAAAACATAGCAGCGTCGTTGAAAACCAGCATGTGGTGATACGAGCATCCCCAGGACACTTTGTGCCACAGCAATATGAAGACTTGTCTTGCTTTTGTGCAGCCTTCCAGCGGCCTGGAGGGGCGGAGATCGTGCTTCCAGGGGGAGGGGGCTCGGTGGGGGCTGAGGGCTGGCTGTGAGTGGGGGCCCCCTGCCCATGGCTGCCAGTGACTGTGCCCTCCGAGCGGCCCTGGGAAGACTGGTCCCCACACCGTTCTCAGAGGCGGGAAGCCAGCCCCTTGGCACTGAGGTCCCAGCACAGAGCCCACGGGATGAACCAAACAGAAACCCTTTTCTGCTTGTTCCTGAAACAAGAAGGGACCCTTCCAACATTTTCTGTTTCTTGCTATGGCTGCTCCCTGGGACAATGACGTGATGGGAGAGGATGTGAAACCCTGCGTGGAGCAGTGGTCTGCAGCCTCCCCTGCGCCCACATAAGCCCCCGCACGAGCTCCTCAGCAGGCTGGTCCTCCCCCAGCCAGCCTGAGCTTTCTCTGTGGGACGTGAACCGGGAGGACCGTACTGCTCAGGGTCGGGCCCAGGGAAAGGCTGACTTCTGCGGGTGAACAGGAGGAGCCACACATAAAATCAGGGGAATGGGGAACGTGTGCAGGAAGAGGGGCTCGGCCTCCCCAGCCTCCCTCCATGTTCGCGGCCACATCCGACGGGGCGAGCCCGGAGCACAGGCAGGGGCAGAGGAGGCTGAGTAATACAAGGCGGGAGACAAGAAAGCTATTTTGCAGAGACTTAACTGAGCTTGTAAAGCGGAGCCCTCAGCTAATTTTTAGGGCAGAGTCTGAATTTCCAGCAGCTCGCCCAGTGCTGACGACAAAGCCACAGGACCACAAGGTGGCCGAGTCCCGTGTGCCGTGCCAGGTCCCAGCGGCATGTGTCCACGCAGAGCCAGTAGGTGTCCAGACCAGGCTGACCACAGCCCTGGCAAGGGCAGCCGTTCGGAGGTCATCAGCCTCTTTGGCGACTCCCTCCTGAAGAAACGAGTGCCAGCGAAGGAGGGCGGTAGGCAGGACTCCGGCTGCACTGCGGCGGAGCTCCGTGCCCCCTGTCCTGTGTCCCAACCTGGGGGGTGCTCCTCCTGGGGCCCGCTTTCCTCATGCCCCCCAGGCCCCCTGCCTCTCTCAGGTGGCCGCTCAGTAAGGAATGCCCTGTAGAGCCCCCGCTCCCACTAAGGACCACCTCCCTGACCTTGAGGATGTCTTCTGTCTGCCCTCAATCTGGAAGATTGCTTCCTCTGAGCCACTTGGAGTGAAAAACCCAGAAAACCCACAGCGGGTGGCAGGGAGCTGAATGGCAGACTGGCAGGTGCACGGATGCTCCCCTGTAACAAGATGGGCCCCGGTGTCGCATGGCCCTTTTCTGGAAGTGGGGCTCCTCTCCCTAAAGAGCATCCCCTGTGCCCTGCGCACGGCCCCCGTGACCACCCCTGCAACTCTTCCTGGCACCTCCAAGCCCCAGTGCCAAGGCCACTTTTCCTCGAGGGTGCCTAGTCCCAAGCACGGTGCTGGAACGTGGTGTCCAGCACCGTGGGTCCCTGTAGGAGTTCTGGGGGTGAGGAGGGGCAGCCCTGTCCGCAGGCGGGCGCACAGGCAGGGCGAGAGCGGCTTGCCCGGGCCCCCTCAGCCGTCAGCCGGAGAGCTCCCGGGCCTCGCGCTCCTTCCCCCGGAGCGCCTGTGTCCCTGGCCTGCCTGCCGGCTCCGCGGACAGCCTGCTGGGCTGGTGGCCTTCTGCGCCGGCTGTTTAGTGGTTTTACTGAGGTATGATTTGCACACAGTAGTGTCCCCAGATCTCAAGTGTCTAGCCTGTCGAATATTTACATGCTCACTCTGGAAGTCGTCACCTTGCCTAAGGTCAGGCTCCCTTCCAGCTCCGGCGCCCGTGTGCCCTGTCCCCCATCACTATGCTCCTTCAGGCGACTCCAGGTCCCACTAGCGCCACCAAGGGTTCGATGCCTGTTCTCCGGGGTCATAGGAGTCCAGCCATTGGCACTCCTCGCTTCTGTTGTTGGGAGAGTGGTCCTCACCGTCGCGTGGACCTGTGGCTTGTTCTCTTGTTTTGCTGGGCAGTGTTTGCTTGTCTGAGTCTAGCAGGACAGCACCATTCTTCACCGTGGGCAGGTGGTGCCAGGACGGCGGCAGGCAGCTTCCAGCTGTGTAGCTGCTCAGAGCCACCGTCTTCAGGGCCGTGTGTGTGTGTGTGTGTGTGTGTCGCGGAGGGTCTGACAAGCCTCAGTCCCGGGGCACTCTGCAGGTCCTGCAGGAGGGGCCTCACCCCCCCGGGACATGGTTGCCCTAGGAGGGCTTTCTGCTGTGAGCCCGCCGAGCCTCACCTGAGTGTCCTTTCTCTCTCTGGCCTCTGACACCTGCGGGTGTCCCAGGGCGAGCTCCACAGGTACTGCACTGCCCTGCACGGGGAGGAGGTCGAATTCAAAAGCCAGAGCCAGAAAGCCAGTGGCACCCCCTCCCACCGGCCAGCAGACAACGAGACAGACTGCAGCTGGGCCCCGTTTGGTGAGTTCTCCATCCTCCCCACCACCTGGCGCACTCGATTCCAGAAGCGTCCATCCTCTGGCTCCTCCACGGCTGGGTGGGGGTGCACAGAGAGCTGGGGCCCTGCTGGACTCCCGGCCTGGCCCATCCGAGCCGCAGTAACCACGTGCTCCAGTGTGACCGCCTCTCCCGGGACAGCTGTCGCCTGTCAAGTGGCCCTCCTTCCACAGCTGCTGTGTCTGTGGCATCTGCGCCGCCACCTGACAGATTCTCATCCTGGGAGATCTGCTGAAGAGACCTTGTACTTCGTCTGTGTCGAAGCTGAGAGAGGGTTTGCAGGGCATCCACCGTGGTGGACAGAAGGGGGACCCCCAGAGACACGGGGCGGGGGCTGCAGCAGAGGAGCCAGCCTCACGCCAGAGGCCGACTGAACACACCACAGGCCCCCTGTGAGCCATGGGGATTTCCTCTGACCCAGATAGTGTTTATTTAGTATTTGAAAATGTGGCAACTTTCTTTCCCTTTGTCAAGAAGCCAACCAGAAGATGTTCCGCTACATTTCCTGTGCTTGAAACGACCCCATCCTCCTCCTGGGTGCACCGCCCAACTGTACAGGGCGCGTGTTTGTTTTATGGTCCTGGCCCAGAACATAAACCAGAATTGAGTGAAAAGTAAACAGTACTCACCACTTCCTGTTGATTTTTTTCCCGTGTAGACCAGGATAACTACCAGCAGCTGCTCGGGGCCCTGGATTACTCGTTCCTGTGCGCATATGCCATTGGCATGTACCTGAGGTAGGTCCACTTGGGTTCTCTTGCTGGTTCTTGTCTGTTCGGTGCAGAACGTGTCCGCAGGTTGCTTCCCTTCCCGTTTCTTCTTAGAGACAAGGGCAAAGGGAAAGCCGGCGTGTGCAGACTTCTCTGGTGGTCAAGGCATGACCCCAAAGCTACGCACTGAGGCATCCCAGGTATTGTGCTGATCAGGGCAGACCATGCAGGGATGGTGCTCAGGGCCGTGGGCTTTCAGATGCACTGTGAACCCTGATGTGGTCACCAGAGACAGGGTGCTGGTAGCTCCCAAGGATGTTCTGCAGAGCGCATCCTCGCCTCTGGCCTCTGGGGCTGCGGTCTGTTCACACTCCCAGATCGCCAGCGTCAGAGCTGTTTATACAGTGTGCGCTGGGGATGGGCCCCAGGGTGCCCAGCTCGGCCCAACGGAGCGCCTCACTGCCCTACGTGTACTTGGGGCATGGACCCCAGAAGCATGCTGCTAGGAATGAATCCTGACTCTAGCACCAGCTCACAAGGCTTTGGGCAAGTTACTGCCCTTCTGTGGGCCTCAGTTTCCTATTTGTGAAATGGGGAGAATGGTAGCCAATTCACAGGTTTATGGTGAGGACTAAATGAGCTAATACACATAGGATTCTCAGAACAGAGCCGGCCTGTGGAGTGTTCCCAGAATCTCTACACGTGATCATTACCCCATTCTGAATTGACCTAGGAAGGTGGGAATGGCACACATGACGGCTGGTTCAAAAGAAGCTTTTGTAGGAAACAGATCTGCAGAACTTTGAGTATCTTGGGGGTCCCCGTAGGTGGTTCATTCCTTCCCTGATATCCACCCAGATTGTGGCATCATCTAGACCTGTCCCCCACCCCAGCTCAGGGCAGCTGGTGGGTGGTCGGTGCCCCCCCAGGCGGTTTCTGTTGAGGGAGTGGATGCCCTTTGCTTTATTGTGTTTGTGTAGCGCTGCAGAACGTGTTTGAACGAATGAATAAGGATGGCTTCGGAAGCCTGCTGTGTGTGGCACACAACAGAACACAAGCCCAGCTGAGGAGGAGGCAGTGTAAGCATCAGGCTTCATAGGGCAGGAGTTGCAACCAGGCAGCTAGCCACCATATTCCATCTTGAGGTCAGACCTTTACACCCCAAAGGCTACAGTCTTACAGGGCACCAATAACCTTATAGAATAAAAAGACCCAAAGGTTGGAATGTGTTTTTCTCAGTTACTAGAAAATAGTATCTACGTGTGGTTCTCAGCTGGGAGTTTGTCCCCGAGGCAACGTTGAGCAGTAAGTAAGTGTGGTTGGTTGTCACAACAGAACGGGGTGCTTCTGGCTTCTAGCGGGCAGAGATCAGGGCCACTGAGCGTGCTCCAGCACAGGACAGCCCCTCACCACAGAGGTTGAGGTTAAAAAGCCTTTAAATAAGGTGGTTTTATTGTTGCCTTTTTCTTGACAAAGGTAATTTGTCTTGCAGCTCGCTCAGGAGGGGTATTATAAAATTGTCTCTTGGTGTACAGTGGACGCCTTCCCAGCAGGTGCGGCACGGCCTTTTGTCTCCGTGTGAATCGGATGTAAGGTGGAATGGCGTCCATCCCATTAGGCGTTTCCTTCAAAAACTTTGAAGTAAAGACGAAACGTGGGCCCATTATATCTTATAGCAAAACTGCAGAACATTTGTCAGCCCTGGCCAGTGGCACGAGCTCTGTCCTGTGACATCAGGCAGGTCAGCCTGCCCCTCTGAGACACGTTTTCTCTTCCCTGATGTCAGCAAGTTGAACTGGATCACTTGTTTGGCTCTAGAGTGCTCCTGAGTCTGTCCTGTTAAGTTTCTACCCAACTTAAAACATGACCTGAATGTTCTTTCTAATTTTAAATTACTTCCTCCGCTTTAGTCATCTGCGTGGTGCTAGATAGAGCTTCCTTATTTAGGGACTTCAGAAGGGAAAGCTGGTGGATGTATTGGTTCTTGAGATGAAAGAATTTGGGGGATACTTCCCAGAGTACCGGGCAGGCAGGTGTCATTATGCTTCGTATTTATTTGACTCCCAGAATGGTTACGTGGAAGGAAAAGGAGATCAGCAGTTTTCAATGACTATAAAAGGCTCACAATCACTTGTGATTATTCTGGGTTTTGTTCACTTCCTAAGTGACAATGACAAGTTGCTGCATAGTGACACTCCTCAGGCAGCCAGGCATCTACTCCGTGTGGCATGAGGTGCGCCGTATTGAGCAGCCACCATGGACCAGGCCCTTAGCCCACTTCGGTCTCATTTGAGCGGCCTGACCGCTCCAGGAAGGAATTACCCATGAGGCCAGCTCATCATCGAGTGACATTTCTGGGGACAGGAGCATAGCAGCCCCCTGTGTCAACCCTCACGTTAGAGAAAAACTGTCTTCAAACCAGGTCACAGTGGTGGCAGCAGGAGGGCGGCTGGCAGACCCATCCAGCCTGGCGTATGACCGCAGGTGACCCCGTGACCGCTCCAGGGCCTTTTCATGATCACGTGTCTGCAGGCTGAAAATCAACATTTTTAAGCACTAGGCACACTTACTGGACGTTGTTTGTATAAAAGCAGGATTAACTAGTGGGACAAGTTTGTGGGTTCTTTTTTTTTTTTAAGATTTTATTTATCCATTTCACAGAACAGGGCAGAGCGGAGGGGTGGGGGCACAAGCCGACTCCCCACCAAGCAGGAAGCCAGACTCAAGGGCTCAATCTCACACTCCTGAGCCCATGACCTGAGCCAAAACCAAGAGTCAGACGCTCAACTCACTAAGTCACCCCCCAAGATTTTGGTGATCTTAATTGCCAGCCATCACATGCAGGTCACAGTGTTTGAGGTTTATTATTGACAGTCAGTGGCTCTTACCAGCAATAAAGTCTTAAAAGATGTTGCCCGTTGCCAATTTCTGGTTAATAAGTGCTCTACTGGAGACAGTTGTGATGAAATCTTCCGAGAAACTGTAGTGCATTCGAATTCTGGAAACTCCAAGAACAGCGTGGAAACATCCGGAGAGATCATGGGCCCTTCGCATCAGGGGTGTGTTGGTCTCCTCGTTTCTCATGTTGGCTTCTTTTTTCTCCGTCCCCAGTGGCATCATAGGGGAACGCCTGCCCATTCGGTATTACCTCACGTTTGGGATGCTGGCCAGTGGCGCTTTCACTGCCCTGTTTGGGTTAGGCTATTTCTACAATATCCACAGTTTTGGATTCTACGTGGTAACTCAGGTAAGGGCTGGGCCCATGGCTCCCTGTGGACAGGGTTTCTGTGATGAATCCAACTGTGTGTGCTGCGGGTCCCACCCCTGCCACGGGAGGAAGCTGCAGGGTGGGGGCAGCAGCGCGTCCTGTCTGCCGTCTGCACTCCATGGGAAGTGCCACTTCTGTTCCGCTCCGTCCTGGCAGGAGCTCTGAGGCCCCCTTCATCCCAGGAGTTTGCCTCTTCAAGAACCTCCACCCCCCATCAGCACCCCAGCGTGGGGAGCCCTTCGGCCTCTGTGTGGAAGACTTTGGGATTTGGTGTCCTATGATGCATTTGACCTCTCGCGTTGTGGGGACTCGAGGTGTGGCAGGGGTAGGAGGGAGGGAGGACTCTGCAGCTGCTGGCAGGATGACGGGGCTGCAGGTGGTCAGCAGGGAGGAAAGGAGAGAGCCTCTGGGGGCTCCGAGGGGAGTAGAGGCCAGGCCGTGAGGCTCTGTCCGTCCAGCTGGGCCCCGTCCTTCCTGCAGCCCTGGCTCCACACGGCCCCAGGGAGGTACCAGCTACAAGTGCAAGACGTACAGACTCGGCCTCTGAGGCTCTCTGCATAGCCTGGGGGGGTGCACTGAGATCATCAAAGCAAATCCTGTGTAATTTGCTTTTTAAAATGTCGCCACAGGACTTGGAAAAAGTTTGGCTGTTTTAATTACGACAGTGATTCACACTTTGTAATAAAATGGAAAATTAGAGGGAAGGAATGAACAGTTCGCCGGAGTCCCAGCGTGTTCCTGGAGGGAAGGCAGGCCGGGCTGAAGCCCAGGCCAGACCTGCAGCCCCCCGACTCCCGAGTGGGAGGGGGCGCCCTGGTGGACCTGGTCTCCCGTGTCATCCTGAGCTGGCCGTCCCCGCTCCTGAGACTGAAGCCAACCTGCTGCCCTTCCTGACCCCTGTACTTAGAGCCTAAGCTCAGAATACTCTTGGAAAGTGGAGAAATGCTTTCCCCGGGCACGGGGTCCATCCGGTCCCCCTACAGGGGGTCAGGATACAAGTGAAACGTGTGGTCTGCGAGTTTCACTGGACTCGGTTACTTTTGTAATTACACACACATGCACACACTCGTGTGTGTAGTTTAAAACTCATCTTTGGCTGTTGAGGCTCGCATCAGAGCATGTGTGCTGCCTTGTAGTGGGAGTCCCAGCTGTGCTCCCAAACTTGCAAGGAACAGAGACGAGTGAGCTTTTGGGAGCCTGACCTGAAGACGGGGCTCACACACCCTCTTCCGCCAGCGGTGAGCCCTCTTTCCCCTCTGTCACAGATCATCAACGGACTGGTGCAGACCACCGGCTGGCCCAGCGTCGTCACCTGCCTCAGCAACTGGTTTGGAAAAGGAAGGTGAGCAGAGGTGGCTCCACTCCCAGTAGCATTTTTTTGAGTTGTTTTTTTTTTTTTTTTTTTTTTAAGATTTCATTTATTTGAGAGAGAGATCACAAGCAGGAGGGAAGGGCAGAGGGAGAAGCCGACTTCCCACTGAGCAGGGAGCCCGACGTGGGGACTTGATCTCATGACCTGAGCTGAAGGCAGAGGCTTTAACCGACTGAGCCACCCAGGTGCCCTATTTTTGAAATCCAGATCACCTTCTTTTTAGTTATTTTTTTTTAATTTTTTTATTTTAAATTATTTATTTATGATAGTCACACAGAGAGAGAAAGAGAGGCAGAGACACAGGCAGAGGGAGAAGCAGGCTCCATGCACCAGGAACCTGACGTGGGATTCGATCCCGGGTCTCCAGGATCGTGCCCTAGGCCAAAGGCAGGCGCCAAACCGCCGCACCACCCAGGGATCCCCTTTTTAGTTATTCTTTAGACATCCTGCAGAATTCACTTTCACTATTCTGTGAAGGAAGGTGATTGAAACCTGTGGAACTTGGGCCTTCCACCCCAGAGAGGCATCCCCCACCGTGTCATGATTGGGGCGAGTCTGTCGTTCTGCACGGCTGACCCGAGCTAATCACCGGAACCTCATTCAGGTTCTCCCAATTCATTCATCGGGTGGGTCCTGATAATGAGATATTTCCTCAAATGATTGGATTATGGAAGCACGAATTTAAAGCTGGGGCCTTCCATGAGGTTCAGGGAAAGGTTTCTTTCCTCTCTGTAAGTGTGAAGTCACCAAGCCCTGGGAGAGAGGTGAGGTTATTCAGCCTGGGGTAAAATAAAAACGCCTTGCGGGAGCAGCATCCACACTCCTGCCGATTTCCAGGTCAACTCTTACGCGTCCTGGGCACCGTCCTACACCTGCCGACCCACTGAAGCTTCTCAACGTCCTTTGCTGTCTTGTGTTTTGTGTTGCAGGCGAGGCTTGATTATGGGGGTCTGGAATTCCCACACCTCGGTGGGCAACATCCTGGGCTCCTTGATTGCTGGCTACTGGGTGTCCACGTGCTGGGGCCTGTCCTTCATTGTTCCCGGGGCCATCGTGGCAGCTATGGGGATAGTGTGCTTTCTGTTTCTCATCGAACGTAAGTACACGCGGCCTTGGAGAGGATGCCCCGGGAGAGGTTTGGGGGGCAACTTGCTAAGAGAATGGGCCACATTCGTCCAGTGCGGGCCCAGGGTCGCCCTGGCTCTCCCCTTGCCAGGTAGGCGTCCTTCTTCAGGTGTAGACTTCTCCCATGAGCTGTTTCTCCCCTGGTGTTGCCGGCTTTTCTGTTGTCTCAGGTGCGCACGGTTTGCCTTGTGCTGGGAGTGTCACGTCTCCCCGAGACCTGCCACGTCGCTCACCCCCAGGGGTGCGGCGCCCAGCCCACGTGGCTGCACCTGCTCACCCGTCTCGCTCCCACAAACTCCTCTCTCACCAGCTTGTTTGCCTTCTGATAGATAGATCTGAGACAACATGATAAAATCATTGCATGACTCAAGACCGTATATCCTGAGCAGGTGGGGAGCGTGCTACCAGAAAATCAGATTCTTTGTTCCCTTCTAGACTCAATACCAAACTTGTGATTTAATTGGATTGGACATTAACTTTCAGAATAGAAATCTGGCAGGACAGAGATTCCTGGCAATTACCCCAAGCCAGCACTGCTCTGCTCTTCTAATCCCGTGAGCTCTGAGGAGTTGTATTGGGCATTTGCTTCTTTAATTTGGCTAAAAGCAAAATAACACCACACGGTGCTAGACGGCTCCCTACTGTTCCCTCCCCGGTCGGGATGCCCAGGAGCCCAGTTACACCATCCGTGCCGGGCATTCGTGGCAGCTTCAGCTTTGTGCTCCAAGCTGCCAGCTTCGTCCAGGACGTTAAGGACTGTTTGACTCCTCTTCTCGCTTCTCTTTCCCTGTTGCTGAAGCAATCCTTTCCATTTTAAAGTGACCGCTATCTACCCGTGCAGATGTGAGGCTGCGGGCCAGCCTCCGTCTGTGAGAGCGGAGGCCATGGTCCGCTGGGGCGAGCAGGGAGGGGTAGGGCTGCTCACCCCACTGTCACCATGTCCTCCAGGGGCCATCTGTGAGGTGAGCTGTGAGACGGCTGGGGCTATTGAGCCCACTTACCACCATAGCCAGCTGTGGCACGTCAGCAGGGCTGGGGTGGCCCAGAGTTCCGGGCAAGGTCCCTGGTGGCACCTGTTCTCTAGGCTGGCTCCGTGGCACCGGGGCGCTCAGCGTGTCCCTTACGCGTTAGTCACCTGGAGAACAGTGCGCACCTCTTTGCTCATGCGCAGGGGGCCCCAGGTGTGTCCTGCCCCGGGTCGAGAATCCACAGTACCTTTTCTTCTCTTTCTCTACTGATGATTGGTTGTGGGGGAAAGAGGAAATGCGGTGAGGGACGGAGTGTGCGGCAGGAGACAGACGTGAGCTTGTTTGCCTGGGATCTGAGCACCCAGACCCGTCAACTTGGTTTCCCGGGTAGGGCCTCGTCCTCCGCTCAGGGCTCGGCTCCCAGGAACAAGGAAGCTGCGGTTCGTCTTCTGTGATCGAACAAGAGCCTCCTTCCCACCGAGCTGCCCCACTCCTGTGGCTTCCGAGGGGGTGGGCCACGGCGGAGGGTCCCCCCAGGGTCTCCTGGAGCTGCCTTCCCACCCTGTCTTGTTGGGGTCCCCGTCCAGTTCCCGCAGGGACCCTGGAGCACTGCCTCTCGGCCCCGGTCATTGTGGGGCAGAAGCGCCATCCCTCAGGTTCCCCCACCCAGCAGGCCTTGAGGCCAGGGGACAGCATGTGCAAGGCTGTCCCGGGAGGCCGCTGTTACCGCGTGGGGGACAGATGCACACCTGCACACCTGCGCTGCACCTCTGCTCCCTGGGTTCTCCTTGACCGGCGAGGAAAGGCAGGGTGCTGACCCTGGTGGGAGACTGGGGGCCCCATGGGCGGGGCGGGTGCTGTGAGGTGAGGCCTGGACTCGGAGCTTGTCTCCCCTTCCCCCCACCACCCCCACCCCCAGTCACATTCCTGGGGCTGGGGTGGATTTGTGCCGAGAGTCTGTATGTCCGGCCATTGGTAGTATGGTCACTCCAGGTGACACGAGATCCTCAGTGGCTTCCCTGTCTCCCTTCAGGGCACCACCTGCAGTGTCTCCTTCCCGGCCCCCCACCCCTGACCTTCTCCTCCCACTTTTCGCGGTCTGGGGCAGGTGTCTCAATGCATGCAGGTCCCTCCAGAGCCCAGGGCCACCCGGTTTTTCTTGTCACCTGGCGCCTGCCCTCACCCAGCATCCCCCGGCGCTGCCTTGGACGGCTCGTGTCCTGGGATTGGCGGTCCCTGTTCCCCCTACCCTTGGCTACTTGCTCTTCTCCCCTGGCCTCTGCGTGGGCTGCTCCCCAGCGCCGGGCTCACGGGGCTCATGGGCACCTGACCCTGGCATTTCTCTGCCTTCCCACCGGGGGTCTTCCTCTGAGCCCGTCTCCACTGTGTGCTCCCACCGGGTGTTGGCATCTACCCTCTTGTATTAAGATCTGAGGTTTATTTGTTATTTGCACTGGAGTTCACACGCCTTTCAGGCTCTCCGAGTAATCAGGGAGCACGTGCCCCGTGGCCCTTCTTCCACGTCCTCGCAAGGACATTCTCGTGGGGGGAGGCGGCCACCACGTAGCAGGTGCTTCCGTGTCCCAGGCGCTGTGCCAGGCTCAGTGCGGTGTTATCTCGGGGATTTCCAGGGCAAAGTCTCGAGGCTCGGAGCTGTAGGTCACACAGGAAGTGCTGAAGCTGGGGCGTAACCAGGTGCCTGGTCACCCATTCAGACTTTGGCCGTGGACCCCTGGGTCCGTGGGATGTGTTCTTATGGATTCAATTAAAAAAAATTTTTTTCACTTAGGTGATAATTTTTAAAAAACAAACTTTAGGGATCCCTGGGTGGCGCAGCGGTTTGGCGCCTGCCTTTGGCCCAGGGCGCGATCCTGGGACCCGGGATCGAATCCCACGTCGGGCTCCCGGTGCATGGAGCCTGCTTCTCCCTCTGCCTGTGTCTCTGCCTCTCTCTCTCTCTCTCTCTGTGACTATCATAAATAAATAAAAGTTAAAAAAAATTAAAAAAAAAAAAAAAACTTTATGAGTTATAAACACTGTCTCTTCTCACAGAGACGACATGTGTTTGAAAGCCATCTTCCTGCAGGGGGGAGCGTAGGTTCCCCTGAAGTCTGCTTCTCCAACCTGGGTTCCCTAGAGCCCAGGGACTTGAACAGTATTCTCTGGGGCCGTGGGAACTCTTTTCTTAAAAAGCATCTGAGAAATTCCACCCATCCGTGACTTCTCAGCCACCATCTTTCCACCATGCGAGCCTCCCCCTGCCGCACGGTGGAAAGTGGGCGACTGGCCGCTGCTGGTGGGACACGCACTGGCCCCTAACTGCAGCCCCTCCTCACTCCTTCGCTCTGCGTCTGCCGCAGCCCCCAGCCTCCTCGCCTTCCCTCCTGGGCCCGAGCATCTCGGGAGAAGAAGGGGAAACACCCTTCCCCTGTGTTCCAGGCCCTTCTCTTTCCTGCCTGGGACCCCAGAGCCCGTGATAGGGTGCCTCAAAAGGAGCCATGAGGAAGTCAACGGGGCTCATGGCCCCCTCACTCTGGCGTGCAGACCAGACTCGCCTCGTCCACCCCGTACCTCTCGGCAGGGGGACCCCCAAGTAGGCCTCTCTGCTCCGATGTCGCACTCTGGGGAGCCCCCTTCCCCCACTGCACCCACCGTCTCCCCGCAGCCGTGGTTGGGAGGGGCTTCTCTGTGCACGCGGCCTTGACAAGCGCTGCCCTGTGCTCACAGCGACCCTCCTGGCGGCAGCGCCTCTAGCTGGCCTCACGGTAGGAGGCGTCCCTGTAGTCTTGGGGCTCCCCGGCCTGCTGGGGCCCGGGCTCCCGTGCATGGGTGTCTGCGACCAGAGAGAACCCAGTGCAGGCTCAGACCACTCTTGCCCTTAAACATACCTCCCGTGGCTTGTCACCGTCATGTGCACACCCTCTGCGCATTTGTACTTGTCCCGTGTGAAATCTTTCCCATAGTGCAAAGCCCTTTACACACGCACGATGGTCTGCCTTTGCCGGGGCTCCCTTCACCCAGCGTGTGTCCTGGGGACTGAAGGAGGGGTGTGCGGGGTGCGTGGCAGGGTGCTGCCACGGGCATCGTCTTTTCCTGAAACCCTTGCTCGCTTAGTCAAGTATCAGATGGGTCTGGTTTTAATGTCTTGGGTGGTGGACACGCCTGGGCCTGGGTTCACCGCTGTCCCCCTTTGATGTTTCAGATCCGAAGGACATCGCCTGCTCCTCCTCCCTGGTGGCGGTAAGGACCCCCTCGGCTCCTCGTGTCCTCTGGGACAGTGTGCCGTCGGCCGGTGTCTGAGGACTGTCACCAGCCTGGTCCAGTCTGTGCGGTGTCTGTGGGTGACAAGTGTGGGCATGGGGCCCGCCCTCACAATACAGGCAGTGCTGGAGAAGGGCCCATCGTGACCACAGCGGGAGCGGGGTGCAATCTGGGTGGCGGTGTCCCCAGGAGGCTGACGTGAGGCCGGGCCTGCCCTGTTGTGGCCGCGAGGAACTTGCTCCTCCGTCCACCTGCTCCTGCGTCTCCGCGCTCCCTCTTCCCTGTGTCGCTCCCAGCAACTGGCGTCCCCACCTTGGACGAAGCCTGCGTGGCCCTCGCTCCTGCCCGGTTCCCCACTTGCCTTAGAGCAGACCCCTGGGGCATCCCCTCCCTCACTGCACTGGCAGGGCTTCTCTCCTTCCCTCCGGCCTGCACCGTCCACTCAAACAGCCGGCCACAGGGCACCTGGGGGCTCCGTTGGTGAGCTCAGGTCATGATCCTGGGGTCCTGGGAAATCATTAAAAAAAACAAAAAACAGCCCATCACAGGCCCAGCAACATCATCTGGCCACATGTGGTCAGCCTCTGGCCCCGTCCCACTTGGCCTGTTGCTGGTGCTGATGTGATTTTTTTTTAATTTAAATTCAATTTGCCACATAGTATGACCCCCAGTGCTCATCCCAACAAGTGCCCCCCTCAGTGCCCATCACCCAGTCACCCTATCCCCCCACCCACCTCCCCTTCCACAACCCTTTGTTTCCCAGACTTAAGAGTCTCTCATGGTTTGTGTCCCTCTCCACTTTTTCCCACTCAGATGTGATTTTTCCCTCTCCCATGAAGTGCCCCCTTTCTCAGGCCTGCAGATGCCAAGCTGTCCCAGGTCTCCCATGACAGTGCAGCCGTGGCCACACTGAGTGCTTTGCTGGCCCCACATCTCTGCCAGACCCCCAGATGCACTAGCACCCATCCACGCCCTCCCTGCAGAGATCTGCGGAGGCCCTGGCGGCCAGCACCTCCCTGTGTGGAGTCCCAGCAGGGCCTCCACGCTGAGCTCCCCGTCACTCGTGCCGCTGCGCACCTGCCATCCCCACAGGGTCTCAGACGAGCCACAACTGGAGTAATCTCTCTCCACCCCATAGACTTGCTGGGCCCCAGCATTCCTTCTCATTCGGGGATCCCCTGTCCTCACTGTGGGCAGGCCAAACCCAGAGTGTCCTCCTCACCACACGGGATGTTCCCTCCACCACTGGGGCCCGGAGTACCGAGTCTCTCCTCTGAGCCTCCCCAGACAGTTGACCTTTGCTCCTCCTGGGCAGACTTTCTTGAAACAGGAGCCAGGGCATGTCACTGACTTGACACTCCCCCACAGCTCCCCATTTTTCCCTACATAAAGTTCATTTGCCCCTCTCTGCTGGTCTCCCCACTCAGGGCAGCCCCGGGGCAGGACCTCCTCTTGCTCTCCCCGCAGGCCGCAGCTCCCCAAACAGCACCTGCCGTGATGCAGGAGGAGAGGCTTTGGTCCATTTGTTTGCACTTGGAGCTTTTGAGCAAAATTAATTTGAAAAGAGGGGTTCTGGCACCTTCTTCAAAAAAATAAATGAAGAATCAGTTTTGAAAAAGCACTGCCTTGGGATCCCTGGGTGGCGCAGCGGTTTAGCGCCTGCCTTTGACCCAGGGCGCGATCCTGGAGACCCGGGATCGAATCCCACGTCGGGCTCCCTGCATGGAGCCTGCTTCTCCCTCTGCCTGTGTCTCTGCCTGCCTCTCTTTCTCTCTCCTCTCTCTGTGTGACTATCATAAATAAATAAAAATTTTAAAAAAAAGAAAAAAAAGCACTGCCTTCAGGAAGGTTAAAAAAAACGTTAAAAAAAATCATAGTTGATATTTTATAGTAGTTTAAAAGCTATTTTCCTGCCATGAGCATGAATTTCAGTTTCAAAACTTAAACGGATTAGTGTTTAGCTGTGCTGTGAATTAACCCTAACAGCCGGCCCAGCGGCCCCACTCAGAGATGTCCACGCGTCCCCTGCACGTACACACTCTGCCTTCTAATCCACCGCTGACCCAGGAGGTTGGAGGAAAATATTGCCCGATATTATTTCTACAGGCCTTTCCTTTCAGGGTCAAAAATGTCAAAGCCATGAAAGTGAAGTTGCCACCATTAGCGGCTTCATACGTCCTTTTACCTCAATCTTGGATCATTCTTCCAGGAAGGATCTTCTTTAAACATCTTTGATCTGAGGGTCTAGAGCCTCCAGTTAGCCCTTTGTTTTATGTATTTTTATTTATTTGAGAGAGAGAGAGAGAGCAGGAGCGGGAGGGGCAGGGGAGAGGGGCTCTACAGTGGACTCCTCGTTGAGCGCAGAGCCCTACATGGGGCTCGATCCTACGACCCTGAGATCATGACCTGAGCCAAAACCAAGAGTCGGACACTTAACCGACTGAGCCACCCAGGCCCCTCAGCCCTTTGTTTTATTTTAATCGTGTGTCTTACTTGCCCTCGGCAGCTGTTTTGCGAGAACAGCACAGAGCACCCTCACTACGGTGCCGTTGGTTGTGGCTGCCGGCTGTCGGATCAGTGATTGCTCAATTCTGCTTTTGTCTCCCTGCAGCCGAAGGGTTGTGAGAACGGCACGCAGAGAGTCAGACTGCAGAAGCAGATCTTCATGGACAAGAACAAGCCTCTGGTGAGTTGGACCAGCCCTGCCGCTGCGCAGAAATCAGAGCCCTGCCTCGTGACAAAGCTGAGTCTCGGAGTTCCTCTGTATAATCTGAGTCTGCCTCGTGCGATTTCTTTGGGCCGCAAGCTGGACTTTAAGTTTTTAGTCAACTTTGAAAGTGATGCACTCATTCTATGACTGTTTGCAGTATTCAGGGTCCCAGGTCAGGTCACACCCGGATCATCTGCGGCAGCGTCCCCTGCTCCCATGGACTCCCATTCTGGGGGGTAGGGGTGGGGTGCAGACGGAAACCAGCAGTTTCCCACAGCAGCTAAGTCGAGGAGTCCAGAGGGAGGGGGTAAGCAGGCTCTGGTGCAGGCCCAGTCCTGGGATCCGTCCCTGAGTAGGTGGCTTGGGTAGAGCTGTGGAGGAGGAGAGGCCGGGGTCTGCACCGACCTGGGCCAGAGGGATTCAGAGGACGCACAGGGAGGGCTGGGCATGGGAGGTGGGCCCAGCGAGTAACATAGAGTCATCTCCCAGGCCTCCACCCTGCCACCTCCACGTTCCAGACAAGGAAACTGAGGCAGCGCTGCCACCCCTTCCCTTTCAGGAGACTCCCGAGCAGTATTTCATGGGGCTCTGCTTCACAGGCCGCATTGAGCCACAGGGGCATCTCGGATTTAGTTTGACTTCTTGAAATTACAAGCTTTTCTAAGTCAAGTAGCTTAAAGGATAAGTGTACCGAATGGGCTCCTTACTTTTGTTTTTCTTTTCTGCCCAAGGAAACTTACTTGTGGTGGTTGATACAACAGGAAAGGGAAAAATGATGTTTCGTACATCTTGGTTCTTGGAATTTAGGGAGATTCAATTGGAATGCGCTCAACTCTCTCCTCACTGTTGAGTTTGAATTTTAAAAATTGGATGTCTTGGCAAAAATACCCTAGACTGGGTGGCTTAAACAGCACACGTTTCTTTCTGGAGGAAAGAAGTCCCAGATCCAGGCACTGGTGGGGCCTGGGGTGAGGCCCACTTCCTGATGGCCGCCTTCTCCTGGGATGCTGGAGAGACCGAGCACAGGGAGAGACTCTCCTTACACAGCACAGACTCTGTCCTCAGGGCTCTGCCCCCCACAGCAGGGCTTAGGACTCCCCACAGGAACCTCAGAGGAACACAGATACTGGATCCGCAGCATCAGGAGTTAATTGATGTCCAAATGGCGGTAACTCCCCTGATTGCTACTGAAGATTCACCTTTTCCTTTGAGGCAAGACCCCGGGCCCTGTGTTGCGGCCCAGCACGAGCAGTACAGCTAGCCCTGTCTTCTGAGTGTAACTTCCCTTCTTCCCCTTCCTGTCCTGCAAAAGCCTATTGACCAACATATCACCAGAGAGACTGTTACACATTGACAGGCCCTGGCAAGTCTTGTTTCTTCAGGCCTGGCCACACCACAGGCTGACTCGACATGCCCATGACCTAGCTGGTTTGGGTCCCATATCCCTCACGTGGCAGGAAGGCCTCATTCACTGGAGGTGGCTCCCGGGTCATCAGGCAGGAGTCCTCCAATTTCAGCAGGACATCCTGGTGTCCCCTTTCCCAGAATGACCCAGCTCAGGTCCCCTAGGCTCAGAGTTCAGTGTCACCCAGCCCCTTCATCGCCACCGCTTCTGTGCCAGGCCTGACTCTGAACAACTTCATGAGGAAATCCACAAGGAAAGGGGTGGGTGAAGAAACAAGTATAAGGGAAGAGGAAGAGGCTCTGGCGTTCATGGAGCCAGGAGGACCCTCTTCCATCCTTCAGGTCTTTATGGTGATTGGCTTGTGGATGGTCAGAATCTGTCACTTTGTAGTCACGAGTCTTTGCCCATCCTTGGCTTCTCTGAGGATCTTTTGATTGGCTGTGGCTCAACAAACAATGGGCACTGAGTGGATGTTTAAATACTAGAGGTGATTCCCCAAGGCACACAATGGGAATCCACAGATCTCTGGGGGGGACCTTTCAGCACAGCATAACTGCAAGCAGCACAGGGTGTGGCATGGGCTTACCACGTTTAGGTTAGTGCATTATTACATGCTTCCCCTCCCCCTGCCTTGTGTGTGTGTGTGTGTGTGTGTCTGTCTGTGTCTGTTTTAGTGGATGGAACCTTTTTGCTCTCTGACTCCTACACCCAGGAGTGGGGCGCCCTGGCTAAAGAAGCCCTGCCCCCCACCAAGGGCTCCCACAGGTGCTCTTAGATCCTATAGGGTCCTTGATGCACAGCATCCCATGACCTGGTCCACCCAGAGGGCCTCTGGCTCTGTAAGGACTCGGTGTTGCTCCCCTGGTTTGTTTTGGAAAACCCACCGTGACTTCCCACTTTCCCTTTGTCTCCTCCAGACACTGCAGAGGACTGGAATTTGGTAGCTGGAGCCCCCCCCCTCCCCCCGCCCCCAGCCTGTGCATAAAGATGAGTGGGTGTGGGCAGGAGGCCCTTTCCAACAAAGATCAAGCTTGCTTAGAGAGCTGAAGGGCCAGATCTGGGGCTTCCCAACCAGGAGGGCCTTACAGAACCAGAGAGGGCCAGGCGGGTTTCTGTATGTAATTCCTGCTCTGGGCTAGAGATGCTCTTCTCTTAACTGAGCAGGATCTGTTTTGTGTTTTCTCTTTATCTGGTTGCATGCCACCCACTGGAGAGCCTGCTTAGTGTTTATAAACACCTGTCCTAGACCTGGAACCGTAGAAATCCTAGAGGAGAGCATAGGCAGTAATGTCTCTGACTTCAGCCATAGCAGCGTGTTTCTAGATATGTCTCCTGAGGCAAGGGAAATAAAAGCAAAAATGAACAAAAATTATTAAGACTTCTCAAAATAAAAAACTTTCTGACAGAAAAGAAACAACAAAACCGAAAGGCAACCTATGGAATGGGAGAGAATACTTGTAAATGACACATCTGGTAAAGGGTTAGTATCCAAAATGTATGAAGAGCTTACACACTTCAATACCAAAAAAACAATCCAATTAAAAAATGGGCAGAAGACATGAACAGACATTTCTCCGACATCCAGACGGCCAAAGGACATGTGCAAAGATGTTCAGCATCACTCACCATAAGGGAAATGCAAGTCAAAACCACAATGAGAAGCCACCTCATGCCTGTCAGAACGGCTAAAATTAACAAGACAGGAAACGACAGGTGTTGGTGAGGATGTGGAGAAAGGAGAACCCTCTTGTGCTATTGGTGGGGGTGCAAATTGGTGCAGCCGCTCTGGAAAACAGTATGGAGGGTCCTCAGAAAGGTAAAAATTGAGCTGCCTTAGAGTATAGCAATCGCATTACTCTTTCCCCCCAGAAAACACAAATGTGCTAATTCAAAAGGATACATGCACCCTGATGTTTATAACAGTATTTACAGTCGCCAAGGTATGGAAGCAGCACAAGTATCCATTGGTAGATGAACAGAGTAAGGAGAAGTGAGGTGTGTGTGTAGGAATATTATTCAACCACAAAAAAAGAATGAAATTTTGCCATCTGCAGCAACATGGATGGAACTAGAGGGTATCATGCTAAGCAAAATAGAGAGAAAAATACCATATTGACCTCACCCATGTGGAATTAAAGAAAACAAAAGAGCAAAGGGGGAAAAAAGAGATAAACCAAGAAACAGACTCTTAACTCTAGAGAACACACTGGTGGTCAGGAGGGGTGGGTGGGCAGGGAGATCGGGGAAATAGGTGGTGGTTAATAAGGAGTGCACCTGTTGTGATGAGCACCGGGCGTTGTATGTATGTGACGAATCACTTTATTGTATACCTGAAACTATATGTTAACTATACAGGAATTAAAATTTAAAAAATAGAATATCTCATTAAAATAGTAGAGCAGCTGTATGTGTGGGTAGCTACACTTAGGTATCAATTCATTTGAAAGTAATGAATCTGCAAGTATTTGTTTTTTCCTATGGTTCTTGGTATTTTTCCACTTGATCTTTCAGAAATAGATTTCTAGATGGCTGGGTCAAAGGATTTTGCATGTTTTTAGTTAGTATTTCTTAAAGACACTTCGGTGCTTGGGATTAGAAGGCAAAGACCCGGTGAGAAGCTTACACAGGATGCCCCAAAGACCTAGTGGAGTGGCGTCCTCCTCGGGACTTCTGGCCTCACTCAGCCAGACGCCCTCCCTGGTAACACCCTCTCTCTCTTTCCTCTTTCCAATGGGCTTCGCCTCCAGGACCCCGAGATGCAATGCTTGCTACTTTCGGACGGGAAGCACCCCGTCCACCAGAACCACATCGTCGTCCTCCCCGCCGACAGCGGGGGCGGCATGGCCGCCATCAGCTTCACCGGAGCCTTGAAGATCCCCGTGAGTACGCCTGCCTGGGAGGGGTTTCAGAAAGGGGCACTTGTGCCCGCTGTGGACGATCGAGCTTAAAAAAAGAAATCCGTGGTTAGATAATCCCCGGGTTAGGACTCTACGGCATAACCCAGAAGTTGCCAACAGGCAGGCTGGGGCCTGGGGAAGGCTGCAGGGTGTGTTTGCCTCACACTGCTTTCAAGTTTTCAAAGTCGGTTGCCTCCATGTAGAAGGTCACCGATTTCATAGACAACTAGGGCTTCACACTTCCACTCAGAAAACTGGAACATCTGGAGGCAGCAAGACTGTGCCCCGGGCCCCCTCTTCTCCCCGGTGCTCCCCTTCCCAGGCCCCTGAAGACCCCGACGGTGAGCCCCTGGGAGGTGCTGTCCCAAGTTCTGCTCTGTGGTGTGCAAGCGGCCACTCGATCTTCTCTACCCTTTAAAGTGTTTGTAGGAGAACAGAGCTGGTCTATGTGAGCTGTAGGTGCCAACGGGAGGAGTAAGGGGGCGAGCGTGCAGAGCCAAGGGAGAAGACCGAGGCCCCTGGACACACAAAGCCGATGGTCTGCAGACTGCACTTGTGCGCTGGTGTAAAGATGAGGGTGCTGGTCCGTGGTCGGGCAGTGGGCCCCAGCTCCGGGCTAACAGGCTCACGTAGCACCTGCTGGCCGGCATGCTGGTATGGGATCAGGGCGTGAAAGAGGTCCAGCCAGAGATTTTTACACAGGCAGTGGTGACATTTCTCGTTGCTGTAGATTTTCTTGTATTAAATTCACAGGCTCCCTCAGAGAATCTGGGGGCCTCCCAAAGGACACGTGGAAGATGTGTTCTAACACGGCGAGCCATGGCAGGCGATGAAGGCCGAGCCCAGGGCAGAAGCAGGTGGAGAGGGGAGATCGCACACACTGCCCCCGTGGGGTAGGATGTCTAGGCCTGTGCTGTTGCTGGCCTCGTGGACCACACCTAGAAACATCTGGGCTCCTGCCCTCGGGTGGGACATGCAAGGAGCTGCCGCAGATCTCTCACATGAGGACAGCGGCCCCACCGGTGCGGGCCCTCGCAGAGAAAGGGCAGAGAAAGGGCAGAGGGAGCGCAGGCCCAGAGGCCCTTTGGCGACTGGGTGAGGCTAGAAACACAAACAGTACACCCAGGACCTTAGAATCACATCACAGAAATGAAAGCACTCCGGAGACTTCTGCTTGAGAACAGAAAGTACTGGCAGCACCCAGATGAAGCTGGGCATCCGGCCAGTGGGGAACGTGGAAGGCCAGGCCGGGACTCCCAGAGTCACTGAGGATGTGGACCGGCTGCTTTTAAATAAAAAGCTACTTTAAAAAAAAAAAAAAGATTTTATTTATTCGTTAGAGACACAGAAAGAGAGGCAGAGACGCAGGCAGAGGGAGAAGCAGGCTCCATGTAGAGAGCCTGATGCAGGACTCGATCCCGGGACTCTGGGATCACACCCTAGGCCGAAGGCAGGCCCTAAACTGCTGAGCCACCCAGGGATCCCCAAAAGCTACTTTTAAAATTGTTAATGACAGCTAATAACTTTGCCCTGCGCTGCTCGGCGGAAGGTGGGGTGCACACCGCTGCAGACTGAAGTGGCATCGTGACCTGGCCCTGCCGCCGGCACGCCGGGTGTCCCAGGCAAGTGTGTCAGCCACTCTGAGCCTCTGTTGCCTCGTGGGCAGTGGGGCTCCGTGGCTGGTGTAATACTCTTCTGGGGATTACACGGGGTCACTCAGGACAGCAGTGGGCGCCGCTCCGGGTGCGTGGTCCTCGTGCCGTCAGCCCTGCGCGCATGCTCATCCCGGCGTGGCCCCTGTGAAACACTAACACGGGTAATTCCAGAATCACGCACGTTGAGAGTTGTGTTCCCTGCCTAGTTTGGTGGGTGTTCCTGTGCGCACACAGCGTGACCCTTAGTGTCACACCCCTTTTCTCACCCAGACCTCCCAATGACATCTGGAATGGCTGTCCCGTGAGGCCACATCTTTATAAAAGTAGAGCTCAAGTAGAACACAGGACCACAGACAGGACTCTCACAGTCACCATCAGATGGCAAGCCCCGGTGTCCCTTTTGCGACCTACATCTCTCCCTGGAGTCTTCCCAGCACTCGGCTTTGTGGGGAGCAGGCAGACTGCGGGCGCAGGTGCGGGCCCATCAGAAGGCCTGTCCCGTGTGTGTCGGCTGCTGTGTCGTTTGCAGCAGTTTCTGGCAAGAGGGGAAAGAGGACCAAGTGCGCGGTGACCAGGTGGCCCTCCAGGAACGCTCTGAGAACTCTAACCGCTAAGTTTCCAGAGCGGCGTGGTGCGGGAACCAAATCAGTGCATACTTTTAGGAACTCTGATCTGACATCAAGACTTTGTGTGTCAATCTGCCAAGGTAAGACGTGCTGCCGGAGTGGCCGTGGGTCGGTCCTCACCCTTCCCTGGGCGGCATCCTGTCCTCTGCCGGCAGCATCTGCAGGTGCCACGAGCCCAGAGGTGCCGGCTGTTCTAGGGGAATGAGTAACTCATAATTCTGTTGCACCTTTAAGTAAACCTGCTGAGTACACATTTGGGGTAAAGACTGGCTCACTCTTTTTCAGGGCGTGATCGAGTTCTCTCTGTGTTTGCTGTTTGCGAAGTTGGTCAGCTACACTTTCCTCTTCTGGCTTCCACTGTACATCACCAATGTGGGTGAGTACCTGTTGCTGGAAGCACCGGTGTGAAGTCCGTGCAGTGGCCATGATCTGGACTCCCTTTTATGTGCCGGTTTCTATAGTCTGGGAAGGAAACGGCGCCCGTGATGCATGATGATTTGAGACATATTTTGGAACAAACAGTGTAGATTAGTAGAAAAATATGGGCAAAAAGAAAACTCAGATATGGAAGTAGTGCACTAATCTATAGTATAGATTAGTAGAAAAATTTAGGCAAAAAAAGAACTCAGATAATAACCTTGATGGGGCTTTAGGGACCCCGTGTTCCTTTCCAGCTGTGGCTGCAGGCTCCGTGGGGCTCTTCCTATCTGGGGCGGCCTGCATTTCAATCTAGAACTTCAGGTCACACCCTCCCATGAGGAGAGGAGGCCTGGGGATCTGAGATTGTAAATGCTGAGTAATCTGACCTGGAACTTGCTCCTTGGAGATGGGCTCTAGTTTTAGGGACAGCTGATAGCTGGCCTTATCCTAAGTCCGGCTGTGGCTGAAGCTGTAGATAGGTTGGAACACACCAGCCCACAAGCACCATACACCCCTGTGCTGTGTGGGATACAGAGGGGAAGATGAGAGGGGCACCGGCCATTCTTTTTTTTTTTTTTTTAAGATTTAATTTATTCATGAGAGACACAGAGAGAGGCACAGACACAGGCAGAGGGAGAAGCAGGCTCCATTCCATGGAGGGAGCCTGATGTGGGACTTGATCCCAGGTCTCCGGGACCACACCCTGGGCTGAAGGCCGTGCTAAACCACTGAGCCATCTGGGTTGCCTGGCACCGGCCATTCTTAAAAGATGCTTGAGTGCAGAGGCTGCAGCCATGGCTGGGAGCGGACAGGCAGGGCGGGCCCTGGAGCCTCTGGGCCCAGAAAACAGGGATTGCAAGGAGAAGGGAAGGACACTGGAGTCCCCAAGAACGTGACGACAAGGGGAGATTTGGAATGTGTGGGTTCAGAGGGTGCAGACCGCTGTCAGGGAGGAGGCCTTCCCCTGCCCTGTGGTCCTTTCAGCTAGACTGAAAATCAAAATACCATGAGACAGATGCCAGGAGAAAATCACATTTAATAGTGTGCACACAGGAAACCCACACAGATGGGGCATTCCAAAGACAGTGAGACAACAAGAAGCTTCTATGGAAGGAAAGCGTGAGCAGGGAGAGGGAGAGAGACTCTCCAGCAGACTCCACACCAAGCTCAGACCCTGACACAGGACTCGATCTCACAACCCTGAGATCATGACCTGAACCTAAATCAAGAGTCGGATGCATAGCTGACAACCACCCAGGCACTCCTTCACTCAAGATAATCTTTATGCCAAAGTGGCCTGTCTTGGGGCAGCCTGCCCTGGGCCCCGACACCACATGTTCCTAGTGGTGGTAAGGACAAGCAGAGGTGGCCATAAGCCCGAGGCAAGAAGGCTGAGTTTCATAGGGACAGCAGTTGAGGCAGTAAGGGGAGCCCCCCGACCTTAGGGGTGCAGAGTCTGTGGGACAGAGAGGGGCAGTAAGGCGCTGCTCCCTGTCAAGTGACTCCATTTGGGCAGGCAAGCCACATGCAGTGTAGACAAGCATCATACCTTCTTTTTTCTTCTGTTCCCTGTGATTGCAGAAGGGGTGACATTTTTAGGACTCTAGTCATGAATTGCTGGCTTTTCCAGTCTCAGTGATTAAAACAAAAAAATGTGCCACTGAGGACACCAGGAAAGGCTGGATTTGACCTGTGGTCCCAGATGCTCCCCAAAGCCCGCTTCTCCTGTGCCGGCCAAGCTGAATCCCCCGCAGAGCCCAGCGTGGCTTCCTCCTCTGCCGTATGAGGAGGCACAGTCCCTTCCAGATCGAGGGCCTCGGGGTCCCGTGGCACTCCTGTGGTGCCAGAGCCCCTTTGCACCAGGCAGTTCTTTGCACCAGCACCTTCTGTGCTGTGCCCAACCTTCAGCTACCCCTGGGGGACACTGAACCAGAGGGATGGTAATTAGGCTGAGCCAGGCAAATCCTCATTTCTTGCTAAAGAGTGTTTGGCTTTCGTCTTTTCTGCGCATCCACCTACATAGTGGACTGTGGAGTCAACTCAGCTGCTCCTCTGTGTAAGTCATGCTCGAGAAACAAAAGAGTGCCACGTGTGGTCTTACGTTGCTGCAACTTGCTCACACAGACACTTGTCATTTTGTTAGATCACCTTGATGCCAGGCAAGCTGGGGAGCTCTCCACCCTGTTTGACGTGGGCGGGATCTTCGGTGAGTCCCTCCCTCCCTGTTGTACTTAGACGGAAACTGCCAAGGGTAGGTGTGCACCTGGACCTGTGTTCTCTCAGCTGCTTACTGTTGAGAGGGACGCGTGTTCCCCAAAACGTTGCATCACCCGAGTGGACATATGGCCGTCACTCCAGGGCACCGTCCCCTGTCCCAGGTCTGACTCAGGAAGCAGGGACCTGCCTCAGGGTAGGCTGCACATGTCAGAGCCCCAGCAGTGAAGGGACTTGGCTTCGGGGCCAGCCTAGAACCAGCCTAGAAGCAGACTTGCCCTGCTGTCTCACTGGGAGATGCCCCCGGGTCACCCACCTCTGACCACAGCCCCACAAGGCTGGTTCACTAAGGCGCCTCCTGCTCATGGTGAACGTGGACAGGGATGTGGAGAAGAGGGTTCTCTTCTTGCTGCTGTCTTGTGTAGTCTGCTTTCTCTGGATGGGCTCTTGCCCTGGGCACCCAGGCAGTCCTGGACTCGCCCCTCTGCATTGCAGGTGGGATCCTGGCAGGTGTGATCTCAGACCGACTGGAAAAAAGGGCCTCCACCTGCGGCCTGATGCTGCTGCTGGCGGCCCCGACGGTGAGCCCAGCCCCGCCGCACCCCTGCCCTGTGTGGGCCCCGAGTCTCCAGAAGCAACCACTGTCCCCACCAGCAAACACAGTCATATCTGGCCCGAACTCAGCCACATTCATGGCTCATGGTTTCTGGATGCTGACCATGGCCTCTGAACCCCTCCAAACCCCTCCAGGCCTTCCCAGCCCACTCCCCCGGACGCCTCCCATGGCCTCAGCATGTTGCTGAGCCACCTCTTCACTCATCCCTGGCTCCCTGTGAGGTGCTCCATCCCCGTCCTCCCCATACAGGCCCTGCTCAGCCTTTAGGATGCCCCACCTCCCCAGGCCGTGCTGACCCTGCCCACTGTGGCACTGTGTACTCCAGCTTTTCATGCATTTGATGGCACATGTCCTTGGGCGGGTGACCTTCCCTCTCTGGGCCTGTTTCCTCATCAGAGAAACGAGGGCGCCAGTAGTGCCCCCTCACGGAGTGAATGTGAGGGTTTCCGAATCAGTACTGTGTAACAGTAACGATAATAGCGGGACTAATGCAGTTACTCCTCGTCTCCCATTGTGAGCACCTGCCCGTCTGCCACCCTGCTGCGCTGTGTCCTCAGAACAGGCCTAGCTGCCAGGCACCCTGGAGCCTGGGACGCAGCCCAACACAGACCCTCATAGAACCTTTGCTGAAGAAGTGTCAGTGTGGCCCCAGTGCAGGACCTCCTTGAGCAGCTACATCTGTTCGGGGAGGGGGACAGCCGTTCAGAGTGAGCCCGGGGAGAGCCACCCCACCCCAGGCCCCATCCATCAGCCGTCCACCCCCCGGAGAGTGGGAGGTGCCACCAGAACCTGCGTGGGGGGCAGGAGGCTGGGGACTCCAGGGCATCTTCACTCTGGGGTTGGCTGCCTGAGAACCCCCGGCCTGGCTTCTCAGAAGGACAGCCTCCTGGGCAGTCTTCAGCTTCCTGTAGTAACCGGTTCTCTCTTTTTACACCCGTGGCAGCTCTACATATTCTCCACCATCAGCAAAATGGGCCTAGAAGCCACTATCGGTGAGTCCGTGAGGCCTTCCTTCTTCCATACTCGGTGCTCGTCTACACAGCTTGATGAAACAAAGTAAAACATCAACACAGAGGCACTTGGCTGGTGCCACTGAGCATATGGCATGGCTAAAATAGTCCCGTGTCCCTCCCCTGGTGGGACGCCTGCGCCCGCAGTGAGGCCTGCCATACGCAGGTCTGAGAGCACAGGCCACCTGCCCCGGGGCCGGGAGGAGGCCCTCAGAGGAGCCACATGCCCCCGGCAGGCAGCGGGCAGGGCCGCAGCAGCCCGAGTCCCGCACCCTCGGCGGGTGAGGACAGGCCGGGCAGGGGACGGGCTCCCAGCTGGCATCCGTCAGCTGCCATTCTGAGAGCAGTTGCATGACACCGGAGGGCTATTTTTAACGTCCTGCAAGCAGCACTATCCGATTATGGCTCTGACACTTGGTAAATATTGTTTCTGTCTTAACAAGCTGGCAGCGCCGATTGGGAAGGAAGCAGGCTGTGTGGGATCCCGTTAGAAGTTATCCAGAAGGCAGGTTGCTGATGCGAGGACCATGGGGTTTCCTGTGACCCGTGGGTCCAGAAGCTTCTGCACAGAGTAAACCAGAGGCTAGGTTAGGAGAGTGAGCCTGGAGGACGGTGTAGAAAGCCTACATTTCAGAAATCAGCGTGTTCTGTCCTTGGGAGCTGGGCTGGGTCTCCGGGTTCCCCACAGGGGCTGCCACCAGCGGGCACTGAGAGAGCCCTCCCTGCAGCAGAGAAGGCCGTGGCTGGTGTTAGCACCCAGCCGGCATGATGACAGGGAGCACTGGCACCCCCAGGGCACATCCATGCTCAGGACACCAGGGTTCTGCTCGTTCCCAGGGCGTCGACAGCTGCCCCCCATTGAGGGTCAAGGAAATGGGAGTAGTACCAGGTCCTCCAGACCCGTCCAGAGCCTTCTGGGGAGTGTGACAGGACTTTCACACATACCCAGGCAGGTTTAAAGGAAGATGCTCACCATGCATGGCCCAGCGGTCACCACTCCCCACCCATGCGTGGCACCAGGCTGCTCCCCCACGGGTGGCTGAGGCCACGGGGGCTCTCCCAGAGGCCACTGTTTGCTACTAAATCTGTCCTTCTGGTTTCTGGTTCCCACAGCCATGCTGCTGCTCAGCGGGGCCCTGGTCAGCGGGCCATATGCCCTGATCACGACCGCCGTCTCTGCCGACCTGGTGAGTGGCCACTCGTCTCGGCACCGAGCCGAGGCAGGCGCAGGTCATCTCTGCCGTTCTCGACAGAGGTGGTCACTCTTAGTAAAACGGTGTCTATGTGGAAGCAGCTTTCTGCCTACGACTGATAGCCATGCTTTTAAGGGTCTTCTGAAGCCAGTGCAGAGCGGCGCTGCCCCCTCCGTTCATCCACGACGGTGCCGAGCCCAGGGGAGGGGCTCATGTGAGGCCCCAGGTCAGAAGCCAGCCCGTGGTGCTACCCTTGCCTAACCCCAGGGGCTGGCGAACGTGCACCCCCAAGCCCGCCCTGGGGGGTCCAGATCTGAGCCCCAGTGGGGTCGGCTCCACCTTCTAGCTGCCGCCCTCTGTGCCTGGCCCCCTGCTGGTCGGCCTTGCGGTCCACGGGGACCACTGACTCACTCTTCCCGGAGGAAGGGGCTGCTGACAAGGTGGCCTTGGACCCCTTGGAGGCAGGGCCACCCGCATCCACCTGACACGAGGGTCAGTTGACACAGTCATCAGATGCCACTGTCTATAGGGAACCAGGCTCCAAAATACAAAATCCTCTTTAAAAAGTCTTTTCCTTAAATAAATGGGAGAAAAGATACAAATCCCCTCCATAGAAGAATTTCTGTGAGTACTCTATCCTCGGAGAAGGGAACACACGTCACTCTCCTTAGGTGTGGGCTGCACACAGCGACTTCCTCTCAAGGGGAGAGGTCTCTCAAGGTCTACAGGAGAGACCTGATAGACACCCCCACTAGGGAACCAAGGTCAGCGCCGACAGTGACAGGGCGTGTGACAGCATGCACCCAGGACATGTCCCACGGAGATGGCATGTCACCTGTGGCCTCCCTCCCGGACCCCCAGCCCAGTGTCATCATGAGCAGAGCATCCCACACATCCCAGCGCGGGGACATCCCGCTCCAGGCTTTGGCATCATCAGAAACTGGGGACGTATGAGGACTGTCACAGCCAGGGGGAGCCCAAGGGGATGTGATGGCCGCACATCGTGTGGTGTCCTGGACAGAAAGAGACCAAAGTAGACGTTAGATAAGAACCCACGTGCTAGGTAATCCTAGCGCGTCCATGCTGGGCCTTAATTGTGGCAGATAGAGCCAGTGGCGTCCGCTGCGACCCAGGGAAGGTGGGTGCAGGGTGCGTCTGTGCACCCAGGATTACTCTAAAATTAAAAGCTCGTTTAAATTCATAAGCAGTCCCTCAGAGGTGGCTTGTAGTCTCGTAGGCAGGATGGCCACCTCCTCAGGCCTCTGGTCCGGCCTCCCCGACGGGCTCCTGAGGCCCCTGGAACTTTCCTGGCCTGCAGGGACGTGGCTTCCCTCCTGCACCTCTCTCGAGTCCTCCCAGAACCAGACCCAGAATTCTCCAACCACTCACTCATTCTCCTGCTGGGAAACCACGGCCAGCCACGGTGGGCCCCGCACCTGCCCCCTACCCCTTATACCCCTCCTCTCAGGGCAGGGCACCTGCCCAGCGGCTCAGTGCACTGTCCTCAGCACCCAGGCCTTTTCACGCCCAAGACGGCCAGTGGCCCTTCCCTGACAGGTCAGCAGAGAGGAGCAGAGGGAGGGGTGCCGGGGAGTCCACCAGGCCTCAGACCTCCAGCAGCAGGCCCCCCATTTGTGCTGAGGGAGTCCCCACACTCCTGTTTGCACGAGGCACAGAAAATTCTAGAAGGCCCCACACCAGACCCCTAATCTGCCCCATGGGATCAGACAACAGAGACTCCAGAAAATGTGGCTTACGGGTGATTATCCCTTTGTGTGTGCGCTTTATTTTGTATACTTCTGTGTACACACACACGAGCATCTGTTGTTACAGGCCTGGGTTTATTTGTGTAGTTTTAGGCTTCCAAGCACTGTATCTCCCGGTAATTGTTTTCCTTTATTGTCCTCAGTGTGTGCTGCTTTCTCTCAAGCTTACATGTATTGCTTTTTGAGAACCAGAGCTCCTGATGGGTTGTCATTTAGGACTCGGTGACCCTCACATCAGCCCCTTGGGGCCTGCCCTCTTCCCCATCGTCCCTGGCATTTGCCGTGAACTGGTTTTCGGGTACTGCAGAGCCATCTGGCATGTTGTCACAGAAAGCCCCTCACGGGAACGTGGAAGTGGGCGTTGATGCTGGCACGGCTCAGGGACAGGGACGAGTGTCATCTGTGTCTTTATCTTCCACATTGGCTAGTGTGGTGTGCTGTGAGTAAATATTTGCTTAAGGGAACATTCTGAGAGTTCTTTAAAGCAGAATATGTTTGGACAGATATTTCTGATGATTTCTTACTGTTGAAAACCCTTAAACTTTGTGTATCTTTCCAAAGTAAGTTTGGAATGGAGCAGAGTTTAATTTTTCGGATGGAAAACACCCCATGCTTTGAATTGCTTTGCCAAGTTACTCGAGTAAATTGCTTTAAGGAGGCGCAGGCTTGTTTCTCACTGATGGTGCAAGAGGTTTGCTCTTTGCTCACGTTTGCTCTTTGCTCTCTTCTAGGGCACACACAAAAGTCTCAAGGGAAACTCCCACGCCCTCGCCACTGTGACCGCCATCATTGACGGGACTGGCTCTGTAGGTGAGTGGATATTTTTAGCTCTAAGAGGTTAATTGTGGTCAAAGGGAAACCACATTGTCACATCCTCATTTACAGATGCCAAGGATTTCAGTTGCTTTGGTAATACAGCACTGACCTTTTTTTTTTCCTGCATTGAAACACTCTACAGTATTGTTATAATGCTTATTCTAAAAAAAAAAAAAAAAAAAAAAGATTATTGGAGCACCTGGCTGGCTTAGTAGAGCAACTCTTGATCTCAGGGTTGTGAGTTCAAGCTCCATGTTGGGCGTAAAGCTTACTTTAAAAATAAATAATGAAAATAAACAAATATTATAAATTAATAAGGAAATTTTTAAAAAAAGATTTTTGTTGAATCTTTCAAAGATTACTTTTAGTTGGATGGTATAATCATATAATTATAATATCTTTTTTGTCCACAAATGAATTCAACACTGTAACTTAAAAACACAAAGGTTGATACAGGATTTGGGCATCAGAGTCTTAAAAATGGCAGAGTTCAGAAGAAAGAGCAGCTGCCACGTGACAGTTCTCTACAGACACGGGGAAGGAAAATGTAACGAAGACTTACAGAAACTCCCTTTTCTTAGTTAATTTTACAAAGGGGACTTAATTAAAAATTTAATCTTCATACATAATAAATATGTGAAATCTAACTTGACAAAATGGAAAACTCACATCATGAATATGGTACTTATATGTGCTTAATAATACTAATAGTTTTTACTAATAGAAAAAATATAGTATTCATAATTATTTAGGGTTCAGTTAGTATTTCAGTGGAGTTGCTAATTTATATTAATAAGTTATTATAAAAACCAGCTAAGGGAAATTTGATTAATGTACTTGCCACAGAGTTCAGGTAATTGTTACTGACAAGTTTAGATCACTTAATGTAAAAAGAAGCGCTAGATGTTGTTACTGTGAAAACCCAATCTTTTCTAAGACCAAACCATGGTGTGTGCACAGACCACAGGAGAGCTCGTATGTGCGGCCAAGGGGTGAGGGCCGTGGGTGGGAGGGTGAGGACAGCATCCCACATTCAGTGGAGGGGCTAGACCCTGCGTAGCAGAACACCGGCTCACCGTGATGCAACCATAACATTTCTGGTACATTATAGAATTTTCATCAAGCAGATTTTTAAGATTTCAGGTAGAAAAACATGATTTCAAAATAAAATTTTCAGATCTGCTTCAATATTCAAAAAGTTCAGTCCCCATTCACAAACAGATAAACAGCATATTTATAAGACGAATAAACTTTATAAATAAGTTTTTTTTATAAATTTATAAATAAGGGATTGACTGGCCTTTGTAAAATATGAGCAGATGGAAAGCATGCGCACATCTGGGGGAAGGGGCCGCGTAGGCGTCTGTCCGCTGGTCCGATGGCTCCAGAGGAAGGACAGACGGGACTCGTTGGCAGTACTCTGCCTCTGCATGAAAGAACACGTGCTCGGGCTTTCACCTAAGCCACCTGTCGGCCCATGGGCCGCTGGTCCCCTGTTTATCACTCCCATTTCAAGATGGACAGGATCTTAACCAAACACAAAGGGCAGGAACACTGATAGGTCCCCAGGCATACAAGATTCAGGTGTTATCAGCCTCATTATGGTTCCTTTTTTTTTAAGAGGCTCGTTTTGGGGGGGGGTTATTTGTTTGTTTGTTTGTTTGTTTGTTTATTTATTTATTTATTTATTATTATTTGAGAGAAAGCACTACCAGGGAGAGGGACAAAGAGAGGAAGCAGTCTCCCACTGAGTAGGGAGCCTGACGGGGGCTGGATCCCAGGACCCATGAGATCATGACCAGAGCTGAAACCAGGAGTTGGAGGTTTAACCGACTGAGCCAATCAGGTGCCCCTCGTTAGAGTTCTTGAAGCTCATTCAGTAGCATTTTCTGGAGGAAAGAAAGGTGACACAATAAGCAAGTCCTTCACTCAGAGACAGGCAGATGGGAACTGATACAGTGACAAGTGTGTTCTTACTGGCAAGTTAGAAGGCTGAGGGCAACATTCTTGACCTTACTTGAGCCTTCGTGCAAGGAGCACGTCCCTGTGACCGCTCCCTGCCAGGGCCCCTGCCCTGCACCCGGCGCCTGTGATCCTATTCTGGTCCCTCTCCAGATGTGGGAAGCTGAAGCTCAGGAGGTTGGCTGGTGTGGCACCCATGGCTGCCCGGGAGGATGTTGGGTTGCAGCCCAGGTCACCTGCTGCCCCAGACTCCCGCAGCAGGGCGACGGTGAGAGAGGGCAAGCCAGGTGGGGAGGGCCACCTGGGCATGTGGGACAACCTCATAGCAGTAGAACCAAGCCCTTACCAGACTCAGGTGGCTCCATAAGAACACAGTTCCCCCTGAGCCTGGCACCTGGGGCTGTCCTGCAGCACTGTTGGAAGCTGAGGTTTCTCTCGGTGGTGCCCGTGGCCCTGTGTGCTAGCAGGATAGAGACTGCCACCGTCCACTCCTGGACGCCCACTGCTGTCTTACTGATGGAGAATCTGAAGTCCTTCCCGCCGCTCTCCAGAGCCACGCGGCCTCCCTGCTGCTGCTCACAAACACCAGTGTGTGCCTGTGCAGGGCCCTTGCACGGGCTGTGTCCTGGGCCCGAGGAGCGCCCCTCGGGGAACCTCCTGCCTGGCCCTTGGAGTCTTGGCTCAGGTATCACACCACCCTCTCCGTGAGAACTCTCGGCTGTCTGGAAGGTGGACCCACGTCACCCACACTCCAGGCGCCTCTTCCCTGGTGTCTCATCTCCACAGCACGTTCTGCGTGTCTGCTCCGTGGACCTGAACAGAAGCTGCTGCAGGTCAGGAGTCTCTGCTCTGTGCTCTGCTGACATCCCAGCATGGAGAAGCACCTGGAACATAGCGCTCACTCAGTAGAGGAGTGTGAACCGAAATGCCTGGCTGCTCGGACCCCCAGGATGGCAGCCGGGGCCAGGCTGCCTCTGTCCAGGCTGCTGAGTTCACACGGAAGGGCCAGCTCAGAGGGGCCTGGGCTCCCCGCAGCTCGCACAGCTCCCCACACCTCGCTGGGACAGAGCCACCCACCTCTGGGTCACAGGAGCCCCACCACGCCCTGGCCGCCGTTCCCAAGGGCTCCCAGCTTGCTTCATGTGACAGATGCCGCTTGTTCTAAAATGCACTAGGCAAGGTCACCGTTGTAAGGGGGCCAGGCTGAGCCTCTTTTGCAATCTTTGGATTGGGGGTGACTTTGAATTTGGGGGGCAGTGTTAGAAGCCACTCTCTAATGTTTAAAGTGAGACATTCCCCTCCTGGGGCACCTCTTGGGGGCTGGGGACGTGTCCAGAGAAAGGGAGGTGGTGCTGGGCCCGAGGCAGGTGTGTACGAGACAGCACAGCACCCGTCACGTAGCAGGGCTGGGGCATGCAGGCGGAAGTCCGGACGCTTCTGGGTGGAGCTCAGTTCTCAGGAGCCCTGTGACTTTGAACCACCTTCTGTCCCCAGAGGACATCAGCCCAACTGCCACCATGAAGCCGTTTTTAAGCTCACTTGCACCTCTGTAGCAGCCCCGAGAGCTGTTTGATAGCAGAGGGTGACGGTTTACAAGGAGGGCGATTGAGTTAGGTGGAAAACCACATCTTTCCTGATATTCTTCGCAAAACAAGAGGGAGTGGAGGTGCCCAGCTGAGGATGGAGAATGCGTCTGAGACTCCAGTAGAAACCAAGGTACAGCTCTGAGCACCGTCCCCCCACGAAGGGCGGCAGAGGGGAACCACCTCCAACCTGGCCACTGACCTTCAGCGCGCTGGCCACGGGGCACCTGCGCCTGGGGCCACGGGGCACCTGCAGCTTTGCCAGCCCCCGGCCCGCGGGCCCCCAGAAGCAGCGGCGATGGAGCAGGCTGCCCCTCTGCCATTTCTCTCCGTACGTGCTGCCCACGCTGGACAGAAGAAGGACCGGCTCGAGCTGAAATGCACACCGGTCTGCAAATACTTTGCCCACGGAGCGTTCACCTGGACTCGTTTGCTCGGTGTCGTAAATTCTGGTTTTGACACAGGCAAAGCTCAGCTCATAGTAAACAAGCCAGTGTCGTCTTGCAGCTCACTCGGGCCATGCAGTTCCAGTGACGCGGTCCACCTGTTAGGTGCGTTCCCAGGGTGCTTGGAGTCACCTCCCTGTGGGACACGAGGCTTGTCGTGTCTGTATGTCCGACACGGAGCAGGGCTACATAGAGCCCTGAGTTCTTTCCAGCTAATTTTCATTTTATCAAAGTAAAACGTGATGTAACTTTCGAGACCAGGTAGCCCTGCGAGCTAATTATGTCAGTCCTGGAAGCAGTCACGTCGGCTGTTCCCTCTGATCTGACTTGCGTACGAGTCGACAAGCCTCAGTCCCCGGCCTGACACCGTCTGCCGTCCTCCTAGGAAGGAGGCTGGGGCTCGGCACTTGTGCCCCGCTCCCCCTTCCCCATCCTCCGCAGTCAGTGCCTCGCGTGGTGTTAGCTGTGCTCACTCTGAGCCAAGATATATGCTTTTTGCTGTCATGCTTGCTCCTTTGTTTCCCATCACCCCCTTCCAACCGTCAGCAGTGAGGGACTCACTGGCCCCATTGCTCCCGCACCTCACCCCAGAGCCTCTTCCCCCAAATCCTGCGACCCCTTCCACCATGTGCCCACATAGGACCCATCTTCTAGCTCCGTGTCTGCTCCTCTTAGGTGGAGGAGACTTCCAGTGGCTTCCTGAGTAGTAGCTCATGGGAGGTGGAGCTTGGGGGCTGGGAGTCTTCGAGGTCTGGATCCTGCTCTAACTTGCGGATACGAATCCCAGGCTGAAAGTCCTTTTTCCTCAGGATTCCAGTGTCTTGTAGCTTCCATGGTCTCCGTTGAGAAGGCCATTGTCGCCCTCTCCCAGCCTTCGTTTCTGCGCTCCGCCTGCTTCCCCCGGGAACCCCTGGGTGCCTTCTTCATCCTCTGTGCCCAGAGCCCGGGGGGCCCACCCCACCCAGAGACACATGCCCTTCCTCTCTGCAGAATTGTGCTCTGTGTTTTCTTTGATGAGGCTCCCCTACTGCTGCCTGGTTTTAATTCTTGGAAAACTGATTAGTCAGATGTTAACCTTTCTGGGTCAATCCTTCAATTTTTTTTCTTTCTTTTTCCCTTCTTTACTGTCTTTTTCTCTTTTCTCTGCTTTCTCAGAGATGTTCTGGATTTTATTTTCCAACCTTCACTTTGGTTCTCACACATTAGTGTTTTTCTGCCCCCACAGTGCATCACACTTTTTGTGGGGTTTTTGTTTTTTTTGTTTTGGGTATTTTTATTTTGCAATTTTGTGCCGTTATTTGACAATCAGCAGTTAGTTCTCCTCCAGACTAACTGTTGATTTTTGAAAGCGGTGACAGCAACGTAGGTAACCAATGTAGAGAGCTTGCTTGGAAAGTCTTCATCCATGTTACATTTTCTGGACAACCGCATGTGGATACAGTATGGAACATTCCTTATTCCTTTGGCTCAGACAGCTTAGTTGAGCCTGGTGTCAGTGTGCACATGTGGGGCTCACCTCTCCTTCATGGCGAATTTCTGGATCTCTTTGAGTGCCTGGGGGCACAGGGGGCACACTTCCTGAAACCATTCCATGGATGCACTTGTGAACATTGATGGTGTGTTCTCTGGTCACTGCCTCAATGACGGCCCTCCTTGCCACTCTTCTTTGTAGGAGCCATTCTGTGGGGCCTGGCCGGAAAGGAAGAGCGAGCACAGGGTGTTGTGGGAGAGGAAAAGCCTGGTGCATCCCATCCTTATTTCTTGGGTGCAGCTTGTGTTAGATTGAATCGTGAAATTGGTGATACTGGTTTTTGGGTGTAAACGTGAGAATATCATATGGTTCAACTTAATTTTCTAACAGTTCTCCGAAGGTGTTACAATTTCCTGACTATTTTCTCCTCCTTGGTTTGTTTATTTCCTGTGGTTTCCCCTCCTCCCCGCTTGTGTGCGGCTTTTTTCAGACACAGATGAATGTGGCCAGCCCTTCACAGATTCGTATTTAAGAATGAGCCACCAAGCACTTACTAGAAACCCTTTCTGTGTGGGATGGCGTGTCAACACTGGTCTTCACAGTCGTGGGATCCACCTGGAATCTGGAGGAGGAAACCCCCCTCAGTGCCTGCTGGGATGTGAGCCTCACACCAGCATACCAGCCATCACGTGGGAGGGTGGGCACCTGCTTGGTGGAAGTGGTGGCCTTCCCTCCATCCCCTGACTCGGTTGCTGCCTCATCTCCACCCGAATCCCCGAGCCCAGTACCTCTGGTTCACAATTTCCAGGCTGAGGGGCTGCTGTCCTGTGAGCATTGGTGGCCGGAGTGGGGGTCCCTGGAGTGATGTTGAGGAGGAGAAACCTGGAATCAAGAGAGTGGAGGGACGGACCTAATGGTTCATTATAAAAAATTCTCACCTGCTGCCCACCTTCCCTCTCCTTCCACCCCCACCCCCTTGCCTCGTGTGCGTGGACAGGCCTGCCTGTGAACAAGGAGTCCTCTGGCCGTCTCTCTCTGAGCAAGAAGACTGGAGCCCATGCCCTTGTTGTGCCCTTGAAAGTCCATCCTCCCCAGAATGGTCCTTCTCCCATCTGCCCTTCTCTTTGTGGGCTTATAAGTTGTTAAATTCATTTGTGGCCCATTCTGTGGTGCTGGGACGTGCCCGGATAAGCACACGTGAGCAGTGTACCGTGTGCACCTGAGAGCTCCTCTGAGACTTAAAACACACACAAGCGCTTCTCAGGTGTAAAAGTAGTAAGGGCTCCTTGTAAACACTTGGGACCACATTAGTACGTACAAAGTGGCAAAGACCCCAGAACTCCTACCTCTCAGGGTTAAGTGTCAGGATAAGTGGGTGTAAATTCTTCATACTTCTTACCACGCCGAAACGACGACCCATCCTATGCACGGGCCATAATCTTTCACTGTCACTCTTAGGACAATAAATACCCAAACTGCTGCCGCATTCTTGGATATCTTTGGGCATTTTGAAGAATATTTGCTTTCTTTCATCTTGATAGTGTCTCAAAAATCATTTTGACATAATTTTAGACTTACAGGAAAGTTGCACAAATAGAACAGAAGATTCGTATATCCTACACATCATCTTTTTTTGTGCACACACACATACTTGTAACATGCGTTGCACGTACATGTAAGAAAAGTGTATGTGCATATTTTTCCCCAAAACCCCTTAGGGGCAAATTAGGGACATGCTGCCCCTTCTCCAGGAACTGTGTATTCAGTGAGTGTTCCATAAAGACAAAGGATCCCGCGGTGCAACCACAGCACCTGATTATCAGAACGAGGGCGTTAGCGCTGATGCAGTATCAGCACCTACAAGCCTTACTCATGTTTTACCAAGTATACGTTTCGTAACATAATCATATCTAAGGTTGTGCATTAGATTGATTTCTTTAATAAAGTCTTTAATTGGTATTGTTGGATCAGAAGGATGAATGTTTTAAGGTCAGAACATATTTCTAGATTTGCTTCCAGAAAGAGGTTTCCCAGCCACGCCCGCACGGTACTGGGTATTTGTGAGCTTTCTACCCCCAGCAGCCTGGGTTTTTGTGGTTTCAATGTGTTTCTTTAACCTTAAGCACGGTCTGTACTCAATGGGGCCTGGATACTCCAGTCAGCCACCTTCCAGAGTCTTCCTCACACGGCTCACATGTGTCCCTTTGCCCCTTTCAGGAGCAGCCCTGGGCCCCCTGCTGGCCGGGCTCCTGTCCCCGTCTGGATGGAACAACGTGTTCTACATGCTGATGTTTGCTGACGCCTGTGCCTTACTGGTAAGTCTCCCTGGTTGTTGTCTGAACACTGGTGGTGCTGCTTCCCGGGGACCCGCGGTCCTCAGGGAGGCTTGGCCTGCGGCAGAGCCTGACTGCCCTGAGCGCTCGTGATTCCTCTTTGTGGTCTGAACAAAACGTTGTCTGAACTAACGTCAGAGCAGACGCAGGCCCGACCGTGGCTCTGCAGCTTCAGGCAGCATGGTAGTGACACACAGAGCAAGGGGCGCCCTCGTGTGGGACCCCAGCCCTGTCGTCTGTGGGTGGGTGTGCGTCCACCCGCTATGTTCTGCAGCTCCACATTGGTTAAATGGGCATGACAACAGCCCCCAAGACAGGATTATTGAGGGGACTGGGGGAGACAGCAAGCTGAAACCCACCACCTACCTGGTCATCCCTGTCGCCCCAGCACTTCTCCTGCATCCAGCAGCCCCCTGGGGAAGTAGCCGACTCCCAGCACCCAGAGGGACGAGAAAGAAGGAGCAGAGGCTGCGGGTGCAGGCACCTGGTGCTTCTGTTGGCAGCCCCAACTTTCTGGGCAGCTGCACTAAGACCCAGGGGTGCTGCAGGACAGAAGGAGCGGGCACAAGCCAGAGGCATGCAGCACACACCTGAGAGTGGCTGGTGTGCACAGAGACCCCGACCTGGGGCCAGGCGCCTCCTCTTGCTTCACCAGAAAACACCTGAGGAGAATGACTTCAGGGTTTGGAAATATCAGCTCTGTCGAGCCAATGAAAGTCCTGTATTTTGATTTGGGGCTATTACACAGCTCCCCGTTTCATACAGAAACTCATAGGCTGTTCCTCAGAGGATTTGTTCTAGGGTTTTAGTTAAGTCCCCACATAACTTGACCTAAGTGGCAAGGAGACTTCCATCCATAGGGCTGTTCAGAGACTGGAAACTCTCCCTTACCAATGCCGGGGAATACGTACCACGCTTCCTTTTAAAAGCCCAGCCAACCCTGAGGAAAGGGAGGGTAGCCGCAGGCCCCAAACCCAGGCAGCATAGATAAGTGCTAAGGCTCTGGCTGGAGCAGCTGGGCGAGTCGTCAGTCTCAGAAATGGAGGGTCCAGGGGTTGGGCCCCCCAGGGAGAGGAGGTGGGGTGTCGGGCCTGCACCAGGGGGAGCTGGACACCAGGACCCTTGAGGGCTCCAGTGGGCAGCTTATTAGGCAGCACTGGCATGTTGGTCCAAGAAGACAGGATCAGATAGACGTAAAATGAGCATACGTGATGCTACGGAAGATGTCGGAGAAGGAACGGAGTTCGTGGGGGCAGCAGGAAGCCCCGGGGAGCAGCACAGAGAGGGAGGCGGTGGGCAGCATTAGAGAGAGACCAAGGACAGGACAGACCCGACGGGTCTGCTCGGAGTCCCTGGGTGGGGGGGTCTGGAGATGGGGATGGGGCTCGGTTGATGACAAAATAGCTGACAGTTTGCGGGAATGAAAAGCAGGGCTGTGCGGGCGGAACCCGGGTGGGTGCACACGTCCAAACGGGTCTGTGAACGGCCTGCGCCGGCCCGCCAGCCGCGGGGTTCGCAGAGTGGACAGCACATGTGACACGTCACAGTTCAGGAAGGACAGGAAGGGAATGTGAAAATACCCGGCAGGAGAATAACAACCGGCTGTCCGGGTTAGGTGAGAGAGACCCAGACGAAGAGGTGTCAGGAGAGGGGCCGTCCCACACCTGGGGGGGAGTCGGGAGTGGCACAAACACCAGACATACCCCTCCAGTCTGCTGGTCAGAGACCAGTTGCACCTCCCAAGTCAGACTGGGAACCCCAACAACTCAGGCGGGTCACCCGTGGGGTCAGACCCAGGCACCTGCGGGACTGTCCGTGGAACATGACAAGCACCTGGTGGCCATGCCGTCACATGCGTAGGCTTACCCCTGCAGACCCGTGTCTCGGGGGCGCCGGATGGCTGGTCCCACCTGCAGACACAGCACGTGGTCACACGCTAGCATATGACCTTTGATCTGCAGGTTCGTCGCTACTGCAGCGTATTTCATGCCACGCAAAACACTAGTCATTTTCTCCCCTCTTCCCTCCTGTGATCTGCTTAGCAGAACCCTGGGCTCCTCCTGCTGACCCTTCACATGTGGCACTTGGTGGGACGTGTATCGCTCAGCTGCCAGCTCCGGCCGAGCAGCCTAATGCTAGTGGGCCGGAGGCTCAGACTCCAGGGTCAGCTTGCTCAGCAGAAGTGTCACTGTCGCCACCAGCCCCGTACTTAGCACCTGACACGTTCCCCGCTTCCCCTGACTGTACGCGCACAGGACGGAGCACAGCAGCCGACTGCACCTCTCTGTGGGGGACACACCTGTTCTCTCTAGCCTGAACTCCGTCTAAGAGGGCCTCCTGGGCTCCTCCTTGAAACTTGAGCCTGAGGACAATGCGTGTCCCCGCCTCCTCGAGCTCTGGCCTGAGGCTGGGTCCTGTGGGGCTGTGTGGGTTTTAACCTGTGCTGGGCCTCTGTCAGCCCACTGGGCCCTCCTGGGCCTGAGGGCACCTGCTGCCTCGTAAGGGAGCCTCCTGTGGGGCTGGCGTCCGCCTGCAGAAAGACCAGATCCACAGCCGCAAACACCAGCTACCCGGAGGGGCGCTTTGTCGCTGGTCTGGCTCTAGGCTGACTCGGCCCCGTGAGCGTGTAAAGGAGCTCGAGGGAAAGGTGGCAGGTGAGGCAGAGCTGTCCCTGGGTTACCCCCACAGTGGCTGCGGGGGCTGCGAGCAAAGGTCCCGGTGGAGCCAAGTGCTCCCCCAGAAGCTTCCAGATGAAACTCGGCTGCTCCAAAGACAGCCTGGTCAGCCTCCGGGTGCCGGGCCCAGGAGGTGGTCCCCTGGCTTTCAGAGTCCGGCGTGCGGCTCTCCAGTACCCCCACCCAGTGTCTCCGTGATCATGGGCCACCTTGTCTTTCCTCTCTGTTTCCAATCTGGATATTTTATGATCGGACTCATTTCATTTCAAGGCTATCTTGATCCGGAAGGTTTTAGGCTGAAATCTGTCCTAATGGCCTTACCTCTAGACGCGCGGCCTCAGCGGGACTCACAGGCCCTCAGCCCCACCCAGGGGCCCGGGCCTCAGGCTCCCGCTGCCCTGTGGGCCTCTGAGCCCTTTATGTCCAGAAGGAGCCCCCCTGCTCCCCACGTGGCAGCTGGGCTTCCGAGGGCGTGGCCGGTTCGCCCGACGCAGGCTCCCTGCCGACAGTAACGGCCTCTCCTCTTCGTTTTGGGTGCAGTTCCTGATCCGCCTCATTCACAAGGAGCTGAGCTGCCCAGGGTCGGCGACTGGGGACCAAGTTCTGTAAGTGCCCCCCGCACGGGTCAGAGGGCAGCTCTAATGCCGCCCTGCCCACCTGCCCTCCACACCTGGCCTTTCCTAACCCGACAGAGGACAGAAAACCCACCCGCTGCCCCTGACCTTGCACATCTCGGTCACACTCATTGCTCCTAATAAATGCCTCGATGCGCCTGCGATCGTGATAACCCTCCTCAGAACCTGACACCAGCGTCAGGGAAATTGCCTTCCTTGTGGTCTTTGAGCTGCAGCTTTGTCAGAACAAAAATAGCCCCAGAGCCAGCCGGGCGCCCTGCTTGCGCTCCTGTCTTCCCTCCTCAGTCCCCCAGGGCTGCGGGGTGGGCCAGGTGGCTTCGGAAGACCCCAGCGGAAGGGTGAGAGGCTGGCCCTGGGAGGGTGTGTGCGTTCGGCAGACTCCGCGTCTGTCCTGTGACCCTTGCCGGCTGTGTCACCAGCTGCTCCTTTATTCCCTTCCAGATCCAAGGAGCACTGACCACTCGCATGCCCTGGAGGGAGGCTGGGCCCGTCCTTCACAAACTGTCAAGGAAAAGTTCAAATAAAGGATCCTGTGTTGGAAAGAATGATTTACCCTTGCCTTTTGCACACACACCTGGAAAAGACCCAAAAGCCACCTTGAGAAGTCCAGGTACTATTTCAGGAGAGCCGTAGAGCCTACGACAGCGGCAAGGAGGTGCATGGGAAGTGCTGTCGCCACAGTCGTCATCCCACTGTCACACTTCCACTGTCGTCCCAGTGGAGCCTGGGACACACGGCAACTGCTCGGGGGCTGGTGGGTGGTGCTTGGGTGAGCCTGCGTCTCTCAGGTGTTGCAGTTTGTTAGAGCAGGTGAGCCCTGCACCCACAGGGACCTTCCCAGGCGTCGCCTGAATCAGCTGTGTGGGGACTGGCTACCCCCACGGGCACGAGAACGCAGCCAGCTCAGAGCCCCGCCTCTGGGGGGACAGGAGAACCCTGACACCCGGATCCGAAACCAGGGTGGGCCTCAGAGCCCTCACGTCACCCGGGACACTTCCCCACCACTTCTCTGTCTACACGGGCCTGAAAACCAGGCGTCGAGAAGCGAGCAGCCAGGAAGCCAAGGCCCGGGGACATGCCCGACGTCCGAGCTCCAAGGCGGCCGCCACTGCTCGTCCCTGCAGGTCTCGGGGAGGACGTGGTGGGGGTTGGCGGGCCCGGTGCCCCGACGTGTTTCACTTCTCGACGCGCCAGGCACCTGGAACTCTCTTTAGTGACGTAGCACCAGTGTGGGTTTATTTATTTAAGATGTGGTACGTGGTTTAGAAGTTTAAGAAATGTAAATGGCATTCTGTTATTTATTAAGACAAACTCTGATTGTCCTCTGGCCACTTGGTTTCCCACTTATTGCCTAACAAAATACTTAACCTGCTCTTTGAAATAAAATGTTTTTTTTTTTTTTAAATTCAAGCAGCGTGTTGACTGTGTCTGCTCACGTTTCCATTATGTTAAAAAAAGAACTTCCAACACTACGTGTCCTTGGTTTTCTCGTGGTGGGACACACTCAGCAGTTCTGCGCACTAAAATTCTAGAGCTAAATGTCTGAGAACTAGCACTTCCTCCATGGACACGCGGGTTCCTTCGTTTGTTAAGCATCAGGAAGAAACCCAGCGGCATCAAAGTCGGCTGTCACATTATATTACCCGCCCGCTCCTTGCAGGTGACAGGTCCCGGGTCCGCGGACCCAGCAGGCCTCACTGAGCTGGCGCTGTACCAGGAGGCACGGCCGAGTCCTGCGTGGCCCACACATGGGGTCGGCCTGGGGGTCTCCATCCCGCACCCACCAGCCTTGGCCGTGGCTCCGTCCCCCCACACCCCCATGACCCTGGCAGCAGAACGTCCATCAGGGCTGCCACACACACGGGTGGGGGGGGACATGTGCCACCCACACGGGCCCAGAGGCACACTTCGCCCTGACTTCCCCGGGGAAGGACGCCCTGTGTAACCTGAGGCACCGGCGCCCATTTCCCAGCACGTTCGGAGTCGCTTGCCGTGACCTGTAAGAGGTAAGTGCCCGCTGTGCACCACTGGGTGGCGAGGGGCCCCAGGTGTCGCGGGTCGAGGCACCAGCTAAGGGACAGAAGGCAGCTGTGTGTAGATCCTTCTGGTTCCTGGACCCACATCCGCCTCCTTCCAGGGCTCAATGGGCCAGGAGATGGGGCGCCGGGAAGGCGATTTCCAGCCCATCCAACGAAGGGTCTCCGAGAGCTCAGGCGCTGACCGGCGGCAGGAGCAGTGCTGACGTGCCCACGCGCGGTCTCTCCGCGTGCACGCGTGTCCGTGCGCCCCCTTCCTGCCCAGGCCGAGGCCCCTACGCCGTGGTCCTGACCATCCTTTCCTCCCTCTGCTCTCTGGATCTTACTGACTGGTGATCTCCCGGGAGTGCCTGTCGGCTGGCAAGCAGGGCTGGGACACACCGCGCGACCCACGGGTGGGTTTAGACTCTTGCTTTGTTACTGTGAGTAAACTAAGCACATGTCCTAAAACAGGCAGATAGGCCTGGCCAAAACATGTCCTTTTGCCTCAAAACAGCGGCGACTGAGAGCCCCGCGTTGGTCCGTGCCTTCCGCACCAGCCGCGGGTGCTCAGGTGGACGCACGAGAAGCGGGTGGCCTGTTGGAAAGCCGAGGGGGCCGGTGCTCACGGCATCCCCTTGTCTGACCCCGCAGACAGGTGCGTCCTCTCCGCCCAGAGAACCAGAGCCAGGCCCGGGAGCCCCGGCGGGTCACAGATGATCATTGCGTGGCCACGGAGCCAGGATCCAGCACAAGGAATAAAGCATTAGCAGCACCCCGAAACAGCCCCGGGCCCCCCGCCCTCACAAGTCAGCGTTGCTCTGGCCGTACTGGTTTGCACTTAGCCCGGCGAGGCAGGCGGAGCGTCTTTCCGTGTCCTGTGGGCCACACGGGCTGCACCCTGCGCCATCCTCGGCTGCGCGACGGTGCCCTGCTGGCTGGCCCATCGCCGCCCCCTGACGTGCAGACCACCTTCTAGACCCGTGGCTGCGCTGCAGCGTCAGGTGGCCGACGCTGACCCAGGCGCAGCTGGAGGACCTGGTGGCGTGTGGACATCTCCCCTCTGCTGGAGATTACCTTCGACGCGCTGGGGCGCCGCGACCCGCCCAAAGGCCTGACGAGCAGCACTGAGGTTTTCCTGACGGACAAGAGATCCTGCCTGTGGACCGCGGGGTTGGCTCCTGCCCGAGAGCGAGTGCATGTGTGTGTGAGTGGTTTGCGTGTGTCTGTGTGTGTGTGCATGCATGTCTGTAGTATGTATACGATGTGTGTGTGCATTGTGTGGTGTGTATGTGTGTGCATGCATGTCTGTGTGTGCATTGTGTGGTGTGTGCTTACATGTGTGTGCATGTGTGTGCATCTGTGTATACGTGTGGGGGGTGCATTATGTGTGTCTGTGTGTATACATGCCTGTGTGCATGTATGTGCTGTGTGACCAGCGTGTATGCATGTGTGTGCATACATGTCTCTGTGCACGTCTGTGTGTGTGCATGTCTACATGTATCTGTGTATACACGTGTGTGTGTGTGTGTGTGTGTGTGTGTGGTATGCGTACATGACCCCTACTGCTTGTTTCTCTGTTGGAACCCTGACGTAGACGTGACTTCCTGTGTTGTCCACATGTCTGGACGCCGACGTATCTTATTTTTATAATCAGAAAAAGTAACAAAACTAATTTTAAAAGTTGGGGCTAACACCACAAAGTGAAGAAAGCTGCCCCGCAGGCTGTTGTTTCCTGGGAAGCTGTGTTTGCAGTGTGTGTTTCCAGGAGGCGGTGTGGTAGCGGGCCTGCTGAGCCCGGCTCCCCCCCAGAAGGCCTGCTGAGCCCGGCTCCCCCCCAGAAGTCCTGCTGAGCCTGGCTCCCCCCCAGAAGGCCTGCTGAGCCCGGCTCCCCCCCAGAAGGCCTGCTGAGCCCGGCTCCCCCCCAGAAGGCCTGCTGAGCCCGGCTCCCCCCCAAGCAGGTCTGCTGAGCCCAGTACCCCCCTTCAGTGACCTGGGGCATCACCAGCCCTACAAGCTCTCCTTTGGAGCCCCTCGTGCTTGAAACCCAAGCCCCATGAGGGCAGCTCCCAGGAGCCTGGAGGCAGGATTTCAAACCTGACAGGTCGACTGGTGCCATCCATCCAACCATCCCTTCATTCATCCATTCCCTCAACACACACACGTTGCCAAGTGCTGAGCGAGTGTGCAGACGGCAACAAACAGGGTGACCCTGGGCCTGCACCCACGGGCTGCGCTTTGGCGGGGGCACCCACCCCAGTTCAGGGAGGCCAGGCTCTAGCAGCAACTCGCTGGGGTGAGGGCGCCGCAGAGGGCACAGCATTCTCCAAGCCAGATGGCCTTTGTTGGGGGGGGTAGTTGAGCCAAGAACTCAGTGACGCGGTGAGCAGACCCAGGGCAGCTGGCAGGCCACCAGGATTGGGGTTCTCCGGACAAGCAGGGCCAGGGGAGGGAAACAGAGGGGTGTAGGGATGGGGAGGGGTGGCGTGAGGGTCGAGACAGCCCACTGGCTTCAGAGAGGGCTTGAAGCCCCGATGGAGGGCAGTGGGGACAGGCAGACGGGAGGTGGTGGCCAGCGGCCCCGGGCACAGACACCCTGGGGAGGGTGCAGACGTGGGCATGACCAGGGCGAGGCTGCTGATGGCAGGCCAGGGGCCGCCCCCCCACCCCTCCTCCGGGGCTGGCGGGCAGCAGGGCTGCTCCCACGCAAAGGCTGGGCCCAGGATTGGTTTCCTTTTGTTCCAACACAGGCGGGATTCTTTGCCGCCACCAGAGGGCCCCCGGCGCTGCTCCACAGAAGGACCTGGGGAAGGCCGCTCCCCTGCAGGGAGCATCCGCCCCGTTAGGGGGTCCCGCTCCCCAGCCCACCCCTCCCAGCACCTTCCTGGGGGTGTGGGCTGTTCCCTCGGCCTGTCAGTTCGGCCTGTCCTGCTTCCAGCGACCCAGAAGCCCAGAGGCCTGCTGGATGACGGGCAGGGCGAGCGACCAGGCTCAGGCAGGGTCACCCCTCCCCCTAGTGAGGAATGCAGGAACTCGGGTTTGCACCATGCGGAAGCCAGGGGTACCCCCCCCCCCGCACCAGGGCCCCAGCCTGCAGCCACCTCCAACTGCCTCCCACCCGAGCCCCCTGGTGACACTCTCATCAGGGACACGAAAATAGGGGTCACATCAGGAGCAGTCACCGGCCTCATTAGTGAGGGGAGGGAGTTCCCTGGGTCTCAGGTCACCGGCCGCACTGGGAACCCAGCTGACCTGAGGCAGGTTAACAGGAGACAGAAGACGAAGTGTCATTACCTGCTCGCGAGGCCCAGTAAGGACATTGAGGCCCAGGAAGCAATCGACGGGCAGTTTTTACAGCTCTTCCAGGAGGAGACCCTGCAGCCCAGAGGGATTGGCGGGACAAAGAAACCACTCTGGGAGCCCCGGGCTGTAGGGGACTCCAGCCAGTGGGGGCTGGGGCACTGCATTAGCAAAAAAGTGACCAGGGCATTTGCACAGCCTTCTGGGCTCTCGAGGCCCCACCCCTGGTGACAAGGAGGGGTCCCCTCCCTCCTGGGACAGTGAAGGCACCTTTACTTCCTCCTTCAGGGGACACGGTGGGGGAGGGGCGGGGGTCTGAGTCCCTCCTGCACACGCTGGCTCATGAGGTACTTACTTCTATTCAAAATGATCAATACCCCAAAGAGGCCCGTTTTGGAGCAGTGTGTCCGTGACCCCTGCACCTGCTTCACCTCCACCCGGCAGGTCATGGGAGCCCCAAGAAGTCAAGCAACTGCACACGGCAGGTTCCCCTGGGGATCAGCTCCAGGGAGCACTCGGGGACCGGGTCCAGCCAGGTGACCCATCCCAGGAGGGGAAGGCCTGGCCTCCGCCCCCAGCCGTCCCCTAGCAGCTGGACCTAAGCAGAGGAGGGGACACAAGTGCCAAGAAGGAGCCCAGGGTGGCTGGTCGCCCGCCCATCTCCTCAGTGGCAAGATTTTATGAATCTAATCGCCTGCTGTCAAAGGGAAGAGAAATGAGTAAGAAACTCAAGTTACCAGTAACTTTTATTTTTAGAAACGGCAGCATGAAATGAAAAATGAAGTCTCTAGAATACCAAGTAGGGGAAATGATAAATCGATGCCTCCAAGTTATATGAAATGCAAGAAAACCGTCCAAGTGCCAGTGACTCAGAGTAGCCCGGGGGTGGGCTCTGAGCAGGTCCGGGAACTCCTGGAGGGCTTTCAATTCAATGACAAGCCGAGGGTGTTCGTGACGCCCCCCAGGACAGATCCCCCTCTCCCCCAGAGCTTCCCGGATCATTTGCAAGTGCAGCGTGGGGAGCCGGAAGGAAGCCTTAGCGCTCCTCGCTCCTCAGGCTCCCAAATCCAGCTGTGACAGAGATCCAGGACCCGCTCCCGGAATGGGGACCCCGGCGCGGGTGGCAGAGGGCGCCCTAAGGGCTTTCAGGCCCCGGCCAGGTGCGGCGGGTGGAGGGCGCGGCTCGTGGGACCCACGGGGCACAGTCGTGACACGCTGTGGCCGCCCCTCCGGGGGTTCGTCGCCCGCCCTGGACACCAGAGCACATACCCGCCCCCCTTTGAGCCCCCTTCGTGTCTTGGGGCCTCCATAGGGCCTTTGGGGCTTCCCGCCAACGATGCCCCATGTGCTGAGCACAGGCGGTGGCTGTTGTCCCCGGCGCCCTGCCGCATTGGGCCTGCGCGCCCTGACGGTGGGGACTCGCGTCCCCTCGGGGCTGGGGCATCTAAGGGCCCGCGCTCGGCCCCCCAGGGCTCTTCCCCGCAGCCAGCCACCGGAGGGGAAGAGGAGCCCCCCGGGGTGCCAGCGCAGACCCCACAACTTGGGAGGGCAGGGGCCGCCGTTCCAGAGCTGGCTCCTGTGAGTCCACGGGTGGGGGTGGGGGCCCCGATTCCAGGAGTGCGCGTCGTTTGGCTGAGGGAGCCCGGGAGAGGTTTAGATGGCAAAGCTGAGCCCGGAGAACAGCGATGCGCTCGGCAAGCGGGTGAAGGGGTGCAGGGGCCCGAGGGCTCAGAGCCTGCGCGGAGCGGAGCCAACGGCAGGGGGGCCACACGGAGAGGGGCCACGTGCCGCCAGCCCGGCCCCACGGGTGACACGGATGCGGCCACCAGCAGCATTTCGGGAAGGACACGGGGACGCAGAGGCAGGGCCCGGCCCGGTGAGCTCCCTGGACTCCGGGGCCGCCCACCGCCTCGTCCCGCCTCCTTCAGAGGCAGGCACCCCCGAAGGAGCCGCACACCTGGGCGACGGTCGCTTCTCGCCGTGCGCAGCAGCTCTATTCTGGAAACATCTGCGAGAACGCTGAGCTAGCCAAGAGCGAGCCCCCCCCCCCAGCTCCCCCGGGGGAAACGCAAGGCCGTGCCTTCGGGCCTCTGGTCACAGCGGGGTCATCCGTCAACACCTAACCCGGTCGATGCGCGCCTCCCCTAAAGACACGTGTTGCACGCGCAGTGTTGGTGCGTTGACGCTGAAGCCCCGGCGGGAGGCATCGCCACGTGCCCCCGAGTGACGCCCGTCTACACCCGCGCTGTCGCTGGGAGGCGCGCCCCGATCGCCTGCCCGCCCGCACCTGCCGCTCCGCCAGGGGCCATTTTACACGGCGGCCTCGCCAGCAGAAAGTGCAAAGACGTGGAACACACGAGGTGATGCCAGACCCTTGTCTCCAGTGGGGACGAGACGAGGCGGGGCCTCAGCCAGGAACCCGTGGCTCCTCGGTGGGCGCCCCCGACTATGAACAGCCCCTGGGTCCCTGCAGGGCCGCTTGGGGGCCCCTTGGGAGGGCCTGGAAATCACCCCGGGCCCGTTCCCGTGGGAGCAGCAGGCAGGCCGACATCCCCCAGCCTCGGGGGGGGGGGGGTTCCCGAGGCCCAGATCCGGCGGGAAGGGCCCCGAAGGGCAGGGCTGCGCCCAGAGACCTGGGCTGGGCACCTCCCGGGGACCAGACTCGGGCCCACTCGGAAGCGCGGCCCGCCCGCCAGGACCCCGGGGTGGACTCAAACCTGCGGCCTCTGTGTTGTCACTGTGCCCAGCTCCAGGCGGGTCACGGCCACCCACCAACAACCCCCCCAACACCCCAACAACCCGCCCCCACCTTGCAGGAGGCACAGGGAGACAGCGACATGTCTCTTCCTCTAGTCCATCGACACCTCAAGAGGCAGCCAATCTGGGCCTGGTGGGGACCCCTGGGCATCCCCCCATCCCCCCCCCAGTGCAAGGACCACCCCACGGCACCCAGAGAGCCTGGGAGTACGGCGCCGGGCTGGTCGGGCACGTCGGGTGCCAAGGGAGGGAATGTATTTCACATGTGAGGCGCGGGAGCTGGGAGCAGAGGGGCAGACGCGGGCATCAGGGTGGCTCCGGGTGTCGCCGGCAGGTTCCCCGCAAGGCAGGTTCCCGGCAGTCAGGCCCTGAGCCGGAGCCCCTGCGGAGCCTCAGGACGTGCATCAGGAGGTTCCCTTGGGACCAGCCGCCCAGGGAAGGCGGGGCCCCGGGAGAGGTGGAGCTGCAGCGCGGAGGGGACGCGGCCTCAGCACACACCCCGCACCCCCAGATCCCAAGCAACCCCACGGGGCTGGGACATGGGCCACAGCAGCCAAGCCTGCACTCCCTCCCGGGTTGCTGGCACCCCTTCCTGGCGGGTCATCTGTGGGACCCTTAACCTGCCTGCCCAGGATTTCCACACCTCCTGTGCCCCCCAGGTGTACCCCCGGCCTCCGCTGCACTCCTGTCCTGCCCTCTGGCCGGTGGCTCAGGGGCTCAGGTGCCTCCAGCCCCGGAGCTCAGTGTGTGGCTGCCCAGGGGCCCCAAAGCCCTGCCCGCGGGAGGCCGCTCCTTCCCCTCGCTCTGTAGAGGAGGACGGAGTGGGGCTGGAGGGGGGTCGCCACGCCCCTGAGGCCGGTCCCACAGGTTGGATGGCCCCCCGTCCTCCAAGCTGGGGCTTTTCCTCCTTCCCCAGCCCAGTGGAGCATCTCCATCAGGACATCCTGTACCCCGGATGACGGGGGGCGGGGGGGGTGCGGGCAATGCATGGCTTGCTGGCCCTCTGCTCCCGCCTGGAGCAGACACGCTCACCTGCGGGGGGCTGTCTCTGACCCCCACCCCCACCCCCGACGACCACGGCAACAGTGTGACAGAAGCGGGCCCGCCCCGAGCCCCCCCAGGCCGCAGCTCATGGGCAGCTGCTCTTCACAAGGCACAGGGTGCTGCGGTCCTGCAGAGGGCCTGGCCGTGACCCTTGCTCGCATTATTACCGCCCCCCCCCGACGCCCATGGTAACCTGGGGTCTCTCTGGGGCTGCAGGGCCCCCCTCCCGCTCCGGGCACCCCTGCAGCCGTGGCCTCCCCGTCCCTCCAGGCCTAGCACAGCCGCCACCGCCAGCCTGGGCTCTGCCAGTCTCTTCATCTGAGGACACACAAAATGCAGTGCGTGGTGCTTCCCTGGGGGGGGGGGAGTCCCCGTAGACCCCCGGCTACGGGGTGCGACTAACGTGGCCCCTCCCTCAGTCTTCTTCGGGCTCGTCTCCCACCTGCTGGAGCTCGGGCATCTTACCAGCACTTCCAGTGGGCTTTGCCACTTCTTGCTTATCTCCCTGTGGCGTCGTGTCCTCAGTGTCACGTCAGTGTCGCAGCCCAGTGTGCTGTTGAGATGCCCAGGTGACCCCCGGGCTATGTGGGGGCCCAGCCCTGAGCACAGCACAAAGGTATATTGTCATGCATCCTGGGTGACTGCGGACTGCTTCCCCATGGGGAGAGGAAAGGAGGCGCTGGCCAGCTGGGGGGGGGTCAAACCGTGGACCTGAGGGGGGGTCACCGGCTGCACCTGTCGGGCCGGGGACAGTGGAGGCTGCCCCTTGACGTAGCTTGTGGGGCCTCCTGTCGTCCTTTCTCAGGATTCTCCTGCTTTCTGCAAGGGCCAGGGTGGCACAGCAAGCAGAGATGTGAGGGGGGCCGTTGCCCACCCCCTCCCCGCGCCCCTCACCCCCACGCTTCAGCTCCTTAAGCACAGAAGCTAATTCCCGCCGTCACCCTCCGCCGGGACACATGCAACATTGTTTGTATTTCCCATCCTGCCCGAGGTCAGGGGTGTTTTCAGAGGCTTCCATTTGTCACACCCCCCCCCCACTCCATGACAGTTGATTTTTACCTCCAAGGGTGTCTGTCCTGACTATAATTTGGGGATGGGGGACACGGCCTCGCGGGCAGGGGTGCAAACCCCATGCACCCGTTATGAATCAGGGCTTGGGCAAGACGACAATTACTGCCTGGCGTCCTCACACCCCCGCTATTTCAATGGGGACCTATGAGGAGCCTTGGGTCCCGAGGGACCAGGACAAACCAGCCCTGGACCCAGCAGGCTTCAAGATGTCTGGGTGTCCCTCCCTTCCCAGCGTGTAATTACCCCAGTAAATGCCCATCCGTCTCACTGGGAAGGAACGGGACGGTTATCACCAAGCTCGCCGGCTGTGTCTTTCGTCGTCCTTTCCCCCTGGGGATCCAACCTGCCCTTTAGCCACGAGGTCCCAGTGGTCCCAGGCTTGTAGACAGGACAAGGAGTCGTGACTCACGGTGCACCCCCCTCCCCCTCCGATCACCCACCCTGGTTTCTTCTCTGGTCTGAGCTGAGGGCTACCCTCGTCGCCCTCCGCGGGTGCTGCATCCCGCTAGCTGTCTTCATAGAGCTACGAATCGGGCTTGCCACGCCAGCCTGCCCGCTGGCCGCAGTAATTACACCCGGCTGTCCAGCGACAGCTCGGCCCGGACGGAGGCCCCTGTGGATCTAATTTCTTTATTCCCACTGTCTCCGTGAGCCGGGTTCCCCGGGGCCCCTCCCGTGGTGAGCCCGTCCCAGTGGCCTGTCCTGCAGTGAGATGGTGCACCGAGGAGAGGAGGCCACCACCGACGTCTCAGTGGGGCTGGTGCCCCTCCCAGCAATGCACTTCACGAGCCCACGGTCAGTCGTGACACCAGCAGGACTTGCTGTGGGACCTAACCATCTGGCAGGCTTTTGGGTTTATGCAGCATGTCCATTCCAGCCAGCCCACGTCCCGAGTCTTGGAGAAGGGGGTGGGTTACTTCGTCCACCACCTGCTGTGGCAATTGTGGGTTCCCGTCGCACTCTGCGTGGCCTGTGCCTTTCCAGCCTTCCGGGGACCATCCTAGTAGATGAAGTCCGGGACGTCTCTTCCTAGGTCCTCGCCAGGGTATGAAATTCTGATGCTTGAGAGAACACTAGGGAGTCATCTTACTTTGTCCTCAAGCAAGCAGGGCGGGGGGGGGGGGGTGCTCGGGGGGCGGGGAGCAGGGCTAGCATCTGACCTGGGAGGGGCGGCCCACTTGTGCAGACTCAGAGGGTCCCGGGGAAGTTCGGAATTGAGGATTTTCGGGTGCGCCAATCTGAAAGCCCCAATTCCATGCGCCACGGTACCATTTCTTCCCAACCAGGGCCCCGGCCTTGGCATAGCAGACCTGCCGTGCTTGGGGTCAGGAATCTAACCTTCTTTGGAGCTCGACTGTCATGACGTTGGAGTCTTGGCTGTGACTCAGCTTTCTCTGCCCTTCTCTGTGAGCTGTGAGCTTAAAGACGGCCTCAGCCGGCTTCCAGGGAAGCTCTAGGTAGGTCCCACTGGGGGGCCAAAATGGTCAACGCTTTCAGCCCCTGCCATGGTTGGCCACGGAATGCGGGTGCCTGGGAGGCTCGACCTTGGGTCTGGTGACTCCCCGAAGCGGAGACAGTCACTGAAGTGGCTGCGGGCTGCAGACTGGCTGCCGACAGCCTTCCTGGCATCTGAGCCAACGAGTTGGTAAATGGGACCTCGGGGTGCCTCTCTGTGTTTATTTCTGTAGAGAACATTTCCAGAACTCCTTCTGCTTGAGTGGGATCACGTGGCCAGTAATGGCCCAGAGTCATGAGCGGAAGTGCTATGCATCATGTCGTGCTGGAGCCCGTAATTGCTAGCGCGGGATGCTTCCGAGCCCTGAGCCCCAGTGCCGTGATCCCGGACGCACACCAACACATTCATTTCTCATTCATACTGCGTGCCGTCTGCGGCAGTTTGGAGGCTCTTCTCCACACCCCCAACTCTGGGGTCCCAGCTAATGGAATCGCCACCACTTTGAAGGTTGGGAGAACCATACCACAGGGAACAAGGGCTCGGACACGCTTGGAGTCACGGCTCATGGCCACAGCCAGGCACGTGACCCCAGCAACCACAAGGACGCCTGGACACTGCACCTGTTTCGGGGCGGGGGTGGGGTGGGGCAAGGCCAGCTTCCCTGGCACCGATCATTCACTGGGGTTACTTGGAAGTACCCAGGGAGTCCGACTTCTCAGAAGGCACAGGGCAGGGCGTCCAGTACAATACTAACAGACGCGACGACAGCCACCATCATGGTCTCGTTTCCAGGCCCCAAGGACCACTTGTAATTCTGATGCTCGCTGGAGGGTTCTTGGCATCCACTTTATCAGACGTAGGAAGCTCCCTCCTAGCCTCACTTGCTCAGAATTACTTTTTTTTTTTCTAATCACACATGAATGTTGAAAATTTTTCATACTCCCCTCCCCTCAATCTATTGAGATGATTTAACCATTTCTTTAATGGCTGTAAGACTATTCACATTTTGGGGGATCCCTGGGTGGCTCAGTGGTTTAGCGCCTGCCTTTGGGCCAGGGCATGGTCTTGGAGACCCGGGATCAAGTCCCACATCAGGCTCCCGGCATGGATCTCTCTGCCTGCGTCTCTGCCTCTCTCTCTCTGTCTGTCTATCATTTTTTAATATAAATTAAAAACAAAATCTTTAAAAAATAAAGACTATTCACATTTTATACCTCTTATTGTGTTTGTTTTGGTAAGTTATTTTTCTGGAAGTGTTTCTATTTCATCTAAATTTTCAGATTTACTGGCATGAGGTTGCTCATAAAATCGTCCTAGTACTTCTTTTCTCTTTTTCTTTCACATCTGTGTCTGTGGCAGTGTCCTCTTTATTTCTGACATTTGTTGCTGTAACATTACTTTTTTTTTTTGATCAGTCTCAGAGTTTTGTCAATGTTACTAATCTTCTCAATGATTTTCTTTTTAAAGGTTTTATTTATTCATGAGAGACACACAGAGAGAGGCAGAGACACAGGCAGAGGGAGAAGCAGGCTCCGTGCAGGGAGCCCGGTGCAGGACCCGATCCCTGGACCCGGGATCACACCCTGAGCCAAAGGCAGACGCTCAACCACTGAGCCACCCGGGCGTCCCCTCAACGATGTTTTCTGACTTTGTTGGTCTTTTCTATTTCACACTGTTTGTTTTGACTATTTTTGCTCTCTTATTTATTTACTTCTTTCTACTTTGTGTTTTTCATCCTGACTTCTTGGAAAAATTCTTACTCATTAATTTTCCATCTTCCTTCTTTCCTAATGTATATAATCAAGCTATGAATCAAGCTATTTAACTGCTTCCCAAAGGTTGTCTTTGAATTCAAAATATTTTGAAAGCTTTCACTGGTATGTTTCTTCCAAACTTTAAGCTTTTAGAAGAATTTAATCCCAAACATGGGAGAGATTTTCTATTTTTCTTTTACTGTTGCTTTCTGGCTTAGTTACATTCTGGCCAAAGAACATACTCTGCATGACTTAGCTTGAGAAGCTTGTTGAGATTGACTTTATGGTCTATTCTGGTAAATATTTCACATGTGCTTGAAAAGAATGGATATCTAACAGATTCTGGTGCAGTGTTCCACGTATATATCTATTATGTCATTTATTGATTGTATTAAAATATTCTGTATCATAACTGATTTTCCTGCATGTTGTCTACAAGCAATGAAGGAAGTGAGTCAACATCTCCCACTATCACTATAATTTGGATTTTTCTACTTATTTTCGTTCTATTGAATGTTTTTATTATTTTTATTTTTTTAAAGATATATTTATTTATTTATTCATGAGAGACACTCAGAGAGAGAGGCAGAGACACAGGCAGAGGGAGAAGGAGGCTCCATGCACGGAGCCTGATGTAGGGCTCGATCCCGGGTCTCCAGGATCAGGCTTTTGGCTGAAGGCCGCACTAAACCGCTGAGCCACCCAGGCTGCTCCTATTGAATGTTTTTAAAATATATTTTGGCATCGCATTATTAAGGGCATACAAATTTAGAATTGCTATATCTTCCTGATGAATCAAAGTTTCCATCTCTGTCTCTAGTAAATTTGCCGCTCTAAAGACATTATGTCTAAAGTCAATTTTGTCTGATATTCGTATATATACACTAGTTTTCTTTTTGTGTTTACATGGCATTTTCCCCATTATTTGGGGGGTTTTCCCCCAATACTTTGCTTTAAACAGTTTTTATCCTTACATTTCAAATGTTGTGGGATGCAGGAGAATAATGTTTAGAGAAAAATGTTGAGTCTTAAGTGTCTTTCTTCAATTAAAAAAATTCTTAGCCAATATCTTTGCAATATTGCTTCTTCCAATTCTTTTTTTCCTCTCCTTTTCAGACTCCAGCAAATATTTATAACACCTTTCACAGCATCCTCTATGCCTTTTAACCCCTATTTTGTATGCTCCATCCTTGTATCTCTTTCCATACTTTATTCTGGATATTTTATTTTAACCCACTTTCAAATTCATTGATTTTCTTATTAACTGATATAATTTCAACCCATCCATTGAGTTTTTAGTTTCAATAATTGTATGTTGCAATTCTCAAATTTGTACTCCGATATTTCATATATATTATGTCATTTTTTATAGCTTTCATTTCTCACCTATTTTAATGTTTTGCCTGGCTAATCACAATATCTAGAGAGAGCCCCTGAAGCTCTAATTTTATAGTCCTTTGTTTCTGCTGGTTCTTGTCACCACTCTTTTCTCTTTATGTGTTTACTTATTCTAGATTATGTGCTGGACATTGCATTTGGGGGAAATTGTAGAAATAATTTACTGATAAAATCTTTCTCTGGGGATTCTTGTGGCTGCCAGGCACCTGGCTGTATTAGCAATCTGGAATCATCTTAATCTAACTTTATGGACTGAGATTTTCCTGGACATCCAGATGTCTTAAAACGGGACTGAAGTTTTTGTGAGCACTTGTTTATTTCCAGTTCACCTTTTTCTTTAGGTGAAACACTTCAGAATCCCCACCAAAGAAGAAGGGTTGCTAAGACCTCCAAACCTGGAGGAACTTGGATTTTAATTTTGTCCTCTATCCCTGTGGAACAACACAGGGCGCTGCTCCACCTCTCAGCTGCCTCTTCCATGATTTCCAAATGCTCCCAATGGAACAAACGCCCTGGATGTTGGGCTCATCTTTCAAATTCCTATCTTCTCCCTAATGCTGGCCCCATGGTTTTCACTGTCTGATTTGTTCATCAGCATTCCAGAGTACTTTTTTCAGATAATTTGTTCAAATATGTCTAGTTGTCCTCAGAGGGAGGGTTGGTCCAAACTGCTTAGCTCACTATTACTGGAAGCAGAAATCCATATGCGTTATTCTCAGCATAAATTTTAATAATAACTCGTTCTTCCGACACCAAGAGATCAGAGCTTCCAATATGCTCACTTTGGCAGCCTGACTATGTTGTCCTATACTCTGAATACAAATGGGAGAAAACTCAATCAAACTCTCCAAAAAGTTGAGAAACTTGAGTACAGGCTGACCTAAAACTCTGAATAGGTTGCATTCCAAAGTCCATTTGTAAGCAGGTTATCTAGAGTTCAGAATGTATGTTCCCCTACAGGACAGGCCAACCCTCAAGAGCCCCATTGCAAGTCCGAAGCACTGAGGCCCCAGCCGTGGCCTGAATTTCCATTCTGTGGAATCTGGGGGTGCACACAGGAGGAGAAGCACCAGGGGAAGAGATGTGGCATGTCCCCTCTTCACTCAGCAGGAGGAAGGCCCAAGGGGAAAGTGTTAAATAGGCTCTGCCTTAAGCATTCACCCTTTGTGTCCTAAGGCCCCAGGCTCCAGGCACCCTGTGCCTTCCTGGGGTCCCCAGTACCCACTGGAGAGTCTCATCTAGCCTGTCCCTCACTAAGTTCTCCATGTTCCCAATTAATCTCATTGTTCTCCCTGTAACAAAACTTCAAAGTCTTTTGCAGGCCTTGTCGGCTCAGAGCTGAGGGCAAGACACCTCTGTGCCTAGTGCACTCGAATACCCTGCCTGTCGTATTTGAAGTTTTTAAAGATGCACCTGTCGTAACAAGTGACCCTATCATCTCAGGCCAGGTAGCAGAGAGAAAACTTGCAGGACACTTGGTGAAATTATTTTGGGAAAAGAGAAAACAGGAGAAGGCTAATGAGGAGTCATGTTAACTATTCAGTTCCCTTCTTTGGGTGTTACTTTTCCAGCTCCCTCCCTCCCATCGATTCTGATGCACAGGACTCTCTGAAAGCTCCAAGTCTAGATATCTTTCTGTTGGCCCTATAATGCAGTGCTATCAGTGTTGTATCAAAGGGGACCAGTGATAGGAGATGGGGGGTAGCAGAAGTCAGGGCTCCCCTTACACATCTGTAGACCGGGATTCTCTGGAGTCCCACTTTCCAGTTTTTGCTTCGGATGAATCAAATATGTTTGTGTACAGCGCTGCTTTTCTTTTTCCCTTTTTGCTATCAGTTTAAAGACAAATGAAAGTCAAGTTTTCTTTCCTGGCAGGATCGGCTTGCCTATGCTTTACATTAACGGACAATTCCACTGCACTCAATTTGTCCATAAAACAGGTCACTTTCTGAGTTTCTTGAGGCCATGAGAGGAGCACATGTTATAAGAAGGTGGAGGATCATTCATTGCGGCACCTTGGAGCTGCGCGATTCCTTACACCTAGCCAAGTGTGACCCTCACCCCACCCCCTGGACCATCGATGGGGCTTTCCCCACTTTACACACAAAAGAAGTGAGGCTCACAGAAGCCAGAATCCCTTCCAGGTCACAGCTAGCCAGCCCAGGGCTCCCGACCCAAGTTCAGCATTTCCCTTGAGCCGCACCGCACTATCGGCATTTCTCTCTAAAAGTTTGCTCTCATGTTTTACAGGGTTTTTTCTAATCCAAGTGTCTGTAGTAGAAAACCGCATTCACCAAGGGGCTATTTTGGGGCAACCAAACTTTGGAATATTGTTTCCAAAAGGAATTTCTCTGGGCTTCACAGAGATGAGGGGATATTTGACATTTATAATCCACCGTGGGTCTGGACAAGAGTTCACGCCCTGACAGTTTGGCTTCTGAACACAACTCGGCAAAGCTCCCAAAAGGGCGGCCGTGAAAGGAACAGAATGATGGAGACGAAGCAAGAAGTAAGCCCTCTGTGAAACAGACACCGAGCACGGAAGGGTGATGTCGGGGAATCTTCTCGAAGCCTTTTAAGCAACCTGCAAATTTAATGTGTTTAAACTTGTCTTTAATCTTTGCCAATTTGAGACATAAAGCCTGATGTCAGATTGTTCTTTTAATTTGTGTGCACAGAATTTTACCAGCGAGGTGGAAGATGTTTTCACAGATCTGTTGATGAATTCACTCCTCGGCACATTCCTTATTCTTCGGCACTGCCCCATCTCTGCACTTTGTCTGCTGAGTTGAAAGTGCTCTTTGCATCACATGCACTGCAGCTATTTACACGTTTTTGTCATATTGCCATTGGTGACATTATTTCTAGGTGTCCCAGAAATGCGTCTGTGAGCCCCTATTGGTCAGTGGAGTGATGGCCTCCGTAGGAAGGGTCTGACAGTGGACAGTGTTGCTTCAGCCCTGGGCTTCCTGGCAAGTAGGAAAGAGGGAGACAGTGTACGCATCCCACAGCTGCAGGGAGGGCTGCTGGCCCAGGGCAAGGGGCATAGCAAAGGGTGCCATCTTCTCCAAAGAACTACTGCAGGTCAAAAGGGGGCCTCACCTCACCCCTGCATCAGGTCCTCCTCCGCCCCTGCAGCCACGGCCCATGGCCGGCCCACGGTCCAAAGCCAGCCCAACTCAAGGGCGGATGAAGTGTGTGGAGCAGTTTTCACTCCTGGGCTCCTCTGTGGGTGTCAGGCTGCAGCCAGTCCTCAGCTGAGAGCACGTGGCTTTCCTGGCCCATCCTGCTTTCCTCCTTCCTCTTCTGAGAGCATGCCCTTAACACATCACCTGCACAAAAATCCCCACCTCAGACTCTGCTTCTTGAGAACGTAGCCTGAGACATCACCCTGAGTGCTCACAGAGTCCTTTTTCCAGAAATCGGGATGGATGTATATTGATCTTGCCACATTTTCCTACCGCCTCCTTGTCATGGGCTGAATGCTTGCATGCACCCAACATCCACTGATGAAGCTCTAATCTCCAATGTGGGTGACATTTGGAAGCAGACCCCCACACTGAAATTCATGTTTCTATAAGAAGACACCAGAGCCCTCACCTCCCCGCACACAATGAAGAGGTCACGTGTGCACAGTGAGAAGGTGGCCATGCGCAGGCCGGGCAGGACCTCCCAGAGAGAACCGAAACTCCCGACACCTTGCCCCTGGACGTCCCAGCTGCAGAGCTGTGAGAAATATGGGTTTGCTGTTTACACGCCCAGGCTGTGGGGTTTTAGTCTTCGAAGCTGGAACAAAGACCCTCCTGTAACGTGCAAATATTTGTAAAATGTGGCTAGTGGGGTCTCCATGTCCCCGGCTCATTCTAGATGAGCCTAACACAGGGAGGCCTTGCAAATTTGTGACCTATAAGCTCTCAGCTTAGCAGCTAACCCTGACATCAAACACACACACACACACACACACATACACACACACACACACACACACACACGAGCCATCAGGACTCGCAGAATCATGGAGCCCAGGCTCCCCCCACTGCATCTCCAGCCTGCTGTGCGCAGAGGGTGAGTGTGCCCTGCCCACAGTTGCACAATGTCTCCCACAACAGCAACACCACATGCTCGTGCACGGCATCCACAGTACGAAAGGCAAGGAAGCAAAAGCCATCTTCACAAAGCTCTCCTTTTTTATTTATTTATTTTTTTGAATTATCAAGGAGAGAACATTTTCCCAGAAATGCTCCAGTTGACTCTCCGTACATCTCATTGGCCAGAAGTCGGTCACATCCAAACTTGTAGAGATGGTCACTGGGACCCATGGTTGGCTTGGATCAGAAAATACTTAATCCCAGGGCCAGGGAAAATTGCACTCAAAGAAAATGGAGGATTGTCAGCCAGGAAAAAAAGGCGCTAGTAGTTACAGTGCCTGCCCACATTAAAGAATTAAATTAATACTGAAGTAGAGCGTCACCACTGGTGGGAGAACCTTTGACAGGGCTGGTCTCGTAGTCCAGGTTTAAAGATGATATTTTCGTATCTAAAATAACTATTCACTGCCCAATGTTATAATTCATTCTTCTGATTAACATTTATTGAATACCTGTCATGGGATTTTTTTTTGAAGATTTTATTTATTTATGATAGTCACACACACAGAGAGAGAGAGAGAGGCAGAGACACAGGCAGAGGGAGAAGCAGGCTCCATGCACCGGGAGCCCGACGTGGGATTCGATCCCGGGTCTCCAGGATCGTGCCCTGGGCCAAAGGCAGGCGCTAAACCACTGTGCCACCCAGGGATCCCTGTGTCATGGGATTTTTAAATAGTATTATAAAAACAGTGGTCTTTATCACGCCTCCTTACTTGGGCATCCTGCCTGTACCATTCTTCACAGCCACAAACAGTCCCGCCAACATGCAGGAGTAACTAACTTCATTTCTGGGTTGCAGCCCAACCTAAAGGTGATGATCCACGTCTTTTACTCTTCAGTGGTTTATTAAAGAGATTTCTGTCACACAAGTGCTTTCTTGGGGTTACCTGTATCATCAGAAAGAGGGCCACGGCCATCGTCAAAGGGAGAAGAAGGGCTCCCAGCTACTCTCCACACTGGCCGTCCCCTGTGTCACAATGCAACATTCCATCCCCCGGCACGCTCATTACCTTCAGAGTGCGTCTTGGTACACAGGCTCGCATCTTTGCCACCAGGCATCACCTCTTGCAAAATGATTAGGAAGGAGACACAAATTACAGTGGGTTTCACCACCGCGAGACCACATGTCAACGGCTCCAGGGATGTGGAATCCCTCCCATGGGGGCACGGTGTCCCCCACGCTCACAGACACCAGCCCTCTCTTTGCTTAGTCTACTTCCTGTCGCGGGGGATCCAGACGAAACATATATTTTAAGTTATCTGACGTGGTTGTCTTCAAGATGGCAGGGTGTCATATGCAGACAGGACCCCGTGGAGAATCAGGAGTGTACGTGAGCAAAAAAAATCTCCACTGGGCCCATTTACTGACTCAGACAGCTGAAAACGGGGGGGGGGGGGGGGAACGTGCACATTGCCTCATCACCAGCAGGGGACAATGTTGTTCTCTTGGGGACAAGCTCAGACTTGACCTGTTGTCACAGCAGAAGGCCTACTGAGACATGCCCAACAAGAATGTGATTCGTTCAAAGCAGATATTTTGGAGAGCCCCCATCTTTGTCCAAAGGAGTGCAGAGGTGACGATGGATCGGCCATCACCCAGTGGAATCATTGACCACTCAAGTTGACAAGAATTAACCCAAAGCCTCCCTGAAAACGGCGCCAGAGTACGGAGCTGTGCCCTTTGAATCAGATCGCCTGTCTCCTTTCTAATACTTTCATGGTGCGTATAATGCTGGTGGAAAATCTGGTCTGCGTCTCTACTTCCAGAAGATTACGAGACACTGGTCTGGCAGCAGATATCTGGTAGAAATAACAGATCTCAGGAATAAATGTAAGCATCTGTTTCTAGACACACCATCTCCCACATGGACGCGTCGGAGCACATCCAAGAATTTAAACCGTCCTTTGTATTAGTGTTCCAGTGAAATGCGATTAAAAGCTACAAATAAAGAAACGTTGACCATTAAAACGCAAGGACATTTAACAAGGCGACAGCAAGTGTCCCAACGCAGGGCCCGCGCGTGCTCAGGCAAGTCAGCCGTTGCTCATCGGCAATTTATTAGGAACTTCCTGTAAACAAGGCTTGGGTTAGAGGGTAAACACGACCGAATTGGTCACGAGAGACCCGCTCACCATCCTCAAGCAGCGTACGCTATTCCTGACTGCGGGGAAACCAAGACAAGCCCATTTGTTCTTGTTGCCCAGGACGAGAGATTTAGCCGCATTTCCGAGTTGTTCTGTAGAAGGAAGATGTTTTCTTCCAACTTCATCACAAACTGGGAGTGCGATACTCTTGTTTGACAGACCCGTGGCATCAGCTCTGCTTGGACGCTCTGGAGGCCTGCACCTCCCCACCCCACCCCGGGGCCTTCTCCCCACTGGCCTTCTAAAATCAACACCATTCAGCCAGAATGTTAAGTGGTCACAACGCCAGACGGAAGAAAGAGCTCTCCCATCCTTGTCCTAATGCCTCCGGATTAGTAGTGTCCACGTGCTGTGGGCCGTCCCCTTCCCAGGCAGGGTCTGTCTCTCCTCCGAGTCCCCACGTCCCTCCTATACCACCTTGATCCCTCCAGTGGTGTTGGAATGTTCATGTCCACGTTACACAGAGGCCTCTACGGGGACAAGCTGTGGTTATAGCTCGGTGCCTGGCACGTACTGGTGTCCACACAGCACTGCTGAAGGGGCAAGGGCGTGACGCCATGTTGACGCCTCCACCTTTCTGCTCTCATCCTTCACAAGGGCACCACGCAGGGGTCTGAGACTCAGGACCCAGCTGCCATAACATGCTCATCGCCGTCTACCTTGAAGACGTGGCTTCCCCCCACTTCCTTGTGCCTCCCTTCCAGCGCAGGACGGCTCTCTGCCATGTTGAAAATGCCAACTGGCGTGTGCCCATCTCCCTGGTCATCCTGGGGCAGCAGGAGTCTCTCCACATCCAGGGAGATGTGCCTCCCGCTCACCCCACAGAGGCTGGTTTCATCTTCTACGCCCCAGACATCGCTGACTGAATTCCTGTTATGAGTCTGCCATCATGCTGGAAGCCATGAAGACAACTGAGGTGGGTAAGACGTAGTCGGGCCCTGCAGGTGTGTGCAGCCCACTAAAATGTGATTGGAGACGGGGACGCCAGCAGGGACAAGGCCAGAGGCTATGATGCCTCTCCCTCGGCACAGCTGAGTCACGATTTTACAGCGCAGCTCACTCCGGTTCCAGGCCACGTCGGCTTCCTTTCCAGTGCAAGCTGTGCCTCAAAGTGTGGGGTCTTAAAAATACTGATTATTCTATTTTAATTAAGCTTCTGTCATCTGCCTTTCCATTTTGGGACAAGCTGTCAGTCACCACTTCCCTGAAATGCATGTGGATGTGCACAGGCTAATTTAGGGGCAGCTGGCTAATGACTCATATTGAAGAGGAGCTAATGAGAGCTTGTCCGCACTGAGATGCGTGGAGAAGGGGTTGGCCCAGTTAGTGTTTGTCAACTTGATCAGCTCCCTGCAGGGCAATCATCAATCTGGACCAAGGGGCAAAGAGAGTGGGGGTTTCCCACCAAGCCTGGCTACGGAGGGGGCCCCACTCCTCACCAGCATCACCCACCCTGCCCCCTGCACCTGCTCAGCCCCACCTCTTACACCCAGTTGACTCTGGCTTCACAGCAATCAGAAAGCTCTACGCAGGGGATCCCTGGGTGACTGGGCGGTTTGGCACCTGCCTTCGACCCAGGGCATGATCCTGGAGACCCGGGATCGAGTCCCATGTCGGGCTCCCTGCGTAGAGCCTGCTTCTCCCTCTGCCTGTGTCTCTGCTTCTCTCTCTCTCTCTCTTTGTATTTCTCATTAATAAATAAATAAAATCTTAAAAAAAAAAAAAAAGAAAACTATGCAGTGGCTTTCAGCTCCCACCCAGGTGCTCTTCTTAAAAATAGATTCCCAGCCCCACCCTCAGAGTTTCTGGCTCCTCTGGTCTAGAGTGGGGCCCGGGCATCAGCATTTTAAAATACTCCCCAGTAGGCACCCATGGGCGCCCAGAGTTGAGAACCTCCGCTGTGCTGGAAGAACTTTCCTCACACTGAGGATCCCAAGTGCTCACAAACTGTCTTCTCCTGGACTCAGCTTCTTCCCAGGTCTGGAAGAACATTCCTCAGAACATCTTTGCTTCAATTAAAATATTGACTTCTCCTGAAATTCTCGAACTAATTTAGCTTATTTCACGTGAGAGGCTATTACCTCTTTTCTAAAATAAAGTAAGAAAATGGCTGTTTCTTGTATCTACAAACATATAAAGTGAGATTTTGTATTAAACGGATACCCATACTGGTCATAAGATTAACCAAGTCATTTGGTGCCTAGTGGTATATTTGACACCTGCAGAACAAGGAACCTGAAACCCCTCTCTCTCTCCCTTTCTCTCTCAGAGCTGGGATCAACAACACGGTGACGCAGGAGTTGTGCCCCACAACCCCCTAGTCAGAGGAGCTTGCTTCACACCCACTGTGGTCTACACTCCACAGACCCTACAAAAAAACCTCATCCCAAGACTGGTTACCCCAGTCTACGTGGGTGACACACAGACCAGCAAGCCTCTGCCACAGAGCAAAGAAGCTGCTACACCTTTGATGGCCAAAGCCTTCTGAGCACATGTGATGGGAGACCTTCAAGTCGAAAACGTAATTGGATCCTCTGGATGTGGAGTTGGATTATGGATTCCATTTGGAATATCGCTGATGTTCCCAGTTTGACCATTTTTGGTGCTAAAACTGCAGTATGTCTTTCTGTCCCAGGCAATGGCTTCTCCATGCCCTAATTCATTGTTTCTATTTTTGTCTTGTTTTGGTTGATGATATTCATGAAGAACTGGCCATCCTTCATGACGAGTGTGGCAGTGGTCACAGGCTGACCCAGAGGGGGAGGAAAGCTGAACCATGTGGTCTCTTGGCAGAGTCCCCAGCACAGATACCCTGCTGGTCCCACAATCCCCACTTCTCAAGGTCACCCACACCTCCTTTGCCATTAGCTTTCCCCCTGCAATACTCAACCTCAAAGGAAGAGCATCGAAGGAGACTTTTGATCCTGAAACAAATGTTTCTCCCTCAGATTGGCTGTCATCCTGACATTGGGCATCAGCTCCCATTTGCTCCTGTCCCCTTTGGGCTCACAGAGAATGGTTGCAAGCTGATAGCCTCGCATGCTCCCAGATCTGAGGTCTGGATGCCATGCCTCTGACACGTGCCCTGTAGAGCGCTGACATCCTGACCATTGGTGCTTTGTCTGCACCTAGCCACCACCTGGTGTCGGGGAGCATCCCCTAACCCTTCCTTCAAGAAGCACCTATTAAGCTCCTATTTATTTTTCTAAGATTTTATCTATTTGTGTGAGAGACAGACAGAGAGACAGAGAGAGCATGAGAGTGCACAAGGGGAGGGGCAGAGGGAGAGGGAGAGAGCCCAAAGCAGACTCCACACTGAGCACAGAGCCCAACATGGGGCCCAATCTCACAACCCTGATCATGACCTGAGCCAAAACCAAGAGTCAGACACTTAACCGACTGGGCCACCCAGGTGCCCCAAGCTTGTATTTAATATAAGTACACATTGCTAGATGCCACCCTACCCCCCAACTCTACTCCCAGTCTTCCATGGCAGCACAACCAGGCCTGTTGTATATAGACCCAGCTAGGTTGTGCCTCACACAAAGGTACCAGCATACAGGCGAGTGGGGCTAAAATCCAGCTGATCCCAGAGCACTGTCACCAAATCTTCAAATGGACACACTCTGATCTCCACTGAGAAGAGGTACCCGTTGGTCTCCAGTGTGAAGGGCTACTTGTTGGTCTCCATTGGGAAAGACGACTCATTGGTCTCCAGTGAGAAGGGGCACCCATTGGTCTCCATTGGGAAGGGCCACCCATTGCTCTCCATCAGGAAGGGCCACCCATTGGTCTCCAGTGTGAAGGGCCACTCAGTGGTCTCCAGTGTGAAGGGCCATCCGTTGGTGTCCAGTGTGAAGGGCCACCCATTGATCTCCAGTGTGAAAGGCCACTCGTTGGTCTCCATAGGGAAGGGGCACTTGTTGGTTTCCATAGGGAAAGGATACCTATTGGTTTCCATCGGGAAGGGGTACCTGTTGATCTCCATCAAGAATGGGCACCCATTGATCTCCATTGCTGAGACTAGGAACCTGAGCCTGAGCCTGAGTTAAATGACTCCCTGGTAGCAGTGTGCGTATCTGCGTGTGAGTTCGTGTCACCGCAATGCCCATGCAAGCGTGTGAACACATTTGTAAACGGACATGCACACATTTCAAAAAGCAAGGGGCCTACCACAGCATCTTCTCCCAACCCCGTGTGGGTCAGCTGAGAGGCCTGCCGCCTCTTCCCTAACAGCCCTGCTGCCTGAGTGCAGGACACTGGTGCCTAGTTCTCAACAGGTCAAAGTGGATGGATCCTGGGCTCAGACCCAGTGAGCAGGAAAGGCCTCTCTTTTTGGTGGCTTCAAACCACCATTAGGAATAATGTGTGTCAACTGCACTGGGCCAGGGGGTATTTGGCTAAACATTATTCTTGGTGTTTCTGGGTGAGAAGAGCACTCAAATTGGTGAGCTGAATAAAGCAGAGTGCCCCCTCCCAGTGTGGGGGGTCCTGTCCTGTGTGGTCTGTTGGACCCTAAACAGAGCAAAGGGTAGAGAGGGAAGACTTGCTCTCTGCTTGGCTATTTAGCGGGGACGTCGGACTCCTGCCCTCGACTGGAACGCACACCACCTGGGCTCTGGCAGGCCTCAGGCCTTTGGACTCGGCCTGGATCACACCACCTGCCGCTTGGATCTCCAGCTGCAGATGCAAGTCTAGGGACTTCGCGGCCTCATGATCACGTGAGCTGATTCCTTATCTTAAACACAAATACATCTGTTCTCCCGAAGTAGCCTGACTAATGTGGGCACCCCGCCTACATTCTGTTCAATCTGCCTTTGACCCCAAGTCTGCCCTGCACCCTGTGAACTGGGCCCCACGCAGGGTGGAATTGGAGAAGCCTGTTTTCTTGCTGCGCAAGAAATAACAGAAGAGAGCTCACCTGGAAGCAGGTGTCACCCCCTCCTTCCACTCAGAAATATAAGAGGATTGCCAGGGCCTGAGGAACTGCAGGAGCAGCTCCCTTCTCCTATCCGGCGCTCGTGGAACATTCACAAAATCAGCCAACCACGGATGGCAATGACCAGCAGGAGAAGTGCCCGCCTCTCAGACCATTAGGACAGAAACTCCAGGGCAACTGAGTGCCCCACCGATATGGTGGGGTTCGCAGGACTCAATCCAAGGCAAGGAATCCCAAAACAACCTGGTCCTAAAAGGCAAAAAGAGCCTGAAGGTGAAACATGGCATTTCTTAACATGAAGAGCTGCCCCACTCTGGAATCGCCACCTCAGGTACAGGCACAGGTGTTCTAACACCTTAAGGGTGGGAGCAGGGCTTCTGTCACCTTGCCTGCAGCAGAGAAATGAGGGAAGAGTCCGGCTGACAAATGAAAGGGGGTATGACTGCGTAAACTCACAGGACAGGAAAGCCAGCGGGACAGGCAGGTTGGAGAAGCCTGTGCATGGCCAGCATGGTCCCAACAGTCATTCCTGGGCCAAGGCAAGGGTGTGTGGCTTATAGGAAAAGCATCTGGGGCCTCACAGAGCTGGAGAGGCTATCTGCAGTCTCCTTTGACTCCAAAATTTGCATCTCTATCATGGATGGTGCCCTTAACCCCTCCACACTCAGTGGGGGGAGACCATGGCTGAAGGAGGCCATGGCAGCTGAAGTAGGGTCAGACAGGAGACGTCCCTGGGGAATGAGGCCCTCACCATCCTGCCAGGAGGAGCTGCTCCCCTTTTGTTATATGAGTCTCTGAGCAATGAGTTATTTTATGTTGTGACCCTGACCTCTGGGTGAAAGACTGTACAATAGATTGTTTAAATGATGAGTTGGTTGTGGTTGACTGGTTGATTGGCTGGTTGGTTTTAGTTGTTTGGTTGTGGTTGGTTGGTTGGCTGGTTAGTTTTGGTTGGCTGGTTGTGGTTATTTGGTTGGTAGGTTATGGTTGGTTGTGGTTGGTTGGTTAGTTGGTTGATTGTAATTGATGAGTTGGTTATGGTTGGTTGGTTAGTTGATTGGTTGTGGTTGGCTGATTGGTTGGTTGTGGTTAGTTGGTTGTGCTTGGTTGGTTGGTTGGTTGGTTGGTTGGTTGGTTGGTTGTGGTTAGTTGGTTGTGCTTGGTTGGTTGGTTGGTTGGTTGGTTGGTTGTGCTTGGTTGGTTGTGGTTGGTTGGTTGGTTGGTTGGTTGGTTGGTTGGTTGTGGTTAGTTGGTTGATTGGTTGTGGTTGGTTGGTGGGTTGGTTGGTTGTGGTTAGTTGGTGGGTTGGTTGGTTGTGGTTGGTTGTGGTTGGTTGGTTGGTTGGTTGGTCTGAAAATATGCTTTTGTGTTGAGGAGGATAGGAAAGTCCTTCAGGCTCAGAGAGAGCTCTGTGCCAAGTGCCTCTGCTTTCTTGGGGGAATAATTTGTCTTAAACCCACCATCCCTCTCCCGAGTAAGCTCAAGCCTGTGCTCAGAGCACATTGTTTTCCAACAGCTTGAAAGGATGTGGCACTCTTCCTTAAATGAACATGAGGTACAGGTCCACACCCCATGCTGCAGCCCCTGTTTCTGTAGATTCCAGACACCTGCACTCTCCTTTCTCTGAGACAGGGAACCTTGTAGATGCCTCTATCAGCCCCCCTCCAACCCACCACCAAACATCCCCTCTTCTCTGGCACTCTGCTAGCACCCCAACATGTCCACATTATTAAAGAAGTGGGGACACCAGCACTTGCCACTCTCACAGCCCCTGATGAAGACCTTTGCACCTGCTCAAGGAGTGTCCTCTGGGAGTCACATTCAGACCATAAGATTCCTCCAGCAGCCAGATATTTGTTACACAGCAACTGCTGACTGATTCAGCCTCAGGCTTCTCTCCAGCTCTCTGTGGGTGAGACCTGGCCTTCTCACAGATCCTGCAGTGTACCCCTAAAGTGGCCTAAAGTGGCCCACGTTGAACTTGACAGGTCTGAAAACTGTCCCTTGTGCCCCAGGGTACCTAAAGCATCCCCAAACTCATGCCTCTGCCCCCTGCCATTTTCCCTTCCAATCCCTGTTCCTCAGTTGTCTGATAGCACCAGGCTCCAGTAGGACGACCCAGGATTCAAAGCTCATTCCCCACTGAGGAGCTGTATGCCTTCAGGCAGTTCCTCCACTTCCTTGGCCTCAGTCTCCCTTCTTGTAAAAGAAGACTAGTAAATGAGGATGCTGTTTTAAAAGGTATATAAAACCCCTCAAACTGCCAGGTACACAATAGGTTCTCAATAAATATTTTTCCTCTCCAACAGCTCCCTTCTCTGCTGCCTCAATAAACCTTCCTAAACTACCACCAGCTGTGGACTGACTTGTGTCCCCTCCCCACACCCAAATTTATAGTTTGAAGCCTTCACCCCACCGTGGGTGTATTTGGAGTAAGGAAGTAATGAGGTTAAATGGGGTCCTAATGGTGGGGCCCTGATCCCGCAGGACTAGGGTCCTTGTGAGAGTGCAGCAGAGAGCTTGCTTGGTCCCTCCCCGACCCTGCCACAGTGTAGACACTGGAGAAAAGCCATGTGTGGACACAGCAAGATGGTGGCCATCTGCAAGCAAGGTGCACTCTCACCACAAACCAATTTGCTGTCATGTTAGCCTTGGACATCCAGCCTCGGGAACTGTGAGCAAATGAACGTCTACTGCTGAGTCACCCAGTCTATGGGATTTTGTTTCAGCCACCCATGCACCCTGACAGCATGGCTCTCTTCCTGCCCATGGTTTTTACTACATAGTAAAGTCAACCGTGAAGCAGGCAGTGAAGGCTTGCCCAGGTGTGGCTCTGAGTGCCCTTCTGGTATCATGGCCCCCCCATCGCCAAAACCCAAGGATCCAGCCACACCGGGCCAAGCTGATGGCCGATCATAAATGGACAAACAGACACAGGGTCTAAGGGGTCCTGAGAGGAAGGAAACTCAGTACCTTACGGCCACAGAGATGGGACCAGAGGGATGGAGTGACAGCAGGTCACCGTCAGTTCTTGGAGGCGCTGAGGCTCAGCCCACGAGCTTCTCCTTCCTCGGAGCCACGCTCTGCTTTCCTCTGCAGGTGAGCGATGCTGGCAGTCACATGCCCAAGTTCCCAGCGTGAGGGGCACTGGCTCTCCTCTGCCCTTAGAGTCGAGGTTTCCACTAGAGCTATACTTCACCTCTAGGGCCCCTGAATTATTGTCTTACGTATTCAGTTTTCAACCTAGGCTGATCAAGAGGACACTGCTCAGGAGGCTGGGGGCCACCAGCAATTGAGGCTGACCCAGCCCCTGTCCTCCCAGAACCTAGACTCTGATGGTCGATGTTGTTATGGGACAAATGCAGGAGGACAAGCCGTGAAGGACAATCTTCAGAAAAGATCTTTCAGTCTCCTTAAGGTTTATCAAAAGCAAGCCTGAGGTGTTGATTTTATCTTTATATAGGCAGCAGTCCTGTATAATCTTGCAAGCCTGTCTCATCTTACAGGCAGCGAGGCTTCTGAAAGGCTGAGAGTCAACTTTCCCCCATATTTCAAAGGCCCCTGCAATGAAACATGAGCTCTAAAGTCACAGTACAGGGGCAGCTGCTCCTGGGGATCTACAAAAGGCAAGCGTCACTCAGACAAGGAGCTGCGGGGAAACGTGTTCCACTGTGACCTCATGGACATCAGCTCGGTGGAGGAGGATGTCAGGTGGCCACAGGCCGGCTGATGAGCAAACAGCCTCCAGGCCTCAATGTTCATCTGAGACCAAAGAGTGAGGGGAGCCAGGCTCCTTCCTGCTGCAAAATCCCTCGTCCTGTGGTGTGGCGCCACGTGGCAGGTGCAGGTGGGAAGAGCAGACACCCGGGTCCGAGTGTCCCGCAGGCTCTGGCCAGGCTGGCAATGCACCTGCCCCCACATCGATGAGCTGCCTGTGTGCTTCAGGGGAGTCTGACCAGGCTGGGGCCCCGGGACTCTTCCCGCGGAGGGAGGACTCGCCTGGAGCCACGAGCCAGTGCGCAGGGGAGGCAGGAGCCAGAAGCTCCATCGAGATCCCCACCAGGCCCGCGGGGCATTTCCCACGAGGTCACTGGAGCCCTGCCCTCTGCCCGAAGGGCCGCAGATGTGCTCAGGCCGCCACCTACCAGGCTCCACTTGGTTGCCATCACATCCCCTCCCTCCTCCTCCCGAGCACTTCTATGGGATTTTCCATGATGGTTTGCTCTCGTCGTAGAGGTTGTAACCCAACAGGGGAAAAGAAGCAATAAGCCAGGAGAGACGGGCAGAGATGATTCCTACAGTGCATGGCTTCAACATCCCTAAGAAAGGAGAAGGGTCGGGAAAGGAACTGCAGGAGTCCATGAAGTTCGTGGGGACGGAAATGTGCTTAATATGTTATGTTACTGGAAGTTAAAGGTGGAGACAGAGGGCTCCCTGTTCTCCCTACTTCTGTATGAATTTGGAAACTTTCATAATTGTGTTTTCCTGAGCACCAGCGATGGGGAGGTCCTAAGCCACCTGCAAGGGAGAAGCAGCAGCGACCGTGGGACCTGAAGGCTCCTGAGCGAACAGAAGAATCTGGCCAGGCTGACGTAAACCTTTGGGATATGAAAACGACACAGAACTCTTAAAATAAGGGATTTTTTAAAAATGAAACCACCCCTTTTATAGACTACAAGCAGAGCTCAGCATGCCCAAATGCACTATCGGAAATAATTCACTGGTCATCACGGGGACACAACCCGACTGTCCCCAGAATGGTTTGGGGATTTGTCACCACCTCCTTAGTGGCCTTTCTCGGGATCACTTCGTAGGACCTCTTAACGGCTGACGTGCTTGGAATCGTGTAGAGAAATTTTAAGAAAACCAAACTCACAATCTATACATTCACAACGAAAGGATTTACAGATAGTTGGAGTTTGCTGTGTTCATAATCGCAAAAGGCTGTGCCTGGTTTTTTTATTTCAATTAAGACAGAAGTAACTGATTTAGGCCGGGAGTGTTAAGTAGAAATTTTACAAAATTTATTTCCAGCATGGGAACGTTGAAAAGAACTCGAGAATCTCTATTTTTTTTTAAGATTTTATTTATTCATGAAAGACACAGAGAGAGGCAGAGACCCAGGCAGAGGGAGAAGCAGGCTCCCTGCGGGGAGCCCGATGTGGGACTCGATCCCGGGACCTCGGGGTCACACCCTGAGCCGAAGGCAGATGCTCAGCCCCTGAGCCACCCAGGCACCCCAAGAATGTCTGTGTTTAAAAAGTGAATTTCTTAGATAATCGGATCCAACAGGCAAGTCCGCTTTATTAATCAAATAACTGAAGCCGCCACCAAGGGAACCCACTGTGCGGAACTAAGGAATACGAGAGATTCCCGGTTTGCTCGTATGGATCAAAATCCTCCTTAAACGAATCGCTTCCGGGTACCCAACTACCAGCTGAACTTAAATATAAGGAAGAACTAGTTATTCAAATTCTCCACTTTAATAAAACGGAGATGACTTTTTCAAAACGAAACGCAATTTGTGAATTCTGTTTTCTGTATAAAAGCCAGCCTGGAGAGCGCCCAAACCCTCACATTTAGCACAAGAGAGGAAATGCAGGAAGAAGCTGCTGAACTGTAAATGTGTCGGAGCAAGAGCTGAAGGGCAGTGGGGAGCCGGCCGGGGTTAAGGGGGGCTCAGGAAGAGGGCCCTCTGACCACCTCTCCGGCCCCCTCAGCTCCCCCCACCAACCTGCCACCTGCGTGCGGGGGTGGGGGTGGGGGGCACCAGGGGAGCACCCCGCAGCCCCCACCCCGGCTTGACCGCACCCCTCCTGCACCCTGCTGCCCCTTGGGCTCCCCTGCCCCAGCTCCTACAGAGAAGAGCCCCCGGCTCCCTCCCCGCCGGCCCCCTCCACAGACATCTGCTGCCTCCCAGTGCGTCTCTCTGTCTCTCAGTCTCTCCAGTCCTCACGGGCGGGGGGTCAAGCACAGACTAAGAGGCCGAGGGGGATGAGGCCTCCGACCCAGCCTGCAGAGGAGGCGAGCTGGGATCTTGCCCTGCCACGGAGCCCCTCGGGGGTGTCAGCGGGACAGCACCCCAGGGCCCCCCGACACCCAGGCCGTGGGGGCCCCAGGCTGGGATGGGAGCAGGGAGGTGGGGGTTAGGGGGCTGGCCAGGGCGAGGCCCTGAGCAGGGGGACTCCAGACAGGCAGAGGGGACGGCGTGGGCATGGCAGCTGCAGGGCCCGGGGTGCCCCTGGGAAGAACCAGCTGGCTGGGGTGGGGGCCACGTGCTCCGGGGGGCTGGTGGCAGGCGGCACCTAGGATAGGTGTCTTCCTGGGCAAGGGGTGCAGGGCTGGCTGAGGGACAGCGGCTTAGCTGCTCCTTCCCTGGGCCGTAAACTGTCCCCTTCCAGCCATCAGGGAGCAGCCCCCCCTCCCGCCCCTGAGGCTTTGCTCCGGCCCCTCCCTGGACACTTCTGTGCTCCTCACCCACCCACCAGGGTCCCCTGAACCCCCGGCTCTTCTCCTCCCTCAGGAGGTCCCTGCCACCCGCGTCTGCCCCGTGAGCTTCCAAGATGAGGTCCCTCCTCTGGAGTCTCTTGGTCCTTAGGCTGGGGGTGCTCGTCCCCCCACAACTCCGCCAGCCTCGGTGGATGAGGCAGGCTCACAGCGGCTCTCATGCCCCGTGTCAGGGGGCCAGCACCCCCAGGCCCCCAGAGCCTGCTCCTGCTCCCCGGGCAGGGCGCCCACCCTGCATGCCCACACCGCCCTGAAATCACACCTTCCGCCCACCGAGGGGCAGGGCCCAGGCCAGATTCGGAGGAGAGACAGGGAATGAGTCAGACGTTCACGTGCTCCCCGGGGGACACTGGCCGAGGGTCACCAGCACCTGTCTGCACCCCAGAGCCTCCGGGGACATCTCCTCCAGTGAGCACGCAGACTGAGCGGTTTCCATGGCCTTCCTCCTCCTCCTCCTCCTTCCTTATCATCCTCCTTCCTCCTCCCTCCCTCCTCCTCCCCGTCCCCTCCTGCTCCCTCCTCACCCTCTTCTGCCTCATCCTCTTCCCCTTCCTCCCTCTCTCTACTTCACTCTTCCTCCCCCTCCCTCCCGCCCCCTCCTCCCCTCTCCTCCTTCCTCACCCTCCCTCCTCCTCCCTCCTTTCACCTCTTCCCTCATCCTCCTCCCCTTTCCTTCCTCTCCCTCCTCCCTCCCCCTCCTCCCTCATTCTCCTCCCTCCCCATCTTCCTGCTCTCCCCCACCCCTCCTCCATGCCTTCCTGGTGACAGTGTTAAGGACCCGAGGGAGAGGAGGTGTTTCAGGGTTTACCCACACCCGACTCTCTGTCCTCCCCCCACCAATCCCCAAATTCATCTCCTCTTTTATTGTATTTTATTTTTAACTCTTTATTGATGTATATAACCTGCCTAAAGCTAAATGTACAAATCATTAAGTATTTAGTCTTATGTATTTTTACACTGTGAATGCACCTGTTTAACCAGCGGCCAGGTCGAGCAAGAGGGCATCACCCCCGGGATGCCGCCTGGCCCCCCAGTCACCGCACCCCCTCCAGGGAGCCACGGGCCCCACAGCCAGCCCCACAGAGCACCCGGCGCTCCCTTGAGTAGGTGGGGTGCTCGGGGCTGTCCTGGTCCCCTGCCCCCACGTCCTGCCTGCGCTGTTCTGCGGTGACGGCGCCCGAGCCTCGGGACCCACTCTCACCGCTGCGCGGGCCGCCCAGGCTCGGTCCCCAACCCTGCTGGTCATGGAGCTTGGGCAGTTCCCTGCTGGTGGCTGAGATGAGCTGTGGCACAGCGTCTGTGTCTTGGGTTCCCTGGGAGCATCTGTAACAGGAGGGGACTGCTGCGTCCCGGGAAGCTCCCAGGCTTGGGGCTGGCCGCTGAACCGTGTCCTCGAGCCAGGTGGCAGCCGGGGGGCCGGCCCCGCTGTCCGTGCCACACCCGGTGTCTCTTTCACCATATCCACCAGGAGGGTGATTCCGGACCTGAGTTGGGCTCCTCTGATGACTCATTAAGTTGAGCATCTAGAGGATGCAGTGTGATGGCCCCGCACAAGTGACCCCTGGCGTGAGGATCCCAGGTCCCAGACAGTGGGACACTGTGGCGCTTGGCGGCACATTGGAGGTCCCAGGCCAAAGGACTCCCAAGCCTCGGTGTCGGATGCCAGAGGGACTTCCAGCTCCCAGTTCAGTGGAACAGACAGTAGGGGAAGCGGGGTCAGTGGTGCGGCCGAAGGGGCCTGCAGGCCGGCCACCAGCACGGTGTGGCGCCCGGTGTGTCCTATCAGCCAGGCCCTGCACTCCAGCTGCCCCGGGCTGATGTGACCAGAAAGGGACTGTTGAAAGGACACTGGGCAGCTCGCTCCATCTGCAGGAAGGCCTGGAAAACGAGCCGAAGCCAAGCGAGCGGCCAGCAGGAGCCAGAGCCTCAGACCTGGTCTGCGGAGGACGCTGCTGCGACTGCCACCTGGACGCCGCGCACCACCGCCCCACAGCCTGGCAGCCCCATGCTGCTGCCTCCTCCCCTGGGAAGGAGCCCTCTCCTCGCTGCTTGTCATCCACACTCGGAGCCCAAGGTCCACGTGAGGGCAACCGGAGCCCAAGGTCCACGTGAGGGCACCCGCGGGGCTCACCTGTGCTCACGTGGCCCCAGCTTCTGCAGGGAAAGTGGCTCAGGAGGGTCTGAGCGTCCCAGAGGGACTGGGGAGTCGCACCACCCCGGCACGCGTGCAGCCTTTTACAAACGGTTTCTACCGAAGCATGCAAACAGAACGGGATTTTATACACCATTTTTACATGCACGTGAGCATATCGGCTGCAATGAGAAAGAGCTAAAGCCCTGACGCCGCGTGTGGAATACCACCGGGGGAAGGAGCAGAGGCTGCAGGCAGGTCGGGGGCACCGCGTAGCCCGGGGCCCGCCTCTAACGGGCTCTGCAGAAGCACCTGGACCCGAGGCCCCTGGAGCAGCGCTCGCTCACTCCCAGCCTCCATGTCCGGGATTTGGGGCCACGGCTCAGCCCCATCCAGCGATGCTCGCCCACCCGACCCCACACGCATGCCCAGGCTGGGTCTCTGAGAGGCCCCTCCAGTTAGGACCTTCCCACCCCTTGAGGGGCGCCTGGGTGGCCCAGTCGGTGAAGCATCTGCCTTTGGCTCAGGTCATGATCCCAGGGCCCTGGGACGGAGCCCTACGTCTGCACCTGCTCAGCAGGGGGCCTGCTTCTCCCTCTCCCTCTGCCCCGCCCCCTGCTCGTTCTCTCTCTCTCTCTCTCTCTCTCTCTCTCTCTCTCTCACCTGGGCATGCTCTCTCTTTCTGTCAAATAAATAAATAAAATCTTTAAATTAAAAAAAAGACCTTCCTTCCCCCTTTGAACAGGACCGATACTCTAGGTCATAAGTAAAAGTTAGATTTTTAGAAATCCTTTATTTTTTTTAAAGATTTTATTTATTTATTCATGCAAAACACAGAGAGAGAGGGGCAGAGACACAGACAGAGGGAGAAGCAAGCTCCATGCAAGGATCCTGATGCAGGACTCGATCCCGGGACTCCAGGATCACACCCTGGGTCGAAGGCAGGTGCTAAACCTCTGAGCCACCCAAGGATCCCCTAGAAATCCTTTAAACACTGCATTCATTTCCTTGGGCTCTTATAACAAAGGACCATAGACTTGGGAGCTTACAGCGACAGAGATTCATCTTCCCCCAGCTCTGGGGGCCAAAAGCCCAAAATCAGGGTGTCGGCAGTGTTGGCTCCTTCTGGAGGTTGGGGGACACTGTTCCCAGGCCTCTCCCAGCTGCTGGGGTCCCTATAATCCTTGACGCTCTTTGGCTCATAGACACCTGACTCCAATCTCTGCTCCATCTCCATGTGACATTCTCCCTGTGTGCCTGGGTCCCCCTCCTCATAAGGACACCTGCCATCGGATTTGGGGCCCACCCTAAATCCAGGATGAGCCCACGCCGAGATCCTCAACTTTGCAATTACATCTGCAAAGACGCTTTTGCAAATAGGGCCATGTTCACAGCCGCAGGGTGGACATGTCTGTTGAAGGGACCACCCTTGAACCGCGGGTGCTAAACCTGCCCTTGGAGCCCCTCCTCTCTCAGTGGGGCACTGGGGTCCACGCAGAAGTTTGGCTTTCACCAGAGTCGGGGAGCCCCAGAGCCGATCACCACGGCGGGGTCCCCAGCCCCACCTACCATACTTCTCTTCCCAGGATCTTTTCATGCAGACACTTGGGGCCCAGTTTGTCAAATCAGGAAGGAGGCCTTTGCTCAGCCTTTACAAATCCCACAGAGAGGCAGATCGAAGGTGAAAGCTGTTCACATTATATTTTCTCAGCGTGTATTTACGTAAAAGTCCCTGTGATCCTTCCCCACTGAGGACCATGAAGTGACTCGCGATGTCTCAGGCCCCCTCATCTACGTGATGCTCTGAGGGTAAGACATCACTGGTGCCCCAGGAAGCTGAGCCCAGACGGATGGCCAAACAGAGGTTTTGGGGGGACCCCACACGCTGGGGCTTGGCTCTTGCCTGTCTCGGGCCCTGTCAGGGCCTCAGCTGTGGTGGTTTGATGGGGGGGCCACCCAGCCGCAACGGGAATCAGCCGGGCTGCTGTGTCTGTTCTCACAGCCTCTAAGGCCTTTAACCGTGGTGAGGTCCTTGTTCCTCTGCAAGCTGCCAAGCTAGGAAGTCCTTCCGAGATGTGCCTGCTGCCATAAAAACACCAACAATGTGAGGAAGCCCTGGGCCATGGCAGCACGGGCCTCAAGTCTAGTCCAAACGACACCTCAATGCCGTCCCCTCCGCCTTTGCCTTCATCCCTTGCAGGCCACCAGCCTGGCTGCCCACACCTGCGTGATCCTACCTGAGCCAACCCAGGCTAGAGCCTGAGATGAAAGGAAGCACGTGCACCCCATATACGTGTGTTGTATGGCTGAATATGGTTATTTTCCCCCAGAGCATTAAAGCAGTTAAAAGAATAATGAAAAGCTGAAAATGAGGTATATTAAAAGCCACAACACTACTCATTTGTTTCTATTGAAACGAAATTTATTATAATGATATTCACTTAAGTGAAATAAAAATTATTTAAGATCACCACTTAGTGAAGAGAAATCATCAAACAGGGAAATTCTCTCCATTAAAAATCAGATTAGTAAAAAAAAAAAAAATCAGATTAGTGAACAAGCCAATCAGGTATATTCCTGATGTGTTTGCTTAAGACAACCAGATGTCGTACGTCAAATGGTGGCCCCACCCACCCAAAAGATAGGTCTATCTGGAGCCTGTGACTATGACTTTATTTGGAAAAAGTGCCTTGGTGGATGTACTTGAATTAAGGGTCTGGAAATGAGAGGGATCCCTGGGTGGCTCAGCGGTTGAGTGCCTGCCTTTGGCCCAGGGCGTGATCCTGAAGTCCTGAGATCGCGTCCTATGTCGGGTTCCCTGCAGGGAGCCTGCTTCTCCCTCTGCCTGTGTCTCTGCCTCTCTCTCTTTCCCTGTGTCTCTCATGAATAAATAAATAAAATAAAATATTTTTTAAAAAAAGGTCTGGAAATGAGACCATCTTGGGTCAGGATGGGCCCTAAATCCAAAACAGGTGTCCTTAGAAGAGAAGAGAAGGGGATGAGATACAGGGAGGGGACAGTGATGTGAAGAAGGAGGACAGATGGAACTGATGCAGCCCCGAGCCCAGGGCCACCAAGAACTGCCAGCCACCAACCAGCAGAGGGCACAGAGGCTGGAGCAGGCTCTCCCTCAGAGCTTCCAGCAGGATCCAAACCTGCGACACCTTGATTTTGGGCTCTCCCTCCAGAGCCAGGAGAATATACATTTACCTTGTTTTAAGCCACCTAGCTTGTCACAGCAGCCCCAGGAAAGTAATCCAGCTGGGGTTCCTTTCCTGGTCCCAGGCTCCAATATGGTTTGGTGTTGTCTTGGGTTTTATTTTATTTTATTTTATTTTATTTTATTTTATTTTTTTGGGGGGTATTTTAAACTTTGATGTTTGTTATTGTGGATTTTTGCGGGAGGCGTTAATTTTGATTTTAAAATATGTGGCCTCTTTGACATGGATCCAATCAAGCACTGGGCTGGTTGAAGAAAGAGATGAGCTGATATCCATAAGATGGGTCACCCATGACCCCTGAATATTGGGATGCCCCCACGTCCCCCAAAGGATATTTATGTCAGACACAAATATGTTCACACTCTGCCCTTCCCACGAGACCCACAAATGTCTCCCCAGGACCCACCTTGTCACCAGGCTTTTATTTGTGCTCTTTCCACATCACTGGAAGACCAGCCAACCCTTTTGCCACTCCTCATAAATCAACAGAGACTTGGGCCTTCGGTGACCATGAGGTAGACGACTAGATGTGTTTCATGGAGCTGTGCCCACGGGAGGATTTCCCTTCATCATTGTCTTTTAGGGCTATGCCTTGATTGCACCGCGTGGCCACTACTTTCAGCTGGTGCCAGCACAACATGCAGACCCCTCCACTAACCAGGCCCATGCTGCTCCTTCTCCATTACCTGGCCATAAGAAATGGCCCTGATGGCCACAGGTATGGGCTGAGAGAAAGGTGATGAAGGAGCACACGGGTCCCATAGAGTCTGAGCTCCCTGCTCATGCAATATATGTGTGCTTTGTGGTCTACTCTTGCCCAGCGTCCCCATGAAAACTTGCATCGTATAATGGAGTTCTGTTGTGTGTATCCAATTTCACGGTTGAGCCACACGACCAGCTGGTGATCTTCTCTTTCAGGAGTAGCAGCACCTGCTCGCCATGAAATGTGTTACTGTTGGACGCAATGGAGTGTGAATAGCACAGAAATGACTGGGACATCCTACAGAACAAGAATGGTGGTGCTCGGAGGTACTGGGGGACAGGGGAGGGAAGGCAAAGTTTTTGTTCCTATGAAAACAAGAGTTGCTCCTCTGTGATGGGCAGGCTTGGTGTAACTAACCGGCCACCAGGTCGTCAGCTCACCCCAACGAGGATCATGAGTGACTCAGCACTGGTCTCAGGTCAGCACTCAGCAGTGGTAGTAACCAGGTCAGCTTTGGTGAAAAGGAGGACCATGTGTTGGACCCCCGTGCATACCTCCCCACCTGCCATGTAAATGCAGACTGCTTATGAGTCTCCTTACTGATCAGAATTGAAAAGAAAGCATTTTCCAGGCAATAGCTACAAATCTGGTGCCAGCAGCTATGCTCCAGTAAAGTCATATCTGAACCCTAGTCACCATTACCTCCGACCAAGTTTGTGAAAACCCACATCATGCTCTAGGATCCATCTGACTCTTGTACCACCTAAATGAATGTATTTTAAATGGGCCCATGGTACAAATCTCCACCCTGACATCTCTTAAGTCTTCTAGTGCCCCAACTTTTCAGTTTCCCTAGGATAAGGTTTTGGTTTGATTCATTATTTCTCAAGGTATGATGTAGAGGGCAATTCTAGGGCTTCCTTGGCTCCTTCCACCAATATGGGCATTTTGCCAGTTGCTAAATGTTATGGACTGAATGGCTGTATTTCCCCCCTGCCCAGATTCATATGTTGAAGTCCTGCCCTCCAGTGCAATGGTATTTGGAGATGGGGCCTTTAGGAAATAATTAGGGTTGGATGAGGACATGAAGGTGGGTTCCCATGCGGGATTAATGTCTCTATCAGAAGAGGAAGAGGCACCAGAGCTGATTCTCTCTCTGCCACATGAGGACACAGTGAGAAGGTGGCCACCTCTGCAAGCCAGGGAGACAGGCCTCACCAGACACTGAATCTGTAGGCACGTGGATCTCAGACTTCCCAGCCTCATGGGTCCTTCATTCCCAGCCGGAACCGTGAGAAATAAATGTCTACTGTTTAATCCACCAGGTCTATAGTATTTATTATGGCACACCAAGCTAAGACATTAGCATATTTATTCCCCTAGGAATAAATTCCCGTAGTCTCCACGTGAGATGAACTTGAGCCAAGACTCCATTAACACTGTGCCAAAAGCTTCCATCTTTATTAGTGGATCACAATGTCCACTGGGGATCAGTATATGTTCCAAATCGATATCTAATAATGCCCAGAGGGTTGGCCATCGTGTTGGTCCCAGGACATGGACATGCCTAGAGAAGGCCTGAAGAAAGTCCCACAGTATACACCTGTGCCTCACTGCAGCACCTTTCTTCAAAGGGAGACAGCCTCCCCATCAATAGAGGGACACAGATCTATGAATTGGCCTTAGGTCCAGGTCTGGGTCATGAGTCTCTACTGTGGTGATTAAGTTGGATCTCTCCCTATCAATTTAGAATTTGAATTTTCCACAGATAGATAGACCAGTCAATATAGATAAATAACAGATAATGATGTTGATAGATGATAGATACATGATACATAAACAGATGCATAGAATTTTCTTCCTTACATACATATCTCTTGAGAGGCTGCTCACCTGATCACCTGTTCCATTTTTAGTGACTCCATGATCAGTTAGCCATTGCTGTGTGTGCTACTTGTCCGAACATTCTGATGGCTACCCTTCCCGTTTGGATACGGATGTGGAGTCCACTTGTCTCTAATGGGTAAGCACTTGACTTCGGCCACTCCAGGATTTTTCTTAGAAATGCGGAGTCACATGCTCACCCAGACCTTCTGTAGACCATCACTGAGTTCAGGCTCTGAGGATCAATCTAGTCGTCTATTGATGAAGACAATACATTTAACCATATTTAACCAGTGGTTCCCAGCCCTGGCTGCCCATTAGACTCTTCTGAGGAATATTTAAAACTCCTAATGCCCAAATCCTATCCCAGATAATTACATCAGAATCTCTGGAGGTGGCACTCAGGCTCTGCAGATGATTCCCATCCCAACTGGGTCAGTGGGTAGGCCTTTCTGAGCATCATATCCCCACTTGGCCTTACACCATCAGAATCCCCTCACACGTGCTCCTCTATCTTCCTGCTGACAACTTGTCAAGGTCCTAAAGCCTCTCGGTGGGTAGACTGCCTCCTTCCTCCCCAGCAGGACTATGTTGAGCCTGCCTCTCTGCTGCTCAACCCTTGGTCCAGAGCCCAGTGGCAGTGTCAGGAGCTTGTTAGGCCCCTCCCCGCACCTACTGAGTTTAATCTGTGTTTAAACAGAACCCCCTGAGGATTCCCAGACACATTGAGGCATGAAAAGGAAGACCTGACTCCACTCTCATTTACACTTGGTGAGAATGAGGTGTTTGGGGAGACAGAGTGAGGGGAGGAACAAGGAGACTTAACATCAGCTCAGAGAGCACCTGGCCCAGTCTAGTCATTGAAAGGCTTTTGTGGGCCTCAAACAGGACTGGTGTCCTCAGACAAAGGAGAAGGACTATCTCTGGGGGGATAGGAGGCTCAGGAAACTTGGAAGTTCAAAATTCTCAGGTCTATACATGTGTTCATCCCATGTGTCAGGGTCCATCTCTTTGCCCCCCAGAGCCCTTACCTCATGTGTGCCCAGTAGTCTAAGTTTTTCATCTCCCCAAGGAGGTAAGATGATGCCAAGAGACCAAACTCTTGTGACTCATCACAGTCACCCAGCAGGAGCTCCTGTCCAGTGCTTTGCCCTCCCTGCTGTGCTCCCCTCCACACTGTCATGTGGACACCAGTGATTACCAGAATCATCAAGGTTCCGTGTGCCTGTGCTTACCTGTGTTGTCTCCCCTGGCAAGGAGATTGTTCCTGGGCTCCTTGAATATATGACCAACCCATTCCCAGACCCCCCTGGGAGGGTCTGGGAATGGGTTTTGAGGATCTGTTTTGATTTGAGGATCTGTTTTCTGCGCCCCTCATACTAACTACCTTGTCAGTCAAGATCTCAACAGAAAACAACTCCAGAATCAGGATAATTTGGGGGGTATTTGGAAAAGGAACCATTTATAAAGGTGTGGGCAGGGCACAGGGGACACCCGAGAGATGACGTGGTAACCTGGAGCTGTTACCACGAAAGGGTTATAGGGAAGGGGCGAGCATTTACAAGAAGCCTGGAAGAAGATAGTCATAAATAGGAGAACACTGTGGGCAGAGCAGTGACCTTCAGTCACAGGAGACAACAGCCTGACGAGGGCAATGTCACAGAGATCAAGGCCCCGAGCTCTTCCTCTAGCTCTGAGCTCCTGCCAGGACTCGTTGTTGACTGAACCCAATGAGAAGCCAGAAGAGAAGAGGGCCCATTGGTGTGTCCATATGGGTCAGCCCCAGGACAGGTGAAGAAAAGGGACAGAGGGTGGACTGAGAGGGCATAGCCCCAAGCGCCTTACTACAGACTTACAAGTTGTTGTTACCATAGTTACTCTCCCTGCTGCAAAGCTCTGGACCCTACCTGCTCAAGATGGGCTCCATCTTCACTCAGGCTTAGACACTTGCCATCTCCTCTGATGGCTTCCTGACCTTCTACCAACCACATCGGTCCTCACCCTCTAAAGGTAAACCTCATGTTGGCACTGTGCTTGTCACAAAGTAAATACTCCATGACTGAATGTCCACCTACCTACTGGACTTTGGTGATTGAACGTGCTGACATTTGCCTAAACCAAACCAAGCATCTTTATTTGTTAATTCACCCATCTATACATCTGTGCACCCATGCATCCCCCTAGGCAAGCATCCGTCATCCATCCATCCATCCATGCACCCATTCATAGATATAACCAAGTATCCACCCATCCACTCATGCATTCATCCAAGCTCTCATCTGCCAGTGCAAGTGTCCATGATCTATCCATCATCCATCCATCCACCCACCCAACCAAGCATTCATCCAACCACCTATTCAAGCATTCATGATCCATCCGTCTATCCAAGTATCTGTGATCCATGATTCATCCATCTGAGTATCCATCCATCCACCCATCCACCCATCCACCCACCCACCCATCCATCTATCCACCCATCCATTTACCCACCCACCCATCCATCCGTTTAAGATATATTCTTCTATCCCTTACGGTATATTCTCCTATCCTGTCACTTCACCAGGTGCCTGTGGCTTATGACATTGCCCTCATCTCTTAGGTCACCATAGTCCATCTCCACAGAAATGTAAAGTAGCTCTCTCTCACTGACCAAGAGTCCAAGATGGAACATTTTCACACGCACCTTGTGGGTGTGGGCAGGGAAGCCCTAATTGGTTGTGGCAGTTTATCCTATTCCCCCACCCTTGGGGGAAGCAAATAATAGAAGGCAGAGAGCTCTAGAGCATATTCTCTGTTTTTCTTTTTTTTTTATTCTCTGTTTTTCATTTGCACATTTAGAGATGGTTTTTCCTTGCCTCTGTGAGGGAGCTAAGTAGATTTTAACAATGATTCATTAAAGTTCTGTCTACAGAACATCAAATCAGCCAGTGGAAAGGTTTACATTGTCAATTACTAGATATTTATTCCACAGAGTGACTAACTTTCCGCTGAAGCAAATGGTTTTCTTGTTCTGTAATACTCATACCGTAATAATGTACTATTGTGTAACATGTTAATAACACTCTGCAAACACCATAATTCAGTTAAGGAGCATTTCTAAAGAAGCCTTGCATAACTCCCCAGAGATGTTTGCCTTTTCTAGTTAGATGGCATCCCATGCACCATTTTAGTTTTCAAAGCTGGAAAATGAGCAGATGGCCAGTCTATAAGCCAACCTGTCAAACAGGGCAAATACAACGGCATTTGTTGGGAACATGGGCAGCGCATTATTTTTACCATGCACATTACTACAATCAAATCCATGTGCCTGATAATGGCACCTCTTAAAAAGAATCAATCGGGGGGCACCTGGGTGGCTCAGTCAGTTAAGTGTCTCCCTTCGGCTCAGGTCACAATCCCAGGACCCACTCTCAAATAAACAAATAAAATCTTTAAAAAAAAAAAAGAATCAATCTCGCTTGAAAAATGATAAAAATGGCTATTTCTAGAATACTGAAGGATTTTATGTTTTCTTAAGCCACTATCCTGAGGTTTTCATGGAGTCAGTCACAGAGGACGTGCGTGTTTTGTAGGTGGGGTGAGATTAATCAGCATGCACCAGAAAACAGATTCGTATCCAGTCCCCATGGGTGCCAAATGGGCTCGCAAATAGGATCTTTCAGCAGACGCACACGTGTGCACACACACGCACGAGGAAAGCAGCCTCTAATGGTCCTTGCCTCTTTCCCAGAACTATCAAGCTCTGAGTTCTGTGAGCTCACTTGAGAAGTGACGTCTCATCCTCATGATGGGGAAAGGAGCATGTGACCGATGACAAGGTGATGCAGTGTTTCATCGTAACAGAGACGTGTAGGGGAACACAGACGATGGTTCCCTTCACGCTGGGCACTCTGCAAGTGATAGGTCGTGTGTCAACAGAAAACCAATACCAAGGGGTCAGTGCCTATAAGGACTTCCCCTATGTCCTGATGGTTAGAGTCGGGCTAGTTTTGACCGAACTACTGAAGCTCTGCTGATCCACACAGCATGGACAGAGTTCCTCCCGGCCACGGCAGCAGCACACAGTGGGCCAACCACAGCCGGCAGGGTAGCTTGCTCCAAGCTCACAGCCCAGCGGGTCCAGGGAAGACAAAGCGACGGAAGGCTCCAGCACCTGTTGCAGAAGCGCTCTCCCAGGAGCAGCCCCCGCCCCACATACTGTTATAAAAGCAGCAGCTTCACCAGGTGGGCTTCCAGGGGCCCTGCCCAGGATCCCTGGGTCTGGGGACTTTGAGGGGGCAGGTCACTTTGGACGAAGGACAAGACGATGGCCACCTTTCAACAGTTTATTCTGAAGTTGCTATTTCAACCTTGGGCCTCCCGTCAAGAGGCTCACTGCTTAATTCAAGATCAGCATGTGCAGAGTCTTCATTCCTTTTACACCCTGCTGAGGCTAAGACCTTCCCTGGCTGGTCTGATGGGGCCCTTCTCAGCCTGTTCATCCGTCCTCTCGCAAGCCCTCCATGGTTTGTTCTCATGAGAACTTCCTTCCTACTATCCCCATCTTTCTACAGGCTACACAGTCTGCCCCCACCAGGGTAGGAGAGGGGCATCCAGGCCTTCCATCAGACGCTGAGCAGAGAAGCATCTCCACAGCCCGTGAATTCCACAGCAGACGGCTAACTCTGGACACTGCAGGGCAGGGAGCCTGGAATGTTCTATGGCAATGCTCCTAGAGCAGGGCAGCCCCTGCTGTGCACCCCTCCTCACCTCTGCATCCCTGTGGCCAGGCCCTGAGATACCACCCACCCCTGACGGGCTCTCCAAACATCGGGACACATGGATACTGGCCTTGAACAATTAAGCAATGGATAGTGGGTGATGGGAGCCAGCTTTCCCACCACAGGGGTGGAGGGGGCCATGCATGGGCAAGAGGAGGGGCCAGAAAGATTATTTAGTGTGGTAACAGGTTAGAGTTGAAGATGCCAATATGATTCCATCCGATCTGATACAAATACAGAGGTTGTGAATGGGTGTGTACACATGGATCAGAATATACACATATATTTTCCAGTTTTGTGAGTTGAGGCAGCCCAGAAGCAATGAGCACACCCAGCTCCAGATATTGGTCTTGGACACCGTTCTCCAGTCCAAGGCACCAAGAAGAAAGAAAGAAAGAAAGAAGGAAAGAAGGAAGGAAGGAAGGAAGGAAGGAAGGAAGGAAGAAAGAAAGAGAAAGAAAGAAGAAAGAAAGAAAGAAAGAAAGAAAGAAAGAAAGAAAGAAAGAAAGAAAGAAAGAAAGAAAGAAAAAAGGATGGAAGGGAATGAGGGAGGAAGACAGACAGACCGAGGAGCAGACGTAGAGGACGTCCGAGGGCCCCGGAGCCCACTGAAAGGCTCCAGTGACCAGAATCAAGGTGAGCAGAAGCCCCACCAGCAGCTGGATTATAACCAGGGAACTCCGCAGGCCTCCCAGAGCCCCCCCACCCCGCCCCCCGGATAAACAGAAGTAGCTGAATGAAAGGACACACGGGGGGAGGAGGGACAAATTCCCCAGGCAGAAGAATTCAGAATAACCTATGTAAGTGGATGGGGAGCACACCTCACCCTCCCTCCTCCCAAAGGGGATGCTGGGGGGGCGGGGGAATGGGGTGACCCCACAGGGAGGAAGGAGACCCGATGACACGCCCCAGCCAGAGGATCGAGCTCAAGGGTGATGGTGCCTGGGCATGTTGTCAGTGTGCGCCCTGGACGTGACACAGATTGGCTCCTCACCCCCGAGACCCCCTCCCCAAACCCGCCCCCCACCCTGGGAGCTCGAGCGAGGGGCCAAGCTGCCAGGCAGTGGCTACCAGGCAGCCGGCCGGAGCCCCCTAAGCCGTCAAGGTCACCAGGACCCAGAGATTTCTGAGGAGCTGTCGCAGCCAAGGAGGAGCCTCGGGAGACGTGATGACTGCATTTCATGTGGCTTCCTGGGCGGGATCCCGGAACAGATCAAGGATATTAGGAAAACACAGTGAAAACAAAACCGTCTGACCCAGCCTTGGACCTGTGTCAGGGCTGCTGGATCGATGCTGGCTCAGGGACGTGCCCCGCGTGCCCCGCGTGCCCCGCGAAGGAAGGCCGGCTGCTCGTGCCGGGGACCTGGCGCGGGGTGGACGAGGACTCTGTGTACTACCTTCGCAATTCTTCCAGAAGCCTCAAAGACTTCTGCCATAGAAACTTTATTTTCTAAACTGTAATGAGCATATTAAGCTCGTGAGTCATGGCTCGTACCGCCCGGCGGTGACCCGGACGCCTGGGTCAGAGCACCCAGTCCCCGCAGCAGTGACTCACGCTGGGCCCCGGGTGGCCCCTGAGGCCGGCATCTCACCCGGTCCCGAGGGAGTTACCTTGCACTCGGGTCACGGCGGGCGGGACGTGAGCTCTGGGCCGCCAGCCAGCCACTGCCCGGGTCACGGGGAAGGGCCCGTCGGGAGGGCGGGGGAGCCAGCCAGACGCGCCGACTGAGACCTCGGGTCTAACTGCATCAAGCCCCAGACTCTACGTATGAGTCAGCGCATCTGTGGTCCTTGCTCACGTCCCCTTGAGCCCAGAGAGCCTGGCCCTTGCACATGCCAGTGTCCCCATGCGCCCTGGTTGGAAAAGCCGCGCTCTGCGGCCTCGATGTGACGTTCTACCCTCCGTTAAGTCCTGTGCTTTAGACCGGGGAGGAGCCTGGAGAGCCATGTCTTGCATCATCAAGAAATCGAAATTTCTACGGAGCAGCTCACCGGTGAAAAGCTCCAACTGATTTTCTTCCGAAGCACCAAGCCTTCCTGTCTGCAGGGCCCGGACAGCGTCGCCTCCACCTTGCTTAGCAGGCGGCCGAGGACCGGCTGACCCTCAGATGACAGCGCCAGCGTCTGGGGGTGGGTTACCCCATCCACCCAGCCCTGTGCTCCAGGGAAGGCCAAGCGTAAGCAGGCACGACACCCCAGGTGTGCCCTGTAACCCCAGCGACAAGCAGCTCCTGTCAGGTGTCATGGAAGCGCGGTCGGCCGGGGCCCGGGGAGGTAGCCTTGGGAAAGGGTGACTGCGTGCACACGGGTGTCCCAGTGGGGCTCCGGCAGCTGTGGCCCCCAACAGGCTCCTTTCCTGGAAGGCGGAAGGCGCGGCGGAGATGGGAAGCCGGGTCAGCCCAGGTCACTGGCGCTAAAGACGGAAGCAGAAGAGACGAACACCCACCACCTGCTTCACGTGGATGGAGCTGGAGGGTACGATGCTGCGTGACATAAGTCCGTCGGAGGACAATCGTCATACGGTGTCACTCATACGGGGAATATGAGAAATAGTGAAAGGGGTTATAAGGGAAAGGAGGAAACTGAGTGGGGAAAATCAGAGGGAGACAAACTGTGAGCGACTCCTAACTCTGGGAAACAAAGGGTTGGGGAAGGGGAGGTGGGCAGGGGGACGGGGTGACTGGGTGACGGACACCGAGGAGGGCACATGATGGGATGAGCACTGGGGATTAGACTCTATGTTGGCAGGTTGAATTTAAATTTTTAAAAATGTAAAACATAATAAAATAAAATAAAGATGGAAGCAAGTGGCGGGGGCGCCCCTCCTCTCCCAGCAGCTGGGCATTGTTCGGGGTCGTCTCCAAAAG